>NC_132843.1:24636895-25886895 GCF_048164855.1 Canis lupus baileyi | reverse complement strand
TTCTCCATCGAATTAGGAACACCACTCTCTTCACAATGAAAATAGTATGGCAGAGTGGTTATAAACCTGTGCTTTGGAAGGAGACAGACCTAAAATCAATCCTCAGTTCTAGCTATTACAAGCTGAGTAATCTTGGATTATCTAATGTCTCAGACTCTTGGTTCCCACAATTATAAAATAATATGACTATATTAAATGAGATAATTTATGTGAAGTGTTGTGATGAACGTCTGGCATATACTAAATATCTAGTGAGTGGTCATTGTTATTCTTACTATTCCATGAAATATCTATTGTATTCATGTTATTTGTTTTTGACTTTCATATGTATATTTTTATCTTGTCACCCTCAAATTTCAACTTACACATAGCATAATAATATTGATAAACCTTTCCAGTTTTCATGGAACACATGTTGGATTTTGGCTTAAAATAGTCTGAAAATTTCGGACATTATGTGATAGAACAAGCTTAATTTTAAAAATTTGAAGTCAGAGAAAATTACTTAGATTTGTTATATTAAAAGCTATTTGATAATAAAAAGAATTGCTCCTAATAAAAAATAAGACTAGTTCACCAAACCGATGTAAATAAAGTGTTTAAAGTGGCAATAAAAATGAGGCAGCTCACTTTCTTAGGAAGTGGTATGCTTTTTATATTTTCTCATATATTTAAACAAATATTCTTAGAAAATTTTGATTTTTTATAATATTATAATATTATAATATTTTGCTCTTTATTTTAGTTTTTTAAAGATTTATTTATTTATTTTAGAGAGAGAGTGGTGGGAGGGACAGGGAGAGGAAGAGAATCTCAAACAGATGCCCCACTGAATGTGGAGTCCGACATTGGGCTTCATCCCACCACCCTGAGATCATGACCTGAGCCAAAATCAAGAGCTGAAAGCTTAACTGACTGAGCCACCCAGGGGCCCCTGAGTAATTTTTTAAAATAAAATATTTGTAAGTAAAAAGAAAAGGAGAATGGTCTCAATTTAGTAGATATTTAACACATTGATAAATGCATAAAGGAAAGAGTTAAAAATGCACAAATTTTGTTTAGTAGGTGAAATTTACAAATATTAAACAAAAACACATAAAAACAATGCATGTAACCAAGTACTAATGATTTATCTTGGCAATTGTTTAAAAATTATAAATGCCACTCTTTTAAAGGATAAACCATATCTGGAAAATGCAATTGTCTTTCTGATTCTGTTAAAAGGGGAAATAACAAACACATACTAAGCCATGATTTAAAAAAAAGTTATTTATTCATGAGAGACACAGAGAGAGGCAGAGACATAGGCAGAGGGAGAAGTAGGCTCCCTGCCTGGACCCTGATGTGGGACTTGATCCCAGGACCCCAGGATCAGGACCTAAGCCAAAGGCAGACACTTAACCACTAAGCCACCCGGATATCCCATAAGCCACGATTTGAATAACATCAGGACCATGTATCTTGTGAAATCTATTTGTAAGTTTACTGAGATTGGATGAGATTTAAGTACCATCTCAAGAACTAAACTCTGAATGAAAAATAAACAATAAAGATAATAATGAATGGCAATGTTTCCAGTTAAGGTATGATGGCTGGTGATACGAGTTTTGTGACCTGTCTTATTTAACAGCTGGATTAATTATGGAGGGAGCAGCCAGCATGTCAATTAAATTTGAAGATGAATCTAAATTGGGAGATGCTACAAATACCACTGAAAACCAAGACGTAATGTTTGAAGTTAAAGGAATTCATGAATAAAACTACCATCAAATAATACTGAAGGACAATAAATCAGTAAAGTGAAGATTTCAACTCTCTTGCTTTTAGTTTCTGATTTTCTGAGGCAAAAGCTAAGTACAGATCTTAAGCATAAAAACAATTTTTGAATGGAAGCTAATTTTTTTCCTTTAAAGGAATGTCACAAATTATTTTATCTTTTAGAGCTCATCACTGTCAAGTGGGTACTTAAAATTATGTTTAGGGGATAAGACAGAGTAGTGAATTTTGCTGTATTTGATTGAGGAGGATACTAATTTGGATCTTTCTGATACATATCCTATAACGGTACACACAAGTCCAAGTCCTTGTTTGCTGTCCAAATAGTTACTCTTAATTCTCCTAAATGTTGAAACTCTGGCTCTGAACTGCACCGGGTTTCTACTAGTTTTATCTTGTTAAGCCAACTCATCTGTCTGAACTTTTGCTTATTTATTACCCAGTCTCTAACTTGCCTGGTACTCAAATTATCTTCCGTCTACCAAACTAGTTGCTGGGCAATTTCTGGACCTCTCATTCTCCAGGCTCTCTCTCATTCTCCAGGAGGCTTTGTGTAGTCTCAGCATCCTAAAAAAAAAATAAAAAAAAAAATTAAAGTGCTCACTCAAGTGGACTAAGTACTTTGATAGCTTACAACTGCCCTTGAACACATCTACTTGAAAATTCTATTGTTATCTCACCCTTAATGTTTCTAAAGAGAATTCATTTTCTTTCCTATAAAAGAATCCTCTCCTGACTTTTCTTTCAATATCAGTGGTGACGGATTTCACCCAGGCCAATAGGAATGGAAACTCAATTTGTCCTTGACGTTCTCATATTCATGGTCTTCTGTATTCTATTGTTCACCTAGTCTCCTTGAGTCTTCTTTCCAAATTCATATTAATCTTTCTCACTTTCATTCTTCTTGTCCAGGCCCTGTATCATTTATATTTCTATGATTATAATGGCCTTTTTGGAGGGAGTAAAATAAAAATAATAAAAATAGATTTGATGTTCCTATAACAGTAAGCACACATAATTAAGGAAAAAAGATTTGCACCATACCATCCTTGCAAAAAAAAAAAAAAAAACTCAAATGTTCGATAACAGGAAGAAAACAAAGCAAATGTAACCAGGTCAGTTTAAAACTACATAGATACTACCTCGTTGTCTGTAAGCTGTAACTGGAAGTGTAGATCTGGCTCTTGCATGGTTTTGATTACACATTAGTACACATTCTTGGGAGAAAGCCAACCAGCACTAAAGTTATCACCAAGGAAGAACTGGGTTGGCTCCACATAGACATGGTAAAGACATCATAGTGATGGAAGTCTTAACACCACAGTGTTAATAATTTTGTGATAAATAAATGTATTAAATCAATATATTGTATACTTTAAATTTACACAATGTTATGTAATTGTCAATTATATCTTAGTAAGGCTGGGTGGGGACAGGAGAGGTACAGGCATTGACAGCCTCCCAGGCAACTTGGATGGAGTTGAAAGCAGAAACAGAGAAAGCTATATTTATTTTATTTGCATCATTTACATCAGCCAACATGTACTGAACATTTATAATATGTTGAACAAAATTGCCAAATAATTGTATTCATTTTGTTGTCACAACAACTCCATGACATAGATGTTATTATTAACTCCATTTTCATAGCTGATGGGAGTTGAGGATCTAAGTATGTCCCAAACATGACTCCTTCTGTCTTTCTACATCAGCCCTACCATGGCCTAAGCTCCCATATCTGTCTTTGCAACGTTTTCCTAATCTGTTTTCTGCACCTACTTTTGCCCTTACCAGTCCTTCTCACCAAAGTATCTAGGATGATCTAACAATTTATGTCAGATCACCTTATTCCTCTAATTAAAATCTTTTGGTGATTTCTATTGCAGTTATCATAAACTCTAAAGTCTGAAGTAGTTCGTACAAGACCCTGTATGATCTGGTGCTTTTTCTCTTCCCACATTACACTGTCACACTTTCCTCCTGTATCACACTGACCTCAGGTTACTTTTTCTAATATCTAAATGCTCCCTCCCTCCTTAGTGATTTTGCCCAAATTATTCCCTTTGCTTCAAGCATTTTTGGCTTGAACTCTTGGCTCATTTCTACTCATCCTTTGGCCCCAGCTTAACCTTTACTTCCTCTGATCATCCTTTTTTGTTTTCTTCTTATAAAATGTCTCCCTTATCTGATTTTTAAGGTCTGATTCTTTGAGATATAATTTAAATACAGTAAAATTCATTCTTGATGAAATATGACAAATGTAAACAGTCATATATCCACCAAAAATTAGATTAGAGAATATTTTGTTTGATTTCAAAATGTTCTTTATGCTCCCTTTGAAAAAAAAAATAAATACAGTATATTCCATTAAAATAAAGTAAAAATTTATAGTCTTCAGATTATGATCCACTTCTGGTTGATTTTTTAAATATTTTGAGCTATGCGTGTAATTTTTTTGCAAATGAATGTTTATGTTTTGGGTTTGAATAACTATATAACACCTAAACATGCCTGTTTGGCCAAGTCTTCACTGAACTGTGACCTATATATTGTTTTTTCACAGCCAGAAAACATCAAATCTCAGCTATCCGCCCTGAAGCATCTCTCTTCCAGCCCTCATTTGTCTACCTAAAACTTGATTTTGCCACTTCCTTGCTCAAAAACATTCAGTGAAGTAAATATATTATTCAATAAGCGGTGTTGGCACAATTGGATCTTCATTTGACAAGAAAGTTTAATTCAGACTTTTTATATAAACATGCAGAATTCTAGTTGGATTAATAAATATAAAATATAGAAAACATTAGAAAAATTAAAAGTATTAGAAAATTATAGGAGAATATTTAAAAATTCTTAAAATAGAAAGTACTTTTTTTTAGAAAGTACTTTTTAAGTAAAATATAAAACCCAAAGACAATGAAATAAAAACATTAACAATTTGCATAGTGTAAAAAGAACTAGTTTATAAATGACAAAATAAAAATAAACTGAGAGAATGAAATATTCAAATGAAGTGAAATATTGAGAAAGGTATCTGCAACATATAACAGGAATAGAGTTCCTATACTTCTAAAATAATGGCCTCTTATAAATCAGTAAAAATAAATAAATAAATAAATAAATAAATAAATAAATAAATACCTCTGAGAAAAAATGGGCAAAAGATATACCCTTGTAATTCACAATAAAACAAATATCTAATAAAAATGAAAAGATACATGATATAATAACCAAAGAATTATAAGTTAAAACAGCAATTAACTGCTTTAAATTATCAGATGAACAAAGATTAAAATATTTTATAATGTTTGATTTTAGTAAGTGTTTTAGGGAAGCAAAAATCTTACACATAATTGGAATGCACATCAATATGCCATTTCTGGAAAACTATCTGACAAAATACATCAAAATCTTTAACTATGTTTAGACCATTTGTATTATAAATATGTTTTTAGAAATTTAATATAGGAAAATCATTGAACAAGTGTGAGATTGTATGTTTATTACAGACAAAAAGTTGAAAAGGGCCTAATCATTTGCCCAAAAAAATATTGATTAAATAAATGAAGGTGTTCTGGCGTTTTACTGCATCTGTATCTTTGGGGCAAACCGAAATGCCAGAACACCTGCACCCCAATGTTCACAGCAGCAATGTCCACAATAGCCAAACTGTGGAAGGAGCTTCGGTGTCCATTGATAGATGAATGGATAAAGAAGCTGTGGTCTATGTATACAATGGAATATTACTCAGGCATTAGAAACGAGGAATTCCCACCATTTGATTCCACGTGGAGGGAACTGGAGGGTATTATGCTGAGTGAAGTAAGTCAATTGGAGGAGGACAAACATTATATGGTCTCATTCATTTGGGGAATATAAAAAATAGTGAAAGGGAATAAAGGGGAAAGGAGAGAAAATGAGTGGGAAATATCAGAGAGGGTGACAGCTCATGAGAGACTCCTAACTCTGGGAAATGAACAAAGGGTAGTGGAAAGGGAGGTGGGCAGGGGGTTAGGGTGACTGGGTGATGGGCACTGAGGGGGCACTTGGCGGGATGAGCACTGGGTGTTATGCTATATGTTGGCAAATTGAACTCCAATAAAAAAAATAAAATTAAATTAAAAAAATAATAAAATTTCTCCCCACTTCAAAAAAAATAAATAAATGAAGGTACATCAATTTCAATGAAATAATTAGTAACTGTTAAAATAGGGTAAGAAATATTTATATATCTGGCATAGATCATATACAACATACATACATTTATACACACACACCATCTCATTGAACAAAAAAGCAGAATACAATATGGTATATATATTATGATTGAACTATTTTATATATTATTTGTTTGTGTCCATATCAGTTAGTTATATTTAGCTTTGGGGAGTAGGATTTGAGATGAAAACAAAATTTATATTTAAATAACTTTGGTGTTATTTAATTTCCTTTTATCATGACTGTAGTGATTTTTGTAATATAAATTAAAGTTATCCATATTAATTTTAGAAAAAATTAAAATAGGAAAAATATACCATACAGCGATGATTGCTGTTCCTGTCCTGATGCATTCCCCACTACAATGTTTTTTATGCTAACATATGTGTGTTTATTTTTATTTTTTTCATATGTGTGTTTAGACACACTTGAGATCATATCATATAGATATTTTATAACTGCTGTTATAGGATCTTTTTTTTTTAAGATCTTATGTATTTATTCATGACAGACAGAGAGAGAGAGAGAGAGAGAGAGAGAGAGAGAGAGACACAGGCAGAGGGAGAAGCAGGCTCCATGCAGGGAACCTGACGTGGAACTCGATCCCAGCTCTCCAGGATCACACCCTGGGCTGAAGGCGGCGCTAATCCACTGAGCCACCGGGGCTGCCTTGTTATAGGATCTCTTATTCATCAACCCATTCATTTGACATTCACCACCCCTTTGAATGGAAACCTCTGGCTCATATTGTGGGGAAGGCATGAAAAAGAAAAGAAAACAATGAGAAGAGAAGAAATCTTTATCCAAATACTTTTAATATACCTAATTTATTCAATCAGCATATTTAGTGAGGGCCTTTTATGTGCCAGGCACCGTTCTAGATGTTACAAGCAGGTAACAGGCAATCTTCTGTTCTTAATGGAAATAGAAATTGTCAAAATCTATTTGACATGTGTTAGTCTCAGAGTGAATAAAGATATGACTGGTCTTTAGATAATCTAACAGACACTTAGCACCCTATGTTAAAATTCTTTAAATGGCTAGGGTTTTTGTTTTCTTGAATTTAAGGTCACAATCATTTAAATTTCTTCCAGTGAACATATGCTTGCAAATCCACACCAGCGGAATTAATGAGTGGAAGATAAATGTGTTCTTTGATGGAAGAGAAGGAATCAACAAAAAGGCACATATAGCCTAGAAACGAATTAAATGATCACTTTTGTCTCAAGCACTGAGAAACAGGATGAAGGCAAGGACCACGGGGAAAAAAATTCAGAAATTAGTATCAGCAATAATATGGTACTATAGATTCTTTCCTGCTCCCTGCTTTGATTTGTCAATTCCCCTCTCCTGTGTTGAGGAATTGGTTTCCCTATAACCACTGCAGGTGCTGACAGGATGGTTAGAACCAAAGATCGTGGTGACCGGGAAGAGGCCACCATCCAGGAACCAGGCAGATCCTGGCAGGAGACTGGGGCCAGGCAATGAGCAAAGTAGGAATGCCAAATTTCAAGGCAGGACCTGAGACATCAAAAAATATAGTAGATAGTCATTGTAGATGGGAACTATGGGATGGGAACAGTGTCTTCAGAACAAAGCAAGAGCTTAGTCATTAGAACAGAGGATAAAGCTAAGGAGACAGTGAATCCCTGGCTTGACTCCTTTTTTATTCTTGTTGACAATCTGATCCCAGAGCTGCAGATGCTGTTTTACTCTGCAAGTGAAGCTTTAACGTACTAAGCTATGAACTAGCTTTGGGAAAAGCCCATGAAACAGGGTTGTCACACCTCTCAATGGTATGAAATCCAAGAACTTGTAGGAAGTTGGACAATTATGGTCCTTATACTCACACCTTTCTAGATCCTCTGAATACTTGGACCAGTTGGACCAAGGACCTTAGCTTTTTGAGCCTTCTTCTCCCCACATTGTAGTGCTGTGGTCCTTTTCCATCCTTTCCACTTTCATTTTTGAGTAAAATGAAAATCACATTGAAAACATCATGATGGTAGAGATCACTCATTATATCTTGGTATTTTGTCAAACAAAAGCTGACAACTGCTTCCCCTCTGAAAAGTTTTAGATGATTTTATATCTGTTTATGGGCTTAGGCTGGGTCAACTAACTAGCTAAACTGGACTTAAGAGAAAAAGCATTTTATCCTCTGCAAATAGAATGTAGAGCACTACCTCTGAAGCCATGGTCTCCATTCTCAGTGTGGGGTGTGCTGGGAAGCCCTGATGCTATGCTGTGTACTACCTGCATGGCTGTGGGTACTGATCTTGCACACCTTCATCATGTTATTGGTCAAACTTAATTTTTTAAAGATCAGAGACTCATATTATTTCATGTTTCCAAACTTTATCCTTGAAAAGGGAAGATTGGTAGTCAATCTCTTTTTCCATTTACTCATTTCATCCTTTGGAATTTCTCAACTGACAATGAAGAACACTGGGTTTGTGATAAGTGGAAGGAGTTTAATTGAGTGTGTTGGTTTTGTGAGCGATGGCTATTTGTAAGTATGCAGAAGCCAAATGCCACCTGGGAAGCAGGCATCCTTTTTCTAGGGCAGTATTTTTAATTATGTCTTTTCACCTGAGCTCCAGGGCAAAAGTTCCATTTTTCTCCCTGCTCATTATTAACAAAACCCACAAGGATAGGGGTTTCTAATTTCATATTTTTAAGTGAATTTAGCATGCAAAGTATTCTGCAATGACATTAGATATGTAGTTAAGATACCACCTAGGCTCTGGAGTTTCTTGGCTTCATACAAATCTTTCCATCCTTCCCGGACTGACTCCCCTCTCTTCACATAGGAATGCTTAACCATACAATCTGCGTGTTCCTGGAAGTGTGTTGGGTGGCTTGTTGTGATTAGTGTTTGTATGCTACATACGTTTGACAGACACATACGGTAACGATTACGGGAACTGTACACATATATCATTTTCTGTGTTTAATTTGTATCGAGTGTGATTTTGTGCAGCTTGCAGACTTGCACACATTTTGAAATTAATTAACCTGAACAAAATTGGATCCATCAGTCTAGGTTCCTTAATAATATCTGGCTAACAACATTAAATAATACATGAGACGGAGATGGAAGTAGGGGGATTCCAAGGAGAGAGAATGAGGATTCAGGCCTCCTGAGTTTTTAATCCCTGTCCTGCCTGTATTTTCCCCTGTGAACGAGAGTCTTCCATTCTTTGCTTTTGTTTTCCTGGCTGTGGCAGGAGAACAAGAGCAAGCCCAGGCAGTGTTGTAGTGAGAAGGGAATGAATGCCTAAAATGTGCTTTGAGAGCCTCAAGTGAAATGCACTATGCCGCATGTGGAAATTATTATGAGTTCATTCTTCATGCACTTTTAGTCCTGCCCTCTAGGCTCAGACTGCCAGCCAAGGCACCAATTACGGTCGATGGGGCTGTTGGTTCTTGTGATGTGAACACCTGTCCTCCAGCAAATGAACTGAGATAATACATCCCAATTTACTATGTGTGTCATATACCCTACAAATTGAATCTCTAAAATACACTCTGAGTTGAATAATAAATGACACTGGGTTTAAATGACAGGAAATAGACTCAATACAATTGCTTGGGCATCTGTGTCCACCCAAGCCTTTGTCCACCCAGTCTGCTGCTGAAACGCCAAGCCAGACTTCCCTCTGCATTCTCAGAGCTGACTAAGGGGCCATCTGTATGGGGAAAGTCACTGCAGAATTGCTGGCTTCCCTGGGAGAGCCTCGGGCTGATTAATTCAGTCAAGCCAGGGCTTGGCAGACCCAGCCCCACACTGCTCAGCAGATAAGACAAAATTGCAACCGGATACAAGTCCAGGGGCCTTCCAATTCATATTTAAAGAAACATTCATTAGGTAACTGGATGGGCTGCCCCATGCAATTTGTTGCCCTGAAATTTAAAAGAGAGAAATTAAAAGAGAGAAATTAAGAGAAAATTATTGAGTGACAAAGGGAGAGAAGTAAGTAGTCACAGGAGACAGTGCTTGAAGGATAAGTTTTAAAGGGTAGATGAAAGCTGGTGTGAATCTTGGCTCTGCTTCCACTTGCTAGGTGACGTCTGACAAGTTTCCAGCTATGATTTCTCTAAATTGCAGTCTCCTCATCGGTCTCTAAGCTAGAACCATCCCTCACGGGCTCACCGTTGTATCCCTCATGCCTGGCACATTATTTGGCATACACGGGTGCTAAAAATCAACTGGATGAAAGAGGGTTTTCTGGCCTCATTCTTGCTGCTTGTCACAGCTACTGGTGCAACAGCCAGGAGGGGTGGTGGTAGTGTACAGCCCTCTGTGTCCACTCACTCCCGTGCTTTCCTTTGTTCTTTGTGGGAACAAGTTCTGGGTGAGAGACTAAGGTTCTCCAGCATTGGCCTGTTCCGCCTCAGCGCCCGGCCAGGAGGTTAAACATGATGCTTGAACTGGTCTTGTGTAGATGAAGAGTGTTAGTGCACAGCCAGTGCTTCCTATTGAGACACTTTTCACTTATTCATATTTTGATACATTTACGGCATTGAAGTGTTTCTCAGGGCTTCCTTGCAGTGTAATAACATGACCCTCAAATCAATACAGGCCTGTGTACCTCCCGTGGTGGCATTTTATGGAGATACAGAAGTATGTACAATTGTCCTTCCTTTCCTATTTTAATTACAGGTTAATCAGCTGGAGCTGCTCTGATGCAGGTACTACTGATTTTCCATGGCCATCCCCATTTTGAACATTGTGATCAAAGGGCAGGGTGCACGGGGGAACAAATGCCTGGGAAAATCGAAGCAAGGCAATGAGGACACACAAGGGTACTCGGAATAATATCAGTAGTGTAGCAATAGATCTGTAGTTATAATTCTATTTGCGTTTCATCTGTTGTTCTTCCTCAATCAATAATGCCTATGGAACCTAAAAAGACAATGACTTAGTTGTCTATTTGCAGTTTCTGTGCAACCCCACATAGTGCATTTGTTTTATTTGGTAAGCTCATCACTGATAGCGAGGACTACTGACACAGGTGAGTCCAGAGAAAAGTGCCCATCCTGTAACCAATTCCCACCATTGAGTTGGTGCCGAGCAGAAAGCCATGAAAGGAGGCCTCTGTAGACCTGCTTCAGATTTTGCTACAGACCCAAAGGTCTCTCCCTGGGATATGAAGCTGGCAGGGTCTTCCATCTCAGGAAGGCCCCTTGCGAGCATCTGTATAATGCTCCCCTTTCTTGCTTTTCTCTTAATCTGTCTTCCTGTCCTCTTACCTGCTTCCACTCAGCATAAGCCCTAAGGACCTTCTATTTGCAACTTCTAACTTACTCCATCTTTCCCATCGCTGTCTCAACCCGAATTCCCCTCTTCGATCTTTTCTTTTTTTAAGATTTTATTTATTTATTTATGAGAGACATGCAGAGAGATGTCTTTTTTTTTAGCTTTTACTTTTTGTTTTTATTATGCACTACATTAATACACTGCATAACCTTCTAGAAGGGGTAGATGAGCTGTAACCGAGGTATTTTTCATCAAACAGGAAAATGCTTCCTTAATCGATATTCTCCAAACCCTCTGACACATAGTAATGATTAATTCCAGGGACTCACCTATCTCTTTGCATCAAACTCCACTGATATGGATAATAGGCAAGCCTTTTTTCCTTGCCCCTGTTACTGAACCTGTGGATGTGCGCCGTGGCTATGCCAGGGATGACCAAGCACACGGCCATGACGCTGATCCTGGGAGCATATCGAACCACATCACACCACGGTTGGCAGGGCCAAACCCTTCCTTCCCCCACCCCCGGCAGAGAGAGGCAGAGGCATAGGCAAAGGGAGAAGCAGGCTCCCCGCGGGGAGCCTGATGTGGGACCCAATCCCAGGACCCGGGGATCAGGATCTGAGCCAAAGGCAGATGCTCAACCACTGAGCCACCTGGGTGCCCCTATCTTATTCTTTGACTATTTTAGGAGTCTGCACAGGAAATCTCATATAGACCTATTATCTCTTGCTTCCCACATGTTCTCGGATCTTCTCTGTGTCTGGACATCTCTTTAGAACCTATCTATCATCTCTCCTTGTTCCACTTCCTCACAGCTCTGTTAAGTGGCATGGGTGGTATTAGATTACTGTGTTCAATATAGGATATTGATAAAGAGGAATCTTTATTGATTAGCCCAGGTTTGAAATTGCATGTCCGCCACCTGGTAACGATGGTGTTTTAGCAAGTTATTAATTCTCTATGCCTCAGTTTTTATTTAATGTTTTTATCTTTTTAAAATGCTTCCTAGTCTCTAGCCAGCACCTGCCTTTGGCTGGATCTAACAGAAAGCCAGCTAATGGAGCATCCAGACATCCTGCAGATCGTGGCTGCCTATGTCCAGAAAAGAACACGGCAAGGTTAAAGCATGGATTGGAAGTCCAACCAACTCTGAATCAGCACAACAGCATTTTTTGTGTTTGTTTATATAGGTGTCTCCCCTCTAAGGATGTGAGGTATCCAGGGTTGGAAGTGCATTTTTTTTTTAACTTTGTATTCCCTGCTGCTTGCATACCGCCTCCAATGGAATGCAAGCTTCATAAATGTCTATTGGATAAACTTGTTAGTGGAGGTTAAGTAGTATCCTTCTCAAAAACATGCTTCCTTTAGAGTTACATAGGTCTGGATCTGTAGGAGTCCATGCTGCCAGAAGTGACTACTGATGAGTGTGTAGTGTGGTGGAGAGGGGATTTGAGAAAGGACCAACTAATTACTCACAACTGAACAAAAGACAGGTTGGTTTTGACAGCAGAAAGAGGCATGAGATATATGAGAGCATAGGATGCTGGTGAGAGAGGACTAGGTGGGGTGGGGCCTGGAAAGACAGACATGGTGTGGCATGAGTTCCTGACATTAGAGATTAGCTGGAGGAAATAGCAGAGGCCCTGCCAGGAAAATAAATATGCAAAACATGAAGCTATTTTCAAAGGTAAAACTACATTTAATTTACTCTGTATCATTGCCTCAGATCAACCTCATAAGCTCCCCTCTCCTTTGTTTCCTTCTTCTCTGCAACAAAATCTTCCCAGTATTTAGAACAGTGCCCAGCATGTGAATACATATTGAGTGAAAATAATGTAGAGAGGAAGAAAGCTTTAATAAGTCTTTTTACATCATATAGGTTTACTTTAATCCTGAAGCTGAAGATGAAAAAGTGAGGAGCTAGTGATGCTTCCATGCTGTTTTTTCCCTTGAGAACAGCCATACTCTGTCTCTTTGAGCATCTATGGAAAGTAGTCATCAGAACACCTTACTTTAACTTCCCCAGGAATGATTAATTTAGCTTAGGAAAGATGAATAGGAAAACTTTGCATGTCATAGTTTAAGTACATTATTCTTCATATCTGTGACACATTGTATTACATAATTATCAATTACACTTCCCTTTCCTTTCTGCCAAGTAAGCCACAGATTTCCATTACTTTTAGTTTGGTCATGTGATTGACTTTGACCAGTGGAATGTGAGCAGGTATGACATATTCCACATCTGAGTGAAATCTTTGAAATGTCCTTATATAGTTTTGGTTGTGTGTGTGTGTGTGTGTGTGTGTGTGTGTGTGTGTGTTTGACACCTTTACTTGAGAAGAACATGACCCAGATAGTAGTTACTTCTTTGTAGTGGGTCCTAAAATGAGAAAAGTCATGGAGTAGAGCCAAGCAGAACTGGTGGGAGCCGCAGCTGGATTGCCCATCTCCAGTGACTTGAACTAGAAATGGTGTTTGTTATCATAGGCAAATAAGATGCTTATATATATATATATATATATATATATATATATATATATATAATGTATATATACATCATATACAACATTTATATATATATATAAAGTTATCATCTAGTATCTATCATCTATCTATCATCTACGTTATCTATTATTGCTAGAATAAGTTACCATAAACAGCTTAAACAACACAAATGTATCTTATAGTTCTATAGCTAAAGTCCAACATGTGTCCCATTGGGCTAAAATCAAGGTGTTGGCAGGGGTGTGTTCATTTCTGGAGTTTCTAGGGAAGAATCTATTTCCTTGCTTTTTCCAGCTTCTAGAGCATTCCTTAGCTTGGGCTCCCTTCCATCCTCTTCAAAGCCAACAATATTGCATCTCTCTCTCTCTCCCCATTCTTCCATAGTTACAGCTTCCTCTGACTGTCTCTTTCTGTTTTCTTCCATTTTTAAGGATCTCTGTGATTTCCCTGGGCTCATCCCAGATAATGCAAGATGATCTATTTTAAGGTCAGCTGATTAACATCCTTAAATTCCCTTTGTCCCATAACCTTAACGTATTCACAAGTTCTAGGGATTAAGACATGGGCATCTATTATCCTGCAAGCATGGGTATTATTATCTAGGATGGTGTTGCTTTAAAGGCAGAGAAATAGCCACTTCTCTGTAAATGAACATAAAACAGAAACTACCTCTGGTTATTTGAAGTTATGAGATAAAATACATAGCAGAATGACACTGAATGTATCAACCTGGCTCCGTGTCTCGCGCTGCCTCTAGGTGTAGGATTTTGAGCAAATCATTTGGTTCATTTCTGTCTTAGTTTCTTGAACCATGACATGGAACACTCAAAACTAGTGCAAGTTCTTTTTCAGGGCTATGGGATGGCTATATTATAACTGTATCAATATCTATATATCACCATATCTATACTACTTCATTCTTCGTATCTTTCAGAGTTTTTTTTCTTTCAGAGTTATTAAATGGATTAAGTCAAATAATGTAGTGTAAGAATATGTAGGGGTATATCTATCTTCATTCTTTTTTCTCTGTAAAGATATGCATATGATGTGGTGTATAGTTTGGTAATAGGGTCATCAGATTTAACGTTGCCCCAAGTTTCTCTTTTAAATGGATCATGCCTTCTCTGTCTATGTATGTACATTTGTGACCTTGTAACAGTCCTGTGACTATAGATTAGATAATGAACTTTTCCATTGAAAAAGCAATACAGTTTTAAAAGATGAACAGCTTTCTAATTTCTTCGCCAATGGTAACAATGAACAATTTTTCAGTAATAAATGGGTAAAAAGTAATATACAGATTTCCATTGGTTTAAAGTCCTGTGTTTGCAGACAGTTATGTACATGTCCATGTGCATTTTTGTTCTACATTGTAAACATTTTCCTCTATTTCATCTTCCATATCATCTTCCAAGCACAGCATGGACTTGACAATTCTAACTTTTCATTTATGTAGATATTTCAATAAGAAACTCTCTACTGGAATGGCCATATGAATTACTTTTTCCTTTTGTTGGAGCTTCAGCTTGGAGCTCATTGCCTGACCATTTTGGCCACCTCCTAAGGAATCTCTGGCTAAGTAGTCAGCTGTCTCTCCCAGAGGCAGGTGGAAGCTCTTCCTCTTTCAGTATCTGTGGATAGAAGACTTTATTTTGTCCTTCCACATATGCTCACAAGAGATCAGAATATTATAGACACCCAAAGAGTTTGTATCTTCTTACATCCTTAATTCTTTTTGCCTGCTTTACGTATGTTTTACTATTTTAATGTTCAATTAAATGATTCTGTGTGTATGTAACTGGAGTATGTACACACAAGTATATGTGCTATTTCAGATCAAATTATGATACCTGTCCTGTGACAGATTCAAACTGTTAATATACTATCTTCATGAGATCACAAATTTGTTGGTTGAATGCTAAATTTCTTCAGCAAAGCAATGCAATCAGAGAAAAAATATCACTTCTAAAGAATGTTTCCATATTCAAGATAGGAATCTAAGACCATTCTATGGACTTTGAAATTATGCTGTGCTGTGCTAAAAACATACATAAGAATTAGTCCAAAATAAGATACAAATTAGACACAAAATATGACGAAATGTGAAATCAAAAGTTTTATAATACTCAAAACTTTACAAGTGGAATAATAACTAAATATGTCTTACATATAATGTGCCACAATAGTACCACATGCCCCCCCAAACTAAAATAATTTGATCCTTCTGAGAAAGAAGTCATCTTGAAAATTAATGTTTCATAAAATGAAAACTCTATTTCCTTGATCAGTTTTTTATCTAAAATTAAATTTATTTACTTATTTATTTGAGTTCAGTTTGCCAACATATAACATAACACCCAGTGCTCATCCTGTCAAGTGCCCCCTCAGTGCCCGTCACCCAGTCACCCCCACCTCCCACCCACCTCCCCTTCCACTACTCCTTGTTCGTTTCCTAGAGTTCGGTGTCTCTCATGTTCTGTCTCCCTCACTGATATTTTCACTCATTTTCTTTCCTTTCCCCTTTATTCCCTTTCACTATTTTTTTATTTCCCAAATGAATGAGGCTATATAATGTTTGTCCTTCTCCGATTGACTTATTTCACTCAGCATAATACCCTCCAGGTCCAACCATGTGGAAGCAAATGGTGCATATTTGTCGTTTCTAATGGCTGGGTAATATTCCATTGTATGTGTAGACCACATCTTCTTTATCCATTCATCTTTCAATGGACACCGAGGCGCCTTCCACAGTTTGGCTATTGTGGACATTGCTGCTGTGAACATTGGGGTGCAGGTGTTCTGGTGTTTCATTGTGTCTGTATTTTTGGGGTAAATCCCCAGCAGTGCAATTGCTAGGTTGTAGGGTAGCTCTGTTTTTAACTCTTTGAGGAACCTCCTTACAGTTTTCCAGAGTGGCTGCACCAGTTCACATTCCCACCAACAGTGCAAGAGTAAAATTAAATATTTTAAAATAGTTTTTGTTTTGGAGTTCATTTTGGTGTTAAACATTTTATATTAATAGATTTTAAAACAATCTAGTTTTTGATTTATCATATTGGACAGTAGGTATCTCAAGGAACAGAATAAGATATTGAACAAAATATCTTTCAAATCATTTAAAATTGCAAGCACACATAACAATTTATATTTGATGAAAAACATATAAACAAAAGGATAAACACTAAACAATAGAATAGTTGGGGAAGAATGGAGAATGAGAGTAGGAGGTGACAGTAAGGAACACATCTATTAAAAAAATGAATAAAACAAGAGGGTTTTTAATATGCTACAAATTAAGGAGCATGATTAACTTAATCTTCTTTATCAGGGGTTCACGAAATATTAATTTGTTTTAACTTTAGCTTCTTTTGGGGGCAGTGAATGCATTTTGGATGCAAATTACAATAACCGAAGGAGCTTTTTTAAAAAATGCCCACACTTGGAGTCAACCCCTTGATTTTCTGGTTTAATAAGTCTGAGGTGGGGGATCCCTGGGTGGCGCAGCGGTCTGGCGCCTGCCTTTGGCCCAGGGCGTGATCCTGGAGACCTGGGATCGAATCCCATGTCGGGCTCCCGGTGCCTGGAGCCTGCTTCTCCCTCTGCCTATGTCTCTCCCTCTCTCTCTCTCTCTCTCTGTGTGACTATCATAAATAAATAAAAATTTAAAAAAATCATAAAAAATAAAAATAAGTCTGAGGTGGAAATTAGGCATACATACTTTTTGTGATTAAACATTGCAAAGTGAACACCTCTGTGTACTTATAATCCAAGAAATAGAATATTGCCAGAATCCAGGATGATCTTCTCATTTGGACAGTTGTACTTTTAAGAGCTCAGATGTGATTCTAATGCTTGTACAGGGTTGAGGACCATCCTTCTAGTTCATACTCAGGCTGATGCTTTCTTGTCTTATGGTATTATTCCTCTTGCAATTTTCCTTATTTTGTAATATTCCAAGCATTATTTATTCATGGTAGGTAGGGATTATTTGTAAACTTTTTTTGTCCTTATGTCTTTAAAATGCATTTACTTTGTTAGATTTTATTCTTAGACTAACTATATGTAGAATTATTATTTAAAATTATTTTTCCACTCAAATTTGATAGCATTTTCTACTGCCCTTGAGCATCCAATTTTGCTGACAAGGTTTAATTTCATTTACTTGACATATTATTTTTTTATTGTTATCTTTTCCCTGAAATATTTCTTGATTTCTTCTTTTCCTTGAAGCCTGAAATTTCACTAGAATTATCAATATGCAGGTTTCTGCTACGTACCCAGCTGAACACCTAATAGGCCCTTTTAATTAAAAATGTTTCTATTATTTTTTTGGTTATAGTTGATCCTCAAAACACATGGGTTTGAACTGTGCAGGCCCACTTTTATGTGGATTTCTTTCCTTAAGTACAGTACAATATTATAAATGTATTTTCTCTCCTTTATGATTTTCTTAATGACATTTTCTAGCTTACTTTAAAAATACAGTATACAGTACATATACAAATTATGTGTTCACCAACTGTTTATGCTATCAATAGAACTTCCAGTTAATAGTAGGCTATTAGCAATTAAGTTTTTCAGGAGTCATGGGCAGCCTGGGTGGCTCAGCAGTCTAGTGCCACCTTCAGTCCAGGGTGTAATCCTGGAGACCCAGGATCGAGTCCCACGTCAGGCTCCCTGTATGGAGCCTGCTTCTCCCTCTGCCTGTGTCTCTGCCTCTCTCTCTCTCTCTGTGTGTCTCTCATGAATAAATAAAATCTTAAAAAAAAAGTTTTTCAGGAGTCAAAAGTTACATGCAGATTTTTGACCACATGGGGTGTTGGTATCCCTGACCCCCATATGGTCAATAGTATTTCTTTTCCTTCATTAATCATGAACTCCTCCTGGAATGTTTGTTAGGTTAACATTGGCATTCTGGAATTGAACCTCCACGTTGCAAAAATAGATAATAAATGAACAAACAAATATTAAAAACAGTTATTTACATACAAATTTATATGTAATAGTAGTTAAATGTACATATATATTCTATATTATGGAGAATTTCTTAATCTTTCCAATACTAAGCCTGATCTTGCTTGATTATTCTCTTAGTCAGTGCATTGACTGTTTTCTTTTGTAATCACAACTAAAATTTTAATTTTCACAAACTCTTATTCTCTGGTGGTTTGTTTTAGTAATAGTCTCTTTTTGTTTTATGGATGTAATATTCTCTTAAACTTCCTTGAGGAAACTAATTGGGATAGTTTACATTTTTGTTTCTAAATTATTTGTTTCCTAAAAGGTTAATTGTTTTGTTTATTCATTTTGATTTTTGCCATGGATGCTATTGGTTTTCCTCCAATATATGGTGATCCTTAGACATAGGATTTGTACTTATTGAATGATTAGAATGACTTATAGTGGTAGGTGTGTTATGTTTTTCTGGCAGACCTTCCAACATGAGAGGTGTTTTTATGGGGAGCAGGGCTATGTTTCTGTGAGTAGGACATGCCATGGCTCTGTAGGTTATTGAGCATGGAATAGTCTAGCTGTCTGGGACTTGCATAATTAGACAAATTAAAGAGGGCTTTATCATGGGATTAAAGCTCTTAGTGCATATGGCTCCTGGGTGGAGCTGCTTCTCCTTTGCCTCCCCATCCCCCTGCTTTTTTTTTTTAAACCTTAGTATTTTTTTTTTTTTTTTTTTTACAAAGTCTCTTAATTAAGTGGTCCGTCCTTGCTCTTTGCCTTTACTGAGTTGAACTCTGGAGCTAACCCTTGGTTATCTTTAGAAGAACAGAACTTTTATTTACTGTTAAGGGCTATGTCTTCCTCATCCTATTTTTAATTTCAGTCTGATCCTATTTATTACCTGAGATGCCTTCAAACTTTCTAGTATGCTGATCACTTTCTTTTTTAATTTTCAAATGCTGTTATTTTATATATATACATATACATATACATGTGTATATATATATATATATATAATTTGTTGTTGTTTTGTTTTGATTTGAGGTCAACTGAAGAGGGAGTGGAGAGAGTTGTTTGCTTTAAATTTAACATCTTCTACTGAGTGCTCACTGAATAGTAATTTTGATTGTTCTCTGTGCCCGTGGCTCATTAAAGTCCATGTTATATGTCAGCTTTACCTGTCTAGATGCCTTCAAAAACACCCATGTACATGTCAGCTCAGCCATGCATTTAAACATGATTTTAAAAATATCCAGTGAGCACACCTGTGACCAGATTGTGGTTTCTAAATATTATTTTGGAGAAATGGTTTCTCAAGGGCTGGCTTAGGGAAAGTACACAGTGAGCCTGATGCATCCTGTCGTGTCAGAAAATAAGCTCTCAAAGAATGGAGACATGTCACAAGGACCCAGGAATCAGTTTCAGAACAATTTGAGCATCAAAAGGAATAATGAATATAATTGACTGTAACCACTGAATATATAAAAATCCATTAATTCATTGTGGTGTCAGTGAGAGGCTACCAATGAAGAGATTATTATATCCCTTATCCTCAAAATTAGTAATTAAAGGGAAAGTTAAGCATTTAGCATAAGTCTTTGAGGAAGTATGTTCAACCCTCTGGTAATGAGATGACACACTCTCCTTTTTTAAATGGAAGTTGAAAACAACCAATTAAAAAAGAAGAGGGAATGATGGAATTAAAAAATGCCCATTTTGTAACGTTGAGCCAAATAATTCAGAAAGGAATCATCACTAGAGCATAAAATCATTAGAGGAAATATTGTTGAAAAACAGGATATGCACTGAAACCAAAGTATCACCCCACCCTCACCCAAATATCACTGGGTATTTCATGAGGCAGGGAAAAAAATACTTTTACCATGGAGAGATCTGGGAGTTACCATGTAATGAAGTCTCACTGATGGTGGATCATGTGACATGATATAGCTCCTAATGAAGTACTGCAGGGCCTACGAAGTATTCTTGCCCAAAGTGCTACACCTGAGTCAAATCAAGCTTAACATCTAACCTCCTGATCGTTGGAAACACACAGGCTTAGAAAAACAAGAACAATGGCAGCAAGGAAAAACATAAAGATCCCAAAATGTGGGACCTTGTTTCTGTTGGCTAAGTCTCTTCAAAATGTCAGATGACATAGGAAAAAGCAAAGTAAGAAGCATGAACTCTGAATCAAAGTTCAAAAAAAAGGGCTAAAATTATATTTTGGAGAAATATATATATTTATATATATTAATTAAATTTATAAATTAATAAATTATAAGTTAATTAAATAAATTAATAAATTATAAATTAATTAAATTTATGAATATATAAATTAATTAAATTAACATATATGTATATTGGGAAATCTCGAAATTTGAAAATGTGAAATTTTTAAAATATGAAAATGATTTTTGTATTAAGAGTTCTACAGAGAAAAAGATGTGTATACATAGAGAAAGCTATTTATTTTAAGAAATTGGGGACACCTGGGTGGCTCAGTGGTTGAGCATCTATCTGCCTTTGGCTCAGGACATGATCCTGGGGTCTGGGGATCGAGTCCCACATTGAACTCCCTGCCAGGAGACTGCTTTTCCCTCTGCCTATGTCTCTACCTCTCTCATGAATAAATAAAATTTAAAAAAAAGAAAGAAATTGGTTCATGCCAGGGCGCCTGGGTGGCTCAGTTGGTTAAGCATCCAACTCTTGATTTCAGCTCAGGTCATTATCCCAGGGTTGTGGGATTGAACCTTGTGTTGGGTCCTACTTGGGATTCTCTCTCTCCCTCTTTCTGTCCCTCCCTCTGGTCACTGTGTTTCTCTATCTCTAAAAAAGAGAGGGTTCATGCTATTGTGGGTACATAGTGAGCATAAAAGCAGACTGGAGACTCAGAAAAGAGTTGCAGTTTGAGTCCAGGGGCAGTCTTCTGGCAAACCAGGAAGAACTAGGGTTACAGTTCAAGTTTAAATACCTCTCCTGGCAGAATTCTTGTTTAAGGAGGCCAGCCTTTTGTTCTATTCAGGCCTTCAACTGATGGGGTGAGGCCCACCCACATTATGGAGGGTGATCTCTATTTGAAATTCTTTTTTTTTTTTTTAATGATAGAAGGATGGGAGAAACTTTGGGAGATGATGTGGGTTATAAACCGTAGGTGGAGCTCTCATGAATGGGATTAGTATCCTTATAAAAGGGTCTCGGGAGAGCTCTATTACTGTCTTTCCCTCATGTAACAGTCTGAAGACAGCAATCTGCTGTCCCAGACCCAGAAGACAGCTCTCATCCAGGCATGCTGGCATACTGATTTCAGACTTTCAGGTTCCAAAACCATGAGACTTACATTACTGCTGCTTATAAGTCACTGAGTCTTTGGTACTTTGTGATAGCAGCCCAAACAGACTAAGACACTATCATTATTATTGGAAGACAGGCCGTGCGATGTAGGAACCTGATTCCAAATATATGCCTTGCAGCCATCAAATACATGCACACATACACATGGACATGCATGCACACACACAGACATGCATCATGCCTGTGGGCACTGAGTATCAACAAGACCTGTTGAAAATGCAGGGTATCACAGAAAGATACGTTGGGTGTTGTTTTTTTGTTTTGGGGTGGGTTTTTAAAAAATTTTTACTGACACTGAGAGCAAAATATATAAAATGCCTTAAGAATAAGGAGAGAGAAATCATATTAGTGCCAAGTTTAAAGAGCTACATTTTTGAAGAGCAAAAGTTCAACATGCTTGTTTTGGTATTCTTACTGACATAACTTTTAGCAAAATGAAGCACTGATCAATTTGCAAGATACAAATATAGTTTCCCCTACTTTGTAGACATTATTATGAAGATTACTACTATTGGTTTATTCCCAATAATGCATTCCCCAGAAAAAGAGCAGAGAATATGGAAGGAAGATGGGACACAGCTAGTTGAACCCCACAGACTGAGCCTGGCTTAGCAAGGCCCTTAGAGACACCGCCTTGCCACTAGGGCACATATCCTGTTGACATCACTTAAAAACTTTCCAGCAAATTTTGTGTTTGTTTTATTATGTGGTGTTTCTGAAACTTACATTGTTTAATTCATTCTATGCTTTATCTCCACTGCTCTTAGAACTTTTTTTTTCTTTTTCCCTTTCGACCCTCTTCACCAATTTCACCCATCAAAGTTTAATGATTTTAATGTAACTCATCCAAAAACACCTTCATAGAAACATTCAGAATGTTTGACCAAATATCTGGATATTGCAGCCAGGCAAGTTGACACTTAAAATGAACCATCATTTTCTACAAAAATGTAGAAGCAACTTCTTCTTCTTCTTAGAAGATGCCTGCATAAATATTTAATGATAAAGTGTCATGATGCCTGCAGCTTACTTTCAATGGTTCAGAATATGTGTATATATATACAAACATATATACAAATATATATATATACACACACATACACACATATAGAGCTACAAATACATATATACACATGGCAGATTTGAAAAATTCTTTATTCTAAATATTGATTATAGCAAATTAAAGCTTTGGAAATTTTTGTAATCCAGACTTTTTAGTCATTCAGTACTATGGATGGTTTTTCTGTTTACTTTAGGTATAGCACATTAAAAAAAAGGCATAGCACATTATAGGCAAATATACTTTCATTTTTAATTGTTATCAATAAATGATCTATAGTTTTGTAATTCATCCAATTATTTTAAGTAATTTGCTGTGTCCTTCAGAAAATAAATTGTCAAAATCCAGTATATAAACTTATCTTTTAAGAAAACCAAGTTAATGCTTCCATAATTTAGACTCTAGTTTATTGAAATGTTATAACTGTGTTATAGAGTACATGTCAAAGCATGTGTTTATGATTAATATAATTATGATTAATATAATGATTAATATAATTAAAAAAAAGATTTTATTTATTTATTCATGATAGACACAGAGAGAGGCAGAGGCACAGGCAGAGGGAGAAGCAGGCTCCATGCAGGGAGACTGACGTAGGACTACATCCCGGGTCTCCAGGATCACACCCCGGGCTGAAGGCAGCACTAAACCGCTAGGCCACCAGGGCTGCCCTATAATTAATATAATTAACATCAATCTTTCAACCACTGTTTCCATGTATTTATCACATTTCATTTGTTAGTATTTATGTTATTCTTTTTACATATTATTTAAAATTACATAATATTTCATGTTCTTATATTTATGTAGCCAGAGATTTAAGTCTTTTTATTATAAACAAATAATATTTTATTCTACTTTGGAATATTTTTTCACATAAAAGTCTTTGCCATCTTTTTTTCCTCAATTTCCTACTAAGGGATGTGTAATTATTAAAAGTACAATTAATGGAAGAATAATGGGAAAGATTAATTTAAAGTTATATTTAGAAATTTTCCTAATAATTTGTGTCTTTAGGTATTATTCTACTACATGGTTATAGCTGTCATGAGATGAAAACACTAAGTTCTTTGCTAAAAGCATAAATTTCAAATATTTTAAATTCCAAGTACATGATCATTTCAGAAATAGGCAAATGACTTTAATGGTTATTAAAAAGCTTAGTTAACACAAACACAATCACATTGAGGTTTGATTATAAAGGACATAAAATAATGAAATTTTGGTAATTTCTACTTCAAATCTTGCCTGACAGTTGGTTTTTGATTCTTAGAGATGTTTAATTAAAGTCATAATTAATTTGTGAGAGATTGACTTCCTTAAAACAATTAATTTTACTCTCAAAGAGACTAATGGAGCACAATATATCTAAATAATATATTTTATATATCTTATTACTTCTTTTTTTTTAAAATAATTCAGCAGATTCTACAATGCATTTGAAACCTTCAAAGGAAAGCCATTAAAATGCCAGTGAAATCATCTCTTTTCTCTAGGAATATCTGGAAAGCAGAGTTCTAAACACACTATTCAAATAGATTCTGTGTTTTCACTGAAGAAGAAACGCTTTGAGGTGAAAGAATGTTTTAATTTCACCCTCATGTTTTAAATTTCTCATTGAAACAGTGACCAGCTCTAAGAGCTCTTATTTATTAAGAGGTGAAAATGAAACTCATGTATTATAATTCATGTAATTATAAAGCAGTCAAAATTCTTAAAAATAACTTCACAAGTAATTTTAGATTAAGACAAAATCAGCTACTGGTCTTGTTTTCCTAGGAATTTTTAAAAGCTCAATATTGGAGCAATTTTAGGCACTATTTTAAATTCAAATTTTCTTCACGAAGAATTTAGGAGCAAGAAGGCAGTTTAAGTAGTGAGAAAAAGCATGGATTCTGGAATTAGAATAGCTTTGTGACATCAGATAAGCACTCATCTGAGCTTCTTCTCTTAACAGAGACAAAACACTACCAACATTCCCTACATGTTGCTTCACTGCTCAACTTGGCAATGATTTAACTTTAACGTAAGATTCTTCAAATCATCCTTGGTGATGCACACCTTGATACTGTTCCTGTGGCTTCATCAGCTTCCACTTCACTCTCTCCTTTTCCTGCTACACATCTCCTATCCATCAATACTAAAGACAACGCTCTCTAAGGCCCGGTTCATTTTTTCCTAACAGAGCTACTCTTCCTAAAATGTTCATTCTGTTATCACAGATGAGCACTTAGTAGGTTTGTACATTTAATCCTTTTCTTATATAAATACCGCCAGGTTTTTCGTAAGTCAAGCTATGTATTTTTTTTTTAATTTTTATTTATTTATGATAGTCACAGAGAGAGAGAGAGAGAGAGAGAGAGAGGCAGAGACACAGGCAGAGGGAGAAGCAGGCTCCATGCACCGGGAGCCCGATGTGGGATTCGATCCCGGGTCTCCAGGATCGCGCCCTGGGCCAAAGGCAGGCGTCAAACCGCTGCGCCACCCAGGGATCCTATGTATATTACGTATAGTGACATCCCTAACCTTGCTTTCATGGGCCAACTTTAAACATTTGTTTGGTAGTTAAGGTACAAATGTTTTATACCGTCCCCTAGTGGTGATTGTCAAACAACAACAACTCAATTTTGGCAATTTTGGCAAAATTCCCATTGTAGAAATGTATGTATAATTCTTTGAATACTCTAGTCAAGACATTTTTAATGAGTGCCTAGTATATGTCAAATTCTGTTCCAGATGCTAGGGCTACAGTAGAAAAAGAAAAAAAAATCCCTGCCCTTTGGTACTTACTACACCTTATTGCAATGTGTTCTCTAAATGAAAATGAGAGAAAAAAATAGAAAAATAAAGAAATCTTTAATAATATGAAATATGTAAGAAGCATAGTTTTATATAGTTGAAAATTGATATAATTTTATATAATTAGGTGCTACAAGTGGAAAATTTGAGACCTGCTTGGGGGCTTCTGGACCTAAAGATGCTCTCCTATATGTTAAATAACAATACAAAATTCCAGAAATATATAACTAAGTGAAAAACATGAAGGACTTCACAATACATTTGTTCAAATGCATGGCACACACGTACTTTAGAGTGTAATTTATTTTTCGACAGAGGTTTGTGTTAGCAATTCTATGTGTTTTCTGGAACCGAGAAAAAATAAACATAATGTGGACAATGTGAGCCAGATTTCTTTTTTTTTTTTTTATGGGAAATAGTTATAAGTCAGGCCAAGGAGCAAGAACAACTTAATAGCAATAAGCACATCTCATGCCTAGATCTTAGCTTCTAAATATTAATTAAAAAATGATTTTATCTACTTTTTTCATCATGATAAGTATATTCTTTAATCCCCATCCCCCAAGTATTATTCTTTAGTAAAATGAACTAATGCTTTTTGAAGAAATGAGTGATAACAGAGTTGGGATGGAGAAAGTACACGATGATCCTAGAATAAGAAGCAGTATCAAAAAGTAAGCAAGTTCTCATAAAATAATGACAGCATGTTGGAAAGATACTGGAGCCAACTTGAAGTTACCAGAGGCTGCCTTAGGACAATTTGAGCAACAATATAAATAATGGTGGTGGTGGAGCATAACCCATAGGGTAAAATAAATTTTCATGAGCTTATACTAATATAAATAAATACAAAACTGAATACAAAATTAACTGAATACAAAATTAAAGGGAGTTAAAGGCTAGCTCTTTACCTCCCTTTAATTATAGAATTGCAATTTATAAGTATAGTAGAATTGCAATTAATAAGTGTAATTAATAAGAGTTGCAATTAATGGAATTTTAAAAAATGACTATTTGGTGACTACTTTGGTAATAATTGTTGCAGGCAAGAATCATCAGGGGATCCTAAAATTAATAGGCAAAGTATAATGAGAAAAATAATATTTTAATAATTTCGAAATACTTGTCCCATTAGATACCTATTAATTTTCAAGGGAAAAGAATAGTAATTTGACATGGATAAACCTGGAACGCATCATCTTAACCAAGTGATAAAGATAGCACCAAGAATAACATTGATATGATGTGCTGAGAAGGCATAATACCATTTCAGTAGTAGTCTTGTCAAAAAGCATAACTCAAATTTAATCACAAGAAAATATCAGACGGGGGCACCTGGGTGGCTCAGCCAGTTAAGCGTCTTGCCTTTGGCTCAGGTTGTGATCTTGGGGTCCTGGGATCGGGCTCTCTGCTCAGTGGGGAGTCTGCTTTTCTCCCTCTCCCTCTCCCTCTCCCTCTGTTCTCTCTCTCTCTCAAATAAATAAATAAATAAATAAATAAATAAATAAATAAATAAAATCTTTTAAAAAATATCAGACAAAATTGTCTAAATTGAAGGCACATTACAAAATATCTGGCTGACTTACATGGAAGTTTCAAGGGTATGAAAAACAAAGAACTGCCTAAATTAGAGGCGATTAGAGGTGATTAAAGAGACATGGCAACTAAATGCAATGTATAATCCTGGTTAAATCTTGGATTTGAAATAGGACATTAATGTGACAATTAGTGAAACTTGAATAAGGTTTGCATAATAGTATTTTCAATTTCTCAATTTTCTGGTTATTATTATTGTATTATGCATTATGTTTATGTGAAGTGTTAACCATTGGGGTGGCTGGAGAAAAGTTGAAATTGTACTCTTGCAAGTATGAAATTGTTTCAAGATGAAAAGTCTAAAAATTGGTAATAAATTTTATAATGTTTTATTAAATTTGTCATTCTATTTTCACACATCCAAACCTTCTATGATTTTAGGATCTTATTTTGTGACTGCTTGAGATAACCTCCAGAGTAATAGAATCATTAACAATGACTGAGTAACATTTTCTTTTTACAACAGGTATGAAGCTAACAGACAATTTTATTAGAAAATTATAACTGTATTCCAGTTACAACTGCAGTTGTAATTTACTGTTGATCTATAGTTTTCAAACTTGAGATAACACCAGAAGCATGTGTAAGGCTCGTTAAAATGAAGATTTTTGGATCCACTTTCCTGAGTCTCAGATGGGGGCAAAAAATTTGCATTTTTTAAAGATTTATTTATGTGTGTGTGTGTGTGTGTGTGTGTGTGTGGTATGAGAGAGAGAGAGAGAGAGAGAGAAAGCATGCATGCAAGAGGAGGGGCAGAGGGAGAGAATCTTAAGGAGAATCCACACCCAGAGTATAGCTGGAGGCCTAGCCCATCCCATGACCCTGAGATCATGACCTGAGTGGAAACCAAGAGTCCTATATGCTCAACCAAATGAGCCACCCAGGCACCCCATGAATTTGCATTTCTAACAAGTTTTCAGGTGAGGCTGATACCACCAGTCCTGGGACCAGACTTTGACAAACACCTGGTCTAGATAATAGTTCAAAGTGTAGAATTAATGTATCACCACATCACTATTATTTCTAGTGTATATGGTTAAATATAAAAAGGTTCCTTTTAACTCCATTTGAACCCAGTTGCCTATCTAAAATATAAATACTGCAGAACTACAAACTGTTTTCATGGTGACCTAGAATTCTAATGCCCAATATCATGGTATTAGTAGGTGGGGCCTTTGGGAGTCATGAGACTGGAACCTTCATGAATGGGATGAGTGTCTTATAAAAGAGGCTTTAGAGAGCTCCCTAGGCTCTTCTACCATGTAAGGACACAGCAAGAAGTTGCTGGTTGTGAACTCATGAGAGTGTGACTATGCTGGAACCTTGATCTTGGACTTCTTAGCCTCTACAAGTATAAGAAATAAAGGTTTGCTTTTTATAAGCCACCCAGTCTATAGTATTCTCTTATACCTGCCCATATGGACTGGGACAAGGTCTGATACGGTAAATGGAAATCTTTCTTCCTGTTCTTACAAGAAAAACCTGGACAAACTGAAAATCAATAACCCATCACAGAATTGAGGCTGCAGGACAAATAGCCAGCCTAAAATCTGGAGAGATAGTTTGAGTCTGACTCAGGCATTCATCTTGCATCATGGCACTTTAGAATAACCTTCCTTTATCCTAAGAGAGCCATTTTAGAATAGGTCATAGACATAGAATATTGGTTTTATGTTTAGTTTGGCTAAATGATTTTTACTTTTTTTTCATTTTTATGTGTCTTCAGTATTGTCAGGTGTTTGTGTGATTCTAATATTCTTATGGTGTCCAAAGACAATATCAACAGAATTTGCTTTTAAATAAATCTATTGTAATGATGATGAACACTGGAAAGAAAGTTATGTTCTTCTATCCGTAAGAGACCTGCCGTTTATTGACAAGTGAAGTGATGGAGGTAATTTAGAAGATGCCCTTAGTTTATTCATTCATTCACAAGGCACAGAGCATTTTAGTGGCCAAAGCACTTTACTGGTTGGTCAAATTTTACAGCTTTGGCCAGTAGGGGCTCTTGCAATTAGCTCCTGTATCCCTTGATATGATCATCTTTGTTCTGTTTTATTTTAATTTTTTGTTTTTTCACTTACTTTTTGATATCACAAGGTACTCCAGGCTTATAGTTTATATTTCCTGCCCCGGTCTAATAATTAACCATTTCTCCAAGAAGCCCTGTTTCCTTCCATTTTTAAAAAGGCATTAAAAAATCAGCATGTGGATATTGGGTATGCTCATTGCTACTGGGGTGTTGATATTCTAGGGCTTCTCAGATAGTAAAGCAAGGAAATATATAAGTGTATATACTAACATGTATATATACACATAAATAAATATTCCCATATTGCAAACATATATATTAGGTTAAACATGAGTTCATATTGATGTCAATTCTATTTCAACTTATCTTTATAGGTCATTTTAGCCATCTCCCCTTGCTTATTTGTAAACACCCACTCCAACAGTGAGTCATTTGGCTCCAACCACCTGACTTAATTGTTAATTTAATTGTAATTGTTTGTTTACTTAATTGTTCAAATATACAGGTACAGAGGTATCAGAATTATTAACCCTTACCTTCAATTTGTTTATTAGATGGATAAATGTTTTTTTCCTTTAGTTTCATAGAATCCACTCATTTCCAAGGTAACTTAGATAAGTATCTCTTTCTCCTTCAGTGAACTTGTATTCATACTTTTGTAATATAGATTGTTTTGTTGTCATCTGCATTTCATCCTGTGATCCCTTGATTTCTGAAATGTTTTAAAATTTGTGTACGTTAAGGTTCATTCTTTGGTAAAGTTCTATGAGTTCTGAACAAATGTATAGTGTTGTGTATCCACTATTTTTTAAAAAAATATTTATTTATTCATGAAAGACACACAGAGAGAGGCAAAGACATAAGCAGAGGGAGATGTGGGACTTGATCCCAGGACCCCGGCATCACAACCTGAGCCAAAGGCAGTCAACCACCAAGCCACCCAGGTGCCCCTTGTATCCACTATTATACTATCATAGTGAATAGTTTTCCCAACCTAGAAAACCTCCTGTTCTTATTCAAACTAACCCCACCCCAAATGCCAGGAGACTACTGTTCTTTTTACTGTCTCATAGTTTTGTCAGTTCTAGAATGTCATACAATTAGGAAGAGGCACTAAATGAGTTTTTCAGGCTTTCTCTTAGCAATATGTATTCAAGATTTATGCCTTTCATTTTCTTTTTATTTACTCATGAGAGACACAGAGAAAGAGGCAGAGACAGACATAGGCAAGGGAGAAGCAGGCTTCTTGCAGGGAGCCTGGTGTGGGACTTGATCCCAGGACCCAGGATCATGCGCTAAGCCAAAGGCAGATGTTCAACCACTCAGCCACCCAGACGTCCCTATGCCTTTCATTTTTATTTCTGAACAATATTCAATTATACAGATGTTAATTTATAAATTGAAAGTTCATTTGTTTTGTATTTGAATCAAAATCCATTGTATGGATGTACCACAGTTTATTTACCCTATTAGGTATATTATCACTTATTGAGGGGGCTCTTTGTTGTTTCCAGTTTTTGAACTGGTGTAAACTTTTACAAATAGTTTTTTACATAGACATAGATTTTCAGATCAGTTGAGTAGAAGCCTAAGGGTGTAATAGCTGAATTGTATGGCAAACCTATGCTTTGCTTTGTAAGAAACTGTCAAACTGTCTTTCAAAGTGATTGTGCCATTTTGCAATCCCACCAGCAATAAATGAAAATTCCTGTTTCTCTGCATCCTCCCCAGCAATTAGTGGTGTCAGATTTTCTCATTTAGCCATTCTAATAGGTGTGTAGTGATATCTTATTGTATGTCAATTTACAATTCACTTATGACAAATGGTGTTTCATATGTGTATTATCTTCTTCTTGGGTGACATATATGGTGAGATTTTTGGTCTGTTTTTAATTGGATTGTTTGTTTTCTTATTTTTGAGTTTTAAGAATTTTTTGTGTATTTTGGAGGCAAGTCCTTTATCAGATACGTGTTTTGCAGATCTTTTCTCCCCGTCTGTGGCTTGTCTTTTCAGTCTTTTAAGTGTTTTTCATAGAGTAGAAATTTTTATTTTTAGTAAAGTCCAAATTACATTTTTCTTTCATGGATTGTGCTTTTGTATTATATCTAAATTCTAAAAAACTCATTGCCAAACTGAAGCTCATATATTCCCTATATTTTTTTCTAGAGGGTTTATAGTTTTAGATTTTATATAAAGTTGAAGGATTTTTTTTGAGTTAATTTTTAAGTGAAGTGTAAATTCTGTGTCTAGGTTCTTTTTTTTTCTTGTGTATGAATGTCCAACTGTTCCAGCTCCATTTATTGACAAGAATATCTTTTCTCCATTGAATTGCTCTTTCTGTCAGTATAATTTCTTTGGTGCATTTTTAGGGTCTGTATACTGCTTTATTGATCCATATGTCAATTCTTTAGCCAATACCATGCTGTCTTATTACCGTGGCTTTAAAATGAGCATTGAGATTGGATCTTGTGTTTCCTACACCTTGTCCTTCTTTACCATACTCTTGGGTATTCTAGGTCTTTTGTCTTTCTATATAAATTTTACAATCAATTTTTAAATTTCTATAAAATTAACTCAGAATATTGTACTTTTCTGCGTATCAATCCTGTATATATTTTGTAAGATTTACACCTAAGTGGGTTTTTTAAAAAATATTTTATGTATTCATGAGAGACAGAGAGAGAGAGAGAGAGAGGGAGGCAGAGACACAGGCAGAGGGAGAAGCAGGCTCCATGCAAGGAGCCTGATGTGGAACTCGATCCCGGGTCTATAGGATCACACCCTGGACTGAAGGTGGCACTAAACCGCTGAGCCACCTGGGTTGCCCTACACCTAAGTGTTTAATAGCTTTTTGGTGCTATTCTAAATGGTATTTTTAAATTTTCAAATTAAAAGTGTTCATTGCCACTTTATAGGAGCAATTGGCTTGGTATCTTTGAACCTGTATCTAGCAGTCTTGTATATAATTGTTTATTTGTTCCAGGACGTTGGACTTGGTAGATTAACTAAAGTTTTCAACATAGATAATCTCCTATCTGTGGAAAAGATAGTTTTATTTCTTCCTTCCCAATCGTGTACCTTATATTTTTTCCTTTGAAAAAAATCTTATGGGATCCCTGGGTGGCACAGCGGTTTAGCGCCTGCCTTTGGCCCAGGGCCAGATCCTGGAGACCCAGGATCGAATCCCACATCGGGCTCCTGGTGCATGGAACCTGCTTCTCCCTCTGCCTATATCTCTGCCTCTCTCTTTCTCTCTCTCTCTGTGTGTGACTATCATAAATAAATAAAAATTAAAAAAAAAGAAAAAATCTTACTGCATTAGATTAGACTTATAATACAACGTCATATAGGAGTAGTGAGACAGGGCATTCTTCTCTTATCCTAAAACTTAAGGGGAAAAGTGTCTAATTTTTCACCATTAAGTATGATGTTGGCTTTAAAGTTCTTGTAGATGTTCTTTATGAAGCAGAAAAAGTTTTATTTATTCTGAATTACCTGGGAGTTTTTATTATGAATGGGAGTTGGGTTTTATCTGTGTCAATTAATGTGGTCATATGGTTTTTCTTCTTCGATCTCTTCATGTGGTGGATAACAATCATTGATTTTGAAATGTAGAAACAGCCTTCCTTATTTGGAGTAAACCCGATATGTTTGCAGTGTAAATTCTTTTACATATTGTTGTATTAATTTACTAACATCTCCTTGGGGATATTTATATCCAAGTTCATCAGATATTTGTCACTAGTTTTTCTTTTTCTGAGATGCCTTTATCTAGTTTGGGTATTGATGTAGTAATGGCCTTCTACCAGAGTTAGGAACTGTTTCCTCTGCTTCTAGTTCTAAGAAGAGATTTAGAGTTGGGACCACTTCTTCCTTCAATAGGCAGAGTTCACCAGTGAAACCATCTGGGGCTGATACTTTCTCTTTTGGAAGGTTATTATCAATTTCTTTAATAGAAATAGGTCTCTTTAGATAATCTATGTTTCTTTGTATGAGTCTTGGTAGTTTTTGTCTTTCAAGAAGTGATTCATTCTAATTAAGTTATCAAATGTGTGGGCATATGATTGTTTATAGTATTCCTTTATTATCCTATTAATGTCCATGTGATAACTATAATAACCTCTCCTTCATATCTGAATTTGATAATTTGTGCCTTTTATATTTCTTGGTTAGTCTCCTAAAGGTTAATTGCTTTTATTTCATTTTCCAAAGGACCAGTGTTTGGATTTGTTTATTTTCTCTATTGTTTCCCTATTTTCAATTTCATTGATCTTTGCTCTAATTGTGTATTATAGCCTTTCCTCTTGTTTTTGCTTAATTTGTTGTTGTTTTCTAAGGGGGAAAGTGGTTACTGATTTTAGATTTTTCTGTCTACTATATGTATTCAATGTTATAAATTCCCCTCTATGCACTGCTTTTGCTGCATCCTGCAAATTTTGATAAGATATGATTATCAAAGTATTAAAAATACCTTTTAAATTCTTCGAGAATTTTTCTTTAACTCATGTATTATTTATATATGTTTTTTTTAATCTCCAAAACTTGAGAGTTTTCCAGTTATCTTTCTGTAATTGACTTCTAATTAATTTCATGTGGTTTGAGGAGACGTACTTTGTATAATTTCTAGTCTTATAAATTTGTAAGTTTTGTTGTTTGGCCTAGAAGGTGGTATACCTTGATAACCATTCCATGTGAGCTTAAGAAGAATGTGCATTCTGCTGTTGTTGATTTTATTCTATAAATCTTACTTAGGTCAGGTTGATTGATAATGCTCTACAGGCCATCTGTATCTTCATTGAGTTTATGCTTGCTTTATCTGTCAATACTGGCAAAGAGATGTTGAAGTCTCAACTACAACAGCAGGTTTCTTTATTTCTCTTTACAATTCTATCAGTTTTTGCCTGACATATCCTGATGTTAGGTGTATGTGCATTAAAGGTTATGTATAACTGGAGAATTGACCACTTTATCATTATATGTGCTCCTCTTTACCCCTGACTTTTATTGTTCTGAAGTCTGCTTGTTCAAAATTAACTTAGTAGGTCAGCTTTCTTTTGATTATGTTAACATGTTTTATCTATTTTCATTTTTACTTTTAATCAGTGTGTGAATACTTATATTTAAACTCAGTTTCTTGTAGACAATATACAGTTGGGTTTTATTTTGTGATCCACTCTGACAATCTCTCTTAATTGGCATGTTTAGACCATTCACATTTAAAGTGATTATACTGATACCATTGGATTAATATCTATCATGTTTATAGCTTACTTTTCAAAGTTTGTTGTGTCAATTTTTTTTCTTTTTTTTCTCTGGTTTTAATTAAGCATTTTCTATGGTTTCATTTTATCTCCTCTCTTAGCATATCAAATGTACTTTAAAAAATATTGTTAGCCATTGCTCTACAGAGTTTGCATGTTTATTGCTTTTTAAAAGTACAGTTCTTAATTGAATATTAACATACACGAGGAAGAGTCTACTAATAGCAAGTTTATAATTCAATGAATTTTTCATAAGTGGACTACCTGTGTAATTACTACAAAGATTAGGAATCAATGTTACTAGCATTTTAAAAAACCACCTAGTGTCTTCTACCAGTCACTGTAATCAGTTACCACTATCCTGACTTCTACTATCATAGATTTAATTTATTTGTTTCCAGATAAAATCTTTGAAAGCTTAGTTTTGTTGTTGTTACTTATGCTGGCTTTTATTTTTTTGAAAGGTTTATTTATTTTGCAGGGATAGTATGCACGCAGAGGGAGGAGCAGAGGAAGAGAATCATTAAGCAGACTCCCCACCAAGCATGGAGCCCAATGCGGGGCTCAATCCCATGGCCCATGAGATCATGACCTGAATCAAAACCAAGAGTTAAGTCACTTAACTGACTGAGCCACCCAAGTATGCCTATGATGACTTTTGAAGATGAAAGTTGCTCTTCTTGTATGTGGACATATCTAATTATATGCTCACATCTGGTTAATCTTAATCTGAGATAAACCTGATTACTCAAATTGTAGATGTTTTTTCTGCGGAGAATTTATATTTACTTTTACCAAGTTAGGTGGCAAGACACACCCTTCAACAAATGTCTCTGGCTTAATACAGAAGTTTTATTTATTTATTTTTTATTATTATTTTTTTTATGATAGTCACAGAGAGAGAGAGAGAGGCAGAGACACAGGCAGAGGGAGAAGCAGGTTCCATGCACCGGGAGCCCGACGTGGGATTCGATCCCGGGTCTCCAGGATCGCGCCCTGGGCCAAAGGCAGGCGCCAAACCGCTGCGCCACCCAGGGATCCCCAATACAGAAGTTTTAAACACAGCTCTAGCACTGTGCTACTGATTTCATGCTCAGTCTTCCTACTGTAATGTTCAATTTTTTGATTGAACATTTTTTGTTTACTCATAAAATAATCTAGCCTCTTGGGTGTGTTGACTGGTTTTCAATAGGCTCTTTTTTAAGGGCCAGGGAAGAGTGAGATGCTTTCCACACATCCTGTGAACATAGTCATGCAATCAAAGTTATCCATTATGCATCTCTGAGTTGCTTTCTTGAAGAAGGTTCTCTAGGTTGCTAGTGAGCCATAGCACTAGAAGCAGAAATCCACATTTTTAAAGTATATACATCAAATTATAACTTTACCTTGATGGGTATTAATAGGAAAGTGAGCCAATATCACTATATATTTATTAATTGACTGACTGATACTTATAAGTGACATAGTTTCCTGCTATTTTAGAAAATAATGGTCATATGAATATTTTGGAATAATTTTAAAAAGTATGGCATGACATCAGTTCATTTTACTTGGGATTAGTAATTTAATACTCTAGCAAAAAGGGGTGCTCAGATGATTTTACTTAAGTCAAACAAATCTTGAGATTTCAAAGAATACTGCTGTTTCAAAATTCATGTATATTTGTTCTACAGAAACACATGTGCACATAAATACACTCAGAAACAGAGCTATCTTTGTAAACCATTCTTTACTATTGATCCTCGTGGAGCTGCTCTATCTTCGCGTTGTATGTGGGGGTTTGTTCCAATTATCACACTGAATTACAAATTAATAGCTAAAATGACTCATAGGTTTGATTGGTTAGTCACGTAATTATACCTAGTGAGGCTGTTCTTAATAAATTATGCTTATGATATGTTAAGCAACTTGGATGTCATGTGCAAATGTATAAAACTTTGCCCTGAAGATTAGCTCAAGCTAAAAATCACAATTAATAAATGGAATTGTGTCACTCCCAAGCTGGTGCTTTGCTTTTCCAGGCTACCAGGATGACCAAAATGGAGAGTTTAAATTCAATTGCCAAAGAAGCATTTTCGCATATAAGTTGAACACTTCATTTTGTAAAAGTTTACTTTCATTTCCAAACTTAATATAAACTATAAAAAGAACTTAAAATTTTGGAAACTCTAAATGGTTACACTGCTTTTTGATCAAGAAACCTAATTAAAGAGTTTTCTAAAAACTTGGGGGATGTTCATTTGAAGAGATAAAAGAAAAGTCTGAAACTTTTTTTCTGCCTTGCTTTTCAGTGCCTATTAGTATAGTCCCAGGGAAACTAAGGGTAGCTATTCCTTCAGATTCTGCTTTTCCAAAGGACAGTATTTTAACAGTGTTACAGCTATTTTACAGATTCTGATGTTTGAACTCAGACGTCTCCCCTGTGAAAACTATTTATAGAGTGTGTGGTTTTAGCCAAGAAATCCTTGTGTCTTTTCTTGTCACTTTTATTCGGCACGTTAAACAAGTGTCCTAGAGTGATTAATAATGTATTATAAATAAGATATAAAGGTCAGATGATGATGGTTATGATATTAATTGGTTTACTCAATAGGAATCAGAGTAAAAACTGGAAATGTGGAAAAGTATAATGGGAATCGGGCAGAAGTGGATTGCTCCCTTTTTCCAAAAGAGCTTTTATTTCCTATGACAAAATAACTATTCCAAAAATAATGTAGAAATTCTACAATAGTACTGTCCACTGAGTTGAAGATGAATATGTGGATTACTGTTTTAAGACATATATTTTGGAAGAAAAGATAAGCCATATGGCTAGTGGGAAATAAAGCAATATTTGGGGCCAGAAAAGAAATGTATTTTCTTCTCTCATACAAGGGACACGAACACCAGACTGTTAACTTTGGACTTTACCATAGTTATAACAGCTAGATGAAAATGTTGGGTGGATGAATGTTGAATGAATCCATATGTGGCTGTCAGAATGTAAGAACTGGCTGTGCCATTGACTTGCTTGTACAGAGATGTTAAAGGTAGGAAGTAAAGAGAAATTCAACAAATCCATTGTATTGTCAAATCGAACTTGTTCTTTGTTTGCATGTTTAAGTATTTACAGAAATTAACTTCTGCAGAGTGCATCATATTTAATGATATTACCAGACATAAATATCAGTTAATTTGGGCTGAACAACAATCATTAAATTTCTAATCTTTTTTAAGTTACAAAATGGAATAAAGATACTGATACTACAGCTTACAAATAGAAAGGAAGAGATGTTTTTCGGTGTCTTAGTAAAGACAGCTATTTTAAATCTCTCAAAAGCATTTATTTTCTGAATCAAAGGATAGCTATAGCATACTGAAGATAATACTATTTTCAAAATTATTTGGGAGAAGAGTCTACAGATGGAGGTCAACTAATAAGATCAGATTTGTGACACTTAGTATGTTGTCCCAAATTGCTCTATCCATAAGAGCTGTACATTTCTGCTTTAACTTTGTTTTTCTATTTTATTTTGAAAAGTTACCATGCTATATGTTAATCAAGTTGCTGATTGAGTTGGCCATTTGCTTCCTTTACAAATTTCTGTTCCTTGGAAGAGTTATTAATAGACTGTTAAGCATCTGAATGCATAATGATGTTCAGAACTTTGAGGTTTCAAAGTGACAAATACCATCTATCACAATCTCTAGTACAGCTAAAGGGCTCACATTCTCTTATTGACTCAACTCAGTAGCCAAAATTCCTATTCCATCCCTTCAATGAGAGATGTACTCAGAGGCCATCCTCAAATTTTAGATTCCTATTTTAGTACACCTACAGAAGAGGTCTAACCTGATGGTTTCAATCTTTCCTTTTTAAATTTTAGAGGGTTTTAAAGCCACATCAATTTTGGAATTCACTACCTATCTAGGTATAGCCAAGGGTTGATCCAAATGGCTTTGCTGTGTTTCTCAGACTTTCCTGTTATGTGTTCTACCAAAAGTAGCCAACTTCAGCTGTTCAGTGTCTGACATTCTATTTTAGTCATGGGGTATTAGTTTATATAAAATCAATATCTAAAGATGAAGGTTTTTCCTTTTGGGGGATAGAGGAATGTGGGCAGAGGTGATGTCATTCATTCTTATGGTTTTGAAATTCCTGTATTTATATCTTCAGCCCAGACTTTTCTCTGTAGTTCAAGCTTCTATATTCAAATGCCTACATGAACAACTCTCCTGGTATTTCAAATTTAACTTCTCTGAAATTAAATTCTTCCTGCCTCTCCACATCAACCTACTTCTGCTCCTACCTCAGCCTCCAACTCCAATCTGTTCCTCCTCAAACACCCCGCTCTAAGTCAATGGCCTCACAAGCCGTACTACAAAAGCCAGAAGCCATATGGTCATCCTTGACTCAATCTTTTCCCTCACCTGCCACATGCAATCCATCAGCGAGCCTTCTTCTATCATTAAAATATTTCTGCCATCCATCAATTCTCTCTACCTCAACTGTTACTTTCCTAATCTATCACCATGATTCCCTACCTAAGCTACTACAACTATTGCAAGTTTCCTAATTGGTCTTCCTGCTTCCATGCTTGTTCCCTTCTAGTCCTTTCTCTTCAGAATGGCCAGTGAAACATAAAAATGCGTATCACATCACAAAAATTTTCCTGCTTTAAATCCTGTATTAATTTTTTGCTGGATCAGTAATAGAATGAAGAGTCTTTATCATGGCAAGCACTGTCCTACAAGATCTGGCCACAGAAGACCACTCAGACCTTTATACCCCATACTGTCCATTCCAAGCACAGTAAACTCCACTTGTATGGGCCTTCTCTCTATTCCTCAAAAGTGCTAATAACTCTTGCTGTAGAACCTTTGTGCTATGCCTGTAGTTCCCCTTCCTGGCTCTTCAGATGGTTGATTCCTTTGTATCCTTCAGGTCTCATGATAAATGTTACCTACTCAGAGATCTTCCCTGAATTACCAAGTCCCTCCACTCTGCCATTGTTTTCTATTACAGCACCATTTTTCTCCTCCTAGCATTCACCTCAAGTGCTGTTTATTTCTGTGGAGGTCGAGAAAATTAAGGCCATCCCGCCTCAAGTTTAGCGTTAGCACAAGTACAGCCATCTTAGCTTCGGCAGCCATCTCAGGCCCCTGTGAACAAGAGCTGAACTCTACCCTACTTCAGTTTCAGGAAAAACCGCAGAATGCCCTTGACAGAAAGTCCCATATCGGAATGAAGACAGAGCTTAAGAAACTCTCCCACCTTTTCCCCCATATCGGAATGAAGAAATTCCTCCACCCCTTCTGGAAATCCACTAGACCAGCCCATAAAAACCCAGGTGTAACCCACCTCAGGGTCCAAGTCCCTGCTCTGCTGTGACGGGTATACTTGGACCCAAGCTCGAGCTTGCTAATAAACCCTCGTGTGCTTGCATCAGTGTTGGCTCCTTGGTGGTTTCTCGGATTTGCAATCTTGGGCACAACACTTCCTTGTTTATTTTTTTTTCCTGAGAAAAATTTAAGTTCCATTAGATGAATACAACATATAGATATGTGTCTTGTTGACTACTTAAGCTTTAAAGCCTATATGAGTATTTGGCACTCAGTAAATATATGTTGAATAAAAGCATAATTATATGATGAAGGCTTTTTTATTCTTTGACCACTTATTTTGTGATTACAAATTATATGTTGTTTGGACTATAACATTTTACTGATGAATATGTGGTGTTGTGTAAATATTTGTGACTGATACTAAAATATAAGAGTTTCCAGATTTTTAAAAATGTCATACGCAAACTGATCCTGAGGTGGGAAGAAGTTTTATTTTCATAACAAAATTATGTTGATTTTAGCTGAAACTTTAGATTATCTTTAATTAAACCATTTTCTGATAAAACATTTTCTGATTTCTTCTCCTTATAAATAGCAGGCAGGACCTCGAGCAGGGATTAGGGAATTGGTGTTCAGATATGGGGATAAAGAGTCACTTCTGAGGAAGATATGCTCTGTAGAGAGGTGAATTTGAAAAAGTATCTTGGAGAAATGCCAAGTTAAATTCCAGGCAGCCTGTCAAATGAATCATATAGCTGAAGGAAAAGGGTCAATATGACCCTCCAGGTGGAGCTGGGAAGACCTGGCTCTAAACAAGTAAAAAAGGAGAGAAATGAGTCTAGAAGTGAGTTGCTGAAGCAGAGTTTAGATTTTTGCCAGGTGTTTATGATCTTAAGTAGGAATGATATGGTTAAAAAAAGAAAATTGATTTTCACAATTACTCAAGAATATAAGTATAGAACAGAGCACACTTTAGGTTCCATTGGAGGCAAAAGAATCTTCATGGCTCTGAAAAGCTTAACCCTTAAAATCCTAATTCTCTATTTCTTTACTCCAGCGTGAATATTCTTACAATAGTGAATTATTTGTCTTTTCCTTCTAAAAAACTGCATCTTCTATAATCACTTATTTTTTGTGTTCTCTTTTTGCTAGTCTGCCATATCTAGTTAATACAGCTGAGGGTTGGTAACATATTTGCTTGTATTCTAGGAGTTCTTTATGTCAAAAGTGTTTTAATTTCCATATATCAGAATGCCAAGTATAATCATAAATATAATGAGCATGGTACATGGTAAGACCTTGGTATGTCCTTAAGTGGGAACCAACTTCATCCAAATACTACCCAGCAAAAGCCAACAGGAATTGCGAAGGATTGTGCCTCCTGCTTATTTCTTCCTTTCCTTTCTCTTTCCTTTATTAACTAACTTAGAATCTATTTACTAAGCACTTACCATGTGCATTGTTGATTGTGGTGGAGTTCCTTAAAAAACAAGAAAATAGAAACTCTCAAGGGCCTTCCAATCAAAATTCCATTTGAACAGTCAAATATACTCATGTGAAACTATAAATATGGCACGAGGAGTGGTGCAGTTCATATGCTTAAAACAATGTTTTCCAAACTACATGTTGCCAGGCATCCTTTGCTGCTTCATAAATTTATTGGGTTAGGACTACACTTGACCAAATAGTAGTGATAATGATCATAGGAGAATATCGGGTAACTATCAGTGTGTATTCTATGTAATCAAATACCTTTTTTTCATAACATTTTTGAAGTACAGATGTATGAATGCACTGTACATCAATGTAATGTATATGTCTTACCATGAAACAAGGATAAAAAACATGGTTGAAAGACATTTATCCAGAAGAGTTTGGAGACAGACTGTTTTAACTTGAGTAGTCAAGGAAAGAAGGCGTTATGGCTCTGAAAGTACTTGAAAGAGGCTTAGAGGACAGATGACTTTTCAGATGGAAGAGCTACCAAAAAGAATTCTGAAATCAAGAATTAAGTCATAACCATAAGAAAGTGAACTGTATAGAATGAACCAGCTTACTCCTGAATGAATGAATGACCACTCTAGGATCAAATATACTTCCAAAATCATCTAGGAAACATTTAACTAATATACAACACAATCCAGATCTCCCAACTTGGAATTACCCTCCCTCTCTGATGCCACAGGTAAACTTTTAACAGTGTTCCTGTGAGGTATACCACACAAGGGTGCTTCAAAATATGTTTCTGTCCAATTGTTTATTCCACATATGTGTTTAGGATATTGAAAATTTTTTTGAAAATATGACTGGCCTAAAGATAAATACCTAATTTAACATATTGAAAGTGGTTTTTGCTCCCTCTCCCCCTTATATTAGATCCACTTACTTGTGACTTCTATTAAGACAGTAGACTCTCTGAGCTCTCTACTGGTCTAATATTTACTGGGTAAAAAAACCAAGGACTCGGGACAACTGATTTATTTTTGTGGAGGCGGAGAAAATTAGGGCCATTCCACCTCAAGTTTAGCTTTAGCACAAGTACAGCCATCTTAGCTTCGGCAGCCATCTCAGGCCCCTGTGAACAAGAGCTGAACTTTACCCTACTTCAGTTACAGGAAAAACCGCAGAACGTCCTTGACAGAAAGTCCCATATCGGAATGAAAACAGAAGGCCCGCCCTTGACAGAAAGTCCCATATCGGAATGAAAACAGAGCTTAAGACACTCCCCCACCTTTCCCCATATCGGAATGAAGACAGAGCTTAAGAAACTCCCCACCCTTTCCCCCCATATCGGAATGAAGAAATTCCTCCACCCCTTGTGAAAATCCCCTAGACCAGCCCATAAAAACCCAGCTGTAACCCACCTCGGGGTCCAAGTCCCCGCTCCGCTGAGTCGGGTATACTTGGACCCAAGCTCGAGCTTGCTAATAAACCCTCGTGTGCTTGCATCGGTGTCGGCTCCTTGGTTTCTCGGATTTGCAATCTTGGGCACAACAATTTTAGCTTTTTTTTTTTTTTTTTTGGCGTGTGTGTATGTGTGAATACAAAAGAAAGAAAGAAATAAAAAGAATAAACGCGGTCCGGGTGGCCTCTAGAGAAGGGTAGCTGTTGTTGCAGGAATCTTGCAAGTTAATGAGAATTCACCCGGGACTCAAGAGCGACCGAGAGGGGAGAAAGGAGGAGATGGCGTGTGTATGTGTGTGGGGGGTGGTGGGGGAGGATAAAAACTCTTCCTTTGCAGCTGGCCCTCTCCCTCATTTGTTGCTCCAATAAGCAGTAATTAGGTCCTGAGCTAATGGTGTCAGCTGATCTGCTGTTTTTAGGCTAGACCCAGAGGAATCTCCATGGAAACCCTGCTGGAGTCGTCCCCCCACCTGGATGCTGAGTGCTCCTTTCCGCCACCTGGCTGCCGCCGCGCCCGCTGCTACCTCCTCCTGCCTCTAACCTGCAGCCTGCAGCATGCGCACTGCCCCCGGGATCCCTAAATGGGACAATTCTGCCCGTGACGTCAGCGCCCAGCCGTCTCCACAGAAACTTTTGTCCCATTGGCCAATCAGAGAGCTTGGAAGGGGCCAGGGGGGGGGGGTGGGAGGAGAGGGGAGTGGGAGGGGTGGGGGTGAGGGGAGAGGCGAGAGGTTTAGTGTGTGGAGCTGCTCGCGCTCCGCCCGGGCTGTCAGTCCCGGCTCCAGCCGCCGCGAGACCTTCCCGGAGACGCGCGCACACCCAGCGCACCCCCCGCACACCGCACACCCTCGCTCCCTTGCTCACAGACACGCACACACTCAGCCTGGCCGAGCGGGAGCCACTGACCATTTTGCAAGTGCCGGGACCAGCTGCGGCGCAGTGGGTACAAACACTCCGCGTTCCCATTCGGGGCTTTCGTCTGGGAGACGACGACGAGGGGCGAAGGTGGGCTGGGACGCGGACCCGGCGCGGGGCACTGGTCGGGCCGCCTCTCGGGCACCGCCGCCTCCCGGGACGGGCGCGGGCCTCCGCAGAGAGAGTAGAATAAAGAGGAGCGGCCGCAATCGCAGCGCGAGGAGGATGGGAACTCCCCTGTCTCCAGCTCTGTAACAAACGGGTGGAAATCCTCAATGGAGGAGCCGCTGATTTCATTTGCTTGAGAAAAATCGTCCAGAGGAACTCATATTTGGCTACTCTGAGCAGTGGAGGGGTGTCCATGACGTGGCAGGGGGAAAATAGACATACGAAACCTCCTGTGTGTACTGCAAACTGTAACCAAGCAAGGGGAAAATCATCTCTCTCTAGATTTTAATTTCACGCAAAGGGTTTTAAGCATCTGCAGTATAAACTTACTTCTATGCCTTGTACCCAGTTCAGCAGAAACCAGAGGAGTCCTGTCTGGGGACCCCATCATTATCCGGGATACCCGCCGCCAGCGGCCTGCCTTCGTTTACCCACATCCCCCCTGGAACGGATATCTGTTTGGGGGTATCACAGTCTTTCCTATAGAACTATGGCCAAATAATATCCGTGAATGTTTTGCTAATTCTGGGACTTAACTCCTGGAACCTACCTGCAGGGCTGGAATTTAGCCTACATGCCTATGAAGAAATGACATTTTAAACCATTTTTAGAAAATACCTTAAAGGTTTCCTGTGTAGCAGGATTTGATAGGCTTAACAACATGACAGGTAAGAACTTTCTCTCTTTCTAGTCCCTGGACGCCCCACGCAGGGAAGGCCGAAGCGGAACGGGACCCTGGAGGAAGGAGAGCCCGGGGACCTGGGTGCCCTGCGGGGCTCGCAGGCGCTCGCAGGCGCTCGGCCCCGGCGGCTGCTTTCGAGAGAGGCGCAGCGCTCGCCTCCTGGACGGTGGGGCCAGCGGCTGGGGAAGCTTCTGGGGCGCGCGCGGGGAGGCGGCGCAGCGCTCCACCTGCCCTGCCCCGGACACAGCCCCGGGGCGAGGCGTCCAGGGACCACCCCAAGTCAATATTGGGATATATATCTATATCTATATCTATATATTTTTTTTAATAAACCAAGGAATGGGATTTTAATTATTTAAAACCCAGGTCCTCCGGGCCGGATGCTGTTGGGATGGCCCTAGTCACACAATATTAAAGAGACCCATCACCAAGAGGACGAGGAAAAGCGTCCGAGACCAGCGTCCGAGACATCCGTTGCAATTACGAATGAACCAGAGACTTGGTAGCACAGGGCATTGATTGCTGGTGCCCAGCCGGACCCTCCTCCCCTCTCCCCGTCCCCCCCCCACCCCCCCGCCCCCCAACCCGAGGCAGGCTCCGGCGGCGGCCGGGACCTCGCGTCCCTACATCGTGGCCGGGGCTGCATTTTTCATGAGCCCGGGGTGAACAGGTGCGAAGTGCGCTGGGAGCATCCGGCCGGCGGCCGGGAGCGGGGAACATGGAGAGCGAGCGCGACATGTACCGCCAGTTCCAGGACTGGTGCCTCAGGACTTACGGGGACTCAGGCAAGACCAAGACGGTGACCCGTAAAAAATACGAGCGGATCGTCCAGCTCCTCAACGGCTCCGAGTCGAGCTCCACGGACAATGCCAAATTTAAATTCTGGGTCAAATCGAAGGGCTTCCAGCTGGGCCAGCCGGACGAGGTCCGCGGGGGCGGCGGCTGCGCCAAGCAAGTGCTTTACGTGCCGGTCAAGACCACGGTGAGTGACTCGCCTTCCTCTGTTATTTGTCTGCGGGAGCAGCCGGCGGGGAGGGGAGAGGCGAGGGGGGGGGAGAAAGGGGGAGCCGTGAGCCACCGTTGGCTCGTGTGCCCCCCACCTTTCTCAACCCCCTCCCCAAGTCGTCCCCACTCGCCTTAACCAGGCGCGTTTCCCTCGCAGTGGCGTCTTTGTGGTCCTTTATTTTAAAGCGGCAGCGCACGTCCGGAGCTCGCCGCCCTCCTCGCCTCCGGGCTCCCGAGCCCTCCGGAGCCCGGTGCCGGAGCTTGCATCCCCGCGTCGGGCGGCCTCCCGCGCGTCCTCGGGTTGGCCCATTGTCCCAGGTCCTTCGCTGGGCGCCGGGCGCGTGTCCCGCTCTCGCCACCAAGCATAAAGGCCACGCTGGAACCCCAGACGCACGCTCTGATAACAGACGATTCCGATCGATCGTCTCCAGTGTCTCCTAATTGGCACAAAGCCCGATTGTGCCGCTAGTCAGAGATGTGGGGTTCTATCCCCCCTCCCCCGCGTTCCTTCCTCTCCCCGCACCCCCGCCCCCGGACACTATCAGGTTTTATTGTTAGACCGCCTGGGGGACCCGGGGCTATCCCGTCGCCTCGATCACTCCCAGAGATCTTGCCACGACTATTTCGATTGTGGATAAGGTCCTGGAGATTCCTCCTCCCCGCCCCCCATTCCCTTCCTCACTTCCCCCTTTTATAAATAAAGCCGCGGCTACATGATGAACAACAAAGAGACATGGGTTTGGGCGCGATCAAATGGTGTATGTATCTGTTCCTGGTTCTGGGATGGCTCTAGTTTCACGGCCACGAGGCTGCAAGCCCGGGCGCAGCTAGCGAGGTCCTGGGCGCCGAGAACCTAGGGTATCCCAGCCTCACAGGGCACGAGCCTGTGAGGTTGGGCAGCGGCGGCAGCGTCAATTTCCTTTTTGAGAAGATGGGAACTGAGGGCTACAAGTAGGATTGCAGATCAGATCCCTAAGACCTCTTTCTTCGTCTTGCCACGGTGGGTACTCGCCTAGGAGCAGGGGTGGGGGAGGGTATTTGGCATCCTTTGCATTTTTGCCTGGCTTTGGGGTTTCTTGAGCATTTGCTCCTTTTCCTACTCCCCCCCCACCCCGCCCCCTTACTGGCAACTGTTTCCCGTGCAATATTCCTGGAGGATGCTAGGAAGGAGATGTCTTGCAAGCTATTCTTCTGTCTCAAGCGGAGGTATATTAAATTGGAAATATGTGCATGAAAGGTTTTTCAGAGGACTATTTTGGAGGACTCTTGTAGGTTTGGAAAATAGTTAATGGTTTCCCAAGATTAATTAGGGATAGTCGTTTGAAGGAAGTATATTTCTTTTGGAATTTATTTGGAAAATGGGAAAAGGAAATAAAGGTGAAATGGAAACACACATAAAAGTTCTGCTTTTTTTTTTTTAAGTACTATTGTTGGAATTTTCTGGGAGATAGATCTATAAACACAGCCTTCTCCCTTAACGTGGCACTGCTAAAGACAATGGTGAGATTACTGTCTTGGTTTACTAAATAATGAGGACTAGACGCTTATGGATTAGAACTGAGGTTTATTTACATCTGGATGAGCCAGAAGTCTGTTGTAGAGAATGAAGTGCTTTGATTCATTTGTATCAGAAGGAACTTAACCTGATTTAAAAAAATAACTTAGATTGGGATTCAAAACATAAGAATGTATTTTCTTTGGGGCACCACTGGGCTAATTGAATAAATAAAATAATCACTTGAGGTATGTTTACTTATATATTATTAAATACTATTGTGTATATTTTTCAAAAACAATTGCTAGCTGGGAAGTTTGTTGTTCATTCCTTTTATGTTAAAATCAGGTTCCTCTGTTTACCTGTTAGATAGCTTCACTTGCGTATTGGTCCAATTTATACGTGCAGGGGTTTGATTACGTCCACTATGTGTATAAACAGATGTGACCTTTAAAAACATTAATTAAAAATTCTGAGTAACATAAATTGTGTAACAGCTATAGAGGCACTAGGAGAACTATGGGTGCCAGTAATTCAAACCAGTATTCACATGTTCAGATACCCGTATTTTCATTCAAAAATTTATGCAGGGTTGTTACAGAATTATTGCTAAGACATCTAATGTAGAATGACAACTCCACGGTTAATAATAAGGTAACACATGTTTCCCTTTTCAGTAGAGATTCTATATATTTATGGGAGAAAATGTAAATTCATCAGGTGATATTCTTAGATAGTGGTTTCCATGTAGTATTTAAGAGCTTCGCTCTTCATTCAAGCCTGTTTTGAAATGTTGAAGAGGTTTTTAATTCATGAACTCTTCTGTTGCTCTTTATGAAAATTTTATGCTGCTCCTTACATAGAATTATAGGCTCCGCCTTCCCTGAAAGACAGCCAATCATCATTTCAACAAGTTAAAAAATAAATAAAAGGTTCCCCTTTTATCATGTGTTTCTCCGCATCTCAAATGATTTCTTCCTTAAAAATAAGGTTTTCTTTATAATAGCGGGAGTACAGTCACCAGAAAGACAAAAAATGTATATTTTTTTGAGGTCAAAGGCGTAGCTTGGTTGAGATAAAGTGCTGTGTTTTCAAACAGACTGAGAATCTTTCCAGCTATTTGAGGTTTGAGGGTTTGCGGCTGGCTGTGCTGTCGGTGAGAGAGGTTTGCGCCTGATGTTGCAAGAACCCACTGCTGCTGGTAATTAGACATCATTACTACCTTGAAAAGGGACAGAGAGAAGGGAAGAGGACAGGCTGGGGCTAATTAACTGCTGATGTTTAATGAAAGAAAGGGAGACTGATAAATAGCAACTGGGAGATTGTACCAGAACAGAGTAGGCACACCACGTAGACTTAATTGAAACAGGACTTTCAGAACGAAAGGAGCTGGGTTCTACCTCTTATTTTCTTTAAAAGGATAGCCGCAGCTTTGCAAATACTCTTTCCCCTAAAATCTAAATTTAATTGAGGATAAAATCAAGCAGGTGACAACTGACTTCAAATGAAAATGTGAAATACTAGAAAAGATCAACATACCCTTTAGTATTTGCCCTGGCCATGCCTAAAGCTGAGGGGACGTATCTATCACTGTTTAAATTACTCTGTGACTGAGGAGATACTGTTTGGTCACCAAGCAACAACATCCTGCAACTCAGCCATTTTAGGTCTGGAGTAGGATCTGCATGTGTGTCTGCACGCGCATGCACGCTCGTGTGTGCACTTTGCACGCACACGTGCACTTTGTTGAGCATTGCATTGAAGTTGTGTTTACCCTGTTGCTGTTATTTTTATGTGTTCCTTCATTAAAGCTTTCAGACGCTTAAAAGGGCGAAGTAACGCGTAACTTAAGATAGTTCTGAAAAAGATACGGCAAATGTCTTATTGATTATAGGAAAGGTTTCATCAGTGATCATTTTAAATCAGCAACACTACGGTTACTCTGTTTTATATTTTTGATAGTTTCAGCTTAATTTGTATTTAGAAGCTTTTCATCCTGATTGACATTTTGGTTTTGGCCACAATTTAGTTGAAGCATCACACTTATAATTCGACTTACCACAACACATTATATATACCACTTGGTATTATGAAAGGTAAACTTGGGAAATAACCAGAAAATTCATTAAACCTTTCACTACTACTGGATTAATGCATTATTGTGTATTTTTAAAGGCTTGCTGTGCTGTATAAAACATTAGGAAATTCGACAAACTCACATTTTTATTTATTTTTCAATCTTAAGCAAACAAGGCAGTGTTTACTCTCCAGTTATGTGAGTAATGCCTTTCTTGAACTGTATATGTAGGAACGGACACTTAGGTCCCATTTTTGCCTTTTGTGTATTTCTTCTTTATATGTATTGTAACCAGGGGACATAAAATGAATTTTCATCCAGAAGGGAAATGTATTATCTATAGTTATGTCATTTGAAAATGAGGATTTATTCAATTCTGCAATCTGCAGCCTCGGATTTCATATTGTTCTTTCTGTGTATACTAATTGATTACTATATAGTCATTAGAATGAATATTCATGGACCGGTTTATAAATAGTCACTGATTTTTTTTTAGTTCTCTGACTATGGTTTTGGTTACAAATTCTCTATGCTATATCAAGAGCGAAGAAAATAATGCCCATAAAGAGTCAGCATACATTTCTACCAGGTCTAACTTCATGCCTGAGGCACATATGTATATTAGGCCTTGATCTGAAATTTGCTACAGAAATTCCAGAAACACAAAACTGAGTAACATGCTAGTTACACCTTAGGATACTTTATATCTCTGACACAGGCAAATCGTGATAATAGTTTTGCTTATCTCCCATACTTTCAAGATGGGCATTGCTGTAGACAACCAATGCATTTTTTCCTCCTCTTCATTTAGGTATTTTGGGGAGCTCTGTAATATAGGTCTTTGGGGGTCAAATAGATCTCAAGCATGAGTCTCAAAAACATGGCTTAAAAGTGGACTTTAGTGGGACACCTGGGTGACTCAGTGGTTGAGCGTCGTCTTTGGCTCAGGACACGATCCCGGGTCCTGGGATCCAGTCCCACATTGGACTCCTTACAGAGAACCTGCTTCTCCCTCTGCCTATGTCTCTTTATCTCTTGTGAATAATAAATAAAATCTTAAAAAAAAATAAGTGGACTTTAGTGGTTCCTGGAGAATTGCTGTAAGGTATAACTCATCAATGGCAAAACCCTAATACAGTGCCAATTAAGGTTGTCAAGAATAGTGGGTATACCCTTATAAGAGTCCAGTGTGGTATGAGTATTTAGGGACAAGGGGCTGGTAGAGATAACTTCCCTGAATTTATGGAGGAAATCAGACCCTGTTAATATGTGAAGACTAGCCCACACATATTTCCTAAGATACTGGTGCTTGACTTTTCACTGTCTTCCTTGTCTTGTTAATAAGCATAGTGGAGGAGGGGAGGCAGGCAGGGCAAGATTCAGCACTCATTTATATTACATCAATAAACTTCTGAACCAGCTGAGATCCTGCTTCTCAAGATTTTACACTCTAGACTTTGTGCATAGGATAGAGAAAGATCAAGAAGCAAATACAGGGATGTAGCAGCAGAACTTCTGAGAGTTTTCAATCCCATGTCAAGACCATGAAGCTCTTTTCACTAATAGCTGTTGGATTTGCTAAGACTTCCTATATCTAACTAGGAAAGATTAAAGTGAATCTGCTGTATTTTAGGTTATGTTCATTTTGATAGTCCTGGGATAACAAAATAAACTTCATGGACAACATAGATGGCAGGAAACAAGGCATAGTGGGCAAGGTATAGATCCAGAGGAAGATTTAGATACTAGATTTGACATTTATGATAGCTGTGTGTCAGGGGAAATTTAAATAAGAAGTTTCTTCTTGGTAAATGACACTAATAATACTTGCCTAAGTAGTTTCAGATAAGACTAATAATTCATAAGCATATAGTATATGTAGTATCTGTCTGGCACATAGTAAATGCTAAAAAATTGAAGCTGTTCTAAGTATTATTAAGAAAGCAAGGACACCATGATGTAATTATAATTAGGTATATGTTATAAACTCAAGCTCACACTGCCACAAGTAGTTAATATACATCTTTATGAATGTGTATATTCTAATATTTATTTTTTTAGAAAATAAAAATGACTTTATTTTGTAAAAGTGATACATTTTCATTATTTAAAAAATCTAAGTGAAAAGGAGAGAAATTTTAAATTACATTAGATCCCGCATTGAGATTTAACCATTAGCTAATTATGAGCATCATTATAGATGTCTGTCTAAACACATATGCCAAAATAAGATTAGGTATAGTGATTGATTGATATAATGATTGATATGGACAGGAAGAAATAATTTTCCAAAACTGGGATTGTGATTATATGCTAATTTGAACAAGAAACATAAAACATAATATCATCAAAATATAACAAAAGAAAAAGAGAAACATGCAATTCAAAAAACTGGTATTAATAAATACTTCTCAGAGGTATTTGTTCCTGAAATTAGTAGAAAAGATTATGAAACACATTAAGAGATTGAATTACATTCATCTTTTTTCAACTACAGATTCCAATTTCATTCTTACAATTGACTTTCGCCAATGGTAGATGAGGAGGAAGTCTATATCACTTCTCACTGTTTTGTTACTCCCTTCTTATATTAGGTTTATTATAATTATATATTTTATTGTGTTATATTCATTATATTATATAATTGTTTTTATTGTCAAGGTTTTGTTACGGTATGTAATTAGATTCTCATGACTGTTTTTCCTTTAGCATATTTAAATGCTTATCCATTTTTTTACCTGTTTTTTTTTTTTTTTTCTGAATTCTTTGATTAGATTCATTACTTAGTTGGCTACAATCCCTAGTCGTCTTTTTTTTTCTAAAGAAAGGAATATGTATTCCATTTTTTGAGGTTTGTATTCAATTAAAAATATTTGACCTTTGCCTTTATAACTAAAGAACAACTTAACTAGGTGTATTGTCTTTTTTTCCCTCTTACCTCTAGAGTATTGTTGATAATATGTGTGCTCCGTAAAATTCTAAGGCAAACACTTTTTTCCCAAGTTTCATGGATTGTTTGCTTATCATTGAAATTGAATAATTTCACTGAGATATGTTTTGAATTCCTTTTATCACTGAGTACTTATATTTATGTTCATGGCTTCAGTTGCATCTGTCTAGGTTATGGTGACTTAATGCGTATCTTTTGAGAGTCACATCTGTATTTTATACTTTCTACTGGATGTTTCTACCAAGATATCCCTAAGCACCTTAAACTGAACATAACCCCAAATGACTTTTTTCTTCCCTTCATTCCTTCATTCTAGGTCTTCCAAGCTGACACCTTTTTTTCCCTTTTGTATTGTCATTTTTAATAATTATACTGCAATTTATCCTAGTATGGGACCAAATCCAGCTAAGCATTCAAAGAGTGAACCAATGAGACATTTGGTTCCCAGAATAAATGGCAGTTCAGAGATCATTCATTATAATTTCAGGGTGGCAAACAAATTAAAATGATTTGAAACTATGCAATAATTTGAAAGATTTAGAAAAAGTTATTAGCACTATACATTGGAAGAGGAACAGAAAAAAGGTAAATTCAATAGATTTTAATAAGTATAATTTCTATAAGCTAATATAGTAAAGTTTTATGAAAAAGGAGCATTTACTGATTTGCCTTCCTCTTTTATTACTGAGTGTAACATTTAACATTATATTGTGGACTTAGAGGAAAACAGCAGAAATCTGAAAAATGGTATATTTTCTCCTATTTAAAAAAATGTACCTGTATTTCTCTCTTTTGTTTAGAAATTGAAAGCACTAAAATAACAACTTGTCCATGGATAATTTAATGGGCAATCTGAAAAATTTAGAGGCTCTTTTATACAATAATATTCCTGGGAATATATGCCTTTTTTTTTTCCTGCTCCCTGTCTTTTATAAGAGTTATTGTCATTTATGTCCATTGTTTGGTGTACAGCAAATGCTACTTTACAAAAATGGTATTGAATAAATGGAGCCATGAATTTATGTTGTAATCCCTATCTATTTTAAGGATTATCTTTTAAAAAATTTAATAATAATTGATAATATTGTATTAGCTTCAGCTATACAATATAACGATTTCTTTTTTTTAAATTTTTAATTTATTTATGATAGTCACAGAGAGAGAGAGAGAGAGAGAGAGAGGCAGAGACACAGGCAGAGGGAGAAGCAGGCTCCATGCACCGGGAGCCCGACGCGGGATTCGATCCCGGGTCTCCAGGATTGCCCCTGGGCCAAAGGCAGGCACTAAACCGCTGCGCCATCCAGGGATCCCCCAATATAACGATTTCATATTTATGTACATTATAAATGATCACCAGGATGTCTAGTTACCATCTGTCACTATACGAAGTTACACTATTATTGACTATATCCCCTAAGCTGTACGTTATATCCCCATGTCTTGTTTATTTTATATTTGGAAGATTGTATCTCTTAATACCCTTGTCCTTTTCATCCATCTTCCCATCTCCCTCTCCTCTGCCAACCATCAGTTTGTTTTCTGTATCTGAGTCTATTTCTGTTTTGTTTCTTTATTTGTTTTTGTTTTGGGGACCCACACATAAGTGAAATCATATAGTATTTGTCTTTCTTTGTCTAATGTATTTCATTTAACATAATATCTTCTAGGTCTATCCATGTAGGCACAAATGGCAAGATTTATTCTTTTTATATGGGTGAGTTATATTATTACATTGGGTATGTGTGCATGTATGTGTATACATATATACACACATATGGATCACTTTGATATATATATATACATACACACATATGTATGTGTTATATGTGTATGTTGTGTATATATATATACACACATATATACACGTATATATATCTATGTGTGTGTAAATATATGGATATACACCACACATCTTCTTTACTCATTTATCAGTGGACAGGTTGCTTCCATACCTTGGCTATTGTAAAATAATATTTATTAATTTTTAGTTTGATGTCTCATTTGTTTATTTTTATTTTTGTAAAAAGTAAATGTCAAAAAGTTTACTGCCTTGATTTTCTTCCAGGAGTTTTCTGGTTTCAGGTCTTAATTTAAGTCTTTAATCCATTTTGAATTTATGTTTGTGTATGGTCTAAGGAAGTGGCCCATTTTGATTCTTCTGCAAGTAGCTGTCCAGTTTTCCCAACACCATTTATTGAAGAGGCTGTCTTCCCCATTGCATATTCTTGTCTCCTTTGTGGTAGATTAATAGACCATATAAGCGTGGGTTTATTTCTGGGCTTTCTATTCTGTTCCAACGATCTACTTGTTTTTCTGCCAGTGTCATCTGTTAGGATTACATAGTTTTACAGTATAGTTTGAAATCCAGGGGATCCCTGGGTGGCGCAGCGGTTTAGCGCCTGCCTTTGGTCCAGGGCGCGATCCTGGAGACCCGGATCGAATCCCACGTCAGGCTCCCGGTGCATGGAGCCTACTTCTCCCTCTGCCTGTGTCTCTGCCTCTCTCTCTCTGTGTGACTATCATAAATAAATAAAAAAAAAAAATTAAAAAAAAAAAAAAAAGAAATCCAGGAGAGTGATACCTCCAGCTTTCTTTTTCTCCAGATTGCTTTAGCTCTTCAGAGTCTTTTGCTTTGGGTAGTATGGGCATCTTAATATTCTTTCAATCACAAGCATGGAATATCTTTCCATTTGTACCATATTCAATTTATTTTACCAATGTCTTGTAGTTTTCAAAATACAGATCTTTCATCTCCTTGATTAAATTTATTTGTAGGTATTTTCTTCTTTTTGATGCAATTGTAAATGAGATTACTATCTTAATTTATTCCTGATAGTTTGTTATTAGTGTATAGAAACACGACAGATTTCTGTGTATAAATTTTTTATCTTGCACTGTTCTGAATTCATTTATTAGTTAAAATAGTTTTGGGGTGGAGGCTTTAGGGTTTCCAGTATATAGTACCTTGTCATCTGCAAATATTGACAATTTTATTTCCTCCTCCTCCTCCTCCTCCTCCTCCTCCTCCTCCTCCTCCTCCTCCTCCTTCTTCTTCTTCTTCTTCTTCTTCTTCTTCTTCTTCTTCTTCTTCTCCTTCTTCTTCTTCTTCTTCTTCTTCTTCTTCTTCTTCTTCTTCTTCTTCTTCTTCTTCTTCTCTTTTCTAATTTAGATGTCTTTTGTTTCTTTTTCTCATCTAATTGCTATGGCTAGTACTTCTAGTACTATGTTGAATAAAAGTGGTGAGAATGGGCATTTTTTTTCTTGTTCCTGATCTTAGAGGAAAAACTTCTGGCTTTTCACCATTGAGTATGTTATATTAGCTGTATGTTTGTCAAATATGGCCTTTATTATGTTGGGATATATTCCCTCTTTACCGACTTTGTTGAGAATTTTTATCATAAGCGGATGCTGAATTTTGTCAAATGTTTTTTCTACATCTTTGAGATAATTGTATGATATTTACCCTTCATTTTCTTAATGTGGTGTATCACGTTGATTGATTTGCAGATTTGAACTATCCTGGAATCCCTGGAATAAATCCCACTTGATCATGGTATATGATCCTTTAAATGTATTGTTGGATTTGGTTTGCTAGTAATTTGTTGAATATTTTTGTGTCTGTCTTCATCAGGAATATTGGCCCGTAATGTTATTTTTTGTGGCATCTGTCTGGTTTGTATATCAGGGTAATGCTGACGTCATAGAATGAGCTTGCAAGCATTCTTTCCTCTTAATTTTTTGGAGTTTGAGAAGGATAGGTATTAACTCTTCTTTAAATGTTTAGTAGAATTCATCTCTGAAGCTCTTTGGTTCTGGAATTTTGTTTATTGGGAGTTTTGTGATTACTGATTCAATTTCATTACCAGTAACCAGTCTGTTGAGATTTTCTTTTGTTATTTCTTCCCTGATTCAGTCTTGAAAGAGTCTATGTTTCTAGGAATTTGTTAATTTCTTCTGAGCTTTCCAATTTTTTTTATTGTATAATTAGTCATAGTAGTCTTTCATAATCCTTGGTATTTCTGTAGTACTTGTAACTTCTTTTTCATTTCTGATTTTGTTTGGCCCCTCTCTTTTTTTTTCTTGATGAGTCTTGCTGTAGGTTTATTGATTTTGCTTATCTTTTCTTATTTTTTTTTTAATTTCCTTTCTCCATGGGTGGCAATGCAATTTGTTCATCTATCAAAGGCAAAAATTCTGTGTGACATTCTTGATTTCCCCCTTCCCCTTTTGTAGTCACTACTCAACGGAATACCATTGATTCTACAAACTGGAATATGTCTTGAATCCATTATACTCTTACTATACCATACTAAGCAAATGACCATCGCATGGTAGTTTGGTAATTTTCCCAAAAGCTTTGAAGGAGGGGATTTGATTTCTAGTGTTTGAATAATGTGTGATGTATCCTTGGTGCTTGCTATTAATGCAATAAATGAAAAACTTCCCAGCCTGACCCCACATGATGGGCCCTTCTTATTTACCACCACACAATAGCTAGTTTCATAGCTATCTTGGGAATTTTTTTTCACAAAATATAACTAATTAATTAATTTAAATTATTGTAAAAAATATATACTATAAAATTAATTATCTTAACCATTTTTAAATGTACAGTTGAGTAGTATTAAGTATAGACATGCTGCAGATGTCCAGAACCTTTTTATATTGTAAAACTGAAGCTCTGTACTCATTAAATAATAATTTTCACCCTTTCCCCCTTTTCTTCAGCCCCTGGTAATCATCATTCTACTTTCTGTTTCTATGTATATGACCATGTTAGATACTTCATATAAAATTGGAATCCTACAGTATTTGACTTTCTGTGATTGACTTATTTCACTTAGCATAATGTCCTCAAGATTCATCCATGTTATAGCGTATGACAGAATTTCCTTCCTTTTAAAGGCTGAATAATATACTATTGTCAGTATGTACCACATTTTGTTTATCTACTCATCTGTTGATTAATCTTTGGGTTCCTTCAACCTCCTGGATATTCTGAATAGTGCTGCTATGAACATGGGTGTGCAAATATTTCTCAAGATCCTAGTTTCAATTCTTTGAGATATATACCCACAAGGGGGATTGCTGGATTAGCTCTATTTTTGTTTTTCATTTGTTTGTTTTTTGTTGAGAAACAGCTATGCTATTTTTGACAGCAGTTGCACCATTTTCTAGCACTGCCAACAGTGCATAAGAGTAAGCACTCATTGAGGCTAAGAAACTGGTGACTTTGCTCCTCATCCAGAACTTTTCAATGAACATACTTCTTTCTGAATATAACAGAATTAGTAACAATAATAATGCCTTACATTGGTCAAGTCCTTACGATTGGTTAAGGGTTGGGCTAATCACTTTAAAGAAAATATCCCCTTTAATGTTCGCAATAGTCCTGTGGTTATTAATGCTTTTTATTACATATACTTTAGAAAATTATGGTTTAAGTTAAGGTGACTTTTTAAAGTCACAGAGCTTCAAAGTGTTAGAGTTCAGATGGAAATCATTTCAGTTGAATTCCAAAGTTCTTGATTGGATCTCCAGACTTTTAAAATAATGTATTCTAATTGTTAACAAAAATTAACATGCCTGAAGATATATTTTTAATAAATTACATAGATATACTACTGTATCAATAATTAACACATTTTAAAATATATTCAAAAATATAAAAATACAGAACTGAGGTCAAAATACATATAAGGCTTAATATTCTTCACCCCAGTAGGTCATCTCATACATTCTCTGGGGTGTGCATATCAATTTGGAGATAATTACTCTCATGTATAGTACAGTTTTGTCTCACAGTAGTACATTGTGTTTAAGACTTTATACTTCAGCGCATGTATCACCTTTTTTATTACAGAGGGTGCTTCTATACTTAACCAACACAACATTGAAATAGTACCTTAGCTCTACAAATCCTTGGCATCCATAAAACAATTATAGATGTTTGATGTTGGTGTGATGGGAGAGGTTGTTTCATCAAAGGCATACTCAGGCAGGGGGTGGTGCATAGTCAAGAATAGCTAAAGTGTAGGGGATGGTGAAAGATGAAATTGGAAAAGTAGGCTGGTGCAAGAAGTATGGGAAGCCTCCATTGCCATGTTAAAATGTTTAGACTTCAATTCATAGGGAATTACAGATATCAAAAGTATTTGAGCAGCGATGTTATGATTTAGGTCTTAGATGTAGAGACTTGATGTCTCATTGTGGTTTATGTTAGAGGATATAAATCAGATGAGTAAAATAGAAGCTTAATAGTTCCTTTGACTCAATATATTGTTTAAAATATTATAGTTACAGATCCTCATGTATGTAAGATATTACACAAGCATTAAATTCAAATTATCAAGCAGTAAATCAATAAAATTCAGTAGCTTGATGTTATAATTAAATTATGTATAATTGAAAAAAAATAAATAAATTATGTATAATTGAATCATACTGCACAAATCTCAGACTTTAAGTCCAATAAAATGTTAAAAATAGAATTTTTGAAACTTAAAAATAAATTTAAAGGCCCTTTAAAATATTATAGTTACAGATCCTCATGTATGTAACTTAAAAACTTAAAAATAAATTTAAAGGCCCTTTAAAATATTATAGTTACAGATCCTCATGTATGTAAGATATTACATCTTAAAACTTAAAAACTTAAGTTTTTAAAATAAAACTTAAAAATAAATTTAAAGGCCCTTTAAAATATTATAGTTACAGATCCTCATGTATGTAAGATATTACACAAGCATTAAATTCAAATTATCAAGCAGTAAATCAATAAAATTCAGTAGCTTGATGTTATAATTAAATTATGTATAATTGAATCACACTGCACAAATCTCAGACTTTAAGTCCAATAAAATGTTAAAAATAGAATTTTTGAAACTTAAAAATAAATTTAAAGGCCCTTAAAAGGAATATAAATAGAGGCTTCTTAAACAGGTTTTTGTTTGTTTGTTTGTTTGTTTTTGGAACTAAGGAGAAATGATTATTGATCTTTTGGTTGTTACTACATTCACAATTATAAAGACTTGCCAGAGAAATCCTTCTAAAAAACCAAGTGCAGAATTCTATATAGAACACTTACTCAAGGGGCACCTGACTGGCTCAGTCAGTAGAGCATGAAGATCTCAGACTTGTGAGTTCAAGCCCGAGGGTGGGTATAGAGATTATTTAAAAATAATCTTTAAAAAAAAGAGAACACTTATTCAAGCACAGTCCTTTTCAAAATCTAGTTAGTGTTTCAAATAGTTATGAAAACATGAAATTTATGCTTTAAAGCAATACTTTAAATCTTATTCATACTTCATTGATTTTATACTCACATGTCTGTCTCTACCACTGAGAATCTACCCTATGATCCTTCAATTTTGTGCACCACTGTGGTTGGTTGGCAGGATTTTTTTTTTTAAGATTTTCTTTATTTGAAAGAGAGTGAACGCACAAGAGCATGAGAGGAGGGGAGAGGAGGTAGATGAAGATGTGGGGAAGGGTGTGGAGCTCCATCCCAGGGTCCCAGGACCCTGACCTGAATTAAAGGAAAATGCTTAGCCGACTGAGCCACCCAGGCAAGCAGGATTCTAAGATGACTCCCAAATGACCTTCACGCTTGTTTAATCCCCTCCTTTTTGTGTGTGGGTAGAACCTGTGAATATGATGAGCCATCTCTCCCACAGTTTTGTTGTGTTACATGGTACTGTTGACTTTAAGATAGAGGGCTCTTTCAGGTAGGTGCGAATTAATCACATCAGCCTGTTAAATGCAGATATTTTTTTGTTTTGTTGGCTCATAGCAGAGACAGAGCTTCTAAGCCTGAGATGGAGAGGGCCATGTGGTTAAGAGCTGACAGCAACCTCTAGGAGCTGAGAGCATGTTTTGCCAACAGCTAGGAAAACAACGGGGACTTCAGTCCTATAATCACATAGAAATGAATTCTGCCAACAACCAGAGGAAGCTTGGAAGTGGATCTTTCCTAGTTGAGTTTCCAAATGAGAATGTAGCTGGCTGACACTTAGATTTCAGCTTTATGAGAACCTGAACAGAGGACCCAGTTAAAATGTACTGGACTTCTGACACACAAATTATGAGATATCAAGTTTGTAAAGTTGTAAGCTACCCAATTTGCAGTCACACAGCAAAAGAAAACTTAGAGTTCTTTGGTACATTTTCTCAAAAGCATATGCACAGTTAAAACAGGTCAAATTTTTATTTTTATTTATTTTTTCAGGTCAAAATTTTAAAAGGCCTATTTAACTATTTGTAGTTTAAGATACAGCTGAGAATAATTTAAATATTCTTTCCACCTAATGCTTAATGTGTTGCCTTTTTTATAGTTTTTGATGAGATAGTCCATAATTTAGTAAAATATAAAATTTCTAACAGATCAATTGAAGTATTTAATGATGGCTCATATTAGAAGTATATATACATATATTCCTAATAATAACTTGTTTATATGAGTTAATAATATATTAACTTTGATATATAACTTTGATTTTTCTCTTAATGTCTTTATTTTTAAATACCTTTCATTCATTATCTTTCATCTGTCTCCTAAGGAAAACACAAGGTAGCTTAGTGTTTTAGGCTTTTTGTGGGAGGATAAACACAGAAGAGTATACATATCAAAAGAAATTATTATCTATATAATTATATTAAATGTTGAAGCATTTTTGAAAACAATATACAGAAGATACAACAAAATATAACATTATCATTTATTAGGAATAACCATTCCATAATTTTATTTTTAAATAATTATTTTAATATAATATGCATTTTAAAGAAGACTTGTCTAATGTTTAGGGGAATATAGAAAATAACTTTATAGGTAAATCTTCTTCTGTTAAAATCTTAGGAACTGGGAATCATTTTCCTCTCAGTTGAGAAGGGAAAATCTTTGTTTTGATTTTCTTCTTTTCTCTCTGAGGTTTATTCAGTAGGCTTTTATGTTCTATTCTTCCTAATTTTAGTCAGGTATTCATTTGTGGTAGTTTTTCTCATAGTTAAGGATTTTCCCACTGTTTGGAGCCATTAGAAAACTGGGGAGTAAGAGAAGGAGATTCAGAAGATAAGTTTAATAACTTGGGAACTTAATTTTGGTAATAAAAAGAAATAAACTGTCTTATAGGTAGAGAGCTGGTGTTTTTGCTACCAGTGGTTATTTGTCTTCCTTTTTAAATGTTATGATGGGTTTTCAGGAAATACTACTTGAATATTTGTATCTCACCATTATATATAATGGGAGCAGTCATTGAAATAAGATTTGGCAAATATTTGTAGTCTTCTTTGGTAGGGTGCCAAGAATAGGGAGGATGCTTAGATTTGGACCTAACTGCAGTTGCCAGATGGCTAGAGGGCTTTAGGGCTTTAATCTAGAGACATGGGACAAAGTTAGGTGGCATACATGAGGATCTAATGTCTAGCTTGGTCATATTAGCATCCTGCTCTAACCAATCGACCTAATTAGATGAGATTTTCAAATCTAATATCACAGGTTTGTTTGATGTTTAGATGTGGGTCATTGTTGTCTTAGCAGTCTCTGCTTACGATGCTCTTTGGTGTTTACCTGAGGTCAAGAAGGAGTTTTGTTATCTTTGTTTTAATTAATCTTTTTCTATAAAAGCTACCATTATAAAATAATTCATTTGATGATTTGTTTGGTTTCACTAATTTGGAATATGTTAATTTAAAATTAGCATTAATTTGAACAGGGGTACGATGACATTTACCTTGAACTACCTATTAAAGGAGGATTTCTCTATAAATTCATAATTAATAAGATAGCAGAGAGGGTATGCTTATCTACTATAATGAGTAAAAACTTTTTCTTAAACCATCTCTATCCTCATATAAACAATTCATAGGTCCGTTGCATTATAAATGGATCTCTACTTAATAAAGAAGGTATTATGAATAAATACCCGTTAGCTAATCTGCATTATTCTGTTGTTGATACATAGAGTATAATTGTAATATGTCCCCTAGAATTTTCAAATATGGGAAATAAGATCACCTTCTAGATTTAAAATTATAATCAATGCAGTAAATTAATATGTGATATACAAAGTCACTTTAAATGACAGAATGGTTACTAGACTGTAAGACTAGGTGGTATTTTGCTTGAAAATATGATAAAAGATGTCTTAAGAGAGCCTCACTGTCTAGTGAATTAACCAAAACTCTCTTTTCCCTCTATAAAGTACTGATTCCCAGAGTGTGAACAAACTTGTTTATTGTAGTCTACCCTGTAGTTACTTGCATTTTGTGCTCATAAAATTGAGTTGTTTTCATATTTTTCCCACATTCTTTTTTTCTTTTTTTGCTGGTTTCATTTGTTATAATTATGCTATTTGAATATATATATTTTAAACTGGTAGAGTACAGGGATGGCTGGGTGGCTCAGCAGTGAGCACCCGCCTTTGGCTCAGGGCGTGATCCTGGAGTTCCTGGATGAGTCCCACATTGGCTCCCTGCAGGGAGCCTGCTTCTCCCTCTGCCTGTGTCTCTGCCTCTCTCTGTGTGTCTCTCATGAATAAATAAATAAAATCTTTAAAAATAAATAAATAAACTGATAGAGTACAATAACTTAAATGTATTGCTTTAAAAAGTCTCAAAATAAATGTGAATCACTAAAAACAATTGGGAAAATAAGAAAAAATTAAATTTCTGCAGTGCCTAAATTACTTAACAAGTAATAATTACTAACTTCTCATTCTACTTTAACTGAAACTTGAAATTATAGACAATGCATTTTTGAGGGCTTATACACTTGGAATGTCAATTAGTAGTCCCATACTTAAAGAAGAAATTGTTGTTCTATCACAGAAGTTTAGCAAATAAGTATAAATGAGCACATATTAAAATATTGATATTTAGGGGTGTATGTATCATCTTCTCTGCCTTTCAAATTTAACTTTTTTTCTATGCTGAGCTTCACAATGGCTAAAAGGCTTTATTACTATAGAAAGAAATTTATAAGTTGTGTTTAGCCATAGAAATATAAGTTAAAGATGTACATCTTTGTGGTGCTGATAATATACTGTCATGATGACAGAACTCATTGTTTCCTGAAGGCATATCCTTATTATGCACAAAAATGTTTCCATCCAGATGAGCCTACTGCCATAACTTAATCACTTGGTATTATTATATCTTCATTCAGTCCAAGTTTAACAAGCCTCTTTTTAATTATTTGTGTTTCCATATGGCTTGACAAAAGAAAGAGAATGCACTGGTCGAACTATTGCCAATGCTGGGAATATTAAAGTTATATTTCTCGATATAAGTTATGTAATTTTAGGTTTTGTGCTAAAAACACTTGTGCGTTTGGATTGAATTCAGAGTATCTATGTCTAATCAATTCATATGCACTGATGAGATCTCCAAGAAAATATTAGAGAGCTTGAGAAGGGGAAGGGATAACAGATGCTAGAAAGGCAACAAAATGGTGTCCACCATAATCTAACTTACTTAGAACTCTTTCTTCCAAGCAATCATTCCTCTTGGTTTGCAGTTTTCTTGACTTTCTGATTGTTGTCTTCTGAACTGATTACTTTCTAAAATTCATGACTGGCAAACTTTTTGGAGTTATAACATTAGTTTAATATAACTTTGAGTTGTGCTTTTTCATTTAAAATTATTAACATTTTCCTAATGTTACTAGTCTTAATGTTTATTTTTATAGTTTCACAAATACCTGCTCAAACATCTCTAACGTGATTTTCTTTACCATTTCCATATGTTGTGTCATTTTATTTTTTTCTGTTTTAAGCTTCCTTTCCCCGTGGATGATGATAATTACCTTTTTATTTTAAAAATATGTTTGTGTGTGTGGGGGGGGTGGTGTTTGTGTGTTAGAATTTATTTTTTTGGTCCTCATTGAAGGACTTTACAAGAATCTTCCTAGATTCCAAGAGCTTTTTTTTTTTTTTTTTTTAAAGATTTTCTTTATTTATTCATGAGAGAACAGAAAGAGAGAGAAGCAGAGACACAGGCAGAGGGAGAAGCAGGCTCCATGAAGGGAGCCTGATGTGGGACTTGATCCTGGGGCCCCAGGATCATGCCCTGGGCCTAAGGCAGGCGCTAAACCACTGAGCCATCCAGGGATGCCCTCTAAGAGCTTTTTGAAATTTACTTCTGTGATCTAGCTCAGGAGCTTGTTAAAATGAATCAGGGATCTAGGTCAGGGCAAGACGCATGATTTTTGGTTTCTAAAAAGCTAACATATGGGCTTCCAATGCTGGCCAAAATAGCATAAGCCTTATTATGGACTATTCCTTCCACTGATTACGCTAAAAACTCTGGAGACAATATAAAGCACAGGTACTTGAGAACTCTAAAACACAAACAGTAAAAGGTAAAATGAGGATGGAAGTCAACAACAAGCTCAGAGATGGATTTCCTGGTTAGATTTTTCATGCTGCTTTAGCTCCTGGATTTAACTGAAGGTTGGTATCAGTCAGTCATGGATCTGCGTGGTGAGAGCAGACAACACAGATTCTGAGGGTAATTTTTGTTCTGAGGATCAAAAAAAAAAAAAAATCCCTTGCCAACTGGAGAATATGGAAGGAATCACTTATTTTCCTCTCATTTTCATTGATAGCCCTACCATGGAGGCAGTGCTGTAAGAGAGGGACCTAAAACTCTGAGTAGAAAACTTGTCCATTTGGCCAGAAGAACAAGGAGAAAAGGCCCCTGTGGTTCAAAGAAGGTGTATGAGATCCCATTACTATTTTTTCTCCCTGGTTTCCTGATACATTCTACTACAGATGGCTCCAGTCTTAGTCTAGAGGAATCAGAAGAAAAGGGGGGACTTGGGGTATTGGAAAATGTGAGGAAAATACCAGAGAGGAGACACCCTAAATCTTTGTGTGAGCTAATTCATTGTCAGGCTGTGAATGTGAAGAACCTATGCAAAGCACCGTGACCAAGTCTTTGAGAACTGAGCTATGGTATAAACCACTGTCCAAGGACCAGGTGAACCCCTGAGCTGCCCATATGCAGAGTAGACCCAAAGAACCAGAGCAAAATTTGAAAAATGAGATAATGCTGGCATTACTGCTGGAAAGCAAGGCAGAATTTGTGGTCCAAATTTAATGGGGTTTACCACATGCTGTAAATATAGAACACTTTCCAGAAGATTGTAGCAGGATCTAGTCTTATAATATTCACAATGTTCAGGATACAACCTTAAGTTATTTGGCATGTAAAAAGACAGAAAATTGGATAAATTTTAAACCTTTTTTGTATAATAGTTGACACACAGTGGTTATATTAGTTTCAGGTGTATAGCATAATGATTCAACTTTTCCATGCTTTAGCTGTGCTCACCACAAGTATAGATACCATCTGTTACCATACAACGCTATTACAATATCATGAGTATATTCCCTATGCTGTGCCTTCATTCCCATGACTTTTCATAACTGGAAGCCTGTATCTCCTACTCTCCTTCATCTTTTTGCCCATCTCCCCCATCTTCTTCCTTCTGGCAACCCTGAGTTCGTTCTCTGTATTTATAGGTCTCATTCTGCTTTTGTTTATTCCTTTGTTTTGGTGTTCAGATTTTGCACATGAGTGAAATCATATGGTATTTGTCTTCCTAGTCTGATGTATTTCACTTAGCATGATATCCTCAAGGTCCATCCCTGTTGTTGCAAATGGCGAGAGCCTATTTTTTCTTATGTCTATATACTATTCCTGTGTGTGTGTGTGTGTGTGTGTGTGACCTCTTCCTTATCCATTCCTCTGTAATGCTTACATTGCTTCCATATCTTGACTATTATAAATAATGCTACAATAAACATAGAGTTACATTTCTCTTTTCAAATCAGTGTTTTCACTTTCTTTGGGTAAATACCGAGTAGTGGAATTATTGAATCATATGGTGTCCTATTTTTAACTTTTTGAGGAAACTCCGTCTTGTTTTCCATAGTAGCTGCACCAATTTACATTCTCAGCAACAGTGCACAAGGGTTCCTTCTCCATATCCTTGCCAACACTTGTTATTTTTTGTCTTTCTGACTTAAGCCATTCTAGCAGGTGTTAGGTGATATCTCATTGTGGTTTTGATTTGCATTTCCCTGATGATTAATGATGTCAAGCATCTTTGCATGTATCTGTTGGCCATCTGTATGTCTTTGGAAAAATGTCTATTCGATTCCTTTCCCCATTTTTAATTGGATTTTTTGGCACTTTGAATTGTATAAGTTTTTTTAGACATATTTTGGATATCAACCCCTATAGGTTTAATCATTTGCAAATAACCCCTCCTATTTAGTAGGTTGCTTTATTGTTTTGTTGATGGTTTCCATCACTGTGCAAAAGCTTTTTGTTTTGGTGTAGTCCCAATAGTTTATTTTTGCTTAAAAAAATTTATTTGCTTGAGTGAGCAAGAGAGAAAGCAAGTGAGAGCATGAGCAGGGGATAGGGTCAGACAGAGCAGGAGAAGCAGACCCTGCAGGAAGCCCCACATGAGTTGCCATCCCAGGACCCTGGGATTGTGACCTGAGACCAAGGCAGATGATTAATGGACTGAGGCACCCAGTTCATTCTTGCTTTTGATTCCTTTAGGAAACATATCTATAAAAATGTTATATTTGACGTCATAGAAATTACCGCCTGTGTTCTCTTCAAGAATTTTTATTGTCTCACATTTAGGTCTTTAACCAATTTTGAGTTTATTTTTGTGCATGATAGAAGAAAGTGGTGGTTTCATTCTTTTGCATGTAGCTGTCCAGTTTTCCCAGTACCATTTACTGAAGAGACTGTCTTTCCCCTATTGTATATTCTTGCCTCCTGAACACATTTTCATAGGAAAAAATCAACAGATGTCGACTCTGGGTTGAGCTAGATGTTGGAATTACAAGGAACTTTAAAGTAACTATTATAACTGTGCTCTGTTCAGGAAATGTGAACACTTTGGTTGGAAAAATAGACATTCTTGGCAGAAGAAGAAGAGCTTCAAAATAAAAAAAAGAATAAAATGCCAATATTTGAACTGAAAAAAATACAATGTGATAAAAATTCACTGGATGGGCTCAAGACTAGGATAAGGAGGGCAGATGAAAGAGTCTGTGAATTTTAAGACAGATGAATAGAAATTACCCAGTCTGAAAAACAAAGTAGCAAAAGTTGGAAAAAAATAAACACAGCCCTTGAAGGATCTGTGGAACAATATAAGAAAAGCTAGCATTTGTCCTAATGAAATCACAGAAGAAAAGAAATTAGTGTAGAAAAAAAAAAGTTGGAAAAGTTATGGCTGAAATTTTCCCAAGTTTTATGACAGACCAATTCAAAATGCTTTAGTGAAACCCAAACAAGATAAGCTCAAGAAATTACTACAGAATAATAACAAAACTGCTAAGAGAAAACAGTCTTGAGAGCAGCCAAGTAGGTAAACAATAATTTAAATGACTGTAGACCTCTCATCAGAAACCACGAAGGGTTCTAGACAAAAGCATAAATTTTTAAGTGTTGAGAGAAAAGAATTGTATATCTAGTGAAAGTATCTTTTAGGAAAGGTGAAATGAAGACATTCTCCAATGAAAAACTATGAATTATTTTACAGTAGACTTGCTCTAAAATAAATGGTAAAGTATATTCTTGAGGATGAAGAGGAATGATACTAGAAGGAAACTTAAAACTTCAGTAATAAAGGAAGAGTGCCATACATAGTAAACATTATTTTTCATCATCTAAATTCTTTAAAATATGTCTGACCATTGAAAGCAAAAATTATAGCATTGTCTGGTGGGGTTTTAAGTCTATGTAGATAAGTTGCATGTAACTATATATAACACACAAAAAATGTTCTCTGACCACAAAGGATTTAAAGTACAAATCAATATGAGAGCTTGGTAATTCCCCAAGTATTTATGAGTGAAGAGGACATTCCAAAGGGAATTAGACAATACTTTGAACTGAATGAAAATGATGGTGTATCATATCAAAATTTATGGGATGCTCCTAAAACAAGGCTTTGGGGAAGATTTAGGATGGTAAATACATCACAAAAGATGAAATGGCTCAAATCAATAATCTCAGCTTATATTATTATACCTAAGGAACTAGAAAAGGAACAAATGAAACCCAGTGAAAACAGAAACTTCATCTTAGTTAATTCCTGATAATCTCAGTAAGCATAAAGTATTCCTTTGCCTGAGGTTCTAGGGATTAAGGATAATTCATATAGTGTCACTGCCTCAGAGTGCAGAGGTAAACTGAGCCTTGGTTATCTGATGATGGCAGTGACATCTACTGAGATGTACATTCTCTCATACAGTCTGGTTCTACCATTTAGATTGGAAATGCAGTATACACTGCTTTTTTTTTTTTTTAAGATTTTATTTATTCCTGAGAGACACAGAGAGAGAGAGGCAGAGACACAGGCAGAGGGAGAAGCAGGTTCCATGCTGGGAGCCTGATGTGAAACTTGATCCCGGGTCTCCAGGATCACGCTGGGCTGAAGGCAGCGCTAAACCCCTGAGCCACCCAAGGATCCCCAACACTACTTCTGAATAGACAGAGTATGCAAGTAAGGGACTGTCTTAACATATTTGAGTGTCCTTCTTGATGTCTTGGGATGAATTTACCTACTGTCCTGTGAGACTGTCTCATACAATATATGTTCAAGGCTACTTCTCAGCTACTTCTCAGGAACTTATGAGTATATAGGTTAGATTTTCTTTCTTCCTTGTCTTTCTCCCACTGAGAGAATTGTTATCTCATCAGAAATGTGAAAACTGTTTATTACTTCGTCAGTGTTCATTCAGCTCTATTTTTGTTTGACATAAACATTATATGATGAGTTTTCCAGGCTTTAGGTTCATGAAGCTCAAAAGCTTTTACAATTTTAAGTAAATCTCTGAAACTTAAAATCTAAGTCTAAAAATCTAAATGTTTGTACCCAATATGTGCCATCATAACAACCTTTCCCTAGGGCAACAATGATGGAATGCCCTGACAGCTTGGTTTGGGAACAAGGCCAGAATACACATCAAAATGCAAATGAAAGAAATCGTTTAACACTTGAAAATTCTCCTAACATATGTGAAATTAGGAGAAGAAATGATATTTATTTTACTGAGTATTGGAATGATTAAATGAGTCAATACATGCGATTCATGTGTCATTTTGGACAAATACATATTTAAACAAAAAGTTTTCCTTTTTGTTTTAGTCACCATCATTTCTTTCTTTTCCTCAATAAATACAACTGGTATAAATGTAAGAATTCTGAAGCACTCTTTACAGAGGATGTAAAGAATCTTAGGGTTTATTCAGTTATTTATAAAACAATTCAGAAAAATAATATGCTTGGATAGAGGCTCAGGCTCATGGTACTAGAGTAGAACACAACTGGCCAAGGAAAGGGTAGGGACTTAACTTTCCTTCACTTATTCTTCTCTTACCTATTATCCAGGATGGATTTCAGTCAAAGCCCATTTTGAAAGTCTTTTCATGTAAACCCAATGATGACTTTGAAATACAGTATATTTAAACTTCTAAACTTTCAGAATATTGGAATAAGAAGGAATGATATAAGGCAAGTCTTATAAAAAGCTATATTGTAAAGGTTGTTTTAGGGACTGGTGGATTAAAAACATGCTTCCAAACTAATTACTGGCTGAGATTATTTGTGATGAAAGGTCTAGAACTTACTGTCAGATGGCACAGATTCTCCTCTTATTGCAGAGACTATATAGATCCAATAGATAATGGGAGGAATATCATGTATGCAGTCAGTCATGAGGCAATAGGGTGTTATGGATGTGTATTTTGTATGTACACATTCAGGTTTTGTTGAGAACTGTTCTAAAGGCAAATAGCACTTTTAATGAAAACATACAGGAGGCATCAGATGAGTATTATCTACTTGTCACATTGTGTTCATCTTTCAAACAAGTAGAAGCTTATTTTTCTCTTATTCACGAAAAGGCCATGGATAGGTAGTCTACAGATGATGTACAGAGCCCTGGTGTCTTAAGAGACCAAGGCTCCTTCTGTTTCCGTATTTGCCACCTTTACCGTGTAGCATTCATCCTCACTTGCTGGAGCAGCTCTAGCTCTGGTGGACATGTTGCTTTCCAGGCAGAACATTGTGTGAGCGCATGTGTGTGTGTGAGAGAGAGAGACAGGATAGAAAGAGTGTTCCAATGCCCTTTGTTGAATTGAAATTTTTGAGACAATTGTAGATTCATATGTGGTTTATGAAATATTAGAGTGAAACTTTGTAGCTACTACTTCCCACCACTGGTTAACATTTTTCTAAAACTTTAGTATAATATCAAAGCCAAGGTATTATATTGATACAATCCACTAATCTTACTTAGATTTCTCCAATTTTGCCTTGTATTTATTGTATGTATTAAGTTGTACACAATTTAATTATGTGTGTGGGTTTGTGTATCCAGTACCATATTCAAGATACTGGAACAGTTTTAACAACACAAGGATCTTTCAATCTACCCTTTTATAACTATACCCACCTCTTTCTTGCCCCCTTTTCCCAAGCCCCCATCTAACTTAACCCTTGGCAATCATTGATCTACATTTCTTAAACTTGTAATTTTACAAAATTATACAGTATATATAACCTTTTGGGACTGGTGTTTTTTCAGAGTGTAATTCCCTGGGGATTTATTCAAGTGTTGTATGTATCAATAGTTTGTATTTTTTTGTTGCTAAGTAGTACTCCATGGTATAGATGTTCCATTTGTTTAATCATTAATCTGTTGGATATTTGGTCATATTTCAGTTTGAGGCTGTTAACATAAGCTGCCATAAATATTTGTGTATAGGTTTTTGTGTGGACATAGGTTTTCATTTTTCTGGGGTAAATATCCAAGTGTGCAACTGATGTGTTACAGAGTAATTGCATGTTTGGTTTGTTAAATTGCCACTATATTCCAGGATGTCTGTATTATTTTATTTTCCCATCAGCTATGTACGTATGTGTGACTTTCCTATCCTATCCAGTTTTTAATGTTATAGCAATAATAATTTATGTCAATAACAACATAAAGTCATACTTTCTCTTTGAACATTCTTTAGAGTTTGAAAGTAACTGTCACTGATACAAACACAACCATAGAAAGGTATCATTGTGATATTTTCTCAGTTTTTATTTTGGAAAAGTCACTGATATTTACTTAGTTTATTCATCTTGGGCATCACTTTACCTAGAAGTCTGTAATCCACTTTCTTTGAAAAGTTTCCTAATAGTGCTCTCCTAAATAGTCAAGGTTAGAAAAATTGACATGTGTAAATAAATACCTAGCCAGCAACTATCTTCCCAAAATGGAAGCTGTAGAGCAAATACTTTCAATGCTAATGTTTATAGACAATGAAAGGAAGGGTGCAGTTTTTAACTTTAGGACAAAGATACTGAAGTGAATAATCTATATTACAATAAATTATGTAGCCATGAAATTTGACTAAGTAGGATTTGCCAAAATATGACTCTCAAACATGTCTTAACACCACCAATACTTAACATTAATCTCAGTATCCCTAGATTTTTGTGTGGTTTTACCTGATAAATATTTAATTAAAGAATAAAATTGTGGGAAAGGTAGGATTTCGACCTCTTTTTAGATCAATACAAGTTAAATTAACTTCGTTAGGTCTAAATCTCTAATTATTAGACTCTGGACAAATAGACTGTAATAGTATTCCTTATTTTTCTTTTTTTAATGCTCCAAAAAAGCAAAATAAGCAAATACATTTATTTATTTTTAAAGATTTTATTTATTTATTCATTGAGAGACAGAGAAAGAGGCAGAGAATAGGCAGAGGGAGAAGCAGGCTCTCTGCAGTTAGCCTGATGTGGGACTTGATCCCAGGACCTCTGGATCACGTCCTGAGCCAAAGGCAGACGCTTAACCACTGAGCCACTGAGGCACCCACAAATACATTTATTGGTGATAAAAGTATTCATACAAATCCAGGTAATGAGAAATGTTTCCATATGGATTAAAGGCAGATCTAGATGAGAGGAGAGGTAGCTTATTTTTTGACTAGAATGTTGGTTTCCTCATGGCACCGAATATAAGATTTGCATTTATGATACAGATATATTTAAATTATAGGTTTAAGTTAAGCATTTACAAGTATTTTAAAAATGTAATTCTAGCCTTCAAAGAATTTTGAAAAATTCCAAGAGACTGTTCCTGAGCTAAAAACCCAGATGAAAGTTTTTGAATTCAGAAATTCATTGGATGTGGCCCAATGTTCATTTGGGTGGGCTAACTGGTACAACTGTGAAAGAAGGGCATAATATTTTATGTCTAACAGACAAAGGATGCTGAGAAAAAGTATCAAGTAATTAGAATTTATTTAGTATACCTTATATTAATGCTGTATAATCCTTAGATGTGATTATTTTGCTTTCTGGTTCTTGGGATATAGAATTCCTACCATTGAATTCATGGTGACAGTAATGGTGGTGGTTAAGAGCATGAACTCTAAAAGGTGACTGCCTTTTAGAGCTTTTCATGAATTAGTTGTGTGACTTCTGGCCAGTTACTTAATATCTCTGTGCCTTGCTTTATTCATCTATAAACTGAAGGTAATACTTCCCTCATCGGATTTTTATGAAGATTAAATGAGTTAATATTTGTAAAACAGAGAAATGCATTGTATGAAGTACATGCTGTTGAATAATGACTAAGTAAAACTTTTGTGTTTAGAAATGAACATGAAAAAGCTGTCAGAGTATTATTTTCTTCTCTCTCTTTGTGTGTGTGTCTTTCTCTATTTCTCTTCTTTGTCTCTCTTTAATCATACTAAACATTAACATTAATTTAGAAGGGAAGCATATTATTGAAGTTAATTTGTTCAAGATAAAAGTGAACCTTTGTTTTTTTATTAAAAACTGATCTTCAGTTCTGAAATTTCCTCTAGACCATAAGGAACTCTTCTGGTGGCTAGGAACATTCTGGAAAGAAAAAATTCTCCTTCTGGAACTTTTCTTGTCACATAGAATTCTCAAATTGAATACTTTCACTGAATTAGCCAGTTTATGTATTCTAACAATGCTTTTTTTTTTTTTTTTTTTCCTGTCTCTCAAAAAAGAGCTGGTCAGCTCTCTCCTATTGGCAGCTGACTTTTGGTACTGTGGTGGCATGGTCTTGTTTCTGACCTGAATAGATTAGGATCCATTGTGTGTAACACATCAATATATTGCTTTCTCAAAGAGGTTCCTAGAGACTTTTTCATTTTGTGGATTAGTAAATTAAAAGAATTTTAAGCATGAGACCACAACAAGTTTACTAAATTTTTGTTTTTCCATATAAGGGTATAAGAACACTAGAACACAACAAAATCTCTGTCACCTATTATACCAACATTTTATAAAATAGTAGACATTTTAACCTAAAAAGCAGCACCACCATCACAAGGAAAGGAGGAAGGATTTAATTTGAGAATCAAAAACAGCTCATTAAATTGAATAAGATTAATTTAGTGAAAAACTCACTCAGTTTTTACTGTATTATTTCTCCTTAAATAATGGGAACTACATCATGGACTACCACCAGAATTGAGACAGCCCCATCTCCTTCTGGATATATATATTTTAAAAGATTTTGACTTTTTTTTTTTAAGATTTTATTTATTCATGAGAGACACACACACACAGAGGCAGGCTCCATGCTGGGAGCCTGATGTGGAACTCGATCCTGGGACTCCAGGATCATGCCCTGAGCTGAAGGCAGACGTTTAACTGCTGAGCCACCCAGGCATCCTGTGGATATAAATTTTGTTTGATTTGTTTCTAAGGATTTATTGGTTATAGAAGAAACATCAGTGAGTGCTATCAAATCAACATGGCTGTGTGCTTCAATTTATAAAATGGTGAAATTCATGACTCAAAAGAAATTTCTAGAGAGCTCTTCTTCACAGTCATTTTTTTTTCTTTCTGTGATGAAAAGTAACACATTAATTTTCCTGTCAACTTTTATTTTGCTTACTGCTGTGGTGACACTCAATAGATGGTGCCAGGGAATGAAAGACAACAATTATTAAAATTGTTAAAAACCGAAGAAAAAAGCAGAGACTGTATAAGGAAAGGTAAATATATACCCTTCCCTGCCTCCCCAGTTTAAGATGCTGCTGCTCTTATGGTTGGTATCCAGTTATGTGAATAGACTGGAAGGTGTTAGTTGATACCAGCCACCATTTACATTGTGTATTTACAGTTGTCCCCTTCTTCCATCCCCAGATTGTACCAATATGATGTGAAACTATTTTTAAATGTGTAGTTAAATAAAGTTTATTTTTGTTTATTGGCTTTTTAATTATAGGAAAACTTCTCACCTCCTAGAGTTAACTGATGTCACTAACTTTTTTTTAACCTTATGACATAATAAAGAATTTTCCAGGGGTGCCTGGGTGGCTCAGTCAGTTAAGTGTCCAACTCTTGATGTTGGCTCTGATTATGACCTCAGGGTCCTAGGATAGAGCCCATCATCAGACTCTGTTCTCAGCGGAGAGTCTGCTTGAGGATTCTCTCTCTCCCTCTGCTGCTCCCCTTGCACTTTCTCTTTCTTTAATAAATAAATATTTATTTATTTATTTTTAAAATTTTATTTATTTATTCATGAGAGACACAGAGAGAGAGGCAGAGACACAGGCAGAGGGACAAGCAGGCTCCATTTAGGAAGCCCAGCGTTGGGACTCGATCCCTGATCCCCAGGATCAGGCGCTGGGCTGAAGGCGGCGCTAAACCGCTGAGCCACCCGGGCTGCCCTAAATCTTTATTTTTTAAAAAAGATTTTATTTATTCATGAGAGACACAGAGAGGCAGAGACATAGGCAGAAGGAGAAGCAGCTTCACACGAGTAGCCTGATGTGGGACTCGATCCTGAGACTCTGGGATCATGCCCTGAGTTGAAGACAGCCACTCAACCACTGAGCCACCCAGGTGTCCCTAAATAAATCTTTAAAATTTTGTTTCCAGAATATTAAAATCTATTCTCTAACCCAATCATTAACCTATGCCACTTATTTTTATACTTGTATCATTATAGCTGCAAGTATAAGTTTATAGAACATTGAAGAATTTTTCTTCTTGTGTTCTTGAAAGTTTTATACAGTTTATATGATTTGGTTTAGTAGAGAATAGTAGAAACTAAATTTAATGTTGTGGATACAGAGATAAGTAAGTCTATATTTTTTTACCGGTACAGATCTCTGTTTTGTATGTGGAAAGGTAAGCCTAATAATGTTTTAAATCCTTTTTAGAACGTTCTTACCCTTCAGATGAAATTTGAAACTATTATCCTATTTTAACCATATTTCATCTACTTAAAAGTATCTATAGTTAAGTGACAGTTTAGCACTTTATCAGCTGTCTATGGGCCAGGAGATAGGAAACTGTGTTCACATAAGGTTGGAAGTTGGAATCAAAGACCTCTTCATAAAGCTGAAATCATCAAAGAATTTCATTTCAGTAAAGGATGTACAGAGATAGAACAAGGGAACTTCTCTGTCTCAGGTGTGGCTCTGGAAAGGAAAGGAGGTTTCTCCTAAAAATTTATAACCATAGACCTCACATGTATGTAGGTTGGGTTCCCAACTCCCACAGCAATGTGGTCTCAGAGGTCCCAAGCTAAGGAATGAACATAAGTGAATCAGGGTTTCTTGCACTGAGGGTGACTTGCAGAAGTTTTCTATGAAATGGTATACTTTCATTTCAGGTTTCCCAGGATTCCAACAGAGAAAGCTCAACTATACCTGAATTTGCCAAAATTACAAAGTGTAGAACAAACACCTGTAATTAAGAGTCAGCAGAAATCTTAGAAGAATTAGGCCTCCAAGAACTTAGGATATTAGAATTACTGTGTACAGCATATATGAGGAACGTATTTAAAATGCCTTTATTTATTTTTTTAAAGATTTGTATTTATTTATTTATTCATGATAGAGAGAGAGAGAGAGAGGCAGAGACACAGGAAGAGAGAGAAGCAGGCTCCATGCAGGGAGCCCGACGTGGGACTCGATCCCAGGACTCCAGGGTCGTGCCCTGGGCCAAAGGCAGGCGCTAAACTGCTGAGCCACCCAGGGATCCCCCTTAAATGCCTTTAAAAACATTGAGTCAAAATCTAAGAATGAAATGAGATATTGATATTTAAAAAGACAGGAAAATTTTCAAAAGAACCAGACACTTCTAAAAATGAAAAAAAAATTCATCAAAATCTGTGCTAGTTTCTGGAGGCTAGAAGTCCTGAATGAAGGTTTCAGCAGGGTTGATTCCTTCTGAGGGCTGGAGGGGTGACTCTCCCTTCACTCCTGCTAGTTTGCGGATGACCATCAATCCTTAGCTGTAGCAGCACAGCTGCTTCACAGAATGGCATTCTCCCCCTACCAACAGAGAAGACAAACAGCTCATTAGACAGAATTTCATAGTGAATCTGTGAACTGAAGGATAAATTTAGGTAAATTTTTCTAGATTTAAGAGATGGATATAGTGATAAAAGAAAAGACAGATTAAGACCTAGAAGAGAATGTGAAGGTAAAAAATATATTCAATTAGGTTCCATAAGCACAGCACAGAAAAGAAGGGAAACGAGCTTTTCAAATATAAATTTAATTAGAATTACCAAGAGTCTTTGGAAGAGATGAACCCACAAAATCAGGAAAGACAGCAAATATCAAACAGGGTAAATACAAAAGAAATTCATAACTAGGCCTCTAATAGTGACATATAAAATCATAGACAAGAAGAAAAACTTTAAAAGCAGATAGAACAAAAATGATTTAAGAATGATTTATTTAGGAATGATTAGGTGAATGGATAGTTTTCTTCTCAAGATCGGTGGAAACTAAATGACTTCAAAATACTGAGAAGAAATAAAATGTAATGAGACATTTTCACATGAGAGACTTTGTCTTTAATAGACCCTCCCCCAAGAAATTTTGGTATGATATGGTATGTCTAAAGAAAAAGGAATACAGAGACCTCAAAAGGAATAATCAGGATGTCAGAGGAAATGGTGAACATAAAAATGAGAAAGCATAAAGGCACAGTAAATATTATTATGAAATGATATTAATATGTGATACTGGGAAATAAGTGGTAGCAAAATTCTGGACAAAATTAACATTTTAAATGAGATGAGATTTAAAGCAATTTAAGCTTGAATATAAAGAGGGCTGAAATGTTACTTAGATTTGGACTTAATTAGATTTACATTTAAAAATTACAAATTTATTCACTACAAGAATAGAATTCATGTTCAATTTGTTAGAGAAACAAAAGTGAAATATAAAAAATAACTGCAGTGCATTGTAAAAATCATATAAAGGGAGAAAAAAACATGTAAAGGAGAAAAAATGAAACAATGAACTCAATTCAAATATATTGATAAATATAGTAAAATAAATGAACTAAATCTTTTGATTAAAAATGAAAAATTGACATGTTAGATTAAAAAAAGTCTATGTCCAGCTAATATCATCTTTATAAGGGGTATACCAAATTATAAAGTTATAGGTTAAAATGAAAAGATTGTAACAAATATTAACATGGCAGGTAAATGTCTATTTATACCATACTAAATAGAATTTCATTATTCATGACAGTGTTACCATGAGTAGGAAGAGTCATTAAACATAAATATAATTCTAAACTTGCTACTAATAGTAAACCTTTATTATATATAAAGCCAAATTTGACGAAATAACATGGAGCAATTGACAAAGCCAACTGTTGGAAGTTTATCATATATTTGTTTAATTTTTGTCTGATTTGACTGCTCTTTACTAAAGAAATAGGAGATTTAATCCAACAGTAAACTGACTTGGTCTAATGAATATATGTTTACCTTCTACCTAACAGTCACAACATTCACATCATTCTCAAGAATATACAAATCATTTGTAAAAATTGCAAGTGTGTTGAAGTGTAGGAACAGATATCAGTAAATTTCCAAAACTGATTCATATGTGCCATTTTGACAAAAATTAAACTAAAAATTAAAAACGAATTACTAAAAAGTATAGTTGGAGATTTTTAAATTCCCTTTTAAATAACTCATGTATCAAAGAAAAACTCAGTTGAAATTATAAAATACTTTAAACTAAATGATAAAAAAATTATTTCAGAAATTTTGTGTTGCACTCAAACTGTTATTTGTCACTTCTAATGCTTCTCTTTATATAGAATGCAGAAAGTGGAAAATCAATAAGATACTCTGTTGAAGAAGCTAGAAAAATAATTTAAGGGAAGTAAGCAATAAAAGAACAGAAACTAATAAATATTTTCAGAATTTTTAGAAGATATTTCCCCCCTTTTTGCCTGCATGCTTTCTTTTTTCAAAACTTTTAAAGATTAATTGATTTATTGGAGAGACGGAGCGAGTAGGGGGACGGACAGAGAGAGAGGGAGAGAGACAATCTGGAGCAGACTCCCTGCTCAGTGCAGAGCTCCACAGGGACTTAATCTCAGGACCATGAAATCACTACCTGAGTGAGCTGAAACCAGGAATCTGAGGCGTAACTGACTGGCTTGCATGCTTTCTGATGAGAAATTCAGAATAATCCAAGTGGTTATTTTTCTGTATAGAATGTGCTGTTGCTGTTTGCTTTGAAGATGATTTTTTTAATCTTTGTTTTTCAGCAGTTTCACTATGATATGACTACGTGGGGATTTCTCTGTATTTGTTCTCTTTGGGATGTGATGAGCTCTTAAATTCTTTTTTTAAATTTTATTTACTTATTTGAAAGAGAGAGAACACAATCAGCAGGAGGAGCAGAGAGGGAGAGGAAGAAGCAGACTCCCTGCTGAGCAGGGAGCCTGGGGTGGGGCTCAATCCCAGGACCTTGAGATCATGATCTGAACCAAAGACAGACACTTAACTGACTGAGCTACCGAGGTGCCTCTTAAAAAATTTTTGTGTGTAAGTTTATGTCTTTCACCAGATTTGGGAAGTTTTTGCCCATGATTTCTTCAAATTCTCCGTCTTCTTTCTGGGATTCCAATTACCCATATGATAGAACTTTTTGACTTCTTTTGGTGAATCTTTGAAGCTGTGTTCATTTTTTTCAATTCATTTCCTGTCTATCCAGATTAGGTGATTCCTAAAATTCTATTTTTATGCACGTCCTTAAAATACTGATACACTCTCATCCAGAAAGGCCTTTGCATATGCTGTTCCCCCTGCTAGGAACTCAGATCACCCTCTCATAACCCCTTTCACCTATTTAGCTATTGTACATCCTTCAGGTCTCATCTCAAACAATGCCTTTTTCAAGATTCCCTCTCATTCATATTCCTTCCTAGCACTTATTTCACTTTATGATAATACATGTGCTAGTGTGATTAATTAAAGCTTGCTATTCCCATGAGATAAGTTTCATGAAACAGGCAGAATGTAAGTACCCCGCCCCCACTATTGTATAGCCCCTGGAACAAAGCAAGCACACAGTAAATGTTAACGAAAATGTAGGGCTTTGTTCTTTCATGGTATTATGAGCTCCCACACATGTGTTTATTATAGACAAGTCAGATATTAATTTGCCTCTTTCTGACTTCACCTTGCTGAGCTATAAAATGAGAGGATTTGATTAGATTTACTTGTGAATCTATTCAATGCTAAAATGTCATTTGTCACCTACTCTAGGTGTAAAAGGATAAACTTAAGAGAGAAAGGATAAAGATCATAGTTTTCAGGTTTCTTTCCATTTTCTTGATTGTTAAGGCACAATGAAACGGAATAGTATATTGCCTAGCCCTAGAACTTGCTAAATTCCCATATGTAATTTTATACTGTAATTTTATATGTGCTAGCACTCTGTTGTATTATTTTCTCCATCCGAGTAATGGATCTGCACAAATCCATTATTAACTTTCTCCATTTAAAAAAATAACAAAATGCCGGGACACCTGCCCCCCAATGTTTCTAGCAGCAATGTCCACAATAGCCAAACTGTGGAAGGAGCCTCGGTGTCCATCGAAAGTTGAATGGATAAAGAAGATGTGGTCTATGTACACGATGGAATATTACTCAGCCATTAGAAACGACAAATACCCACCATTTGCTTCGACATGGATGGAACTGGAGGGTATTATGCTGAGTGAAATAAGTCAATCGGAGAAGGACAAACATTATATGGTCTCATTCATTTGGGGAATATAAATAATAGTGAAAGGGAATAAAGGGTAAAGGAGAAAAAATAAGTGGGAAATATCAGAAAGGGAGACAGAACATGGAAGACTCCTAACTCTGGGAAACGAACTAGGGGTGGTGGAAGGGGAGGAGGGTGGGGGGTGGGGGTGACTGGGTGGTGGGCACTGAGGTGGGCACTTGATGGGATGAGCACTGGGTGTTATTCTGTATGTTGGCAAATTGAACACCAATAAAAAATAAATTTATTATTAAAAAATAAAAAAAAGTAAACAAACAAAAATAACAGAACTCAAAACCTTAGTTAGTCTCTAAGGACATTTGAGAGACTGCGAGGCAGCAGAAATCCATCCCCCAAAGCTCTAAAATATCTGCCTATCAATTTAAAGAGTCATCTAAGGAGTTAATACAATTTTTGTACCATATATAACTAAACTACAGTTACTCAATTTAGAGGAAATATTCATTTGTTAAATATATTTTCTTTCTTAAACCCTTAAATGTGGCTTCTTTACATGGAGAAAATCAAAAGTTGATGGAAAATAAGCTAAACTATTGAAAGGAAAAGGTCCCTTCCTGTCAGATTCTGGAAAAGCCAAATCTTTCAATTGCATGAAAATTTGCTACAAATTCATAACGTTTTGCATTTAACAAAGTGTGAATAAATCTCCTTCAAAATGTTTGCTTGAGGGCCCTCAAATCCCTGCTGTGAACATCTAATCAAAATTCATGTTCTACAGATCTTCTTCGACTTATGTCCTGATAAACACATCGTAAATTGAAAATACCATAAGTCAAAAATGCATTTCATACGCCTAACCTACCCAACATTATAGCTTAGCCTAGCTGACTTTAAATGTCCTTGGAACATTTACATTAGCCTACAGTTGGGCAAAATCATCTAACACAAAGCCTTTTTTATAATAAAGTGTTGAATATCTCATGTAATTCATTGAGTATTATACTGAAAGTGAAAAACAGAATGGTTGTCTGGGTATAGAAAGGTGGTAGGTGTATTGGTTGTTAACCTGGTGATGGTGTGGCTGATTGGGAATCACAGCTCACTGCCACTGCCCAACATCATGAGAAGAGGATCTTAGAGCATATAGCTAGGCCAGGAAAGGCTCAAAATTCAAAATTTAAAGTCTGGTTTCTACTGAATGCCTATTGCTTTTGCACCACTGTAAAGATGAAACATTTTAAGTTGAATCTTTGTAAAGCTGGGGACCATCTGTCCTGACAATAGTTCTGTAATGTCAATTTCGCTTCTAGGACAGCCCATTTACTTTATTATTGACTGAATGATGTTGTAGAATAAAACCACTTTGTGACTGTGATGCTGCACAGCTTAAAATGTGAATACATATGGGTTTCTAGTCCCAAATGGCTCTGATCAGCAATTTCTGTAAGTTGTGATGTTTTCATACTTGGATTAAAATAAGATAATAGAGTCTTTGTAAACTAGTTGAGTGTCCTTAGAATTGCCATGAGGGAAACTATGTGCACACATTTTAGCAGCCACCTTCTCCTAGCTTAAAATTTCATAAACCAGATACAATAGTAGGGATACCTTTCTCTGTATCCTTAGAGGATATGTTGGAAACAATATTTTCAGCATAGATGTTTCTGAAGAGAATCTGTAATTTAAAAATTAACACATTTTTTCAAACATATGAGGAAAGAGAAGTGCATGCACCTAATGATCCCCTCCCCCCCTTTTTGGTCCAAAAGTAAGAATTACCTTTTTTATATTTTATAATTTTTATTGTATCTTCATGAATATATCTATTTCCTGCATGGTATTCTATAGTTACCTAATTTTTTTTTTAAATGAGAAAGTTGGGTAGAGATTTGTTTGTAGGGTGGACTAATGAATTCTTTATATACTGGGAGGGATATTTTTTAATAAAAGATTGACCCACATCAGATGTTGATGTCTTGATAGTTCACTTTACTGAAGCAATGCTGTAAAGAATTCCAGACAAGATGATACTTATTAAGGTCTCAGATGTCTTGACCTCTGCTAGTGGAAGACAAAATGCTTATAATCACTTGTGAAACTGGCATAATAGGCCTCAATGCAATGGCAACATGAAAGCTTATTATGACGCCTGTAGGAGCACAGCTTTCTTAGAATAAAATAGCTTTTTTTTTTTTTTTTTGAGGAAACTAACATTTGCTTTACAAACACTAAGACTTAAAGGAGAACATGGCAGGATAATTTTACAAGGTCACCATCCATCAGTACATACATACAATTTACACAAACTGAGTTTGGCTTTTTCATTGTTTCATACTGATAGAATCATCAGGATTTGCAACTTCTGTGTAACTTAGCTACTTGAATTTCTGTGTTGAGAAGTACTAATTTTGTTATTTGTCACTCATCCGTAGATTATTTTTTTTATTAATTTCAATTTTGAGAAAGTGATTAGAAAGAGCATATACAGGTGATGCCACTTGTCAGTAATAAAATCCATAAAGTGCTCATTTAAGAAGAAAGATGTGGTCATGCTTCAGTGTTTCATGAAAAGTATTTCAGTAATTTCTGCTAAAGTGTCATTTTCAATTTTATTTGTAAATGATTTAACACCAGGCTGCAAATACAAGATTCTGGTAAGCCATTTGAAAATCGCTTTTCACTGTAAACTTTCATCAATTTGAATTAATTGGGTTGGAGTCCATTAAAGATCTCTATGTTAAATCTTAGCTCTTTAAAAGATATTTGCATTTAGGTGAGTAGTTTCTATATTAATTACATGCAAAAAAATCGTCTGCAATCCTATCAGGAAAAAGATGTGTGACATCTTTTTAATGTTTGAGTTTTGAACAAAGGCATTTCAGGATGCTGGAAATGGTTACATCTTTTAACCAATTAACTTATAAGAGAAATACATAAGCCCAATGAAACATATTTGTGGCTTTTTTCTTTTCTTTTTCTTTTTTTTTCCACTGAGAACACAGTAAATTTCAAAGAGCTACAAACTTCTGGTAGCTCATTGTTTTTTTGCAAATACCAAGAAAGGTTTCTGAATCCTTTTAGGTAAAAATGTAGCCAAGAGTTAAAAGGTTTACTATACAATCTAGATACAGTGAAGAAATATACATATGATGTCTTGGCACATTAATAAATAGCATTTCCCTTACACAAGCTAACAGTTGCAGGATAAAAGTAAACGTGGGGTAGTAAGTGTGTGTGGGTATGCACGCTTGCACACAAGAAAGAGAGAGGAAGGGATAGGTAGGTAGGTAGATGAATTTTGAACAATGTAGGGTAACTTAGACAAATCCAGAGATGGTGGCAGACTTACAGATAATCTCCCTGACTCCTGTGTCTCTGGTCCTTTTCTGCTTACCTTCTGTAAAGGTTGAGTATGCTTATATACTTGCTCTCCCAGTTTCCCTGCAGCTAGGGCATTGGAATATAAACTCATTCTGGCCAGCAGAACCTAAGGGAAAGTCTTTTGTAAGATCTCAAGAAAGTTGCTTTTCCATAAATAAAGGAGATGGAAAAGAATAAATCACTCTTCTTTGCTGTATGCGGTGGTGTATACACATGAATCCTAGGGTCTTGTGAGGACTTCTTGCATTCGTAAGAGAGCTGACATGGGAGGATGACAAGGAGACACAAGGAAAGTACTTACTTGGGTCATGGTGACATTGCCAGCTGAGAGCCAAATCTAAAGCAACACTATTTCTGGAAATTTTTGTATTCAAAATATTAAATGTAGAAGTATCTTTAAGGTGGCTGTTCCATTGATTATAGCAAAATCATCTTCACTGACACAAGTGATCAATTACCTCATGTATATGCATACATATATACGATGTGTGCATATATGATGTGTGTGCATATATATGTATATATGTATTTTTTTTTCTAGTATCGTATAACTGACTTTTCCAATCATTTAGACAAATCAGAATGAGGAGAGTGAATCTGGCTGCTGTTTTTCAACTGACAAAGTGTTCTAAAACAATAAGATTATTAGAAGGGGGTGGAGATACACTCGTTTTTATGGTATTTTCTTACTTTATCATGTATGCCCAGGGCCTTCTGAAATTGTGCACCACATTTATATAGCTATCTCATTAAGAAAACACAGCTAAAGTTGGGTTCCTGTTTCTGTGCTGTGATTTTAAGCTGAAGTTTATTAGCATATTCAAAGATTTTTGAGCATTATCTCCATAACTTTTAAAAACATTAGATACTTATGATTCAGGGAACCCCGGTGGGCTTCTTTGGCTCAGTTAGCATGGTTTTGCAATTTCATGTGAAATCGTTTTTGTGTTGTATACCAGACCTATATATAGAATATCATTTATAATTGCTTTAAAAGATAAAGTAATTCCTCTAATGTACTGATCTAAATGATGCCAGAGTACTTTTTTTGAGTGAGAAATATACAACAGTAAGCCTAAAATTATTGTCAAAATGTAGTTATTTGTGTATTTAAATAAAAATATTTAAATTTTAAGCTATCACAACCTAAAATTCTGTTCAGTATTTTTATATATTAACATTGTCTTTGGATTATTTCCTTGACTATTCCACTCAGTTCCACAAGGAGGATTAAAGGACTGTGACTCACTATAAACTGATAAATTCTAAAATCCTACCAACACTTGAAAGCACACATTTCACTCATAGTGACTGGGTAATTCTACCTTCATTTACAAGGGACAACACATTCCTTCATATAAATATTGAAGATATAAACATAATAGAATTTTACTGAATTTATAGTTAGTTGAAAATTATTTATAGAAAAGCATTTGGGAGATATATAAAATCATATATATAAATCAATTGTCCAGTTTTATTACATTTTAAGAGACTATTTTAATTTATATTGCAAGCTTTTATTTGCATATGATCTGTTACAGATGGCCTTTAGCCATCCTTATCAAGAGACAAGCATTCTCAGCTCTTGTAAATTATGGTGAATGAATATCAATCAATCTGTTTTGCCTCTTTATATAGACTATAATTCCAGACGGAAGCTTGCTGCTTATAAATCTGAATTCTTGCCAAAAACAGAGATGTTGAAATTCAAATTCATTTGGATATTATATATATGCAATGGATCATATTTATGTATGTATTTTTTCTCTATTGCCTAAATTGTAACTAAAAAACTCCAAAATCATCCAGTGTGTAGTTAGGACAGGAAACCTGATGAGGTCATAGGAATAGCAAAAACTGCTTAAAAATGTATCTCCAAGTCCAAATGTTAATGTGAGTCTTCTGGATTCAAATATCTTACAGCCATATGGAAATTAAAAATATATATTTATTTCACAAATGAGGAATGGAAAGAAAGTATTCTGAACTTGGTTTAAAGGATTTTAGCCTTAATCTTTTCAGGACTGATTTATTTCTAAACTGAAATAACATTAATTTAAAATATACCAAATGATACATGATCCTGAAATATTTTATTAGATGTAGGGGGAAAAATTTAAATGCATATATTAAAAAATCATTATCATTATGAAGAACTGGTTCTGCTCACCAATATATTACTTGTTTTGGAATAGTGCCTTGCACATAGTAAACACTCAATAAATATTTGCTGAATTAGTTAACTTTGAAAGTCAGATCGACATTATTTAAGCTTTTGGAAAGTTGTGGATAGGAATTAGCATATTGGAAATATAGTTCATTTTCCCTTTGATCTCTCTCAGGCTATGCTAGTAAATAAAGCACCAATAGTAGTACAGTAAGGCTATGTACCTTGGACTCACAAACCTATTTCATTATAAGAAAGAATATCATCTGTGAACAAATATACCAATAAATATTCACAAATATACAAAATTACTACAATTCCAGCAATGACTGATTCTTAGACACATCTGAGGCTGAATTCATCTTTCCAATCAACTGATACAATTGTTTTCAATTTCTTTTATTTTCCCTCCAATCCAAGCATCTTATTCAATAATGATTTCAAGGCTTTATATTGCATTCAGTGGATGACAAAAAGAAATAACTTTGGCTACCCTTAAGAAGTCTATAATTAGGGCTGCCTGGGTGCTCAGTGGTTGAGTGTCTGCCTTTGGTTCAGGGCGTGATCCTGGAATCCCAGGATCAAGTCTCACATCGGGCTCTCTGCATGGAGCCTGCTTCTCCTCCCTTTGCTTATGTCTCTGCCTCTCTCTCTCTGGGTCTCTCGTAAATAAATAAATAAAATAAAAAAGAAGTCTATAATTAAAATGAAGATACAATGTGCATAAAAATAGTTATAATACTCAACATCATGTGTTATTTAGGAATTGCCAGTTAAAACAACAAGATATCATTATACACGACTGGAATGACAAAAACCCAAATCTTGACCTTTTTTTTTTTTTTTTTTTTTTTGAGAGAGAGAGGAGAGAGAGTGCATAAGCAGGGCAGGGGATGGGCAGAGGAGAAGGAGAGAGAGAATCTCAAGCAGGCTCCATGGCCAACACCCTGAGATCATGACCTGAGCCAAAATCAACTCACTTAACTGATGCTTAACCACCGAGGTGCCCCAAGGAACTTTAATTCATTGTTGGTGGGAATGCAAAATGGTACAGTTTGGAAGATCGTTTAGCAGTTTTTAAATAAAACTAAATATACTCTTATCTTAAGGTCCAGCAATTGTGCTTCTTGGTATTTGCCCAAAGGAATTAAAAATATACATTCGCACAAAAACCTGCACACAGTTGTTTATAACAGCTTTTTCAGAATTGCCAAAACTTGGAAGCAACCAAGATGTCATTCAATAGGCAAATGGTAAATAAATTGTTGTGTACTCTGATAATACAATATTAGACAGTGCTGTAAAGAAATGAACAATCAAGCTATGAAATGAGGAACCTTAAATGCACATTATTAAGTGAAAGAAGCCAATCTGAAAAGGCTACATGCTGTATGATTCCAATAATCTGACATTCTGGAAAATGCAAAATTATGGAGATAGTGAAGGATCAGTGGTTTCTACAGCTTATTGAGCAGGAAGGGGTATATATAGGTAAAGTACAAAGAGGTTTTTTTTTTTTTTTAAGATTTTATTTATTTATTCATGAGAGACCCAGAGAGAGAGGGAGAAGCAGGTCCCCATAGGGAGCCCGCTGCGGAACTCGATCCCAGGACTCTGGGATCACACCGTGAGCCAAAGGCAGACACTTAACCGCTGGACCACCCAGGACCTCACACAAAGAGTTTTTAAGGCAGCAAAATTATTCTGGATGATACTACATGATGGATATATATCATTATGTATTTGTCAAAATCCATAGAGTATATATTTGTTGAAATCCACGAGTGAACTCTAATGTAAACTATGGACTCTGCGAGATGTGGTTTCATCAATTGTAAGAAATGTACTACTCAGGTGTGGGGTGTTGATAGTGGGTAAAACTCTATATTTGTGGGGGGCAGGGAGTGTAAGACAAATATCTCTGTAACTTCTGCTCAATTTTGCTGTAAACCTAAAATGGCTCTAAAATTTGAAGGGAAAATAAAATAAAATAAAATAAAATAAAATAAAATAAAATAAAATAAAATAAAATAAAATAAAATAAAATTTGAAGGTTTTTTTTTTTTTTTCCTAAGATATAAAGAAAGGCTGGCAATATTCCAAAAAACAAAATACACATGCTTTGGGAATTTATAGAAGATAATTATTCTGGTTTAGAAAACTTTTATGAAAGGTGTAACCATTATGTATGAATATTATTTTATTAGGAATAGGAGTTAAATATTGCTTGCAGAGAGGAAAGGCAAAGGCAAAATCTTTGGCAGGTGTAGTAATTGCAAAGTCCTTTCTGTGGAATGATATATAGTTTTATTGGATGGAAAACTCCATTTAGTGGAGTAATGGAAGCTAATATTTGAAAGTGGACTTGTGTAATTCTACAATAAGCTAGAATGTTTTTTTTTTATGTACTTATTCCTCCTTCTATAGATAAGAAGGCTTAGAGGTATGATCGCACAATTAGCGTTAAGTGTATTCTTCTAATTCCTAGTCCAAATTTTCCTTATTTTATGCTTTGGCAACTATAGGAGATCCTTGAATATTAAAATAAGTTTAGAATTTATTCAGTTGGCCACCGGTGATATTTTCTTATGTTGGAGAGTGGCAAAATAAGCCATGATCTTAAGAACAATGTAATAGACATGAGCAGAATGGATTATGAACAAAGTGGAGAGACTCAAACATGGAAAATATCATTTTGATAAGGAACACCTGAGTTAGGGTAGTTGCAGTGGAAATAGGAAAAGGAACTTGGTATCATTTGGGGCTGGAAGAAGCAATTTGCTATCACAGTCATTGTACCATAGACCAATCTGGAAACACTGTGTGAAAGGAACAGGACATGGAAGTTGGGTCGAAGTATTAACAATTTTATATGCAGCTTTGGGTCATATTAGCTCTTAAAATAAGCCCATATTACATTTGTAATTTTAAAAATCACTATAAAGAAAAGAAGCATTTTTTTCTGAGATTTTTATTTATTTACTTGATACAAAGAGAGGGAGGGGAGGGAGCACAAGTAGGGGGTGCAGTAGAGGCAGAGGGAGAAGCAGGCTCCCAGTTGAGCAGGGAGCAGGATGTGGGACTCCATCCCAGGACCCTGGGATCAAGACTGAGCCAAAGGCATATGCTTAACTGACGGAGCCACCCAGGCACCCTCAAAATAAGCATGTTTTTAGAAGAATATGAAGGCTTTAATATTGACAGTAGATAAGTAAGTAAAAGACTCTGAGGTTGAGCCTGCATTGCTAGTGCAAAAAGTTACAAGTGGTAGGAGAAATAGGAGGCAGATATGTGTCTGTTGTTAGATAGTACATAATAATGAGTTTGTTTTGGAAGTATCACACTTGAAAAGTTTTACCACAAAGGTGACTTTTTTCTGGCAGGGAGGTAGCAATAAGCGTTAGGAATTCAGAGAAGCCAAACTGGATTGGCCAATCATGCTTATAAAGTTGTCTCCTTGGAGTCAAAAGGATGTTAAGGTGAGTAAAGAAAAAGATAAGAGAAATACACACATTTAAGGACTGTGAACTTTTATTGGGCATATATTAGTTCTCAGTCTAGGTAACTGATAGTCAATGGGTGAAAATCTTTGCCTTCAGGTAGCTTAAGAGACTGGTAAGTGTATCTCAAAGCAAAATCTTTGACCTACTTTGTAACCTGGCTGAGCATCAAATGGTCCACAAGTAGTTTATTCCAGAGGAAAAGGGATGAAACATTTGTTGAAATAAATTTAATAACTATGAAATCCAAGATTAATTGTAATGTAATTATCATCAGATTACATTCTCTATACATTCTCAATGATGGCTCATGACTATTATATACTTGGTTGTTCAGGTACTATGAAGGAGATATTAGTTACTAGGCTTGGCTAACATTTAGTTAACAGGGAGCAGGTCAGGTTGGCTAAAGGGCTTTTCATGCTTGTTTATATTTGTGAAATTTCCATATTTTTTATTGAATTATATTCCGAATTCATAGAAGTAGACCAGGAAATAAAATGATTTGTTGACATATAAAAGTAATGTAATTCACAATAAAGTAGACAGAATAGAGAATACAAGTGTACATATGTCAGGATAAATGGATTTGCAAGTGTAACTTTCCCACTAAGCAGCCCAGACAGAAAAATTACATAGAAAATATGATGATGAATATCTGAAAATTGGATTTTGACTGTGTATCTATTTGCACTCTTTACCTTGCACATTGGCAATGATGAGATTTTCTATGTATGAGTAATATTCCACTGTATAGATATGACAGATTTTGTTTATCCATTCATTAGTTGATGGACGCTTTGAGGAGTTTCTACATTTTATCTATCATGAATAATGCTGCTATGAACACATTTTTCATATGTACAGTTTTTTGTTTTTGTTTTTTTGTGGACGTATGTGTTCAGTTCTCTTGGCTATATACCCAGCTGTGGAATTGCTGGGTCACATGGCAACCCTGTTTTGTATTTTTTAGGAACTGCCAAACTGTTTTCAAAGTAGTTTGCCATTTAAATTCCCACAGCAATGAATGAGTGTTCCGAATTCTCTGCATCCTTACCAACATTTTTTTTTTTTTGAGTGTTGGGGGAGGGACAGATGAAGAGGGAGAGAGAGTGCATCTTTAAGCAGGCATGGAGCCCAACACAGGGCTTGATCTCTACCCTGAGATCTGGACCTGAGCTGAAATCAAGAATAAGATGCTTAACTGACCAAACCACCCAGGTGCCCCCCCATCATTTTTTACATTCTTTTTTTTTTTTTAATTGTAGCCATCCTAGTGGATATGGAATAATAACATCTGATGGCTTACATTTCCCTAATGACTAATCTTGTTGAACATTATTTCATGTGCTTATTGGCCATATGTATATGTCTATTCACATTCTTTGCACGTTTTTTAAATTGGGTTGTCTTTTTATTGCTGAACTGTAAGATTTCTTTATATATTCTGGAACTATACCCTTATCTGATATATCATGAGCAAATATTTCCTTCCACTATTTGAGTTGCCTTTTTACTTCTTGCCAAAGTGTTCTTTGATGTGTAAGAATTTTTAGTTTTGATAAAGTCCAACTTGCCTATTTTTTTCTTTGGTTGTTTGTGCTATAGGCTATAGACATTATTGCCTAAAGCAGGGCCATAAAGTTTTAAACCTGTGTTGTCTTCTAACAGTGTTATATAGCCTTAGTACTTACCTTTAGGTTGTTGATTGATTTTGAGTTAATTTTTGGATATAAGTATCTAGCTCATTTCTTTTGTTAGTGCATGTCCAGTTTTCCTTGCACCATTTGTTGAAGACTATTCTTTCCTCAATTGAACTGGTCTGGCACCCTTGTCAAAAATGATTTGACTATAGATATCAATTTACTTATGGATAGTCAGTTCTACACCATTGATGTATGTCTATCTCTAAGCTAGTGTCACACTGTCTTAATTATTGTACCTTTATAGTAAGTTTTGGCATTGAGAAGTGTGACTTGTCTTAGTTTAACTTTCTTTTTAACTTTTTTTTTAATTTTTACTTTTTAAAGATTTTATTTATTCATGAGAGAGAGTGAGAGAGAGAGAGAGAGAGAGAGAGGCAGAGGGAGAAGCAGGCTCCATGCAGGGAGCCTACATGAGACACGATCCTGGGTCTCCAGGATCAGGCCCTGGGCTGAAGGCAGCACTAAACTGCTGAGCCACCTGGGCTGCCCTAACTTTCTTTTTTAGATTTAGATTTGGCCTTTCTGAGTCCCTTGTATTTCCTTTTTGCTTTTAGGATCAGTTTGCCAATTTATTAAAAAAAAAAAAAAAAGGCAGTTGGAATTTCAATACAAATTATGTTGTATCTGTAGGTTAATTTGGAGAGAATTGCCACCTTAAGAATATTAAGCATTCCAGTGCAGGAACCTGGAATGTCTTTACATTTATTTGCCTTTTCCCCCCTAAGAAGTATTTTGTCTCTATTGAGGTAAAATGACATAAACTATTATAAGATATTTAAAAATGTACATTATGGTAATTTGATATATGTGTATATTGTGATAGAATTCCTCCCAACTAGTTAATTAACACATCTGTCAGGTCACATATTGATCTTTGTATGTGTGTGAGGGGGTGTGTGAAAACATTTAAGTCCTATTCTCTTAGCCAATATTAATTATATGATACAGTATTATCAACTATAGTCACGTTTTACATGGGATCCTCAGACCTTGTTTATCTTACACCTTCTCTATATCTCAGCCCCCAACAAACACTTTTCTATTTTTCTTCTCTTTGTTTCTCTGATTTTTTTTAATTCCACATATATATGATACTATGTAATATTTATCTTTCTCTGTCTGGCTTATTTTATTTAGTATAATGCCCTCTAGGTATACCTGTGTTGTCACAAATGGCAGGTTTTGTTCTTTTCCATGGCCAAATAATATTCCACTGTATTTATATGTGTATGTGTGTGTATTTGTGTGTATCTTTATGCAGTCATCTGTTGATGAATAGTTGTTTCTATTTCTTGCTTTTCGTGACTAACGCTGCAGTGAACATGGGAGTGCAGGTATCTTATTTTCATTTCTCTTGCATATACAGACATGGGATTACTGGATCATATGGTAGTTCTATTTTTAATTTTTTGAGGAATATCTATATTGATTTTCATAGTAGCTGCATCAATTTACATTTCTACTAATAGTGAACAAGGATTCCCTTTTATCCACAGCCTTATCAACACTTGTTATTTCTTGTCTTTTTGATGGTAGCCATTCTAACAGGTGTGAAGTGATACCTCACTGTAGTTTTGATTTGAATTTTTATGATAATCAGTGATATTGAGCACCTTTTCGTGTACCTCTTGGCCATTTGAAAGTCTTCTTTGGGAAAAATATCTATTCATATCCTTTGCCCTTTTTAAAATTGGATTGTTTGGTTTTTGTTGTTGAGTTGTATGAGTTCTTTATATCTTTTGAGTATTAACCCCTTATCAAATGTATGGTTTGCACATTTTTTTCTACCATTCTGTAGATTACCTTCCATTTTGTTGATAGTTTCCTTTGCTGTGCAGAAGCTTTTCAGTTTGATGTAGTCACATTTGTTTATTTTTACTTTATTTGCCTTTGCTTTTGGTGTCAAATCCCAAAGTTCATTGCCAAGAGTTATGTTAAGGATTTTCTTCATTGTTTTCTTTTAGGAGGTTTATAGTTTCATGTCTAATGTTAAAATCTTTAACCCATTTGGGATTGATATTTGTGTATGGTGTAATATAGAAGTTTAAGTCTTTTTTCTTTCAACAATATTTTAGGGGTGCCTGGCTCAGTTGGTTAAGTATCTGTCTTCAGCACAGATCATGATCCCAGTGTTCTGAGATTGAGCTTTGCATTAGGCTCACTGCTCAGTGGGGAATCTGCTTCTCCCTCTCCCTCTGCCCTGCCTACCACCCCCCCCACTAACTTGTGCTCTCTTACTCTCTTTTTCTCAAATAAATAAATAAAATCTTTTTTAAAAAAGATTTTTTTAAAGATTTTATTTATTTATTCATGAGAAACACACACAAAGAGAGAGAGACAGAGACACAGGCAGAGGGAGAAGCAGGCTCCATGCAGGAAGCCCAACGTGGGACTCAATCCCAGGACTCCAGGATCACGCCCTGGGCTGAAGGCAGGCGCTAAATCACTGAGCCACCCAGGCATCCCAAATAAATAAAAATCCTTAAAAAAAATCTAGTGTTTTGAAATTCTCAGTGTACAATTATTCTGGTAAATTTATTCCTGATTATTTTATTCTTTTTGATGGTATGATAAAAGGAATTATTTTCTTAATTTCATTTTCAGATTTTTCATTGCTATTGTGTAAAACTTCAACTGACTTTCATATATTGATTTTGTATCCTGCAACCTTGCTAAACTCTTTTTTACTCAATATAGATGATTTTTATTACCTCTTTTTTTCCCTTAATTTCCTTGGCTAGAACTTTCACTACAGTGTTGAATGGAGTGACAGGAGCATACACCCTTGTCTTCCTAAGTGTAAGAGAAAATTAAGTATAATTTTCAATTGCTTTTTTCATAGTGGTCCTTTGTTAAGGAAATTTTCTTCTACCCTAGTATATTGAGCTTTTTATATTTTATATTTTTTTTTGCCATGAAAGAATGTTGAACTTTTGTCAAATGCTTTTCCTGCATCTATTTATATGATAATGTGTTCTCCCCTTATTTTATTAATATGAGGCATTACATGGATTAGGTTTATATATGTGGAATCTGCTTTATATTCCTGTGATAGAGCCTGCATGATCATGGTATTTAATCTCTTTATATACTGATTTGGTTTGCTCATACCACAGCTCTTTATTTCTTCATGTGGATTAAAGTTATTGTAGTTTTCTATCATTTCATCCTAAAGAACTCTCTTTGGGTTTTTCTTTTAGGTCAGATACGCTAGCAATAAATTCTTCAAGTTTTGGTTTCTCTAAAAACATTTTAATGTCTTCACCTTTTGAAGGATAGTTTCACTGGGTATAGATTCTAGTTGACAGTTTTTTTTCTTTAGCACTTTAAATATGGTTTTTGGTTTTCCTGCTTTATGGCCACTGCTTCTGGGCCTCCCTGATTTCTGATTAGAAATCAACTTTTTGTCTTACTGAAGATCTCTTGTGTATGACGAGTTGCTGCTTGTTGCTTTTAATATTCTCTCTTTGTCTTTGCTGCCAGCAGTTTGATGATGTACCTTGGCATCTGCTTGGGCTATCATGACAAAATATATAGGCTCTGTGGCTTAAAAAATAAAATATTATTTTCTCACAGTTCTGGAGGCTAAAATTCTGAGATCAAGGTGCTAGCATAGTCAGTTTGTGGTGAGAATTCCCTTCCTATATTGTAGATGGCCAACTTCTTGAATGGTGGGAAAAGGGAGCATAGCTTTCTGATTGTCTCTTTTTACAAAGGTGATAATCCTATCATAAGGTTCCCACTCTCATGACCTCATCTTACTCTAATCTTTCAAAGGTCCCATCTCCAAATACCATCATATGGGTATTAGAGCTTTAGCATATGAATTTGGGGCAAACACAGTTCAGATCCACTAAATGTGGATCTATCTGAATTTAACCTATTGAGTTCAGTGAGATTTCTGAATATATATATATTCATTTTCTTCATCAAATTTGCAAAGTCTTTTTCCCACTATTTCTTCAAATATTCCTTTTGCTCCTTTCTCACTTGTCTCAATCTAGGATTCCTGTTATGGTTTTATTTGTATGCCTGATGATGTCCCACAGGTCTCTAAGGTTTTTTTTGTTTTTATTCCTTATTTTTTTTTGCTCTGATCCTCAGAATGGATAATTTTATCAGCTTTATGTTCATGTTCATTGGTTCTTTTTCTCTGCATGTTTCAAATAGCTTCTGTCTTTTCTTCTGCTTTCTTTTGTTGAACTCCTGTACTGAATTGTTCATTTCAGTGATACCACTTTTCAAATCCAAGATTTCTTTTTATCTTTCTTAAAAAAAATTCTCTCTCATTATTGATGTTTCTACTTGGTGTGCCATTGTTCTAATATTTTTCTTTGGTTCTTCAAACATGATTTTCCTTTTTTTTTTTTTTTTTTAGCTCTTTTAAAATATTTTAAAAAGCTGATTTAAAGGTTTTTTTTTTCCCTCTAGTAAATCCATTTATTGAGTTTCTTCTGTTGATTGGTTTTATTGTGTATGGGCAATACATTCTTGTTTCTTTGAATGTCAATTTCAATTTCTTACTGAGAAATGGCCACTTTAGACAATATTATATGGGAGTCCTGGAAATGAGATTCTCTTCTTTATCCAGGGCTTGTTGATGCTTATTATGGTTACAGATGTTTTTTGTTTAATGGATTTTTAAAATTAATTCTGTAAGGCTTATATTGTTTGTCTTCTGCAGTCACTGAAGTTTTTTCTCATCCTAATAATTTAATGATAGAACAATGATTCTCTTAAATTCCTAGAATCAGTATTTGTAAGGGGCTCTCTGTGTTAGCACAAACCTTTGACACTCAGCCAGTTTGCTTACAGCTCTTCCTAGGCTTTATTTCCTGCTTTTGCAGAGTCTCAAGGTCAGTTAAAGGTGAGACCTGAGGGACTTCTTAGACCTTCTTTGTGTGTGCATATGCTTCTATGCATGTGTGTGTTGTTTTGGATTCCTAGGGAATATGTTAGAGCCTTTAATTTTTAAAAAATTTTTAAAAAGATTTTATTTATTCACGATAGACAGAGAGAGAGAGAAAGAGAGAGAGAGAGAGAGGCAGAGACACAGGCAGAGGGAGAAGCAGGCTCCACGAACGGAGCCCGATGCGAGACTTGATCCTGGGACTCCAGGATCACTCCCTGGGCCAAAGGCAGGCGCGCCAAACTGCTGAGCCACCCAGAGATGACCACGTTAGAGCCTTTTAAAGCCTTATGGACATTTTATTCCCTCGTTTTTACTTTTAGGCTTCTGTTTAGTCTATTGTTTGACTCAAATGTTATTCACTGTTGTAGGCAGCTGTGAAGATAAAACATTTTCCTGCAGTTGTTTTCCATAAATGTTCCTGAGGTGAAGGCCTTTCACAGTAGATGAATTCCAAGTCAGGTCAACTTCAGACAGCTTGTTAAGTGGGGTCTTCTAGGAAACCACCTGACAGGTAAAATAACGTGGCTATTCTTTGGGACTGAAGCTTTGAAAAAGCTCAGGTTCCATTTTCTTACTTCTAGTGACTAACGAGCTGCTCTAATAATGTGGGCTGTGACTTTTCTAGGCTATGGCAGAGTACCACATTAGGAGATGGAATTACAGCAAGTTAAAACAGCATAAATTTCCCCATTCTTTTCAATATTTAGTGCTTTTTCTTTAATAAATGCTTGCTGGGTTTTGTAAGGCTTTGATGAGTTTCCGGTTTTTGAAAAGTAGATTCTGACGATTTTGCCCATTCTCTCATGAATTTTAGGAAGAACAGATTTTCAGTGGTTCTTACTCTGCCATTATAGTTTTGATGTCATTTCTGTACCCTGAATTTAAATAGTATAGTTTAAGCTCCCTGCCAAAATTTTTGAGTACTGGTCTGGAACTTTAGGATCATTCTAAAGGGGCAAATTGTCCAGGCAGTTTTCCAAGCATCATTCAGTCTCTTCATTGGCACATGGTGTTGTGCTGTTGAGTTGCTCATATTCACTATGTGAGGTCATGTGTTTCTCAAAGGATTTTTAAACTTTAGTTAATAAAAAGTATTAATTGACATTAGTTTCAGAAATAAGGAAATAGTGGACAAGTATTATGATTGAAGCTAAATATTACCATCCACATTGGGATATCACATATCAACATATCATTCATGTTGAGAGAGATACACGTCCTGAGTAAAAGCACATTCAGACAATACATAGCACTGTTAATATTTGATCTTGATATATCTGCAGCATCTGTTTGACATAGACAAAGATTTGCCATTCAAAAATTCATATAATATTTTAAAGACAGATAAAGATATATAGAGCCCTAGAGCAGGTTTGTAGTTTTGTGTCCCTTAAACAGATATCCTTTAAATATTTCTTCAGCATTTGTTTGCCAGATACAGAGAGAAACTACATTTTCAAACTGTTTACTTCTTTATTTTCACAACAAAGAATTCTTAAAATAACATTTTAACTGATTTGGAACTATGGTGATGTTTAAAATTTTAATTAGCTTTTAAAACTGGATAATTCAAAATTATATTAGTATTAGATTAACATTAATTAATATATTGATGTCATTATCCAAAAATATTTCATTCATTTGTAGTTATAATGCTGCGTGTTGACACAAAACAGATATATCTTAATAATTTCAGATATGTAACAGAACTTCACATAGCTTATCAAAAATATATTTTGTAGTAACTTGATCATATATGTATATATGTTTGTATAAGTCTGTATATGCATAGAGTTTTATATACGTATACAAAGATATCCACATACATATAAATTCATAAATGTAAAATTCTAAGTTAGAAATTATGGGAGTTTTACATAAAATATTTGTCTTAAGGAATGCCTTATCCCAATTGAAACAGAAAATATATATAGTTGAGGTAACATCAGAACAATAATAAAGTAATGCATTAATTAAAGAAATGGCAAGCGATATTATATTCTTAAACTCATCAACAGTCTGAGGCCTTGTTTTCTGGAATGAAGATCAGGTTTGAGAGTAGCATGACAAAATGCAGTTTGGATAACTAATAACTTCAGTATTTTCTATCTTGTAAACTGCTATGAAACTCCATTCTTTTTATAAATCCTACCTAAATTGTATTGATGGTACAATGCCTGACATAGAAAACATATATGGTTTTGATATATGATGTGTTTATGATAATTAATTCTCTTTCTGGGATTGATATTTCCTCTTAATGGCTTACCCAGTGTCTGGGTTTAGTAACCTATATAGGTATTTAAAACTAGATAAATGAAATAGGGCACTAGCTGAAAATGTAGCAAGAATAATAGCCATTTTCATTGCTACAGAGATGACAGCCTTTTTTTTTTTAAGATTTTATTTATTCATGAGAGACACAGAGAGAGAGGCAGAGACACAGGCAGAGGGAAAAGCAGGCTCCATGCAGGGAGCCTGATGTGGGACTGTATCCCAGCACTCTGGAGCCTTTCCAAAGTGGAGCCTTTCCAAAGGCACAGGCTCAACCACTGAGCCACCCAGGCATCCCAAGATGACAGGCTTTATCTTCAGTGGTTATTGACAGTTTATGGGCTATAGATGAACAGTTTTAGAATTTTTCTTTTAATATTTAGCATGTAGATTACACATTTCGCATGAAGTTTATAATAGACAAAAGTTAATTTTACTCTGATATCTTCCTATTAAAGTTTATTTTTCCTTGAGTGCTTAAAAATAACTTGAAATGTTAGAAAAACTTGAAATCTATCTTCTTTTGTTGAACAAAAATATTTGAGCACAGTGATAGAATAATGGCCTCCAAAAAAATGTCCATATCCTGATCTCCAGAATCTGTGATATGTTATCATGGCAAAAAGAACTTTGAGGATATGATTAAGGATCATATAGGAAGATTATCCTGGAATTTCCAGGTGGGCCCAATTAATCCCAAGGGTCTTTATAAGAGGGAGACAGAAGGGCTGGAGGTAAAGAAGGAGATATGAGGGCAGAAGCAAATGATAATGTGATATACTCTGAAAATGGAAGACGATGCCATAAGCCTGTGAAGGCAGGGACTCCAAAAGCTAGAAAAGGCAAAGAAATGATTCTCCTAGCTTCCAGAAGGGATCTAAAGAAATTGTGGGTGGGGTGAAGTGAAAGAATAAGCAAAGGAGGAAGTTGATTAAGAATTGAAAAAAGAATGGCATGGCTAGAGAGTAGAATAAGACAGGGAGACTCATGAAAGACAATGTTAAAGAATTCTTAGGGTTAAACCATGAACGTTTTGGCAGTTTGTATTAATGAGTATGTATTTTAGTTAGGTGTGTCTTAAGAATAAGGTATAGTTAAATGTTACCCTTTTTAAAAAAATTTTTTATTTATTTATGATAGTCACACAGAGACAGAGAGAGAGAGAGGCAGAGACACAGGCAGAGGGAGAAGCAGGCTCCATGCACCGGGAGCCCGATGTGGGATTCGATCCCGGGTCTCTAGGATCGCGCCCTGGGCCAAAGGCAGGCGCTAAACTGCTGCGCCACCCAGGGATCCCTAAATGTTACCCTTTTTCCTGTTGAAGAAGTTTATTTTAATTCCTACTTTTTCGAGGATTTTTATTAGGAATGGATGTTAGATTTTTCAAGTGCCTTTACTGCATTACTGAGCTGAGCCATATGTTTTTTTAGTTTGTTGATATGGTGGATGACACTGATTTTGAAATGTTAACCCAACCTTGTATTCCCATTCCCTATAGAGGTGGTATATCTCATTCCATCCTTTACTAGAAAACTACTTGTGCCTTTAAATATAAAGTGCATTTCTTATAAGTAGCATATAGTTTGGTCTTGCTTTTTAAATCCATATTTGCCTTTCAATCAAGCGGTTCACTAGAACATTTATATTTAATTTGGTTATGGTTAAGTTATCATCATGCTGTTTATTTTCTATTTGTCCAATCTGTTCTTTGTTTTTTGTACCCTTTTTCTGCATTTTTGAAATGCTTTAGAGTTTATAGTGTACATATTTAACTTATCAAAGTCTACCTTCAAGAATTATACCACTTACATAGTTCAAGGAGTTCACAATAGTATACTTTCAATTCCCCCTCCTGACTTTTATGCCATTGTTATGTATTTTTCCTACAGATATGTCATAAATCTCATGTTACGTTATTATTTTGTTCAGGTATCAATTATCTATAAAGATACTTACATATTAAAAATTCTAATATATTTACCTATGTGGTCACCATTTGCGGTGCTCTTTATTCCTTTTTATAGGTCCATATTTCCATCTGGTATCATTTACTTCTGCCTGAAAGACATTTCTGCCTAAAGAATAGTAACATTTCTTGTAGTATAGGTCTGTTAGTAATGAATTGTTTTGGCTCTATGTATCAGACAATAATATATGTTCGCCTTCATTTAAAAAGATACTATTATTTATATAAGTCTATATATTTTAATATCGCTTTTTAAAAAAATGATTTACTTATTTAATTATATATGAGAAAGAGCATGGGGATCCCTGGGTGGTGCAGCGGTTTAGCGCCTGTCTTTGGCCCAGGGCGCGATCCTGGAGACCCGGGATCGAATCCCACGTCGGGCTCCCAGTGCCTGGAGCCTGCTTCTCCCTCTGCCTGTGTCTCTGCCTCTCTCTCTCTCTCTCTCTCTCTGTGACTATCATAAATAAATAAAAATTAAAAAAAAAAAAGAAAGAGCATGTGAGCAGGGGGAGGAACATAGAGAGAGAGGCAGAGAGAGGGAGGGAATCACTCCCAAGCACCAAGCCGACTCCCTGCTAAGCTCAGAGCCAAATGTAGGGCTGGATGCCAGGACCCTGAGATCTTGACCTGAGCCACAATCAAGAGTCAGAAGCGTAACTAAGCAACCCAGGTGCCCCAACATATATATATTTTTCTATTTACATTGCTCTTTTAAAAGTTCTCTTTCATACTACCTTGACATTTTAAATTACTTTTTTATTCACCTTTCCCCTTTACTGATTTGGAATTTATAAACTAGATTTATATTAGTGACTGCCATTTGCATTTGACCATGCATAGCTATTAAATTCTACCTCTGGACCTTTCTGCCTACTGTCTTGGACATGAATTACAATCTTTTGTTATCAAGGGTTTAGTTTATAGTCTTTTTTTTCTCTTGAAGTCCAGAATGTAGATAGTATCACTATTCTTCTTTTAAATAATTATTTCTTTAATATGTGTGTTACATATAATGTTCATTTATCTTTATCCCATAGATCATGTTGTTTTTACACTCTTCCTCAAATTCACTAGTTTCTTTCCATATTTTTTATTCCAGTCTGTTAGGCTTTTACTCTGAGGTATGTTTTCTTCATTGAAATTAGTGCTTTAGAGGTTAAAGTTCTGGTGGGTGGCTAAGTTTCTTAATTTTCCAGCTGAAAATATTTTTATTTAGGCCTGTTATTTTGACTTTTAAAATCTTCTTTAAAGGTCTTTTTATTTTCCACATTACATCATATCTCCTGGTGAGAAATGTGCTGTCTTTTCTATTGTCCTTTCTTTGTAGATGGTCCCTTTTTTGAAGGTGTTTGAATCTTTTTCTTTTGATGGTGTTCTACAGATTCACGATTATGTATCTATGCGGAGATTTAAAAATAATTAGCCTTTCTAATAATACATAGTCTTGAATTTCTGAATTAATGACTTTTACCAGTTATGGAAAATTCTGTCAGCAGTTTCTTAAATTAGAGGGAAAGAAATGATACAAAAGAGACTAGATAGATCTAAAAAATATTTTTTAAGGCAAAAACAACAAATGTAGAAAGTAGGAACTCAAAGGTTTCAATAGAAATTTTGATAACATTGAAAAAAGAGTTGGTGAACTGAAATCTTGATGTGAAGATATTGCCCCAAATGCAGTCTTTTTTCTTTTCTTTTCTTCTATAATTTCTAATTCCTTGCACTCACAAATCAGCTTTATATACCCTACTTTGCCAGAATCCAAGGTTTAGTTTCTTCTTCTGGCTCCGTCTAGTCCCCAGAAGCTATAGGTTTCTGGTATAGGCAGTTACCTCTGGATAAGCCTAAACTTTAGTTTTCTGTTACAACTTACTTCTCTGATTTCACTTTAACATTTATTTTATATTTTAATTTTGGGGTCCTTGTGGGATTTCTCATATTTACGTGTATGCTCAGTAGTATATCTAAAATGTGTAGACATACGAGGGGGAGAGAAAATAAGTAGGCTCAGATTTTAATTTTATACTTTAGGATACTCTGAGAAGAAAAAATTGTAGGTGTCATTTTTGAAACTAGTAGAACAAGTAGTAAATTGAATAATCCAAGCAAGAGATACAGGCAAATGTCAGCAGATTTGAGAATGGTTTAATAGTTATGCTTAGTAATTGGATATGTGGGAGGTGTAATAATCCAGGATGACTTATTTTAAAGCTTAACAGCACTTTATACAACTATTTCTGTGGAGGCTGAGAAAATTAAGGCCATCCCCCCTCAAGTTTAGCGTTAGCACAAGTACAGCCATCTTAGCTTTGGCATCTCAGGCCCCTGTGAACAAGAGCTGAACTCTACCCTACTTCAGTTACAGGAAAAACCGCAGAACGTCCTTGACAGAAAGTCCCATATCGGAATGAAGACAGAGATTAAGAAACTCCCCCACCCTTTCCCCCATATCGGAATGAAGAAATTCCTCCACCCCTCCTGGAGGTCCCCTAGACCAGCCCATAAAAACCCAGCTGAAACCCACCTCGGGGTCCAAGTCCCTGCTCCGCTGTGTTGGGTATATTTGGACCCAAGCTCCAAGCTCGAGCTTGCTAATAAACCCTCGTGCGCTTGCATCGGTGTCGGCTCCTTGGTGGTTTCTCGGATTCGCAATCTTGGGCACATTTGGGGGCTCGTCCGGATCCGAGAGACCTCCAGGACCCCATCTGGAGGGTTTCACGCTGGTGAGTGCACTCAACTTTCTCCACCTTTGCAGGCATATTCTCTGAGAGCTCTATACTGTACTTTTACCAGTAGGAATTCCAATCTGTATCGGTCGGCATTGGCTTAGGCCAATGCGTCAGGATGCACTGGTGGACGTAGACCGGGGTCTTGGGAGACGTCCCTTGCCCCTGCCTGGAGGACGGGGTCCTCATCTGTGAGGAGGACCGGCTGCCATTAGGAACAGCCAGCCCTTCGGTTTACTTTTTGTCGTCTCCACGGCTGCACTGGAACGTTTGTCTGTGTTACTGTGTCTTTGTTAATTGTCATAACTGTGCCTTGGTGTGGACTGGAGACAGAATGGGGCAGACACAAACCACCCCCCTGTCTCTTATGCTCTCCCACTTCTCAGACGTTAGGGAAAGAACTCATAATCTGAGCACAGACATATGGAGAGAAAAATTTCGAACTTACAGCATGACAGAGTGGCCAACCTTTGATGGCCCTAAGAAGGAACTTTCCACCTACCTTTTACCTTACAGGTTAAGGCCGTGATCTTCAAGGATAAACCAGACGGCCACCCTGACCAGGTGCTCTACATGCTGGCCTGGCAGGACATGATTGAGAATCTCCCTCCTTGGCTAAAACCATTTTTACCCCCCAAAGCAGGACCTACCAGGATTCTAGCCCTGTGAAAGGCCGAGAAGGAGACTGACTCTAAGACCAAAACACCCCTTATCCAGTCTTGCAGGATTCCTCCCCGGAGGACCTGATTCTCCTGCAGCCCTACCCGAGCCCCCTTGCACTTTCGCCCCCCACCCCCATTAGAGGCGCCGGGGCTGCAGAAGGGGTGCCACCCCTCCCTGACCCTGACAAGGGAGTCCCAGTGCACGGGGGGCAGCAGGGTCACGCGGCCGGACCCACCGGCTGGCAGACTCTACCGCCCTTCCCCTCCGTGCCCTGGTCCATAGTGGCTCTTTCTCCCTTCCCCATCCAGGAGCAAGAAGACCACCAATTACTTAACACTGCCCCCTCCAGAATCCTGCACTAGTGTCTCAGGTAAAAATTGACGATGGGGAGCAAATTGATTGACTTTAAGTGGATCCAGGTGGGACATAATAAATAGGTCTTGAAAATTATCACTACTAAGCCTGAAACTTTTATTCTATTGAGGTTTACTGAAGGTCATATAAGCTCTGTTATCTTTTTGCAATTTGTTAGGAGAAAATGGCTAACACATGGTTAATTGTCTGTTTCCAAGTTTTCATAGGTAATTGTTAAGATACCTTTCAAAGTCTTTGGTAACCTGAAACCTTAGTTACACTTTGATGATAAATGGGATTAAATTCATTGGACATCTAGGTCTTTTCCAAACAGGAAAAGGTGCTGAAACGTTGATTTGAATCTGTTGGTGAACATGCTCTGTACTTAACTGTTTCATAAATTTGCTGTCTGAAGAGTTCTGGTGTGACAGTTCAAAATTGGTTACTCCTTAGTTTTCACTGGAGACTGAGGTTTCTAAGAGTGAAAAACTCTGCTAAAATAAGACTGATGGCAATAAAGGAAGCAACTCTGTATGTAGAAAAGGAGATGTGTAAGAAAAATATAAGGAATGGGAATATATTTTTGTTCAAGGTGAAAGAAAGCAATTTTGTACTAAATGAGACTGGAAAGAAATGGCTTGGGACAAATTCTGAATGCAAAGGAAGGTGTAGAAGGTTTGTGAAGGGAAATCCTTGGAAAGGAATTTTAGGTGTGGTCAGGACAGACTAATATTGAAGTTAATGGATTTTAAAGTACAAATGTATAAGATTGAAAGTCTACTTCTGTTCAAAAGTTTCCTTGATTTGTTGGTCTGCTCTTGATAAGAAAATCTGAAGAGTTGTTTTCTCTTTGCCTGCCCAGAAAAACCAGTTTCTGTTTTGCCTTTATCAGGTCTTTAATCCTATTTAGGTGTGTGCTTTAAAACTTTCTAAGGTTTTAACAAACTTCTCCAAACCGCCCTAAGTATCCAAACTCACACCATAGGCACACAGGAACAACTTCTCCAAACCCACCTACAGACTAACCCAACTCAGGACCAGGACCCATTCTCCTGGATAAAACTTACCCGACAAGGCACTTCCCTCACCAGCCTTTCTGGCATGGACAATCTGTCCCACTGTTTTATCTGTGCCACCTTGGGCAAATCCTTCCTGGTGGCTGTTCCCTCCCTAATGCATTTAACTGCTCCAACCCCACACCCACACCTCTGGGACATTTCTCCAGATCTGCAGAGCAGAGTTGAGCTACCTAGGGTACAAATTAAAGGGTGGACAAAGATGATTGACAGATGCGTGGAAGGAAACCGTCCTGAGGATCCCACAGCCGCAAACTGTCCGCCAGGTGCACGGAATAAGAGCTGATCTCCAGGACCAGCCACTGCCGAAATCAGACGCCACCTGGTACACGGACGGCAGCAGTTTTGTCTGAGAAGGAATCAGATATGCGGGGGCAGCCGTAACCACGGAAACGGAGACCATCTGGGCAGAGCCATTGGCAGCCAGAACATCGGCTCAACGGCAGAACTGATCGCCCTGGCCAAAGCGCTGACCATGAGAGAAGGTAAACGAATAAACATTTACACCGGCAGCAGGTACGCCTTCGCCACCGCTCACCTCCCCGGAGCCCTCTACACAGAGAGAGGGCTTCTGACAGCAGAAGGAAAGACTATTAAAAACAAAACAGAGGTCCTTAAACTCCTGAGGCCCTCTGGCTGCCCCAGGCACTAGCTATTATCCATTGTCCAGGACACCAAAAGGCAGATACACCAGTAGCTGGGGGAAACCGGCTAGCCAATTCAAAAACAAAGGAGGTGGCCCTTTCGGTGATCCAGAACTTAACAACCACGCTACCCAATCCGGGGGGCACCGACCCTGCCGGACACCCCCAACTATACTGATGCTCACTTAACACTGGATCAAACGCTTGCCTATGACCCAAGTCTTGCGTGGCTGGTGGAGGGCCGCAGACTCCAGCATCATCTTGCCAGAGGAACTAGGATGATGAATCCTATCCAAAATGCATCGGAGTACTCATAGGTGAACAAGAAAGGTGGAAGACCTCATACGACACGCAAAGATCACTATTAAAGACTCTCAAGCAAAGATCCAGCAGATTGTGGCAAGCTGCCACACATGCCAGTTAACTAATGCCAGTGCCCATGGATCTAACCCAGGTACCCGCTCCAGGGGGACTGCCCGGGAGCCTACTGGGAAGTGGACTTCACTGAGGTAAAACCTGGAAAATACGGATACCGGTATTTACTAGTGTTTGTAGATCCTTTTTCAGGATGGACAGAGGCATTTCCTACCAAACATGAAACAGCACAGACCGTGACCAAGAAACTGCTGGGAGACCTCTTGCTGAGGTATGGTTTTCCTGTTAAGATTGGATCAGACAACGGACCAGGATACATCTCTAAGGTGTGGCCTAAGCTGAGGGCCCTCTACGAGACTGGGCCACCCCTGGACCCCCATCGATATTGGCCGGGTGATTGGGTGTACGTCCAGAGATACCAACACCAGCCACTTCAACCTCGTTGGAAGGGACCTTACATCGTGATCCTAACCACTCCCACCGCTGTCAAGGTTGATGGGACTACTCCCTGGGTCCAGTACACCCACGTCTGGCCAGCTGACCCACATGCCGTTCTCAAGGACTTTGTTCCAGAATGGAAAAGCCAACTAGACAAGGACAATCCCCTAAAGCTAAGACTGCACCATTCTCACTTACCCCACTAATGTTGCTTATGCTATGTCCTCTTCCAGAACCAATCCCCATCAGCCACTTAATCTAACCTGGCAGGTGATTGATATCTCAAGGGGAGAAGTAATACACTCCATGTCTAAGGAAGCGCCTCCACAGACCTGGTTCCCAGACCTTACTTTTAACTTATCTCAACCTTGCCAGGGATATTGTGGAGACTGGACAGATCAATGCTTTTGTCCGTCCAGGGCATCTTAAAGGGAACCCACATAAACAGTGTGGAGACCCCTCCAATTTCTGTTGCGCCTCTTGGAGTTTGTCTCCACCGGAGATATTTGGAGGACTGCACCCTTCAGCAAGAATCTGATCACCTTTAAATGCAACTCCACAACCCAGGGGCGCCGACGAACAGGGCTGGACTAATGACCCTGAGGTTTACGGAGGCCGGTAGAATAGAGAATAGGTGGCAAACAGGACTCACCTGGGGCCTGCGATTCTGTTCACAACTGGGATCAGACCCCAGTATCCTGTTTACTGTTAAACTCCAACACAGGGATATCCATCGGGTTGCCTTAGGCCCAAACCCTGTGCTAGCACCTCCTCCACCTAAACCTCAGACCTCAGACAGCTCCTATCTCCCCACCGCCTTCCCCTGTACCTACCATGCTGTCTGCGTTCAATAACACCCCTGATCAGACAATCACTCCCATCCCGGCCTCCTTTCCACAAGATGCTCCTTTCCTCAGCCCCTCTCAGCATCCACTTTGGGACCTGATGTTCCAAGCTTACAGGTTCCTCAATGCAACTAAGCCCAATCTTATCTGATCTTGCTGGCTCTGCTATGACATCTGGCCTCCCTTCTATGAGGGAATCAGCGATGTTAGTTCAGTACAACACAACCTCCGACCCTAATGCCTATACATGGCATCAAAAGACTCAAGGACTCACTTTACAATCAATGTCAGGTCAGGGACTCTGGATAGGCACCCCTTCACCCCAATACCAGTTCCTATGTAATGATACAAAATCTATATCTAGCCTAGACTACCACCTACCTCCTCAAGATGGTTGGTGGGCATGTTCTACAGGCCTAACCCCCTGTTTTCATGGTCAGATTCTAAATCAGACAAAGAGTTTCTGCGTGCTAGTTCAGCTACTTCCTAAAATTATCTACCATTCAGATGAGCAGGTACTTCAGTGGCTCAATGCAGGTACCCACGATGGGATAGAAGAGAGTCCATCTCGGCTATCACCATTGCCACGCTGTTGGGAATTGGGTTAGCAGGTGCAGGGACAGATATTGCTCCACTAGCTGTACAGAACTCCCACTATAACAGTCTCAGAGCAACAATCGATCTAGACATAAAACGGATAGAAACCTCTATTTCCCACCTCCAAGACTCCCTAACATCTTTGTCTGAGGTTGTCCTTCAAAACAGAAGGGGATTAGACTTAGTCTTCTTACAACAAGGGGGTGTTATGTGCTGCCTCAAACAAGGAATGTTGCTTCTTTACTGACCCCTCTGGAATAGTCCAAGATCTATGGCAAATGTCAGAAAAGGTTTGGCTAGATGTAAATGGGAGTGAGAACAGCAACAAGGTTGCTTCAAATCCTGGTTCAGTCATTCCCCCTGGCTCACTACCTTGCTGTTCACCCTAGCCAGGCCCCTCATTATCTTCCTTCTCCTCCTTACCTTCGGGCCCTGCATTATCAATAGTTTGGTTACTTTTGTCAAAGACAATCATGCAGTTCAGCTCATGATACTCAGCAATACCAACCACTGGATCTTGTTACTGAGACTAACCTGGACTCATGATTGGATCCTTCCTTAGGTTCCTCTGAGAGGGGGAAATGTGGAGGCCGAGAAAATTAAGGCCATTCCACCTCAAGTTTAGCTTTAGCACAAGTGCAGCCATCTTAGCTTCGGCAGCCATCTCAGGCCCCTGTGAACAAGAGCTGAACTCTACCCTACTTCAGTTACAGAAAAAAACCGCAGAACGCCCTTGACAGAAAGTCCCATATTGGAATGAAAATAGAATGCCCTTGACAGAAAGTCCCATATCAGAATGAAGACAGAGATTAAGAAACTCCCCCACCCTTTCCCCCATATCAGAATGAAGAAATTCTTCCACCCCTCCTGGAGGTCCCCTAGACCAGCCCATAAAAACCCAGCTGAAACCCACCTCGGGGTCCAAGTCCCTGCTCCACTGTGATGGGTATACTTGGACCCAAGCTCGAGCTTGCTAATAAACCCTCGTGTGCTTGCATCGGTGTTGGCTCCGTGGTGGTTTCTCGGATTCGCAATCTTGGGCACAACATTTCATAGCTGTTCTTTACCAGCTTGATTGTTACAAATTTATAAGCTTTAGTTAATATTGTTCTATTTCTTTAGTGTACATTATTATAGCTCTAGATGTTTATTATCAGCTCAAGTTTAAATGATGTACTTCTGATATTGAGACTGTGGGGAAATGAATATATACAAATTTTTGTATAATCTACTTTCTGTAAAAGACAAACATCTTTCAATTCCTCCCTGTTTGCCTATGACAGAATCTTGTTTGCTTACTTCAAATCTAGGTGCAAGATCCATCTACTAAATTGGCATACCTTGTTGAAGTGGGAATTAGAAGGGGGCTATTTTTATATAGTGTTTTTAAAAATTGTTTTATTAATATCATTCTGTCAAACACTTTAACACTAACATATGAATTAGTTGGTACCTACTGGCCCAGGTAAGCTATAATGTGGTTATATTTTGATAGATCAGTGGATGAGAATGCTTTGGAGGTTTGACAGTCTTATCATAAGGTTAATGAGTATTTTAAATGTAACAATTTCTTATAACATTGTTTAATGAGTAAGCTGGAGATGTACATACAAGTTTCTCTGGCTCTGTATTCTGTTAGGAACCTCTGAAACATTCCCAACTCTTAGAAAGACATATTTGAAAAATTCAGTTGGCTTTTTATTTCCTAGACAGATTTTAGACAATGAAAAAAATATAGCGTTGTTTGTCACAACTAATAGATTAAAATAAATTTATGCTTTTAAAAGTGTAGATATTTATAAATTTAAAAATATATAATGTTTATTATTATTCAATTAATACCTGCTTATTATAGATTTCTTGAAAAGCAAAAGAAAGAAAAAGAATAACATCCGGTTCTATAATCTAGAGACATCGATTAACAAAAATTACATATTGAGTATATGTGTTTCTTTAAAATCATTTCTTTTAAAACTTTTTTAAAAAAATATTTATTTATTCATGAGAGACACACACACAGAGAGAGAGAGAGGCAGAGACAAAGGCAGAGGGAGAAGCAGGGTCCATGCAGGGAGCCTGATGTGGGACTCCATACTCTGTCTCCAGGATCAGGCCCTGGGCTGAAGGCGGCGCTAAACCGCTGAGACACCGGGGCTGCCCTAAAATCATTTCTTAATATACTTCTTTTTCCAGTTTCCTTATTCCTAGTGTGCATTAATATTAAGTGTTCAGATAATTATTCATTTTGAAAGCTTTAGTTGGCAGCTCTGTGTTATATTCTATATTTTAATACCCCGATATATATTGTACCTTGAGAAAATGGAACAATACTTGAATATGCAAAGATTGAGACCTAGCTGAAGGCGTGCCAGACCTGCTGAGAGCTAATCATACCATGTGAAATAATAGTGAGCAGCTAGGCCTTTTCAAATGGCAAAAGAAACAGTCCAGAAGGCCAAAAGCTTTTCTATTTGCTTCCCGTTCAGTTATATCTCAACATACTGCAACATGGGGTACTCTGATCATGAACCTTCTTCTGTGAGATCCTGATGACATGAAGTGAGATATTAGACATTGGTCCATATATACTCTATGACTTATATACAGATCTATCTCCCAATTGAAATATGCATTTAACTTTAATCAATGTGGGCACAAAAGGAGATAATTTGGCACTTGAGGGCATGGATAAAATCCTCAGGGAGATAGAAACATTTCTGCCATGACAGAATAGGCAGTTTGGAAGATGATTAGAGATATATTTTCTTTATTAATCTCCTACTCACTATATCACATTTAAAGTAAACTTCTTTATGAAAATCATCTTTGAAGATAACTGCCTTATAAAATTGGGTGTTTCATTGCAAAGATACCGAAACATATCTGAATTAATAATCACATAATACTTCAGTTTGCATTTTAAGGCACATATCTAATCTCAAAACTCCGACTGAAAGATCCTCTGTTTTAGGTCAAATTTATTTAGTATCTATCTATCTATCTATCTATCTATCATCTATCTATATCTTAAAAATTTCTTAAGCAAACTATTAAATCTAATTGACAAGTGCTGTTTATTTCCCTATGAATTTTCTCCAGCTACAGTGATCTTTGCTTTAAGTGCTAAGTCACCAACAGTTATTGAACAATATACTGATTCATCAAGTATCTCCCTAAATGTTTGGAAAAACCAATGATACAGTGTATATTCACCAATACATGTATTGCTTCTGAATTTATTTTCAAATTTTGTGGATCTTATTTAAAAGGTAATACTAAAACCTTCTGTTATGAAAAGCCCCGGTCATAGCAATAAAATATTTTTGCTCAAGAAGAGAACGGATCCATATTGTAAACTATAGAAAACTGTAACTAGAAAAATTTCAATTAGAAAATAAAAATAGTTTCTTTTTTTTTTCTTTATCCACACCTAAGCAGTAATGTTTATGTCTTTCAAAATCTTGGCTCCTTTTGAAATCAAGGCAACAGTCCCCATTGACTTAGCTGCAGAAAAAGGCACACTTCACCGAGGATTGTTTTGCTCCAGTAAATAAACACTTGATTCAATTCTTCTAGGCTCTGAACAAAAATCAGTTTCTCTATGCAATTTTTAATCATGGTCACGGGTACCTCTCTGATGGCTGGGGGTGGGTCGGGGGTGGCAGGACACAGCCTGCTGACTGCGCCCCCACCCCGCAGCCCTCTCCCGTGGGAGGCCCGGGCCAGCGGAGCTGCTGACCTGGGAAAAGGCTGGGAGTCGCCTAGGGCCCCTGGGTGCACTAGCTGCCTTCTACTTTGTGGCTCCGAGGGAGTCTACCCTTAGCTCTCCAAGGCCAGGGCTGGGCAGGAAAACAGGGCGAGGACTCACTGGGGTGGGAGGTAAATTAGTCCTTGGAGCCGAGCCTAGGTGGGTGTGAAGGGGGCCTGGCCGCGGGAGGAGCGGGGCGGGCGCCTCGGCCCTGCCTTGGACCCGGGGATGGTTTGGGGTGCGGCAAGCATCCTTGGGGCTCTGGGCCCTTCGGGAGGTGGCCCGCACAGTCCCAGCGTCGCTTGGCGACCCCGCCCGGGTCGGGAGGAGAGAGCAGATGCCCGACCGGAGGTGCCGGAGAGGGCGGGGCGCTTGAGCATCCTCCCCCGCCCGCGGCTGTGGGGCCGGGCCGGCTGTCCAGCCCCGGTCGCCTGCGTCTTCCAAGGGCACCCCTGGGCCCCGCCCGGACCCGAGTTCTCGGATCCGCTCCAGCCCTCGCGCTCCGGGCCCTGGGGGCGGGAATGCCCGGGGGGCGTGGCCTGCCTGCCCCGGCGTTGCCCAGGCAACAGTGCAGCGGGCCGCGGGCGCTGCGGAGGCTGGAGCGCCGGGCAGGTGTGGTTGGAGGAGCAGCCGGAGCCGGCGCGAGGTCGGGGGAGGCGGGGCGGGCGGCGCGAGGGCGCCTTTCCCACCTCCTCCCCTCAGCGTTGCCATGGAGACTGCCGGGGCAGCCTCCCCTGGCCTGCCGCCGCCTTAGAAGCAGCAGCTACCGACCCGAGCCTTCCTGTGCCCGAGCGGCCTCTTGCGAGAACTCGAACCCAGCACCTGCCACGGCTCCTCCCCCGCAAACGGGACCGGAGAGGGCCGACTTCGACTTCCAAAATTCGCCGGGGTTCCTCCACCAGGCCTTTCTTTCTTTGGCTTTCCACCCAGAATTGTCTAGATCTCAGCGTTTGCTGCAGTTAACGGTCGGTCCGGAGGAGGAAAAAGTGACTCCCTTTGTACCGTGCCACACACCTCTTCTGTTGACAAACAGCTTATTTCACAGAACACTGTCCAGGACAAAATCTAAGTATCAACAGAAAGAGACTTAAAATTCTTTTAAAATTATAGTAGATATGCGAAATTCTTACTTTTCATTTATAGGATATGGATAGTATAGGAACACCCTTTTGCTGAAATTAACTGCTTTTTGACAAATGAGTGGAATGATTATGTGTTGGAGTATCTGGGGACATAATAGAGAAAGAATGAGCTGTTCAGAAGCTCCTTCCCTGTTTTTTTTTTCCCCCCAGCCCGTATGCCAATCCAGTGCTAAGATGTCTCATTTCTGGGCTCCATTCCATTCCGTGTTTGAGATCAGTGTTTCGCTTTGCAGGGGGGATTATTTTAGCATGGGTCTGCCCTTGAACTGGGGTGGGAGGTAAATTAAATACCCTAGAATATTTACACTTAGTTCAAGTTCAAGATTTAGTGCATGGATGCATCTCTACTGACTACAGACATGAATGCACTTAGCAAGAAGGACTCTCCCTGATTAGAGCAAGTTGAGGCATCTGTGATCTTGAATTGCCAGTGTACCCTGGCAGGCTCTGTGAACTGCTGTTGGTCTCGGCCCCTTGCTTCTCAAATTTCTTTTGTGTTTAATGTGTATATGGTACAGCTTTCATTCTCTGAAAGCACCCTGGTAGCTTTTGCTACTGATAATCATGAGTTTCCTTACATAGTTCTGCAATTTTGAATAGACTAGCCTTTTTAACTGACTTTAATACCACCTCTTTAGAAAATTCCAACAATGCAGGATAACTATGTCTTCCCTGAAGCTGATAGGTGAAGTACTTAATAATTTAGTTTTGCCACACTTTCTGTGTCATGGGGTTTTCAAAGCCACCAAAAAAGATTTTTATATAATCCAAACCTTGGGTAAAGCTAAGAATTTGAAACACATTTGTCTTCAATCTCCTAATCTAATTGGTTGCAGCCTCTGCCAGTGGCCACGAGGATTTCCTAAACATCAACCCTGAATCCCTGCTTTCATTTGTTATCCTACTTCTCCTGAAAACTTGACCTTCATTATTTAATTTCTCATCTTCCTGGAAAATCTGTCCCCATCTTCTCCTGGCACTTCTCTGATCTCTTTGAAGCCCTTTCCTCCTGCTTTTCATTTTTCCTCTTCCTTCTTTTATATTGCCTGTTGGGTCTTCTGCTGTATCCATTCTGCATATTTTCCTGGGCCTTCTTTTTCACATCCATAGCTTTATCTGCCCCTTTTCTCTATTGTCTTCTAAATTGATGTTATCGTGTCTGTGTTATCTTGCCGATTTTCCCCTGAATGCTAGACCCCCCTATTCCTACCTACTTCACGGATATTTCTACTGGTTTTTCCTTCAGGCATCTCAAATTCAGTCTCCTCCCCTTCATTGAACTATGTTCCTCTTCAAAACTTGCTTCTTCTCCTGTATTTCATATCTCAGTTAATGACCTTACTATCCCCCGTTACCCAAGATAAGAAACATGGAGCCATTTATTGATTCTTGATTCATCTCATCAGATTTCTTATTGATATCTAGCATGTGCCAGGCACACTATCATGAACTTAATTCTGGTGGGTAAGATAGATGAATACATTTATGACTAAATAATAAAATTACAGCTTTTTAGAAAGTCGGCTACAGAAGTAACTAGGGTGCTATATGATAAAAAAAATTCTTATGTGGAGATGAGGATGAGAATAAGCCAAACATTTAAGTTTTTGGAGAAAGAACAGGTCAGGCAGAGAGAATAGTAATCACCAAGAACCTGTGGTAGAGAAGGGCTTCTGGTATTCAAGGGATTGACATAAAAATCAATGTGCATGGTGAGAAGGAAATTGGGGGGGCTGGGTGAGGGTGGAAAGGGAAGCAGAGGTCAGATTTTGTAGGATTTGGTGGGCCCTAATGAAGAGTTTTATCCTGTGTGCAGTGGGAAGCCATGAAATGTTTTTAAAGAAGAGTGGCATGAGCTATTTTATAATTTAAAAAGATCATTCTGGCTGTGGGGTGGAGAACGAATTAGAGAAGGTGACAGTTTAGAGATGGAGAGGAAATTAAAGACAATAGAAGTATTAGTGATTAGAAGATTAGTGATAACAGAGGAAGCTGGATAGAAGTGGAGAGGGAGAAAAGTGAACTGACATGAAGTAATTTCAATTGTGTTTGTCACTCAGATTGGGTCTCAATTTCGTTTCTATCCTTAGGGTACATTATGTCCTATAGGACTTTCCACATCTGGGTACTTACTACTAAATCCTAATTATTATGATTCGTATTATTTTATGGCCTTAGCTGTAAATAATTGTTACATGATAGCTGGCAAGGAGAATGTAGAGAACAATTAGGTAAGAAAGAAGCTCTAGAGTCAAGCTGCCTTGGTTCATGTCCAAGGTCCATGACTTACTAGCTCTGTCACATTGAGCAAATTGCTTAAGCTTTCTGCCATAGAATAGTAATAATAGTGTAATACTTATTTTCAGGACTCTACAGGGATCAAATAATGCATATAACACACAGTGTATGTAAGTGCTCAATAAATGTTAAGATGATAATGTTGGGCCTGATGATAATGATAGAGGACTTAACATCTCATTCAAATAAGAGTTTTTATGAAATCACTTAAGGGAAGTTCTGCATCCTTTACTTCTTAGTTATAATAGTGTTAAGAACCAGGAAAGGAAAGACATTATGGCTAATCTGAGGGTAGGAAGAAATGGAGGATGTTTTGACAATCTAGGGTTGCTACTCCTCAAATATCCTTCTTGGGAAAATTTTCTTTCAGGAGTTTTCTGTTCCTTTCTGATTTTTTACAATATCAGTTTCCTTAAGCCCATGTTTTGTCTTTTATTTTTTCATTGAGTGATCTTGAAAAGAAATGAATATGGAGTTGTTAATCACGGTGAGAATGATAAAAAGCCTTTGAGTTGGGAGAAATTGGGCCTTGCTGCTACTTGGTGTGATCATTATAGTTAAAAACCTAATTCCAAAGTAAACACTCTTCAGTGATTCAGAACTCTCATTTTCCTAAGTTCCCATCTGCCAATAATGACTGCATTTTATTAGTATTCACTGTCCTTCATAAATGGCCCATGTCTCATATTTTTAAAATCAGTTAGCAAGTCTCAGTATTGAATAGATGAATTATTCTTTTATAAAATATCTCTCATCTTTTTCCTCTTTATTATTGTTCCCCTTTGTCTAAACTAGGCTCTCATTATATTTACCATTATCAGGAAATTTATACAGTATCCTTTTAACATTTTTCGGCCTGACTCTTTCATATTCATGGCAGATGAATTTTCTCAAAACAAGGAACTATTCTTGCCACTCTCTCATTCAAAAAATTCAAAAGCTGTTCACTGAGAAGAAAGTTGCAAACTGGCAAAGGATTCATATTCAGGCTATCTATAGAGCTTCTATAAGTTAAAAAGACCACCCAGTAAAAAACTGGAAAGCAGTTAGGAGACATAGTAAACAAGAGTAGTTCTCCAAATAACTAATAAATGTAAGAAAGGGTTCTTAACCTCAATAGTCATCAAACAAATGAAAATTAAAACTACTAGAGTAGTCTGCAGACAAATGAAAATCACAACTGCCAGAATGGCTAAAATGAAAAAATAATGATATTCCCATGTGTTGGTAAGAATGTAGTGTAAATAGAATGCTCCTATACTTCCAGGGGAACAATAAATGCTGCAGATACTTGGGAAAAACTATTTAGCATGATCTACAAAAGTTGAACGCAAGTATACTCTGTATTCAATTCTGTTCCTCCGGGGTATAGCCAAAAGAAATGAGTAATGGGTACACCAAAAAACACAAGGCAAACTATTATAGTGGAATTATTTTAAATAGCTGAAAACTGGAAACAACTCTAATGTTTATCTTGAAGACAATGGCTAAATAAATTATGGCATGTTCCCACACTCTTGGTCGAACTTTATTTTTTTTTAATTTATTTTTTTATTGGTGTTCAATTTACTAACATACAGAATAACCCCCAGTGCCCTCACCCATTCACTCCCACCCCCCGCCCTCCTCCCCTTCTACCACCCCTAGTTCGTTTCCCAGAGTTAGCAGTCTTTACGTTCTGTCTCCCTTTCTGATATTTCCCACACATTTCTTCTCCCTTCCCTTATATTCCCTTTCACTATTATTTATATTCCCCAAATGAATGGTCGAACTTTAAGGTGGTATAGCCACTCTGGAAAACAGTGTGGAGGTTCCTTTAAAAAGCTGAAAATAGAGCTACCCCATGACGCAGCAATTGCACTACTAGGTATTTATCCCAAAGATACAAATGTAGTGATCTGAGGGGACACCTGCACCCCAATATTTATGGCAGCAATGCCCATAATATCCAAATTATGGAAAGAGTTCAGATGTCCATTGACAGATGAATGGATAAAAAGATGTGAGATCTATCTATCTATCTACCTATCAATCATCTATCTGGATACACACACACATACACTGGAATATTAGTCATCAAAAAAATATAATCTTACTATTTGCAATGATGTGGATGGAACTAAAGGGTATTATTCCAAGTGAAATAAGTCAATCAGAGAACGAAAATTATATGATTTCACTCATATGTAGAACTGGAGAAACAAAACAGAGGAACACAGAGGAAGAGAGGGAAAAATAAATAAGATGAAATCAGAAAGGGAAACAAACCATAAGAGACTCTTAACCTTAGGAGGGTTGCTGGAGGGGAGGGGAGTGTGGGGATGGGGTAACTGAGTGATGGACATTAAGGAGGGCATGGGATATAATGAGCACTAGGTATTATAGAAGACTGAATCATTGAACTCTACCTCTGAAACTAGTAATACACTTGATGTTAAATTAGTTGAATTTAAATTAAAAATATGGCATGTTCTATAATGGAATACTGTGCAGCAGTAAAACATTAAAAAATCCTACTATATACTACATATATGAATCCCACAAACATAATGGCATGGTAAGATAGGCAACACTAGCCTATATAGAGAAGTTAGGTGGTGGTTATCTTTGGGTAGGTGAGCAAGGTTGATGATTGGGAAGGGCAGGAAGATGCTGGTGGGAGTGCTGGAACTTAAATTTCTTGAGCTGAGTGATTCTGACGTGTACATTTGTATAAATTTAGCAGGCTGTACATTTATGATATGTGCATTTTGACTCAATGCTGTACTTCAATAAAAATGTTTATTTAAAAAGGGCTTCTGATTAACTACTGTATTAGGTTACCTTCTCCAGATGGGCGTTCAAGCCTTCCACAGTTGGGCTTTATACCTACTTCTCCAGTTGTTTCCTTGTTACATCTTGGCACATGTCCTGTTTCTGTCAGGTCTGACTAGTTAATGAGGCAGAGGCTTCCACTTTTTCATATTCATTGCTTTTTTTTTTCTTTTTAAAAATAGAATCATCTTAATTTCAGCAGGACATCTGACTGTCTTTAACCAGTTTGCTGACTACATTTTCTAGCTTTCTTTGCCTCAAAGTGTGGTTCTGTGATTAAGTTTGGACCAATGCTGGATGATCAGACATGATGAGTGCAACTTGTTTCTTATACTTTTTCTTTCAGTTTTACTTCTGACTGGAAACTAATGAAATCTAGAGAATCCTTGGAAATCACATGTTTCTGATGGCAAAACTACTATGCTCACCAGCCCACTCAACTGTTAGATGGGAGGGAAATACATTTCTATTTAAGTTACAAAATTTGAAATCTCTTTATTATAATATAGTCTCTGTCTTAGCACACTTAATATTTTATAAACATTGTGATTCATATATGCCTCTATGTTTAGTGAGGCTAGTTTTTCCAAAGATGCCCTGACCCTAGGTTTCTTCTACTGAAAGGATCTCCAGGCTGTGCCATATTCATTATTTGTTCTCTTGCAGTGCATTCCATGTCCTATATACATGATCATGGAGAATGTATTAATTTATCTGAGCCCCATATTCCTTACCTGTGAAATGAGAATGATGGATAGCTATCATGATGATTAAAAGGTATAAAATATGTGAACTGTTTAGCACAGTGTGGAATACAAATGAAGCACTCAACAAATATAAGCTTATTTTCACACAGTAGTTTTAATACACATCATGACATTATAGAATTAAGCAAAGGCATAACATCAAAGATCAATATGTATTAGAGGTAGATATCCAAGTTAAGGATTTTTATTACAAGATTTTATTTATTTATTCATGAGAAACACTGAGAGAGAGAGAGGCAGAGACATAGGCAGAGGGGCCTGAAGTTTCCCCATCCAAAAATTGGTTACCAGTTATCAGAGTATCTGATGCAGGTGCTCATGGCTCCTGAGAATTCCTCAGCTGGGGTAATGGGGTCGTACTATGAATCCCTCACTACAAAATGACTTGAGTCCAGCGAAATCTCATTAGGGTTAAGAACATTTTCAGGGATCCTTAATACTTTGATTTTTGTTTTCGGAAATTGGATTTTATTTTATCTTATAATTTCAGTTCATCTAAATTTTGTGTTCTGTACATGTGATGTTTGTACCATTGACTGTTATGGAAGTTCAGCGTTGTACATCTCTCTTTACACTGTGGTGTACTTAACTTGTGGATTTTTTATACTAAAAATGTAGAATAAAGACTATTTTGAAGATCTGAATAAAGTGATGAAGTTGCATAAAAAAAAAAAAAAAAAGGCTCCTGCAGGCTCCTGCAGGGAGCCTGATATGGGGACTTGATCCGGGGAGCCTGGGATCACGACCTGAGCCAAACGGAGACGCTCAACCACTGAGCCACTCAGACATCCCTCTTAAGTTAAGGATTTTAAAAACCAGCTCATCTTGCTTTATGATTCAAGACCTTCTAGAAATTTGGGATTATTTCATAAATATTGGAAGTAGTACAACGTGAACATAAATATACCCTGTAACTAAACGTTTCTATTCTTAGTTATGTGTCCAAAAGAAATAAGTACATGGGTATGCTAAAAATGTGAACAAAATATTCACAATAGCATTATTATTATTTTTTAAGATTTTATTTATTTATTCATGAGAGACACAGAGAGGCAGAAACACAGGCAGAAGGAGAAGCAGGCTCCTTGCATTGAGCCCAATGTGGGACTCAATCCTGGGACTCCCAAGATCATGCCCTGGGCCGAAGGCAGGCACTAAACCACTGAGCCACCCAGGGATCCCACAGTAGCATTATTTTTTTTTTTAGTAGCATTATTTTTAATAAACAAATGGAAATAACTTGTTTCTTAGATGTAGGAGCAAAATTAATCCTTAACTTTAGCGTTTATCCTTTAACTGTTCCATGCTTCTTAAATATTGGGGGTCATAACTACTGACTATTGACTCCTTAAGGATCTGACTTATCTATCAAAAAAGTGCTTTGGGAAAAATTACTAAAATAACTCAAATGTTATGAATAAATTATGCTTACAATTTTAGTATTTCCTTTCTAGAATTATCTAGCAATTTTCTTGGTTCTAAAGTACTTCCTTTAAGTTCCCTTAATGAGGATGGTAAATGTTTTTAGTTTTTGTTTCAAAATTCATTCTTGAATGATAATTTACTTGATTATACAGTTCTAGAGTAATATATATTTTTACCCTTAGGGCCATGAAACTATTATTCTACTGTCTTTTGGGTTTGTGATTATTGAGAACTTTGCAGTCAGACAAATAGCTGGTCTTTGAGAGTAATCTGTTTTATCTTTCTGGCTACTTGTTAGGGTGGTCAGTCTATGGATATCAGCAGTTTAAGTGAGATGCAGTCAAGGGTGGATTTTTAAAAAACAAAATTATCCTGTTTGGAATTAATCATATTTCTTAAATCTGAATAACTCTGTCTAAATAACTACCAGTTTCTCTCCGTTGCCTTCCCAAAGGTGAGACTTTTTTTTTTCCTCAATAAAGAGATAAAGGAAAGTAAGACAAGTTACCTTGTCATCCCTGTTTTCAAATGGGCAGATTTTTTTCGTATTCCATTTTTTCAATACATATGTTGACCTTGTTTTGAGGGTCTTGTTTTCATGTGGAGGTTTCTGTTTCAAGTCTTATGGCCTATTGCACACATGCCCTAGAAAGTTGCTGTATTTTGAGAGCTTTGTATTTATTTTATTTTTATTTGTTTTTAAAGTTTTTACTTTAATTCCAGGTAGGTAACATACAGTGTTATATTACTATAATATAGTGATTCAAAATTTCGTACATCATCCAGTGCTCATTGCAATGAGTACACTTTTTTTTTTAAGATTTTATTTATTTATTCATGAGAGACACACACAGAGAGAGAGAGAGAGAGAGAGGCAGAGACAAAGGCAGAGGGAGAAGCAGGCTCCATGAAGGGAGCCTGACATGGGACTCGATCTCCAGGATCAGGCCCTGGGCTGAAAGTGGCGCTAAACCGCTGAGCCACCTCGGCTGCCCATGAGGGCACTTCTTAATCCTTATCACCTATCTCACCTATCTCCCAACCACCCTCCCCTCTAGTAACCATCCATTTGTTCTTTATAGTTAAGAGTCAGTTTTTTTGGGTTGTCTTTTTTTTTTTTTCTTTTTTCACTTGTTTTGTTTCTTAAATTACACATATTGAGTAAAATCATAAGGTATTTGTCTTTCTCTGACCGGCTTATTTCTCTTCCCATTATACTCTCTAGATCCATCAACATTGTTGAGAATGGCAAGCTTTTATTCCTTTTTTATGAGTGGATAATATTCCATTATACACGTATACCACATCTTCTTTATCCATTCATCCATCAATATATAATTCGCACTGCCCCCATAGCTTAGGTATTGTAAATAATGCTGCAGTAAACATAGAGGTGCATGTATCTTTTAGAATTAGTGTTTTTGTTTTCTATCGGTAAATGCCCAGTAGTGCAATTACTGGATTATAGGGTAGTTCTATCTTTAATTTTTTGAGGAACCTCCATACTGTTTTCCCCAGTGGCTGCCCCAGTTTGTGTTCTGAGAGCTCTGCATTTTACTATGTGGTTGCTATTAATCCTCTTATTTTATAGTGGAAAGTCTTTTTTTTTTTTAAATATTAATGAAAGTGAATGGTTTATGTCCTTGGCAAATTTTCATTTTTTCAGTATGAATTGTTCTAAAATATGAAGAAGTTTTTTTAGAAATACATGCAATTAAAAGAGATGGAATAGATTTTATTTTTTAATTTTTTGTGTATTTTCAGTTATTATTATTTTTTTTAATTGACCAAGGCTTCTTTACAAAAAAATGCCTCAAGCTGGTTTTTGGGCCACTTAAATAACTTTCCATAGTGGTTACACAAGGAAATAAGGCTTTCACTCACTTTAACTTTTTTTCCCTTTTAAATAGATTTTATTTTTAAGATCAATTGCAAGCTTAAGTTTGTGGCAATATGGAACAAAACTACAGATTTTTACATATATGCCCTGCCCTCACACATGGATAAGCCGCCCTCATTATCAAAATCTTACACAAGCTGGTGCATTTGTTACCATTAGTAAACCTACATTGATATACCATTATCATCCAAAGCCCATAATTTACATTAAGATTCACTCTTTGTGTATATTCCATGGGTTGACAAATGTATAATGACATGTAATACTATTACAATATTATAAAGAATAGTTGTGCTGCTCTAAAAATTCTCTATGCTTCACCTATTTATCCCTTCTGCTTTACTTCTGGCAACTAGTCTTCATGATGGCTACGTCTCCATAATTTTGCCTTTTCCAGAATATTCATATATCTGTAATCATACAGTATGTGCCCTTTTCAGATTGTCTTACTTCACTTAGTAATATGCATTTGAGTTCCTTCAGGTCTTTTCATGGCTTTTTAGCTCATTCATTTTAGCAGTGGATGTACTACAATTTATTATCCATTCACCTACTGAAGGCTATCTTGGTTGCTTCCAAGTTTTGGCAATTATGAACAAAACTGCTATAAACTTCCGTGTGCAGGTTTTTGTGTAGACATAAGTTTTCAACTCCCTTGGCTAAATACCAAGGAGCACAACTGCTGGATCATATGGTAAGAGAATGTTTAGTTTTGTAAGAAACTGCCAAACTGTCTTCCTAAGAGGCTGTACCATGTTGCATTCCTGCCAGCAGTGAATGAGAGGTCCTGTTGTTGCACATCCTTGCTAGCATTTGGTGTTGTCAGCATACTGAATTTATGCCACTCTAATATGTGTGTAGTGGTATCTTCTTATTTTAATTTGCATTTTACTAATGGCATATGATATGGAACATTTTTTTTCATAAGCTTGCTTTCTCTCTGTACATCTTCTTTGATGAGGCATCTGTTTAGATCTTTTGCCCATTTTTAAATCAGGTTGTTCGTTTTCTTATTGTTGAACTTTAAGAGTTCTTTGTGTATTTTGAATAACGATCTTTTATCAGATAGGTCTTTTGCAAATATTTTCTTTCCATTTGTGACTTGTCTTCTCAATCTCTCGACAGTGTCTTTCATAGAACAGAAGTTTTTAATAATGATTCCAGCTTATCAATTATTTCTTTCATCAATAGTACCTTGGGTGTTGTACCAAAAATCATCACCATGCCTAAGGTCATCTAAATTTCTCCCTATATTATCTTCTAGGAGTTTTTATAGTTTTGAGTTTTACATTTAAGTCTATGACCCATTTTGAGTTATTTTTTCTGAAGATTATATGCTGTCTGCCTAGATTAAGTTTTTTTTTCTTTTTGTATGTGGATGTCCAGTTGCTCCAGCACTACTTGTTGAAAAGACAATCTCTTTTTTCCACTGAGATTTCTAAGGTGTTATTTATTTATTTGAGAGAGAGAGGGAGAGAAAGAGAGAGAGAAAGAGAGAGAAAGAGAGTGTACTCATATGCGTGTGAGCTGGGGGAAGGACAGAGGCAGAGGGAGAGAATCTCAAGCAGACTTTATACTGAGTGTGGAGCATGATTCAGGGCTCAATCTCATGACCCTGGATCATGACCTGAGACAAAACTATGAGTCAGAGACTCAACCAACTGAGCAACCCATGCATCCTGGCTATTTTTATTTTGTTGTATTGCCTTTGTGTCTTTATCAAAGATCGGTTAACTATATTTATGTGGGTTTGCTTCTATACTTCATCTTTTCATCTTTTGTTTTATTGATTTATTTGCCTGTTCTCTAGCCACCGTGACACTGTTTTGATTACTGTAGCTTTATATTAAGTCTTGAAGTGTCAGTCTGTTGACTTTGTTCTTCATTAATATTGTGTTGACTCTTCTGGGTGCCTTTTACTCTTTTTTCTCTCATTTTTTTAATGGAACTATCCCAAAATTCCATTCTTCATGTTATAGGCTTAGTCAGATATTTGAAGGATACACGTTATAATAAATTCACAACTAATCTTTGTTGAGTGCTTATTAAATTCTATGCAACGTTCAAGTAATCCTGAAATCAAGCCAAACAGATAAATGCTATAATTATCTTCATGTTATAGATAAGGAAATCAAGGCCCAGAGAAATGTAAAGGAATTTCCCAAGGAACTTAGGAAGTAAATGGAATATGGTAGTTTGCCTCATAACGTATCACTTCCCAGTACCTACAAGTCCTGTTTGGCAAAGAGATTCTACAAACATCTAGGTTAGAGAGACACAAATTGTATTCTAATTGAATGATTACTGATCAAGTATTATCTACCAAGGACTACTCTAGGTATGGCAATTTCAAAATAATTATCACCAAGCAACTTCTCTGGAGTTCATTTTGCAAAGTAAAGATCTTACAGTGAAGAGATCATTTAAAGTACAACATAGTAGCTATTTTCATAATAGCACCAAACTAGAATCAACCTAAATGCCCATCAACTGGAAAATGGACAAATTGTGGCTTAGCTATGCAATGGAATACTATTCGGTAATAAAAAGAAGGCACTGCAGACAAATGCATGAATAAATCTCTATTATGCTAAATGAAAGAGGTGAGACACAAGTACACATCTATAATCCCACTTAGATAAATATTGGGAACAGGCAAATAGTAACCTCTGGTGACTGAAATCATTGGTCATTATTTTGAAGAAGTTGACAAAGAAGTATGAAAGAACTATCTGGAGTGATGGAAATGTTTGTTATTTGATGCATTTGCCTAAACATGCTGAATAGTATACTTATGATCTGAGCATTTCACTGTATATAAATTATAAAAAAGAAAAAGTGAACAAAAATAGCATATGAAATGCTAAAAACAGGAACGAACAGAGAGATATAGGTAACTTAGCTTTAAGGAATCAAGGAAAGCTTCCTGGAAGACTGGACATGTGACACGGGTTTTGAAGGGTGGACAGGAATTTGCCAGCTGAAGAAAGACATTCTAGGAAGAAATCAGAAAATGTTATTCATATATTAATTTATTCATTTTTCTGCTCAAAATTATAGTCCATTCATTCTCTGCTTGGTTCAATTTTAGGTCTTTGTAGGGAAAATCAAATGCAGACTTTGCCCACAGAAAGCTTGGATTCTAATGAAGAAATCATTAGTTATGAGTTTTACAGAATTTTCAGGAAAAGTTGAGAAGTTCAATGTTATGTGAATGTGTTGAAATGACAGGACATAGGTGAGTAGTGGTTAAGTAAATTGGGACTAGATTAAGAAATTAAAGTGAATAATAAATTCAAAACTTTGAATTGTCTTACAGGCATAAAAATCAAGTAGAAATTTATAAATCATAAGTTGATGTGATTATAGTTTTTAAAGCAAGATTATTTTAGCAGTTTGAATATAGACTGGAATGGGGAGAAATTAATAGAAAAATGATAAAAATAATATTGTTTCCATAGTTTATGCCAGAGTTGGCAGAAACTTAGTACATGTGCCATCTCAGATTTTTGAACCAATACTAACCCATAAAGGTACTCTTTCTCATGAAGCCAAAACAAGGCTCTACATATGAGTAGCCACTATCAGAAACAGATTTGACACATGTAATGAAACCTATTTGCAATCTCTGTTTTAGGCTCCCAAAGTCGTTTCCTGGGCTAGTAAATCAGGAGTCTAGTAGAGTAGGTGGGGTACGGAGTAGATTGGAAAGCCAGTCCAGAAGTAGAATTATCTGATTACTGCATAGTATCATGATTCCGAATTTTTAGACGCTGAATCTAGGTAAAAATACCACTAAACAAAATCATCAACATAATAATAGTAATAATAGTAATGAAGGATATAAAATGTGTTTGGATTCTTGGGGAAGTATGACACCAAAATTTTGACAAAGGTCTCATTTATACATCTCACTAGCTACACCTGCACACTTTTCAGTGGATCTCTTGTAACTCTTCTGATCAAATTAGAAACGAAGAATGTTTTTTTCTAAGCTCTAAGTCCTTTCTTTGTAATTAGGTCAAAAATTCTTACGTTATGTCCCTATGTACCTAACTCAGTTACTATTCTTGGAATTTTCCTAAAATGAAGTCTTTCTTTTTTTTTCTGGGATTATAACTCACAAGATTGGATCCTTAACTGTAAAGGTCTTAAATTATTATTATTTTTTGGCCTGTTAGCATCTCCTTCTGAAGTTACTTCTGCATTATAGACTATTGTCCATGGACACCATACATCTTTGATCTATTAAATTTTTTATAAAATTTGCAATGAGTGCTAGCATCTCTAAAACTATTTGCCTTGCTCTAGTTGTTAGAACTAAAGAAATAAAGGAGATGTACCTGTATTAAGTAATGATTATGTCTGCTAGTTAAGGGAAAATGCAGGAAGGTGCAGTGGCACTTCCTGCTCACAACCAAGTCCCAAATTATACACAATGATGACCAAAAAAGCTCAAATGATTCCGTCCTTAGATGAACTTAAATTTATATTGAACAGATTGGCTTTCAAGAAAAGAAATTTAATTTTTACTTTTTCCTTGGTTACTACATCAACCATTAATGATGTTAATGCTGTGAAATAACTAAAAGCAGTGAAATATACAGCCTAAAATATACTAATGCTACTGGTTCATGAGTACCTCAGAATAAAAAGTTATTTGTATGTCAAGGGTGACAACAGTATGTGTCAGGGAAGTGGTGAAAAGTCACTACTATACGATAGTATCTGACAAGAAAAGTTCATCTTGCCAGCATCTGAACATATGGTGAAGCAGTGTTTCTCCAGACTTCTTTTACACTGGCAGGGATTGGCCTCCTAGTAATGTGGACTTTTGTTTGTGCTGAAGACAGGATGAATATTCTCCATAAATAATTGTAATTATCTTCTCATTGAAGAAACAGAAACTTGGAATTCGATATGGTTTTCTTGAATAAATCATCAATTTTGCAAAGAAGTGAAATTAAATTTCTGTGTTTTTGCAAATGAATTGCTAGTACAAATTTAATAAATTTTGTATAGGCTTTCCTTTCCCAAAAACATATTTTTCAGTTGAAGTACTGTATGTTGAAATACTGCATGTTTCTCTTTATGCTACTTTTACTTTCGGCTGTTTTTCCTTCTCTTCAAAATATTGTCTGTTTAAAATTCTTCAGGTTGTCTTGTTTTCCTTTTTAAAAACACAGTCAAGTAACTTAAACACTTTATTTTTTTTTTAATTTTTTTTTTTAATTTATTTATGATAGTCGCAGAGAGAGAGAGAGAGAGGCAGAGGGAGAAGCAGGCTCCATGCACCGGGAGCCTGATGTGGGATTCGATCCTGGATCTCCAGGATCGCGCCCTGGGCCAAAGGCAGGCGCCAAACCGCTGCGCCACCCAGGGATCCCTACTTAAACACTTTAGATGATAAGAATGCTGCAGGTTAAAAGTTCTTGATTTGATTTCCAAACTTACTATTTTACAGAAAATTAGAGTGCATTTCTTCAATAATGAATACATAGGATTGAAACATTGTTGTTGTTTTTTAGCTGAAAGTTTCTTACAAATTATTTACTTTCCCAGATGTTTGTTTTGTTTGTTTTTAAATATATGCGTGAACTGAGGCGCTGAGGGCCAAGTAGCAGGCTAAAGAGAGAGTTTAGGGCTGCAGATGGCTGCTTTGAAATGAGCATATTCCGCAGAAATGTGTACTTCCCTGTCTGTTTCCTATTCATAGGGGATAACTGCTTGATCCCTGGAGCCCTGGGTTTGTATCCTAGCACAATCTACTGATTGGACAAAGTTACTTCCAATCTCCAGGCCTGGTTTCCTGTATGTAAATTGGGAATAGGAAGGGTGTCTGGCCTCAAAGAAGAGTTGCTATCCAGGGTGTAGGACTGTGTTTGCACAATATTAGCAGGGACTGCCTGATTCCTCAACTGTGGCTCCTATTAGAATCCCTGAGGGAGATGTTAAAAACTCCCATGCCCAGGTGCACCCCTGACCTATTCCATCCATCACATTCTCTGGAGAAAGGACCTAGGTATCAGAAATGTAAAGTTCACCAGGAGATTTCAAAGTGCAACTAAGATTAAGAACCAGTTTTAAAGCATATTGGATTTACCGTGCTCTACTTACTACAATCTCTTTCTACATACTCATCTAAACTAATGTTAGGCTACAATCCTTTAGGAAGGAAAACATCTTTTAGGTTTTTCTTTGCAATTAGCCAAAGTAATCTATCATAATCTCTGACACACAGTAGAGGTAATTTCTGAAGCCTTGCCAACCTTGTATTTCCTTATACTGCCTCACTCCTGGGCTTTCTGATTGCATCTCTCTTGCAGAATTATATTCCAAGGTACCACCTTTAGGTAGTTACAGTAGGATAAAGTAGGTTTTAGGTACCTTTCCATCTTCACAGACTGAATCCTCCTCTACTTCCATCCCCCATTGCTTTCTCTCAGCATACATACAATGATGGACTTGCCAATGAAAAGTGAACTTCTAGAGTCAGCTGAATAGAGTAGGATAAAGGGTACCTTTCAGTTTAGGGAGCACATTGAAATTTTTCGCAAAAATTCGATTATTTAAGGTATTCTCTAAAAATTCTTGAGTTTAGGATTATTGAATATTGAATGTTAGAAATTTATTTTTATTTCACTATCCCTTTTTATTTATTATTTTGTTTTATTTATTGTTTATAAACTGGCAGCCTTTCATACTGCATTTAATTTTGAATATCTCACTAAAATTGCTCTCACATCAACTAGTTTATCATGATGACTTTGCCTGTTATCTGTTTGATAATAACTAGACAGAGGAAGGAAAGATGATAACTACTTTCACTCATTGATTCCTTGATAGCAAATGTGTTATATTGGCCTTAGTTTCAATTGTGTAATGTAACTCAAATAAAGATTATTCCAGTAGATGTTATATTTGATATATCAAAACTTTGACTCTCAAATTGTTTTTAATTGAGTGGAAAATCCTCACAAATTATATGAATATGCTTGAGTGACATTTCTGGTGTCAATGTCTGTCTATTATCTTACCGTAGCTTAGTCATGCTAAAAGCAGATACAGTCTCCTATGGAGATATGGAGTCAGGGAAGATTGCAGGAGAGTGATCTACCCCCTAATGGTTCTGTTTTCATCAGTTCTTACTTAGCTTCAAAATGTAATTGGAAATGAGGAATTTCAAAAGGGGTTGAATTTGAAACTTAGGAAAAGTGTATTTTAAATACCTCCTATAAGGCCAAGATGAAACATGTAAAATTTGATGATAGTCTTTTAACATAATGGCACTGTGATTTCATTATAATAGTATTGTATCTCTAAGCTTTGTGTCTCTCATTTATCAATTTCACATGTTTGCCCTAAGTTTTTATGTGTATATGTGTCATCTCACCAATGGGCAATTAGTAAGCCAGCAGGAAGTGAAGTAAGGGTGATTCATTTTTGAACTTAATTATTATCTTCCTTTAATATCATTTGAGTGCATTAATATAATATACAATAAAGGCATTAAGTAACCAAAGTTTTTTGAGAACAGACTTGCTATCCCATACTCAATTTACAAATTTGATTGGCTTTGCTATCATATTAGCTTTAATATAAAATTTTTCCTATAGTAGCTATGTTTTCTAGCACCCTGAAGGGTTATATTAGACCAGTTTATTTTGTGAATTCCTGTTATTTAAGGCTTTTTATATCAGTGGTTGGTTAAAGAAACTACACTATGAAATATTCACCTAATTCATTGAATATGTCATTCACTCATCTTGAATGACATAAAAACTGTATTCTGGAGCTGGTTTGTACTAGCTTAAGAGAGCTAATTGTTAGATTTTCAGGAATTTTACAAGCCATTAGTGAAGCAGCTATTAAGAAAAATTAAATGATATAGGCTTATTAAGTTATTTTATATTGAGGTGGTAGATACTCAGAATGTATCACTACTTAATTATTTTATTATTATTCATATTCTTAAGGTAGTTTTTCTGGTCTATAGTATCAGTATGGTGAAAATACCACATACTGGTATACTGTTGTGCATCTCTTCCTAACTCTGGGCTCAGTGACCTCACATTGGTATCTTGAAATATGCCTTTATAGAAGTACTTACACCACAAAAATCAGCAAATACCACAGATCAGAGTTGGATTTATTGTTTTGTTTATTGTCATAGTGCTGAAGCTGAAAGAGGTTTCAGTTTAATACAATTTATACAAGGGAGAAATAGTACAACAGTAGAGTACATACCATATTAAATTACAAAAAAACTTATTAGGAAGAAGTCTGCAATGAAATTCCATTTGACATATCATAGTTCAATTAAAATAATAGGCTGGTTTGCTGAGCAAGAGTTCAACACAAGTCAAAAGCATTCTGGGAGAATTAGTTGTATATATGGAATTTACAATAAAAAGTACATATTTTGCTATTATTTATAAATTATAAAAATAAATAAATAAATAAATTATATGCTACACATCTTTATATTATTGCAATTTATAAAAACCTTATATACTCTGGGGGAGATAGTTGGTAAACATATACCAGCACATCACGCTAAGCCTTGCTGTTTGAGCCGTTCCCATTTCCACTCTATGTTTATGGGTTTGTAGACTGTTGAAATTGGATGGTATGAACTCCTTTTTTATCTTTGAAATTAAAATCTATGTTGTCACAAATGGCAATATGGTATTATGTTAAGTGAAATAAGTCAGACTGAGAAGGACAGATACCATATAATTTCATTCATACAGAATCTATAAAACAAAAAATAATGAATATGCAAACAAAAAGCAGAATCAGACCTATAAATATGGAGAACAAACAGGTGATTGACAAAAGGAAGAGGTTAGAGAGATGGCCTAAATGGGTAAAGAAGAGTGGAAGATATACATTTCCAGTTAGAGAATGAATAAGTCATAGGAATAAAAGGTCCAGCATAGGGAATATAGTCAGTGATAGTGTAATAGCATTGTACGGTGACAGATGGTAGCTACACTGGTGGTGAGCATAGCGTAATATAGAGAAGTTGAATCATGTTGTCACCTGAAACTGATGTAATATTGTCTGTCACCCACAGCCAAAATTTTTTAAAAATTTAAAAATACATATTTAAAAAAATAAAATAAAATGAAAAAGAAAGAAAATCCAAAACTATTGGAGACCACACATTGTAATGGCTTTTTAGGGATAAAACACACACCATGCAATTCATCCATGGAAATGCACAATTTAATGTTTTAGTGTATTCACAGGATGCAAAACCATCACCATCATCTAATTTTAGAACATTTTTACCTCTTCCATAAGCCACTTTATACCCATTAGTAGTGAATCCCCATATACCCATCTCTCTAGTTCAAAGTATTCAGTAATCTACGTTTATAAATTTGGCTTTTCTGAACATTTCAAATAAGAATCAAACAATATGTGTCTTTTTATGTGTCTGGCTTCTTTCACTTAGGTTTATGTTCTGAGGATTCATCCATGGGATAGCACAAATCAGTACTCTATCCCTTTTTATAACAGAGTAACAGTCCTTTGTATGGTTATACCATATTTTATTTATATATTCAGTTCAGGGGCATTTTAATTGTTTCTACTTTTTAAGGCTATAACTAATATATTGCTGTATTTTGTACAATTTATTTTGTGTGGTTGTATTTAATTTATCTTGAATATATACATACTAAGGGATTATTAGGTCATATGATAAGTCTGTGTTAAATTTTCAGGTTACTAGCAAACTTTCTAAAGCACCTGCATCATTTTGCATTTCTATCAGCAATGCATGAGAGTTCTAAGTTCTCCATCTTTGTCTATACTTATTTTTGTTTATTGCAATCCTAGTCAATGTGAAGTAGTATCTCATTAAAATTTTGATTTACATTTCCCTGATTACTAAATATGTTGATCATCTTTTCTTGTGCTTATTTGCCACTTGAACATCTTCTTTGGAGAAAATGTTTACTCAAAATATTTATAATTTTTTTGTTTTAGGTATACAACATAATGATTATGATATAGATATATAATGATTATGTGATTATAATGATTATATATAATGATATTTATATCAAAATGATCATCACAATAAGTCTAGTTAACATCCACCACCATGCATAGTTACAAATCATATTTTTTTGTGATAGAAGATCTTAGTAATTTCAAATATGTAATACAGTATTTTTATCTATAGTAACCATGACATATATTACATCCCCAGGATTTATTTATTTTATAACTGGAAGTGTACACCTTTGAAATTTTTTTTATATAAATTTATTTTTTATTGGTGTTCAATTTGCCAACATATAGAATAACACCCAGTGCTCATCCCGTCAAGTGCCCACTTCAGTGTCCGTCACCCAGTCACCCCCACCCCCTGCCCTCCTCCCCTTCCACCACCCCTAGTTCATTTCCTGGAGTTAGGAGTCTTTATGTTCTGTCTCCCTTTCTGATATTTCCCACACATTTCATCTCCCTTCCCTTATATTCTCTTTCACTATTATTTATATTCCCCAAATGAATGAGAACATATAATGTTTGTCCTTCTCCGACTGACTCGTTTCACTCAGCATAATACCCTCCAGTTCCATCTACGTCGAAGCAAATGGTGGGTATTTGTTGTTTCTAATGGCTGAGTAATATTCTATTGTATACACAGACCACATCTTCTTTATCCATTCATCTTTCAATGGACACCGAGGCTCCTTCCACAGTTTGGCTATTGTGGCCATTGCTGCTATAAACATCGGGGTGCAGGTGTCCCGGCGTTTCATTGCATCTGTATCTTTGGGGTAAATCCCCAACAGTGCAATTGCTGGGTCGTAGGGCAGGTCTATTTTTAACTCTTTGAGGAACCTCCACACAGTTTTCCAGAGTGGCTGCACCAGTTCACATTCCCACCAACAGTGCAAGAGGGTTCCTCTTTCTCCGCATCCTCTCCAACATTTGTGGTTTCCTGCCTTGTTAATTTTCCCCATTCTCACTGGTGTGAGGTGGTATCTCATTGTGTTTTTGATTTGTATTTCCCTGATGGCAAGTGATGCAGAGCATTTTCTCATGTGCATGTTGGCCATGTCTATGTCTTCCTCTGTGAGATTTCTCTTCATGTCTTTTGCTCATTTCATGATTGGATTGTTTGTTTCTATGGTGTTGAGTTTAGTAAGTTCTTTATAGATCTTGGAAACTAGCCCTTTATCTGATACGTCATTTGCAAATATCTTCTCCCATTCTGTAGTTCGTCTTTGAGTTTTGTTGACTGTATCCTTTGCTGTGCAAAAGCTTCTTATCTTGATGAAGTCTCAATAGTTCATTTTTGCTTTTGTTTCTTTTGCCTTCGTGGATGTTTCTTGTAAGAAGTTACTGTGGCTGAGTTCAAAAAGGGTGTTGCCTGTGTTCTTCTCTAGGATTTTGATGGAATCTTGTCTCACATTTAGATCTTTCATCCATTTTGAGTTTATCTTTTACACCTTCAAACTTGTACCTTTATACCTTTACCCATTTTATCCACTTCCTACCTCTTGACTCTGGCAACCATCAATCTCTTTCCCTATCTGTGAGTTTGTTTTTTTAATTTGTTTGCTTGTTTTTTAAAATTCCACATATAAGTGAAATCATATGGTATTAGTCTTTGTCTTATTTCTCTTAGCATAATCCCCTTACAGTCCATCCACGCTACTGCAAATTACAGAATTTCCTTCCTTTTTGTGACTGAATAATATTCCTGCCTGTGTGTGTGTGTGTGTGTGCGCACACGCACATGCATGCATGCACGTGCATAATGCCACAATTATGTGGTAGCACAATATGTGGCATATATATATACATGACCACAGTTTCTTTATTCATTCATTCATCAACAGATACTTAGGTTGCTTTCATGTCTTAGCTATTGTAAATAATGCTGCAATGAAAATGGAGGTGCACGTATCTTTTAGAGTTAGTGTTTTTGCTTTCTTTGGATAAGTCCAGAAGTGCAATAAAGATCATATAGTAGTTCTATTTTTAATGTTTTGAGGAATTGCTGTACTGTTTTTCATAGTTCTGCACAGGTTACATTCCCACCAGTCGCGTGTAAGGAAGGGCTCCCTTTTTTCCTTATGCTTACCAACACTTGTAATATCTTGTCCCTTTGATATAGCCATTCTAACTGGTATGAAGTGATATCTCATTGTGGTTTTGATTTGCATTTACCTGATGGTTAGTGATGTTGGGCACCTTTTCATGGGTGTGTCCTTTGGGAAAGCTATTGAGTTGAATGTGCTCTTTATAAATTTTAGATATTAACACCCTATCAGATATGTGATTTTTCAAGTGTTTTCATCCATTTCTGTGGGTTGTCATTTCATTTTTTTTGGAAGGTGTCATTTTCAGCATGAAAAAATTTAATTTTAATGTCATTCTACTTATTTGTCTTTTGTTGCTTTTACTTTGGGTTTTATAACTGAGAGGACCTTGCCTTACTCAACGTTAAAAACATTTACTCCTATATGTTTCTTTTAATAATTTTAAGTTATAGCTTCTACATTTAGATCTATGATGCATTTTGACTTAATTTTTATGTATAGGGTGAGGTAAGGATTCTACTTCTTTCTTTTGCATGTGGGTATACAGTTGTCCCAGTACCATTTGTTGAAAAGACTATTTTTTCCCCACTGCATTGTCAACAAGACACTCATGTTGAAAATGAATGGAAAATAAGCATAAGGATTTATCTCTGGAATCTCAATTCTATTCATTGATCTATCTATTCTTATGCCCAGTACCATGCTATTATGTAAGATTTATAGTAAGTTTTTAAATAAAGAGATCTCCACATTTCTTCTTTTAAATGATTATTTTGGCTATGTTCAGTATCTTGCATATACATGTTGAATTTTAATTTGTTTATGTCTGCAAAAAAAAGCTAGCTAGAGCTTTTAAATAGGGATTATATTGATTTTGTAAATAAGTTTTTAGAATATTACTGTCTTAACAATATTAAGCCTCTGGTCTGAGAACATAGGATGTCTCTCCATTTATTTAGATCATTAAACATTTTTTTACAACATTTTGTAGATTTCACATACAAGTCTTGTACTTTTTTTTGTTAACTTTATACCTAAATGTATACCTTGTAGTCTAGTTTGCTTGTTTGTTTGTTTATGTATTTATGAGAGACAGAAAATGCATGAGCAGGGTAAAAAGGGGCAGAGGAAGAGGGGGAGAGAGAGAGAGAGTCTTAAGCAGGCTCCATGCCCAGCATGAAGCCTGAAATGACCCTAAGATCATGACCTGAGACAAAATCAATAGACTCTTAACTGACTGAGCCACACAGGCAACCCCGTATGTGAATTTTTAGATGCCATTGTAAATCAAATTATTTTTCTAAATTCATCTTTGAATTTTTTATTGCTAATTAAAAGAAATACAATTGTTTTTTGTTATTGATTTTAAACCTTAATTTTGCTGAGCTCACTTAGAGTAATAGTTATTTGGTGGCTTTCATAGAATTTTCTACATACAAGGTTATGTCATAGAAAAAGAGAGGTTTTCTTCCTCCTTTTCAATCTAGATGCTCTTTTTTCCCTCTTTCTTCCTTACTTTCTTCTTTCTTTCTTCCTTTTCTTTTTTCTTTTCTTTTCTTTCCTTTCTTTTTCTTTTTTCTTTTTCTTTCTCCGCCCCCCTTTTTTTTGTCTGATTCCCCTGACTAGTACTTTCAGTAAAATGCTAAAAAGAAGTGTCTAGAGCAGACATTCTTGTTTTACTCCTGTCCTCAGGGGGAAGGCATTAAGTCTTTCATCATTAAGTAAGATATTAGTTGTGGGGCTTTTGTAGATGTACTTTATCATATTGAGAAAATTCCTTTCTATTTCTAATTCACTAAGGCCTTTTCTTAGGAAAGTATGTTAGCTTTTGTCAAATGCTTTTTCTGTAACTAGTGAGGTGATTATATGCTTTTTGCCTATTATTCTTTTTTTTAAATTTTTTAAATTTTTATTTATTTATGATAGTCACAGAGAGAGAGAGAGAGAGAGAGGCAGAGACACAGGCAGAGGGAGAAGCAGGCTCCATGCACCGGGAGCCCGACGTGGGATTCGATCCCGGGTCTCCAGGGTCACGCCCTGGGCCAAAGGCAGGCGCCAAACCGCTGCGCCACCCAAGGATCCCTTGCCTATTATTCTTTAATCTTGTGTATCACATTAATTAGTTTTCATATATTTAATCAACCTTGTATTCCTAGGATTATCCTATTTGGTTATGGTATGTAATAATTTATATATATGTAATAGTTTATATATATGTATACATATGTATATATATGTATATGTGCATATATATATATTATTAGATTTGGTTTGCCAAGATTTTGTTGGAGTTTTTTACATCTATATTCATAAAATATATTGGTCCATAGTTTTCCTTTCTTGTAATACATTTGACTTTGGTATAAGGGTAAGTCTGGCTTTATAGAATGATTTGGGAAATGTCTCTCTGTCTCTCTCTCTTTTTTGGGGGGGGGGTGAAATTTAGTGATAAATTGGCCTTCCTTCTTGAATGTTTGGTCCAATGAAACCCATTAGGCCCAAGCTTTTCTTTGTAAGAATTTTTTTTTAGTTACTAATTTTGTCTCTTTCACTTGTGAAAGACCTATTCAAATTTTCTACTTTTTTGGGGTACCTGGGTGGCTCAATAGTTAAGCATCTGCCTTTAGCTCAGGGTGTGATCCTGGGATTCTGGGATTGAGTCCCACATCTAGCTCCCCACAGGGAGCCTGCTTCTCCTTCTGCCTATGCCTCTTTCTCTGTGTCTCTCATGAATAAATAAATAAAATCTTTAAAAATTTTCTTCACTTTTTTCAATTTTAATAATTTGTATCTTTCTAGAAATTATTCATTTTATATAGTTACTTATCATACAATTGTTTATACTCTTTTTTATAATCCTTTTTTTTTTTAAGATCAGGAGTGCTGTTCCTTCTTTCATTCTTTCTGGTTTTAGCAATTTATGTCTTCTCTCTTTTAATCTTGGTCAATACAGCTAAAGTTTTGTCTTTAAAATTTTTTCAAACTTGCACTTTGGTCTTGCTGATTTTGTCCATTGTTTTCTATTCTCTATTTAATTTATTTTTCCTCATTAAAAATATTTCCTTCCTTCTGCTTGGTTTACCCTTTTTCTAGTTCTATAAGGTAAAAAGATCTTATTTTTTAAAATACACGCAGTTATAAATTCCTTTGAAGAACTGTTTTCGGGATCTTGTGTTTTTGTTTCTATTTATCTCAACGTATATTTTAATTTTTCTTTTGACTTCTCTGACTCATTGGCTTTGAGAAGTGTGTTGTTTCATTTCTTCATCTTTGTAGATTTTCCTATTTTCCTTCAGTCATTGATTTGTAATTTAGTTCCATATTGATCAGAAAACATATAAAGCATATTTCAATCCCTTACATTTTATTGAGACTACTTTTATGCTGAGATATGGTCTATTATGGAGAATATTCTGTTTCTGTTGTGTGGGTTGTTCTATGTTTGTCTATTTTTTATACTGTTGTTCAGTCTTCTTTTCCTTGGTTACATTCTCCCTTATTATTCTATTTTTGAAAATAGAGCTTTGACGTCTCTAACTATTATTGTTAATTTCTCCGGTTACTTCTTTCAGTTTTTGCTAATTCAATGCATGTGCATGCATACCCTACTTGGAATTGACCTTTTTATTATTATAAAATGTTCCTCTATGTTGTTAGTAACATTTGTTTTTGGTTTAAACTCTGTCCTCTAATTCTGATATAGCTATTCCAGCTCTTTTTGTTGTTGTTGTTCTTAATTGCATAATGTAGCTTTTCATCTTCATCCTATCTGCGTCTTTAAAAAATAAAAGATTTGATTGATTGATTTATGTATTTAGAGAGTGTGAGTGGGGAGAGGGGTGGAGAGAGAGAAAATCTTAAGCAGACTCTACCCATCTCACAACCCTGAGATCATGACCTGAGCCAAAACTAAGAGTCAGATGCTTAGCTGACTGAGCCACCCAGGCACTCTCTATCTGCATCTTTGAACTGAAATTGTGTCTCCTTTAGCTAACATATACTAGGATCTTATTTATAATTAATTCTTTTTGTTTAGATTCCTTAGTCCATTCATATTTAATGATATTGATGTAATTGGATTTATATTGGTGACTTTGCTTTATTACCTCTATGTCTCATGTCTCTTTTCCTTTATTTATCCTTTGTTGGCTCCTTTCTATATTAAGTACATATTTTCCCTTGTAAAATAGTAATTCCTTTAATGATTTTAGATAATATATTTTTTAATTGGGGGGTTACTTTAGGAATTACAATATACATTTTAACTTATCAGAATCTACTTTAGATATATACTGATTTAGTTATAATCCAATATAGAAACTTTACTCCTAAAGAGCTCAATTTTCTCACTTTTTAATTCTATGATTTATGCATGTAATATATAGATATATCAATAATCTCCCAATATTATAATGTCATAATTATTCATACACTGTTATGTATTTCAAAGAGTTAAGAGAAGGAAGTAGGAAAATCTATAGTTATAGAGCTTTTAATGTTAACCTTATTAACTTTTTTGATTCTCTTTCTACATATGGATTTGATTTATTATTGTTATTTCTTTATTCTAGACTCCAGTATAGCTCTGTTACTGACTCTTTTGTGCTTTAGTTGTCAAATATGTTACATTTATGTATGTTATTATACCAGTAATACAATTATTTACATATTATTTTAATCATTTGCCTTTTAAATCAAGCAGTTAACAAAGCATCAGTATTCAAGGTGAACATTTAGATAACCTTTAATCTTTCTTGTCCTCTAGTATTGTAATTACATATCTTGCTATGTTTAATTGCAACCGTAGATTATTTCAGCTCTACTATGGGTTAAAAGGCTTTTGTGGAATCCTTGTAAAATAACCAGCAGGTATATCTGTGTAGGATATGTCCAAGTGTATTCTTAGGGTAAATAATATTTTCTTTTTTTCACAAAAACTGTATGTTACTCAGCTTTTGTAATTACTACGAGTCTTTGGGAAGGTTGCATAACTTCTGAGTATTAGTGTTCTCATCTCAAGAGATGATTATGGAAATTTAAAGATAACATTTGAAAATTCTTTAAGGTGTTGGTTCACAAAAATGAGACACACACATTTGGAACTGTTAAATTAATCTTATTATCAGTGATAGTAAGAAGATATAAGTTGTGCTGTCTGTATTTTTTCCCTTATGGCAATGTGCCTGTTATATATTTTGTCTTAATGATATGGACCTGGCTCCCCTCTTGCAACACATAGTTGACTATTTTTGGTAACTGAGGAAAGATTGTAGGTTAATAAAGAAAAAAATAAATAAAAATGACTCAATTATTACCTTTAAAAAAAGAATAGGTAATTATATTTGGCATGTTTCTATTTTTTATTATTTATTTTTTTTATGTTTACTTCCTTTACTGAAGCTCTTAGTATTTTTTTTTTAAGATTTTATTTATTTATTCATGAGAGACACAGAGAGAGAGATTGGCAGAGACACAGGAGGAGGGAGAAACAGGCTCCATGCAGGGAGCCTGATGTGGGACTCGATCCTGGGTCTCCAGGATTATACCCTGGGCTGAAGTCGGCGCTAAACTGCTGAGCCACCCGGGTTGCCCAGCTCTTAGTATTTACATCTGGATTTGAATTACTGCTTGATGTCACTTACCACTTACTTTTATTCTGGAAAATTTTTCTTTTACTATTTATTATGAGGCATGTCTACAGCATTGAATGGTTACTGGGGTTTCCTCAATAGTTGATGAGTTATTTATCTCTTGTTGTTTTTGAGATTTTATCTTTGGCATTTAACTATCATGTGTCTGTTTGTGAATGTCTTTCTTTTTATGATATTTGAAGTATGATTTTTAAAGGTTTTTAAAGGTTTTGTTTTTTTTTTTTTTTTTTTTTGAGAGAGAAAGAGAAGAGAGAGAGAGAGGCATAAGCAGTGAGGAGTTAGGAGGGAGAAGGAGAAGCAGACTGCTGAGCAGGGAGCCTGATGCTGACAGATCTCAGAACCCTGAGATCATGACCTAAGCTGAAGGCAGACACTTAACCAGTTAAGCCACCTGGGTGCCCCATAGTATTTGAAGTATGCTAAGCTCCAAGCTCTTTGAATACATTTCTTCTATTTCCTAAAGGGCTTTATTACTCCTTGTTTTCTTCCCACAAATACTTTGTGGGAAGTACAATTCCCACAAATACTTTGTGGTCAATACAGTTTGACCTTGTTATAGGCCCAACCCCTGAAGGCTTTTTTGAGTTTTAATAAGAGTATGGATGTGAATTGAGCTTAGTCACAATTGCAAGTAAGCAGGGCCACATGACAGAAGGCTAACATTATTTCCCTTCCCGAAAATATATGATTTCAATCTTATCTTGATTAACACTGAATTTATGATTTCCTGAAAGAAAATGGACTATTAACCACTGATAATGAAACATTTCCAATATATGTTCCCAGAGCACAACTTGTATCTTTTGAACTCTAATTCATACTTCGTGTAGTTAAATACGGCCATCTAACAATTTTAAGTTCTGGAGCACATGATTAGTTAAGTGTCTAACTCTTGATTTCAGCTCAGGTCATGATCTCAGGATTACGAGATTGAGCCCTGCTTGGGCTCTATGCTGGGTGCAGAGCCTGCTTAAGATTCTCTCTCTGTGTCTCCCCCTTACCTTCACCTCCCCACCCCTCACCCCCCATTTGTGTGCACCTTTCTCTCTCTCTCTCAAAAAAAAAAAAAAAAAAAAAGATTTCAAGTTCTAATCCCTGGAATTTGTAACTGTTACCTTGTTTAGAAAAAGAGTCTTTGTATAGATGTAATTAAATTAAAGATATTGAGTGAAGAGATTACCGTGGATTATCTGGTTAGGCTGTAACTGCTCTCAGATAAAATGAGTCATTATAAGAGAAACACACAGAGGAAAGCTACACCAAAGAGGAGAAGGCAGTGTGAAATGGCCTCAAGCTATGGAATGCTAACAATCACAGGAACTGGAAGAGGCCAAGAATGGATTCACCCCTAGAGCTTTCAGAGAGTGCAGCTCTGCCAACATCTTTGAATTTCGATTTCTGGCCTCTAGGACTAGGAGAGCATAAATTTCTCTTGTTTATAAGCATTGAATTCTCTGTTTTGTTTATTTAAGAATGTCTTTAACCCACTTTAATTTTGGAAAAGTAGTTTTTCTGGATATAGAATTCTGTTTTAGCAGTTTATTTTTTTTATGTTCAACACTTTATATTGTACTATTGCCTTCTGACCTCCAATGTTTCTTTTGAGAAGTCAGCTGACCTTGGTAACCTCAACACAGTAGACTTTGGTCTTGGCAATATTTGGTCTTTCTGGGATACTTGCTGAAGGAATGAATAGTCTGTGATTCCTACATCACTCATAGTTTATTAACTATACAAAATTACAATATTTCTGGTTACCCAGCAAACTGAGAGGAAACTACAAATTTTATGAGTGGGAGAAAAGAAGACAAAATTTTGTGTTGATTTGCTAGTAGACAGAGTTAGAATTTGGATTTCTAGCCTAAGAACAGTAGATGTTCTCTGAGGAGTGGGGGGTAGGCCGGGGTGATTGAGTGATAGGCATCTCAAATGGTGCTTCCCAAGAACTCTACACTAAACTAGATAGTTTTTCAGGCTAGTCACAGCCATGCTTCATGCAGTTTCTCTGTACTTTGGCTACATATTGGTCTTGCATTACAAGGCAATAAGGGGTTATCAATGAGATGCAGTACAGAAGAGATGCCTCAAAATGTTAAAGGAGAGAAGTGAGAAAGGTCTATAATCTAATAACAAATCACATGCATCATAGGTAATTGTGAAAGAGTGCTTCAGATTTAACAGAGATGAGATACTGTGCAGTTTGACCTTACATACAACTCATAATATTTGAATATATATATTTATTTTAATATATAGTTATTTGAATATATATGTAGTTATGAAATATATTGTTATTTGAATATATATGGAGTTATTTAAATATATATATGTGTTTGTATATATATACATATATATGAATATGTTGCCTCAGACAGTGCTACTTCTTTTTTTTTTTTAATAAAGATTTTATTTATTTATTTATTTATTCATGAGAGAGACACAGAGAGAAGCAGAAACATAGGCAGAGGGAGAAGCAGGCTCCCTGCAGAGTCCAATGTGGGACTCAATCCCAGGACTCGAGGACCATGACCCAAGCCAAAGGCAGATACTCAACCATTGAGCCACCCAGGTGCCTAACACTGCTACTTCTGAGACTTATTATGAATCAGACAAAAAACAAAACCAAACTAAGAAAAAGTACTATATAACTTATTTTGAGTTTTGTAGTGAGCTCAGTCTTCTGGGACTTCTGTTCAAAGAGGCTTTTGCTGTTTGACTCATTTCATAATGATTTTGCTCAGATTAATCATCCTCTTATGCTGTGTATCAACATTAATGACTATGTCATGTTACTTCAGGTTATGCCTTAGGGTCCAAATAAGAACATTGTGTGTACATGCACATGCGTGCATGTCTGTGTTAGCAAACCGGAAACCCTTTCATGTAAGATTAAATTTCTTTATTTTTTTGGCCTAATTCCTAATTTCTTATCTTTTTCTTATAAATTTCTTATTTTCTGTCATCTCTTGGAGCTTTTGGCTCTTTGCTCCACTTCCCACCACCACCACTATGGCTTATACCATGTGTGTATTCCCATTCACATCAAATTCTATTTCTTTCAAGAAGCTACTTCAGCCAGAGGTGATATCTTTATTCTTTGAACTCCTGTAGTATGTTGCTATATTTTTATCATGATTGTCACAATGACAAGAGTTACCATTTGCCAAGTGTTCACTGTATGTCAACTGTTAGGTCACATCCTTTACCTATGTTATTGCATTTAATTCTTACAATTCTGGGAAGTAGACTCTACTATTTCTGTTTTCCAACTGAGAAAACTAAAATTTGAAAAGACTAGAATTTAGGGAAGTTTCAATGATTTGCACAAAACATACGATTTCTGAGTGGAGGATCCAAAGTTCACACCAAGATAATTTCTGTGATTCCTATTTTTAACCTTGAACAATTATTGTCCCCCAGTCCAATCTGACAGAATAGTAGATGCATTTTCTTTCTTAGATTATATGGTATTTAAGGATAGAGATTCCACATAATTTCTTTTCCTTTTCTAATAACAGCTACCAGTACCCAGAAATTCAATAAATATTGATTGGATGAATGAATATCTAGAATGAAATTGTTGTAATAAAAATTCCTAAGCTTTAAAATATATTTTGGAGTAATTTAATAAAGTTATACTGATGTCTACAAATAAGTCATGGTGGGTGGGTAAGCATGATCACTATGCCAAATATCTTTTTTCATGTTTCTTAAGGTTCTATATGTAAGTAATGTATGAAATGGTGCAGCATTCACTCACAATTTTTTAAAGTTTCCTATCTGGATGATTTGGTTCAATTTATCAAAAATGTTTTTGTTTAATTCACTCTGTGTGTTAACTTTATGTGTTAAATACACATTTCTTTATTAATTTTGTCTTTTTTTGGGGGGGTTTGTTTCCAGGATGGCGTAGGGGTAGATGAGAAGCTGTCTTTACGGCGGGTAGCTGTGGTTGAAGATTTCTTTGACATTATCTATTCGATGCATGTGGAAACAGGGCCAAATGGAGAACAAATTCGGAAACATGCTGGACAAAAGAGAACTTACAAAGCAGTAAGTTAAAAAAAAAAAAAGAGAAAGGCATGCATTTTGAAATTTGATATTATGTATGTTTGTTGAAATTGGGTTAAATATTTATAAATATTCTATCTCTAGTATAAGTTAGACCATATCATGGTCATGCCCAACATTTAAACTATTATTATTGCTGATTCTGTTTTGGTCATATATTCACTAAGTCTGTTGCATATAATTTAAATCTGCCTCTAGCACTCTCATTTTGTTTTGTTTAAATATACATAAAAGGTGGTAGTCACAGTCAAATGCCCAAAAATGGGGAGATGTATTTATGTTATATATTCAGTATATATTCAAATCATAATATATGAATTATGGACTGGATATATGAACTTTCGTACTACCACTATAATCTTAATATTCCTTCCCCTTCAAATCATATTAGTATGTTCAGGTATTTCCTATTTAATCTTAAGTTCACATGGATAAGGAAATTTGATGTACTTTTCCTGTGTCACCTTATATTAAATACATTTGTCCTGAAGTGTATGCATTTCTTAGTTTTCCAGAATAGAGAATTAAAATATATGTGTTGTTTTCATAGATCCAATGCCCTTGAACATTTTAGAGTGAAAATATACAATGTTGTTATTGTAAATTATGTGGAAAACAGATTTCATTAACTTTCAGATATTGAAAAATATATATATTCTCAAAATGGAGTTATATATTATCTCTAAAGTTTCTAATTATATTTACAGTTTGACCTAGACACTTTAATCTAGCTTTTATTTAATCAAACATTTTATGAAATCATCTTATAGATATTTCATCCTTTCTAGGAAAATTGAACAGTAAATTATTCTTTTCCAATATGAGCAAAGTATACATCAGACGTGTTTTATCAGCAAACAGAATAATATCCTTTTTTAGAATTCTTATTGAACTTTGCTTTTGGCTACCTTTTTATTGACTGTTTTCAGCTATATTGATATACAATATCAGTCTGGATCCATTTTTTTTTCAGATACAGAAAAATGTGTGAAATGCTCAAAGTTTCAAATACAGGTACATATGTTTGAAAATTAGCTACTGAGCATAAGAAATAGCTTCTTTTCCATAACTATTTTTTGCTATATTTCCAGGGTCATATTGAATCTTTGTAGTTGCATAATAACCCCTAATACATGTTGTATTTATCTCTCCTTCTCTATGGTTTTGTTTCTTGGCTGTTTCCAAATTGCATGGTTTGTGGGCAGGCACTATTGTAAGTTTCCTTACATAATTCTGCCACATAAACTTTCTTTTGACTTACATATCCTAGGAGACATTCTTATCATAACTAATGACAATGGCCTAGCTTCTTAAGATATTTTTATGTAGACTAATATTACTGAACATACTCACTTTGCTTGTCTCCTAAGCTAGGGTTGTATCTTTGGATATTAACAAGAAAAATATATACATTGATCTACTAATTTCACTAACTGTATACTCTTATGATAATGCATTTTCATGAAATAGCTGCCTGAACTTGATAGAAAGAACTTTATAAGGTAGGAATGCAGAAGTTCAGCTGTGAAATGAAAAGAAACAAATGAACAAAAAAGTGGCTTCATTGTCAGTAGTAGTGTGGCAGCCAAATCTATTTAGGTGCCAAAAGCAATTCAAAATGATTGAATCTTTGGAATACATTTACTAGAGACCTTTAATTAAAATGGAAACATGACACAGACCCAACTCTGTCACCCTATTTTCTTAGGTGAAATGTAGGGAATGTGATCCATTGCCATTATGCATGCCAGACACTTCCAAAAAAATTGGTAAACATGTTTCCAACATATCTCATTTTGCATTAACGTTGTGAAGACATTTTCTGCATTTTGGGGTGGGAATACCAACTTTGGACATATAAGCAGCCCTGAAACATCCTTCATTGCCTCTTGAGAACATCCTATTTAAAGATCCTTTCCCAAGTTTATTATTAATTTACACATCTAAAGTACTTTCACCTTTTTCTAATATCATTAAGATTCTTTTTGGCATAATCTTTTGCCTTCTGGTACCTCATAATTGAATCCTAATAAAGAAGATTTTCCATTTTATTGAGTAATAATATATCATAGAAAAAAAACTGCTGCAATGCCAGCAGAACTGTACATATCACTCTACAATAGATTAAGTCTAATGTTAGCATTTCATAGAGATGTTCAACTAAATGGAGCATAAGACCAAATGCAATTTGAAATGGAATGGTTTAGTGGTATCAGGGCCCTAGACTGCTGGGTCAGTGTTTAGTTCTCAACACTAATGCTAGAATTGGCTAGTCATTGGTAGAATTAGCTTTATACCTATTGCAATTATAATGGTTCCCATGAAGTTTAAGATTTTTTTCCTACTTCTAACATTAGTTATAGTGCATGCATGATTATATTTATTGACCTTTTTCTCCCTTTTCCTACATGGCCAAGAAACCATACTTATACAACTAATCATTAAAGTGTTTCATATTGTTTTAATATTATTGATAGACTTAGTGGTCATTTTATTTACTTTGCCTTTTTTTGCAAATCTTTCTATGTTTTCACTCTGCAGGAAATGGTGGTCCTTTAATATTGGATTAACTTTTGAATGCTCTTTGTTTTTACCTATCTGCAGTATGTCATTCCTTGAAATATCTAGGCATTATACAACTTAACTATTATTGCAATCTGATCTGACCATAGATAAAATTGGAGGGTATGTATTCTACTACTGATGAACTCTTTAAAAATCCACATAAAATGACACATTTTAGGAATATGTAAAGGCTATCATAATTGTTTTGTTCAGTCTTTGGGGAATTCTAGTGTCTTTTAGGTCTTTTATTTTTTTTATACAATTGCTCTTGTGTATATGTGAACTATTATTGCTGCACTGAATTTGTTTCCTTTGGTATATTTGAGTTTAGTCAACTTTTGATTATCTACATTAACTGAGTGGAGAGGTGTGAGCCATAGTTCATTCAAATATCACTTATATTTGAATATAAAATATCGATTTGTACCGAATATTGAATACAAGAGTACTTAGCAATTTGGATGGTAACTCCAAAATTGATGATGCAACATTATAAGAAATTATTGCAAAATGTTGTCTTCTGGTACTTCTCAAATTCTACCTGAACTCCACTTTTGGGAATGCGTCACTCTTCTCCAGTTGTCTTTTATCACCTATATTTTATCATAGGCTAAGCACAGCTGCCCTTCGAGTAACAGAAGTTAGGGTCTGATTAGAGGATTAAGTTTCAAGACTTTTTTCCTCTACATGTTTACATGTCTACATGTAAAATAAGAGTAATGGTGGAAATCCAGGAGCTAAGGGGAAAAGTCCGTGTTTTCAATAGAGAACAGTCTGCATATAAATGTGTATATGTACACACACACACACACACACAACTTGTAGTGTGATACACTAAACCTACATGTACTATTCACATACATCGCTGCCAATAATTACATTCATTTAATTCAGAGTGGAGAACATATGCTAGAGCTAAAAGAAAATAGGCTAGAAGCCAGACAAGCTCAGTTTCAGATTTCAAATCTAGCACTTCCTATCTGTGTCAGTTTTGGCAAATTATTTACTTTTTTTCTCCTCCTGTTTAGAGGGAGATAATGATATGCATGGTGTGGTGAAATAAATGAGTTCATATACATAAAGCACTTGGAATATGGTAAACTTTGGAATATTATTATTTTTCCTTTATCTAATCACTACTCATGTTCTAAGTAGAAAGACATATATTAAGCAATTAACATAGCTCTGTCATTGCCCAGGTTGCAGTTATGGATATAATTTCCTCTGCCCACCCTGATGCCTCTTGTTGGGAGATAGGAATAGTAATAACTTTTCATGCATATTTTTTTTTATGTCAAACTCTAGATGTCACATCCCTGGAAGTCCATAGTGTAAGTTTTCTCTGAGGTTTCACTGGGCAGAATGGAAGCATAAAAGCAGGCCAGTTTCCATGTTTAGAAGATCTCTTACTTGATGAAGTTTATGAGAATTCTATTCATTTTCTTTGCTTTTTTCCAAAAAAAATAATTTTGAATAAATTAATTTCAGATAAACTTTTTGAAAAATTTAAAAACTAGCTCTCTTTAAAGAATGTGTTTTCAGTATGAATTGAACATCCCTTTCTAGGGATGTATTGTAGAAAAACAATATATCGTGTAGAGTGTCTGCATTCCTACTCTGAAAATTAAAAAGATACATTTTAAGATTAAGTGCTTAATCTTAAGGCTTAAGTTAGCATAATTTTTGTTCTCTTTTTATAAATACCTATTGGGTTAGTGTTTCCACTGCTAAATAGGATATTTAGTTTCTACTGATTTGTTATGTAAAAATTTCTAGAATTCTTGTCAATTTATAATGAGACTAATCCGCAAAATTTGAAGCCATTGTGGTGTGAAAAAAAGTACACTACGCTAAAATTCAAGAGTTCCAAATAAAGTTCTTTTTGGCTTAGGCTACAATTTACTTAGGTATGAAACGAGGGGGTTACATTTCAGTTTTCTTTAAACTCTGAAGGAATAACACTGGAAAAAAAAAAACTGGAGGGGCACTTAGGCAGCTCAGTTGGTTGAGTATCTGATTCTTGATTTTGGCTCAGGTCATGCAATAAGGAGAACCAGCCCCTCATCAGGCTCCGTGCTCAGTGGGGAGTAGGTTCAGGATTCTCTAACCACCCCCCACCCACACTCATTCTCTTTCTTTCTAAAATAAATAAATAAAGTTTAAAAAAAAACCCACAACAACTCTGAAGGACTAACACCAATAGTAATAGTGTGTATGAGGCCATTATGTGCTGGCGACACAATGGAGATACTAACCAAAGTGAGTAAATTAGCTGGCACCAGAAATGTGCAAACACAGGGAATGTATCCTGCTGTCTGTCATAAGGCAGATTCGTTGGTAAGCATAGCATAGAGATAGAACATTTTGGCTCCATTATTATCTAGAGAATTCTTCTATAAATAATCATTATGATGATGATAAGAACAATAATGTAAAGGATCTGTAGTCATTGTAGTTCATATTTCCAGGAATTTAAAAGAGCAATCAAAGGAGAGAGCCCAGAAAATACCACCACGTGTCAGCAGATCTTCACTATTTTACTTTTTTGTAAAATTTTTGCAGTAATCTGAACCATTTTATGAATGAGCAGCTTCTTAGTTATAATGTGATTTTTTAAAAAGATTTTATTTATTTATTCATAGAGACAGAGAGAGAGAGAAAGAGAGGCAGAGACACAGGCAGAGGGAGAAGCAGGCTCCATGCAGAGAGCCCGACGTGGGACTCAATCCAGGGTCTCCAGGATCATTCCCTGGGCTGCAGGCGGCGCTAAACCACTGTGCCACCGGGGCTGCCCTATAATGTGATTTTTAAGCTGCAGCACAACACATGCAGCTGTACTTCAGTTGCATGTATTCTTGTCTGGAACCTGATGATTGCTATATATCTCATTTGTTTGTTTATGTTTTTTTTCTCCTGCATCTTTGTTGAAACATAAATGATCATGTGAACATCAGTGTTGCCTGTCTTATGGTCCTATAGTCTGAGACAATGTTTAATAGGATTTGCTAAATCTCACTGTTGAAACATATCTATCTATGTAGTTCTGCGATTAGTGCCAGGGAGGCTTTGCTTTCCAGATCTATTTCTCTTCCCTATCACTGTGCCTCAAATTTTACAGTTAGGATATAATTTACTTGGGTTAAACTATTGACCCCTATATCTTTATATGGACTTCAAATATCCTCAGACAAGAAAAGTTGGAGAATAAATAAGGCTGCTAGCAGTCATGGATATTTTGTATGATCATTTTATAAACTTGCTTCTGTCTCCCATATCTAGCTGGGTTTAACTCAACCATAAAGAAGCATACAGAAAAGCAATGTGGAATGCTCTAAATAAACATTCCTATATCTGACACCCCAGGTAGTATAGGAGCTGCCTGATTTTTGTGTGAATCTCAGTGTGGCATTACATATTATAGCTTTAGAAACATGTATGATATTTAGAAGTTGAGAACTCATGCTGTCAAGAGAAGGATAAAAAGCCTTTACAAACTTTATTTGAAAATATTTTCCAAAAAGAAGGTGCCATTTCTTTTAGTGAAAAGTTTTTTAAAAGATGAGAGTGCTGTTTAAAAATAGGTGAGCACCTGTTGTATGAACACTGGATGTTGTATGTAAGTGGTATCTCTAAATTCTACACCTAAAACTTATATTACACTATGTGTTAACTAACTGGGATTTAAATAAAAATTTTGGGAAAGAGATAAATGATAAAAATAGATGGGCAGTATTAGATTTAAAACTATGAAACTTAAATATGATTTCCTAGTAAAAGTACTATTCAATTATGATTTACTAATAGAATATAAAAACGTGTGCTTCTGTCCCTTCTCACTTCCTTTTATTATTTTGAATTTTTCCCTTACCTGCCAACAGATCTAAGCACATGGATAGGGTGTTACTGAAGACAAGTGTGGAGGAAAATATTCTATGGGACTTAGAAATTAACATTATGTGTATAATCCATCTTCTTTGACTTAATGCAAAGAAATAGGAAGATGAATTAATATAACAAATAAATATAGGTTCCTGCCTTTTTTATGTAACTGACATTTTTTATTTTGTTATTACAAACTACAGTGTCTTAAATAAACAACTGTTCTGGATTTCAAATAGAGATAGAAAGAAACTTCAAAATTATTCCAAATTCAAATATTTTTGTGGGTACTCTTTAATGTTGAATTCAGTGATAATGTTATACAATAATACAGTGATTTAGAAGTGTTTTTAAATTAGTTTATCCTTGAGAGATTATGAGTACAAAATGTTACTCAATTATAGATATTTTATGCTATTTTTGTGAGGTTCCTTTTATTTGTTTTTGTATTTTATGACTAGAGTAGATGTTTAAAAGATCACACAGTTCCTAATGATGGGGGGAAACCATGAGAAACCATGTATGTTTCTCATACCACGGTGTAAGTACATTTAGCAGAAGGCGAGTCTCAGTGGAGGTACTGGATAAGTACTTGTTGAAGTCCTTGCCTTTTAAATACCAACTAAATAGTATAAAGATGTTACTATAACTAGAAATAATGAAATAAGATTAGTAGTGTATCCCATGGCCATAAAGATGGGCACTGTACAATCCATGTTTACACTAAACACAGCTCCAGATTTATGCAACTTTGGAGGTTCTCAATAAGGTAAAAAAGTCATTTAGCACAAGAGTTTCTCATTTGCTTTTCAGGACAGACTTTGATGCTCCATTAAATAATGCTTCTGTCTTTGAGACAGGTTGTAAATACTTTACTTACTTTTCCATACAGTAGCTTATTTTTATCAGACACACACTTATACCCACATATTCTACCCTTATACACATATATAGGTTTTACAGAGGTGATTTCTAAATATTGAAAACAGCCATTGAATTGAACATGGTACATATCATATTAGATCCACTTTTATGTTAGAGCAGCCCCATTGTTTCTGATAACTAAAAATAATATTCAGCCTAATAAGTTAGATGTGGAGAACACCTCAGAAGGAAAAAAAAAATCAATGGCATGGCAATTAGAGTTATTAAACAACCATTCTGAAGCAGAAGACTAGTGTATCGCCATTCATCAAAATTGATTTATTTCTTATATAGGTATAGTTAGAATTATCACAGGTAGGCAGATTAATAGTGCAAATCTATTTTACTCAGAAGCTGTCTTTTTGGTAGTGGAGATCATCAAAAGACGTAAGAGCTCCCTGAAACCATTTAATCATCAACTAATGTCACAAACTGTGTCATTAATAATTTTTGTATTAAATGATAATGTCCCAGTGAATAGATACATTCCTTGAAAGGGAATTAACCTTTTGAAGAAACCATTAACCCTTTATGTCCAGCCTAGGAAATTGCTACTTCAGTGCACCCTTGTGGTGAAAGTGAGCCAGTGCAGCATTACAACTAAGGATGATTCCTGCTTCCCAGTGGGTGATTCTCTGTCAGATCCAGAGGTCTAGGTATTCCTGGGTACAGTCATAGTATAATAAATAAAATCTACTGAATTTCTTCAATAATATGCATATGTGCACCTATATAGATATTTAATTGGGATAAAATATAACAAGAAGAAGGTATAGGATGTGAATGACTAGCATGAGGTAGTAGAAAATGGTGCTGGTTTTGAGGTCAGCCAGACTTGATTTAAATCCTGGATTAGGTGACTTCTATATGTGTGAGTTGAGCATGTATTATTTGAAGGATTTTTTGAGGTCCAGAAATAATATATGTCAAGGTTTTAATGTAATTGCTTCAAACATTGTTATACTGAAGTGAATGGAAACTTGTTTTTTAAAAAATGTGGAGTTATTTGGGGTGGCAAATGTTAGAAACAGCTTCCTATTAACTAGATTTTGAAAGATCTATTTATTTCTTTGTATCATCTGTGCTCTTCCTTGGCTTTTTCCAGGTCTTCATTCTTGAATTTCCCAGAATTGAGCTTATTATTCACTAGCTTTATCAACAGCAGTTTAATTTCATGATAGGTAAAACAAAACCAGCCTATTTCTTATCTGTTTATCCATTCTATTTCTCTCCCTTTCCACCCCTTCTTTTTCCGGGAATGTCCTCTCCCAGTCAGCATACAGCACAGCCATGTTTGAGCATGGCTCTGCTCCTTAGCTACTGTAATGGTAAAGGAGATGAATCCCAAAAGAAATGGACCTAGCCACTGCTTCTAAGAATTTGGAATTTTCACCGAGAAATTTCTATCTTGGAACCTTTTCTCTTTAGTAGAGAACATGTAGGGACATCTGGGTTGCTCAGTGGTTGAGCATCTTCATTCAGCTTAGGTTGTGATCCTGGGGTCCTGGGATCGAGTCCCACATCAGACTCCCCACAGGGATCCTGCTTCCTCTGCCTATGTCTCTGCCTCTATCTGTCTCTCATGAATAAATAAATAAAATCTTTAAAAAAAGAACATGTAAACATGGTATCTTTTGTCCTATGTATCCATTAGTTGTATAATTATTTGTATAACCTAAGGCCATATTTCCATTTGGGCACTATAGGCTTTTGTGCAGGCAGTTGGCTTTGTTCAAATACTCCAGGCCATTTAACATCCCTTATGCCTGAATGTTAAGTTCCAGCCACACCAGCCCTGCTTCCTGTGATAATCAGAATGCAACCCTGTTCTCTATTTCAGGTCACTTCTACAGCACAGTGAACACTCCAAGTTGAGAGACATTTTCTAAAGGAAACCATGTGGCCAGTTTTCTACTTAGTGTCTCAAAAAATTGTTTTCATTATTTGCTAGTTGTTGAGCAATTCAAGAATTCAGACAATGATTTCTGCACCTGTGGCACATGGTTAGCATCTCCTGACTCTGCGCCTTGCCTGTACAGCTCTATGAGGGTTGTGTAACTCACTGGACTCCCTAAGTAGTGAAGTCTAAACTTCTGCAACTTCTCCCATTTCCCCTAAGATGCCTAATTATTGCCTACTTTGGTATTCTTAGGTACTTGTTTCAAAAGAAGCACTGTGTCCCCACTGACTAGCAGCATGTGCTCAAAGTAAACTTTAACAGAGAGGGTGGGTTATAGTCAGAGCCAAGGAGAGCTTGAATGTGCTGATGAATTCCAGACCAAGAAGGTCGAATTGTAACTGGTCTTCCCCCTATGCCCCCAGTAAAAACACTAAAATATCATAGTATATATGCTCTTCAGAAGAAGTCAAGAGAGGAAGCAAATTCTCCACACTTTCCATGTGTGTAATTGTGTATTTTAATGTAGCGTGTCATGCTGCAAGTAATTGTATAAGCATTTGCTTTGCTGAGTCATTTTATTTACATGCAATATTTAGGGATTCTCTTTATTTTACTATTAGGAAACATGCATGAAGAAAAACTTTTCACTGCCCATCTGCTCATTTTTTTCATCTAATATAAGAATTCTCTGTTATGACAATCTGTTCCTTAACAGGCAAATATTCTAACATAAGAAGTGACAAAAATAGCATCCACAACTTTGGCAATGTATTGCCAGTTGATTTTATTATCTCTCTTGATGTTGTCTCATTTGCTCAATTGATGACTATTTTAATTATTGTAAAATACAGCTCCAAATTAGAGATGTGCATCATTATAGCAGAGATAAGGCAGAGGAGAATAAAGTTCTTTTTTGCAAAGCCATACAGCTAAGTTTGAACTGTAATCAGTGAAGCAAAAACTGTTTCCAGGAAAAGTTCATTAATTAATATTAAATTAACTCACATGCTATATCTTGTTTGCCTAGGCCTTGATTTACTGAAGTATAATGGTGTAGGGCTCCATTCATCTGCCTTGCCCTGGAATACTGTTACCTCTCTGCTTACCTCCTCGGATTCCATCATGGGGTGCATTTCTGTGCTTCTGTCTGAAACAATCTTTTTTTTTTTTTAAGATTTTATTTATTTATTTATGAGAGACACATAGAGAGAGGCAGAGACATAGGCAGAGGCATAGGCTCTCTGCAGGGAGCCTGAGGCAGGACTCAATTCCAGGACTCTGGGATCATGACCTGAGCCAAAGGTGGATGTTTGACCACTGAGCCACCCAGGCATCCCTGAAACTGAATTTTTGCCTTTTGCCATCCATTCTAGCATCTATCTCCCTGTCCCTGGAGGATGCTGTGTCTGCCACTGTGCTGTTTGCACCATTCCTTCCTCTTATATTACATTCGTTGCATTTGCTTCATGTCTTCAGATTGCTTTGAGCTATCTACAATTTGGCCCGAACTGTCTAAAAATATCCCTGCCTGCTTTAAACCCTCTTTGGAGTTGCCAGCCTTCATTTTAAATTTGACCACATACCCAGCATCTCCTCTCAACACCACAACAAAAATCTTTGGATTGACAGACTGCACTCTTCTACTTTGGACCAATTTTCTTTTCTTTCTTTTTTTTTTTTTTATGACGTATCACAACCCATTAGCAAGTTAGCAAGTCAATTTAGTGGGTTGTGGACACTTTCAAAAAATGAAATAAAAGGAAATAGAAGTGATCAGAAATAGGAAATAGAAATGTGTGTATGTGCTAGTTTATGATGGGAAACATATTTATGCTTGTACTTTGGTCTAAAAAGTTGGAGAACACTGCTTTAAATAGGGACTGTGATTTCAGATTGCCTGCATACTTTCCAATGATCACTTCTGCCTACTGTACCTCTCACTTTATTCTTAGATTTTCCCAATAAGCAGTTTGTTTCAAATTTAAAATTATGGGGCCCTGGGTGTGGCAGTCAGTTAAGCATCCCACCCTTCTTGGTTTTGGCTCAGGTCATGATCTGGGTTGTGAATCAAGCCCCACCTGGAGCCCTGCTTTGGGCTCCATGCTCAGTGTGGAGTCTGCTAAAATTTCTCTCTCCTTCTCCCTCTGCTTCCCCCACCCCCCACCCCCTCCACACACTCTCTCTCATAAATAAACGAATCTTTAAAAAATAAAGTTAAATAATTTTCAGGCTCTAATTCATATTTTCATTCATTTTAGATGAATGTATCCTGTGAGATTGCCAGATTTAATGAATAAGACACAGGATGTCCAGTTATATTTGAATTTCAGATAAATAATAATTTTTAATATAAATTTGTCCCAGTATTGCATGTTTATCTGGAATTCATATTGAACTGGCCATGCTGTGTTTTATCTACCAACATTAATCCTATTGAAAAATCAGCACTAGACCCTAGTGGTAGAAAAAACTGTGGTTTTTCCATCATCTGTAATGCAAAATAAAAACTGTAGTAAGCCCCAAATAAATGTAAGGATGATCTGAATTTTCCGTGTTATACTCAGTTGCTTTTTTAAAAATTAGAAATCAAATTCCTCCAGTTGTGAAAAATAATATAATAAATAATAAAAACTCAACACTAGATATTCCAGATTGGGGCAGGCCATCCCCCTCAACTAAGTGAAAAAAAGCAAGGGGAGCTGATGAATGATCCAAGAAGAAAATGCTCAGAAAAGAAAGAAGGAAAAGGACACATGGAAAGTGCTATGAACTGAAAATACCAAATGGGAATAGTATCAGAATCACAGCAGATCAAGCAGTAGTACGGGATTCTTAGGAACTCATATAAAACCTGAGAATCCTGTCAGGGAGAAGTGGTAACTTTGGGGTTGAAATATAAATGTAGCAAAAAAAAAAAAAAAAAAAGATGTAGCAGCATCTTGGTTTTCATATTGGAGACATTATTAAGGTACAGGAATTCAATTGGTCATATAGCAGATGTCTAGAGGTCAAACAGATACAACAGAGCACCAAATCTTTCAGAAACAGTAGCTAGGATTTTGAAGCGAAAATTGTTGAGGTCCAGAGTGAATGCAGATTTGATATAGGCAGGCTAAATGTCTGGCTTTTTGTCTTATTGATTATTACCATGCATGTGCTATTTACCTAAGAGTATTTATATAGAGCCTGGATGAAAGCATTTTTCAGAATCACTTTGGAATTAATCAAATAATTACCAATAAGTGATTCCAATAATTTGATGTATCCAGGCACTTTAGTGGTGTAGAACCATATCTAGCAGTATTCAGGGATAATTATACTGTCTATGCATTCAGTAGGTGTTTGTTGAATAAGTAAACGTTAGGTTAAAAACGTCTTCATCTTTGAAAGACAGTTTCCATATGCACCTTTGCAAATTAATAATTACTCCTGTCAAAGTACAACGATGCTTCCTGCTTATCTTTTCTCATGTGAGAAATGGGTAAAAGAGAACCCATGTAAGTATAAGGGCAAACCATTGGCTAGACATTTCAGTTTTGTAATATATCTTAAAAAATTTCTGAGCAAGATGTTATACCATTTGCAGATTTTTATAGTCCTAATTCTCTCCTTCCAAATGTATTCAAGATACACAGTGTGTAAAGTAGATAAAGGCACAGTAGCCCTTGATGACTAAGAGATGTTACAGTGAACCAAGACTTCCATTCCCCAGATAGAGGTTTCTCTGGACTAGGGTGTGCTGTTTATGAATCAGGAAATATGAGCTCTTTAATAGCATTTAGATTTATAGGCTTTATTCAATTATAGTTAAATTTTATTAGTTTTTAAAGATACATTTTCTATAGTTGTATTATCCCGTTATGTATATTGCAGGTGATTTGTGATAGAATAGCACAATAATAAATATCACAATACTAAATATAATGAGATAAACAAATTTCACTAGGAGATTATTTCTAATTTATTTTTTCCCAGAATCTCAAGAGAAAATATCAAAAGTTTGGCCCCAAGGGCAAATTCTTCCATAAAGTGTACTGCATGGTATTCAGCAACAAACATGTTTTTAATGTTATTATTACAGTAAAATAAAAATATTATTGCTATTCTCTAAATTCATTTTATAAAGTTAAGGCAACAGTAATTTTAAAAATAGTGTGATTAGACCAATTTTATTTGCTCTGATGCTCAGTATCAATGGAGCACACTATACCTAGGCAGCAAGCTGAAGAGTAATTTTTTTTAATAAAATAATTTTTTATTGGTGTTCAATTTACCAACATACAGAATAACACCCAGTGCTCATCCCATCAAGTGTCCCCCTCAGTGCCTGTCACCCACTCACCCCCACCCCCCGCCCTCCTCCCCTTCCACCACCCCTAGTTCATTTCCCAGAGTTAGGAGTCTTTATGTTCTGTCTCCCTTTCTGATATTTCCCACACATTTCTTTTCCCTTCCCTTATATTCCCTTTCACTATTATTTATGAAATTTAGCACTGCCTCCTACTTTTCCAAATTACTGGTATTTAGTAACATTAATTTAGTTTCTGTTTGTTTTTGTTTTGTTTTTGCTAGGGAACTTAGGACAATATGACATGATTTTGGTGGGTTAAGCTTTTGGCTTTAGCCATTTTGCTTTGCTTTAAAAAATGCTTGCTAATGTTTATGATTGACCAGTGTCATGTGATATCTCTGTTTCAGCTCACCGGTTAAAGCTTGCATCTTAAGCTGAGAATGACTCCCCTACTGGTGGATTTCCTTCAATAATTGGAATTCTGATTCCCTTAGAAATATGCTACTCATACTCCTTGTTCTTTCTATTAAAAGCTGAAGTCCTGGGATCCCTGGGTGGCGCAGCGGTTTGGCGCCTGCCTTTGGCCCAGGGCGTGGTCCTGGAGACCCTGGATCGAGTCCCATGTCGGCCTCCCGGTGCATGGAGCCTGCTTCTCCCTCTGCCTGTGTCTCTGCCTCTCTCTCTCTGTGACTATCATAAATAAATAAAAATTAAAAAAAAATAAAAGCTGAAGTCCTATGCATTTAGTTCCCAGCTGTTAAGTATTACAATACTGTTGCAATGCTCATCACTTTTGCCATCAATTCTGCTGAACAGGCTGTTGTTAATTTCCTCCAGGTGGAGCTCTGCATTTTTACTATACAGTCTGATGTGTTTCTTGTGGAACTCTGTAACCCAAGTCAAGATACAGAGAGTTTGACTGCCCCTTGTATTCAGAATGGTTGCCTCAAACTCGTTAGAGCATCTTAAACTTACGAAGAACCTCACACTGGGAAACATTATAAACATTTCAGGATATTAACCTATGCTGTGAGGTTAATATTCCAAGTCTTTATGGATGAGTCTCTCTCTCTCTCTTCTCTCTTTCTCTCTCTCTCTCTCTCTCTTTGATGCTGATAAGCAGAAGAGGCTATAAATTATAGATATTAAGGGGATAGACTCTGAAAACATTGCCACCTGAGTCCTCTTTACTCGTTTGACAAATATTACCACCTCTCTGAAGCTTAGTTTCCTCATCTTTTGAACAGAGATGACAATAGTGATGATGGTAATCTATTCCTGGGGTTGTTGGGGGGATCAAAGGGTAAAATTCATGTAAAATATTTGCTTAGTATAATCGAGTTATTAAGGACTCAATTAATGGAAAACTTACACATGCATTTTTTAGGAAGCATTTCCTTTCGTGTAAAACAGCAATATTGAGTAATAGTTGTCATATATTGAATGAGAATCTTAATTTTGAGAACTGTCCATTCTCTACCATGTCAGAAACCAGAATATTGCAGGTATATGTGCTAAGCTGAATACATTTAGAGCACCTTTCTTCTGAAAATGTTCAGAAATTAAACAGTTAAAATTAGAGAAGAGGCTTGGGACTGAGGAAGAAGACGGACAAATAGCCCCATTTAAAATTTTTTTCTCTGTTAGCAATGTTGCTATCAAAATTTTATGGCTTGGGTTAATAAGATGAGCTTGTATCATGTAACTCTGAGACACACAGTCTGAGAAAGTACAGCAAAGCAATGGTTTATTATTACATTGCTTTGATTAACTGATAAATTTCTTCAATTTTCCTAACTTGGTGTTACTTCATGCATTCAGATCCAGGTAGGAAAGATTTACTTCTGAAGATAAAGCTCTACTATTCAAAAATAAATATAAGAAAATTTTAGGAATTATATATTACTGAATTTACAAGATAAGATTTGCAAACCAATTTAACTACAATCGCTCTTTTATTTCAGTTCTTTTGGATCACTGATATTTTTACCTTAACAGAACTATGTCTAGAGGAAGCCAGAATCTGGCTTTATGGTTGTAAGGTTTTGAAAAATTATTGTTTCTTCTTTTTTCAGAATGGCAGGGACATGCCCAGCCTCTTTTCCATAATACTATTTGTCAGTAAACTTTTCAGAAATGTGTCCCTAGTAGTTTGTTGTTGTTTTAACCCACAAGTGGAAGATTAATAGCAGTGCCTCTTATGGGACTTGATCATCTGGCCTTATTTGGATGGATCTGTTTATCATTAGATTATTAATGCCATGCTATCTTTGCAATAGAGGCCAATTTTATTGTTTAATCTATCAAAAGATGCTGCAGTTCAATTATTTTTATGTAGAGTATCACCATATTTTTTGATAGGAGAGGTCATTTCTACTTGTATTAATAATTTGATTCATGATATTCTACATTATTGCACTCCAATTTTAATGGACTTAGAATGTAATGTTTTCACTGATAACAGTATTAATGATGTCCAAAAACAGAGAACTTAAGGTCCTTAGAAGTGGTAAGTCATGAAAAAAAATCTGTTGTGCCACAACATCCCCACCCCCCAACCATAGAGTTAAAAGTAACAATAAATACTCAGACATAACTTACGTTTAAGGAAGTTTTACATGTGCTGACTTTGTCTTGAGAGGATGCTTTGATGCTTCAGGTGTTATTGAAATAGACCATTTTTAAAAATCTATTTTGAGATTTCTGCTTTCCTTGGACCCTACACATTTGTCCATTGGATAAGCCCACATGGTCCATTCATTTACTTTGTAGAAATAGGCCAGGATTTGGGAGATCCACACTTCCAACTCTGTTTTATCCTCTGTCATGTAACCATGGCAGTTCATTTCATCTCTTTATACCACTTGATCCACTTCTCAGAAAATTACTGTAAAATCTGTTTAGCTACTATCTAAAAGAATGGATACAAAAAGTCAATGAAAAATATAAAGCATTATATAAATCTAAGAAAACAGGTGTGGATTTACAGGAAAAAAAGCATTTCTATGAAAGAGGTACCTCCTGATAAATGGCGTTTGGTTATTAGTTTATAAATTTCAATATGGCTAGGTTCTGGTCCTTCCTTTAGATGTTAATTTCTATTAAAAGCAATATATGTGGCTTGTCATAAGGCAGTTGTCTTTTTAGTGTTTAGTTTAGGGAGAGGAAGACTAATATCCATTAGTGTTTTGTTTTGCTTATTATTATTAACAAGATGCAGTGTTTCTGCATGGGCAAATTCTAAGTAAGTACTCTATCCTTCCAAAATATAAAGATATTTCTAAGAATACATTTTCAAGTAAAGTATTAATCTCATCCAGCATTCTAGAAAATGTTCTGTACTCTATATTCAAAGCTCAGTTTCTATCCTAGAAACAAATAAGTGATTAGATTTGAAGAGTGAGTCAAGGAAATAGACACTTATGAATGATTAGAGCATTTTATATAATTAATTATAGTATTGATAGAATGGTATTTCAAGTCAGAATATTTTAAAATTTTGGTCCCTTACTTCTAGGTTTCATTTACAACTGCTCTTACATATTGCATAAAAGATGTTAGGACTTTGATGAATGGACAGCCTAGAACACATCCCTGAATTTTCTCACCATTTATGAATATCTATTTAAAGTTGATTCAGCATTTCAAATGTTCACTCCTAGTAAATAGAAACAGGAGCTTTCACTAGAGAAGGAACCATAAGGGCATTAAGCCCCTGCCTCAATTTCTAAAGAAGCTTCACATGTAGGCTTTCAGTGTTATCTCTAAATGGGGTTACCAGAGGATACCAACAGGATCAAAAGACAGGGCTTTAATTATGAAATGTATTTATTCAAATGTACCATAATTTAAGAACTTTTGAAAAATATTTCTTCATTTTGCAAAATATTCTAAGAACTTTATCAATGAAGGTTGCTTAGGATTCTTAATGTCAAAGAAGGCTGGGAGGAAAAATTCTAGATAAAGAAAAAGAAATTATTTTCCATCTTCACCTCCATAGCAAGAGAAATATTATTTCATAAATGAGTGTGAGATATGTCTGGGATCTTGTGTCCTTGTGCATAAGAAGACTCCGTGGTCTGTGGGCCTAGTAAGCATGAGGTGAGGAAGAAAGGATTCAAGGAGAATAAGATGCCTTGGCAAGCCTCCCCATAGAATGGATTCTGAACACCAAGAAAAGTACCCCTTAGGAAGTGCTTTTATCCACTTTTTAACATGTAGTGACATACCAAGTGCTGTGTCAGAATAACATCACAGAGAATAATGTGATAAAATACTTGCTATTTTTTTCCTAAGATATAAAATGGGAATTTATATATTTTTCATGTACACATGTACATATGAACACAAACATCTTTGTGACCATTACATGTACTCTGTTTTTCGGAGTTAAACTATAAAATAAATTTAATATGATTAATAATGATTATTGAAACATGGATTTGGAGCAAAGTAATGCTAGGACAAGTAATATGGTTGAGATTAGTCTTAAATCTGTCTAGAAGGGATTCCTACACAAGTGCCTTATTAGCATTGGGAAGAAGGCAGATTGTGGAGAGCATCAGGACACTGGAAGCATATGCAGGGTGTCTTCAAGTCCACCATTTGCCCATCATTTTTCAATGGAAGATTTCTCTTTTATATAAGTAGAGAAAGATGTAATAGAAATCCTCTATGAAAATCAATAGAACGTTCTTCTCAAAAGCTATTTGTTGAGGAATTTATGGTCAGGCACAGAGTTCCAATGAGCCATGACTCCATGTGAGTTAAAATATCAGGGACCAGGCATGCATCATGGATTTTTTTTTTAACTTCAAATTATTTTAATATAGGTTTTCAGAGAGTCAGAAAAAAAAAAAGATCTCTAATCAGATAAACAAATCAGGCAGAGGTGTGAATTCCCTCAGTAAAATAGATAAATAGGAATCAAATTCGTGTGTGTGTGTGTGTGTGTGTGTGTAGTTAGGGAAATAACAAGAGAGAGTGAGATTTTAAATTGTGTATATATTTCCTTATTTGAAAACTAATATTAAATAGTTTAATGAAACACTTTTAAATTGTTCTCTTTACTTTTCTCTCACGATTCTTTGTATAGTATAAAAATGCACATTTTAAAAAACTGGACATCTTAATTTACAAATGATAGTTATATTAAAAACTCTAGTGGAGTTGAATTTTATTTTTTTATTTTTATTTTTATTTATTTATTTATTTTTGGAGTTGAATTTTAATTACCTGTGTATGGATCATCCACAATAGATTTAATTGTGGACTTACACTTTCTCTTTGGTATTCTTTTTTTTTTTTTTTTTTTTGTCTTTTTGGTATTTTTATGGCTTTTTTTGCCCTGATCCAGGATAAGTGATGCAAACTGATTTTATTATTAAATTCAAGGCAAAGTATGCTTTACAATTTTGGATTTTAGTGCATAGGGTTTCTTCAATGTTGGTTTTTTCCTACAGCCTGAATAGGTAAATATTAATCCCATCACTATTAATGGAATTGTTGTAGACTTGGACTTAATTATACATAAGATGCATATTTTCTTTCCTTTCTACAATTAAAATATAATAGTGTTCATGACAGCTGGTGCATGTATCTGAGCAACTGTCTGTAGCATTTACGACTAATTTGCAACTCATTTCTTCTTCTGTATCTCATGTTTTATGTACCAGCATTAGTGCTATGGTGGAAGACTAATGCCCTGTATCACACTCCTTAATAGCACTGTATCAGTCAGTGTCTGCTTTTATTTAGAGATATTTAGCAATATATCAGCTTCACTTCTGAAGTTACTTGCTTTGATAAGAGAAATACTCTGGTTTTTGAAAAGTTAATATTTAAAAATTTTCTGACAGAAGTATTTATTTCTAATATGATTCTAGATCATGGTTCTGAAAATAGAAGCTCTGTATAGGGTATGGGGAAAGCTTACTCTGACAGCGTGAGCTATTGTAGACATAAATTATGAAATACTGACATAAGATAATACATGGAATAAGTGGCCAAAATGCATTTCCAGGTGTGTCATTTTCTGTGGAAGGGATGATTCACTGCAGTAAATATATACATAATTTCTCTTAGAATTATCTATTATTTTCAATTAAAGTGTTTTGAAAAGCCATAATGAAGAAATGCTCATTAATGCAAAATCCAAAGTTTATTGTTAATAGTTGGGGCTAAATTTTTAAAAATATATGTAAAATTGGATAAAACTATGATGGTGCTAGCAGTACTTTTAAAAACAACGTTGACAATTTTTAACAAGGAAAATTCACTAGAATATCTGCACATTATGATTACTTTTCCTAAAAGAAATGCAGAAATATAAACAGATATCCATCCAGATGTGGTTGATTCTTTTTCGCCACATCACATTATTAGCTATTATTAAGAGACATGCAATCAAGTTGGATAGATATTTCTTGAAATGATGCATGGTATGCAGTGCATGCTTTCATTGTGCTTCCTGCCATTATGGAATAATGCGTCTTATTTGGAAATACAATGATCATTTCTGTTGACTCATGCTCAGTCAGCTTATATAATAACACCTCTATTTTGTGAATCATTTCAGATTTCAGAGAGCTATGCCTTCCTACCAAGAGAAGCGGTGACACGGTTTCTAATGAGCTGCTCAGAGTGCCAGAAAAGAATGCATTTAAACCCAGATGGAACAGATCACAAAGGTAGCCACAGTGTCAAATAGTGAGATTTAAAGTAATTTTATTCATAATGTCAATTCATATCCCACATTTTTATAAAAATGTGGTAGACTGAAACAGTTCAACAAGTCAGATCATCTCATTTATTTGAGTAGGAGGCAGTGAATATTGAGTATCTACTTACAGAATGATTCTGTGCCCATTTTCAGAAGAAAGGCAGTTTTGACTGTGGCAACTAACTTTTTTCCTATGATAATGTTTTAATTTTCACATATTGTGTGTATTCCATAGTATTTTAAATGTACTTAGCAAGGAAATGGATGTTCCATTGGTGTCCTTTTAAATCTACCAATTCCTTATTTCTGAAAGTGATGAGTAGCGTGGAGCTCCTTCACTTAAAATGTTTACGTCGTTACAATTTGTCCTTAGCTCTCATTAAAAATTATTTAGATGGTTTTTCTAATCTATCAATTTCTCTCAGAGTTTAAATTAGTCTCAAAGGTACTTTTAGGCTAGTTCATTCCCATGTGTTGGGGAATGAATAGACAAAAAAAAGAAAAATGAAAAAAACATACAAATTTTCTTTTTCACTCAACTAGCACATAGCTAAAGTAGGTATGCAGCAAAGGAGAAAAAAATACAAAAATACAAATAATTGTGCTTAATCACTATATGATTTTCACCCACCATTGTTGCTGGGGTATCAAAAAGCTTCCCTGTCATTAGAAATAACTAATTTATCTGTAGTGTTTATTTGTCCCATACACTTTTGTATAGTTATTTTTTCTGCAATCCATCCATAATGCTACCAATCTCCTAAAGACCTGGTATCTAGAATCCTATTTCAATTTGAACAAATTGGATCATTCTGAAATTACAGGTAGAATGCGGAATTACTTTCATACCCATTAAAAATGTTTTATTACAGATAATGGAAAACCTCCCACTTTGGTGACCAGCATGATTGACTACAACATGCCAATTACCATGGCCTATATGAAGCACATGAAACTGCAGCTGCTAAACTCACAGCAAGATGAGGTAAAATGGAAATATCTACTTCCAAGTCAGAATAGAGTTTGATAACCATGACTATTGTATTAAGCATGACGGCATTTTGAAGATGGTAATTTATTTTTTAATGAAAAGAATGTCACTAGGATTGCACAGATGGAGAAACGGGCAGAAACTTCTAGTCCTTGATAGAGTCCCTGTCTCAACACACCTACCTTAATGCTGTGTGGGAATGTGTTCATTCCCAAGAAAGACTCATTTTCCTTAATGGACTGCCATCAAGCTGGCCTTGGGAAAGTGCTAGAAAGTTCAGGGGAAAGTGTCCCAAATCCAAGGAAAGTGTCCAAGCCTTTAGGACTAAGGCTATTTTGCCTGGAAGTTAAAAAAAAAAGTCACTTAATAGTATTTCAAGTATAATCATTGTTCCACCATCTAAATCTTTCATACGTTTTAATATTCTTTTTCATTATTCTATATATTAGTTTGTCTACTTCTCTGCATTTTCTAGAGATAAGTTGTGGTGATTCTTCCTAATCAGAAGTATTTTGATGTTTCAAACCATTCTGTTTAATTTGTACAATAAGTACCTAGAAATGTGCTTACTGGCATGTATTAGACACAAATGCACATTTGTTGAATATTCTCTAGGATACTAATCAGCTGTTCAATTTGGTGGAAGTATCCCAAAAGCAAGGACCAAGTTATATGTATTCCCCCAAAAACCTATAACAATAGGGGCTTTAGAAAGTCCTTGTTAACTAGTTAGTAGACATTAATCAATGGACACATTCAGATTATCAATAATAGGAATAGTTTCTCAAGCTAATACGTATACTCCTTCTTGAAATTTCTCAAGAACAGGAAATGTGGTTAAATATTTTTCAAATAAAGCATTATTTGGTGAAGCATTATAAAATTCTTTCAATATTACTTTTTTGAGCTTTATTTGATAAAACTCATCTTTTTGTTTTCCTCTTTATTTAAGCAGGTTTAATCTTAAAACTACATTTATAAAATCATTTTATCTTAAAAAACTATTAAGGATATATTCCATGAGAAGATCTGTATTTGTATAGTGGCAGTTTGGATTTCATATTACCAGATGGCTACATATAAATGATTAAATAAATAGTAATAAAATCTTTGGGTTAAAGACATGAGAGACAACTAAAAAATATTAATGTCTATCCATCCCAGAGAATGGAAAAATTATTCCCATCATTTATTATATAATTGGAAAAAATTTAAAACCTCATAAACTAGTTAGAGCTGTCAAATTATTTGTAGGAAGCTCACTTAGATGTTGGTACATTTATTTCTAGGCTAAAAAGTAAGAAGATCAACTTTGTGCCAACAGTACAGCCCACATATGCTGAATCTTTCTGGCTTCTAAAGAATCATAAGTATTTCATACAAAGGAAGTGGATCCTTTTAATTTATAACTGGATTAGGAAAATAACTTTCAGCCTTACATTTTGAAGATACCAATTGGATATACACAGCCTTAAAAATATTCAGATAAGCGACTAGATTATTTGCAAGATTCTAGAAGTTGTGATTATTGAAAGATAGGAAAGTGGTTAAGTAAATCATACTGAAAAGGAATTCAAGTGAGATAGTTCTTTGTGCTCAGGTATATTTAAATTTTAATGTGTGAATTCAATTAGTTCAACCAATATTTACTGAGTACCTTCTATGTGATTGGCCTTCTTGTAGACAATAGAGATAAACAGTGAGTAAATTGACAAAAATATTGCCTATAAAGTTTAACCTCTAGTCAGGGGTGGGGGGGATAAAGGCAGTAAGTAATGAAGGTATGTATATATGAGAAGATGCTAAATGCTACTAGAGAAATAAAGACGGAATGGGGATCTCTTTAGGATTACAAAATACTTTATCCAATGTAAGATCAGTTGACCTTCTTATAAACTGTCGACAGAGTTTAAACCAGGATAAATTTACTGGGAGAGAGCTCGGCAATAATCATTAAAAACTTTTAAAAGTTACTCATATGCTTTGACTAGAAATTTGTATTAAGGGATGTGATGAATGAAGCAAATTATGTATTAGGATGTTTATTACATTGATAATTGTGAATAATTGAAAATATTTTCACGATCCAACAATGAAGAATTGTCAGATCTTCAGTGTCCAATATGGTAGCCACCAGCCCCATGTGGATATTTAACTTTAATCGAAAATTAATTAAAATTAACTAAAATTAAATTTTTAGATTTTCAGTTGCACTACCCATGTTTCAAGAGCTCAATAGCCAAGCATAGCTGGTAGTTATCTGCTGAATAGGGGATATTATAGAGCATTTCCAACAGCACAGAATGTTTTTCTGAACATTACTGGCTAAAAACTAGCATTAGTGACATCCATGGAGCTTATTGAACTGCATGTTGCAAGACCTCGACCCCAAGATTCTGATTCTAGATGTAGTGTGTGACACCTGGTGATCTGAACTTTTAACAATAACTACACTCACGCACACTAAAGTCTGAGGTGGTGCATTTCATAGAAAGGCTAATAATATAGGCTTTGAGTTGATTTGAGCATAAGGCAAATGAAAAACAGAACAAAGATGAGATTGGTGAGAGTGGTTTTCAAGCAGTGTTATGGAAAACCCTTTATGTTTGATTGAGCAGCTTACACATTACTTGGTAGATTTGGATTGACTTGAATATAGCTGCAAATTTATAAGCAGAGAAGAGGCACTCTCTGAAGTAGAAAGATTAATTTAGCAGTAGTCGATAAATAGGACTGGTGGGGAAGAGATTGGAGGTGGGTAGAAAACTAGGAGACTATTATTAATTGTTCAGAAAATGGGAAAATGAGATTAAGGCAATAGCAATAGAAATTAAGAGTCACATGGTACAGACTCTTTTGAAGTAAAATCTGGAATTGAAAACTGAAATAAAATATGGTATTGATCCGGGATCAGAATTTCAAGCAACTGTCTTAAAAGGAAAAAGACTAGGGATAAAATTATTTATTACAGTAAAATATTTATTCTAATTTTTAAAAATTAAGTGTTAGGAACGCAAATGCTATGATAGTTGGCCAGGGCTTTCATTATGATAATATTTTAGTAACATAAGGAATAAGGTCACATTGTAAGATGTGAAGACTCTCTTTCTGGTTGTCATACAGAATAAAATACTCACAGAGGGAAAAATTTAGATGAGTCGCCAGCAGATGATTATGAATAAAATAAAATACTTAATATATCAATCAAGTTTTATGATTCTTCACTCTTAGAAATCTTCAGTAATTTCTTTCCAGAGTGATTAGCATTGTTTCTAAGATGATAATAAAAAACCACAATATTATACTTTATATACTTTTGCCACCTCTTATTAAAAGATAGTAATCTAATCATTTAATAATTGGAATATAACTTACAGAATGAATGCATGCACTTAGTTTCATTAAAGGTTTTGGATAATTTATATTCTAATAAGGAGTAGAATTATGAAAACTGAATTATATTTCATAGGAAGTCATGGAGGAAAATAAGATAGTCACAATCTTTAAGCCACTTATGATGATAAATAGAATGGTGAATCTTAAAAAATAAAATACATAACAGGTACATTTGGTTATATAACCAGTTAATTTATTGTCCACATTTCTTACAAAGTGTGCTGATAAGAGTGTTTGATTATTCATAATGTGCTATAGCAGTTTCTATAATCATTCTATCGATCAGAGATTGTGATCTCTTTGTGTCTAGTTTTTCTTTAAACACACATACATTCTCACATACACATACATTTTACATACACACCTGCATTCACATGCACACATAATATATATCAGGTGGTATATATTGGAAATGATATTTTACTGGATTACATATTGTTAGCTATTTGTAGTATATATAATAAATGCTGATTCTAAAGACCATGTTTATATAGAATACACAGCTACTTTACAAACACATGTTGGTCACCTTTACCATTATAAATACATTTACTTTTGTAAATGTTCATAAAATATAATTAGTATGAGTCCTATTATATACTGCAGAATTTCCTGTATGTTCTACATAAAAATATTAAACAGCTTTGCTTTTATTATATATCTGACATTGTTCTAACTACTTTAAATATTATTATATTTCCTTAATCTTTATATAGCCCTATGAGATTAATGCTATTATTTCCATTTTATAGATGAAGAAATTGAGGCACAGAAAAGTTAGGTAGCCTATGTAAGGTAACACATCTAAGTGACAGAGCCTCGATCTAAATCAGTCAGTCTGGCTCTAAAGAATGTGCTCTAAAATACTACCATATCGTAGACACTATATATAGTATATATAATAAATATCTATGTCACTTACTTACGTGTGCATATATATGTATGTATATGTATATGGTACACACTGATAATGTTGATGTGCACATTGAATTGTTATTTTTTTCTCTTTTTAACATATATATTTATTTCAGATGCTTTGGATTTTCTTAGAATTTAGAATTGGAGAAAACATAATGTACCGAGAGAGAGGGCATGCCGCCGGGAGAAGTCTATGTGGCTGATTGCCCAGAGGCCTCGCAGGGTGGCATTTCCTTGCTGAATTAATGAAGAGCTAGTGCTACTCAGTAGACCCAGACATGATCAGACCTTTTGTAAAGGAAGGACACCAAAATCACCTTGACCTGACCTATGGATCAGAATGCCAATTTGTTAGTCTACTAGAATGTTCCTGTCCCCTAACCATAGCAACTTCTTTGCTGATACCAAGATGTCATTTATGAAGCCAAGGTAACTCTTCCTATTCAAAGAAGCTATTTTCTCAAGTCTGAGTTACTTCATATAAATCCCCGTTCTGGTGTATATAATACTGGGATACATTCTTTAACTGCTCTGTGCCTCAATTTCTCAATCTGTAAAATTCAATGAATCCTGGGACAGGTGGTGATAAAGTTGAGGGGAATGAACAAATATAAAGAATAATTACCTGGAACCGAAATAGCACTACAAGTACAGCTACTGCTAATTATTATATTAATGCTAAACCTTCAGATCAGACATTTACAAACTAAAGTCAAACCTGGTGATTTTGATTAAATACTTGCAATATGTATGTCACAGCAGTTTTCAGGCCGTTCTGCCTACATAAGTGTACGACTGGCTGAAAATCAGTTCTCCTACAGGAGTTTGCTTCAGTGAAATGGCTACAGCAAAATATTTTAGGATTTGGATTAAGTTAGTTTTTGACAGGCTTTGATGAATTGGGCTTTTGGAAAACAGGCCTTTGGGTAATTTCACCACTCAGTGAACTGGCTTTTGGCAAATGGATCTTGCACATTTCTACTTAGAACTTCTTTTTGTGTTATGGTGTATATTCACTTGTAAGGAAAGAAGGGATGTGATAAAACTTGCTCTCAGTAAATGTGGATTTTCAATATAGCCATGTAAGCTTGTCAATTATTAGAATCCATTCTGCTTGTCAACGACAATTTTTTGGTTAAGGTTTTCATATTGCATCCGAAGATTTTTTTTCTTATAATATTTTATTAGGTCATTTATTTTTAGACTCAAAACACATATTTCTCCATATGTTATATTTTGTGATTTGATTCTTTCTAGGAAGTTTTTTTTACTAATTAAAAAAATATATTTTTCATTATTTTGGATAATTCCCCAACTATATCCGTCCTAAACATATTATTTTACCTTTTAAATCTGCCTGTACATAGATACATTGATTTTTCACAAGTTTTGAAATTCCTTAAAGGGAGAAATTATTACATTATTTGTTATTTCAAGGATCTATAAATATGTAACATGTGTTACTGAGTTCTGTAAAAGCTTACTTACTTGCTAAACTCTAATTGACCCTGTAGATAAAATGGTCACTATTTGAATGTTATATTTTATGATGCTTGATGATATTTTAAAACCATTTTCAGGATGAAAGTTCAATAGAAAGTGATGAATTTGATATGAGCGATTCAACACGGATGTCAGCTGTGAACTCTGATCTTAGCTCCAATCTTGAGGAAAGAATGCAAAGTCCTCAGGCTCTTCATGGCCAGCAAGATGGTAAGCCTTTCAAACTGAACAAATAAAACAACAAAAACCTGAGTCAGAGTCAGAATGTATTAAAACAACCATCTTATTCTCTTGTGCCAGTTTTTAATGTTTCTACAGGGACTTTTTCTGTATTCTCAGGTTCTATTATCCACTTTCATTATTTTTGGATTCAAGTACTTTGTTCAAAAGTAGGGTGACAGACTGATTTATAAACAGATGTTAATTATAAAAATCAAGCTTGCCCACGTTTTGCTCCCTGAATACAAAACGTGTTGTGTCAGTGTAGTTTTGGTTTCTGTGATGTTTCCTAGCTTTGCTTTCTTGAGCTATAATAATTAAGCATTTAAAAATAATCAAAAGAGTAATTTGGATGTTTTAATTTTCCTAAAAGACAAACTTGTAATTAAAAAACAATTTCTATAAAAGGACAGTTTTATCAAAGTGATTTTGCTGGGTAAGAAGATTTTTTTTATATAAATTTATTTTTTATTGGTGTTCAATTTGCCAACATATAGAATAACACCCAGTGCTCATCCCGTCAAGTGCCCACTTCAGTGTCCGTCACCCAGTCACCCCCACCCCCTGCCCTCCTCCCCTTCCACCACCCCTAGTTCATTTCCTGGAGTTAGGAGTCTTTATGTTCTGTCTCCCTTTCTGATATTTCCCACACATTTCTTCTCCCTTCCCTTATATTCTCTTTCACTATTATTTATATTCCCCAAATGAATGAGAACATATAATGTTTGTCCTTCTCCGATTGACTCATTTCACTCAGCATAATACCCTCTAGTTCCATCCACGTTGAAGCAAATGGTGGGTATTTGTCATTTCTAATGGCTGAGTAATATTCCATTGTATACATAAACCACAGCTTCTTTATCCATTCATCTTTCGATGGACACCGAGGCTCCTTCCACAGCTTGGCTATTGTGGACATTGCTGCTATAAACATCGGGGTGCAGGTGTCCCAGCGTTTCATTGCATCTGTATCTTTGGGGTAAATCCCCAGCAGTGCTATTGCTGGGTCGTAGGGCAGGTCTATTTTTAACTCTTTGAGGAACCTCCACACAGTTTTCCAGAGTGGCTGCACCAGTTGGATAAGAAGATTTTTGCTGGGATTTTGAGTTACTTTATTCAGCTGTAAAGGGAAAAAAGAAAATCATTATCTCTTATTCTTGGGTCTATTGACAATTCCTGACTTTCCAATTGTTCTTGATAGGAAGAAAACTACATATATAAAGAAAGTAGACTGGACAGTTAGTTGTTTAGGTCTACTATTTGTACAGATCTTTAAAAATTATCTTTGTAGATTTCTATCTTTGTAAGTATAGAATTATGTATGAAAGTTAAATTTGAACCTTACTATGGTAATTGTGAGTTAAAATGAAAGGTAATAAATAGAAGGCAAATGGCCAGTTTTATTCAACATTAGTTTGTTGTTCCTGTAATTAACAAGTTTACATGAATTTTTTTTTGACTGAAGTTTTGTGCCTACATCTGTAGGTAGGGAAATGAAACTTTTTTCTTGCTTTCTCTGACACTTGCTATTAAAAACTGGTTGTAAAAGATTGCTGCATTTCTAGCTTCTGTTAGTGATCTGTTTTTGCTGTCAAGATATAAAAAATCCCTAGTCTGGGTGACGGACACTGAGGTGGGCACTTGACGGGATGAGCACTGAGTGTTATTCTATATGTTGCCAAACTGAACACCAATAAAAAAAAAAATTATAAAAAAAAGAAAAAAAAAAGAAATTCCTAGTTTTAAGTGTACCAAAAGTTCGAAACACATGGTGGCAAGGGTGTTTCTTTTTCACACTTCAGATTAATCTAAAAGATATTGGTGTCTTTGGCATGAATTACAAGGAAGGAGGAGTGCATCGATCAGTTGGCTTTTTTGTTGTTGTTGTTGTTGTTGTTATTTATTTATTTATTTATTTATTTATTTTGATCGGTTGGGTTTAAAAAACATCTCACCCACTAGAGTAGCATAGCTATTGGGATAAAAAGGATATTTACTTGCATAATTTCTAAGAATGAAATTTTTCTGGTTTGGTTGTCTTTTTTCTTTTATAATATGAGTGGACATCTTTTATTCATATTTTTTATTGGAAATTGTTTAGCACTGACATCCTAGAATAACAGAAATATATATCAGTGATATATTTTTCACTCCATTTGTATTTATTCGTGTGTTTTGCTTATTTGTACCACCCTCTTTTTTAGTCTATAATTCTGGAGAATGCAAGAGGCTGTGTCCTATGATGGAAGTTCACTGTTTTCTTGTTTGAAGTTGTCAGTTGTGGATCTTTGGCTAGGGAATAGCTAATGTGATACAAATTTACATTGATTTCAATAAAATTCAATGGAATAATTTCAAATATTATTTACTCTGAAGGGAAAGTGCTTCTTCATCATATATGGATGTATGCCTCAAGGATAGGGACATATCTTGTCATTTCTTCTGTAGTCTAAGCCTAAGTCTTGCCTAAGTCTTCCGTTGTATAAATGCCTTTTCCACACATTTCTCACTGAGTTTTCTTTTGCGAGCCCTTCTTTTCTTCTCCTACATACGAGTCTGCTGTAATGAAAGTCATCTTTAGAAAGCCTCCATTGATCCCATTGTGACCTTAAGTTCAGTGTCCCATTTCTCTCCACCATTCCCACAACATATTTTCCAGCAAAACTCATTTAAAAAGTTGTCTCATTATCTCTGCTTTCTCCCCTCTACTCTTTCTGCTCATCTCTGGTAGGCTTTCATCCTTGCCACTTCACATTGGAGAGCCCTAGAGTGCAGCCCTCAACTCTCTCCTCCCCTATGTTCACTCTCATGTAGATGATCACATGGAATCATGTAACTTTTAATGCCATTTATACCCTGATGAATCCCAAATTTATTTCTCCAAGCCCTGGTATCTTTCTTGAGTTCAGGACTATCTCCCCCCAGAAACCTAAATTTTAATATTCTTTAGAAGATTTATCATTGTATAAAATATTATATTTCTTATTTATTAGCTGTTTCTCTTCTAAAATACAACTGCTATATTAATGAATAGATCTTATGCTTTTGATTTTCCTCAGTTGCTCCATTAGAGGTGGTTCTTACTTGCCCCATTATTTAAAAAATGAAAATATAATTTTATCATCATTATTTGACACATAAGTTTTACCTATTCTTTTAACTTTTCAAAAAATTTCTCCTTTCCCTTGACAATAGCATTATCCTAGGTAATCTGGATTGATGAACTACTGTATCATTCTATTTTCCCTATACTTATTCACACATATACACACATGAACACACCCAGGCATGCACACAAACATATGTACATACTCAGAAGATTTATCATTCTTTTATAAAAATAAGTTTATATTGTTTATACAATTCTGTATCTTGTTTTTCTCATACAATGTCACCTTTTGTTTAGAGCTTCCTATATACTAATATATATGTATATTATAAAAATGCATATATATATATATATATATATATATATATGAGTGTGTGTGTGTATAAAATGGTGAGCAAAGACATGGTCCCTACCTTCATGTAATATACAATCTAAAGGAATAAAAGTATACATGATATCACTCACATTTGATTACTTTTCATCTAACCAATGTGGGGAAATTCCAGTCTCTATAAAAATAATAATTCATAGTAGTAATACTTGTAGTTTGTATCTATCTTCCTTAAATAGTGAAGACTCTGAGTGCTAGACATACACTGGATCTAGGGTGTATTACTTTCTTGTACATGGTGTACATTGATATTTGAGAGACTAGGGACTTGTGATATAACAAATCCAATTTTGGGTGGGCAGTCCACATGCAGCATCAACCTAGAATAGTCTAGTCCAAAACTTCTCAACTTGGGCACTACGGACACAGCATTCATTGTTGTGGGGGATGTTCTGTGCCTTGTAGGGTGTTTCACAGTGTCTCTGGCCTTAACTCAGTATGTTAGTATTAAAATCTGTCTCCCAGATTGTAACAACCAGAAATGTCTCAGCCATGGCAAATGTCCCATGGGGGTTATATCTCCCTAAGTTGAGAACAACTTGTATAGACAGAGAAGGAGGGTCTGGGTAAGAATCCAGTAAGATGGAGATTAAAGAGACCCAATGATGAGGAGTTTAGAAGTGAAGATTGGAGAAGAGTCTAGGAAGTTCATTCAGTCCACTTTATGAGATAATGGAAGTGTTCTATATTCATGCTGTCTAATACCATAGTCACTGCCATGCTGCAGCTGTTGAGTACTTGAAATATTCCTCGTACAACTGAGGGACTGATGTTAATTTTCACTTGATTTAATTTTAATTAATGTTAATGTTAATTTAAATAGTTGCATGTGGATGGTGGCCACTGTATCAGATGTGGAGTCTAGAATATTGTTTTACTCTGACTTGGCAGTTAAATGCCTTTCTCTGTAGCCATGGGTTTGATGTATCTAAAGTCTTTAGAGAAATTGTTGGTGAAACTCATATTTTAACAGTCAGCTGGAACCCCAGCTTAATATATGAATAATATAACATTTTAAATATTATTTCTTTTTTTATTTTTTTAGATTTTATTTATTTATTCGTGGGAGACATGGTGGGGGTGGGGAGAGAAGCAGAGGCACAGGCAGAGGGAGAAGCAGGCTCCATGCAGGGAGCCTGACATGGGACTTGACCCCAGTGCTCCAGGATCATGCCCTGGGCTGAAGGCAGTGCTAAACTGCTGAGCCACCCAGGCTGCCCACATTTTAAATTTTAAATTAAAAGGTTCTATTTTCTTTAATACTAAATGATTAATTTATTATTGTAAAGAAATTGAAATATTGTGATTTTTAGAAATCCTTCCCTATAATTATAACACAGGTAGGTATAACAATGTTTTTGTTAGGCATCATATAAAATGGAGAGTTAAAAATTCCTTTTTAAAGTTTTTTTCCTCACTGTGCTTATGAAAGATTTTCAATCTAATCAATACCAAGGGAAAAAATAAAAATTCATTTGAGGGATACATGTATACTGTGTGTGTTGGAGAAAAAGAGGAAAAGAAGAGAAATATCTTGTCTCTTGACATCAGGCTAGATAATTAGGTAAAGGTCAAGAAGACACAAATCAGAATGAAGAATTTAGAAAAGGGAAAAATTGATGTATAATATTCAGCTTCTTTTGTTTATTGTAAGCTTATAATGCTTCTCTAAGTCAATAAAATATAAAGGTAAAAATGTGAAAAATCTCTGAATCTTAGCATAGTAAGTATTTAACCTATTTTACCTTTAAAATACTGAGATATAATTGACATATAACATCATATTAGTCTATGGTATATGACATAATGGCTCACTATAGGTATTTATTGTGAAATGATCACAGTAAGTCTAGTTAACATGCATCACCATACATAGTTACATTTTTTTCTTGTCATGAGAACTTTTAGAATCTTCTATTTTAGCAACTTTGAAATATATAATACAGAATTATTAATTATAGTGACCATGATGTAAATTATATCTCTAGAATTTATTTATTTTATAACTGGAAGCTTGTATCTTTTAGCCACCTTCACCTGATTTTGAGTAAAATATATTAAGCTATGTAAAACTTTTTTGCAGACTTCAAGTAATACCTGTAAGCTAAAATCACTTAAAGATTGAATAATCACTTGAGTTAATCATAAAGTAGGAGGTTCTTGGAGCTATCATGAAATATATCGTGAAATAGAAGTAGCTAATTGTGAAAGAGGCTCCCTTATGCAATGGCTGTGGTTTACAGAATTCCAAAAGGCATTCCTGATCAAAGAACTTGAAAGATGCTTTTTATTCAAGTGTTCTACCATCCATTTAAATGGATTATAAGTAGAAATGGGCTCATGTAGGTTTCTGTCTTTGAATCCAGATTCTAGAAATTTGTGGGAACATGCCATAGCTCAAAAAGTATTCTTTTTTTTCCTAATTATTTATTTTATTCTCAATTCTCAAAATTCTCCAAACAGCTGATTTGTTTGTTGTTGTCTGAAGTTAAAGGATGTCTGGCAAAATAAAAGTGTCACATTTAGAGAAAGACTTGAAAGTTTCAGTTCAAAATAAACATTCAACTTCATTTGATAGAAGTATACTTTCATAAGAGACATTTTACTTTTCTGAATTCATACTATGTTGTATACTATTGATAGGTTTGCAAGAGAATATTTGTACTTTATTAGTCTCAAAAATATTAGATAATCAGCAGAGGATTTCTGTTTTTTTTTTTTTTAAGTCACAACAAATTGTTGTATTTTTCCCCTTTGCCCTTTTTTTTAAAGATTATGAGAGTACAAGGTGAAGTTGAGATACCTCCTTTAACTCTGCATATTATCAGCTTTTAAAGTAAGGAATTGCAATAGAAAAAATATGTGGAATTTTAAAAATTATTTTGTTCATGACATTACAAAATATTTTGCTCTTGGGAGCATGTCCCCATATTGTCTCTCAACTCAGTAGAGATTTTTTTTATAATAGTTTTTTGTTTTGTTTTGTTTTGTTTGCAGTATTTGGTACTTCATTCATGTGTCAAACAATGACGACTTTATGCATTTGAAACCTTAACAAACAGCATCTTATGTGCCATCTAAAGGATTGTAATATTTAAAACCAAAAAAGAGGGAAAAGGACTTGAGAATTAAGAACTCTTTTAATGAGTTCATTAATACTTCAGGGTCTACACATGATGGATGGAAAAAACTGCTTAAGGCAACTTTTTCTTTCAAAAATATGTTTGGTAATTCTATCATCATGAGAAATGCAAAGTTCATTTACATAGTTTAAAAATCTCCCCCTTTCTGCATATTTATATTCTAGAAATGTTTTAATATGCTTCAATTGGTCAGACCATTTTTGAGAAACAGAAAAAAATTGAATTGGAACTTAGTGGTTAACCTGCATATAAATATTAAACTACAACGTATATATAATGTATATTATATGTAATCTATACACATACATACACATACAATCATGTTTAATTATAGAAACTGAAGAATTTTAGGTTTTAGATCATGGCTGAAAACAGGAAAATTGTTTACCATAAATATCACTTTAGTGAAAAATATTTTATAGGTTATAAATATCTTATAGGTTAATTAAATAATAAGTAAGTATTCTGCATTCTAATCATTTGAATTGCATATCTTTGAGTAAAATCATAACTTTCCTTTAAAAACCTGGCTTTCAGGATCCAAAAGGTCGGAAGACAGTTTCTGAAAGTCAGAAAAGTATCTTGTTTTCAATTGTTAGAAAAAAAAAAAATTGAATCCCACTGATGTCTACTTAGTCTTTCAAAGTCTAGTTTGTTTAGAACAAATGACTAGAACAAATATCCCTCTCTAGAATCTAGGATTAAATTTCTATTTCCAGGAATGCAGTTATTTTATTTGTTAACACTAGTCTAGAACACTTTTCCTTTATAATAATCCATAGTGTACTGACTTCCAAAGTGTTAGTAACAAACCCATTGAAACAACATTTCCATGTGAAATACTTTTCCAAGATTCTTTGAGCCCCTTTGGATTCTGTAATGGAGAGCTTTGCTTCTTACTATGACATATGATACAGCAGTAACCCCCTAGAGCATATTTGGGAGCTAGTTAGCCAAAAAGGAGGCAAATGTCCTATTCAGATGTAAAATTTAGTAAGTACGTTATTTAGAGCCTTGAACATACTTAGGTAAGGGTAAGTAGTGAGAGACCCAATATTTCATTATTCATTCAACAAATACCTGTTGAACCCAAGAATGAGCTACACAATGGGATTATAAGCATGAACATGACATGTAAACTTTACCTCATGAAATTGCCATATAGGTTTAACCTAATAGTTCAAGCTCTAAAATAAATTAGAACATGAAGAGTATGAAAAAGCAAACTGTTTTTGAAGTTGAGATTTCTGTTTCAGAACAATGATGTATACCCATGTGCATTGTGTATAGCTTGACTCAGACATTTGTAAAATGACCATAAATAGCCCTGTTTTAAGTGAAAACAGAAAGGAGTAAATTTAAAAATAATAAATTAGTTGTGAGATAAGTAACTGGATAAAGAGATATAGTAGTGGAAGTTTTACTTTTCTTCCATCCTAATTTAGATTTTTTAAAAAATATTTTATTTATATACTTGAGAGAGAGAGACAGAGAGAGCATGAGCTGCGGGAGGGGCTGAGAGAGAGGGAGAAGCAGACTCCCCATGGAGCAGGGAGCCCATGCGGGGCTCAATCCCAGGACTCTGGGATCAGGACCTAAACCAGTGAGCTGAAGGCAGACACTTAACTGACTGACCACGTAGGCACCCCGTCCTAATTTAGATTATATACTGAGTTGGCAGCACAGATTCCTACCTGAGGAATATAACTAAAAAGCAAAACAAAACGCACAGCAGATTCATGGGACCACTTCAAATGGGATGACTAAGACAATCATGTGGAAAAGGCATGGAGCCAGTGTTCCAGAACATACTTTTATACTTCTCACATTTGTACCTGGCAGTTCTGGAGTGTCAAGATGGCAACAGTCTCCAGAGTATCGAGTCACGTGGGTATGGTCACGCTCAATGCTATTTTTGGCCACTGTTACCTTCTGAGTGAGGATTGATATGCATGGGTTTCAGTTAATGCTGTTTTCTTAGTTATGACAATTGTTGTGTACTGCAATTTTTTAATACTTCTGAAAATGTTCCTCCACTCATCTACTAAGTTTTACAATCTGTTTGCAGTCTTTTTTATCTGAGTACTGCACACATTTGGATTTAATTTTAGAACATACACACACACATAGCATTCTAACTGCTGTATATATGTGAATAAAATTTTATTAAAAGTATGTTTGTAACTAAAATTGCATCTAATTTAGCCAAATGGGATAGTTTCAAGTAATTATTAAAGCATATAAAGCAGCAATAAAAGCAATTACTATTCACCATTTAATTTAGTTGAAAAATCTAATAAAACATGTTTTTAATAAAAATGATGTAAAACAGTATACTTAATACAAAATTAAATTTAGTGGTTAATTTTTTATGATGGTGAGTTTTAATTAGAAAAGCTATTAAAATTTTTTTATGCAGAACACCAAATTCCCTATTGATGTAATGTTGTCTTGTGTAAGTGACTTTCTTTGTTCCAAAACTTTGTTTTCTTTTAGTAGTTTCTAATTGTTTAGGAAATTTTGCATAAAGCAAAAAATAGTTAAAAGGATTATTTTATATAAATGTAATAAAATATTTGACTTCCCGAATTGAATCTGTTCTTGATGGTATTCTCAATTTTTAAGTTGCATACACTTGTGGGATTAAAATACCTAAGAATGATACAATGCTGTTAGTTTTTCAAGTTGTTCTAATGCCAAATTTAAAAACAATTTACATGATAAACATTTAATTAATTATTCTGCATTGAGGTGGTTACACCGATAAAGTTTTTAGAAAGCTTTCTCTTCATGGCAGTTCTATAAAAAATATATTATGATTTTCAGAAATATAAAATATCTTTATACGTAATATAAGGAAGATAGAGAATTAGGTGGAATGTTTCTATGAATTGGAGGAATTTCAATTGCTAGATTCTTTTAAATATTATGTGTGTGCGTGTGTGCGCGTGTGTGCGTGTGTGTGTGTGTGTGTATGTTTAATCATTTGAAATTGTTTTTAGGCAGTTACTCTATTTCCAAAAGCAGAAGAATAGCAGTGGGGCTTACATGTAAAACATAAGTATGGAAAAAAGATGCATAGTTATGCATTTACTTTAAATGCTTTTGTAAGGGATATTTTCTTATATTTAGGGTGATCATATTTAAAAGTTTACTTTTATCTTGAATTAAAATTCTGCTTCTTGATACTTTACTGATATTATATAAGTGATTTTTCATATAAGTGAGTACTTGTTTAGAAATTTAGTTTATTGATTTCAGTCTAAAGCTTGCTGTGCACTCCAGACACCAATCCAATCTTAGCTAGTTCCTGGACCTCTGGAAAATTAAGGGAAATTGGCTAGCTTCCAGTCTTGATTTGGAGAGTCTAATCTGATCAGTGAAGGATGTCAGATTAATTTGGAATTTTAATTCTGGGTTAGTTCTTTGTTTTGAAGTATTATTCTTTTGCTTTGTCATGATCTTTCTGACAGTGTTCACTAGACCATGCATGATTACATGGATCCAACATTCAATTTTTTAGCACCTCCAGGGGATGCCAAAATTCTGGTAGGACCAAGTAGCAGATTACTAGACCCTTTGTCCTTGAATATGAGTTTTGTCTGTCTGATAATGCATAAATAAGACAAGAATGCACATGATACCAAAGAGATGTTAGAAAGTGCATATATTATGAATATTTATTAAAATAAATTTTGAACTTATAAGTTCATGTATCCAGTTATATTATAGAATCAGAACTGCTTGAAATTTACCAATTTGAATGTTTAAGTAGTTTTTTTTCCCCAAAAAATTTGTGTTTGTTTTTACTACCACCTGGCTAACCTTTGTAAATTCTTACTGTAAAGTCAACACCATGCTGTGTTTCTTTACAACTTTCTTGTGGGTAAGTGTGGGTCATCTAGCTACTACTTAAAAAAAACAAACAAACAAACAAAAAAAAGGTTTACAGAGATCATAATTAGATGATAATTCATGAAGGAAAGAATAGTCAGAGGCTATTGAAGAAAAACAATGGAAAGGATACTTCATTATAAATTTATAGTATAATTGTTTTCTTATCACTCCTTTATTTGACTGGGAACACCTGCAGGCAGGAACAGTACATCATCTGCATCCTTGCACCCTGTCTTTGGAGTCAAGAACAGTGTTTGACATGTTATAAGATGTAGTCTTTGAATTGAAATAGTGTTTGAAATTTCTTCCCCATCTGCTTGCTTCTGAGGTGGAAGTTCACTCAACTCTTAGACTTAGTCTTTCTTGCCAAAAAAGAGATAGGCAGCTGACTTCCTTGCCCATGAATGAATATTTTGTCCTTTTCGCATCTCACTTTGGGGTTTCTGATGCTTATTGCTGTCTCCCTCATCTACCGCCCAACCCATTGAGGAACAATGGAATAAAAAAGTAGCTTGGAAATCTTCAAGCGAAGTCATTAAGGAGGCAGCAGGAAGACACTATTAAGTTTAAATATTGACACCTGATTTCTCATACCAGCTCTTCCAGTAACTAGTTTTGTGGCCTTACTTAAGAATTATTAACACCTTGGGGCAACCATTTCTACATCTGTAAATGGGAAGGAAGCTCAGATAACCTCTAAGATTTATTCTAGTCCTAGAACACTCTAAGTATTCACCTTTTTAGGATTCTCTTTCTCATCTATAATGTTTTCTGTTGTTTTCATCCTGACAAAACACTTTCCTTTAAAAAATAAGTGGGACTCTATTGTTTTATTTTTTTTTTTTAAGAATTATTTATTTGAGAGATAGAGAGTGTGTACATGCATGTGTGAGTGTGAGCCAGGGGAAGGACAGAGGAAGAAGGAGAGAGAATCTCAAGAAGACTCCCCATTGAACATGGAGCCTGACTCGGGGCTCAATCTTTCTACCCTGAGATCATGACCTGAGCCAAAATCAAGAGTCAGATGCTTAACCTACTGAGCCATCCTGGGGCTCCTTTATCATTTTCTATATATCCTTAAACTACTCTAAGTATTTTCTCAGGCTAGAGGAAGGGATTAAGGAATAATGGAGACACCGTCATCCTTCTCCCAACTGGTCATTCCCATATTTAAAGAGCCATTTCATTTATTTTTTTTTTAGTTTTTATATAAATTCCAGTTAGTTAACACACAGTGTAATATTAGTTTCAGCCATCTTAATTCCAGGCTGTTTATTTATATTTATATTTATATTTATTTATATTTATATTTATATATTATATTTATATGTAACATATACTATATATAATAATTTATATATTACATTTTATATATTACATTTTAATTCCAGGGTGCATATGTGTGTGTGTGTGTGTGTGTGTATATATATATAGAGAGAGAGAGAGAGAAAGAGAGAGAGTGTATTAGGAAACCAGGGTGATTACTGAAGGAGCAGACTTCCCAGTTTCCCTCCAATCTTGACTACAAGATATTCCAGAGTTCAGAGTTACTTTGTCTTGTTTTTGCTGCCAATCTTCCATGCTTTTGGTAAGAAACTACAGTCAACACAGAGGCTGGTAGATATTACCAATATGTGAAATTAATTCTCCTCTCTTTCCCCCTCTTCTTTATGAACATCATGCTTAAGAACCCTTATTCCTTCCTGAATATATGTATATAGAATGTGCATATTTATGTATGAGTGGTTATGTGTGTATTTAGAGAGAGAAACAAAGGGGGGAGAGAATAGCTGTGTGTGTGTGTGTGTGTGTGTGTGTGTGCAAGGGATGAGAGAGTGAGGGAGGGACAGAGAGAGAAAGGGAGGAGGATTTAGGTTTAGTACTTTCAACAATTATGATTATTATATTCTTTGAAACACTTTTCATAAAATTTATCCTGAGCTCCTAAGGTACTGGAGGGTTTCTTAGAATTTCCTTTAACAGCAGCATCACTGAAGCTTTGACAACCTTCAATGTCTATATACATTTCAGAAACTTTGAGATTTTTGGCAGTCAAGTATCAATCAGCACATCTCTCAGTCTGGGGATTTATTTCACTAACATATCATTATTGCTACTGCATAATAACATCTTGGAGAATACATTCTAGCATCATACAGAATAAAAAACACAACTCATCACTGCTTAGCTCTGTCTTTATTCAAATCTATGATAAAGCAATCAAGAAAAATCAGATTAGCATTATAGGTACAGGGGAGGGTTAGTACACTGAACAATGATGCCAGGGTTCTAAATTGGGCTCAGTGAGAACATACTTACTTAACGCATGTCAACGACATCAGCAGTTTGTTTATCTAAAATGTGATGTGCATAATTCTATTTTTGGATCGATGAGAAACATCTAGTCTCTCATCTTAATTTAACCATCTAAAATCAAATTGTTGTAAGATATTTCCAACAGAAAGTGATGATAGGTGGTGACAAGAACTGTCTTGATTGCTTACTGTATGCCAGGCGCTGCCCAAGAATTAACTTTTCAGATTTTCGCAACAATCCTATGAGGTACAAACTGTTATTGTTTTTATGGTATAGATGAGGACATTGAGGCTACATAACTAGTCTGTCATTATCCAACTGCAAAGTGGTAGAAACAAGATCAGAACATAGATCTGGAGCCTATGTCTTTAAAGATGGGTTTTTAAGTTGCCACAAGCCCACCTCTCTAACCATTGCATTTATCATGTTCTGTAGCCTAGGCTTGCTTACGCACATTATTTTATGCCATGCATGTTCAACTATCTCATCATGTTTTTATTTTTTGAACAGGGAATTAATATTGGGGTTCATATTTTAGTATTGCCTGTGCTTTTAAAACTGTCTATAATAGCTACTTGTAGATGTTTTCTTGTACTTTCCTATTTTCATGCATGTATCTTCTTTGCTTCCGCATTGTTATAAAGGAATTAAAATATTCTTTCTAGCCATTGTAATCTATTGGTTTTATATAGCTTTCTAAAAGGAGTAACAAACTTAAAATGTTTATTTCTATAACACCTCTTGACAATAATTGTCCTGTTTTTAAAATTCATATTTCCTTTTATCTGTTAAATACGTAATTGACTTTTGATGATTTCTTTCATTTCCCCCTATTCTTCCCTTTTTGGAAAGGACAATAAGAAATTATGATTGACCTCCTCTAGTGCATTCATTATTTCATATCTTCTCATTTTACTTTACTGTGCTTTATTCTAAATAATAAGAGCAAGCTTTCGGAGAAGGGGGAAAAAAACACTTTTCATTCATGACTATCCACTCATGCCAATAATGATTTATCTTATAAGCTTTTTTGGGGAAACATTTCAGTTTTGCTTTGTGTGACTAACAATAAAGTGTACACTTTTTGATGAAGAGTACCATTTTTCTACATAAAGCATCCAGATGAATAGGCTATTTTGAAGTATCAATCATACAGGGTGCATATCTTAACATACTTTATAGCAATAATACATTAATCTAATAAAGGCATTTTTGAAAGACTGTTAAAGGGTGCATAAATGTGGAAATTATACAGATTAAATTGGGTAAACTTATATAATAATGGTACATTCAGCCATACATAAATGTGAATAAATTAAAAAAATAAAACATCAAACTTCAAAAGAAGGCTTTTAATATTATAAATTGAAATCTCTTGCATTTGTGAAAAGAATACAACTAGATCAGTAAAGGTTACTAAATGCTCATGAGATATTGTGGCTTTGAGAATATATATTGAGTGAATTGAAGGTTAATAGAGCCAGTTACCACTTGGGTATATTTTTTGTCTGGTGATTATAAATGTCCCTCCATGTTCATAGGGCTTGTCAACTGGCCAATCTATAAATAGACTGGCTTTTGCATTTGCATCTATAGATAAGAACCCATTCATATCTTCTTAAAAAGAAGACTATAAAATGTTATTCTGGAAGTGAAACTTTTGCAAATAAATTAAGTATTTTGACTACCTTTTGAAAATGTTTTGTACCCCATCATGGTGATATTATAATAATGTCATTCAGTTTAATAATCAAAATGATTGGGCACCTGGGTGGCTCAGTCGATTAAGCATCTTCCTTTGGCTCAGGTCATGATCCCAGGGTCCTGGGATTGAGCCCCACATTGGGCTCCCTGCTCAGTGAAGAGCCTGCTTCTCCTTCACCCTCTGCTGCTCCCCCTGCTTGTGGTCCCTCACTCTCTTGCTCTGTCAAATGAATAAAATCTTTAAAATAATGATCAGAATGGTTTATTGGGTCACATATTATTCTCATTTCAAAATTAAACCCTGTCTTTTGTTTTCTTTCCATTAAACTATTCTTTTTTGTTACTAAATATAATGTTTTGCCTTGTTAAGCAAGTATTTACTAAGAATTCTTTATAAGGCAGATTCCAAGCCATTATGAAAGATGACAGTGGACAAGGATGTGGTACAATGGACAGTGGTGGGCTAGAGTTCACAGGACCAAAGCGTAGATCCCAGTTCTGTGATATAACATGTCCTGATGCATTCCATTTCACATACGTTAACCTAAAGGTCCTCCATTTTAAGGTAATATTTGCCTTCTTAACCTCACAGAATCTATGACAGAAACCAATAAGATAATATGGCTATTCACAAATATTGATTGACCACCTTCTATATGCCAGAAGTATAAAAAGTGCTTGAAATTTGGCAGTGGGCAAAATAAAAAAAGACCCACACTATTAACATTGATGTATAGACTGGTAGTGTGGGGACATAAGAGTAAATTTGTGATTACAAATTATGACAACCACTCTGAATGGAAGGAGCCACATGAGAGAGAATAACAGTGGCGCTGATTTAACCTGGCCATGGGAGAGCTAGAAATGCCTCTTAGAAAAAGTGACATAGGTCCAGAAGGTGAAAAACAGTTCACAGGTGAAGAAAGGCATAAGAACACCTTGGACAGAAACCTGCATGAGCAAAATAATGTGCTTTATAAATTGTTAGGTATAATGGGGCCATATTTTGATATTAAACTATGTATGCTTGGTTTTTCAAATTCTTTTACTTCTGCTCACCACATCTCCTTTTAAGCAGAGTCCAGGGCTTTTCAAATGAACTGCCCTTAGGCTAAGCATGTTACAGAAAGAATAAAGAATCAATTGTTTGGTTTTTGAGTACTTAAGTTGATATTTTAAAATTAATAGCATAGATATGCATCTTTAAAAGCAATGACTTTGACCGGTGAGATCCAAACATAGAATAGAATTCTAAGAAATTGGCTTTAAATAGAAGCAAAAGCCTAGAGGCCTGGATGAATAAATTATAGAAAGGACAAGAATGCATAATAAGAACTTTTTTCCTCCCCAAAGAAGTTAACCTTCCTACTGTATGTGGGAAAGAGCAATTTAGAGAGATGAGCTGCATGGTTCTCTGAAAAAAGCCTAGTGGCCATGGCCAGGGAAGTGGAGTAATTGGAATATTCTTGAAGATAAAAGAACAGAGTTCTACACCCAGGGTATTGTTAGGGTGGCCACAAACCTCATAGAGAGATGCCCTGTGTCCAACATGGCATCTGAAGAGTGCAGTACTTAGCATGAGGCACTTAGGTGATAGGCTAAGGGAAAATCTCACAGATGCCCTGGCTAGCATGGTTGGGGTAAGGTGGCAGGAAGAAGCAGCCAAGAGGTCTGGTGAACTGTAAGAATCTCTGAGATTGAGTGGACCAAGTCCCAAATCTACTATTTGGAAGCTCTGGCAGAGGTATGGTTATCATTAGCAGATTCCACAAGGATAGGCATCTGATGAGAAGGTTACTCTTCCATGCAGGACGAGGAGGACAGAATAAGTTGGCCTCCTTTTCTTTCTCAGGCTTCCAAGCTTCATTCACTATCATGTCACTGAGATTCCTAAAGGAGAAGGAAAAGGAGTGCTGGTGGTTAGAATCCTGAGAAGTTTACAAGGCAGAGTAGTTCTACAAAAAAAAAAAAAAAAAAAAAAAGAGTTTTTCACTGGAATGACCAAGCATCCTTCATGGGCCATATATTTCCCTACCTGACGAGCAGTGGGGCAATAAAGTGAATTCAGTTAAAAAAGGAAGATGCCCCTTTTTGTACACTTGAGTTGGTGACCATGTCAATTTAAACCAGTTCTACATGGAATATAGATATTGAGAGTAATCATCATTAAATTTGGGGCAGAGCTTAGAAGTTAACATTCTAAAGTAGCTTCACAGTTATCTTAAATTTATCATCCTGAGCAATATTCTTCCTTTTTTAATGCCTTCTAGGAAATTGGAAAGCAGGTCCATTTTGTACGTACATTCTTTTATAAGTAATCAGTAGGCATTTCAGAAATCCACCTCCAAAGCAAAAGATCTTTTAAAACTATGCTATTTTGATCCCATGTGAGTAATTCTTTTATATTGGCTTATTGTGATATATACATGGTTGGCTTGACCATGACTTATTAAATGGTTTATCTTCTACACTTACCTATTTGAGATGAATTATAATATGTAGCAAAGGAATATCTTCTTGTGGGAAGTAATTTTTTCTTTCTTTTTTTTTTTGCTAAAGTGATGTCATTGACAGTATGTGTCATTGGCTCCTGAGCGTCATTCTATAGCCACATCTAATGTCACCTAAAGAATGCTGCTGCTTGAAGACATCCTTTGCTGTACCAGTTGTCTTTATTAATCAGTGGCAAAAGCCATCATTAACAAGAATGACTTAAATTTGGGAAAATGAAATTAACTTCATCTGAGACTTTTTACTTTCAATTAGAATACAATTTACGTCTGTCTACCTGATGCAATTTTCTGTGACCTCATCAATTGCTGAGTGGTTTATGTCCATCATCCTTCAAAACTGGCATTTATTTCATTTTAATATAAAGAAAAACCATGTTATTTATTGTCTCCCTTGCAAGTAAAATCATGTATTCATAGCTCACAGGTTTAAATTTAGACTAAACATCTTTGCTAAAGAAAATGTAACATTTCAGTTATCTGAGATGAAAAAAAATAACACATGTGCATTGAATTTCTCTTTTCATGGAAATTATTTTACAGTCAGAAGGTAAACCTCTGGGTTTAGAAGCCTATAAAGGCATTTTTAAATAGAATATTTTTATGTGATAGTTTGTGGCCAACCTACTTTGGAAGTTAGTTTTATTTTTTTTATTATTTTGTTTTTCTAGAGATATGAACAGATATTTGCTACTGTTTACACTGTTGCCATTGAAGGTAATATCCTGGAACCCTTGAACATTTTTTGTTTCATGCTGAAAGAGGCAGTAATGGAAAATAGTAAAATCACCAGTTACTCTAATAACCACTAGAGGTCTACTGATATCAAATTTCTGCCAACATTCTTCATTTCTACAAATATTTAATTTCATGTGAATTAAAGTAAATTTCCTCTTTCTTGTTATATCTTTTTTTCTGTGAACTTTAATTCCACTTAAAATTGATGGTATTTGACAGTTTGGATGGGGATTATTTTTGTTTGGGTATTTATGTTTTGTTTTTTGTTTTCCTTTCAAGTTTAAATACTATATCAGACTATTAACTATTTTAAGAATAGTTAACTTTTAAATGGTTGGTATATATTGGGTACTTTATATAAACACACATATGTGTGTACACGTGTGTGTGTGTATATATATCCCATGTGTGTATATATGATAACATTAGTTTTAAAATTTGTCTTACTTTTCATTCAGTAGATTATATGAATTCCATTTGATTCTAAGGCAAGAATTTACTGCCTGATGTTACACATTTTCACACTGACTTGTGAGTACACCTTCAGGGGATTTGCAGTGTGCATACACATCAAACATAGAGTTCACCATTCAGGGACTCATGCTGTAGTCAGTTATGTTCCTAAAAATAGATGGCTTCTATTTTGTTAGAAACAAGTAAGTGTTACTAGGCACCATTTTGTAGAAAATTTGTGTCTAAGAACCCTGGAAGCATTACATATTGTTGTTCTTTTCAAATAATTTGCCATTTTACATTCTTTTATATAAAAGAAGGTAGCAATTGTTATCTGCATGAGAGAACTGAGGGGCTCATCTCTGAACCTTGGACTTGTCTGTCTTCCTGTCATGGACCACAGGGACATCTAAGGAACTAAGAAACACCCTGTAGTCAGAGAGTCTCCTGTGTCTATAGTACTTTAAAGAGTCCCAGCTCTCAAAGCTCAGTAGAAATGTCAGTTTCATTATTCTCTCATCTGATCTGTCTGGCTCCAGCCCCATTTTCTTGCTGAGATGAATAGTGAAATTAGAAATGTGGTGTCATCTTGTTGGAACAAGGAGGAAAGGCAATGTGTAAGTTCTGGGATTCCCTTCCAATTAGCCAAAATAATTATGAGTACATCTGCAATAAAGAGAAAACTTCAACTTAAGGAAACATTACATCGACATTTTTTTTGGAGCATTTAGTGAGCTGCCCCTGAATTTATTTTCAGAAGGTATTCTATCTAGGAGACAGGAGCAAGATTACAAATGTAGCAAAAGGATGACTTTTATTTAGTCCAGTTAGCTAGCACTAATTATTTTGTAGTTGTATTTTACACTATCCAGGATGACCTTTTTTTTTTTTTTTTGAGTAGGCAAAATAGGCTGCTGTTGATGTCAGGGATTTGGAAGATGCCAGAAATGGCTCCCCTTGGCTGCTGTGTGTAGGTATGAAATGATGACGTTTGTGCACTCTACAAAGGCTACTGTTGGCCATGGGGTGAGTGAAGCTGATTATTGGTCATGTTCTGTTCTGCCAAGCCAAAAGGGCAAGACTGCATTCACCTAGAGGAATAGGCAACTTTTTATAATTCCTCTGGCAAAGGGAAGTGCCTTTTGCAAGTAGCTAGCCTTTCTGCAGTTTGCTCAAGGCATCCCCATGTGTATGCTATTCTCTTCCTCCTACTAAAGTATCACTTTCATTCACCTATCATATATAAAATTTTGCCATTATATCTTTGGCATCTGAAGTTTCTCATATTTTCCCCTTATGATTACTTTAATTATTATCAAATTATTATAATTAATATACACACACTTCTCAAACTCTCACTTTTGCAATTTTTAAAAAAATTTTTTTTAAATTTTTATTTATTTGTGATAGTCACAGAGAGAGAGAGAGAGAATGAGGCAGAGACACAGGCAGAGGGAGAAGCAGGCTCCATGCACCGGGAGCCCGACGTGGGATTCGATCCCGGGTCTCCAGGATCGCGCCCTGGGCCAAAGGCAGGCGCCAAACCGCTGTGCCACCCAGGGATCCCTCACCTTTGCAATTATAAATGAACACCTAATTTAAAGTATCAACTACTAAAAAAAATAAATTATCAACTACTAACTGGGAAGACTCAGCAGAACTTAAAAGTTTTTAAAAAAATCTATGGAAAGTATATATTATATACATTATACATACCAAAATTTCAAACATAAACACAGAGGAAACAACAGACTGCATATGTATTTATAGTAGGATGCACTCATCCCTCAGCTTCAAAATTATTTGCTTCTCAACTATTTAAATTGGGCAATGAAGAGCCCTGAAAGAGAACATGCATTTGACTTTCCAAGATTTTACCTCCACTTTGGCCATGCGCTTTATGTCAAGATTATAGTGAAACTTCTATCGAGATTAATTCCTTCTCTCCTTTTGTTGAACTGTGATCTAATGAATGAAAAAAAACTTTTTTCACTTACTACTTATGGAAACATTTCTTAAAAATGATTAAAAAGATTTATGACTGCTAATATACTGGGTTCAAGAACAATTCATTCATTCTTCAATTATTAAGCCCTTCCTACGAGGCAGAAACTTTTTTACTGCTAGGACCATAGTGGTAAACAAGGCAGACAAGATATCTGGCATCTTGGAATTTATATTCTAATAAGATAAAGATCTAACTATGTGATGTAAACTAAAACACTAAGCCTTATATGTCCATGCTTTCATGACTATGAAACAGCTTTTTAAAAAAAATGTTTTATTTGTGAGAGAGAGTGAAAGAGAGGCTGCTCCTGAGGCAGGGAAGGGCAGTGGAAAAGAGAGAGAGAAACTTTAGCACACCTGGCTCTCAGCACGGTGGTGCAGGGTTCGGTTTCATGACCCCGAGTTCATTACCTGGGCTGAAACCAAGAGTTTGATACTTAACCTACTGCACCACCCAGGTGTCCCAAAACAGCTTTTTTTTTTTTTTTTTTTTTTTTTTTTTTTAAGAAAGAAAATTAGAAACACAAGTTTCTCTTTTAAGGAAGGATAATTTTTTTATTATTAAAACTGTTTAATAACTAAGGGGGAAAAGTCTAAAAAAGTATGTGTTTGTTACAGTGTGCTCTGTTCTTTTCAGGCCATCTAAGAAAAGATAACCTTTCTTGGGCTATGAAGCTCATGATCCCCATTTACCCCTATAAAGTACACTCAATGACTTCATTCTTGAGTTAGCCTCATAATTTATGAGATATTGCTTGTAAATTTAGGGAAGCAATGAAAGAATGAGCACTGCAGCAACTGGTCATTCAAAATGTTATCAGTTGAGGTAAATAAAACTATATAAGAACTTGGATTTCTTTTGGTTTTGTGGGGTACTTTATTTTCAAAGCTATGAAAAATGCCACATACTTGTGATCAGCAAAAGGAACATGACTACTTGGTATTTTCCTGCTGCAAACATTAAAATATAAAATGATTCTGGCAATGTTTTTCCTGAAGACTAAATGTGAAGCTTTATTTTTTGTTTCTTATTTTTTAAAACTATTTTTTGAAGCAGTTTTAGTTTTGCAACAAAATTAAGGCAGAGGTACAGTGATTTTCCATGTACATTCTGCCCCCACATGTACATAGTCTACACAGTATCAAAATCACTCACCAGAATGGTACATTTTTTACCAAGGATGAACCTATAATAACTCATCATTACCACCTACAGTCCTTGGACTTCATTCTTGGTGTTGTACATTCTTTGGTTCTGGATAAATGTAAAATGACGTCATCATTATATCATAGAGTATTTTCAGTGCCCTAAAAATCCTCTGTGTCCTTTTTTTTTTAATCTCTTCCTACCCATCCCTGACACCCAGTGATCTTTTTATTGTCTCCACAGTTTTGCCTTTTCCAGAATGTTATTTAGTTACAATAATACATGATGAAGCCTTTTCAGATTGGCTTCTTTCACTAAGTAATATACTTTTAAGATTCCTCCATATCTTTCCCTGACTTGATAGCTCATTTGTTTTCTGGCAGTGAATAATATTTCACTGTCTGAATGTCCCACAGTTTATTTATCCGAACACCTGTTGAAGGTCATCTTGGTTGCTTCCAAGTATTGACAATTATGAAGGCTGTTATAAGCATCTACATGCAGGGTTTGTGTGGACATAAATTTTCAGCTCCTTTGGATAAATGCTAGAGAGCGTGATTGATGGATTGTATCATGAGGGCATGTTTAGCTTTTAATAAACAATCAAACTGTCTTCCAAAATTATTTTGCATTCCCACCAGCAATGAATGAGAGGTCCTGTTGCTCCATATCCTTATCAGCATTTGATGTTACTAGTATTCTGAATTTTGTCCATTCTAGTTGGTGTATGGTTGTATCTCATTGCTGTTTTAATTTGCATTCCCTAACGACACATAATTTGGAGCATGTTTTATGTACTTATTTGCCATCTGTATATCTTCTTTGCTGAGACAGCAAGTAAAGTCTTTGGCCTATTTTTGAAATGTGTTGTTTTCTTACTGTTGAGTTTTAAGGGTTCTTTGTATATTTTGAATAACAGTCCTTTATCATGTGTGCCTTTTGCAAATTTTTTCCATGGATTGCTCAGTCAGTTGTATCCAATTCTTGATTTTGGCACAGGTCATGACCTAGGGTCATGAGATCAAGCCCTGCATTAGGCTCTGCACTCAGTGGGGAGTCTGCTTGAGATTTTTCTCTCTTCTCTCCCTCTGTCCCTCCCCCAACTCTTTCTCTCTCCCTCTCTCTCAAATAAATAAATAAATAAATATTTTTAAAAAAGTCATCACCATGCTCAAGGGTATCTAAGTTTTCTCCTTGATTATCTTCTAGGAGTTTTCTAGTTTTTATTTTATGTTTAGACCTATGTTCCACTTTGAGTTAATTTTTTGAAGGTTCTGGGGCCTGGATTAATTTTTTTACATGTGGACACCAGTTATTCCCACACTATTTGTTCAAGAGATTGTCTTTGCTTCATTGTATTGCATTTGGTCCTTTTTCAAGGTCAGTTGACTCTTTATATTGGTCTGTTTCTGGGCTCTCTCTTCTCTTCCATTGATTTGTTTATCTAATCTTTGGCTAATGCCATACTCTCCTACCATAGATTTAGGGTACATGTTTAGGTTGGGTAGTGTTAATTTTCCAACTTTATTCTCCTCCTTCAATATTATATTGGCTATTCTGAGTCTTTTGACTCTCTATGTCAACCTTAGAACAGTTTTTCAATACCCATGAGATAACTTGGGATTTTGAGTGACATTTTGTTGAATCTATAGATCAATTTTAGAAAACTGGCATCTTGACAATATTGAGTCTTTCTACCTAATAACATGAAATCTATCTCCATTTATTTAGTTCTTTTGTGATTTTGTTCATCAGAGTTTTGCAGTTTTCCTCATAGATACTATACATGTTTTGATAGATTTATACCTAAGTATTTCATTTTCGGGGATGGATATTGTGTTTTTAATTTCTAATTATGCTTGTTCATTGTTGATGTATAGGAAAGCAACTGACTTTTATACATAATATTTGTTCTTCAACCTTCCTCTAATCACTTAGTTTCAGGAGGCTTTTGTTGATTCTTTAGATTTTCTACATACAGAATCATGTCATTTGTAAACAAAGACAGTTTTATGTTTTCCTTCTCAATATAAATATATTTTAATTGCTTTTCTTAACTCACTGCATTACCTGGAACTTCCAATATGATGCTAAGAGGAACAGGTAAGGGTGGACATTCTTGCCTCATACCTGATCTTATGGGAGAGCTTGGAGTTTCACACCATTAAGTATGATGTTAGGGGACTCCTGGGTGGCTCAGTCAGTTAAGTGTCTGCCTTTGGCCAAGGTCACAATCTCAGGGTTCTGGAATTGAGCCTGTGTTGGGCTCTGTGCTCAGCGGGGAGCCTGCTTCTCCTTCTCTCTCTGCCCCTCCACATGCGTGTGCTCTCTTTCTCGTCTTTCTCTCTCTCAAAAAATAAATAAATAAGTAAATAAATAAATAAATAAATAAATAAATAAAATATTTTTTAAAAGTATGATGTTAGCTGTAGGATTTTTGTAGACAGACTTTATCAAGTTGAGAAAGTGTCCTTTTAAAAAAAATTATTTAATCATGAGAGACACAGAGAGAGAGGCAGAGACATAGGCAGAGGGAGAGGCAGACTCCTCGGAGCCTGATGCGGGACTCGATCTCCAAACCCCAAGATCACGCCCTGAGCTGAAGGCAGATGCTCAACTGCTGAGGCTCCCAGGCATCCTGAGAAAGTGTCCTTCTATTTCTAGTTTACTGAGAGTTTTTGTCATGAATAGTTCTGGATTTTATCAAATGCTTTTTCTGCTTCTATTGATTTGATCATGTGATTAAAAAAAAATCTATTGATGTGATGAAGTACATTAATTCACTTTGGAATGTGAGAATCAGTCTTCCATACCAGGAATAAATCCCAATTGGTCATGGTGTATAATTAATTTTATGCTTTTTTAGATTAAGTTTGCTAATATTTTGTTGTATCTATGTTTATGAGAGATATTGGTGGGTAGTTTTCTTTTCATGTTATGAATTTTTCTGATTTTGGTATAAAGATAGTTCTGACTTCGTAGAATGAGTTAAGAAGTTTCCTCTATTTCTGTCCTCTGAAAGAGATTGTAGAGAATTGTTATGATTTTTTCATTAAGTGTTTGGTAGAATTTACCAGTAAACCCTCTGGTCCTAGTACTTTCTGTTTTAGAAGGTTATTTATTACAGATTTCAATTTCATTGATAGACATTGGCCTATTTTGATAGTCTGTTTCTTTTTGTATGAGTTTGTCAGCTTGTGTCTTTCTAGAAATTGGTCCATTTCATCTAGATTACCATATGTGGGGGCAGAGAGTTGTTCATACTGTTCCTTTGATATCTTTTTAAGGTCCACTGGATCCGTGGTGATATATCCTCTTACATTTCTGATATTAGTAATATGTGTCCTCTCTCTATCTCTGTGGTTAGCCTGGTTAGAAACTTATTGATCTTTATCAAAAAAATATTTTTTGGTTGCTTTGATTTTCTTTATTGATTTCCTATTTTCAGTTTCATTGATCTCTGCTCTAATTTTTATTCTGTTGTTGAATTCTGGTTGAATTTTCACTTCTTTTTCTAGTTTACATAAAGTGGAAACATTGATTTTGGATCTTTCATTTTTTCTAATATATACCTGAAATACTATAAATTTCACTCTAAGCTCTGCTTTCATTGCATTCCACAAATTTCGATAAATTGTTTTAATTCATTTAGTTCAAAATATTTTAAAATTTCTCCTGAAATATCTTTTTTGACTTGTGTATTTAGAAGTGTCTTGTTTTGTTTGGTTTTTTAAAGTTTTTATTTAAATTTCTGTTAACATACAGTGTAATATTAGTTCAGGTGTACAATTTACTGATTCAACACTTACATGAACACCTGATATTTATCACAAGTGTATTCCTTAATCTCCATCACATATTTAACCCATCCCCCCTTCTGGTTACCATCAGTTTGTTCCCTATAGTTAAGACCCATTAGGTTAGCTAAAGATTTCTCAACAGAAACTTGGCAAGCCAGAGGAGAGTGGAATGATATATTCAAAGTGCTGAATGAGAAAAATCTGCAGCCAAGAATATTCTATACAGCAAGGCTATGCTTCAGAATAGAAGAAAGGATAAAGGGTTTCTCAGACAAACAAAAGTAAAGGAGTTTGTGACTACTAAACCAGTCCTGCAAGAAATATTAAAGGGGACTCTCTGAGTGGAAAGGTTACAAGTATATTGTTTACATGCCGCGAATTTGGGGACTTTTCTATTGATCTCTCTGTTATTGATTTCTAGTTTAATTCATTGTGTTCTAAGATCATACATTGTGTAATGTCTATTCTTTCAAATGTGTTAAGATATGATTTATGGCAGAATGTAGTCTAACTGTTGAATGTTCCATGTGAGCTTGAGAAGAGTGTATATTTTGCTGTTGTTGGATGAAGTAGTCTATAAATGTGAATTAAATTCAGTTGATTTATGGCATTGTTGAGGTCAACTATGTCTGTCCTGATTTTCTGGCTGCTGAGAGAGGAATGTTAAAATCTCTAACTGTAATAGTGGATCTATCTATTGTTTGTTGTGGTCCTGTCAGCTTTTGGTTCAGTTGACACTCTGTTGTTAAGCACATACTCCTTAAGAATTGTTATGTTTCCTTGGAGAAGAATTGCCCTCTTTATTGTTATATAATGCCTTTCTTTATTCCTGATAAATTTCCTTGACTTGAAGTTTACTGTGTCTGAAATTAATATAGCCACTCTGCTTACTTTTGATTATTATTGGCATGGTAAGTTTTTCTCCATCCATTTACTTTTAATCGATATGCGGTTTTGTATTCTTATTTAAAGTAGATTTCTTATAGGCAACATATAGTTGGATTATGTTTTTTGATTTGCTCTGACATTCTCTCTCTTTTAATTGGTACATTTATACCATTGACATTCACAGTGATTATTGATGTAGTTGGATTAACATTTATCAACATTTGTCACTATTTATTCCCCTTGTTCTTTTTCCCTTTTGTTTTCCACTCTTTTTCTGCCTTTTGTAGCTTTAATTAAGCATTTTCAGATTTCATTTTCCCTCTTTTCTTAGTATATCAGTTATACTTCCTTTTTTTTTTTTTACATTTTAAAAAAGTAGTTTCCCTTGGGTGTGTAGTATACATTTATAGATAATCCAAATCCACTTTCAAGTAACACTGTCCCACCTCACAGGTAGTGTGACTGCCTTATAATAATAAAATCATCCTAATTTATCCCTCTTGTCTATTGTATTATTGCTATTTATATATGATATATATAAAAACAGACATAATTGAATACATTACAGGAATTATTATTTTGTATAAACTAATATCTGTTAGATCAATTAAGAATAAGAAAATAAGGTGCCTGGGTGGCTCAGTGGTTGAGTGTCTGCCTTTGGCTTGGGTTGTGATCCCAGGATCCTGGGATCCAGTCCCACATCGGGCTCCCCGCAGGGAGCCTGCTTCCCCCTCTGTCTCTGTCTCTGTCTCTGTCTCTGTCTCTGTCTCTGTCTCTGTGTCTCAAATGAATAAATAAAATATTTTTTTTAAAAAAAGAATAAGAAACCTTTTTTTTTTTTTAATTTTGCCTTTCCTTATTCCTTCTTTGGTGCTCTTTCTTTCTTTATGTAAATCTAAGTTTCTGACCTATAATATTTACCTTCTCTCCAAAGATCTTTTTTATAACCTTTTTGTAAGGTTAGTCTACTGACAACCTATTCCTTCAATTTTTGTTCATCTGAGAAAATCTTTCTTTCTCTTTGATTTTGGAACGATATTCACAGGGTACCTAAATTCTAGTTGGTGAGTTTTTTTTCTCTTACCTCTTTAAGTACTTCATTCCACTCTCTTCTTGCTTTCATGGTTTCTGAGAGGTAGGAGTCATTCTTATCTTTGTTCCTCTATAGGTAAGGAGTTTTTTCTCTCTGGCTTCTTTCAGAATTTTATCTTTGATTTTCTATTATTTGAGAATGATATGCCATGGTGTACTTTTTCTTTCTCCCTTTGACATTGATCTTGCCTGTTGTTTTCTGAGGTTCCTAGCTTTGTGGTTTAGTGTCTGACATATATTTGGGGAAATTTCAGTCATTCCTATATCAAATAATTTTTTTCTCTTCCTTTCTCTCTCTTTTGCTTCAGGTATTCCCATTATGTGTATGTTGTATCTTTTTAATTGTCCCGCAATCCTTGAATATTGCTGTTTGGGTTTTTTAAGTCTTTGTTCTCTTTGCTTTTTTGTGTTTGAGGATTCTATCGCTATGTCTTCTAACTCAGAGATTCTTTCATCAGCCATGTCCAGTCTACCAATACCCCATTTAATGCATTCTTCATTTCTGTTACTTTTTTTTTTTTTGTTTTAATCTGTAGACTTTCTTCTTGGCTCTTTCTTAGTATTTCCATCTCTCTGCCTACACTTCCCATCTGTTTTTGCACTTGTCTACTTTATTAATTAGAGCCATTAGCATATTAATCATAGTTGTTTTCCATTCCTGGTCTGATAATTCCAACATCCCTGCCATGTCTGGTTCTGATGTTTATTCTGTCTCTTAAAATTGTGGATTTTTTTGCCTTTTGGTGTGCCTTGTAATTTTTTCTTGATAATAGGTAAAAGGAACTATTGTAAAAGGCCTTTATTGATGTGCTGTGAGGCCTGAGGGGTGGGTAAAGCCTTCTGCAGTCCTATAATGAACTTAGTCTTTTAGTGGCCTTGTGCCCAATTATTTCTCAGTTTTCTTCTCCCCACCCTAGTTAGGACAGGATAGCAAGATTGAGCTGGATTTGGGTATTTTCTTTTCTTAGGTCACTTAGGCTCTAAAATACTACAGCAGATTTTACTCTGGTTAAGTCATTTTCCTTGAGTGCAGACCTTCTTTAGGAGAAGAACCCTCTGTTTTATTTTGGAATGGTTCCTTTCCCCTCCTACTGCCAGATACCCAGGGGGATTTTTCACTGATATTTACTGTAGGAATCCAGTTGAGCTCCAGGAAGTAAATCTCACAGTATTGTGGGGGGGCTCCTAGGACTGTATCCCACTAGGGTTATTCACCCTCAGAGTTGTCTACACTGAGCCTCCAGCAATTCATCATTCACAGTTCATGTATTCCTACTCAGGTACTAGCTCCCATGACACTTTCCTTTCATGTGTCTATGTCCTGGTAAGCTAAGACTGCCCACATTCACCTGACTGTTTAGTCTTAGTGGCTGCTATTTGCCCTTTGTCATCTGTTCTCTAGGTACCCAGCAGATCTGTTGATTTCAGTTTTTTGGCTTTTTACTCATTAGGACACAGTGGTGACTTCCAAGCTCCTTCCATGTAAAACTAGAAATTGGAAATGATTTCATTTTGTTTTATTCCCTTATCTAAAAACCAGAAACCAAAAAGACAGTACTTGTGAGATGAAAAGACATAAAGTCAACCCTTCAAAGAGTAAAAACAAGAAATAGGAGTAGACAACTAATATCAGAAAACTTTTCAATCTAACAAATAATTAAACAAATAGAAACTAATAAAAGAATTATATCCCCTTTGGGCAGCCCAGGTGGCTCAGCGGTTTAGTGCCACCTTCACCCCAGGGCCTGATCCTGGAGATCTGGGATCGAGTCCCACGTCGGGTTCCTTGTGTGGAGCCTGTTTCTCCCTCTGCCTGTGTCTCTGCCTCTCTCTCTCTCTCTCTCTCTGTGTCTTTCATGAATGAATAAATAAAATCTTTTTTATTTTTATTATTATTTTTTTATTTTTTTTTATTTTTATTTATTTATGATAGTCACAGAGAGAGAGAGAGAGGCAGAGACATAGGCAGAGGGAGAAGCAGGCTCCATGCACCGGGAGCCCGACGTGGGATTCGATCCTGGGTCTCCAGGATCACGCCCTGGGCCAAAGGCAGGCGCCAAACCGCTGCACCACCCAGGGATCCCTAAAATCTTTTTTAAAAAAAGAATTATATCCCCTTCAAACTGGAAAATAATTTTAAAAGATAATGGAATTGTTATGGTACAACATAATTCTGTAAAGCAGACACTCCCATGTCACACTGATGAAAATGTAAATTGATGCACCTTTTCGGGGAGACAACTTGCAAGTATGTTTCAAGAAACTGTAAAATATTTGTATGTCTGAATTATAATTTCACTTCCGAGAGTAACTCTTAGAAACAGAGATGTTTACTGAAGCATTATCATAACAACAACAAAATAAGTAAACTTAAATTATCCATATTAATGTACTAGTGATCAACAGCTAATGCCTGTTTTTTCATTGATGTATCTCAAATACCTAGAAAAGTGTCTGGTCATATTAAATACTCATAATAAATATTTGTTTAATTAATGAATATCCCTAATAGGAAATTATATCATCATTAAATATATTAGCTTTGAATAATAGTCAATAATATGGGAAAATATCCATGATGTAATTTTTGTTGACAAATAACATTGCAAAATTTATATATATAGTATGTTTCCAACTTAGTGAAGTATTTATTTTTTTGTTTGTATATATATTGGAAGTTATTATATAATACCACAGCAATATGCAGAATGGCTAACCTTAAGTTATAAAATGTAATTTTTCTTTAGACTTCTTAATGTTTTTCAAATATCTATAATGAACTTATATGATTTTAATCTTTAATGATGTAATGCATACAAAGAGTTTGAAATCTCAAACATTAAAAGAATATACAAAAATAATCAATGCCTTATCTAATCTCTTCTTGCTTCACAAAGGTTACTGCTTTAAAATATTTTAACTGTTTCTTTTTCATTTCTAAGACATTTCTAAATAACAGCTGCTTCTTGCTATTTCTTGATTTTTTGGTTTACATTTTGGACATCATGTATTGATTTTCTTTTTTTTAATAATATATTTATTTTTTATTGGTGTTCAATTTGCCAACATACAGAATAACACCCAGTGCTCATCCCGCCAAGTGCCCCCCTCAGTGCCTGCCACCCAGTCACCCCCACCCTCCACCCTCCTCCCCATCCACCACCCCTAGTTCATTTCCCAGAGTTAGGAGTCTTCCATGTTCTGTCTCCCTTTCTGATATTTCCTACCCATTTCTTCTCCGTTCCCCTCTATTCCCTTTCACTATTAGTTATATTCCCCAAATGAATGAGACCATATAATGTTTGTCCTTCTCCGATTGACTTATTTCACTCAGCATAATACCCTCCAGTTCCATGTATTGATTTTCTGTAGCACTTACCCATCCTCTATCTCTTGTATTCCCAATTTAGTCATATTGGACTTTTTAGTTAAAAATATTTAATTATAATGTAAATGATATTCATGGATGATCATATCTCCTTCTCCATAAAACTTTTTCTATTCTTTCCTGAAGAAAATAAGTGCCTAATATTTTATTTGATTGCATTTCTAAATTTCCATTAATTTGGAAATCCATTATTTAACATATACAAGGATATTTTTATTTATTATTTCTTTTTTGTTACATTTGTGGTTTTAAGAAATTTATCTATTTCATCTAATTTTCTGAATTTTTTGGCTTAGATGTTTAGAATATCACTTTATTATCATTTTCATGTTTGTAGAATCTTCAGTTGATGCCATTTCTCATTTCTGACATTGGTAATTTATGTATTTTGATTTTTATTATTTCACGAAGCTATTCTAAGAGATTATGAAATTTATTACTTTTGTTAAAGAACCCACCTCTAACATATTGTTTTAAATTATCTTCTCTATAATTTACATACTTATAAATTTGCTGAGACTTATTTCATGGTGCAATATATAATATGACTTAATAATAGAAGGTTCATGTGTACCTGAAAATAAGAATATTCTGTAATTGTGTTGTATAGTATTATGTATATGTCAATTAAATCAATTTGATTGATAATGTCATTCAAATATATTTTCTTACTGGTTTTTATCTACTTGTTTTATTAATTACTCAGGAACATATACTAAAATCTCCAACATAATTGCACATTTCTCTGTTTCTGCCTTTAATTCTGTCCATTTTTCCTTCATATATTTTCAAACTCTGTTATTAGATGTATACACATTTAGAACATGTCTTCTTGATAATTGACCTTTTGTCTTTATGAAATGTACTTTTATATATCTGGTAATACATTTATATCTTAAAATCTATTTTCTCTAATGCTAAATATAGCCACATCGGATTTCATATGAATGATGTGCCTTTTTCTGTCATTTTTCTTTTCACCTATCTGTTACTTTACATTTAAAATACAGCTCTGTATGATATATACAGTTGGGTGTCCCTCACTACCTCTCTCTAGACAGACAGATAGATAGACGGGTAGGTACATAGTTAGGCAGATAGACCTAGATCTAGATCTAGGTATATAGCTCCAGTGTAACAAACTCTAATTGGAATATTTTTAGTTCCAATTTTTTCATGGTTATCTAAGTACTTTGGTATGTATCTACCTTGTGGTACACTTTGAATTAATACTTCATCATTCTATTTTTATTTTTTATTTTTTTAAATATTTTATTTATTCATGAGAGACACAGAGAGAGAGAGAGGAGAGAGAGAGAGGCAGAGACACAGGCAGAGGGAGAAGCAGGCTCTATGCAGGGAGCCTGAGGTGGGACTCGATCCAGAGTCTCCAGGATCACACCCTGGGCTGCAGGCGGCGCTAAACTGCTGCGCCACCGGGGCTGCCCTCATTCTATTTTTAATGCAAGAATCTTAACTTTATGTATTTCCAATTGCTCCCTCTTTTGTGCCATTGTTTTCATGTTTCACTTCATAATTTATAAACTCCATTTTTATATTACCATTTTTGCTCTTAACAGCCTTTTAAAGAGAGTAAGAAAGATTAAGAAATAGTCTTTTGTACTTCCTATATATTTATAATTTCTTTCACCTTTAAGCCCGAGTTTCCATCTGGAATTGTTTACTTTTGTATTGAAGGATTTACTTTGTTGTGCAGATTCTGCTAGTGACAGATTCTTTCACTCCGCTGTTGCTTAGCGGATATATCTTTATTTTGCATTCATTTCTCAAGGACTTTTTCACTGATTGTAGAATTCTAGGTTATAAGTATTTTTCCCTTCACACGTTAAAGATTGTGTTTCTTATGTTCTGGGTTGAATTGTTTATTATGTGTAGTCAGCAATCATTCGTGTTCTTCTGCACATTATGTGGAAATAAATGAAGACCAACCAAATGAGAACAGGCAAAGGCTATTTATTTAGAACTTGCTATAGCAAGAGTCAGCCATGATTACTTATGTTTGGCAGAAATTCAAGACAGGCAGAGGAGTGGGAAAGCTTTATGATGAAAAAAAAAAAAAAAGAAAAAAGAAAAGAAAGGCTAGATTGGAAAAAAAGAATGCCCTGATTGGAAGCTGTTGGCCTGGGGAAATTGGAAGTAGGCTAATTAGAAGTGGTACATTCTACACAGTTAGGGGTACACAGGGCTTTCTTTGGTTAATTATAAGTTGGATGTGGGACAAAAAATTAGGGAAGCTGTCAGTTATTAATGAGGTCCTGAGCATTTTGGACCAATTGTATAGGGGCTTTTGTTGGCTTTTTAGGCTGTTTGCTAGAGATAGTCATCTGATTTCCTACACATCTGACTTACAAAAAGTAGTTTGACTTCCTAGGTTAGTTACTGTAGAAAATAGACTGGTTTCCTGGGATAGTTGCTGCAGATTGTGTCATGTTCTATTTTTGTTACGTGGTCTAGCCATTATCCATATGTATATTCATTCTTTCGGTTACCTGTATTTTGTCTCTGTAAGGTTTTCTTTTATTTTTGGTTTTCAGCAGTTTGACTATGGAATGCTCAGGGGTGTGTGTGTGTGTGTGTATGCATGTGGGTGTGTGTATGTAAATTCTGATTAGGGTTTGTTGAGCTTTTTATATCTGTGCGTTGAGATTTCTCATAAGTTTCTTCGATTTTTCAGATTTTTCCAAAAACATTTTTAGTTTAATTTTCCCTCATCTCTTTTTATGCAATTGCATAATTGCATCTATATTATTGATATTATGTCACAGATTACTGACCTTTTTACTGTCATTTTTAAAACAATATTTTTCTGTGTTTTTAGTTTAGAGCATTTCTTTTCACTTGACTTCAAATTCACTTATCCTTTTTTTACCCATGTCAAGTATTCTGTTAAACTCATTTAACAAACTTTAATTTCACACAATGTATTCTGTAACTCCATAATTTCCATTTGGTGCTTTTTTATTGCTTTCAGTTTTCTGCTGAAATGTGCTATCACTTCACCCAATATATTAATCTTTTGCTGTAAATTGTTTAACATAATAATGATAATTTCAATAACTGCATTATCTATGGATCTTCTGTTTATTTTGCTTTCTCTTTATGATGGATAATATATTCCTTCAGGTATCTTATAAAGTTCTGATTTATTCCCCTGAATGTTGTTCTAAAAGAATGGTTGAAGTATAGTTATTGTTTTGAATTATTTCCCAGGTAATAAAGCCCTTTCACTTGCCTGGTGGTGAAGGTAAGAAGCTACTCATTCCAAATTCTTCTTGTAGCTGGGCCACAATTTTAATTATATTGAGTTAATCTTTGGTATCTCAGGCTACCACCCCTTTTTTAATCTTATCAGTATTTGGGTAAAGAGGGTATTGTATTGCCATTCTAAGTATGTTTGTTTACTATTTAATTCAAATTAGAAAGTGTTTTAAAATAAAATTACTGCAAGACTATTTAGGAATAAGCTAATTTTCCAGGGGATTTGTCTTACTGCCTTTGACTTTGTTATTACTACTATATATTTTTTTCAATGGCTTTTTATTTTTTATTTTTATTTATTTACTTTTAATTCAGGTATAATTAACACATGGTGATATATTAGTTTCAGGTGCACAATATAGTGATTCAACAATTCTGTACATAACTCAGTGCTCATCAGGATGAGTATACTCTTAATCCCCTTCATCTATTTCACTCATCCTCCCACCCACCTCCCCCCTGGCAACCATCAGTTAGTTTATTATTACTATTTTTTAAAAACCAAAAAAGGAGGTTTAAAATAATAACATAGCAGCTAAGTGAATTGTCAGTGTGTTTTTACTCACTAAGGACAACTTTTATGCTTGGAAGGGAACATTTACACTTAGTCGTTCTTGTTCAATTATTACTCAGTTTATCAAAATTGTACATTTTAACACATAGTATTTCTTAAACCTTAATCTCAATCATAGCTATTTTATTTATAAACTAGTACTTTTCATGTGTAAAAAAAAGTGGCTTAAGAATAAACAATTTCTCTTTCCATTGTTTCTCCTCCAATGCTGCTTCCTGTTAAAATTTGACGAGAGGAGGAAGAAGAATTTACACACTAAGATATTTGTTTTTACATTTGGAGCTATTTTCAGTTTTTAAACTATTTTGGAAGACCTGACTGTCATCTAGTCTTACCTGATTTTTCCTCATCCCTGCGAAGCCTCTCCAACTATAGTGGGTCTGTGCTTCCATTGTGCATACATGTTTATGCCCACTACCAGGTGTGGAAGTTGCAGAACCACTTTGCTCACCTCCTATTTCCTCTTATCTCCCTGGCTTTTCCTTCTCACATTATTTCTTAATTTTCCATCATTTCCCATATCTCTTATCTGCAGGACCTGCTGGCTCAGTCTTTGAATACTTTTTGTTTCTATGTGCAATCATCCTTTGGTGATATCAGACTTGTGTATTCACATATCATCTATGCAATGATGACTCATAGCTATATCTCCAAACTAGACTTCTACTATTAATCCAAGACTTGTATTCCCAACTGCTCATTTGACATTTCCATTTGGACATAAAATAAACATCTTGATACATCCAAAGTTTGACTCTTTACAAAATAATCCATCCATCAACCAATCAGTCTTGCTCCATCTGCATTTTTGTCTACCTTATCCTCTTAGCTGCTCAGACCAAAACACCTGGAGTTACCTATGACTTCCTTCTTTCTAATCAGCATTCTATCAATCAGTTAATTTCCTGGTTCTTTTATCTTCAGAGAATATCCAGAATCTGGACCCTTATGTACATTTTCAAACCTATTCTCCTAGGTTTGAAAACTACCTATGTGAAAACTACCCACATTGTTTGCCTGGCTTATTAAAGTAGCCTCATATCTAGTCTCCCTGCTTCTACTCTTGTCTCTGTTTCTTTCTAACAGTATATTCTCAACCTAGGTGATCTTTTTCGAAGCCTGACTCCAATCATGTTACTTTTTTTGCTCAAAACTTGTCAGAGTCTTTCCCATCTCTCAGTGTCAAATTTGAAGTCTCTATATGGGCTAGTTACAATGAGCTTCTTGCTGTTCCTCAAACATGCCTGGTATACACTGGCCTCAGGGTTCTTTGTGGTTATTGTTAACTTTGCCTGAAATTTTCTTGCCTTTCTTTCTTTCTTTCTTTCTTTCTTTCTTTCTTTCTTTCTTTCTTTCTTTCTTTCTTTCTTTCTTTCTTTCTTTTTTTGATTTTATTTATTCGTGAGAGACACAGAGAGAGAGGCAGAGACACAGGCAGAGGGAGAAGCAGGCTCCATGCAGGGAGCCTGATGTGGGACTCGATCCCAGAACTCCAGAATCCCGCCCTGGGCTGAAGGCAATGCTAAACTGCTGAACTCCCCGGGCTGCCCTCCTGTCTACATTTCTTGCCCCATTGCCTTCTTCAAGAGTTTGCCCAAAGATCATTTTCTCTGAGTTCTTAAGTGACCAGTTTATTTAAATTGAAAACTCTATACACTTTTCCCACCTTATTTTGCCCTGTAACACTGTTTTCTTCAACTATCTATGTAATTTACTTTAGTATTTTGTTTTCTCTCTCCCATTGGAATATGTGGGATAAATGGGGTTTTTTCCTCTATTTTGTTTATGCTGTAACCATAGAATAATTCCTGACACATAGAAGGTATTTTATTAATGCTTCTGTATATTACTAGCTATTCTTTTATCCCTTGGCTGTTGGTTCATATTGTGAACCTTTACATTATGACAATCTAAAGGTGAAGAGGTTTTCATCTTTCATGTCCTTTACATTATGACAATCTAAAGGTGAAGAGGTTTTCTTGTTTTACAGTGACCCCTAGCCCCTCTTATATATTCTTATACTGATTATGTTAGAGTTTGGGGATTATTGTTAGAGCTAAAATAGAAAAAGCAAACACAATTTTCTTGAACAAAGGTTAAATGTTATATTAGAGAAAGGAACATATATTTGTACTCCATCTTACAAAAAATGCTTTGTAAATATTAAAACACTTTTCAAATATAAGGAATTAATATATTTTACATAGTAGACAGCTTTGGAATAATTTAGTACTGATTTGACATGCAATCTCCCTACTGGCAACTACACACTGCTTTTAAATATTGTGAAGCCTACAGTGGTAATAAAGTTTGAATATTCAAATTCCATGAAAATAGTTTAATATTTTATAACAGAGTTCCAAAATACTTTTCTCTTTATAGCATATTCAAGGTCATTTAAATTCATAGCAGTACCTATGCTCATGTACCATATTTTAATCAAGTGTAAAGACTTAAATAATTGAAAACAACAGAAAATTAAGAACAGCTGCTCGTGTTTAAAAATGGAATTAAAGAGTGGAGGTTGGTCAGGAGATGGACAAAATAGGTGAAAGGGATTAAGATTACACTTATGATGAACATTCAGTAATGTACAGAACTGTTCAATCACTTTTTTGTACACTTGAAAATAATATATAACACTGTATGTTAACCATACTGGAATTAAAATAAAAGCTTAATTAAAAAAAGAATGGAACTAAAGAACTTTGTATTTTAATATAATGAAATGATAAAATCTGCTAAGAACAATTTTGGTAATTCTCAAGAGTAAATGAATCATCTAAAATTGAGATATTTTACTATTATAATTTTGCAGTAACTAAAATGTATAAACCAAATTTACCTTCTTTTTTAGATTAATTATTCATGGCCACTATTTTTAAAGCTTATACAGACATTACTTTGAATTTCTGTGTAAATATCCCAAGCAAATTTCAAATTGTTATTTTTGTTGTTAGAATATATACTTGAGATCAGTTCATCCTAAGAGATTGCTTTTTTTTTTAGAGAGAGTAATAATCCTAAGTCAAACTCTTTAAAGTTGTGTTTTGAAACTGATTAGATATTTAAAACCACTAAATATAGTGCTATATATCATTTAATAGCAAAAAATTTGAACTTTTTGCATGGAAATTTCTTCAAACTTTCGAGTCTTCAATTAAGCAAAAAAAAAAAAAACAGTGTTCTGAAAATTCCAACAAATTAACAATTTAGCATTTTTATATCTCCTAATTTTTCATATCTCCTGTCAGAAATTTTTAGCCTTTATTCTCTATCATCCCATGATGTACTTAACAGATTATTTAAAGTTATAAAATAATTATTGTACTATATAAGTCAGAAAACATAGATGTGTATGCATCTTCTAATTAATATATAAAATGAAGAATCATAATTTTAGTGCAATTCATGGTATAATGGTATTGCATACATTGCAGAATTTTTTTTAAGGGGGAAACTCATTTGTATGTTTAAATCCTTGTGAGTATCACAAATAAGAAAAGTCATGCATTTTGGTTTTTATTTGTTTATTTTGCATTTTAGTCTTTAAAAAAAAGCTCATTTCTTTTGATGAAACTATTGGTTATTCAAATTTAGAATTTCAAATAGTTTGATATTTATTATTTGATCTCTGGACTTTAGAATGCCTGGTAACATCATTTTAACTTCAGTGGGATTCAGGGGGAATGTATTTAACTGAAAGAGTAGTAGAAGTCAGTTTATGTAAAGATTAATAAACTGCTATTGGCTCTTAGTTGATGCTTTAACTCTCAAATAAAATTAATAAGTGCTAAGTGTCAAAGATACAGTCAAATGGAATTATGAGATGATTGGTGATACTTGAGAAAACAAACTAAATCATGTATGTTTATGATCTCTTTCAAGAATCTGATCTCCCTTCTAACACTTCTTAAAACTGTACTAACTAGATTCCTGAGCTAATTTCTCATCAGATTGTACTCCTTTCTGTTTTCAAAAATGTAGTGATATATTTATTTGAATAACTCTTATTATTCAAGTTAATTGCCTGTCTAATTGAGTTATCTTAATAAAACCAAATAACTTTCTACATAGATTGTGTTACCTTGTACATGAGTAAATGTTATGTATTTTAATTTTTTGGCATAAAAACAAGATATTTATAAATTATCTACTAGAAATGTCATGGGGAATAAAAGTTATAATTTTGGAAATTTTTATGAATTAGAATGATCATAGGATGCTTTGGGTAAACCATTTGGAATATGGTTGGAAGATTTGTAAGAATCGAATGATCATTTTCAATTCTAGGGAAATCAATGATTCATAATGACAAACTACAAAAATTTATATATGATACATTATATCATGATTCCTAATACTATAGATTTATATTTCACATCTCATAAGTAAAGTATTATATCTGCTATTATTAATACTACGTATTTGTTTTGCATTTTAAAATTATAAAGACCAATTTTCATAACAATGATCTGGGAACATGGATATTTCATAATTTGGAATGCATGTTAATCTGCCAGAATAAAATATACTCTAGCATATGATCCTCAAAAACAGTTCTTTATGAATGATTAGTTGTCAAACTCTGTAATTTCACTGGTACCACTTAAAATGAACTTATGAATGGAGGTTATAAGATCCAAGGCTTTTATGATATTGTAATATAAGTGGAAAGAGGAAAAAGAAAATGTACCTTGGGCTATATACAGTGTCCACAATACAATGAGTATAACCATAGTATTATTTATGTAAGGTGTTGACAGTTCTATGTTGTAGCCTTCATTTCTCTTTATTCCTTGACCTGCTTCATTAAAATTTCAACAATAAGAGAAGGTAGCAAAGGAGACTGTTTAGTCCAGTGGTCTCTGCTTTACTTTTCTTGGGCTTATTTGATCCTTTACTGATACTCATCTTTGCACCAGTAAAAGAGTAAATATGTTTTGTGTTTCATAGGTGACAGTGTGCTGATTGTATTCTGTAAGTTGTACTTGACTTCCTATGATTGTCTTTATATCATAATTATTAATTCTTTATAAACATAAGAACCATTCAGTCACACCAGTCAATATATGGCAAGGAAGAAAAAATAGCAATTTCCAACTACATAAATAGAATTAGCTGTTTTCTGTACATTAGGTTAATCATCATAAATGCTCTTTGAAGATTTGCTGCAATGTATTGCTTTTAAATAGCAAGACAGACTCACCTTGAGAGAAAATAATTGAGCGTTAGTGTGACATTATTGTCTACATTTTTGTTGCATGGTTTACGAGGTGCATTTACAAGGGCATCTGGGTGGCTCAGTTGTTTAAGCCTCTGCCTTTGGCTCAGGTCATGATCCCAGGGGTCCTGGAGTTAAACTTCGCATCAGACTCCCTGCTTAGTAGGGAGTCTGCTTCTCTCTCTCCCTCTCCCTCTGTGTGCTCGGGTGCTCTCTCTCTCTCTCTCTTTGTCTCTCTCTCTCAAATAAATAAATAAGTGTGCATTTACAGACATTATTTTATTGGGTCATAAAGATGGATGAGATTGGCTTTCTCAGATGTCCTCTTAAGAGATGTGAAAGCTCAGACTTGAAGAGATGACTTTTCAAGTGTCCAGTAACAGACTATACATGCAAGAACAAAGGTCTCCATCTATTTCCTTATTTTAATATCCAATCATTTTTTTCTTTTAAAGCATAATTTCTGTTGTCAATTAGAGCCTGCCAACTTTTGATATAAATAATTCCACATACGGCATCACACAACATATATTTTTGAGGTAAGGTAGACTGCCAGTGGGAGAAAAAAAAATGTAATCTAGTTAATGGGTGAACTCTAGAACATTGAGTAACGGTATGATAAAGGTTGAAAATGCCACTTAACTCATTTTGGGAAAGCAAGCTATTTGCTCAATGCTTACCCCTGTAAAGCACTGCACCGAAACTTTGGCTGGTGGTTTTATACTGCTGCTAATGTCAAGGTTGCTGTCTTTTCAGATTAATTTCCCATGATCTGATCATCTCTGTTGGACCAAATCAAGATATGACTATGACTTTTCTTTATTCCTTTTACTGAGTTCATTTATTCATCTTTTGTCTATGTCTCACCTAGGAATATGGTGTTTAAGAAGGTAAAATTTACCAATGGTGAATGATCTCTTTAGGAGCAGAGAGAGATCCATTATGGATATAAAAGGCAATATAGCATCAACAAGTAACTTCTGTTTGTAGTTCTGTGATGTAGTTGATTGAATGATGCACAGTGTCTTACATGTCAAATTTCATGATAACTAACCAGTTCTATACATTGGCAGTCTTTTTGGTTTGTGATTTGCATTTATTTCATGTATTCTAACATTTCATTCTGGATAGAGTTAATTTTTTTATATGAATATGCTCTGTTGCTTTCTACTTCCTGTTATCCAAGTCAAAATGACTTCTTCCTATGATATTATATTGATATATTTTCCATCCACCTGATTTTAATTTTGATATATAAAAATGTGTGTGTATATATATATATTTCATGGATATAGAAAAATGAATATTTGAATATATTATTACTCTTTTTTAAACATTAGATCTCACCTTTGACACATTCTCAAACTTGATTAAACTTCTCTCAGACATTTTGAGCATTTCAAATGAGGACTGGAATGGAAATAACAAATATTACTACTCCAGCATATTATATATGTATGAAGAGAGAATGATGTTTATATCTTCAGTTAATTTATAATATTCTAGTGGAAGTATAGTAGGAAACTTTTTTAAAAAAAGATTTATTTATTTATGTATGAGAGAGAGGCAGAGACACAGGAGGAAGAAGAAGCAGGCTCCATGCCGGGAGCCCAACGTGGGACTGGATCCCGATGTGGGACTGGATCCCGGGACTCCAGGATCATGCCCTGGGCCAAAGGCAGGCGCTAAACCGCTGAGCTACCTAGGGATCCCCCAGGAAGCCTTTTTTTTTTTTTTTTAAGATTTTACTTATTTATTCACAAGAGACACAGAGAGAGAGAGAGAGAGAGAGGCAGAGAGAGAAGCAGGCCCCATGGAGGGAGCTTGATATGGGATGCGATCCCGGCACTCCGGGATCATGTCCTGAGCCAAACGCAGATGCTCAACTGCTGAGCCACCCAGGCATCTCTAGTAGGAGCTTCTTTAGGAAAAAATTCATGCTTGTAGAGGTTCTGCTACATCTCCTTGCAGCTCAGGTGAGGCTTATGTGTTTAACTGAAAGGGTAAGGTCCATCACCCAGTGCTCTATTTTTATACCTCTCTAAAGTATTTAGCTATTGTCTTTCATCATCTCTCTTTTAGGAGACATCTATAGCTGTTTATCTTCGTTTGTCCCTTCAAATGAATCTTTATGTTACTTATTAGCATTCCAGGCTTTGATATTTGCTATTTCTTTATTTTAATTCTTCATTTTCTTCTTTTGCCCGTTCTCATGTTTTTCCAGGTCCCTACTTTATCTTTTGTCCTATTCTGATAGACTAAATAACATGTAATTGGTTCCTGGGGTAATTGAAGCAGGAGTTTCTAATAATGTATGTAGAGAACTTGTAGCAATATTAACTCTCTACTAATTGTTCACTTTTCCTAAATGCTATAAGATACAATTATTTAAGACGTGGTCCCTTTACCTAATGAACATATAATATTGCTTCTTAAAAATATCACATATTATATAAATAAAATAAGTTATTGTTGTTAAGACAAACTGTCTATAGTTTCTTTTCCTTCATTTATGCATAGTTCTTATGAGTTACTATTTCACCGATGCAGAGCTGATGAAAACAAATTTATCCCCCCTCAGCCAACCCAATAGTGTGACTCCAGCAGACCAGGGATGTGTTCCTTGAAAGAATATGTTTAGCCAGACCACTGGTCGACCTTCTTGTGGGAACATTTTAATATCCTGGTCACCATCCCATAGGATGACCTGTGCATATGGTATTCTTCCAAAGAGCTCTTGAGCTGTCTCCACTTAGAATCACTGTAATATACAGTATAAGAGACTAATATCCTCTTTTCTCTCTAGATAGCTAGCTCTGTAGTTTTAGAATGTCGGTGATAATGTCTCATTGAATTTTTTTCACCATATCTTGAAGAGCATCATTAAGATAATGTATTATCTTAATAATAAATGTTATAACTAAAATTATTGTGTGTAAGATTATGTTTATTTATTCAACACTAATTCAGCCAACATCTTTCAAATACCTATTATGGGCTACTAAGGTAAATACATGTGTATACTCCTAGTTCTTAATTATATTCTCTGTGAAATTTTTTATGTCTTATATTTAGCAGACTGCTTCATGATAGTAAGAACTGCTTTTGTTTTATAACACATCTTGGAATTTCTTTCTGTATGAAACTCAGGCCACTTAAGGCATTTCAGCCTTGTATATTCCTTTAAGTTAATTTGAAGTTCTGTTTTCTGAAGAAAAAATACTGAATGCCTGAGAAATAAATACTTTTGCTACTTGGAATAGTCATACCGCAAGGCAGGATGTGATGTCTTTCCATCTACGTAGCACCTTTATGCGGAAGAGGTCAAGGTTTTTCATACACATTTGTCTTATTTCCACCCAAATTTTGTTTCTTCACTAAACACTAATTCACAGAGAAGTAAAATTTCTTTTTTTGAATCATGCAGTCCCCTTCATTGGCTACTGACTATATACCTTCTTTATGTCCTGGTTTTCTCTACAGTGTAGCTCATGAGTATCTCCAGTTCCCTTCTAAAATAATGAATTAGGTCAACCAACAAATATTGTGCATCTGCTCTTACTAGATATTGTTCTAGGTACTTGGGATAAACCAGTAAACTGAATAGAATAAAGAAAAAACCTTCCCTGTCCTCCTGGCACTTTTAATAGGAAGAAGGGGAGAGAATGGGGGGACACAGATAATAAACATCACAAATTAATAATACATAGTATTTTGATGAGAGAAAAATCAAAGGCAAAATAAAGTAGGAAAAAGACAGTGAGGTAGGAACATATAAATAGGTTAATGCAATTGGTGCAGAAATAATTTAAGTTCCTAGCCATGTAAAGCAGTGTCACTAAAAATTGGTTGAGAATTGAAAATTAAAAGTAGAGCTGTTTGGGAGTTTTTGCACATTCAGACTGAGGAGACCTGAATATATTAATTTAATTTAGTAAACATTTATTAGAACTATTCTGTACAAAGTACTATTCTAGTGGTTTTGAGTACAAGGGTAGATGTCCAGATTCTGCTCTCAAGCTTCTCAGAGTTCAAAGTACAAGATATTTTGGTTATCTGTCTCTGCGTTCTAAGAAAAACACCTCAAAGTGTAACTGTTTAAAACAATATAAAAACAAATTTTATAATCTAATGATTTATTGGGTTGATGGAGCTTAGCTGGTAGTGCTTCCACTTCCAATGTTGGCTAGGATTGCAGTGGTCTGAAGGTTTGAATGGCCTGGAGCATCAGAAGTGGCTCACTCATATGTTTGATGCCTTAGTTAGGGGAGGCTGGGAGGCTCATTTCAGAAAGAACATTGGGTCACTGGGACAACTGGCCCTGTTTCTTTTACTTCATGTGTCTGGGCCTCTTCCCCTCTCAGATAGTTTTGTACATGGTTTCAACACATGGTTCTTTCAGTAGGTAGTGAGACTTCTTATCTGTTGGCTTGAAGGTCCAAAAAGCACAAAAGTAGAAGCTGACAGACTCTCTTAAGTGTCAAGTCCAAAACTTACACAGGATTATTTTCTCTGAATTCTCATGACTATGAGTCCCAGGCCAACTCAGATTCAGGGAGAGTATTTCACAAGGGGAAAACTGTGGGATTCACAGATCATCTGGGGCCATTTTTGGAGTTGAGTAATTTCAGGGGACAGTGCTTACAGTATGTGCAGGGTACTGTGGAAACACTGATGAAGGGCATCTTGTCAGTCTCAGGTGAGGCTTCCAAGAACAAGAGAAGGCTGAGCTGGACCTTACAGGAAAAACCAGAATTATCCAGTATGAGGAACAGGATATGACAGCCAGAGAGATAATGTGCATGTGAGAGAGTGAGCAAGAGAGTTTGAGGCATTATACAAGACATGGTGTCAGATGAAAGGATGATGTGTTCTGAGAACCTCCAGTTCTTCAATGAGAATAGAGTACAGCCCGTTTTGGTAAATACTGAGACAGTGAAAGAGGAAGACAGAGTTTTGAACCAGGGGTATTTTATAAAATGAGGATAGCACTGTATCTTAGTTGCTGTGAGGCTTAAATTATATCAAATATGCAGTATATGTATGTATGTTGTCAATATACTAGATACTTTTAACACTTGTTTTGCCATGATGAGGGTTTGCAATTCACCCTGAAGCTGATGGGAAGCCAAATGTTCTGAAAGAATCATTTTGCTATATGGAATTTACAACAGGGAATATCGTATATTTTATTATTATTATTGTTATTATTATTAATAGTGTATTACACATCCTTTATATGAGTGAAATGTATAATATATGTACACTTTTTTTGAGAACTGGTTGTTAAACATTTACCAGCACATCACAGGTATTAAATCATTTTCCCATTTCCTGTATGTTCTGAACACTCTTTCTCTATATCTCCTGCACTTAACTCAGTGTTTCCACCTGTATATTTTCTACTGATCTATATTCCAATTCACTAATCCTCTGTTTTTCTCTCCAACTACTATAAAAAATAAAGCCTATCTTAAATGCCTAATTTTAATGTTCTCATATTTAAAATTCTTGAATTTCCTTTTATAAATTCCAGCTCTGGCGAAATTCCCACCTCTTTTTCCATTTACTATAATAATCACAGTAATTTAAAAATTTATTTCTGATAGCTCTAGTAACTGGCTGTCTGTTTTTCTATAAACTGTTTTTTTTCTCAATCCTGTTTCTTGGTAGGCTTTATAATTTTTTATTAAATTAGGGATATTTTGTATGAATAATAATAGATGGTCTTAGGAACATTGTCTGGCTCAGGGAGTTTTCCTTATATCCTAATATGCCTATTATATAGGCAGATAAGGAGGCACAGATCAATCAAATCAAGGATTGAACTGATTTGATGCTACGTCTCAGGTCTTATAACGATCTCCTTTCCCCATCTGTTTTTCCTCAGCTGAATGATGTAACCTTCCAGAGGTCCCAGGGATAGCCTGGATTGTTAACAAAAAACCTGCCCCTCTGAGGGTCCTTGGCTTTTCAGTCCAGAGGACTAAGGCAAATGCTGCTGGGTTTGGTCTTTTGTTTGTTTGTTTAGAGGTTTTCTGCTTATCTTCTTGGGCTTTTGCTCTGTGCAACTTATAAATATGCTTAAGTCTCAAGAATAAAACCACAAGTTGTGATCTCACTTCCGTGCTACTACCCTTTCTCTGGGATCCTGACTACTCATAATCTGGCTACCTTTTCAATGTGAAATCCAGTTTATTTTCTTTACAGCATTATGAGATTTCCAAAAGTTCTACTCTTTTCTCTGCATCTAAACAATGCATGCTCATACTGTTGTCCCACTCTTCACATGAACATCAGCATTTGCCTGGAGTAAAAAAAGCTGCTTAGAGAATGTTGGTTCACAGTTCTCTGATTTTCTTCTCTCAGGGATTGTGGGCTCTCAAATCCTGGTTGCCTGCTAGCTGTCTGATGTCTTCAAACGGATTCAGGCATATATTTTTTAAAATTAGCTTTTCTGGCTATTCTCAGTGATAGCATTGGCCCGCTCAAATCTCTTCCATTTTGGCTGCATCTACACGCTCTTTTGATGATTTCATATGCCTGTACCAGGACAGAATTCTTTCCTAGATCCTCTCATAGCATTCTGTGCATAATTTTATAATAATTATCACTCTGTTGTGGTAAAGACTTATGTACTCATTTGTGTCTATTGCTGGACCATAAACTTGTAGAAGGCAGACTGTCTCATTTTTCTTTGAATTCCCAATATCTGATGCATCATTGCAGCGAGTAAATGATTGTCTAATAAATAATTTAAAAGTGGGTATGGGTATATATCTGTAGATTTCTAGACTAGTCAGGATGTTAATTATCTGACAGAATGTTGCAGAATTTGTTTTCCTGTATGTATATATTTTTTAAATCTCCATTTCTTTTCATGCTTTTACAACTTTATTTTCTTTAAAAGTTTAACCCATCTGCAATTTGTTTTGTTATACAAAGTATAATAGAGTTATACTTGTGTTTCTTTAGCTATGTTTTATCTTAGGAAACTAAGTAAGAAGAAAATTACTTTTTCAAAATAAAAGGAAATTACTTTTGTAGAACAACCACATATTATTTCAGGTGCTAGAATTACATATTTTTAACTGACCATGAAATTTTTGAACATTGTAAACCCATAATAATTAGTTAATAGATGTATATTTCTCTTTTGACATATTTTAGTATTTTTAGATGTTATTTATTCACTTTGTTGTGGTAAGTATTAAAATGGATGATGTGAAAAATACTATTGAATACACAAGAACTCTATTTATGTACTTATTTTTAAATTTCTTACTTGGAATTTGAGTACTCTATGAAGTCTTCCCAGATTACTTGGGGAAGAGTTAATCAATCCCTTTTGTAGATGCCCATGATCCTTTGTGGCTCTTTTATGGCTGCTACCAACTTGCGTTGTATATATATGCTTAACATTAAGATTTCGTCCCTGTTTCTACCACCCTTCCTATTTCCCAACTATGTTTCCTTTTTCTCTCAAGCAGTTATAATCTACTTGTATACTCACATTTTCCACCCCTAACACACACACACACACACACACACACACGTGCACATGCATATCCACAGAGTATGGGTAACTTTCTTGAGAGCAGACATTTCTCTCTAGTTGGTTTACTGTTGTATCTCCAGCACCTAGAACTGTACCTAGCACATATAGTATGTGTTGAATGGATGTCTGTTTCCTAGACTAGATTGTGAACTCATTGAGAACAGAAACCATGATCTAAATCTTAGTACCCTGGCATCTAGCATAACATTTACTAAAGCAGGTGCTAAATACTTTTGTAGTAAGTGATAACTCATTCTCTTGTAAAACTAAAGGGATTATGGTGCTTGTATTCCAATAATCCTACTTATTGTAATCTGTAGCTAGTATTCAACAAATAGTTCTTAACATAGAATTAGTATGTAAGAGGGTTATGTATTGAAAATCTACTCCATTCCTTGAATATGTATTTATTTATTTACTTATTGAACTTTATAAACCCATAATAGTTATACAGATTTATTATTTCTCTTCTGTTATATTTTAGAATGTTTTGATATTTTATGTTCACTTTGCTTTATTAGATATTGAAATCACATAGATGATATGAAAAATACTTTTGTAGATTTACTGAGTACATATCTTATAGCAGATATTGTGTTAGGAATAGGAGGAACAAAATGAATAACATGTAGTCCTTGTCTTCAAAATCCTAAATAATAGCTAACATTTACATAGTATGTTATGTATACTAGGCACTATTAGGAGAACTTTATACATATTTATCCCTTGAATTCTTATGAGAATTCCATGATAGAAGTATTATTATTTTCCCCATTTTGAAAGTGATAAACTGAAATACAGGTTAGCAGTGCAGTTTGTCATTAGAATCTGTGTTCAGTGTCCAGTTAAAGTCCAGAGACTGTACTTAAGCCTTTCCACAAAAGGTGGCCTCATTTTTTCTCATCAAGAAAAAAAATGGTTCTTGATCCACACTCTGCTCCCCTTGCCATGGGCTCCAGCAGCTCAGTCTCTTTCTTCTGAAATGCTTTGGGGTTCATCTTCAAAGCTGGTTTTGAGGAAAATGCTCTTTACTCTCCTGATCTCTATTTTCGTAAGACAAACTTATTATTGTGGTTTAACAGATATAATGATTATTATGTTGAAAAATAGAAGCTCAAAAGTAATACATAGGAGATTATCATAAAGCTCATAAATTTCTAACAGTAGTGATTTCTGGCTTGCATATTATTTTAGGTGGTTATAACTCACTTGCAAAATTCAAATTTTAGTTGTGCCACTTCAGCATGACCTACTTAAGTGCCTTTTATTTTTTATTTTTTATTTTACTAATAATATCAGTTTTTAGAGGGGAGGGGAACTGGAAAATATATAATGTGATTGATCTCCAGGTAGTTAATCTAAAGGAATAGCAGATGGTAAACATTAGCTATTAGAGCAGGAAATTATTTCTTCAACATATTTTTTTAGCTAAGAGATTCTTTGAAAATGAGTAATTCTGGTTGGTTGATTTGGAAAGTAAACCATATGTTGTTTACATGTTTTGGCATTTATCCAGTTTCCCTGAAGATGAGAGTGAAAATGGGGGAAAAAAAAAGCCTTTTACTAATTAGATAATAATGAACATAATGAAAACAGGTGCCATAACTTTTTGAATTATGAGAATGCATCTTCAGAACAAGCTCTGGGAATAGGATCATGAGGGAAAAATGTTCTGTATGTGCCCATGATGTGAGCACGTATGTGTCTGGAGGATGCCAAGGCACACTTTGAACAAATTTAACTGCTAGTTTTATTACCTGATAGAAATAAAAAAAAAAAATCAAAATTAGTTTTAAAATGCCCTGTTCATTTTTTGTGAATTACTCAATGTAAATGCAAGTATTATCTGGAATCTTGACATACTAGTTAATATCTTAAAGCTTTTCACACACAAAAAGGAAGTAACTAAATTTGCATGAGAAGGAGTAATAAAGATAGTCTGATACTCCTTCTAGCCAGCCAATAGGACACTGAATCCCTATACCCTGTATATCCCCTCACCTCTGAATGATAGCAACACCCATGAAGTCATGTTCTCCCTCCACAATCAGAAGAATGGATGTAGATGATATTGCTTCAGCCACAAAGGAGAGCAGTTGCAAGCCTGGTATGGGGGAAGGGTGATGTGTGATAAGAGCTGTTCCTGAAGGAAAGGATTGAGAAATGGAAGAGGTATCGGGGAAGTGAAGAGGAGCAAAAAGGACAGTTTGGATGACTGCCTGGGTGAAAGTCTCTCTCATGGCGGGGTAGTAAACTGAATGTCTATTGCTGAGAAGGGAAAACTTTTCCTGCCTTGAGTCTTTGCCTTCTAATGGACAAGATGGACGTGTTTGAATTCACAGGAATGCCTACTGAAGAAAAGTGAATATAAAAAATAGTACAAAGTTAGGGCTATTAAAATGCATTATCAACTTTTTAAAAAATACACAATGTTTGCATTCATTATTTTCTGAAAAATATAACTGCTGTGTTCGAAAATAATATGTGAAATCTGCCCTTACACAATATGACCCGATACTAGCTCTCTTCTGTGGTTGCAAAGGCACTTAAATTCTACTGGTGATTATTTTTCTAAATGATTAATGCTTATTGTGATTATTCTCCAGCTAATATATGTATGCAAAATGTGGCTGCAGGGATTTGCTTTTGTTAGCATATCCCCTCCCCCACCCTGAAACCTCAAGGCTCCAGACGTTGATGCTGGAGAGAGAAAATGGATGTGTGTGTGTGTGTGTGTGTGTGTGTGTGTGTGTGTGTGACTGTATCTAACCTTCAAGTTGATACATTGGTGATGATATACAAACAAACGAAAAAAGATAAAGCTTTCCCCTTGCTAATGCCCTTCTCAACACATTAATATCATTTTTGAAAAACTTAACAGTAAGCAGAATGTTTTAAATTTAAGTGAGGCTAGTATTTTAAAACAGCTATACAAAGCAGTTACAACTGGAAATTTAATATAACTGAGAATGGCACTTTTATTAAATAACTGTGTGATCTTCCATCCATGTTCTTAATCAGTCATCTCCCTGTAGCAAAATGCATAGATAATCAACAACTCGGTCTGTCAGTAAACTTGTTGGGGGATTAAATCCTAAAGGAAGGAGCCCATAGCCCTGGAGGAAAACTGAGTACATGTTTCCCTGAGTCTTTGAAGGCTCATCTCGGTAGTCCCACTGCTAGAATGTGCTCTGTTGTCATAGCAACACCATCTCCTGCTTCATACAGGAAAGATTAGCTCTTACTGTGCAGAGGAGAGAATTTAGGGGAAGTCAGAGTAATCCCTGGGTGCACTTGGAGAGAAAGGTTGGACCTCGCCTGAGGGAGGCTGTCTCTGCAATGATAGAATTGGCTGCCACAGACACTGGTATTTAAGTTGAAGAGCAGAATTCGCAGTAAGTGTCAGCTCCTCCAGAGTAGAATATTGATGAATGAGGTTTGTCGAAGTCTCGTTGAAGACTGTCCCATGCAGCAGTGGAATGACAGCAGGGAACTCTGATAAGACTGCCAATGTTTTTCTAGTTTAGGTGGTATTTAAGGGGTTGATCACATCAGAAACTTGAGGGAAAATGTTAGGTACTTTTGAAACATCCATCTAAAATCCTGGGAGCATGTTAAAATTAGATAAGCAAAAAAAAAAAAAAGTGTATTATAGGTTTTTGATGCTTAATTGATTTACCCTAGATTTTTGTGCACTTAAATTTAAAATTCCATAGAGAGAAAAAAATTCATGAAAAAATGTATTATTTCTAAGCAAGTGTGTTTCTTTTACACCAAAAGTAATAAGATTTCATTTTAGGATTGCAAATGTTTGTTTTCAATTATGTATACAGTTTTTGAAAATCCTTTTAGAAGCATACAAGTGATACAGCTCTTTTAAGATAGTTAGACTGTGATAAAAACGATATTCTTTGGGGAAGATTAATTTATTTAGGTCTTCTCTTTGGTGCTATTGCTTCAACTTGTCAGCATAAAGTATGTGCAATGTGTAAATCTTTCAGGATTTTCTGTTGCTTGTCTCAAATGGATTTTATTCTAGGGGACTATGTGGGTTGATTTTGTTTTTCCCCCCTTGGTCTGTATGGGAACAGTTCTTTCTATAATTACTAAGTAGTGCATAGATTTTAGCTTAAGAATCAGTAAACCTTGTTATAGATTTGAAATGTTTGATATTGATATCTATTGTGGAGATATCTACTCATTGAAAAACTTAATTACTTCAGAGTGCACTTTAATCCACATCCAAAAATAAAAATAATATTTCAAGATTATGTAGATTTTATGTACTATATTACTAATATGTGAACTGTGGCTTTGATGATCAGTGTGTATATTACACTGAAATTATATACATTTTTTTTAATTTAAGATATTCCCAGTGAAAATTGTAGCATGGTGCATTCATCATGTTTTTCAATTGCTTTGATCCTGGCCATATATTTACAATGTGTATTTAAAAACTAGCTTTTGGTTTCCATATACAAAATCCTAGGCTATCAGTGTACTTCCACACTACAACTAACATTGCAGTCCCTGCTAAATACAGCCAACATCATAAAAAATATTTAATTGCTATTTGAAGTATACTGCTTTAATTTACCAAAATGAAAGAAATTTGGGTGTTGCTGTAAAAGCAGAGTGCAGATTACACATATACTCTTTTTCTCTGAAACTTAATGCTAGAAGAGACCATGGGTCTTAGACATGAAGGAACGGTTGTGTTAAATGGCTACATAAAATTATTCTCTTCATATGTCAGGAAATATACACAAAACCATAAGGGTCACAATTGGCTGAATAGCATTCAGGTTATAACTATGCAGAAGCCTGATGCTCTTAAGAAAATGGAGACAAAGCAGGAAGTCAGGGAGCCCCTTTCAGTAAATGATTGTAAATCTCTTTTCTATCAGTAGTTCGGGGCAGAGCCCTTAGAAATCACGAAGAGAAAGAGGCAAATCTGCTATTTCTCCCCGGTTCTCCATCCTTACCCTCCGAAAACAAACTGGAGTAACTTATTTCTCTTCATTTATGGCCTTTGTGCAAAAATGAGGGAGCCAATGACCATATTCTAAAAAGAGAGAAACTTTGAGCTCACTATATGATGCCAGGCTCAAAATAAACAGAACTGGGAAAGGGGAACAATGGCTAGGTGAAAATGGGCACCACTGACTGAGATCACAGAATAAAGTATATACAAGTATATACTATATACTGAATAGTAATTGAAAGGTAAGGAAGGAATTTAGCCCATTCACTACGTTAACTAAAGTTTTTCAAGAGGTGGTCCTAACCAGTTTTAAATAAGAAACTTATTATATTACTTAGAGTTTTCCAATTCCTGTCTTCTGAGCTTATTTCTTTTGTAAATACAGTAATGATTGAACTGGAGCCAAATGCTGAGAGCTGAAGACATGTGGGGATTTATTATATCCCTGAGGCAGTTTGGTTTGGGCTTCTACTATGTCAGGATCTTGCTAGGTGAGGGACAGGTCCTACTCCAAAGCCTAATTATCCTTGGAAAGGCATTGCTTCAGGAATCTTTGGAAGAGCAAGCTTTTCTATTCTTGAACTGGTCTCAGAGGTTTGGAACGTCTTTTGGAAAGTCCAGAAGTCAGTTTAAGAATAAAAATCTTAGGACATCAAGGTCTTGGGGTTAGTATATATATAATGGTCAGTTATGTACATTAAAGATAGCTTTTGGGATCCCTGGGTGGCGCAGCGGTTTGGCGCCTGCCTTTGGCCCGGGGCGCGATCCTGGAGACCCGGGATCGAATCCCACATCGGGCTCCTGGTGCATGGAGCCTGCTTCTCCCTCTGCCTGTGTCTCTGCCTCTCTCTCTCTCTCTGTGACTATCATAAATAAATTTAAAAAATTAAAAAAAAATAAAGAAAGCTTTTAAAACTACCCAGTATGGTTGATGGTTGACATATACATTATAGTAAATATTGAAGGTAGAAATATTTAGCACAAAAGATAACACTATGATATGAATACTTTTTGCTTTTAAAAATCAAATTAAGATTTAATTTTGACTATATAAAATTTGATTCTATAATACATTGTTGGGTTACAGAGGCCACTTTAGAGAGTTGTAATATAGCAATGATTCCTCCTCTTTTTTAAACTTTGAGATTTATGCTCATGTAAAAATCTTCTCCTTATATTCTTTAAGTTTGACTTTATATGTCTCAGGACAAATATGTAAGATGCTAAATTTATCTCTCAGGATTGCATGTAAGTAAATGTGTAGCATCGTGTATGGGAAGATGGCTGGAACAGTTGTTGAAATTGGGTTATATGTAGAAAGACCAGAATGTTACTTGGGTTTATGTACTTTTGGTGATATACACTTCTGAAAGCAGATGGGGGCCAAGGGGCATTTCTGAGCCAAGAGTGAGAAATAGGAGCAGGGCTCTGTGAAAATGTATTCTACAAATGTGGAAAGGATAAATCTATGGTATGGGCAAGAGTTAAGGGGAGGTGTTTAGGACTGAGAAGCTAAACTAGCATAGAAAACCTGAGAATTAAAGGTAAGGAATAGGTGAGAAAGCAATCATAGCCACATAATCTAAGGAATTTCATGTGTTGATTTACTCAGCTAAGGTTTTATTTGGTCACTGCCAAGATGGATGGTAAGAATTACAGAGCAAAATACTATGTTCAGGCATTCATAAAAAAACACTTAGTCTGGTGGGACTAAGAGATAGAAAATTAAAATGTTTTGTAGTAAGAAATGTGGGAAACTAGGGGGTATACTTGGCCAATGACTGGATAGCGTTAAAGAACCTTCAAACTTGGAAATGCATGGGTGCCATTAGTAGACGTAGGGAAAGCCAATAGGAAGAGACAGGAGGTTTTGTGAGACGTGAGGAGAGAAGTGATAGTAATGGAGACTGCAGTGAATTTGATTTGGCCATCCTGTTTGATCTTTAAGACTTAGAAAGAAATATTGCATTTAACTGTAAGAGTTAACTTACCCATAGTATAGTTTGTTTGTTTGTTTGAGAGAGAGAGAGAGATCGATAGAGAGTGGGGGCAGAGGAGGCAGAGGGAGTAGGAGGGAGAGAATCTTAGACAGGCTCCACGCCCAGTGTGGTAAAGCCTGGTGTGGGGCTTGATCTCATGACATTGAGATCATGACCTGAGCCTAAGTCAAAAGTTGGATGCTTAACCCACTGAACCACCAGGCACCTCATAATGTAGTGTATTTTAGAAGGTTGTGTTAGTGCATAGAATTTCATAGTGTCTTTAGCATTTACTTTACTATATTTTGTTTCTCTTTAATATTTGTACATAGCAATTAGAGTATGCAAAAACTTGATATGTGTTTTCATTTTGAAGTTCAACTTTTTAGCATGACCAAAAAGAAGTTTATCTTTCATTAGTTGGGTATGACCGTTTAAAATTTAATAATTTTTGTCTTTGCATTGTGCTCTTGGCACTAATATAAGATAAAAGTAAGTTTAATACAAAGGAAAAAAGATATATTCAGCTGAACTTTTAAGAAAACCACTTTTGTAGAACTTACCCAATGTGCTAGGGTCAAGTATTTTATATTCTTTTCTATCTGGATAATGGCATAATTTTCCATCACTGTAGTCCTGAAATGAGAAAAGTTTTTAATAATTATAAGAACAATATCAACAGTTAAGATCTTTTGGTATGTTACGGTTTATAATTATTGGTAAAACAAAAACAACCCTGCCCAAAAAAGACCCCTCTGTACCTATATAGAAGAAAGAGAGAAAACAATTTATTATAGTGTAGGGATATATGGTGATGTCAAAATGACTACAAGTTCTGCACAGAATCTCACACATATGTATGTAGTTAAGTAGAATAAAGAATAATAACTTCTCTATCTTTTTGAGAAGTAAATAGATGCACCTGATTGTCTCCTATTTCTCTTGTGAAAGAAAGCTAATTCTGAGCTAATTCTGGAAGCTTGAATTTACAGTTTGAAGGGTCAGAAGTCTTAATCTTGCTTTGGAAAATCAAAAGGTTGGTCCTGTTACACCTGAATATTTTCAAGAAGACACTCTAAAGGGGATGGTAGGGAAGCAGCTTCCTGTCTCCTCAATGAAAATCATCCACTTATCCTTATGATGCACCTTTTCTACACATTATCTCATTTAATTATCACAACACTGTCAGACATATATAATTACCATTGTGTCCCAGTTTTATGAATAAGTAAACTGATGCTTAGAAAGGTCAGGGAATATTTTTAAAGTTATAGAACCAATAGTAGGAGATTATCCAGCTCCTTATCTCACATTCTCATTTCTTAAATGAGGCATTGTAGAAACTCATTTTTGGATGCTACATGGAGAGGTAATAAGGAAACAATCATTTTTATTGTTCTTGCCTTAGGTATCTATGAACACTTATGCCCATGTTATAAATAAGCAGGCCAAAAAAAAAATAAGCAGGCCATTGGATACAGTCTGGTCCAATTTTTCTGTGCAATAACTATTTCACAGAATTGTTTTGGGAATTAAAAGAGATAAGCAATGTAAAGAAACTTGCACTGCACTAGGTACTTAATAACAGAACAGTCACAGAAACTTATTCCACTCCAGGAAGAGGAGAATGATGAAGCAATTGGAGCTTTATTTTGGGGGGATTTTATTTATTTATTTTAGAGAGAGAAAAAGAGCAAGAGGAGGAGCATAAAGAGAGGGATAAGCAGACTCCCCACTGAGAGGGGAGCCCTATGTGGGGCTCAATCTCGAGATGCTGAGATCATGACCTGAGCTGAAATCAAGTCAGGTGCTTAACCAACTGAGCCTCTAAGGCATCCCTGCAATTGGAGTTTCAGTAAAAATAATGCTGTCCTGAGATTCAATGTGATGAGCACTGTGTGTTATATGTAAGTGATGAATCACTGAATGCTAACTCTGAAACTAATGACACACTATATATTAATTAATTGAATTTAAATAAAATTTTAAAAAATAACACCCTTACCCTGGGTTCCTTCTGCATAGACAAATTATAGGAAAATGAAGACAACCAGAAACTCCCACTCCTCTCAAAGATAATGCTAAGCTCTTCCTTGTTATGGACCAGTTAAATACTCTGCAAACATGAACTCAATTAATCATATCAATTATCCTATAATGTAAATGATACACCTGCCCCTGTTGTTTCTATGGGGAAGCTAAGGTTCTGAGAGAAGGTCCAAACCACCTGTCTTATAAGTGAAAGGCCTGGGTTTGAATCTATGTTTTTCTAGCCACAACACCTATTCTTTTAACCACAATATTATTCCATGTGTTGCACACATGTGTAAGGTGCTATGAGGAAGGTTAGTATAAGATATAGAACTGTCAGGAAGGATAGTGGCGACAGGGTGGGAGTGGTCACACGGGGAGGCCTAGCAGATACAATTCCCCTTTAGCAAATACAATTTCTCTGTACAATAACTATTTCATGGAATTGTTTTGGGAATGAAGGGAGGTTGTAACCAGAAAAACCTTGGAGGACACTAGGTGCTAATATATGTTAGCAGCCACTATCATTCAACTATAATCTTAGGTCTCAGTTACTGCTCTGACTTTTCCTTTTCTTTCTTTTTCTTTCTTGTTTCTTTGTTTCATAGACAGTCTGCAAATATACATGTTACCTCCCTTCCACTTTATCTAATAGTCTGGGAGATGATTAAAGGTTCACAGAAAACTTTCCTAGCACTTGACCTCCCAGGTGTATCCATTAGGGTTCCTTACGATTGGGATAGGCAACAGTGGAAGTATTCCTCTAAATACCATCATGTATTCTCAGTTTTTTCTTTATTGTTGTTGTTTTGTGTTTTGTTTTTGTTTGTTTGTTTGTTTGTTTGTTTCTAGAGAAAGGGGCTCAGTGGGAGGAATATCTTGAGAGTTTTTCATTTTTGCAAGTAAGGATGCCATTACTGGCTAGGGAACTTGCCTCTTCCTGTATGTAGCCTTCATTCATAGGTTTCACTGAATGTGTTATAGAGGGTAAGAAAATTAGCACCAGAGGAAAAAAAAAAAGGGCATTGTTTATAATCAGGCTCAGAGGAGTCAGTGGCTCAGTATTTGAGTCAAAAAATCAAAATATACTAAAGGATCTTCAAACTTTGTGATCTATAGAAAAAAGGTTTTCACACGTGAGTCCTGAATGCATGTGTATGTATTATATCACATTGCCTTTTAAATCACATGCAGAAATTCACACAGTGGAAAACTCTCTGAAGGCTATTACTTAATCTGTGACAGAATCACTTATATCTCATACTTTTTAGTAAAAGCTAACAATATGATGATCAAGTTTAGCCCTGTATAATAAATATTAAGAACAGCAGTTCACATAACAATATGGTTAAGACAATGATTTGTGGAACAAACCTAAGGTAGATTTTAAAAGAAAAATGAGAAATTGACTTTAACACTGCCTGTACCTTCCAAACTTGTCTAATAATGGTCACCCCAATTAGTAAAAAAGGAAAAAAAAAAGAAAGAAAAATCACATATAACACTTTTCTAATGCTTGGAAGGAACCTTAGAAATTTTTAAAAATCCCAGAAGCCATGACTTAGACGATACGGCACATGTGTATCTTCTCTCTAGAAATTGCTTTAAGCGAGTAGGGAATTTAAGGGTGATAACCAAGTTTTTTTTTTTCTTTTCTGTAGCTAATAAGGTCCCAAGGGATGACTGTACCCATATCAGGAAGGAGACATGTGTTTCTCTTAACTCCTGCCAAATAGGGATCTTCTTCACCTTTAGTTCTTTCCTCTGGTTCCCATTCTACACAGTGGGAAAGAAAAGGCCCAAGAATATGATTTTTCTTTTTGGCTTATTTTTTGTTACAAATTCTCACAGCATTTTTCTCAAGTTCTTTTATGATTTTTTTAGAGCTTAAAATTTTAACCTTGTTAATTTAGCATTGTTTCTTTTCAACCCCAAAACTTGGTTTTCTTAGTGGCCCTTCCTCTCTTAAAGCAAATATAGTTTTTAACTGGTCAAGTGAAAAAGCAGAACTGGGAGTAACAAGATATTGTTAGTAACTTTATAATTTTAAATATCTTAAATATATATTTTTAGAAATAATCCATTATAAGCAAATTACGTGTTATTGGACCTGTGGTATAAAATTAAGTTTATAATCTGGCAAATATTTATGTTATGCTTTCTCCATACTAGATTATCAGATAAAATCATCTTCAGCATGGTATGTGACATTTGCCAATGTAACATGTTCTTGGCACAGATCTCTAACCTTCTAGAGATTAAATGAATCTCTTACTGGTTTTACCAAACCAGAGGAAAATCTTGTCAGGGTAATTGAAATATAAAATATACTTCTGATCAAATGTACCTGAACAATTTTGGTTCAGAACTACCCCAAATTCTGGGTTGTATCATTGTCACAGTGCATGTTTCAAATAGGTCCTGTTTGTTGTTTATCTACCCTGGGAGACCTAAGTTAGAAATACAAGGAGATTTCACTAACTGTTGCAGTGTATTCATTTGTCATTGCCATGCAGCATAAGGAAGTGCGAAGCTCACACACTTTGGCATAACACATTTCCCTTGGAATCTCAGCCCTATACCTCCACTGTAGTTCCTTCATCTACCTACTAAAGAGCTAAGAACCTGACTTGCATATTGCCTTATTTCAAAGATCAGTGGATAAAGTAATAAAATGTATTAATAAAATATTACACATTTGTTTTAAATATATATTCATGTTTAAAACATTTAGACTTCCTAGAGTCACTTCCATCACCAATATATTATTAATAAAATATTACATATTCATCTAAATGCATATTCATGAGAAAAAAATTTTTAAAATACAGAAATGTGCAAAGGGAGGGTCCCCCATTTCCTACTCCCTGTATACTATCCGCCCAGTAGCCTATTGCTGTTAGCAGTTTGGTTTGTACTTTTCCAGAAAAGAAAAGTAGATAAATGATAGCTGGTTCAATAGCTATCCTTTTAAAAAAATGGTCACCAAGATTTTGAATATAGGTATCATTTTTATCATTTTTAATCAGTTGTTGGAAAGGTCCTTTTGCCAATGATTTGCTGAAGTTGTCATAGTTTTTTATACTAGCCAATGCTACAAAAGGCATAACAATTTATAGACTAAAAGAAAAGTAGAATGGATTTAACCACACACTTATCTTTTGGGAACCATTGATTATTTGTGGCAGGATCCCTTCTGGAATGACAATTAAATACACATCTTAACATTATAAGTACCGAAATAGATGCTAAGCCACATTAAAAACTAGCTCTTGGAATATTGGTCTGCAAATGTCTGCAGAGCTGAAATGTGTAAATTAGAGATTCACTGGAGTCTGCTAGCCAAAAGTGAAAACGAAAGTGCTTACAGCTCGCTAATTAATGCTGCATGTCCAATTTGATTGCACAAAAAAAAAAAAAAAAAAAAAAGAGCCACCAAAGCCTAGGAAAAAGCAGTGACCTGGGAGTCAAGAGAACTGAGTCTCCTTCTATTCTACTACTCAGTATGGGACCATCCTCTGACAGGTCTGGCCTTTGTCCTCAGTGTAACCATTTAAAAATAAGGGTCATATTGCCCACCCTGTTAACTTCTCTGAATTGGCAATAAAATGGAGGGAAAAACCAAAGCGATCAAGTTCCAGAAAAAGCATGACCTAACAATAATTTATTGCTGAACTGTTAATGTTCTGATGGCTGTACTATTGAGATATTTTATGAATTTTTAATGAGTTTCTACCAGGTCAGACTCTTCAAGGAGCAGTTAGTAGAACTCACAACTGTTTCTGGTCCATGACAAGATAAGTGCAGGATTTGAAACAGCAATTTTATGTCTGTAGAATTTAATAATAAACAAATGGGTTTGTATTGTGCATGTTCTGTTTCAAGCTTTGCTTCTTTGTTTTATCCATGCCATACAATTGGAATGATTCCTTTCCAAATAACTATGTTATTCAAAGTGAAATAAGTGCTTCTCCTCAACCACTTTCCTCCTCTCTCCTGTCTTCCTTCCCTTTCTCTCCTTCCCCTCTCCTATCTTCTCATCTTCATCTATTCACCCTCTTGCCCCCTTTCCCCTTCACTTGCTATGACTCACTCTCCTCACCGTTCCCCTTAATCTTTCATTTGTTTTCATCTACTCTGATTTACATAACTGAGAAACTTTATCATCTACAGAAGGGAATAAATAGTAACCTTGATTTCAATCATGGTCAACAAACAGAGCTCTTCAAATAGTCCAATTTGGAGGAAATATACATATTTTATTTCTGATTACTAAAGGGTATGTGCCTATAGCCCTGTGTGTTGTTTCCTCTCTCCTTTTCTTCACTCTCTGCATCCATTTAGATTTATTTAGAATTTGGTAAGCCCCTCACATGTGGGATGGTTTGTGCTTCACACCCCACTATATCCTCACCTCCCATTCCCTGTTCCTATCCCTAAAATGAAAAATAAGCAAAAGTAATTAGAACTGGAATTCAGGAATCTGTGAATATTGAACCTGAGCATGCTCAATCTTAGGATGCATTCTTGCATGTACCCTTTAAAAAAGAGAGATAATGGGATGCCTCAGTGGCTCAGTGGTTGTGCGTCTGCCTTTGGCTCAGGGAGTGATCCCAAGGTCCTGGGATTGAGTCCCACATTGGGCTCCCCTCAGGGAGCCTGCTTCTCCCTCTGCCTATGTCTCTGCCTCTCTCTTTGTGTCTCTCATGAATAAATAAATAAAATCTTTAAAAAAGAGAGAGATAATATTAAGATTAAGTATGTGGAGGTTGAAATTCAAAGCTTTTATTATTAAGAATATAAAGTGACACCTAGGTGGCTTACTTGGTTATCTTGACTCTTGGTTTTGGCTCAGGTCATGATCTTGTGGGTCCTGAGATTCAGCCTGGAATCAGGCTCCTGACTTGGCAGGGAGTCTGCTTGAAGATTCTATCCCTCTGCTCTAACCCCAATGTGTGTGCGTATGTGTGTGCTCTTCCTCTCTCTCGCTTAAATAAATAAACCTTAAGAAAAAAGAATATAAATACAATTGGAATTATTCCTTTCTTTCTTATGATTTTATTTACTCATGAGAGAGAGGCAGAGACACAGGCAGAGGGAGAAGCAGGCTCCACGCAAGGAGCCCGATGTGGGACCCGATCCTGGGGGTCTCCAGGATCACACCCTGGGCTGAAGGCGGCGCTAAACCGCTGAGCCACTGGGGCTACCCAAAATGATTCCTTTCTAAATGCCAGAAAATGGACACTAGATTTTTACTTAGGCCATTGCTTTCCTTTGCCTTTAAGATAGGATTCTTGCCATAAAAAAGAGAAAATTGTTTATTTTCTGAGGCATGAAATCACTCAATTGTAGTACATTTTGCACTGCTTAATAACAATTGTAACAGCTGACATGATTTGTATGTGGATTAATATGAAATTTTGTCCTGGTTTCATCAATTAACTTATTTTCAGTTGTTTTATCACTGTATTTGCTACTGCAAATTGGTTAATATACCTTGGTGGTTACAGGGAAAAGACACATTTTGGGTAAGAACATATTTAAATAGAATAAGATAAAAAATGTCCATGTCTTGGTTTAGTATAGTCTAGAAAATAATGTTCAACCCATATCTGCAAAGCTTCTAAGCATTTTCTCAGAAAAATAGAGGATAGTATCTTATAATAAGTACTTCTGTGCCTCCAGGGACAATATATACCATGTTGTTTTTTTTTTCCCCCATGACTGGTGTTTGCAGCATCATCAGAATTGGATGACATGAGGTCATCTCCTATAGAGGTATGTAGGTGAGAGAAAAGGATAGTGGCTCAGGAGTCAGCTACTCTGAGTGTGAATCACACCTGTGATACTTTGACAAAGTCTTTCAATCAAGATCCTAGCATATGCCTCTATGGTATTAGATTAGCTGGGCCTTCTTTGAGGATTACATATAATGAAATAAGTATTCAGCACTCAAATTTAAATTATTTTTAATGGCAAACGGCACTAATTAAGCAATATAGTTTTTTGCATCAGTTACTTCAAATAATGAGGGCAGAAAGGAGGTATCAATTTTTGTAAGAATGATGCCACAATAAGGGAGACAGTGATTTAAGAAGCCCAGGAAGAGGAAGTGTAGAACAGCCAGGCCATGAATTAGCCTTGGCCTCACTGAATCATACATAGGGTTATCATACAATTTTTTGCCCAAACCAAACATTTGGAATGAGAGGGGGCACAATTAATTATTACACTGACACCAAGACTATGTGAGGCCAGCCTACCACAGACATAATCCCTCTGTTGTATACCTGTTTCTGTGTCCATCTGTCCCCCCATTATGGCTTTCTCTGATGAATTTGGCTTGCTAATGGCCCCTCTTACCTTGTCAGTCCTGTGCTCCCTCATGACTTTAGCTATGGTTACTGAGTAAGGAGTTTGGGTTTCTGAGATTTGTATTATGCTAAATAACAAAACAGCTGAAGTGATTTGCATGTGATTATGTTATTCAAGGCGAAATAAGTGCTTCTCCTCAACTACTTTCCTCTTCTGTTCTCCTCTTCCCACCATAGATAATTGTAGATACAATTATCTGGAAGTCATGTTGAAATACAAATTCTGATTCAGTAGGTCTGTGGTAAGGCCTGAGATTTGATGATTTTAACAGGTTCACAGGAGATTTTGATGCTGCTCATCATTAGCCCAGATGTTGAAAAGAAAGGTATTAGTGTAAATTCCAAGAGATAGAAATTTTTGAGCCAGTTCACCTCTCTGATTTGACCATAGTAATTATAGCTTTGACCTCTTATGGTTTGATGATCATTTGGACAGGTGCCTACTTTGGCATTTTGGGCCTGGGGAGGTAATATGGCTGGCTACCAAGGCAGTAAGTAGGTTAATTTGTTCTAGAAGGGAGTATAGAGAGGAGCTCATATACTAAAATGATATGTTCAATGTAAATTAGTTGTCCCATTTCTTTTCATGGAAAGCCACTGAGGAAGGAGCTTGAAAAGGTGCCATGGGCACTGGACACCTCTCTAAACCAGGCCAGTCAAATCTCAGTAAATGTTTCTTCTTTGCTAAAGCCAAGAAACAACAGATTTCAAATCGTAATCCACTGTGCTTTATCCAAAGAAAGATTTTATGGATGGCCATGGTTGTGTAACATCAATATAGCAGCATGAGACATAGGGGGTAAGGAGTTTATTTTGAGCAGCTCTTGGCTAATTAGAAATAATCACACTGTAAGAGCTCTTATCTTGGTATTATTTAGAGTATTTAAATTGATATAGTGAGTACAGAAACTTGGACTAATTAGTTTTTTAATGGTCAACCAAGACAGATTTTGTAATTTTGGTATGAGGGGAATTCAATGATTTGTTATGATAGAAACAGCATTAATGAAAATGAATATATATTCCTGATATATAAAGAATATTCATTACCTGGGAATCCTTTTTTCTTAAAGATTTCATGTATGTATGTATGTATGTATGTATGTGTAGAATGAGAATGGTGAGTGGGGGAGGAGAAAAGAGGGGCAGGGAGAGGGAAAGAATCTCAAGCAAATTCCCTGCTGAGTGTGGAGCCAGCTGTTGGCTCCATCTCAGGACACTGAGAACATGACCTGAGCTGAAATCAAGAGTCTGACGCTCAACCAATTGAGCCACCCAGGCGCCCCTCATTACCTGGGAATGCTTTCAATTCTTAGTCATTTTTATTTTTTTTTTAAATCCATGCTGACATTACCTCTTACCAGTCCTTTTACTACAAAAAATAAAATAGGAGCGAGACCCAAAATATTTCCTCTTCATCCATTGACATTTTAAGAAATATTATATTTCTACTTGTGACTTGCTAACTACACTACTTTATACGAAAGAATATTAGAGCAAGGTCCACACTGTCTATGAACATTTGGAAAAATATGACAGTTGTGTGAAAAGTTAGTGTAGAATAAAAAAATTTTGAACTTTGAAAACCAAGACTTTAGAAAGTAAGATCAATATAAGTAGTGTTCCTCAGATATTGATAGAGATGGGTCTCTGAGAGAGAGCCTGTGCTCTGAAAGGAGGATTTGGTGCAAGATGGCCACCTTGATGTTGCCCAGGCTGCTCAATTAGAGTTGACCTAATTCCTCAGCCATCCATGATTTGAAAGTTTGCTTGATTTCAAACTAGATGATAATTTTGAGAACTTTCATGGTTCTCTTGAACCATAATCCTCCTTTCCCCCCAAATCAGTGCTAGAACTAACCATCGGTTTTTTAATTTGAATATTTAAATTGACTCAAGTATACCAAATTTGAGAAATGTAAAACGTGGGAAGAACCCTTCTATATTTACTGTTTGTTAAGGTCCTATAATACAACAAAAGCAAGTACTATTTCTATTATTGAAAATGTTTCACCATTTATCCCTGGGTGGTAACAATCATCTGAATGCTATGTAGACCCATGATGTGTTGTCTAGGATTCTGATTTTTTTTTTTTTTAGGATTCTGCTATTATTAAGACATTTAATTATAAAATTACCTGGTTTATAGTTTACTCTCTACATTGCAAGCATAGTGCTTGTTATTTTTTACAGAGCATTTTATTTTAGATTTAGGCAAGTAGTTGTTTCTCCCCTTTTCCCCACTTCTTTTATATTTACTTACAGTCCTTTCAACCTGGCACCTAGAAGTATCTATACACCTTGTGTACTTACTGAATGCTCATACATAGAGGTGAAGCCATCCATGGTCATTCAGATTTCACATCCTGTTCCATGAGTGTGGCCATGGGTCCTTGTCTACCTCTCACCTAAGCTCTGGTGATCTAGTGTGATGGGAGAGATGAGTGTGGGAATGTAAGTAGTGGTATTAGAACTTTATCCTTTTGGGGTGGCCATAGGGCCTCTGGCTTCTTTGTGCTTTGAATAGATTTTAACTGTGGCCTGTGGGTAACCCCTTTATTGCTTTATTTATATTGAGGTATAATTGATATATAACATTGTGCTAATTTCAGGTATACAACATAATGTTTTGTTGTATGTGTATATCAAAAAATGGTCACTATTATAAGTATAGTTAATATCCATTGCCACACATAGTATAAATTATTTTTTCTTGTGATGAGATGAAATCACTTTTCAAGTAGAAAAATAGCAAATATGCTACTACTGTTTTCTTTCAAGAGTAGGACTTCAATTTTCTGTATCTTCCAAATACTGATGTTATGTTGGTTTTCTTTTTATCTCTTATTTCATAAATTATGTTATTTTTTCTCTTCGTATTTATTTAAAGCTTTAGCAAATTTCCTAAAATGGTATCATTTGATATTATTCAGTCTTGAATGTCAAACACAGTTGTCTATGGTTATAAATATCATGTAATTGGTCAGCCTGTACTTATAATCATGGAGATATTGAAAGTTCACCTGTATTTATAAGAAATCATAGCTACTCAGTTTATGCTAATTGCACGAAGGGTAGACAGAAGGCCTTTGTTACAGTGAGTGGAAGGTGGTAGTAGGATATTCACTGATCACTGATTTTATGAAGTGCTGCAAAATGGGTAACCTCAGATGACACCTTTCAATTTAGTGTCTCTAAGAGCTTCCTAAAATCTAAAGTTAACTGTTTTTTCCCCCACATAGCATATTATCTGTCTTTTTCAGGTTTTTCTCTTCATAATACCTACCAGATAGGTGTTTCCTGCTGAGTTATAGCCGTACAATTTAGAGAAAAATTTGGTCTAGAATTAAGGGGCCAGTTTTTTTGTTTTTTTTTTTAAGGGGCCAGTTTTTTAATCCTAAATTTGCCACAATCAGTGTGACTTGAGCAAGTTCTTTATCTTTCTCAAGCTCTTTAAATTACAAAAACTGATAGTGTTATCTTAATCCTAGATCTGTTTTTGAGTTTTGTAAAGGTAGTGACTATCAAAATGATTTATATAATTAAAATGTGTAATGATTCAAATCAATTGATATTATTCAGATGAATCTAGAATAATTTAGTCTTTTTTAGAAAGATATTAGTACTTTGGCAAGTGTCTAAATAATAATGTTTTATAAGTTGGTACCAAAACTCTTTCTGGCTTAGAATCCTTTAAGATAAGTTCATTAATACCACTGTTACTGATGATGATGGATTTCAACATCAGAGGTAGAAGTAGTAAAGAAAGTTTGGTGGAAATCTCTTAGATATAAACTAATGAACTGACATTAACCATGTTTTTACATTATAAAACATTGGCTATAATAACATCAACGATGCTAGAAAACAGAAGTCTTAAAGCCAAGAGTAAGGTAAATTGTATCAGTTTTAATCCAATCTAGAAAATGGAGGCCATTCCATGTTATTCATTAGAAAAACTCAATACCAGGAACTATTTGCGATAGTATTATAAAAGCAGAAAAGCTAAACAGAAGATAGTAAAGCGATACAGGAACTAATAATAGAAGGAAGCCACTGCTACAGCTGGAGGTGGAGAAGTTGGGGAGGAATTGGTGTTACTAGAACCCAAGAGCCAGAGCTACCTACCTTGTTGTGTGAGATTCACAGAAGATGCTTCCTGGCAGGGGCTGGAATATGGGGAAGATGCATCCTGAAGTGGAGCCAGAGAGGATGTGTGTGTAAAGTGGGGGTAGGGATACTCACCCTTTTCTCTCTCTCTCATGCTCAGTCTTTGCTAGCATCTCTCATCATTTGAACTAAGACATAAGACAATAGGCAGAGAAATCTGGGAAGTGGTTTGCAAAGAATAGGAGAAGAACAGATCAAATCAGCAAATGACCAAAGTGTAAGATGGAATGTGTGTGGAAGCCTTTTATAATCCTACTTTAGGATTTGTTTTTTGTTTTTTAGGTCTAAGAAGTTCTTAGTGGCTCAGATTTCTTGCATCTCAGAATGTTAGGGATGAGCTCAGCTTCCTTGTTGAGTAGTCCTGGCTTACTGCAGTAGGGAGAGGAACTTTGGTGGGAAGGAGGGCTTAGGAGAAAATACTGTGGAGCATGCACTCTAATCATTAGACTCTAAGTTCCTCTAAAAACATGGGTACTAAATAGATCTAGTATTTCTCCCTCTTATACACACTCCCGAAGCACAATACGCTTCTTCACCTGCTCGTGAATGGCAGAAAATACCAAGAGTAAAAGCCTTTCATTCAACAATTAGAGATAAGATATTTAAATTACAAATGCCTAACTGAAGTAATATTATTTCTGTGGGGAGATTTCAGTCAAAGGTCAATTAATCAATCAATATGTCAATCTCTTCCTTAGTAAAATCATTTATATCGAGCCAGTGTGCACACAAATAGCCGGAAGATTGGCCATTAAGATGGGACAGAGAACATGGTGGACCCAGATGACAAACTTTGAAGGTTTTGACGATTTTTCCTAGAGTGGTACTCTTTACCTCCAATATGAGCAAAACCAACAGTGATTTCAGCATATGCGAGCACATAGGTGTTATGTAGTTCTGCTTTACGGGCTAAGTGAAGACTCTTGATTTTACAAACGTACACTTGACCTCAGTAAAGATCTTCTTTCCCAGGAGTTTGCTAATCAAGGTAGTCATCTTGCCTGAAATAATGCCTTTAGTTCTTTAGTTACATTTACATTCGCTCTATGGGAAAAAAATCCTATTCTTTCATGAATCCGTTAAAAGTGGGACCATACTGGCAATAAGTGCCCTTGTTTATTAGTTTTGACCAAGAGAATATTTGGCTTGCTGGCATCATTTTCTGAAAATTTCCTGAAGATTTATTAAATGAGGATAAAATATCCTCAGATTCAGTCTTACTAACCCCCAATGGCTGTTGGTTGTGGTGTTCAGTTTTCTTGATATCAACAGTGGCCTCTTAAAATTGCATATTCAGTGGAGCCTGCTTCTCCCTCTGCCTCTCTCTCTCTCTCTGTGTGACTATCATAAATAAATAAAAAATAAAAACAAAACAAAACAAAAAACTCTTATCCTCATACGTTAAAAAAATTGCATATTCATGTTGGATATTGTCTACATTGATTTCTCACATGTGGCCCCAAAACTCTTGTATGAGAAATACTTCTGGATTACCTGCTATTTAAGATGAATTAAACCCAGATTTCTAGGTTTTGTTAGGATAGAGGTTTTTAGTGTTCAAGTGGATCTGCATTTTTGACAGTTTCCTAGAAAATTCTGAAGCAATTAAAGTTGGAGAACTATTTGATATACACCTATCATATGAAATATGCTCAACTAATTAGAGTAGTTTACCTATCCCAATACACGAAAGAAAATCCTTTATGTTTGTTGCTATATTCATTTCATATTGCTGTGTAACAAATTACCACACACTTAACAGCTTAAAGCAACACTCCTATTTCACAGTTCAGTAGGTCAGAAATCTAGGCAGCCTCTTGTGACTATAGAACTGAGGTCCCTGTTTCCTTACTGGCTGTTGCCAGAAGCCTCTATCATCAGCTCTTTACAACTGCCTACATTCCTCCTTGTGTGACCTCCTCCATCATCAAGCCATCAATGGCACACTGAAAACTTTTATGCTTCGAGTGTCCCTGACTTCTGCCACTAACTAGAGAGAGCTCTGTGCTATTAAATGACCATGTGATTAGATTAGGCCCACCCAGCTAATCTCCCTATTTAAGATCCACTGTGCCACATGACATTGCATAATCTCAGGAGTGGTATCTCACCATGTTTACGGGTTTGGGGAGTTAGGGTATAGAATCTTGAGAGGAAGAGCAGTTTCTAGATTCTTCCTACCACAGCATCCACTGTAGTAATGATTCAATAAGTGGTTCAAAACAATATAAAAGGATGTAAAAAGACTCAGTCTTTTTTTTTTAAGCAGACATTAAATAGATATGTGATTATCACCTCCTATGATTATCCAGTTCAATGAATAGTTATTGAGTATTTACTATGTAGCAATCATAAATTGGTAAAGGAGTAAGAACTGGAACTTTCCCTTAAATAGCTTACATTTCATAATCAAATACCTCTAGAAGTAGAAAGTCTTCTTTAATATTTTGAGAATTTTGTCAAAAAGATTTCTCGTATTTTGTATAAAAATACTGATTATGTGTGACTTCTAATCTTCGATCTGACAGGTAATAAAACACATTCACATCTTTAAATTTGATTTAACTGTATTTCTCCTCATAATCTATGACAATGTTCTTTTCAGGTTTAGAATCCTCTAGTTCTTTGACTGTATTTTATTATGATTTCAAGTCCCTGCAACATGTATGTTATATTTTTAGTAAGACATAATCAAGTCACTTAACATTTCTGTTCCTCAGTTTTTTCAAAAGTGAAACAAATATTATACAGTATTTAAGATTGCCTTTTTCAAGTAAAAATATTATCTTTGGCTAAAATAAGTGAAAACAATACACATAATGGGAATCCAATGGAGAGGTACTGGAGTTTCTGACAAAATTCATAGAAGAGTTAGTCACCCAGCAATCTGGGAATGTAGGAACCAAAGACAGCCCCAATTTTAGAAAAGTCCTGGTAAATCCAGTGATGGTAATTTTTGTACATTTTTTCTAGAGGTTAAAATATAACAAGCTAGTTCCAATGACTCCCTTTTTCTGTCTCAAAGCTCCAAATTTTTCTAAAGGAGCAAGGGATTATGGTTTCTGGAGCATACATGCATATTAGAAATGGATCATATGCACTAGGTTTCCAACCCAATGGGTGCTTAGTACATTTGGCTGCTAAAACATACAGACACACACACCACACCATTCCATATCACATATCACGTAACTTTTTCATATAACCGAAGATAATCCTACTGAATACTTACTACCTATTTCACATAAACCTCAACCAACCTCATTCTTCCCCAAATGGAATGAAATCTCTCATGTCCAGCTATGGCATTCAGAGATGGTATGGAGGAGCCCAGTTTCTTTCTTTCTTTTTTTTTTTTTTTAAGGTTTTATTTATTTATTCATGAAGGACACACAGAGAGAGGCAGAGACATAGAGGGAGAAGCAGGCTCCCTATGGGGAGCCTGATGAAGGGCTCCATCCCAGGACCCAGGATCACGACCTGAGCCGAAGGCAGACGCTCAACCACTGAGCTTCCCAGGCATCCCAAGGAGCCCCAATTTCTGAGGCCAGACCATCAAGTTATGTTCATTCTTATTTAGTTCTGTAACAATTGAAGCTATGTGATTAATGGACTAATTAGCATATTTATCTACTACCACCACACCATATACACACAGTGGAAATAAAACTTAAAAAAATGAGAAATGTATTTTAATCATCAGACACTTAACAGCAAACAAAGAAATTGAGATAAATATTGCACTCCTTTCTGCATCTCATTCCAAAGGATAGTATGACTAACCAGCTCCACTACTCACTCCACATTGTCTTTTCTTTAGCTAGTGGTTAAACTACTCAGTAGTTTTCAGATGGCATATCATGTCATGGTATGAGATTTTATCTCTGCCTATAAGGATTGGGTTGACAATATTTTCCTGTTGGCGGAGTAAAATGAGAAATGCTTCAGGTGCTTCTCTGGGCCTATATCCCAATCCATTTTGTTTTTTGGACATCTTTCATTCCCTTGGTATTCAGGATCAGTGATCATGGCCAACACACAGCTCTTATCTATTCCCATTGTGGCCTACATGGTGTGAAATGGGTAGTTAGTTGTCTATCCATTTTAATGGAAGTGTCCTACTTACAGACCAGTAGAACCTATTCCTGCAGAGAATTGTGAGAAATGTCACTACCATCTCAGAAAAGCCTTGTTTTTCAGACTGATATTGTGCTAAGAGAGAGGCAGCTGGTTTAGAGCATATATTACATCCTGAAAAGCAGCCCCTCAGGCTTGGATTGTATCTTTCAGTGGCATCGTAGCCGAGTTTTTAATAGTTTATTCCATTATTTTAGAATGTCCATAGTTTTCCAATAATGGAGTAGAGAATAAGAATAATAGCTCTATAAAAAAAAATAATAGCTCTATGAGAAATCATCCAATTATTTATTTTATTTTAGTATGATGTGATTTCCTTGATTAAAATTAATGTGTGTGAGGGAAAGAGTAGTATATAAAACATTCTGAGGGTTCATATGCAGTGGTGTTGGAGGAAGAAGGGGTGAGTAAAATGCAAGACCAAGGAAAAAATAAGTGTCCATTTTGCTGAGGTCAAGTAACTGTCTTCTCAAGTCAGAGGCATCTAATACAATTGTTCTCCCCTAGCCTAATTATGAAAGATCTATCAATATCATCCTTCTTTCAACTTCTATTAAGAAGCCCTCCAAACTTTCCCTTTTCAAGTCTCTACATCATTTGGCTGCTGCTAAAGAAATACCATAAAAAATAACCTCTATCTTTGTTCTAAAGAGAAAATACAGCCAGACCTACTGCTCAAGGTTCACTACATGGATTTCATTGGCCATTTGGCCTATCCATGAAAGCACCTGTACCATTGCAGCCTTTCACAGAATCATGGAAACCCAGCTGACATTTTTCTTTCTCAATTTTTCATGAATAATTTCATCTAAGAGAGTAAACAGAGATTAAAGAAGGAACTCGGGATCCCTGGGTGGCGCAGCGGTTTGGCGCCTGCCTTTGGCCCAGGGCGCGATCCTGGAGACCCGGGATCGAATCCCACGTCGGGCTCCCGGTGCATGGAGCCTGCTTCTCCCTCTGCCTGTGTCTCTGCCTCTCTCTCTCTCTCTGTGTGACTATCATAAATAAATAAAAATTAAAAAAAAAAAAGAAGGAACTCTTGTATGGCAGGTTGTGCTCGTATACCTCTGAGGCATGAGCAGACTCCTTTCTATATACTGTACTTCCACTCAATGAAGGAGGGCTCCTAAGTGCACATAAATTTAACATTCAGTGAACCAGGTGGTGCTCAGCTCATGATGGCCAGCTGGATAAAGAGTCAGGAGCTGTTATCGAAAAGCAAAGCTACCCTAGGAAGAATACGGGGCCCTGTGCTAAATCATGTTTTTTACTGATAGAATTTCTCTGGTTGGAGGTTACCCCAGACTCCATGTCCAATCCTGAAGTGCTACAGATACCTAGAGTACCATCTGATCTATTTTTGTCTTCACAAAGGTCAAGTGGAAAAGCCACTTCCATTGCAATCAAAACCAGGGAACCTACTTGGTGATGTGCCTCCTTCTTATAAAGAGGTCAAGTTTTAAGAACTTATCCTTCACTTTGGAAGGGAAAACCTGAATTGCTCTTTACTTTTTTATCTTCTATATTGGTTTTATCATTTTAAAATCAATGCTCTTTAACTTTTTATATATAACTAGGTATATACACATAGATATTTAAACTCCTTATAGGAGTTGTTGTGAATGATTGACTTCAAAATATTGCATCATTCTTTTATACATGTTTGAGATAGCATTACTTAAATAGTATATAGTCTAGATAATACTTTGCAAATACAAACAAAAACAGAAGATTGCTTTGTTGATTATCTTTTCAAAGATTTTTGTAGTGTTAAGGACTTAGAAGTGCAAGAGTTTTGTAATCAGCAACTAAAATGTTTGTATGTAAGAAAACAGAAGATAAAACTCAGACAGTGCTGTTTACTTAATAACAGTATTATAGAGGGTGAGTAAAATAGAAATCAAAGAATAGAAAAGTCATCAGAAGGATTTGAAGAAAGGAAACAAGAAAAATGAAAAATAAATTTCTAGGTGGCAACTACAAATGGACAAACAGTGATAAAGACAGGAATGTGTCAAGGTCTTGGGCTGGGGGAGGAATGGGGCTGCCCAGCAAAGGATCAGTTGATCTATCTATCTCTCTATCTATCTATCTATCATCTATGTATAATCTATCTCTTTTTGTTTCAAGTATTTATTTAAAATCTAGTTAGTTGACATATAGTGTAATATTGGTTTCAGGAGTAGAATGAGTAGAATTTATCACTTACATATGACACCCATATAATTTGCAATTTATATGTAAATTCATCACTTACATATAACATCACAAGTGCACTTCCTAATACCCATCGTCCCTCTTTGCCCATCTGCTGCCCACTTCCCTCCAGCAACTCTGTTTGTTCACTGTAGTTAGTTATGGTTTGCCTCCCTCTCCCTTTTTTTTCTTCCTTCCCTTGTCATTTGTTTTATTTCTTAAATTCCACATATGAGCATATAGTATCCTTCTCTGACTAATTTATTTCACTTAGCATAATACACTCTGGCTCCATCCATGTTGTTGGAAATGGTAAGATTTAATTATTTTTATGGCTAAGTAATATTCCACCATACACACACACACACACACACACATATGTATGTATGTATATATATACACATACATACACACCACTTCTTTATACATTCAGTAGTTGATAGACATTTGGGCTCTTTCCATAATTGGGCTATTGTTGATAATGCTGCTATAAACATCGAGGTGTATATACCCCTTTGAATCAGTATTTTTTTATCCTTTGGATAAAGGATAGCCATAGTGGCTGCACCACTTTGCATTCCCACCAACAGTGTAAGAGGGTTTGTTACCCTTTTTCTGTATCCTTGCCAACATCTGTTGTTTCCTATGTTGTTATTTCTAGCCATTCCAACAGGTGTGAGGTGGTATCTCATCATAGTTTTGGTTTGTCTTTGGATGATGAGTGATGTTGAGCATCTTTTCATGTGTCTGTTAGCCATTTGTCTGTCTTATTTGGAGAAGTATCTCTTCATGTCTTCTGCCCATTTCTTAACTGGATTATTTGTTCTTGGATGTTGAGTTTGATAAGTTCTTTTTAGATCCTAAATACTAACCATTTATCAGATATGTCATTTGCAAATATCTTCTCCCATTCTGTAGGCTGCCTTTTAGTTTTATTGATTGTTTCCTTTGATGTGCAGATTCTTATTATCTTGATGAAGTTCCAGTAGTTCATTTTTGCTTGCCTCCAGAAACATGTCTAATAGGAAGTTGCTATGGCTGATGCCAAAGAGGTTGCTGCCAGTGTTCTCACAAAGGCAGACTGGATTGCCTGCTTCATGTTGCAGGGTAGAGGTAGCTATGGTGTAAGATGTAGGGTATGGACATATGATCTTACTCATACATGGAACTTAAGAAATAAAACAGTTGAACATAGGAGTAAAAAACAGAGGGGAATCGTAAAACAGACTTACTAAAGAGAACAAACTGAGGGTTGCTGGAGAGGAGGTGGATTAAATGGATATGGGTTAAATAGGTGTGTATTGGGAAGGGCACTTGTGATGAGCCCTGGGTGTTGTATGTAACTGGTGAATCACTAAATCCTACACTTGAAACTAATATTACACTGTATGTTAACTAACTGGAATTTAAATAAAAACTTGAAAGGAGGGGAAAAAGATGTAGGGTATAGTCTAGCAATAGATATGCTTCCATTTTTTTTTTTTTTTTATAGGGGACCCTGGGCTGGGAGAAGACTTAGAGCAGAGATCAGGAGTGACCAAGTGATGAAGGGGACTGGCACCTAAATTCCTTTTTGCAAGTAGATTTTGAAGGATTTAAAAAATATATTTTTCATTACTAAGGTACCAATCTTTTGACACAGGGTTATTTACATCTATATTTTGGAATTAAAAGTTAGCTTTTTGGTGAGATATTAAAGGGCAATTTTCTAAGGAAGCACCAAAGGACTAGAAGACTATGGTACATTTGAGAGAAAACAACAAAAAAAGCTTTTTGGACCCTATAAGCATCCGACCTGGATTTCCAGACTAAATTTCCAAGTTCCAATCTTAAAATGAAGAATATATACATATATATTTCCCTATTCATTTTGCCCAAGGCAAGGCCATTATGAAGAACTACTGAAAGTAACTGAATAAGAATGTAGGTCAGATGCTTTGGGAGATTTCAAATATATCTACATCACATTATTTTTATATATATAGATAGAGAAAGGGAGAGAGTGATGCATACACATATATGTATGTTTATATATTTAATTCCACACACATCATACTTGCTGTAATATTTCATTCTCTTTATATAGAGAGAGCTAACCATTGACTCTTCTGATGACATTAGACATAATTTAAACAATTAGTACTTCTAGGGTCTGTACTAATTGATGGAGGGCATGGGGAGTAGGGAAGGAGAAAGAAGAAAAAGAAAAGCTGGCTACTATGGTTAGTGACACTGTACCTCACAAGCAAGAGCCACAGCTCAACTCACTTGGATGGCCCTCTCCATAGCGCTGGATCCATCCCAGCAAAAACTAACCTCAGAGTAATGCAACCCAAACATCCAACGGCCCTCCTGATGTCACTGGATTCCACACTACCCATCGTTACATTCTGCATTCTCTTCTGTTGCTAGGTACCCTGGGCACTCTTAATTTCTAAAGCTCCAGGTGCCGTTTCCTGCCACACCCCCCCCTTGGATTCAAACACATAATTTATAGTTCCAATGCTATGGTCCCCAGGCTGAAACTTGAGAGAAGCACCAGCACTGAATTGGGCCAGTGAACCTAACGGCTATACCTACAGATCTCAACACTGTACTCTTTGTGTAGCAGCTGGGTACCCACACGCCAGCAGCCACTTAGGATGGAGCAAATGATCTTGGGTAAGGAAACAGATTTCCCCTTTAAAGCAATAAACTGATATGAGTTGGCTCTGAATAGGAGTCTCAGATTTGTGGGTTCAAATTCTGAAAAAGTATCTTTAAGAGAAAATAAAAATTGCTAACATGGTCACAAGAAATCAGACAATAAAAATGGTTAATTTAGCTTCAGTTTAATGTCTGATCACTCTTTATATTGAATTTTTCTAATACTGACATCAGAAACTTTGTTTTAGATTTTGATTTATAAAATTGTGGCATGTAACATGATTGATTCTTTTACCATTTAAATGATAAAATGTGTGAATATATATTTTATACAAATAAAGCATTTGCTCTTCATAAAACATACTGATTTACTCACGAATGAGATATGGAAAGCTGTGGAATTCAGTTACCTTGGTAACATCTGGAGTGAACTACTCTGTCTAAAAATATTTTCTCCTTTATTGTTTATAATTTATACCAAAATTATAAACATATGACTTTTATTAAAGATTCTCTTCATAGATGATAATGTTTATCTTCTTTAAAATGTGAATAAATAGTACACTCTTTAGTAAATATGTATGATGATTTCAGACTAAAGACAGAGATGTACCAGATTTGATAATTAACTATAATAAATATTGGATTTGTTTTATGCTAGTAGAGATTTGGTTTTATTTTATTTTTTAAAGATTATTTATTTATTTGGGAGAGAAATAGAACACAAGTAGGGGGAGGAATAGAGGGAGAGGAAGATGGAGAAATAGGCTCCCCGCTGAGCAGGAAGCCCAACCCAGACATGGGCTCCATTCCAGGACCCTGAGATCATAACCTGAGCCACAGGTAGACGCTTAACCAATTGAGCCACCCAGATGCCCCTAGATTTGGTTTTAAAATGTGTGATATACTTTTAGGGTTATTCATTCTTTTAATATAAGAATGAAATTTCCTTACATAAAATGTTTAACATTTTTTAAAGGATTCTAGTACACAAATGTTAAATCACACTTTTTGTGAATTTAATAATTGGAATAATTGAGCTGGAATGTGTCCACTATGCTCTTCTTTGGACTTTTGTGGAAAGAAAGAAATAATCTGAAATGAGCTTGCATGCTCTAGCATTGGATTCGACTTCATATAAAGGATATGCAGAATTTTCTGAATTACTTATATAAATTATTGCCCTCTTTATTTCAAAAGCCTTACATATTTCATGATTAAAAGATTTTTTTTTGATTTCTCAATAGCTATGGAACATGCTAAGTCATATTATTTATGACAGGGTTTCTTTAATTCTCTTATGTATGTTTTCTTTCTGCATGAAGTCTTTTGATGAATGGGAATGTAAAAGGAATAATTTATTAGGAGCATCTTGACATTTGAATACTTTTTAACTTTTCAAAAAATAATTTTAAGATATTAAGTTCTTAAAATACTATTTTACTGAAATTCAAGCTCCATGCCCTTTGTTTTTGTTATCCATTGGAGCTGGAGATCTGGCCTTCCTCCTGGACCTTTGTCTGTCCTGTCTTACCTGTTCTTTTCTTAGGATGATTCTAGTACCCTCTTGTTCTACATTACTGCTGCTTTGACTTGGGCTTTCAACAATGCTGATCCAGAGGGCTTCTGGAGCTCTTAACAATTTCCCCTTTTGTCACCTTCATCCCATACTTCTCATCAGAATCAGAGTAATCTTTTCAAAAGACATTTTCTTTCATATCACTTCTGACAATAAAATTGTTCCTATTTTCTCCCAAGGTCCAATAAAAGCTCTTTATTATACAAAACACATTCTCTGCCTCCCTGTCTATGCTTCTTTCTGACTCTCTTGTTCACATTCAGCACCCCAACCTTATTTCTCACCTGCCCCACACTTTCCTTCCTCCAAGATGTTGCACCTGCTAATCTCTAGGTGGGGAATCCTCTCCCCCAACTTGTTCACCTTGCTAAGGCTTACTCATCTTTTGGAATTCAGTTCATATCCCACCTTCTTTAGAACTTCTGTTATGTCTTTACCCTTTGTTTTGGATCCAAACCTTTTTTCTCTGCGTTTTAGTTGCACTTTTTTTCCATCTCTTTTAATTATTTGTGAACTCACTGAAGGCAGAGTCTTTGTTGGCCAAATTATTTAGCCCCCTCTTGGCCAAGCATAGGTAGTCAATAAATATTGGATAAATGAATGAACAGGTGAATTATACCACTCCTTCAGAATTTAAACATTATTTTCGCCAATTTAATTGATTAGAAGGCATTAAATATTGCATCCTATGAAGATAAAGCAAACTTGAAAGTGTTCAGAAATCAAAATATTATTCATGCACATCCATATTTTCTATTGTCTTCATCAATAGCCCTTAACTAAAGGAAACAAAGGTCCGTCATAATCTTTTAAAATTAATAGCAAATTCTTACCTTAAGAGAAGAGAAAACTTCTCTTAAAAAAAAAAAGAGGTAAGTTAAAACTTACCTTAAGTTAAGAGAAATAGAATTTTATTGTTTCATGTACATTTTGTTTCTTACTCTAATTGTTATTGATGTGTATTTTCTAAACAAGCTTAGAAAGCCAGAAAGTTTTGACAAATTTTGTTTCTTCCCTTTCTTCCCTGTTTTGCTTTTTTATTTTTTATTACTACAGTTATTTTATTTTTGTTATTAGAAAATTATATATGTTGTAAATAATAATTTACAACATATATAATTTAAAAATCTAGTGTCACTCCAGTTAAGAAGAAATTAATATTGACATTTTAGGCTACATTTTTTTCACTCTATATGGTTATGTGTTTTCTTTTTAGAAAATTGGGATCATTTTACCATTTTTGTAGCTAGCCTTTTCCATTTAACACTTCATGTTTCCCATTAATATTAATGGAAAATATTCAATATTTCCCATATTCTAATCATTCCAACATATATTCAGTCAATTTTTTATATTTGGTAATTTCTATCACTTTTGAGTATTTGCTATTGTAAAGAACACTGGTATAAGGGCCTTTTTACCTGCACAGAAATGCACACAATGATTATACTCTTTAGGCTTAGAAGCCCCAAAAGTTTAATGACTGGAGCAAAGGTTATGAGCACTTTTAATATTTTGAATACGAGTTAAACACTCATAAAGCTTGAACCAGCATCTACCCCACTAGCAGGATAGATGATGCTTTTATCAGAGAATTTTCACCAAATCTGGATATTCTCACTAGAAAAACAAAAACTATTTGTAAAATAATGATCAAGTTTTCTTTGTTAAATTTGCTTTCCTTTGAGATTACATTTGAGATTGAATTGTTTTCCCTATTTTTCTTTTCTTTTTTATTTTACTCCACTTCTTGTGCCTAAACATGCCTACTAGATTGTAGATAACAGTGGCTGCTTCAAAAGTTTATTTGTGAGGATAGACTACACAGGATATGTAAAATTACCACAATGCCAGGCACATATTAGGAGCTCAGTAAATGTCAGTTGAAGTAGAAGCTGAATGGCACATTAATTAAAATCAAAATATTCTTTCCAACAGATGATTCTGCTGCAGAGAGCTTTAATGGCAATGAGACTCTGGGGCACAATTCGATTGCTTCAGGGGGAACACACAGCAGGGAGATAGGAGACTCCAATGGTGACAGCAAAACTAGACTGGAACAGGATGAGCAGCCACTGAACCTGAGCGACAGTCCCCTCTCAGCACAGCTGACTTCGGAATACAGAATAGATGACCACAGCAGTAATGGAAAAAACAAATATAAGAATCTTCTAATTTCTGACCTCAAGATGGAACGAGAAGCGAGAGAAAATGGAAGCAAGGTAAGGTCACATTACAGTTCTCAGCATTTCTATGTTCGTCATGAAGGTCATAAAGAGAAACATATTTATATGAGAGATGATTATTTTTGCTAAAAATATTTTAAGCAAATCCCAATAATATCTTACCAAGAAGTTTATAACCATAGGTATCCTGTGTCCATATAAGCAATAATTTTCAGGAATAACAGTGAACAAAATGGAGAGTGTTTCAGACAAAGCTGTTGGTGTTTTTTTTTTTTTATCCAAATTCAATCAGCCAACATATTACATCATTAGTTTCAGATGTAGAGTTCAAGAATTTATCAGTTGCATATAACACCCAGTGCTCATCACATCATGTGTCCTCCTTAATGCCCATCACATTGATGTGTTTTTATACAGGAAATCACTTGATTTAATGTTTCTCCTTCATATAATCTTCTTATGGATCTGTCTCTGGGAGTTTGTTGATCTCAGATGTGAAAATTTAGCTCTCAGAACACAATTATGGACTCTAAAAAGATAATTATATAGTTTCTACTAGACTGATAGGTGTACACAGTAATAAAGTTTCAATTAGACTCTCAAGTTTGCTTTAGAGACCCAGGGACTTCAATCAGTAATTTATTCCCCATACCTGGGAGATGTGTCAGTGTTCTAGATGAAGCCTGCAGATTAAATAACTATTGGAACAAGTAATTTATCACAAACTGAATTATACAAATGAAAACAGAAACATGTTTCAGACATATCTAATTTTCTAGATTCTTTATATTAGAATAAATTACAATCCTCCCCATTCCCAATTGATTTATTATTTTTTCTTCTTATTTTTTTAGTCCTTCTGTTTTTATCTCTTTCTTCATACCCATTTTTAGAAGTACTGCCAGTTCTTTTTTTGTTTGTTTTTATTTAAATTTTAGTTAACATGCAGCGTAATATTAGCTTCAGGTGTACAATATAGTGATTCAACACTTCCATACATCACCCTGTGGTTATCACAGGTGCACTACTTAATCCCCATCACCTATTTAATCCCCATCCCCCCACTCATCTCCCCTCTGGTAACCATCAGTTTGTCTTGATTAATTTATTTAAAAATTGACTTCACATTTCTATCAGTTTGAAATAATACATGCTGGTGATTTTTGTTTTGTAATTTTTGAATGCATACTTTGAACGCAGTAGTTTTATGGAATATACATTTTGACTCCCTTCCCTCCCCCCCCACTTCTTCTAAACTAGAATTGAAGAACTGATCTTTTGACATAGATTTTAAAGCAAAATGGCTTAATTTGAATTAATTTCTGAATTTGCTGAGGCACTGTACTTCCTAAATTGGCTCTATTTAAATCCTCTTGCTTGCCTGAGGGCATGTTGCTTTATCCTCTTAAGCAAGTCACTGACCTCATCATGCACTTAAGCACTACTGCCTGAGGGACTCTGCTACAACTTTTGCTGGGGTAAATGTGCAAATACGGTCTCCAGTGGTTTAAAGCCAAATCACACAAACGCAAATAATTTTGTATTCAGTAACATGATCTGAATCAAGGTTACATTTTTATAGAACAAAATACCTTTAAGTGTTCTGACCATCTACATTTTCCACCTGGTCTTTATAAATGTCCTTTTTATGCCATGTGTTTGTTGAGTATTTTTCTAAAATTATTCAATAGTTTACTCTTCTTTATCCCCTTATTATAATGATAGAACTATGCTTGTTGGAAACACTGTTGCACATTTTAAAGAGTGAAGTTACTTTTCTACTCTCTTAAAATAAAGTTGCAAAAAGTACAGATTGTTTGGGCAATTTTGTGAGGAGCAAGATGAGAAATGGACCTGGGGAAGAGACATCCCTGGAGAAACAAAAGTTTAATAGTTTGGTAAAGGAAGAAGAGTTCCCAGAACCCACTGAGGAGTAGCCAGAGATATAGAAGAAAGATCAGAAGGATAAAGTGTATGGAAGCTAAGCATAGTCTACCTTTTAAGAAAGAGAGTGGTCAGCTCTGATGGACAATGCTGATCTATCAAAGAAGATAAAGATAGAAAATAGTTGAGGGACGCCTGGGTGGCTCAGTGGTTGAGCATCTGCCTTCAGCTCAGGGCACATGATTTCCCTGGGGTCCTGGGATTGAGTTCTATATCAAGCTCCCCACAGGGACCGTAGTTTCTCTGTATGCCTGTGTCTCTCATGAATAAATAAATAAAATCTTAAAAAAAAGAAAATAGTTGAGTCTGTGAGAACAGTTATGGAGCACATTGGGAGCAGAATCCAGAGGGATTCTTTATTCATTCCTTCAGGGATAAAAGGATATATTAAGTACCTGTCATACTTGTACTAAAGTAGTACGTAGCAGAGACTCTGCAAAGAGAGGAGTCTTTCTTTATTCATAAGATCTTTGGTAAATAATTTTGGTAAAAAGGGGTCCATATATATAGAAAAGTTTCTTAGTAAAAGTATAGGCAAATATCCATTCCTGTATTAAAACCTTGGGAGTTCAAAGTAAGAAAATATTTCTACTGAAAAAATAAAGAGGGCTTCCTAGAGGAAGTGAGTCTTGAATTTTGAAGGAAATGTAAGATTACTCTTTTATCAGGAGTCTCTTGTTGGTCACTGTAAAGGGCCTGGGATGCACAGAGGAGATGAGTTAGAGAATCATTGTCTATTTGGAGCTGGGTGGGACTTCATAGCGTGGTATTTGGGGAAGAACCCGATATCATTATGCAACATAGACCGTTAGCCACCATTTAATTTAATTCACTAAATATTGACTGAGGGACTCCTCCATGTAAGGCACTGTTGTAGGAAGCAAAAACATGGAAACGAGCAAACTAGGGTCCCAGACCCTCAAAAGCTTAAAATCTAGCAGGAGAGAGAGGCAAACCCAGGATTATAATGTGATTCCATAAGTGATATGATGGGCAAAGGCAGGGTGAAATGAGAAAAGAAAGGTAGAGCACCTTTGGGGCTATAATGATCTTAAGGTTGACTTTATGCAGAGATTAATGCCAGAATGAATGTGAAGTGTAAGTAGAAGTTATTCAGACAGAGAGGATTATATATGGTAGAGCATGTTTGAAGGCATAGAGGCATGAGAGAGCACACTTGGCATGGAGATTTGCAAGGAGCTTCACATGGCCACAGCAGAGAATACATGTGGAGAAATGGAGTATAAAGAGATTCCATCAATAAAGGTGTCATGGGTCAGTTCAAGGACTTTGGATTGTATCCCATAGGTAAGTTTAGTATGATAAGGTTGTAATCAGGTTGGAATTTTAGAAATATTATCCTGGCTCCCTCAGGACAGATAAATAGGATAGGGACTAGGAAATATAAAAAAAAGGCAGAAAACTGGTTAGAGAGCTATAATGGCAATCTAGGGAGACAATAATGCAGGAATACAACAACAACAAACAGAACAGATGGCTTTTGTTCTTTTGATATTTTATTTGTGGAATATATATAGCTCCATAGATTTTATATTGCGAAACTCCTGGGAATGTTTTTCACATACACTACAGTATGAAGAGCCTCTTTCTACCTCCCATTAGGATGTAAATTCTACTATAAGAATCATGTCTACCTTGTTTACTGAGGTATGTCCAGCATCTCGCTTAATATTGGGTACATAGTAGCTTCTTGAATAATTTTGAAGAAATAAAGGTTTATCGAATGTCGTAAGCAGAGAACATTCTAGAATAAATCTAGCCTTATTGGCTTGATTGCCTAGGTGAATGATGACTCCATTTCCCAAGATTCAGGTGAGAAACGTTTGAAGAAGTAGTTTTGTGATACATAAGGTTTACTGTGCCTATGCAGTATCTATTGGATATATTTGATAGACATTGGGGACATATGTGTCAGCTCAGAAGAAATGTCCAGACTGGAGAAAGAAATGTGAAAGATTTAGAAGTGCAGCTTAAAGCTGTTGTGGTTGCTGAAATCACCTCAGAAGAGCATAGACTAAAGAGACAAGAGAGTCAAAATATATCATCCTATAGAAGAATATCAGCCCATCAAGAACAAGTGGCATAAATAGGAGTTTGTAGAGGGGGAAAAAAAAAAAGAAAAGAAAAGGAGGAAATGAAGGCAAGCAGATAGGAGATGTTTTAGAAGCTAAAGTGTGGGGCATTTCAAAATTGGTATGTAGTTAAATGGAGTAATCCTTAGGTGAAATGCCCCAGGTCTCAACCTGGACGATGGTTAAAAGAGTTAATGCTAAGAGTTGGAGTTAAAACATGTGGCAGAAGAAAGAGCAGAAATAGTGGGAAAGTAGACTGAAGACAGTTATAGAGGCTGAATGGGAAAGTTGAATCATTTTAATTGTGAAGGAGACTGTGTCTGGAATTTTGTTTTAGGGATTCTTCTTGCAATGTGAATTTGTATGCAGAGAGCTCTTGGGTTCCTGGCTTTGGATCAATATTTGCTCTACCTGAAGCTTATCAGGTGAACTTCGTACTAAAGGTTTAGCACTCACCTGTCTAGTTAGCATTACCTTTTGTAATCCTTAGAAATAAACACTTCTTTACAAATTTGTAAAGTGACACTACCAATTTCTCTTCCAGTATTTTTCAGTCTGGCCTCTGTCATAACTTGGAGTAAAAAAGCTTAACTATATAATATCTTTGAAAAACTTAGATTTCTGTGAGTTTGATATAATCTATTTTACAATTGTACTGAGTCATATAAAACAAAAATAATTATAAAGCACTTAAAAACCTGAACAGTGACTAGAAATGCTTAAAAAGAATAGCTGAGCTGGACTATGCCATTTACCAATTGCTTATTATTATGCAAATTCACTCAGTAAACCAGTGAATCACATTAACCAATCTAAAAAATAAATATATTGCATTGAAAGAGTTTAGGTGATATTTATTTTCTGCTAGCAGATGGCCACATTTTTAGAGGACAAATAGTAACATTAGAAATCAGAAGGAAGTAGTAATGTTGTTTAAAAGCTCAGAAAATGAGACTCATGAGCAAACAATAAGAAACAAGTTATATGGAAAAAAAAAGGCTAAGAAGACAAAAATTTGGATATAAACATGTTTAAAATTATTAAGTGAGAATTAAAGCAAAATGAAATCTAACAGAGGGAAATATATAACTTAAAACAATATCATTGATTTTTTGTTTCTCTTTTAGTATCTGTGACCTAGCTGCATTATACTTAAATATGGTAAAATATTCTGAATCAGTCTCCCAAAAGACTGATGTTTCAAGCAATAACTGTGGTAGGAGGGTGATTATTGTTTGAGGGTTAATGTGTCACTGTGGTTACTGCATATTTGGTTTGGTTTTTGGCTCAGTTCCCAAGACCCTTCAATCTTCACTTTATTAAAATATTTTTCCCCAAAGTGGTCCATGAGACATTTTTTTCAGTGAATCTTTCCTTTAAATTCTTACCAAATGGGTAAGAATTGATATTCAAATTAAAGTTTATAAAATACTTATCCTAATTACCATTAAGAATTGCTATGTAATTTTATTTAGACATGATGAATGGAAGCAGCACATTTTTCTAAATATCTCTGTAATATTTAGGTGTAATGAGATTGCCTTTTAAAACATAAGAGCCATAGATTTACTTTTGGAAAAATATTATCTTGGTCTTTCTTCTGTGGATATTTCAGCTCATTATTGTTTTAATTTGGTGATTTTCAATATCTAACTTCTTGATGTTAAAGATTTGGGCATGGATCTTCTTTAGGGTAGAAACAATAGATATATTCAATGAATGTGCACACTGTGCTAGGCACTGTCCTGAGTGCTAAAAAAATTAAAAATTAAAAATTAAAAAAAGTCTCTGTCATTAAGAACTCATTTGACCAGAAAGATAGACACATAAGAAAATAAGTGTGTTATAATACAGAAATTAATTTGTATGTGAATGTGCCTTCTAGGCCTACTAATGGTTAAATAGGAGATAGACACTTGGTGAAAGGGAATAGGAAATCCTCAAAGAACACAGCATTCAATTAAGGCCTAGAAATGTTGAGGTTTGAAGTAGTGAGAGGTAAGTCTGGAATGGTTGTTCAGGGGTGTCAGACTAGGGTAGGCTATGTTTTGGCTAAAGTTCAAAGCTTGAACTTTACTCTATTTGACAGGCTTGCTTAGGATGTAGGATAGGAAAATAGCATGGTCAGATTGTGTTTTAGGGTCATTGTGGCATCTTTGTTACAAGATGGCTTTAAGTGGCATAAAAAGACAGGAAGCTACTAACAGCATGAGGTCTTGCCTTCATGAGGTAGTGGTAGGGATGGAAAGAGCAAAGAATTAAGAAATATTTAGAATATTAAATGGACAGAAAGGGGAGTTTGATTAGTTAAGGGATGGAGAGTGTGAAAGAAACTTAGAGCCAGAAGATAAAGGGTATATCATTTCTGATATTAGGATGTTATGTCAACTCTAACAGTGACAAACACTTGTGTATGCTTTCATGTTCATAACTCAAACCAACTCCATCTAGTAGGAGAGCAAGTCTTTTTTAAACATAAGTGCATAAAATCTAATGGATGCTAAGCTGTTTAACTAATATTAATTATACACATTAATTATACACTTAGTTAAGTGTTAGGGCCTGGTATTGAACACAGGTCTTCTGACTCTGCAGCCCATGTAGTTTTCACTGTACCCACACAATGGTTGATGTTGTGTAGGACTAGTTATTTCTATGTACCATATGGTGACTATGATGAGCAAACTATCCAGACAGGCAGATATTTAAAACAATTAGTGGGGCTGCCCGGGTGGCTCAGTGGTTTAGTGCTGCCTTTGGCTCAGGACGTGATCCTGGAGACCTGGAATCAAGTCCCAGGTCGGGCTCCTTGCATGGAGCCTGCTTCTCCCTCTGCCTGTGTCTCTGCCTTTCTCTCTCTGTGTCTTTCATGAATAAATAAATAAAATCTCCAAAAAAAAAAAAAAAAAAAAAAAAGAAGAAGAAATCTAAAATAAATAAATAAAACAATTAGTGAATAGTTCCTTGATAAATGGCACATATTTGCAGTGGTGTTTATTATACAGATATTTGTTCTGCTCTCTTCTATGAGATATTTTACATAATAATATACTAGCGCCTCTGTTGGAAAACTAAGCATGTATCCATTTACTGCTTATGTGCATAAATGTAAATAAATGAGTGGTTGAATTAGAGTGGGTCCTTAAAAAGCCCTAAGGTAAATTTTAGACTTACATTTTGTTAACTACCAATTTAAAATGACATCTTCATGTATTTTACATGCATACACATATATTTACATATGTATTATATATAGATATATGGAGAGAATGTGTATATGTTTTATATTTCATACTTATGAGTTATGTGAACTTCAGTTATGCTCATTATTGGACATATTTTTTTCCTTCTGTCTTTAGATCTTTTTTTAATCAAAAGATATATAAGAAGGATATAGTATCAAATGATTTTTTTGTAGTGTCTATCATATTTGCAACCTAAATTTAAATGTGTATAATGCTTTAGCAAAAAAATATGTGCCTTATTCAGGGACTGTTAAATTAACTACTCTGTGGAATAATATAGTTTTAAAAACCGCTTCGTTTTACAGATGAAGAAATTAAGACCTATTCAAGTGACTCTTAACACCCAGATCAGTGTCCTTCTGAATCATGATGCTGTCATGGTTACCACCTGCATATGCTTATATTCTTGATATGTTACTATAAGAAGGAAAGGGTAAAGTCAACATTTGTGAGTGCCTACTATGCATGATACAGTCTATATTTGCTCACTTCACATTTACTATATCAGGAGAATGGAGAAGACAAAGGGCTTCTAAAATTTATACCCTGAAATGTGCAAAGTGAAGTTAGATTTTAATTATCTATATACAGCAAAATATACATTTTGAATTCCCTTTTAAACATATGAGTTCAATTGGTTCACTGCAAAATCTCAAATGATCCTCCAGCCTTCAGTGCTATGTATTGATAAGTATTCTGGTTAGAGTAATACGTTATAAGTTTGGCCAAAATACAAAATAAAGAAAACTGAACAATTATTATCTTTGTCTTTATTGAATGGCTAATCAATAGCTTAAAAGAAATAGTGTTGTATTTTATATACTTTTGTATTTTCTTTCTTTCTTTTTTTTTGGTTTTGGAGTGGTTTTTAAATTTTATTTTGCCTACATATGTGTACTTGCCTGTCTTATGTTTGTATTCTGTCATTTGGAATAAGATAAAATGTTTAAAAATATCATTTGGTCTGTGGATATCTTAAGAATGATAGAGGAAATCTAAGAGAGAAAATCATAATTAATATACCCAGAAGTAACTCATACATGTCTCAAAATAGTTGGTATTACCAGGACTCATTGAAAACACCTTGATATTTACCCAAATTTGGGGAAAGAATAAAAGAAGAAATACCAGAGACCAGGAGTAATACATTCTAATTTGTCTCAATATAATAAAGTTATATTGTTTTCATTAATGTTAAATATTTGATGTCTTGAAGTACATTCCTGAAAGCAATTATCTGTAACTTTGTTATTAGTATGATTTATAAAAACTTTTTTTGAAATAAAGATCTTGGGGTTATTTGGAATCAAGAGAATAATATGAATGAGAGTTTGAAGAAAATAATTAAGTAGTAAAAAGTCATAAACTTTTCATCCCAAGGAATAATAATAATGAAAGATGACATTATTGAGTTCTTACCATCTGCCAGGCACTATTCTAAAAACTAACTCATGTAATCCTCATATAACCCAATGGAATTAGGCTTTGTTATTATTCCCAGTGTTACAGATGGGATAACTAAGACCCAATGACATCACAAATATGGTTACACTAAGAGTTTCTAGAATTTGGATTTAAGCCCCCAATCATTTTGCCCACATTTCAACGATACAATTTGAGTAGAGATCATGGGACAGGGCCTGAAAGTGAGTAGCAAATCTAACTTGGTGCTGAGACTCCCCCAGCTGCTGTTTTATGGCTCATAGTTTCCCTTATCAGAAAGCCACACTGATCAACTCTGTGACTTGGAGCAAGTCTTTACCTTTTAAGCCAGGATATTTCATTAGTAGGGATAGTAATACTTGACCTTTAGGCAATTGTGACAATTAAATAAGGCTATATGCATTGTTTATATAAGCACATAATAAATGGAATTTCTGTGATGGTTATTACTAGCTCCAGAGTTTGGGGCTTAGCTAAATCTCATAAATATTTATTTGGAAAGTTGAATATCCATTTTTTTATAGCCTACAAGTACTTACTGAGATTGGCAATTTGGAGCAGCATTTTACTTTATATTATCTAGTAAATACTACTATATTTTATTTCTCCCTTTAACCCCTTCTTCCTTCCTTATTTTCTTTTAGTTACACCTATTTTCCAGGCATCTGGAATATGTAATACATTCCCAGAGGTATTTTATAGGCATTTATTCTAAGACCTATTTCTGTGTATATATAATAGATACTCATGGAAATAGATCCTAGGATACCTTGCAATTTCTGCTTGTTAAAATCTACCTGACCCTGTTGGAATCTGTCCAATTCAAATTTCACTGCCTTTATAGTATCTATCTTGATTAACTCAGCCAGGAAAAAAAGTCTTTTCTTTTCTGAACTTCTAAGGAGAAAGATCCATGAGGAATAAGGACAAGGAGTCAGGATGGTAAGTTGTATGAGTGGTGGATTGTTTGGTCACACCTAAAGTGATTTACATGCATAAAACTTGCTCCTTACAAAATGTTTGTTGAGCAAAAATGATGCAGTGATGTGGAAATACATCCTATTAATCTTATCCTACCCACTTTCCTATACCAATACTTGCTCACATTGCCACCTAGCTTCTCCAAACTTCCCACTATGTAGTTGACTCTGACCTTAATCTGAAATGTGAGTATGTCCTGTTCCAGGCAATATGTATATGATCTTATTTCTCTGGGCCATGGATTCTCATTATATTTCATCAAAAATAGTGACTCAATTGAATAAGACACCAAAAACAAGCAACAAAATAAAAAAACAAATGAGGTTACATTAAATTTAAAAGCTTCTGTACAGCAAAGGAAACAAAATGAAAAAGCAACCTAAGAATGGTACAAAATTTTGCAAACCATATATCAGATAAAGGGTTAATATGCAAAATACATGAAGCATGAATAAAAGCTCAGTTTAAAAAAACATTTAAAAAGGAGCAGAGGAACTAAATAGACATTTTTTTCCAAAGAAGTCATCCAAATGGCCAAAAGGACATTAAAAGATGCTCAAAAGCACTTATCATCAGGAAAATGGAAATCAAAACCACATTGAGATATCTTACACCTGTTAGAATGCCAATCATCAAGAAAACTAAAGAAGATAAGTATTGGAGAGGATGTGGAGGAAGGGAAACCCTTGTACAATCTTAAAGGAATGTAAATTGGTTCAGCCACTATGGAAAACAATATGGGGTGGGTTTCCAAAAATTAAAAAAATAGATCTGCTGTATGATCCAGGAATTCCACTTCTATGTATATATCTAAAAGAAGTGAAAACAGGATATCAAAAAGATATATACATATCTCATATCTTCTATATATTAATTATGTTTTATTTATTTTACATATATATGAATATTATACAGCCATGAAAAAGAAGGACATCATGCTATTTGCAACAACATGGATGGACTTTGAGGACATTATGCTAAGTCAGATAAGTCAGACAGAGAAAGACAAATACTGTGATATCACTTATATGTGGAATCTATATATAAAAAAAAAAAAGCCAAACTTGTAAAAACAGAGTAAGATGGTGTTTCCCAGGGGGAACGGGGGGTAGGAAAACAGGACAGATGTTGTTTTAGGAGACAAATTTACGGGCAGCCCAGGTGGTGCAGCGGTTTAACGCCGCCTGCAGCCCAGGGCGTGATCCTGGAGACCCTGGATCGAGTCCCAAGTCAGGCTCTCTCTGCATGGTGCCTGCTTCTCCCTCTACCTGTGTCTCTGCCTCTCTCTCTCTGTGTCTCTATGAATAAATAAATAAAATCTTTAAAAAAAAGGAGACAAATTTACGACAAATAGTAAATTAGTCTTAGAGATCTAATGCACAGTAAGTGAATATGGACAACAGTATCGTATTATAATAATCAAACTTTGAGACTTGATCTTAATTAATGCCATAACCAAAAAGAAATGACAATTATGTGGTATGATAGAAGTGCTAATTATTGCTATAATGCCAATTATATAACTATATATGAGTGTATAAAATTAACATGTTATACACAAATTTACACAATTTACACAATATCAAATATATTTCAACTAACAAAAAATAATGACTCAAATAAATTGAATTTCTAATACGGTGATTATTGAGGATAGCATCATTGAATGCTGGTAAAGGAGATATTTGGAAGTTTATGAGGTCTTGTGTTGTTATTCTCAAACATTCACACTAAATGTAAAGAGAACTGATTGGTTTTTAAATTAGTTTCACTTTGATGTTTCAGACAAAACTCTTTAAAACTTAATTTTTTAGAGTAGTTTTAGGTCCACAGAAAAATAAAGAGAAACATACAGACTCCCCATATTCCCCTTGCTCCCATACATGCATAGCCTCTCCCATTAACATCCTTACTGGAGTAGTAGATTTGTTAAAATTGATGAACATATTGATATATCATAATCACCTAAAGTCCACAGTTTACCTTAGGGTTCACTCTTGGTGTTGTACATTCTATGGGTTTGGACAAATGTACAAGGACATATACCCATCATTATACTATCACACAGACAGTTTTCATTACTTTTAAATATTCTCTGTGCTCTCCCTATTTATCCTTTTCCCTGCTTATGACAAATTTTAAAGACCAAAATTAACCAGTGATACTTATTTCTATGTTTTTATTAAGCGGGATATTATTCCTGATGTTAGCCTTCTCATCAGAGATGCCTCTAGAGTATTGAAATAACAAAAGAGGTATTAGTTTGGGGAAACCTAACTAATAGTATTTGGTAAATCATCAAATACTCCTCAGTTCCTGTATAGGCAGGGTGCCATACCAGAGATTGTGGGTGCTACAAAATTGTTTCTGAAAGAGCTACTATGTAAATGAAAACAAAAGGTAAAAATATATGAATGTTTATTATTATGTGCAAAAATGTTCTGTGAAAACACAAAGCAAGCAACTGAAGAAGATTTCAGAGAGGAAAGACTGTATGAACTCAAAGAATAAGGATAGTTGTGATAAGAGAAGTTTGAGGAGGTGAGAAGAGTTAGGTCACAAAAGCAGGAAGGCACCAAAATGACCTGGAAGCAAATAACCATGAATTTGGATGACTCAAGGGTGCATAAAAGCAAGTCAGGGGGGATATTTTCCAGAGCCAATCTTAATATGCTATTTGGTTTGTATCTCTTAGCGTGGGGAACCATGGAAAGACATGAGCATGAGAGCAGTACAGTGAGAGTGATCTTGGGCAGGAGGATGGATGTCTCAGTACTTCATAGAATGGTTTGAGGATGCTAGAGATAGGAGGTACAGAGAACCCTTCCACGGGAGAGGTACAAGGACCCTTCCCAGAGTAGGGGCAGTGTCAAGTTTGTTTTGAATTTACGGGGTTTTAGGTGCTCTAAGAAGGTCAGTTAGCTATGACTGGATGACAGGTAGAAATGTGAGGCCAATAGATAGTAGAAAAACCGGGAGGAAAGAAGTAGGAGTCATCTGCTGTGTCAACGGGAAGCCAGACAGGAAGTGACCAGCCAACAAACCTGAGCCTTTCTCTATGGATGAAAGAAGAGAAAACAGAAGGGATAGACATGAAACTGACAAAGAGCTGGAAAACAAAAAACCTGGCACATCCACTTCTGGAGTACAAGAAAGAGAGGTGATGGGTCATTTCAGCAGTGGAGGAGAAGAAAAAGTGAAAGAAGGCTTTGACTTGGATGTCCCTGGAGACCATCTAGAAGGCCGTTTCAGTGGAGTGATGAGAACAAAGGCAGATCTCAAAGAACTGAGGCGTGAGTCAATATATGGTTTCCTCAGAAAAAGGCTTGTATAGTAAAAGGTTTTGTTGGACTTGTATGCTTTTTAAAACTGTATGTGGTTAGAGTAATAGTGTTATGAAAGTGAAATAGAAGTTTAAATTAATATTTTAACACAGTGTCTTAACACTGATTTTTCAACTGAATTTAGCAAATAATTTTGGACACCAGTTACATATGGAGCCCTGGGAATGAAGAAATGAAAAAGACAGAGGCTGGTGCTTCAGGGGCTTCAAGAAAAGAAGGGAGACATTAAACACATTACAATGTGACAGTCCTAAGTGCAGTCACTTAGGATAGTAAATAAAACACGTGTCTGAGAGAATGACTCATTTTATTGAGTCGAGTGGTGGAAATGAAAGTTTGGGGGAATCAGAAAAGATCTTTTTTTTTTTTTTTTCCTGAAAATATCCCACTCTACTTGGGTCTTAAAGGAAAAATAGTTTCCAGCCAGAAAAGGGAAGAAAGATGATTTAAATCTCTGCAATTGACTAACCTATGTGGGCTCAGACAAATTACTTAATCTCTCTAACTAAATTTACTTACCCAAGAAGTGAGGGAGTTATCTTTATTACTAAGGATTCCTCATTTAGGCATCAACATATATTTGCTATTTACTATGTGCCAAGTCCTGAAGTAAAGGTTAGGCATTTGGTAAATGCAATGAGAATCAAAGGGAAAAAAAGCTGTAAAATGTTTAATGTGGACTCAGTACAAAACGAAAGTATCTATCATGTTTTGTGTTGTGAATGTAAATGAATGAAACAATGCAGAAAGTTAAGGAAATGGTAAGCAGCCAGTCATATAAAGAATAGGATGAGTGCATAATGTGTATGAGAATGATGGGTGGTGGAGTGTGCTGTGGACCCAAGGAGAGGCAGGAGAGGGGATGAGGCAGGAGCCAGATCATGAAGGAATTTATGATTTGGCTGAAAGGTTTGGATTTTATCTTAAGGGAATGAGAAGGATTTTTCAGCAGGAGGAAGACGTAATTCCACTTGCATTTTAGAAGGCCAAATAGTAGGCTCTTCAAATTCACTAAGGTGTTTGAGATGGTAAAAGTCTAGTCTTGCAAAATTGATAAAGTAAACTTCATTTCGTCTGTTGAACAAGCATGTACTGAGGATCTATTTGTGTGGTATCATGCTGGGCTCTAAGGATGCAGGGATGAATCAAGGGTAGTCTGTTCTAAAAATCTCAGTCCAGGGGGATCCCTGGGTGGCTCAGCGGCTTGGCACCTGCCTTTGGGCCAGAGTGTGATCCGGGAGTCCTGAGATCGAGTCCCGTGTCGGGCTTCCTGCATGGGGCCTGCTTCTCTATCTGTGTGTCTGTGTCTCTGCCTCTCTCTTATCTGTGTCTCTCATGAATAAATAAATAAAATCTTAAAAAATAATAAAAATAAAAATCCCAGTCCATTGAGTGAAGCAGTTACATAAATACATTAACTGCCTAAAATAAGACACATGCAATAATAAAAATATGCACTGGACTTCATACTTGCATGAAAGTTTTGGAACATTGGAAAACATCAATACAAACCAAAAGATAATCCTTTATTTTATTTTATTTTATTTTTTTTTCATGGGTATTTGTACCACTCCATGATTTTTTTTTAAATTTTTTATTGGTGTTCAATTTACTAACATACAGAATAACCCCCAGTGCCCGTCACCCATTCACTCCCACCCCCCGCCCTCCTCCCCTTCTACCACCCCTAGTTCGTTTCCCAGAGTTAGCAGTCTTTACGTTCTGAATCCTTTATTTTAATACTTGTTCATAAGAAGTTCACAGATTAGGTAGATTTCAAAAATACCAAAAGCAAAATGTAAAATATAATTATTTCTTCACCTCCTTCAAAAATATTATTATGCAGGAACACAATGAGTATGACAGAGTTTTCTTGGCACTCCTCTTTTTGAAAAATAGGGATAACGTTTGCTCCTATAATATTTCATACAGATTTGATAAATATAATTAAAGGATGTCTGTATTGGGAAGGACTGATACCAGGTTTTAAATTTAAATATAAAGCATGACCATTTTCAACATTAACTTTAGTAAAGTGAGAGTGACTTCTTAATGAAAATTTCATTAATCTACAATGTTCCCAAGTCACATGGTAACTTTTAATGAGTGAGAAAGTAAATGGGGATTTAATTTACTATTTAATGTTTGTATTGGAAGTTCTTATTTAATGCTTATGTTGGAGCTTATATTTAATATTACATATTTTATGTTAAGTGTTTTACATTTTATCCATCGTTTAACATTTATTGTTAAATGAGCCAAGTTTTATGTTGGCAGATAGAAATAAAAGAGTAAAGAAGACAGAGATGGTCCCTGTTTCTCAGAGGCTGGTTGGGTCTGGTTAGGAGGACATGCTGAAATAGGAGCACTAGGAGAGGCATTGATTGGGATTTGGGGAGTCAGGACCTCCTTTGCAGAAGAAATAATATCTAAGTAGGAACTGTGCTGAAGGACTGGTTCCAGGCAAAGACAAAACTTGGAGGAAGGCAGTGCATGGTATGTTTGAGGAATTAAAAGAACTTCGGTATGGCAGGATTTTGGAGTCTGAGGGGGCATAGTGTCAAAACTGCATCTGGAAAAGTAAAGAGATCCACATCTCAAAAGTCTTTGTAAATTATGTTTATGAATTTGGATGCTATCACTATAGAAGTCATGAATTGGGCCAAGATTTTTATTTTTAGGCTATCTTAGATTATTGAGTCTGAAACTGGATGAACCAAGGTGGAATCAAGATCATCTCAAATACCTTTGAAATGATCTAAGCAAGTTATTTTGGTGACCTAGTTTCTAGCGTGGGGACCTGGGTGGATGGTAGTGCCCATCACTGAAGTAGGTCTCTGTGTAGATGTCACTGTCCCCCCACAAAGCTGTTTTGATACTCTTTTGGGGGATACTTGCTTCTCCTAGTCCCACATCCCATAGCGCTCTGCTGCTCCTACTGCAATACTTAAATATTACATCTAAATTTCAGCATTAGTGCTTAATACTCTCTATGATGAAACCTGAGTTGTACCCCTTTAGAAGTTCTGTATTTGAACATGCACTTTCTTTACCCAGAATATTCACTCTGTCTGCTTTCCTTATCCTACCCAATTCCAGCCCTCCATTCCTCCCCAAGCACACTTATTTGACCTGGGGTGCATCCATTACCACCTACAACGGGGTTTAGGTATATGAAGTCTTCCCTGCTGATAATGACTTTCTTTTGTCTCTTAGAACTGGTATATAGTTCTATGCCATTTACATTAGGTTCTGAATATAAGTTTGCATATTTTCTCTCTTATGTTGAACCAAAGAAGAAGTATATATAACATCCATCACTTACTGCAATTTCTAACAAGTATTAATTGAATCAGTTAGATTGGCTGGAAGATGGTAAAGTGTATGTTGTTCTTAGCTAATATAAGTATGAGAAGAAAAAAAAAGATGAGGGCAATTAAGTACTTTGGGATTCTCTGGTAAAAAGAATTTATAGTCAGAGATTAGAGAATTTAGTTATCTTCAGTGCTAAAGTAGTGCTTGGAAACACTAATCCTCTCAAGGTATGTTTAGGAAGAATTCAAGTTAAAAAAAAAAGTCATATTAAAGTGTACTCTACTATACTAAAAATGATTAACTTCTGAACCATCTTTCTTATAATTAGGAATAACTGAACTAAAATAATCCTTATTTGTGCTGACATCCCTGACCTACCCACATTCTTGTTCTAATTTATAAAATATAAAAATATATCTTTTTCCTTAAAATTTAGTTTATTATTATTTTTTCTGTAAGGACCTCACATTTGAGAATTTAAACTCTTTATATTGTATTTTAGCTATATGTTTTATTTCAGGTTTATAGTTTCTTTTAGGAAATGAATTCAGTATCAAATCACATTCTGTCTCAAAGTCATTGTTGAATTTTAAGAAATTCTTTGTTATGACAGCGTTGTCACTATTCCTGAGTAGAAAAAATAGAAATTAGCATCCCGTCATGTCTGCAGCAGAGCTTCCGGGCACTGAGAATGATATAGATGTTATCTTTCCCCAAAAAGGAACACACATTGTCATTTGCTCACATTGTCTTGAATTTTAACCCCTTGGGATTCTATAATCTAATTTGGATATCATGCCAGATCTGGAGTGTTCTGGGGACTCTCAGATTTTGATCTAATTATGATAACAAATCTCTCTGTATATTCTCTTATCAAGACAGAGAAGAACTGACATATTCAACAAAAATTTTGCCAGAGATTAATGGAAAATAAAGAAATAGTGATGGGAAAAAAGGATTAGTATAAAAATCAGTATCTTCAATGTCTTTACTCCATGGTAACTATAATATAAATGTCTAGTGGGCAAATATGTATAATGTTTTGTTCATAGTTGAAACCTAAGTACCCAACACAGTGTTGAGATCAAGGCAAAATATATGATTTAAATAAATTCTGGAATTGAATTAATCTACAGTAATTACCAAAGAGCTGGTTGTATTTGATAGGCACTTTTGCCTGGTTTCTTGCTCCTTCAGCAATTGGCCAACTGTTGAGCAGGTTGACTATGGGGGCCATATTATATTTAAAAATTGCATTATTCATGGACAGTCAGATTAAATACCAAATGCCTAATCATGTCTCCAAAACTATTTCTTAACTACCTAATTTACATTTCCTGGCTGAGAGATGTTCCAGTGAATATGATAATTGAATGATCTTTATCCTAGGAATGGAAAATAGATTTCATTTTTTGTTTGAGTTGAAAATACTTGGTAGTGACTGTGTTTGGTTTGGAGATACATTTTGCCCAGGCTCGTAGGAAAAATGATCAATTAAAAAGATGTATCCCAAGCATAAGTTAGAAGAGTAGTGGCATCCAAATCTGAAGAAGTAAACTTGTCTTTGTTTACAGATGATGTGATCTTAGATAGAGGAATGCTAAACACTCTACCAAAAAACCATTAGAAGCTATCAGTGAATTCAATAAAGATGAAGACACAAAGTCTGTATAGATAAATGATTGCATTTCTATACACCAATAACAAAATAATTAAAAATAAAAAATAAAACAATCCCTTTTACAATAGCATCAAAAACAATAAGATATTCACGACTATATTTAACCATAGAGGTGAAAGATGTATACACTGTAAAACTATGAGACATTGGTGAGGGACACTTTGATGGCTCAGTTGTTGAGTGTCTGCCTTCAGCTCAGGGCATGATCCGGGATCTAGGATCAAGTCCTGCATCGGACTTCCTCCAGGGAGCCTGCTTTTCCCTCTACCTGTGTCTCTACCTCTCTCTCTGTGTCTCTCATGAATGAATAAATAAATAAAATCTTTTAAAAAGTCAGCTGGGATTTTGTTAATAATTTCCTTGAATCTGGAGATCAATATAGGGAGTATTACCGTCTTAACAATTTTAAGTCTTCTAATTTATAAATAGGGTATTATTTTCTTGAATTTATATCTTCAATTTCTTTCTTTCTTTTAGATGCTTTTGTAAATGGAATTTTAAAAAGTTTTCATATTTGGTTTGTTCATTGCAACTGTACAGAATACTATTAATTATTGTATATGCAACTTTGCTGAATTCATTTTTTAGCTCTTATTAGAGTTTTAAGGGATTTCTTAGAAATTTCTACATAAAAAAGCATTTCAACTGCAAAGAAGGATAGTTTTACTCTTTATTTTCTAATCTAGATGCCATAATTTCTTTTTCTTATAAAATTGCTATAGCTAGAACTACCAGTACAATTTTGAACAGAAGTGACAAGAGTGTAGGTTCTTGTTTTGATCCTGATCTCTGATGAAAGCATTCAGTCTTTTACTATTAATTTAGGTGTTAGCCGTGGGTTTTTGTAGATGTCTCTAATGAGGTTGTTGGAGTTTCCTTCCATCCTTAGTTTGTTGATTTTTTTCTCATGAAAGAGTGTGGGCTTTGTCAAATGCTTTTATGGGTATCTATTGAGTTGATATATGGTTTTTGTTTCTTATTCTATTGATATGATTAGTTGCTTTTCAGATGTTAAGCCATCTTTGTATTTCTGAGATAAATTCCAGTAGATCATGGTATATAATTTTATTTACATGTTGCTGGATTTGGTTTGTTAGTATTTTGTTGAGGACGTTTGTATTCAGATTCATGATTTATCAGCTCTAGTTTTCATTTTTTGTGATATCTTTGCCTGGCATTCAAATCAGGTTAATACTGGCCTCATAGAAAGAGTTGGGAAGTGAAGCCATATGAGCATATGAGCTTTCCTTTATAGTAGTTTTGATTACCAATTCAATATCTTTACCTTTTATAGGTTTATTCAGATTGCTTATCCTTGAGTCAATTTAAGTAGTTTGTGTATTTCTAGAAATTTGTCCGTTTCACCTAAGTAATTTGTAGGCACATAATTATTTAAAGTGCTCATTTTAATCTTTTTTGTTTCTGTAAGGTTGGTGTAGTGACCCCCGCTGCATTTATGTCTGTCATTTGAGTCTTCTCTCCTTTTTCCTTTGTCAATCTAGGTAATGGATTGTCAATTATTTTCGTTTCAGAGAATCTTTTCATTCATTTTGTCTACTGTTTGACTATTTCATCAATCTCCACCCTAACTTTTGTTATTTACTTCTTTTTCTTTACATTAGGTTTTATCATTTTTCCCAGTGTCTTAAGGTGGAAAATTAGGTTAACTAGAGATCTTTATTCCTTTTTTTAAAATATAAGTGTTTACAGCTGTAAATTTCTAAGTACCGCTGCTCTACCTGCATACCATAAGTTTGGGTATGTTGTGTCTTCATTTAACTTCACCCTAAAATATTTTCTAATTTCCTTCTGATTACTTCTTTTACCAATTGGTTATTTAGAAGTATATTGTTTAATTTCTATATATTTGTGAGTTTATCAAATTTCTTTCTTTTATTGATTTCTAATTTCATTCCATTAAGGTCAGAGAATGCACATTTTTATTACGTTTTTATTATTTCAATCTTTTTACATTTATAGATATTTGTTTTATGGACTGGCATATGGTCTGTTCTGGAGAATGAGCCATGTGCATTTGTTGTTTGGTGAAGTGTTCTATTGATGTCTATTAGATCTAGTTGGTTTGTAGTGTTGTTCAAGTCCTTTATTTCCTTGTTGATCTTCTGCTTAGTTGTTTTACCTATTAAACTGGAGGTGATATATTAAAATCTCTAACTATTATCCAATTATTATTGTTGAATTGTCTATTTCACCCTACATTGTCACTTTTTTCTTCTTGTACATTGGTACTCTGTTATTAGGCTCATACATTTTATGGTTGTCATATCTTCCTGATGGATTGACCCCTTTATCATTGTAAAATGCCGCTCATTTACTTTAGTAGCATTCTTGTTTTAAAGTGTATTTCATCTGTTAGTATACTCACTGCAGTTTTTTTGTGGTTGCTGTTTGCATGATATATCATTTTCCATTCTTTCAATCTCTATCTTTGAATCTAAAGTGTGTCTCTTTTAAAGAAATAGCAAAAATAAAATAACTCTCTTTTAAATAGCATATAGTTGTATCTTATTTTGTTTTTAGTTTTTATCCAGTCTGATAATCTCTTTTAATTGGGTTATTTAATGCATTCACATTTAATGTTGTTATTGATATTGTTGGGTCTATATCTGCCATTTTGCTTTTTTGTTTTCTATGTCTCATGTCTTTTTTGTTCTGCTATTTCTCTTTTACTGTTTTTGTTTGCATCAAATAAATATTTTTAATGTAGTATTTTAACTTCTTTAATGATTTTTTTTCCTTTTTTGATTTCCTTAGTGGTTGTCCCAGATCCTATCCTGTATCTTAACTTATCAGCATCAGCCTCAGCCTCAGATTTATATAAACCTAATTCCAGTGAGAAATATAGTACTTCTATATAGCTCTGTTCTCTTTTACTCTTTTTTGTAATATTATTATCTTATGTCTATAAATACTATAATGCATCATTATAATCATTACCTTATATAATTTTATCACTTTTAAAGAATATTAGTGAAGAAAAGAGAACCAGTATATATAGTTTTTCCTATGTTAACCTTATTTATCATTTCTGGCTCTCTTCCTTTATTCCTCTGGACTCAAGTCTGGTGTCAAAGCTGGTGTCATTTTCCTTAGCCTAGTAGAGCTTTGCTCCCATCTACCTCCTTTGTGCTATTACAGGTATTTCCTCCTTTTTTGAAAGTTTGCATTATACCACTTCCTTTTTACGAAAGACCTACATTAGTACCCATTTTTACTACCTGAAAGCAATCTAAAAAGAATTTTGTCTTTTGTGTAAAAAAGTGAAAATAGCCTGCAGTATTTGTTTACAGCAAGCTGTGATAGAGGCAATACACACTCTGAACAGCAAGAGTGCACTACCAAGCTCCTTTCCTGGGAACTGCACTCAGCTTCAAGTCATCATAGCTTTGAACTGTGTCTGTGAACATGTGTGCTTTGTCTCAACTGATTATTCATTTTGAAATGAGTTATTTTTAATTCCTATGAGCACTCATCGTATCTCTTAGGTTGTGTGTGTCTATGACCAAAATGCAGTACAGATGGGATAGGGGAGCTAGGTCAAAACTGAACTTCACAGAAAGTCAGCATTTCTCCTCATTACCTATGTGGATCGCATTTAATAAGAAAGAACATTGCTTTTATCAGGAATATTTTGTATGGCTAATCATTTATGAAAAAAGAAAACTAAGCAAATATGAGATTAAGTGGGATTATTAAATCGTTAAATGCATTTTAAATAAATTGAGATGAATCTCAATTTATCATACATTATCACCAATTTTGAACTATAAAAGAAAAATAGACTTGGGGGTAAGACATTAAAAAGATATTTTATTTAGTTATAAATAAAAACTTAAAATTATGCAAATACTAAGTATAATTTCAAGTTAAGCAGATCCAAATGAAGAGAAAATAGGTTTTCATAGTAAAGAAACTATTCTCATGTTGATTTTAGAAGTTTTTTCATTAGCATTCTCCTATTAACATTTATAGAAGATTTATGCATGCACTGATGGGAGATTAACCTCTGAAACTGTAATGTCAAGTGTTTTCCATAAAAAGCTTATAGATATCTGCTTGAAGAATTTGGCTGTTTGCAATTAGAGATGACACTACTAATTTTACAAAAATGATTTTATTAATTTTACTTGCAGATGTATTAAATGGCAAAAATTTAGGACTTAATTTTGTCTCAATTTATGTCTCCAGAGATAACTGTCCATTTATGGTATAGAATTCAGTTTAGGGAGCAGCACTGTCCAGTAGAAATTTCTGTGATGATAGCAATATCTACACTGTCCAGTATGGTAACCACTGGCCACATGTGGCTATTGAACAATGGTAAATATGGATTTGTATGACTAAAGAATTAGATTTTTAATTTTAGTTAATTTAAAATTAAGTAGACTCATGTGGCTAGAAGCTATTGTATTGATGTTCCTAAAATCATTAGATAATGGTAATTCTGCTATATTGATTCATTTATCCTGTCCCTATTTATCTTGCTCGCTGCCCCCCCCACACACAGACTAACACTTACTGCTACCCACAATTATAAAAAATGCTATGTTATTATTTCAATTTAAAATAATAATGTAGGATTAATAGTCATATGCTAGAAAAGCCAAATACACAAGATCATTTAATGGCTGGCAAACAGTGATTATTAAAGAGTAGAGATAAATGCATTAGATTATTGTGTTTTTTTACCATCATCTTTTAGAGCAAAGTGAAATTTGAAATGAAAACATGCATTAATTAATAAATAAAGTTTTAGTTGGGTGGGTCTTAACATGAAAGGTCCAAGAAATGTGGAGCAATATTAATAGGACCACACAGTGTATATAAATAAACAGGTGAAAGTTTTGTTCTTAGAAAAATTGGCAGAATTAGTTGCTAAATAATCATTCTCTTTTGCACTATAGTAGGTCCTGGAGATTCAAAGATGAAATGAATTTTCCTCAAAAGGCACTTCATGTAGACGGAATGCAGACGAAGTATAGATTATTAAGAGAAAACTGGGTTAATGTTTGTGATGTGAAATACACAAAAACATACCTAACCCATTTGAAAAGGGCAGATGGGGATCATTTAAGACTTCCTTGTGGTGAATCTTGAAAGATGAATAGGAGTTCACCAGCTGACAAAGCTGAGGGAGTAGTATGTATGAAGAAAGGAAAAACAAGAGTACATGATAGGAACAGTATAATGCTACCATGCCAGTAGAGGTGGACTACAGGCTTCTTAGACTGAGGTGGGGGAAGATAAGTATAGAGACAAAAAATGAGGCCTGACAAGAGGGAGGTTTCATCATTTAGGAATATTGGACTTTTCCTGAAGGTAATGAATAACTGAAGGATTCAAAGCAGGGTTATTTGTCTTATATTGTGACATGTAGTCATAGCCTTGCAGTTGTATGGAAACTGGACTGAAGTTAAGCAAAACTAGGGCAATGAGATCAGTGAAAAGACTGAGAAGTCAATGAGAAACCCTGAACAAGGATAAGAGGAAGATGGATGCAGGGGAAATAAGTTCTCTTTGTAAACAGAATGGCAGGATGTTGGGGGATTTTAACTGTGAAGAGTAGGGGAAATGAAAGTAGGTAATAGGCTTGAGAGCTTAAAGAGGCAGGGAAGTTTTGACACTACTGATATAGGAATTGGAACCGGTACATGAGTAGGGACATATACAGGCATGCCTGGGCAACATGAGACCTCAGTAGGGTTGGCAACCACAACTTTGAGAGGACACCATCTCTCACTACTGTGTAGCTTTCCCAAATTTTGTGGCAGGCTCAATGAGTAATATAGGGTAGGTGTTTTCACTAGGGTAGGTGTTTTCTTTATTGAATTCAGTTAAATATCAAGGGATAAGATAGTTGTGGGCATTGGTAAGAGGATACTTAAAGTTATGATAATATTTTAGATTGAATGAGAAGGTAATGAAAGTGAGTAGAGATTGGTAAATCAGGAGAAACTTTGGGCAAAGAATTGGAAAGCTTCATAAAGACAGCTAAAGACAGTTGGTGAAGGAAAGTGATGAATTTGTGAGGATAGTAACAGAATTGAAAATTGGGCTTTTGTATTTCAAAAAAAGAATCATTTCTTGTGATATCGAGGTCTAGGATATGATCTTATTTGCATATGCCTGAAATGGCATTCTATTTGAAATGAAATGAATTTCATTTGAATTGAGGAGTACAGTGTTATGAGGCTGGGATGATGAATACATCATCTTTAAGGACATCAAAGCCATTCAAGGAAAATGGTGTCATTTGGGGTAGAAAGGAAGACTGTGGGCCAGGTGATAAATAAATCTTTAAATACAGAGAACTGAACTGCAAGTAAAATAATAAATGAGGAGGCATCAGGGGCTGTAAAATTGGACAAGACAAACTTCAAAGAAAAAAAGTTGTTTTAACGTAACAGTGAAAAACTAAATGTCTGGAAGGGGCAGTGTATACCTAGAAGTATAGAAGCCCGTTCTGCATCTCCCTAGGTGATGGTCAGTCATATGCAGCCACCAGAGGAGACACAGAAGAGGCTCAAAAGAGCAAAGTGCATTATAGCCACAAGTCCTAGAAACTGGAGATGTGGTTCATCAGGCAGGACCACATGAGGAAGCACCAGTGTTGGTAAGGTAGTAAGGGACCTAGTCCATGGCCTTACTTGGAGTTTCTGTAAGAAAAGCAAGGCAGAGCAGAGTAGACAATTTAGGATTGGTTAATTTGAATAATTTCAGCAGACTCTAAGCTATCCTAGTAGTCCTTAGTTGCCTGGTGCCTGACTGTGAGATGATTAAGGCAGAATAATATTGTCTCCTGGGGTATATGAGCCAGATAGAGGAGGTATAGTTCTGGGTAGTCTAGTTTGCTATCAAAGGCATGATTCAGGCTTAGTTCTGTGCTGTCACTAAGAATTGGCTAAGCCTGGGGAGGAGCCGTTTCTTCCCTACCAGAAGAAAAAAAGGCAATGGCCTCAGCAAGGGATATGTTTAACATATGGCAAAGAAAGGAAGGAAGCATGTTCTCTTCTGCAAAGGTTAAAATGACAGGGTGTGCTTGCCATGAAACGGGCGATATCAGAGATGAAAGAATGTAAACTATGTGAAAGGAGTATAGCATGGTAGGATGTTTAAGAAAATGGATAAAATATTTATATTTTGTCCAGTGACCAAGAGTGATTAGAAGTAAAGTATAAAAAATTAGCGGGCTTGTATTTTCCAAAAGGAATTATTTTATAAAGTTGTTTTTATGTTACTAAACTGTTACCCTCAGCCTCCCATTGCTATTTCAATGCCTACTTTGATTTTTTTCATGATCCTTATCAATGTCTGAAATTTCCCTGGTTAATTGTCTCCTGATTATATTCCTTCCCTAGTAGAAGATAGTCTCTCACGAGTGTAGGATCTTGTGTTTTACCTTGTTAACTACATCTCTCGTCCTCAGCATAGTGCCTGGTACATAATAAGTGCTCAAAAAATATTTGTTAAAGAAAATAATTAACTCATTTATGTTCTGCTGTATTATTATAAGTGGAAGAAAAAAAGGCTAAAAAGATTATACCTAACTTATTACACATTGTACCTGACATATTATATACATTATAATTATGCCACAGCTATAGTGGGGTGTCAGTATAGAAGTATCCCATACTTATTTTTTGGTTTGTCAAACACTTGTATAGTGCTTCTATAGATCAGAAATTGTTCAAATCGCTTTACTAATATTAACTCATTCATTATTAATAATGAATTGTCATACTGCTTTAATGGTTCCCTAAGGAATTTACTTTGGGTTTTATAAAAATTTCACTTTAACCACTGAAATATGCTGAGCATAAGAATGTCATTTACCATCTGTGTCTCTACAGAAAATAAACATTATAATAAGGTTAAGTGACTATCCTTAGCAGCCCTTTGCTGGGCCAGGCACTATTCATGAAAACACATTCTTTTTGTCTGATGCCATATAATAACCATTTAAAATTCTATTAATAGATCTTGTATTAAAAGTTATTTATCTATTGATTCAGCATCTAGCAAACTGTCTTCATTGTGTTGCTTAAAGATATTGTGTGTTATGGATTTCTATTATTTCTCCTATGCAGCTGGTTCATAATTATTAACAGATGCTATCATTCATCTCACTAAGATGCAGTAGTGAATTGCAGCAAATCCCTTTACACTAATTAGTCTGTATTGTAGGCTTTGATTCAGGATGACTTTTGCCATTAATTTTATACAACTATTTCAAATAATTCTGATGGATTTTTCAAGTTGTACTTGGTGACATTGTCCACAGAAAGGGAGGATGGTATATTTATATAGGGGTTTTCAAAGTACTCTTCATTCTCTAGTCTTTGACAGAATCCCAATAAATAAAGTGTGTGTACCATACAGTATAAGTGTCTTCCTTTCTTTTCCCATAGGATGCATGTATAGCTACCGTGTTTGAAAATAGGTATGTAAATCTGAATAATCAATTTTACTCACTCTTCAGCTAGATCACAAGCTACATCATCTATACTGGTTATTCCTCATGGCTCAAAATCCGTAGTTATCTTTGGGTGGATGCTTATGTTTCAGTAGTCACAACGAATGTGATGCCCACAATCACAAAAGAGAAAGAGAGCTTCCTCCTACCTGTTCCCAATACCACCTATCTTGACTTTTCTTAAGTGAGCAGAGCTTCCCTACATGGGCCATTTCCTGGGATGAGTTATCTTTCCCTAAAGAAGGGACCAAGATTCAAGTACATTCTTATACTTAAACATTTCATACTTCTGGCATCCTCTGAAACTCTCCACCTCTATCTAGTTTCTTGGGCACTCCAAAAGAGGAGAGAATTCCAAAGGAGAAGAGGAGAGAGGTCTAGTGATAGGCTGTGTAAGATAGGGAAGGTGGGAAGAATAATAATGCTAGTATCCACTTTAACTTCTCTGGCTAATGTTTTATTTTCCTCAGAAGTATAAAGTGAATCATACAATGCTCCATGAACTTTTTCCAAGTCCACCTGATGGTCTACATGAGAATTTCATGTTTCATTAACAACATTCGGACCTTATTTTTTGATCTGGAAACCCAAGTCCTGATACATAGGTGAGCATTGATTGTATCATCTGACCTCCTCCAGGAAGGGGCAATAAATTAAGGTTGTTTTCTTGTTTCTTGAATAAAGAGGGAAAAACACTGTAACTGCACTCTAATTTGTGATAAAAGCAGAAACCTTTTGATTTTAGTATGCCTTGGGGCATTAGGGCAGCAACAAGCCTCCCCAACTCAGCTTGCCTATTGTTGACCACACACTACAATATTCTTTCCTTGAGGTGGTCCCTGGTGTACAGATGGCTGGTTGGAGATCACTATCACTAGTATGTAACCTCAAAACTTGCTATAATAATCTATTACTTCATGAGTTTTTTTGTCCATTCTTTCAGATTTTTACACAGATGATCCTGTCATTTGCAAACAATGACAGTTTGATATCTTCCTTCTCAATGTATATACTTTTATTTGCTTCTTTGCCTTATATTAGCAAGTACATCCAAGTAGAATATTAGAAAGGTGTGGTGAAAGGGGACATTCTTGCCTTGTATCTGATCTTAGTGGAAAATTTTCAAGTTTCTCACCATCAAGTAAGGTGTCAGCAGTTGGTTTTTATAGATTGTCTAATCAGGTTGAGAACATTTCCCTCTATTACTAGTTTATAGAGAATTTTTATCTTGAATATTTGGTGTTGATTTTGTCAAATGCTTTTTCTGCATCTATTAGTATGATTATTTTCTTTTTTTTCTACTGATGTAATAGACTACATTAATTGATATTTAACTGCTGAACCCCCTTGCAACCTGCAATAGCTCTTACTTTGGTTTGGTGTGTCATTTCTTTATGCTTTTTATTTTTTTATTTTTTTATTGGAATTCGATTTGCCAATACCCAGTGCTCATCCTGTCAAGTGCCCCCCTCAGTGCCTATCACCCCATCCCCTTGCCCACCTCCCCTTCCACTACTCCTTCTTTATGCTTTTTAAAAAAAGATTTAATTTATTTGAGAGAGAGAGGGAGAGAGAGAAAGCATGAGCAGAAGGAGGGGCAGAGGGGGAGAAAGAAAAGAACTTTAAGCTGACTCCTCACTGATCAGGGAGCCTGATGTGGAGCTAGGTCCCAGAATCCTGAGACCATGACCTGATCTGAAACCAAGGGTGGGATGCTTAAATGACTGAATCATCCAGGTGCCCTTTATACTTTTTTTGTCTTAAATTTGCTAATATTTTGTTGAAAAATGTTTTTCTCCATGTTCATAAAGATACTGCTCTATAGTTTTAATGTTTTTGGTTTTGATATTTGCATAACGTAGATCTCATAAAATGAGTTAAGGAATATTGTCTTTCTATTTCTATTCTCTGAAAATGCATGTAGAGAATTGATATAATTTCTTCTTTAATATTTGGTAAAATTTACAAGTGCATGTATCTGGGCATCATTTCTTCTGTGAGTTTTTCCAGTTTTTCAAGGAATTGGTCCATCTCATCTAAGTATTTGAATCTGCAGGTATAGAGTAGTTCATAATACCCCTTTATTATCCTTTTTGAGGGGCTTGAATTCATGAGATCAAGACCTGAGCTGAGATCAAGAGTGGGACACTTAACCAACTAAGCCATCCAGGCACCCCTCTTTATTATTCTTTTAATGCTCATGAGATCTGTAGCAACGTCCCATCTTTTATATCTAATATTAGTAACTGGTGTCCTCTTTTTTTCATTAGCATGGCTGGAGGCTTGTTGATTTATTGATCCTTTGGTTTCGTTGATTTTCTCTATTTTTCTGTCTTCAGTTTTATTGCTTTATGCCTTAATTTTTGTTATTTCTTTCATCTGGTTACTTTGTATTTAATATTCACCTATTTTTCTATGTCTAAGGTGGAAACATGTATTATTAATTTTGGATCTTTTGTCTTTTCTAATATATACATTCAATGCTATAAAATTGCCTCTAAACACTGCTTTACTGTTGGTGAATTATGTTTCCATTTGCAAAATATTTTTAAAGTTTTCTTGAAATATCTTCTTTTACTCATGCATTATTTAGAAGTATGCTGTTTGATTGCCATGTTTGGGTGGATTTTCTAGTTAGCTTTCTGTTATTGATTTCTAGTTCCATTGTTAGAAAACAGACATTGTATGATTTTTATGATATTAAATTTGTTAAATACGTTTTGTTGCTCAGAATGTGAATATTCCATGTAAACTTGAGAAAAAAATGTGCGTATTCTGCTATTGTTACATGAAGTAGTCTATGGATGCCTGTTATATCCAGCTGATTAATAGTATTGTTTCTGACTGCTGGATCTGTTTCTGAGAGAGGGGTGATGAATTATGATAGTGGAGTTATCTTTCTTTGCAATACCCTGTTTTTGCCTCATGTTGATCAATTATTAGATGCATAGATGTTAAGAATTGTTATGTCTTCTTGGGGAATTAACCTCTTATCATTAGGTAATATCCTTCTTTATACTTGACTACTCTCCTTACTTTGAAGCCCACTTTATCTAAAATTAATATAGCTACTCTTCTTTCTTTTGATTATTGCTATTTTTTCTCCACCCATTTACTTTTAATTTCTGTGTTTTTATATTTAAAATGGGTTTCTGGTAAATAAGACATTAGTTGGGTTATATTTTTTTATCTACTTTGATATTCTTTTTTTTTTAAGATTTTATTTATTTATTGAGAGACAAAGAGAGGCAGAGACACAGGCAGAGGGAGAATCAGGCTCCCTTCAGGGAGCCCAATGCTGGACTGAATCCTGGGATCCCAGGATCACACTCCTAGCAGAAGGCAGATGCTCAACTGCTGAGCCACCCAGGTGTCCCTACTTTGATATTCTGTCTTTTACTTGGTATATTTAGACCATTCACATTCAATAAGATTATGATTTAGTTGGATTAGTATCTACCATATTTATTGCTATATTCTATTTATTGTTCTTGTTCTTTGTTTCTGTTTTTTGTCTTCCATTCTTTTCTGCCTTTTTTGGCTTTAACTGATTCTATTAAATTTTGATTTATATGATTCCATTATCTTTCCTTTCTTAGTATATCAATTATACTGTTTAAAAACCTTTTTCAGGGGTGCCTGGTGGCTCAGTCAGTTAAGTGTCTGCCTTTGGCACCGGTCATAATGCTAGGGTCCTGAGATAGAGCCCCATATCAGGCTCTGTGCTCAGCGGGGAGTCTGTTTCTCCTTCTGCTGCTCCCCTTATTTGTGCTCTCTCTCTCTCTCTCTTTCTGTTGAATAAATAAAACCTTTAAAAATATATTTAAAAAAATAAATAAAAACATTTTTCAGGACTTTATCTGGAGTTTGCAATATATATTACAACTAATTCAAGTCCACTTTTAAATAACACTTTACTACTTCACAAGTAGTCCTAATAATAACAAAATATCCTAATTCATTCCTCCCATCACTTGTATTATTGCTGTCATTTATTACACTTATATAGACACATACATAAGCATATATAAATATATTTAATTTCAACAGCTCCATCACGTCTGATTCTAATGTTGCTCAGTATCTTCAAATTGCAATTTTGGCTTTTTGGTATGCGTTATAATTTTTTTCCATATAGCCAGATTCAGTGTACTTGGTAAAAGGAACTGCTGTGAATAGGCCTGTAGTGATGTGTTGGGAGGCATAGGGGGAGGAACATGTTCTATAGTCCTATAATTAGGTCTGTCTTTTAGTGATCCTGCTCCTCTGGACTATGAATTTCATAAGTGTTTTTCAGGTTTTTCCTCCCCACTTAAGTGAGACAGGGGACAGGTTGGTTTAAGTGTGCTAGAGTTGGATAATTCCCTTCCCGTATCCCATTTAGGGTCTGATAAAACTCCAGCAAGTTAGGCTCTGGCTAATTCGTTTCTCCTGATGGCAGGCCTGTTTAAGAACAGAGTGCTTGGGCTCATTTCAAAATGGTTCCCTTTCCTTCCCTCTGCCAGAAGTAGGAGAAGATTTTTCTCCAATATTTATTGTGGGAATCTCGGATAAACTTCTGGATATAATGCTTGCAGTATTGTTGGGTTCTATCCTATAACTGAGCTCCCCTAGAGCTTTTAACTCTGAGTCAACACTGACACTCTCAGCAATTCATCAATTAAAGTTCAGGTTTTCCTATTCTAGCACTGGTTCCTGCAGTGGTTTCTGCTTGTGGGAGTTTGCTCAGATAAGCTTTGAGTCCTACTATCCACCTCTCCTTCTCTTTAATCTCTATTTGCTCTGTGTCTTTCCCTCTCTTGTGAACTCAGGCAGAGTAGTGATATATATAACAAGTATATGAACTTATAAATAATAAATCCATCATAATGATTTTCTAAAACATGAAACTTACATACTTCCTCCAAAAAGTCATATAATCTCTCATTTTGTTTTTTGCTTATTTTCCCTAGTCAAAAAACATAAAACTGCATGACTATTTCTCACTTCTTTAAGACATGTGGTAGATTGGATGCTAATACTCTGCTAAGATCCTTTAAATGGGTCAGAATATCTACATCATGTTATCTGTATTATAACCAAGGTTGGAGAATAAATTGAAGATTTATACTAGGTTTTTATGAATTAAGGACTGGCTATCTTGCAAAATGTTAAGAGCCAACAATTTGTAGAAATTATAATCCTTATTAAACTCAATGTAATGATCAATATCCTTTGTGGTTCAACAAAGTATCCACATCTGCCTAAAAAAACAGCCTAGCTTTTAGTTTGTAGGTAAAAATGGTCAGTATTCTTATATAGTTCAGGAGTCATAAAATACTCTGCAAGCCAGAAATTTTGGGGGAAATACGTTAATTATTTCAGAGCAATGAGATGTATTTTAGTCACCAACTGCCATAGGACAAAAACTGTACCAAGAATTTCCTTTTAAACTTCTCTCTTAGGAAGAGTCAAACAAGAGAAATTTGGCCCCTTTATTTAAATATATAAGGAACATATCTATGTAATGAAAATAATAAATACACTTGGTTGTTACTTCTGAGTTTCAAACAATCTTATTTTTCAAAATAGCTCTTTTCAGGAGTACACGAGTGGCTCAGTTAGTTGGGCATCCAACTCCTGATTTCCACTCAGGTGTGAGATCGAGCCCCGCTTGGGGCCCTGGGCTGGGCATGGAGCCTGCTTGGGATTCTTTCTTTCTCTCTTTCCATCCCCCTCTCCCTCCTCCTCCTCCCCCTTTACCCACCCCCCACCAGCTCTTGCAGGGCTGAGGGGTTGGGGGGGTTTCTCTCTCTCTCTCTCTCTCTCTCTATATATATATATATATATATATATATATAAAGTTGTTTTAAAAAAATTAAGTACTTAGCTCTTTATTTAGCAGAATATTGTTTGGACTACCCTGTTTCATGTAAATTGACACTATTACATTATACATTGGTTTATAGCTCCTTCCAATTGTAAAATAAAATAGTATTATTTGGTCTTATCCCAATGTTCTTGGAAGAATATTAATAGACTTTAAATCAATATATCAAATAGCTATAATTACTGCTATTAACAAATATCTCTTTTAAACTGATAAATATAAGGGAATATAGCATAGTTTATGCTATAAAGTACTTACGGTCCAACATAAGTAGAAAGATGTTTTATATCAGGCACACTTGTTTTTCTTAATTGGTTCCTTTTATTTTGGCTTAAGAATAAAGCAGTAAAAGGTGGTTGATTTGATCAAAGGTTGATAACCAATTTCAGAAGTTATTTATTTGTCTACATATTTTTATATACCTAATTTTTTACCTGTAAAATCCAAGTTGGTATAACCTTAGGCTATTTGCTACATTATCCTAGACTTGAGCATATAGTTAATCAATTAAGAGAGATTAAGGAAGCCAGAACCTCATTTAAAATCTTTCTACATATTTCATACCTTCCCCAACACACACCAAAGATGGCTTATGGTTAGAATTTTACCTAAAATCTATTGAATGTACAGTCTTTATTGGAGAACTAAAATGGTTGACTGCATTTTATTTCACTCAATATTGTGTTATTTAATGTGTTTCTCTATAATAAAAAAAATAGGAAGGCTAAGTCATGAGGGTTTTAAAATATTGGTCTAGAGGAAAAACAAAAGTGTCTACAAGGAGATTTTTGAGGATCAGGAATAACAGAGTAGTAAACCATTCAAACTATAGTGATGGCCATGAAAGCTTTTTTTTCGCAATAGGAGACATAAATTTTTATAGCATTTTAAAATACAAAAACAAAATACTAAAACTCAAGTAATCAAATGTTGGAAGGTACAATATTTAGGCACTCACAATTAAGTGCCTGTGAAGGTTTTATTTTCCCCATCTGTCAGACGGTTCGTGCTGCCTCAGTAAACACTTTCAAATGCCTGAATTTCCCAGCTGTCAAAAACAGCTCTCAAAAATGATCTCATGTGAGGTTTTATAACTGGTGTAACCATTTAGGTTGATTAGCTTAAAACTTCTCTTAAAAATTAAACAGGCTTTAAACTATTTAATCATATGTAGCCTATACTTTAGTCACTAGTTGACATTATAGCATTTTTCTCTTTGGGAAATAGTTTTCAATCAATTTTTGTTCTTAAACACCATCTCATTTATTTCTCATTCAGTTCTGTGAGGTGTAGGTACTAGTTTTTAACGAGGAACTGCAGATTTAGAGAGGTGAAATAAATCCTCCAAAGTTGCATAGATAGCAAATGGGGGAGGGAGAATTAAGTTGGTTAAGTTAAAGATAGCCCTTGGACAAATGCTAACAATTTGTAAAACCTTTGGTTATATTACATTTCTCCAGAGTTGATAAAGCAAACAAAATCACTAGGTTTTGTGTTGTATTTGTTTCTGTTGTTTTTTATTCCAAAATTGACCAGTACTCGGAAGCTTGCAAATTCACATGTGCTGAACACAGGAAAATATTTCTATGTAAGTATGATGTGGTGTCTATCTGGAGATATATTTCCTTGTATATTTGGAAGTAGGCTAAAAGTGAAAACTGGATCAAAATTGAACTTACATTACATTTCATCATAATTCATTGTGTCTTATAAATTTAGTGTGACTTAACATGCCATGGGAAAAAATATATATTCTTTTTTCCCTGTTGAACAAATATGGTCCTATGGCAACAAAAAGAAAATCTTGATGTTGTACATTCTATGGGTTCAGACAAATGTATGATGACATGTATTCACCATTATAGTATCATGTAGAATAGTCTCATTGCCTTAAAAATCCTGTGTGCTCCTCTACCTATTCATTCTTGCTGCTGCCATGACTCCTGACAAACTATTCTTTTTACTGTCTTCATAGTTTTGGCTTTTTCAGAAAGCCATATAGTTGGAATCAAAAGTATAGTCTTTTCAGACTGTCTCCTTCCATTTGGTAGTATGCATTTAAAGTTTCATCATGGGGCAGCCCTGGTGGCTCAGCGGTTTAGCGCCGCCTTCAGCCCAGGGCCTGATCCTGGAAACCCAGGATCGAGTCCCACGTCAGGCTCCCTGCATGGGGCCTGCTTCTCCCTCTGCCTGTGTCTCTGCCTCTCTCTCTCTGTCTGTCTCTCATGAATAAATAAATATATAAAATCTTTTAAAAAAATAAAGTTTCATCATGACTTTTAGTGGTTTGGTAGCTCGTTTATTTTTTGCACTGAATAATATCCCATGCTCTGGATGTGCCACAGTTTATCGTTTTACCTACATAGTGGTTGCCTCCAATTTTGGGAATTATGAATACAGCTGCTGTGATAATTGGTGTAAAGGTTTTGTGTAGATTTAAGTTTTCAACTCATTTAGGTTAAGTAACAAAGGGTATAATTTCTGGATTAAATGGCAAAAATATATTTATTTTTGTAAGAAGCTGCAAACTGTCTTCCAAATAAGATATAACATTTGGCATTCCCACCAATGATGAATGAGAGTTTCTCTTGTTCCATATCCTTTCTAGCAGTTGATGTTGTCAGTGTTTTGGACTTTCACCATTCTAATAGGTGTGGGGTGGTGTCTTATTTTTGTTTTACTTTGTAATTCCCTAATGACATGAATTAAACATCTTTTTATATGCTTATTTGCTCTCTGTTTAGATTTCTTGTTGCTGTGTTTTAAGAGTTCTTTGCATATTTTGAAAGGCCATCTTCATCAGATGTTTTTTTGCAAATATTTTCTTCCAGTCTCTGATTTGTCTTCTCATTTTCTTGACAGTATCTTTCATAGAGCAGTTCTGTTTATCAGTTATTTTTTTCATAGTTTGTCTTTTTTGTATCAAAAAAGTTATGGCTATGACCAACCAAGGCCATCTAGATTTCCTGTTTTATTGTCTTCTAGGACTTTTTTTTTTAAGATTTTATTTACTCATGACAGACACAGAGAAAGAGAGATAGAGAGAGAGAGAGAAGAGAGAGAGAGAGAGGCAGAGACACAGGCAGAGGGGAAAGGAGAAAACAGGCTCCATGCAGGGAGCCTGATGCGGGACTCGATCCCAGGTCGCCAGGATCACACCCCGGGCCGAAGGCAGCACCAAACTGCTGGGCCACCGGGGCTGGTCCTAGAAAAAGTCCTTTCTAGGACTTTCTAATTGAAGTATAAGCAGCATACAATGTCTTATTAGTTTCAGGTGTACAACATACTGATTCAACAGTTTTGTACATTACTCAGTGCTTGCCAGGATATATGCAGTCACCATTTGTCAACTTTGCAGCATTATTACAATATTATGACTATATTCCCTACATTGTACTTTTAATTTCTGACTGATTTATTTTACAACTGGAACTTTGTACCTCTTAATCCCCTTTCTCTATTTCACCCACCCCTCCATCCAACTGCTTTCTAGGAACCACCAGTTTGTTCTCTGTATATAAGAGACTGATTATTTGTTTTGTTTTTTGTCTATCTCTGTGTGACTTATTTTACTTAGCATAATGCCTTCTGGTCCATCTGTGTTATTATACATAGCAAGATCCCATTCTTTTTATGGTTGAGTAATATTCCACTGGATATATGTGTGTATGTGTTTGTATACACTACATTTAAAAAAAAATTATTTGTTCGTTTTTTGTTTTTTGCTCTGTTTTTTATTCCCATGACTTACTCATTCCATAACTGGGGATATATATCATCCTTTCCCCTTCACTCATTTTTTCCAACCCATGACCACTCTCCCTTCTGGCAACCATCAGTTTGTTCTCTGTATTTATAGTTTTGATTCTGCTTTTTGTTCATTTTTAAAGATTCCATTAATTAGTGGAATCATACAGCATTTATCTTTCTCAGTCTGACTTATTTTACTTAGTGTAATACCCTCTAGGTCCATCTACATCGTCTCAAATGGAAGGATTTCATTCTTTGTTATGGCTATATAATATTCCTCTGTGTGTGTGTGTGTGGGTACACACCACTTTCCTTATATTCATTCATCTATTAATGGACATTTAGGCTACTTCCATGTCTTTGCTATTGTAAATAATGCTGCAGTAAACACACAGGTGCATATATCTTTTTTTTCCCTGGGTAAATACCTAATTGGAGACATACTGAATCATTTGATATTTCTATTTTTAATTTTTAAAGGAAACTCCATACTGTTTACTGCAGTGGCTGTACCAATTTACATTCCTACCATGGCATACAAGTGTTCCTTTTTCTCCATATTTCCGTCAACAATTAGAGTTTCTTGTCTTCTTGATTCTGGCCATTCTAACAGGTGTAAGGTGATATCTCGTTGTGGTTTTGATTTGCATTCCCTGATGAGTGATACTGAGCATCATTTCATGTGTCTGTTGGCTATCTGTATGTCTTCTTTGGATAAATGTCTAAGACTTTTAAAAAGATTTTATTCACGAGAGACACAGAGAAAAAGATGTCCATTGGATTTGTAGTGATCTCCCTTTTTCGTTCATAATATTGGTGATATGCATCTTCTCCTTTTTTTTTTTTTTACTTTATTAGCTTGACAAGAGGCTTATACATTTTACTAATCTTTTCAAAGGACCAGCTTTTGGTTTCATTGGTTTTCTCTGTTTTCATATTTTCAATGTCATTGAGTTCTGTTCTTTTATTTCTTCTGATTAGTTTGGATATCATTTGCTCTTCCATTTCGTTTTCTTCACAATTATGGTGAAGCTTAGATTATTGACTTTAGATCTCTGTTCTTTTCTAATATATATAGTCAATGTGATATATATACTCTGAATATATGTCTTTTTGCTGCATCACACAAATTTGGTGAAATTGTATTCTTTTCATTTAGTTCAAAGTATTTTTTAATTTCTTTTGAAATTTCTTCTTTGACCCATGTGTTATTTAGAAATGTGTTATTTAATTTCCAAGTATTCTGGTAGTTTTTAGCTCTCTTTCTGTTGTTGACTTCTAGTTTTGTTCCTTTGTGATCTGAAAGCATATGCTATATGATTTTTATCCTTTTAAACTTAAAGTACTTCTTATGGCCTGGAATGTGGTCTATCGCACTTGTTTCTGATTTTTTTCTCAGAAGTCATCTGTCTATGCTTATGTTGTCAATTTCTTCCTGAATGTTGTCTAGTTTTTACGTTACAGTCCTTAGTACATTATGCAGTTATTTTTTTATAAATTTATTTTTTATTGGTGTTCATTTTGCCAACATACAGAATAACACCCAGTGCTCATCCCGTCAAGTGCCCCCCTCAGTGCCCGTCACCCATTCACCCCCACCCCCCACCCACCTCCCCTTCCACCACCCCTAGTTCATTTCCCAGAGTTAGGAGTCTTTATGTTCTGTCTCCCTTTCTGATATTTCCTACGCATTTCTTCTCCCTTCCCTTCTATTCCCTTTCACTATTATTTATATTCCCCAAATGAATGAGACCATATAATGTTTGTCCTTCTCTGATTGACTTATTTCACTCAGCATAATACCCTCCAGTTCCAACCACGTTGAAGCAAATGGTGGGTATTTGTCATTTCTAATGGCTGAGTTATGCATAGTTATAAACTTATGGTTTGATTATTTCAACATTCATAGCATATTTGGGTCTCGTCATAATACTTGTTTTGTCTTTGTCTCTTCAAACTGTTTTTTGTTGGTTAGGATATCTTGTAGTTTTTAATTGAAATGTGGACATGTTGTGCTACATTAAATAAACTGTAGTAAAAAAAGAAAAAAGAAAAAAAGAAACTGTAGTAAATAGGTCTTTAATAATATAGTGGTAAGGTGTGTGAGAGGTGCTCTCTAGTCCTATGATTATGTTTCAGTCATTTAGGTCCCTCTGCTATGAACTCCACAAGTGCTTCTCAGCTGTTTTTTTTTTTTTTTTTTTTTTCCTCCTTTATGTGTATTGGATGCCTAGGGGAGCCTACATTTGGATATTTCCTTTCAGACTTAGGTGTTTTTCTTCCTTGAGGTTAGGTCCTGATAAAACCCCAATGGTTTAGGCTTTGGTAAAACATTTTCTCTTCAGAGCAGGCCTTGTTAAGATCAGAATGCTCTGGCTTATTTGAAAATACTACTTTCTCCTTCTCCCTGGATGCCCAAGGTTGTTTGTTTTGTTTTCCTCTCTACTCCTCTGATCTTCACTGTTATAACCTGTTAGAGCTCCTGGGAGAATAAAAGCAAATTGAGGAACCCTCTTCCCTCTAACTGCCATGACTTGGTCCCTCTGGAGTTTTTATCTCTCCAATTTGTCTACATTTGAGCTTCCAAAATTTCATGTGTTACAGTCAAGATTTCCCTACCCCAATATGGGTTGCTGTGGATATAAGTTTCTACTCTGCTAAGTCATGATTCTTCCCACCCAGCTGTTTGTGTATCTGATTTGGGGTGCAGTGATTTGCCCTGTAACCTCACCTCTCTGACATATAAAAAGAGTTGCTGATTTTTGTTTGTTCACTTTTACTTGTTAGGTCCTTACATGCTGGACCAGTACCCACCAGAAACATTTTTATTTGAGCATACAATTGTTTAAAACTTTTGAGATATTTAAATATTTATAATTCATTGAAACTGTTTCATGAACAGGTAGCTTAGAAACAATATCTAACTTATCTAACTTAAACACCTAAGATTTAATTGTATTAAGAGCCCATAGTTCTTCTTTTTTCATGTTTCTAAAATCCAAAAGACTCTCAAAAATTTTTCTACGTAAAAAAAAAAAAAAAAAACTTTCTACGTGAATTTGTGGCAAACTCATTTTTAGCAAAACGTAATCTGAATTAACATGAAGCTATTTATGGTCTCTATATATTTAGAATATTCATGTTTTCTAGAGAAATATTAATATATTTGTATAGTATTCTGGAATATTTTAAACTATTTTATTTATGCTCCACATACTATATGTAAATATAAAAAATTCAAAGTCTGAAACAGAATGAAGATTTGCAATAAGAGACTATGAATCTATAATAATACTGCTCTTAATCTCAGAATTCAAGACCTTTCTTTAATAGATGATATATTATGTATAATTAAGTAGACTTAGAGTCAGACAATATGGTTAGAGCATTTAACAGATGAATAAAAAAGGAGTAAAAACTTGTATTTATAATTTTAAAGGATAAGATTGTGTCTGGCATATTGTTTGAGTATGAATAAACCTCAAATATCAATAAGATACCCTATAGAGAGGCGCTTGGGTGGCTCAGGTGGTGAAGTGTCTGCCTTTGGCTCAGGTCTTGTTTCAGGGTCCTGGGATCAAACCCCACATCTGGGCTCAATGAGGGGTCTGCTTCTCTCTCTGTCTCTCCACTGGCTCTCTCACTTGCTCACTCTCTCTCAAATAAAAAAATAAAAATCTTAAAAAATATTTTTTTTGTAAAAAATGGATAACTTATGGAAAAATACCGATTTACAAGTCTTCTTATTGCCCCCCTTTTCTTTTAAAGATTTTATTTATTCATGAGAGACACAGAGAAAGAGAGGCAGAGACACAGACAGAGGGAGAAGTAGGCTGAATGCAGGGAGCCTGACGTGGGTCTCGATCCAGGTCTCCAGGATCACGCCCTGGGCTGAAGGCAGGTGCTAAACCACTGAGCCACTCGGGCTGCCCCACTTATTGCCCTTTTTATTCTGATTTTACAACCAAGGGTAAATGTGGGGTTGATTTTTGTTTTCAATTTTGTTGCAGAGACCTAAGAACAAGCATGCTTAATGTCTATTTGAGTCTTGCTTTTCAGTTTTTACATTTATAATCTAAAAGTTCATTTGTTTAACATATTAAATAGCATTGTTCTACAATCAGCTATTTCCTACATACCTACCTTCAAAAGTAAGTATGAAAGGAAAATGGTCTAATCCTTCTGTAAACCTTTAATTTAGATTCATATTTTGGATTCACTTTCTTTACCCCACAATTAAAAAACAATATTGTCCAAGCAATAACCTACAAACTTCTATTAATCACTTGCTATGTTCCTAGCATTAAGTATTTATAGTGCACATTTAAATTAATAATTAACAAACCCAGGATATCTTAGATGCTTAATATATATCAATAACTGATCCAGTCAAAATTCCTCAAGGAATCCCATAAATTTTCAAGGGAGCTAATATATTGTAGCAGGGACAGATAAGGAAACAGGGATTTAGCAGATAAGTTTTCCTTATAGAAGAGGGAAAAAAAAAAAAAAAAACCTTCAGTATAGACCTGATTGAATACTTACTGTGTCGTCTACTTTTTTGGTTGACATCCGAAATCTCTTGTCTGACCAGAATCTGGCCAATTTTAAAATCCTGCTCTACCTTCATAACATCCTTTATATATACTAGTATTATTCACTTTGCTATATGTATATAGAGTGTCTAGAAAGCAGAGCTATAGTGAAATAAATATTAGTTTTGGAGTCCGAAAGTATGAGTAATGTATCACTAAGATAAGCAAAGCCTGATGTGGGAGATACCGGCCAGCTGCTCGCCAATCTACTTTCTTCTTCTTTTTGGGCACATAACACCTAAACAGCATTTTCAAGCGTTCCTTGACCCTGTAAATGAGTTCTAGGCAATGGAAAGAGTAGAGATGAAATGCACTAGCTCCAGGACTGGCCCATAGTAATTTCCTGTGTATGATCCTCCTTTGCTTCTCTACTGGCTAGACATAGGACTCCAAGGTCCTAGATTTCCACACATGGAAGAAACTGAGGTCCCTGAATTACCACATGTGAAGTCACCACCACTCACAGAAACCACTTTGGATCTGCTTTGAATCAGAAATGAATTCTGTTTAGTTACTGAGATTTAGAGAGTTTTTTTTTTTTATAGCAGCTAGTATTTATTGACCAATACAGTTATGAACATAAATTTAAAGATAGATTGTATGCCATATAGTATCAAAATAATCTCAAACCAGAAGTTATATCAGTTAAATCTTATGTGCTATAATACAGCACATATGGGTGGACAGCAATGAAGCCAGATTGCAGGGGTTCAAATCACAACTCCACCATTCATTCTCATTTCTCTTACCAGTAAAATTTACCTCATGGGTTCCTTGGGAAAATGATTTCATAGGTATAAAGTATTAAGTACAGATGTGGAACATAACTAACATTCTTATTGTGATTATCATTATTAGGGATGATGTTGCTGTTATTTACAACTAGATTTATGTTAAAAATAAATGAAACAAGGTTAAATATGTAATCTACAAGTTAGAAGTACTTTTATAATAGAAACTAGGTTTGGAAACTCCACCTTTCAAACCTTAAGTATTTAGTGTCTGAAGCCTAGGCTGTGAAATTTTTACTTAATACTGCTAAAATATTTATATCACCCTCTTCCCTCGTGAATAAAATTGTAATTGTGCCTTAAAACCTCTAATAATATTATAATCATTTGAATTGTTGGTGATGAAATTAATGATTGGGAATTCAATTCACTTTCAAGCCTCACTTTCCATTGAACTTTAACTCTAAAAAGGAAAAATGTTACTCTAAAACCACAAAATTAGCAATTAGGGGAAATATATTAGCAGTATGCATAATATTTTTCATCTTTTTAAAAGTACTTGAACAAAATATAATATTCATGAGACACTCAGAGATCTGATGCCTACATTTACCTTTTATTATTTTAATTGTAGAACTAAATGGTGATACTAGAAGATGAATTTTGCCATTTGGGGATTTCTCATTGAGGGTGATAAGTTAATAACATTAATAGTTGTGTTTGAAACTTTAAGAGTTAAATCAGCAGTTCATGTTTTCTGTGTCACAAGACTTCCCTAATATCAGTATATTCTCACCTTATAATAAAAGAAAAAAATCGATATCCCTACGTTTTTGGAAGCTTCAGGAACATAAATTGCATTTGTTTCTTCCTCTTAAAAGTGATGTAATCATAGAAACTTCGAATTTGTAGAAACCTGTAATGTCATTCCTGCCACACACTTCTATCATCATTTATATAATAAAAATAAAAGCCTTGACAAATTGGTTAAAATATATATCAATTCTCTCAGGGGAAATTCTTTCACATAGAAGTGTCAAGTTGATCAAAATGAAATGTGTTGCTTTTGACTTATGTCTTCTATTCCTAAATGAAATTTGCAGAATAATGGAGCAATTTTTTTCTCAGATAGGAAAAACTTCTGTAACCATTTAGCACAGCAGGCATGTGTGCCAGGGAACAATCATGAGAATCAGTTGTTCTGAACTTATTTTAGAATGACTGCTTATACTTTCCTCCCCATTTCCACTCCATGAGTGTTTATGTAGCCTGACCAATATCTCTCTTTGCTGTGGTATGCGTGTTAACATCCAAGATTAACCTGTTCAGTGTTGAATCTCTATATGATCTCCTTGCATATTTGAGGCAAAAATCCCAATGCATATATCCTCAAAAAACTGCTTCTCATACATGACTTCCTATCATCAATGGTCAAATTATATTTGATATTAAAAAACCCACATATGTTTAGGATTGCAGGAGGGATTGCTGCCTTTTCTACTGCTACCTCATCATCTAAAGTTGGAACCTAAACAATACCAACTTTGGAGGAAGCCCACTTTGATCTAAAGTAAATGAGACATGCTTGATAAAGGTCTTTCTTCTTTTTCCCTATATACTAATTTCTTCACTGAATGTCTTTTAATAACCCCATGATATTGCTAATGAGGAAGAAAGAGTTGTGAAAACTCAAACATGAGAATTAATAAGAGCAAAGAAAAACAGGAAATATTCCTTACTTGCTTGGATTTCTTTCCTTATACAAATTTTGGAGTTTGTTTTTAAAGATTATCTGTTTGAGAGAAAGAGAGATGAAGGTGGTAACGAGTGTGAGAAGGGCATAGGGAGAGAGTCTTTCAAGCAGATTCCCTGCCGAGTGTGGAGCCTGACTCAGGGCTCGATCCCACCACTCCTGATATTACCACCTGAGCCAAAACCAAGTGTTGGATGCTTGTCTGACTGATTCACCCAGGTGCCCCAATTGTGGAGCTTTTTAAATTAAATCTTTGTATTTTTTTTTTAGAATTCTAATAAACTCAACAAAAATCACCATCTTAACCATTTTTAATGTACAGTTTAGTGATATTAAATAATGTGCAAATGTCATTACTATCCAAGTCCATAACTGTTTTTTTGTTTGTAAAACAAATTTTGTGCCCATTAAACAGGAACTTCCCACTCCCCTTTCCCCTCACCTCCCGGCAAACCACCATTCTACTTTGTCTGTATTATTTTGACTGTTCTGAGTATATCATATAAGTGGAATCATACAGTATTTTTCCTTCTGAAAATGTTACATGTTATAGCATGTGACAGTATTTCCCTCCTTTTTAAGGCTGAGTAGTAACATTTAATTATATGCATATTCCAATACCACACTTTGTTTATCCATTTATCCATGGATAGATATTTAGGTTGCTTCCATCTTTTAGCTATTATGAGTAGTGCTGCTATGAACATATCTCTTAGAGATCCTGCTTTCAGTTCTTTTGGATACATATCAACAAGTGGGATTTAAGGATTATATGGTAGTTCTATCTTTAATTTTTTTAAGGAACCAACATGTTTTTCATACCCATCACACTATTTTACAATCCCATCATCAGTGCACAAGGATTTGTACTTTAACATATAACCACCAACCCTTGTTATTTTCTGGGATTTTGATAGTATCCATCCTAATTGGGTATTAGGTGATATTTTATTGCATTTTTGATGTACATTTCTCTGATTGTTAGTGATGTTGAGGATCTTTGCATATACTTGTTGGCCATTTGTATGTCAGTTTGGGACCAATGTCTCCTCAAGCCCTTTGCCCATTTTTTGGATAAGGTTCTTAAATTTTTGTGTTGTTGTTGAGTTGTAGGAGTTTGTTTTCTTGTGAGGAAGAGAGAGAGAGAGAGAGAGAGAGAATACACAAGTGAGTGGAGAGGGGCAAAGGGTGAAGGAGAGAGAGAATCTTAACAGACTCCACACCCAGCACAGAGCCCAATGTGGGGCTTGATCTCACGACCCTGAGATTGTAACCTGAGCCAAAATCAAGAGTTGGATGTTTAAACAACTGAGCTGCCCAGCCACCCCTGAGTTGTAGGAGTTCTTAATATATTCACAGAGTATTTTTAAAACCTGCAGTATATCATGAGTGACTTAATCTTTGGGCTAAAAAAAATCTTTTTCAATTCAAATATCCATATTCTCATCAAAGAGTTTGGCATAGAGATCCCTGGGTGGCGCAGCGGTTTAGCGCCTGCCTTTGGCCCAGGGCGCGATCCTGGAGACCCGGGATCGAATCCCACGTCGGGCTCCCGGTGCATGGAGCCTGCTTCTCCCTCTGCCTGTGTCTCTGCCTCTCTCTCTCTCTCTCTGTCTCTCTCTCTCTCTCTGTGTGACTATCATAAATAAAAAAAAATTAAAAAAAAAGAGTTTGGCATAGGCAGCACTCAGGGATTTTAATGAAGGTGACTAATTGCAACAGAGAAAATATTTATAAAGCAGTCTGTGGGAGGGGTGAACAATCAGGCTTGGAATCTCCATAGCCAGGAACAATTTTGTAGTTTGCACAAGTTACCTGTTGGAAATACTGCAAGACTGAGCATAGGCAATTGCCCCCTAGAACCATGGGTACTGCTACCCCTGCAACTGAACATACAGTTGCCCTCTGGCTACCCTCTGGCCAGAATGGTCTCTATTTCTTTACAAACCATCTTGTATTTAAAGTTTGTGGTGAGTATGTCCAATAGGTGAAGTCTGGATTGAGAGTCCCCCAAACACAGGCATTTTAAAGCTTTTGTGGTGGGAGGTGAGGTCAGTTTATAAAAAGGGAGATTCCTCAAAAATAGGAAAAGGTATCAAATGTCTACTGTTTATTTTCCTTAGTTCACCCAATATCAGAAACTTACACTTCTAAAAAACTGTTTTCCCACATCCTAAAAATGCAGCAGTTACTACTAAACTGAAAACATACCCTTCTACAAAATGTAAGTCCACTCAAAATTTCTGTTGTTTTGAAAACAATCAACAAACCCAAAAGGCAACCTTTGGAATAGGAGAGGATATTTGAAAATGATGTATCTGATAAAGGGTTAGAGTCCAAAATCTATAAAGAACTTATCTAACTAAATACCAAAAAAAAAAAAAATAATAATAATAATAATAATAATAATAATCCAGTTAAGAAATGGGCAGAAGACATGAATAGACATTTTTTTCAAAAAAGACATACAGATGGCTAACAGATGAAAAGATGTTCAACTTCGCTCATCATCCAGGACATGCAAATCAAAACTACAATTAGATCTAACCTCACATGTGTTAGAATGGCTAAAATTAACACGGAAACAACAGATGTTGGTGAGGACGTGGCAAAAGGGGAACCCTCTTACGCTGTTGGTGGGAATGCAAACTGGTACCACCACTCTGGAAAAACAGTATAGAGTTTCCCCAAAAGCTAAAAATAGAGCTACCCTATGACTCAGCAATTATACTGCTAGGTATTTACTCAAAGGATACAACGATACTGATTTGAAGGGACATGCACCCCAAAGTTTACGGCAGCATTATCTACAAAGGCCAAATTATGGAAAGAGCCAAACATCCATCAACTGATGAATGGATAAAGAAGATGTGGTATATATACAATGAAATATTAGCCATCAGAAAGAATGGAATCTTGTCATTTGCAATGACGTGGACAGAGCTAGAGTGTATTGTGCTAAGCAAAATAAGTCAGAGAAAGACAAATACCATCTGATTTCACTCATGTGGAATTTAAGAAACAAAACAGATGACTATGGGGGAAAGGGGAAAAAATAGAGAAAAGGAAGCAAACCATAAAAGACTCTTAACTATAGAGAACAAACTGAGGGTTGCTGGAGGGGAGGTGGGTGGGAATGATACAAATGGATGATGGGCATAGGGAGGGCACTTGTGATGAACACTAGGTATTATATGTAAGTGAGGAATCACTAGATTCTCCTGAAACTAACATTATACTATATGTGAAATAACTGGAATTTATTTAGTTTTTAAAGATCTTATTTATTCATGAAAGACACTGAGAAAGAGGCAGAGACATAGGCCGAGGAAGCAGGTTCCCCAGAGGGAGCCTGATCAGGACTTGATCCCAGCACCCTGGGATCACAACCTCAGCCAAGGGCAGACACTCAACCACTGAGCCACCTAGGTGTCCCAGAATAACTAGAATTTAAATAAAAACTTGAAATTACCAAAAAGTTTTATTTTATTATAACAGGTTTCAAATCTAGGATCTCAAGGTATGTTCATTAATTTTCTCCATTTCATTTCATCATGGTCTCATCTTAAAATAACTAGGTTAAACTATTGCCAATAATTCAGAAATGAACTTGAACCACTAAACTAATAATTAGTAAAAGTTTACTGTGAACATACCAAAAAGACAGTTTATAAACTGTGAGCACTTAAAACATAGAATGAGGCTCAGGGGTAGGTATATTGTTAAAAAGCAGCTTATGTAGTGAGGAGACAGTGACTGTATTCATAGTGATTGGTTATACTATTAGAATTTTTGTAAATGAGGAAATTGGTTAGTGATTATTTCATACCAATTTTGGGGGCTAGTTTAAGTTTCACTATGATTTTCAGAGACATAAGCAAAATAATGACCCACGTCAAGTTAATCTTGCAAAATAAGCTAAGTTAAGCTTTCTTGTATGACTAATCTGTTTATGTCTGCTCAGAAATCAGATCTGGCCTTTTGTTTTTTTATTTGATCACTATAAAGTTACCATACCTAAAAGACCATCTATAAAACAATGGAGGAAAAGAAGAAATTTACCATCACTTCTGGGTGCACTTGAGTTACTGTATGCCAGCATAGGGAGCCCTCCCAGGAATAATCCTAATATCAACTGTCCTGACATTAGTCCACATGGTGTTTACAGCCACAGATTCTGAGGTGAACATGTACTGTCATCCTTGGTACCAGAACTATATGGGAAATGGACCCAGGAGAAACAAAGGTTGAGTTGTCTGCAGCCACAGTTTAAAATATTGAACTTTCTTCTAATCATCACATATATAAAATGAAAGATTTTCTTCTTACTGAGAATTAGTCAAAATTAATGTCCTTTGAAGAATATACTCAATAAGCCTACTATATATTTTTTTCTGTTTTATGGGAATCCCATGAAAATTTTTTATATGACACAACCCTGTAGCAGATCTGAGAATAGCTAATGTATCTATAGGCAAAGGTACTTGTGTGCATCTCACTTATCAAATTGGACCTTAGCATACTGCATCAAGCATACAATCTGTCCAGATGAGACTTGGAAGTTCCAGAAGAAATAGCAAAGTTGCCATAGACAGGCTGAATTAGCTTGAAGAAATGATTTCTAACAGCAAAACTATATATAGATTCATCAAGAACTTCAATGTATATGGTAGAAGGACAATGTGATAATATAGTTATGTAGCTCAAAATAACATGGAAGTGACTTAGAAATGTGTATGTCTTAATTATAATTTTTACATTTTCAGAATTCTTGATCATTCCACAGTTCATGTATAAAGGAAAAGAAGTCTTCTAGTAAAAAAGCCCAAAAGAGAAAGATTGGCAGAAGCTCCAAAATGTCAGCATGTCAAAAACTGTTGCTAAATTCTGATGTCAAAATTATAAAAATAAGAAAAAGAGTGACAAAAATAATGATGTTGAAAATAATGAGAGAGAGATGAGATTCAAGACCCTTCCTAAAAGGAAACAACATAACAAAGGAAAGATTACAATAATAAAAGCACAATTTGAAAAAAAATAAAAAATAAAAGCACAATTTGTTAGGGTAACAACACATGAATGTCAGCAGCAGTTTCATTTTGACTTTGATAAATCCTGTGATTTCATTATGGGATTTTAAGATGAATTGATTCCATTCAAAACATTAAAAAAATTTTTTTAACATTTTAATTTTAAAAAGTGTTTTTTTCTCTTAAATTTCAATCAAATGCTATTTAAAGAGATTCAAAAGTCCATTGACAAAAATAAATTCTTTACATTTTATGGAAAAAATTGAAGTGTCAATGTGATAAGATATGTTGCCCAGTTTATTTGAAAACTAAAGGTCACATATACTGTTTTTTTTAAGATTTTTAAAATTTATTTATTCATGATAGACATAGAGAGAGAGAGAGAGAGAGAGGCAGAGACACAGGCAGAGGGAGAAGCAGGCTCCTTGCCGGGAGCCCGATGTGGGACTTGATCCCGGGACTCCAGGATCATGCTCTGGGCCAAAAGCAGGCGCTAAACCGCTGAGCCACCAGGGATCCCCTCACATATACTATTTTGCTTATAACTATTTTGAACAAGAAAGACATTATGTACTGGGGTTTATAAAATGTATAGATATCTTAAAAAGAAAAAAAATATTTGAAAATCTTAAAGGTTATGAAGATTTCATGGAGCCCATGATGGTGATGGTTATTTGGATTACATTTGAAGAAAGTAAAAATGCACTAGCTTCTCAAAGTGTGTTCCCCAGACTTGTAGTTTTCTGAAATGAATGTTTGTGTCCTTCTGAAATTTTTGTGTTGAAATCTTAGCCCTCAATATGATACTAAGAGGTGGGACTTTGGAGAGGTGATTAGGTCATGAGGGTGGAACCCTCATAAATGGGACTAATACCCTTCTTTAAAAACCCAGAGCATTCCCCTTCTGCTGTGGGAAAAGATTGCTATCTGTGAACCAGGAAGCAGGCCTCATCAGACATCAAATCTGCTGGCACCTTGATCTTGGACTTCCCAATGTCCAGCCCTCCGAAAAATAAATGTTTGTTGTTTAAGTCACTCATCTGTAGTATTTTTGTTATAGCAGCCCAAACAGAGTAGGACTAGCTACATCTGCATTACTTGGATATGTATTAGAAATTCTGATTTTTGGGTTCCACCCCAGACCTACTGTATGAGGTATAGCAATCTGTTTTAACAACCCCCTTTTTTTTTAACTTGAAGCATTACTGATAGAAAATATTAGTTTCAGGTGTACAACACAGTGATTTGAAAATTGTATACATTTTGAAATTCTCACCACAGTAAGTGTAGTTATCATCTGTTACCAAATAACGTTATAACAACATTATGGACTATACTCTTTATGCTATACTTTGTATCCCTCTGAGTTGTTTTAGAACTGAAAGTTTGTCCTTCTTATCCCTTTAACCTATTTTGCCCATCCCTCCACCCACCACCTCTGACAACCACAGGTTCTTTGAATTTGAGTCTGTTTCTGTTTTTTCATTGTTGTTCATTTGTTCTTTTTAGATTCCATATATAAGTGAAATTGTATGGTATTTGTCTTCCTCAGTCTTATTTCACTTAGCATAATACCTTCTAGATACATTCATGTCATAACAAATGGCTAGATTTTATTTTTTATTATGGAGGAGTATATTCCATTTGTGTGTGTGTGTGTGTGTGTGTGTGTGTGTACATACTATGTCTTCTTTGTCCTTTCTTCTATTAGTGGATACTCAGGTGGTTGCCTTCATACCTTGGCTATTATAAATAATGTTGCAATAAACATGGGGGTGCATGTATCTTTTTGAATTTAGTGTCCTCTTTTTTTTATATAAATACCCAGAAGTGAAATTACTGAATCATATAATATTTCTATTTTTAATTTTTTTGAGGAGCCTCCATATAGTTTTTCATAGTGTTTACACCAATTTACCTACCCATCAACAGTACATGAGGTTTCCCTTTTCACCACAATTATTATTTCCTGTCTTTTTGATACTGGCCATTCTAACAGGTGTGAGATAATAGCTCATTGTGGTTTTAATTTACATTTCCCTGATGATTAGTGATGTTGAGCATCTTCTTATGTTCCTCTTGGCCATCTATCTGTGTGTCGCCTTTGGGAAAATGTCTACTTATGTCCTCTGCCCAATTTTAATAGAATTGTTTGATGTTGAGTTGTAGGAGTTCTTTATATAATTTGGATATGAATCCCTTATTGGATATATCATTTACAAATATACTCTTCCTTTCATTACGTTGCCTTTTTGTTGTATTGATGGTTCCTTTCAATGTAAAAAAGCTTTTTTGGTTTTATATAGTCTTGTTTATTTTTGCTTTTGCTTCTCTTGCCTGAGGAGACATGCAGAAAAATATTGCTAAGACTGATGTCTAAGAATTTATTGACTATGTTTTCTTTTAGAAGTTTTAAAGTTTCAGGTATTACATGAAAGATCTATACTGAGAAAACTGAGACACTGATGAATTGAAGCTGACATAAATAGAAAAAGACATACCATATTCATGGATTGGAAGAATATTGTTAAAATGCCCATACTACCCAAAGTGATCTAAATGTTAAATGTAATCCCTATAAGATACCAATAATATTTTTCACAGAACTAGAACAAATAATCCCAAAATTGTATGTATCCACTAAAGACCCTGAAATAATGAAAGACATCTTGAAAAAGAAGAACAAAGCTGGAAGTAACACAATCCCAGGTTTAAAACTACTATGAAGCTATAGTAAACAAAACACAAAAATAGACACATAGTTCACCTAAACAGAATAGAAACTCCAGAATACATTCTTTCAAGGTAAATTAATCTATGATAAAGGAGTACAAAACAGATGATAGGGATAAGACAGTCTCTTCAATATATGGTGCTGGGAAACCTGCATAGCTACATTCAAAAGAATGAAACAACCATTTTATTATACTAGATCTTTTATCTCCTTGGTTAAATTTATCCCAAAATATTTAATTTTTGATAACATTGTAAATGGGATTGTTTTCATAAATTATTTTTCTGATATTTCATTATTAGTGCATAAAAATGCAACAGATAACTGTACATCAATTTTTTATCCCACAAATTTACTGAATTCATTTATTAGCTCTATTAGATGTAGCTGTAGTACTCTAGCTAGGACTTCCAGTACTATGTTGAATAAATGGGCTAAGAGCAGACATCTGTGCTTTGTTCCTGATCTTTGAGGAAAAGCGTTCAGTTTTTCACCATTGAGTATGATGTTAGCTGTGGGTTTTTCATATATGGCTTTTATTATGTTGATAAATGTTTCTTCCAAATGTACTTTAGTGAGAGATTTTTAGCATGAGCAGATGGTGAATTTTATCACATGCTTTTTCTGCATCTGTTGAGATGATTTCATGATTTTTGTTAATTCATTCATTTTGTTACTATGGTGTATCACGTTGATTGATTTGCAAATATGGAACCATTTTTCATCCCTAGAATAAATCTCACTTGATCATTATGAACAATCCTTTTAATATATTGTAGAAATCAATTTGCTAATATTTTTTGAGTATTTATATATATATATATATATATTAGTATTTTTATATCTATATTCATAGATAAACCTATGCCTATCAGATTTTGGTGTCCGGGTAATCCTAGTTAGAATTTGGAAGCATTACTTCCTCTACTATTTGTTTGGAATAGTTTGAGAAAGGTGAGTATTGCTTATTTATTTTTTATTTTTATTTTTTTGCTCTTTCCATAGGCTTTTTTTTTTTTTTTTGGTTGTAGTTTCAAGTTTTTATTTAAATTCCTGTTAGCATATAGTATAATATTAGTTTCAGTAATATAATTTTGTGGTTTATCACTCACTCACTATGATACCCAGTGCTCCTCATAATACCCACCACCCATTTTACCCATCCTCCCCCACCCCTCTAGCAACCCTCAGTTTCTTTTAAGGGTCTGTTTTATGGTTTGCCTCTCTTTTTCCTCCACTATGTTCATTTGTTTCATTTATTTTTTAGAATTCCATGTAGGAGTAAAACCATATGATATTTGTCTTTTTCTGATTGAGTTATTTTGCTTAGCATAATACACTAGTCCTATTCACATCCTTGCAAATGGCAGGATTTCATTCCTTTTGATAGCTGAGTAGTTTTCCACATATGTGTACGTGTGTATATATATATATATACATACACACACATACACACACACACACATATATATATACATATACACACACATACACACGCACACACTACTTTATTCATTTATCAATTGATGAATATTTGGCTCTTTCCATAATTTGGCCATTGTTGATAATGCTGCTGCTATAAACATCAATATTTTCAAATCAGTATTTTTGTATCCTTTGGGTAAATACGTAGTTGTACAATTGCTGGGTCATACGGTAGTTCTATTTTTAACTTTTGAGGAACCTCCATACCGTTTTTCCAGAGTGGCGGCACCAATTTGCATTCCCACCAACAGTGTAAGAGGGTTCCCCTTTGGCCACATCCTCACCAACATCTGTTGTTTCCTGTGTTAATTTTAGCCATTCAAACAGATGTGAGGTGATATCTAACTGTAGTTTTAATTTGTATGTCCCTGTGATGAGTGATGTGGAACATCTTTTCATCTGTTAGCCATCTGTATGTCTTCTTTGAAAAAATGTCTATTCATATCTTCTGCCCATTTCTTTTTTTTAAATTCTATTTAAATTCAGTTTGCCAACATATTGTATAACACCCAGTGCTCATCTCATCAGGTGCCCTTCTTAATGCCATTACCCAGTTATCCTAATACCCCACTCACCTCCCCTTCTGCAACCCTTTGTTTGTTTCAGAGTTAGGAGTCTCTCATGGTTTGTGTTCCCCTCTAACTTTTCCCCACTCAGTTTCCCCCTTTCCTTTATGGTCCCTTTCACTATTTATATTACACAAATGAATGAGACCATATGATAATTGTCTTTCTCTGATTGACTTATTTCACTCAGCATAAGACCCTCCAGTTCCATCTATGTCAGTGTAAATGGTAGATATTCAGCCTTTCTGATGACTGCGTAATATTCCATTGTGTATATATCCCACATCTTCTTTAGCCCTTCATCTGTAGAAGGGCATTGTGTTCTGCCCATTTCTTAACTGGATTTGGGGTTTTGATTTAGATAAGTTATTTATAGATTTTGGATACTAACCCTTTATTACATATATCTTCTCCCATTTGAAAAGTTTTATTTTAGTTGGGTTGTGTCCTTTACTATGCAGAAACTTTTTATCTTGATGAAGCCCAATAGTTTATTTTTACTTTTGTTTCCCTTGCCTCAGGAGCTGTGTCTAGAAAGAAGTTTCCACAGCTGATGGCAAAGATGATAATGCCTCGTATTCTCTAGGATTTTGATGGTTTTCTATCTCATATTTAGGTCTTTCATCCATTTCAAATTTATTTTTTGTGTATAGTGTAAGAAAGTGGTCCAATTTCATTCTTCTGCATGTAGCTGTCCAATTTTCCCAACACTATTTGTTGAAGAGACTGTCTTCCATTGGATATTCTTTCCTGCTCTGTTGAAGATTAGTTGACCATATAATTGTGGGTCCATTTCTGGGTTTTCTGTTCTGTTCTACTGATCTATGTGTTTATTTTTGTGCCAGCACCATACTGTCTTGATTGCTATAGCTTTGTCATATAACTTGAAGTCTAGGAATTGTGATGCTTTCAGCTTTGCTTTGCTTTTTCAAGATGGCTTTGGATATTCAGGGTCTTTTATGGTTCCATACAATTTTTAGTATTGTTTGTTCTAGCTCTGTGAAAAATGCTAGTGGTATTTTGATATGGAGCATTAAATTTGGGTAGTATAGACATTTTAACAGTATTTGTTCTTCTAGTCCATGAGCATGGAATATTTTTTTCGCTTCTTTGTGTCATCTTCAATTCCTTTCATAAGTGTTCTATAGTTTTCAAGGTACAGATTTTTTACCTCTTTTGTTAAGTTTATTTGTAGGTATCTGTGGGTTTTGGCGCAATTGTAAATGGGATTGGTTCATTGATTTCTCTATCTGCTACTTCATTATTGATGTATAGAAACATTATTGATGTATATACAGATTTCTGTATATTGAGTTTGTATCCTACAACTTTACTGAATTCATGTGTCAATTCTAGCATTTTTTTTGGTGGAGTCTTTCAGGTTTTCTACATAGCATGTCAGTTGTCTGCAAATAGTGAATGTTTGACTTCCTCCTTACTGATTTGGATGCCTTTTATTTCTTTTTATTTTGTGATTGGTGAGGATAGGACTTCCAGTACTATGTTAAATAATGGTGAGAGTGGACATGCTATCTTGTTCCTGTCCATAGAGGAAAAGTTCTCAGTTTTTCCCTATTGAGGATGATATTAACTGTTAGTTTTTTTGTATATGACTTTTATAATAATGAGGTATGTTCTCTCTAACCCTGCTTTAAGGGTTTTTATCAAGAATTGATACTATATTTTGTCAAATGCTTTTTATGTATCTATTGAAAGACTATTATGGTTCTTATTCTTTCTTTTATTAATGTGATTGATTTGTGGATATGGAACCACCCTCACAACCCAGGAATAAATCCCACTTGATCATGGTAAATGATTCTTTTAATGTGCTGTCAGATTTTACTTCCCTAGTATCTTATTGGAAACTTTTATATCCATGTTCATATGGGATATTGTCCCGTAGTTCTCTTACTTTAGTGACATCTTTGTCTGGTTTTGGAATCAGGGTAATTATGGCCTTGTAGAATGAATTTGTAAGCTTTCCTTCCATTTCTAATTTTTGGAATAGTTTGAGAAGAATAGGTACTAACTCTTCTTTAAATGTTTGGTATAATTTCCCTGTGAAACCATATGGCCCTGGACTTTTGTTTGTTGGGAGATTTTTTTTTTTAATTAAGCAGAAGTTTTATTTCCAAAGTCATCAAAGATTATTACAAACAGAAAGTATCCTTTTAAAAGTATCCCAAATTAGGGGCGCCTGGGTGGCTCAGTCATTTGAGCATCCAACTCTTGATTTTGGCTCTAGTTTTGATCTCAGGGTCATGAGATTAAGCCCCAGGTCAGGTTCTGCACTGAGTGTGGATCCTACTTAAGATTCTATCTCTCCTTTTCTCTCTGCTCCTCTCCACTCTGCTCTTATGAGTGTTCAATAACTCTTTCCTAAAATTTTTAAAAAATGCATCTGAGATTAAATTGAAGAGACATCATCAAAGTAAAACACTTGTGACATTAAGAATTAATTTAGGTTGTAGTATTTTTCACATTATTTGGTTTTTAATCATTGCAATGTTCTGAAATCACATTTAAACATTTTTTTTTAAGCCATGAAATAGGAGCGGGGGAAAGGGGGGGGCATGAAATAGTCGTGCCAGGGTGGCTCAGTCAAAGTGTAAGGCTCTTTATTTCAGCTGAAGTCACAATCTCAGGGTTGTGAGATTGAACCCTCCATTGGACTCCATACTCAGTTTAGAATCTGCTTAAGATATTCTCTCTCTCTCTCTCTTCCTCCCTCCCTCCTCCCTCTGGCCCTCCCCCCCCCCCCCTTGTGCATGTGTGCTCTCTCTAGAATACATAACTAAATCTTTTCCTTAAAAAGATATGAAACGATGTGGTTCTTTTTTTTTTTTTTAAGTACAACCACAACCATAAAATAGAGGAACTTAAGAAAGACCAAATCTGCTTCATACATATGATGAGGCAATCTAACACACAACACAACATGAATCTTTCCAAACAAGTTTGCTAAGAAATAACTCCCATGTTTATAGTTACAAATAAAACAATATTCTCAGAGAAATCTAGACATCCTTTGATTAATAAAGCCTATTCTTTTTCCAGTTTTATACTTGTTTATCTTTAAAAACTAGATCTGTGAGAAAAGAACAAGTTTTGTTATGGTATAAAAACCTTAGAAACAACAAATTACAAATATTCAATTTTTTAACAAAAATATTTTCCTTCTCAAAATATAAACATCCAGTAAACAAAACAAATATTCCAGGTGTAGAAACAGGTGTATTTGGGGGGAACATTTTATTTGTCTTATATATAAAAACACTTTGCCAAAAGAGTCAGGACATTATTACTTAGTCTACTCCTAAAATGAGTTTCCTTATCTAAGTAGAAACTCATCAATTTGGGTAGAATTTTGGCTTTAGGAGCAGGCTACAGGAAAGGTCTGAAATATCTAGAAATCATTTGGCTGGAGAAAAATGTTCTCTTGAGACCTGGAGACAGTTTTTCATCACTTCATGCTTAAAAGCATTCCTCAGTGAATTTCTTCCCTATAGCCTTTAGAATAAGGCACAGAATCTGGGGTTCTGGAAGCAATTGCTTCCAGCTGAAATACCTGCCAGCAGGGCATCTCTGAAGTCAGTACTCTTGAAACTCTGCAGCTGTCTGCAAGACCTTGATCTTCTCTACACTGGCCTCTAGCTTGAGCTGCTCCACTAGGTGCTGCATGGCCTTTAGGCTGACCCTGGAAGACATGGCAGCAGTGGCACTGGGCTCTAGGGCAGGGGAGCTGGACTGCAGAAGCCACGAGGCTGTTGGGAGAGTTTTGATTACTGCTTCAGTTTATTTGCTGGTTATTGGTCTGTTCAGGTTTTCTATTTCTTCCTGTTTCAGCTTGGTATTTTACATGTTTCTAGGAATTTATCCATTTCTTCCAGATTGTCCAGTGTGTTGGCATATAGGTTTTCATAATATTTTCTTATGATTGTATTTATGTGGTGTTGGTTGTGATTTCTCCTTTCTCATCTGTGATTTTATTTATTTGAGTCTTTTCTTTATGGTAAGTCTGGGTAGGGATTTAACAAATTTTTCCTGGATTTATCAATTTTTTAATAAGATATTTATCTATTTATTTATTATTTATTTATTTATTTATTTATTTATTTATTTATTTAAGAGAGAGAGAGAGAGAGCGCATGAGCAGGGGAAAGGGGCAGAGGGAAAGGGAGAAGCAGGCTACCTGCGGAGCAGAGAGCCTAATGTGGGGCTGGATCCTAGGACCCTGATATGACATGAGCTGGAGGCAGACACCTAACAGACTGAGCCACCCAGGTGCCCCAGGATTTATCAATTTTATTAATTTTTTCAAAGAACCAGCTTCTGGTTTCATCATTCTGGGTTTTTTGTTTGTTTCTATATAGTTTGTTTCTGCTCTAATTTATATTATTTCCCTGCTTATGCTGGCTTTCAACTTCATTTGTTGTTCTTTTTCTAGCTTCTTTAGGTGTAAGGTTAGGTTGTGTATTTGAGATTTTTTCTTCTTGGGGTAGGCCTGTATTGCTATATGCATCTGTTTTTGACCACTTTAGCTCTATCCCAAAGATTTGGGGTCATCGTATTTCCATTTTCATTTGTTTCCATGTATTTTTTAATTTATTCTTTAATTTCTTTGTTGATCCATTCATTTTTTAGTAAGATGTTCTTTAATATCCATGTGTTTGTGGTCTTTCCAAATTTTTTCTTGTATTTCACTTCAAGTTTCACAGCGCTGTGTTCAGAAAATATGTATGGTATGCTCTCAATCTTTTTGAACTTGTTGAGGCCTGACTTGTGACCCAGTATGTGATCTATTCTGGAGAATGTTCCATGTGCACTTGAAAAGAATGTGTATTCTGCTGCTTTAGGATGAAACGTTCTGAATATATCTGATAAGTCCATCTGGTCCAGTGTGTCATTCAAAGACACTATTATTGATTTTCTGCTTAGATGATTGTGCATTGATGTAAGTGGTGTGTTAAAGTTCCCTACTATTATTATATTATTATCAGTGAGTTCCTTTATGTTTGTTACCAATTGCTTTATGTATTCGGGTGCTCCCAAGTTGGGGACATAAATATATACAATTATTTGATCTTTTTGGTAGATAGATCTCTCTGTTGTGCTATATCATAACAGAGATATATGATATAGCATATATAGCATATATGCTATATCATATATGATATAGCACCTTTTCAACTCTTGTTAAAATCTTTGGTTTAGATCTAGTTCACCTGATGTAAGTGTTGCTGCTCCAGCTTTCTTTTGATATCCATTTGCATGGTAAATGTTTCTCCATCCCCTCACTTTCAACCCTAAGGTATCTTCTGTTCTAAAATTAGTCTCTTGGAAGCAGCATATAGATGGATTTTGCTTGTTTTTATCTATTCTGATACCTGATGTTTGCTGATTGAATCATTTAGTCCAATTTTACATTTCAGAGTAGTTATTGATATGTGTTTAGTGCCATTTTATTACTTGTTTTGTCATTGTTTTTGGAGATTTTCTCTGTTCCTTTCTAGTCTTTATTGCTTTTGATCTTTCTTTCCCACTCCAAGAGCCTCCTTAAGAATTTCTTGCGGGGCTAATTTAGTGGTCATGAACTCCTTTAGTTTTTGTTTGAGAAACTCTTTACCTCTCTATTCTGAATGATAGCCTCACTGGATAGAAGTCTTGGCTGCATATTTTCTCTGCTCAGCATCTTATCAATATACCATTGCCACTCTCTTCTTGCCTGTCAAATTTCTGTGGAGAGATATGCTCATCTTATTTTGTTATCTTTTGTAAGTTAGGGACTTCTTTTGTCTTGTTGCTTTTAGGTTTTTTTCTTTATATTTTGCAAATTTAACTATATTATGTCTTGGTGTGGCCTGCTTTTGTTGATTTGATGGGAGTTCTCTGTGCCTCCTGGATTTAGATGTCTGTTTCCTTCTCTAAAATAGAGAAGTTTACAGCTATAATTTTCTCAAATAACCATTTTGCCCCCTTTTCTCCCTCTTCTTCTTTTGGGACTCCTATTTTATGAATGTTATGCTTTATGGAATCACTGAGTTCTGTAAGTTTACATTCGTGATCCAATTCATGATTTTCTTTCCCTCTCTTCATTATTTTCCATAATTTTATCTTCTATATCGTTTATTCATTCATCTGCTTCTTTCATCCCCATGGTCATTATATCCAGTCAGTTTTAAATCTTAGTTATTGCACTTTTCATTTCAGCCTGGTTAGTTATTAGCTCTTTTATCTCTGTGGTAAGGGACTCCCTGGTGTTTTCTATGCTTTTGTCAAACCCAGCTAGTTTCCTTATGATTGATGCTTTAAGTTCTGGGTCAGGCATATTACTTATATATGTCTCAATTAGATCGCTGGCTGTGACCTTTTCTTTTGTCTCTTGGGATACGTTCCTTCATCTTGGCATTTTGTCTAGGTCTCTGTCTTCTTCTCTATGTGAGAAAAGCCTTTTAGGTTTGCTGATCCTGAGAGTAATGGTTTTATGAAGAAGAGGTCATATGTTGTCCAGGGTCTGCTGCTTCAGGAAGGGTCTCTGGTGCTGTGTTCTGGTTACTCTATTCCTTAGGTCTGCAGTTTCCTTTTCCTACAGTGGGGAGTGTTTGGACCTTCACCAGAATGTGGTGAAGTTTTAACTAAGTGTGCTCTGGTCTGCTTATTAAAAGAGATTTGAATCTGTTTGAACTAGATCTGAAGCTTTGCAGCACTATGTGGTGGTACCTGTGGGGGTTTGTGCTCATCCCTGGGGAGAGGCCTGCTGCTCTGGTTCTAAGGCATGCTTGCCTGAGAAAAGCAGCACCTGCAGAGTTTAGGGGCATGAGGCTTGGTCTAAGTAGTTTAGGCTGCCACTTTTGGCACTTTGCTACTTACTAAAGTTAGTTTATGCTTAGGAGCAAGGGCGGGAAATGGCACCAGCTAGCTCCTTCATCCCCAGAGAGGGAAGTTCATGTTTGCCACTTTCGAGGAAGCCCTCTCAGAAGAGCAGACAACTTTCCCTTGGGTGTCCCAGATGTCCTTCCTCCCCACTGTCTGGGTCTAGCTTGCTTGCCTGCCTGGAGCAGTGTAGTGCACTTTTGGTCTCTATCCCAGCCAGGCCTGCTGAGTTTTAAGACTCCAGACTTTAGGGATCTGGTGTGGTGAGACCTGCACTGGTCTTCTGGGAGACAGTCTTGTTACATTGGGACTGATGCAAGTTTGGCCCAGAAGCGCCCTCACACAAGAGTGGGCTCCAGGAAGGAGGACTGCTGGCCCTTATGTGTCTTAGGTGATCCATGCTATCTGCCTGCTGGTTTATCTGCCTGCCTTCTTCACAAAACTGCAGTGCTCTCAGGGCTCCACATCAGCCATGCCACAGACCTCTAAAACTCTATCTTTGAGCCCTGCCTGGTTGCAGAACCTCACAAAAGTCAGCCGCTTCCATTTCCCCAGCATTTTCCTTGTATAATTTCCTATGCACTCTTCTCTTTCTTTCTCTACCACCAGAGCTCTCTCCCCTCTATAGTACCCATGATCCGTTTCTCTCCCAAACCGTGTCTCTGCACTCCTACCACAATGTGTCCTCTTCTCTCCCTCTAGTTGTGCACTTTGTTCTGTCAGTCCTCGGATTGATTTCTCGGTTATTACTAATGATTTGATAGGAATCTAGCTGTTTTTGAGGGATGAGGCAAGTTTGGGGTCCTCCTACCACACCATCTTATGTCCTTCCACCTGAAGAAGGTTGTTAACTCTTCTTTAAATGTTTGATAGGATTCACCTGTAAAGCCATCTCAGCCTGGACTCTTGTTTGTTGGGAATTTCCTGTTAGTAGTAATAAAAATGAATCATTAATCAGTCTGTTTAGATTTTCTATTTCTTCTGATTCAGTCTAAGCAGATTGAATGTTTTTAGGAAAGTATCTATTTCTTTTACATTGCCTAATTTGTTGACATATAATTTTTTGAAGTAGTCCTGTGTAATCCTTTGTATTACTGTGTTGTTGGTTGTAACTTTCATTTGTGATTTTGAGTCTTTTCTTTTTCTTAAGTCTAGTTAAAGTTTGTACATTTTATTTTTTCAAAGAACCATTGATCATTTCTATAGTTTTGGTCTCTATTTCATTTAATTCTGCTTTGATTTCTCTTATTTTTTTCCCTTCCCCTAACTTTGGGTTTTGTTCTTCCTTTTCTTTTAGGTGTAAGGTTAAATTGTTTATTTGAGTTTTTTTTTTTTTTTCTTGAGGTGGGCCTGTATTGCCATAAACTTAGAACTACTTTTGCTGCATCACAAAGATTTTGTTGTGTTTCCATTTGCTATATATTTATTTAATTAATTAATTTATTTTTTTACTCTTTGATTTCTCCATTGACTTATTGGTTGTTTAGTACCATGTTGTTTAGTTTCCATGTATTTTTGTTTTTTCCATCTTTTTTTGTGATTGATTTCTAGTTTCATGCCATTTGGGTATAAAAGATGTCTAATTTTTATTTCAGTCCTTTAATATTTATTAAGACTTGTTTTGAAGCCTAGCATGATCTATCCTGGATAATGTTTCACATTTACTTGAAAAGAATGTATGTTCTGTTCATTTTGGATAGAATGTTCTGTAATCTATTAAGTCCATCTGGTCTAATGTGTCATTCAAAATAACTATTTCCTTATTGGTTTTCTGTCTGGGTGATCTACCCATTGATATAAGTGGGGTGTTAGAGTCCCTACTATTATTGTATTACTGTGAATTTCTCACTTTATATCTCTAACATTTGCTTTATATATTTAGGTCCTCCTACTTGCATGCAAAGATACTTAAAATTGTTATGTTCTCCTTTTGGATTGATCCCGTTGTGACTATGTAATGCCTTTTTTTTTTTTTGGCCTTTTATTGCAGTCTTTGTTTTAAAGTCTATTTTGCCTGATAGAAGTGTTGCTACCCTACCTCTTTTTTTTTTTCCATTCAATCCTCTTATGTTTTTGATTGAAGCATTTAGTCCATTTACACTTAAAGTAGTTGTTGATAGGTATATACTTATTGTCATTTTCTTAGTTGTTTTCTGGTTGTTTTTGTAATTCTTCTGTTCCTTTCTTCTCTTGCTTTCTTTCCTTGTGATTTGATGACTCTTTTTAGTCTCATGCATGGATTCCTTTCTCTTTATTTTTTTGTTTCTATTATAGGTTTTGGGTTTGTTGTTACCATTAGGTTCATATGTAACAACATATGTATATAGAAGCCTATATTAAGTTTATGGTCATTTAAGTTCAAATACATTCTAAATACACTACATTCTTACTCTCTCCCCCTCTTACATTCTGTGTATATGATGTTGTATTTTACCTTTTTATTTTGTGTATCCCTTAACTAATTTTGCCAATATAATTGATTTTACTACTTTTATTTTTAACCTAGTGATTAATCTACTACCTTTACTATATGTTTGCTTTTACCAGGAATAATTTCCTGTCATAACATTTTTATTTGTACTTTTGGCCTTTTCCAAAGAAGTCTCCTTAACTTTTCTTTTAAGGCTTGATTAATGGTGATGAACTGCTTTAATGGGTTTTTGTTGTTATTTTTGTGGTTTGTTGTTGTGGGTTTTTTTTTTTAATTTAAATTTTGATTTTTTTAATTTTGGTCTGGGAATCTCTTTATCCCTCTTTCAATTCTGAATGATAACTGCTACGTAGAGTATTCTTGGTTTTATTTTATTATTTATTTATTTATTTATTTTTGCTAGCATTTGAGTTTATCCTGCCATTCCTCTCTGGACTATAGTTTCTGCTGAAAAATCAGCAGTTTAATAGCCTTATAGGCTTTCCCTTGTTATGTAACAATTTGCTTTTCTCTTCCAGCTTTTAAGATTCTCTATTTTTAATTTTTGACATTTTAATTATTATGTGTCTTGGTGTGGACCTTTTGGTGTTCATCTTTTCTGAGTCTCTTTGTGCTTCCTGAACCAGGACATCTGTTTCCTTTCCCAGGTTAGAGAAGTTTTCAACTATTATTTCTTCATGTAAGTTTTCAACTCCTTTCTCTCCTCTCCTTCTGCAGCCCCTATAATGTAAATGTTTGTGTGTTTGATGTCATCCCAGAGGCCTCTTACCCTGTCCTCATTTTTTATTTTTGTTTTTATTTTTTTGGTTTTTGCTGTTCAGTTTGGATGATTTCCACTACCCTGTCCTCCAGATTTCTGAATTTTTTTTTTTTTTTTTTTATGATAGTCACACACAGAGAGAGAGAGAGGCAGAGACACAGGCAGAGGGAGAAGCAGGCTCCATGCACCGGGAGCCCGACATGGGTTTCGATCCCGGGTCTCCAGGATCACGCCCTGGGCCAAAGGCAGGCGCTAAACCGCTGCGCCACCCAGGGATCCCTTTTTTTTTTTTTTAATTTTTTTTTTTTTTTTTGTCTTCCAGATTTCTGATCCATTCTTCTGCTTCCTCTAATCTGCTGTTATCCTCTAGTGTTTTTTCTTTTTTTTTTTTATCTTCAGCTCTGATGGGTTCTTTTTTATGTTTTCTATTTCTTTTTTGATGTTTTCACTGAGTTCATCCATTCTTAAGTCTGGCAAGCATCCTTTTTGACCAGTACTTTAAACTCATTATGAGGCATTATGGTCTTGAAAGTAGTGGACTTATGTAGAAGGTATTTTATGGAGCCCATAATACAATCTCATCTGGTCACCAGAACCAGATGCTCCAGGGGTGTGCTTTATGTGGGTTGGGTACACCCTCCTGCTGTGGCTATGCTGATGATCAGGGCTCACTCCCAGCATGGCTGGTTACAATGACTAGCAGCAACTACTGTGGGCACACCACTAAGCAGGGCTAGCCCCAATGTGGCTGACTGAGAAACCCAGCTATAGCAGATGTGGGTATGCTGGTGGTGGGTGAAGTTAGCCCCTACTGCAGTTTGGTGAGAAACCAAGTCAAAACTGTTGTGGTTATGCTAATAGTCAGGACTGCCTATCCCCTCCCCCCAATTTTTGGGGCAGGAGCTACTTTGGAGATGTGTTGAACCTGGCCTAGACTACCCACTGGGTGTGGCATGGCAGTAGTGACTTTGGAAGGACTCTGGCCTTCACTGAACCTGCCTGCCAGATATGGTGGGACAGAAGCTGCTTTGGAGGGTTACTTGCCAGGTAGGCATATTGGGTGGGATGAGTTAACAGAACACAGGACAAGCAGTACTAGCCAGGTAGATGGAGGGTGTCAAAACTACCTTTTGCTATTATCTGATCAGTTAACCTGAAAGAGGCAAGAAAGATAGTGTCTGTTAGCACTGACATTCCTGAAGAAAATGCCTAAAGATCCCTACCTTTCCAACAAATACCTAAAGTTAATCAGTAAATCTTCACATACAGTTCAGGTACTTTTCAAACCACTGCCACTGTGCTCTGGTCTAGGAGTTAGTGAGATAGTATGCTGACCTTTTACAAGCAGAATAGCAGAGACTTAGTTTTTTATACTCCTCCAGTTCTCCTGGAGTTAAGCACCCCTGATTTTTAAAGCTTCAGAGTTAAGCCCCATTGATTTTAAAAGCCAGGCCTTATGGGTGTTTGTCATCATGGTACAGATCGCCAGTGCTAGGGATGCTCAATTTAGGGCTTGACTCCCTTACTCCTCCAGGGAGACCTCTTGTCTGTGATATTGCTCCTTACCAACCATCCTCAGGTGATACTAGTGCATGCCAATTAAAAGCACTGTTCTAGCCAACATACATCTTGAAGAACAGGCCTGAAAAACTGGTATTATTCGAAATGCCAAAAAACACTTTAGTTTTAAAATTATTAATTGAGACATTATCTTTCAGAGGTTATGAGGAAAAGGAATAATATTGCAATAACTAAAATCCCATGAGAATTTTCAAAGTAATTATTAAATTTGGTTCACTATTGGACACTCAATGTCAAGATGAAATGTCCCCTGTGACTTATCTATCCAAAACTGTTTTAAGGTTAACCTCAATCATTGGAAAGTATTTACACAATGGAAAATCAGTAAATCAAATAACATATATCAATCCATGGTTATATCAATGGTAATTGCAGATTCGCATGCAGTTATAAGTATTAAAACAGAGATGTCTTGTGAAATATGACATTTCAATTAACATGTGGAAAAATCTTTTTTTAAGAAAATATTTTATTTATTTATTTGACAGAGAGATAGAGCCAGGCAGCACAAGCAGGGGGAATGGCAGAGGGAGAGGAGAGGCAGGCTCCCCATTGAGCAGGGAACCTGATATTGGGACTCCATCCCAGGACCCCAAGATCATGAAGGCAGACACTTAACCAACTAAGCCACCCAGGTACCCCAGAAAAATCTTTTTGACAAAAGTGAGAAATTACAAATGCCTACTTTAAAATATATGAAGACTATATCGTTTTGTTGTCTTTATATTTATTTACCAAATGATTGAAAGAAAACTCAGGTAAAATATTAATGGAATATGAAAAACCATAAAGGGAAGGGAAATCAGTAGACATTCTGACACTGAGAAGTAACTGACTTGTAATAGAAATTTTAGATCTTACTAACAGCAGTATTTAGGAGTAAGAAAAATACAACTAATGATGAGGAATGAATTATATTAACACACCAGGGGAAGATTTAAATTTCATACTGAATTTGACAGAAGATACCAATATTAAGAAAATGTAATCTTATAAAATACCATTTTAATGAAGATATCAGTCACTTCCCAGGAAAACTTGAAATGCCCTAAAAATTCATGGGTTAGACATGAAAAGAACTTGATTAAGGGTTTCCCCAACAGAAAACAATGTAACAATTTGCATGATATTAGCAATAATAAATTTGAAGAGCAAAGGAAAGTTTCTAAACTACCAACAGTAAAAGACACATTTCCATCAGACAGGCTAAAATAAAGACTGAATCATTTTTCTATTCTCAATAGGCTGTGGTAATACAAAATAATTGTCATATGAAGAAGCAATCAAAGAGCATGCAGCCAGGAAATGTGAAAAGAAGACAGTGTTACAGAGATGTGCCAGGGAGTTACTTAATTTTTAGAATTAACATTCTAAATTTTACTGTATTTTGTGATGATAGTAGTAGCATTTATAGGCTTTTTAGAACCTCATAATTTGTGATTTTTCTCTTATTAAATCTCTTTTGTATCAATTTTTTTCAAATAAGTGAGCCCCATCTCCAAATTTTATAACTTTCAGGCTTCAAAAAACTTGGATCAGATCAATCCTATGAGCTTAGATTGCTGCTCTAAGCATGGGTTAATGATTCTTTAAATGTTGAATAAGTTATTGTTATGTAAAAATATCTGAAATGGAGGAGACTCATCAAACTAATCAGAAGTGTTATAAATTTCAAAATTTATTTTGAAAATTTAAAATGTATTGAAAAAGAAAATAATACACAAAACTACTAATATCAGCCAAATTCAACAGTGATTAGGACTTTCCACACTTTTTTCACTATTTTCCTTTTTTCTGTATTTTAAAGCAAATCCCAGATATTCATGTCATTTCATCTCTTATACCTCAATATGTGTCTCTAACAAATGTGGACATTTTCTTACATAGATATTTACTTAGGCAAATATTAGGTCTTACATCTAGCAAAGTTAGTAAGAATTCAGTGTTACCATGTAATACACCCCATCTATAGCCAATTATTCCCAAGTGTTTTCAAAATGACATTTTGTATTGAGTTTATTTGAATCATGATACAAGCAAGTTCAACACATTTAATTTTATTATAGGTACAAACTCAGACACATTGTGAGTTCAGGTCCAGAAAGCCACAATAAAGTGAACATCACAATAAAGCAAATATCACAATAAAACTAGTCAAATGAATTTTTTGGTTTCCCAGTGTGTATAAAAATGATGTTTACAATATACTATAGTCTCTTAAGTTGCAATAGCATTGCATCTAAAAAACAGTGCGTATTTTGATGAAAGAACACTTCATTGCTAAAAGATGCTAACCATCATCTAAGCTTTTAGTGAATATTTTTGCTGATGAAGGGTCTTGCCTTGATATTGATGGCTGCCGACTGATCAGAGTGGTGGATGCTGAAGGTTGGGGTGGCTGTGGCAATTTCTTAAAATAAGACAACAAATGAAGTTTGCAAATTGATGGACTCTCCCTCTTACAGTTTATCTCACATGTAGTGCTGTTTGATAGCATTTGACCCACAGAACTTCTTTCAAAATTGGAATCCATCCTCAAACCCAGCACTGCTTTATCAACTGGATTTTTGTAATAATCTAAATCCTTTGTTGTTATTTCAACAATCTTCACAGCATCTTCACCAGGGGTAGATCCCGTCTTAAGAAATCACTTTCTTGAACCAATTCCTCATCTGTTCAAGTTTTATCATGAGATGGCAATAATTCAGCCATGTCTTCAGGTTCCCCTTCTAATTCTAGTTCTCTTGCTATTTATACCACATCTGCAATTACTTCCTCTACTGAGGCCTTGAACCCCTCGAAGTCCTTTTTAAGGACTGGAATCAACATTTTTTTCTTCTTATAGATTTTATTTATTTATTATTTATTTGAGATAGAGCAAGCAAGCAAGCATGCAAGCAGGGGGACCAGTAGAGGCAGGGGCAGAGGGAGAGGGAATTTCAAGTAGACACCATACCAGCCACCGATGCTGGGCTTGATCTCCCGACCCTGAGATCATGACCTGAGCTTAAATCAAGATTCAGACACTTAACTGACTGAGCCACCCGGCACCTCTGGAATCAACTTCCTCTAAACTCCTTTTAATGTTGATATTTTAACCTTTTCCTATGAATTGCAAATGTTCTGAACGGCACTTAGAATGGTGAATCCTTTCTAAAAGGTTTTTAATGTAGATGAATATAAAACCTTTCTAGATGGATTTTGCTCAGATCCATCAGAAGAATTGCTATACATGGAAACTATAATTTTATGAAACTTGTTTCTTAAATAAGTCTTGAAATTCAAAATGACTCCTTGATCTGTTAGGATGAATGTTGTGTTAGCAGGCATAAAACTACTGATCTCATTGTATATCTCCATTAGAGATGGACTGACTAGGTGCATTATCATTATCTTTTTTTAAAAAGATTTTATTTATTTATTCATGAGAGACAGAGAGAGAGAGAGAGGCAGGCAGAGACACAGGCAGAGGGAGAAGCAGGCCCCATGCAAGAAGCCCGATGTGGTACTTAATCATGGATCCCGGGATCACACCCTGAGCTGAAGGCAGACACTCAACCACTGAGCCACCTAGGTGTCCTGGTGCATTATCATTATCAATGAATAGTAATATTTTGAAAGGAATCTTTTGTTTATTCTGAGCAGTAAGTCTCAACATCAGGCTTAAAATGTTCAGTCAACAGTGTTGCAAACAAATGTGCTGTCATCAAGATTTTGTTTTTCCGTTTATAAAGCAAAGGTAGAGTGGATTTGGCATAATTCTTAAGGACCCTAAGATTTTCCTATGGTCAATGAGCATTAGCTTCAACAAAAAGTCACTAGCAGCATTAACTTCTAACAGGAGAGTCAGCCTGTCCTTTGAAGCTTTGAAGCCAGGCATTGACTTCTCTCTAGCTATGAAAGTCCTAGATGAGATCTCCTTCCAATATAAGACTGTTATGTCTTATATTGGAAATGTGTTATTTAGTGTAGCCACCTTTATTATCTTAGTTAAATCATCTGGATAATTTGCGGCAGCTTCTACTTCAGCACTTGCTGCTTCACCTTGCACTTTGATGTTAGGGAGAGAGGTGGCTTCCTTCTTTAAACCTTATGAACTATCCTTTGCTCCTCTGCTAGCTTCAAACAAGAGTTAGGTCCTTGCTCTGGATTATACTTTGGCTTAAGAAAATGTGATGGCTGGTTTGATTTTCTCCGTAGACCACTAAAACTTCCTCCATATCAAGAATATGATTGTTTCACTCTCACCATTTGTGTGTTCACTGGAAAAGCACTTACAATTTCCTTCAAGAATTCTTCCTTTGCATTTACAATTTGTGACACAAGAGGCCTTGCTTTTGTCCTGTCTCCACTTTTGATATGCTTTTCTCACTAAGCTTGGTCATTTCTAGCTTTTGATTTAAAGTGAGACACATGACTCTTTTACATGACACTTAGAGGCCATTATAAGATTATTAATTGGCCTAATTTCAATATTGTTGTTATCTTAGGTAATAAGAAGGCCTGAAGAGAGAGAGAAGTGAGGGCACTGCTGGTCAATGAAGCAGTCAGAATACATACACTTTCTCAATTAAATTCACTATCTTTTATGGGCATGGTTTGTGATTACCCCAAACAATTACAATAATAACATCAGTGATCACTGATCATAACTTGCCATAACAATTATAATGAAGAAGAAAAACACTGAAATAGTATGAGTGTTACAAAGTGTGACACAGAGACACAAAGTGAGCTTAATGCTATTGGAAAACTGGTGCTGATCAACTTGCTTGCCACAGGGTTTCCACAAACTTTTAATTTATAAAGAAGCAAAAACCAAGACCCCACAATATCTGTAAAATGCCATAAAACAAGGTACGCCCGTACACTTCTAAATCTCTTCTAATGTATCACTTGTTTTTCCTGTGTCACTTTTTGCAGAACCAGCCAGTCGTCCTGTACAAGGTCTCATATTTTGGAAGTCTCTTTGCTTTTTCTGGTGTTATTCAACTTGTTCTTTCTGCCTTATTTCTTATAGATAGAAATTAGTTCTGGGCTAGTGGTTCCAAACTTGAGAGTGCATTAGGATACCCTAGGGGGGCATGTGAAAACATAGATTGCTGGGTCTAGCCCCAAAGTATCTCATTTAGGTGGTCTTGGATGGGGGCCAATAATTTGTATTTCTAATAAGTTCCCAGGAGATGCAGTTACTGCTGACATAGTAGGCATTGTCTGAAAACCACTGCTTCTAGACTGCTCATATTTTTAATGATTCTAAGATTGCCTAATATATTCAGTAATGAATAACTAATATATATATTTTTAGAATTTATTTATTTTTTAAAGATTTATTTATTTATTTATGATAGACACACAGAGAGAAAGAGAGAGAAAGAGGCAGAGACACAGGCAGAGGGAGAAGCAGGCTCCATGCTGGGAGCCCAATGCGGGACTCGATCCCAGGACTCCAGGATCGCGCCCTGGGCCAAAGGCAGGTGCCGAACCACTGAGCCACCCAGGGATCCCCTATATTTTTAAAAGCTGACTGAATTCAGTAAAGTTATAGAAAAACAAATCAATATACAGAAATCTGTTGTGCTTTAACTATACTTGAATTTTAAAAAAATCTTGTATTCCTATACACTAATAACAACTCTCAGAGAAATTAAGACAACTATCTCATTAACAATTACATAAAAAAAGAGTAAAATACCTAGGAATAAACATAATCGAGGAGGAAGCGAAAGACCTATGCACTGAAAAGTATGACATTGATAAAAGAAATTAAACCAACACAAACAAATAGAAAGATATTCCCTGCTGATTGATTGGGAGAAATAATATCATTAAAGTGTCCTTAATACCCAATATAACCTACAGATTCAATGCAATATTATCAAATAAATAAAATTTATTTAGACACATGAAAATTTAATGGCATTTTTCACAGAAGTAGGACCAATAATCCTAAAATTTGTATGGAGCCACAAAAGACCCCAAATAGCCAAAGCAGTCTTGACAAAGAGAAACAAAGCTGTATGCATCATGCTCCCTGATTTCAATATGTATTAAAAACCTATAGTAATTAAAGCTATATAGTATTGTCATAAAAACCAATACATAGGATCGGTGGAACAGAATAGGAAGACCAGAAATAAATCCATGCATATATGGTCAATTAATTCATGATAAAGCCAAGAACAGACAATAGGGATAGACAGTGTCTTCAATTAACAGTGTTGGAGTACGTGGGTGGCTCAGTGGTTGAGTATCTGCCTTTGACTCAGGTTGTGATCCCAGGGTCCTGGGATCAAGTTCCACATCAGACTCCCCTCAGGGAGCCTGCTTCTCCCTCTGCCTATGTCTCTTCCTCTCTGTGTCTCTCATGAGTAAATAAATAAAAATCTTAAAAAAAAACAATTTTGGAAAAATTGGACAGCTGCTTGCAAAAGAATGAAACTAAACCATTATCTTACACCATACACCTAAACAAACTTAAAATGGATTGAAGACTTGAACATAAGACTGAAACCATGAAACTCTGAAAGAATATACAGGTGGTAATTTTGATGTCTGTGTTGGTGATGATTTTTGGATTTGACACCAAACGTAAAAGTAAACAAATGGGACTACATCAAACTAAAAAGCTTTTGCACAGTGAATGAAACCAACAACAGGAGAACATACTTGCAAATGTTATATCCAATAAGAGACCAAGATCTAAAATATATAAGAACTCATATACCTCAACACCAAAATACCAACCCATTCAATTACCCCCATACCAAGTGCAGGGGATCTGAATAGATATTTTTCTAAAGAAGATGTACATATGGCCATTAGGCCCTTGGAAAGATGCTCAGTATCACTTTATCAGGGAAATGCAAATTAAAACTACAACAGGGTATATGTTAGTTTACAGTCTCACCAATAGTGCACAAGTGTTCTCTTTTCTCCACACTTGTGCACTGTTGGTGAGACTGTAAATTGGTCTATCCACTATGGAAAACAATATGAATGTTCTTCAAAAAATTAAAAATAGAAGTTTCGTATGCGGGCACTTGGGTGACTCAACTGGTTAAGCGTTGACTCTTGGTTTTGGCTCAGGTCATGATCCGTGGGTCCTGAAATCGAGCCCCACGTCTGACTCAAAATAGAATCTATTTGGGACTTATTCTCCTCTTTCTCTCCCTCCTCCTCTACCTTTCCTCCTCGTGCATTCTTTCTCTCTCTCCCTCTCTCCTTCTCTAAAATATAAAATTCTTAAAAAATAAAATGAAATGAAATAAGTTTCATATGATCCTCCAATTCTACTTATGGGTGTTTGTCTGAAGAAGATGAAAACACTAACTGGAAAGGTTATTCACTCCCATGTTCATTGTATTATTATTTATAATACCCAAGACATGGAAGCAACCTGTGTCCTTGATGGATCAAGAAAACATAGTGAATGTATACAGCAGAATATTATTCAGCTATAAGGAGGTCTTCCCATTTGTGACATGAACCTTGAGGTCATTCTGCTAAGTGAAAAGAGTCAGAGAAAGGCAAATATCGAATGATCTCACACATGGAATCTTGAAAAACAAAATAAAAAGTCAAGCTCAGATATAGAAAATACGTTGATATATTGCCAGAGTTGGAGGAGGATGGTCAGTGGACAGGGAATAGGTGAAGGGAGTCAAAACGGACAAACTTTGAGTTATAAAGTAAGTCATAGAGATGTAATGTACAGCATGATGACTCTAGTTAATAATATACTGCATATTAGAAAGTTAGTAAATCTTAGAAGTTCTCATCACAAACAATTTTGAAATTATATATGGTGGCAGTGAAATATATCAAATATCAAATCATTATTATATACCTGAAACTAATATAATGTTGCTTGTCAATTATAGCTCAATTAAAAAGGAAGTAACTGACAAGGTAAATTTTTAATTAACAGTTTATTTTATTTTTTTTAAATCCTAACAACTTTTTTTTTTTTTTTTAAGATTTTACTTATTTATTCATGAGAGACACACACAGAGAGAGAGGTAGAGAAACAGGCAGAGGGAGAAGCAGGCTCCATGCAGGGAGCCCGATGTGGGACATGATCCCGGGTCTCCAGGATCAGGCACTGGGCTGAAGGTGGCACTAAACCACTGAGCCACCCGGGCTGCCCCTAGCAGTTTAAAAGTTAATTCGAATTCTGTACAGCTCTAATTGTTCACTTTTTCAGAAACATTTTTTATCTTATTCGCACTATGTGCCTGACATTGTGCAAAGTTATAAGGATGGAAAAGGCATGGTCCCTGAGTGACCCCAACCTCAAGTAACTCTTGGGCTGTGTGGAAGATGGACATATGAGCTAACTTGTATAATACTTCGTGATCAGTGCTGTGACAGAGCTGTGTTCAAACTAATATGAAAACATGAATGTCTTCCACTAAATTCATGAGATTCTTCCCTTATTTAGGGCATGATAAAGAAATAAAAGGTTTGTCTTTATTTCCCTTGGCTGCGTGAATCACAAATGGCCCCTATGGCCTCAGCTCTTCTATCAAGCATGGCGGTGTTGCTGTCCGAGCCATTCTATGCTCTGACCACAGAATAAGCAAACAGATTGGGCCTCCTTTTTCTAGGAGTGGACAGCAGTGGGGTGGCTTTCTAGGTCCAGAGCTACCAGTTCTATAAGGGTGGTAAAAATGTGAGAAAATCAAAGTGTAATTGTATTTTTCAAGAGGTCTTTGCTAAGGAGAACTACAGGTTATCTCAAGAGGGGAAAAATGAAATACATAATTTAGGCAAAAATATACCATTGGTCCTGTGAACACCTGTGTTATGAGGATAAGCAAGGTTTCATCCAAAAGGCCTAAGTGGTGATTCCTTAACATTTTTGTTTCTTTTATTTTGTGATTTGATTTGTGCGCACCTGGATGGCTCAGTTGGTTAAGTGTCTGCCTTTGGCTCAAGTCATGATCTTGGGGTCTTGGGATAGAGCCCCACATTGGGTTTCCTGTTTGGTGGGGAGCCTGCTTCTCCCTCTCCCTCTGATGTTCCCTCTACTTATGTTCTCACTTTCTGTCAAATAAATAAATAAAATTTTTTTTTTAAAAAAAAAGATTTGATTTGGAATTTTTTAAAAGATTTATTTATTTATTTATGAGAGACACAGAGACATAGGCAGAGGGAGAAGCAGGCTCCCCACTGGGAGCCCGATGCAGGACTTGATTCTGGTATCACACCCTGAGCTGCAGGCAGATGCTCAACCATAGAGCCACCCAGGTGTCCCTGATTTGGAATTTTTAAAATTACACTTGGAATATGAAAATGATTGCTCCTGAAATAAAGGCTTCTTAGGGTATGGTCATCCAAAGTTCTTAAAAATTAAGGTAGGGTTATGGTGTAAAGACTACCATATTTTATGTGGGTCGCTAAAAGGCTATAGTAATTTTTATGGCTTGTTTCTGTTTTATCATCCCAATACTCATATTCCCCATTTTTTTGAAAAAGGACTTTATTTTTTAAAGTAGTTTTAAGGTCACAGCAAGATTGAGAGGAAGATGCAGAGATTTCCACATACCTCCTGCCCATATGCATGTATAACCTCCCTCATTATCAATGTCCACTTAGCAGAGTGGTACTTTTGTTATAATTGATGAACTTACATTGATAAATTATAAATACCCAAAGTCCATGGTTTATATTAGGAGTCATGGTATTGTCTGTTCTATGGGTTCATAGAAATATATAGTGACATGTATCCACCATTATAGTATCATATAGAATATTCCCAGGGCCCTAGAAAACCTCTGTGCTTTGCCATTTCATCCCCCACCCCACTCCCCAAACCCCTGGCAACCAATGATCTTTCTCAACTGTTCATAGTTCTGCTTTTTCCATTATGTCTTATAGCTCAAATCATACAATATGTAACCTTTTCAGATTGGCTTCTTTCACTAACAGGTATTTGGTGTTCCACTATAGTGCCACTCTAGACTCAACTGCAAAGGACTAAAACTCAGATTTAAGCAAAGAAAGACTAAGGGGGGAGGGGTGTGGGAGGTGGGTTAATTTCAGGCACAGTTGAATCTAGAATCTCAGATGACATTATTAGCACTCTATTCTGCTTAGCCTTGCTGTATTCAACTTAATTTCAGTTACCCAGAGGTAAAGTTGGGGCACACCTGGGTTAGAGAAGGTTGCCGCCCTGGGATTGGCACTCTCACCTGGTGGAACAGAAGCTGTTCCTGAAAGGAAAAGATGCCACATGGACAAAAAAGTAGGAGCTACCACAGCAGGACCCATGGTTGGTCTTGAACCCTATTGAAGTTTGCGAGAACTGCGCTGATCGGCATTTATCTTCCGTTAAGCTTTAGGAAGCATTAAGCTTAACATGATTCTGAGGAAACCTAGTTCTTTTTTTCTGCCAAAATTCAGGGCCATGATAAGACTCACAATTTAAAAACTGATTTTCAAGACGTTGTCTTATAATTAGCACCCCTTAGTATCAATATTTTGTGTAGTCCTTGTGGGGCACATCTATTAAATATATCCACCCCTTAGGTTCCTTATCTGTTAAAAACATTACTAATATGGTTAGACTGACTAAGCCCTGAGGTCATTTCTAAGGATATGTGTGATTCAATGATTCTTTTGCAAAGGTGATTAAAGGTTAATCTGTCTTCCCTCCTTCCCTTCTTCCCTCCCTCCCCTTCCTTCCTTCCTTCCTTCCTTCCTTCCTTCCTTCCTTCCTTCCTTCCTTCCTTCCTTCCTTCCTTCCTTCCTGAGTATATTAAGTGGGAACTATCTTTGCGCTCGAAAAGCTAAATTCGATAGAACTTTCTGTAGTGTTAGAAATGTTCATGCAGCTATGGAATACTGGTAATGCGACCAGCATGACTGGGGAGGTAGATTTTTCTTCTCCTCTCCCTTCATTCCGATTCAAATGAAAATAGCTACAACTCTGGGATTCACTTCTTTGAGCAAGATCTTTGAGATCTTTGAGAAATTAAAAGCTGCGTTTGTCTGCCGTGCGATGGATTTACAAGCAGCAATCTGCGCCTCTCTTTGCAGTCTCCGGCACATAGCTACTCAAGCTACGAGTCTGGCAAAAATGAGAGCGTAGACCGAGGTGCCGAGGACCTGTCCCTGAACAGGGGAGATGAGGACGAAGATGAGCACGACGAGCACGACGACTCGGAGAAAGTGAACGAGACCGATGGCGTTGAGGCCGAGCGGCTGAAGGCCTTTAATGTGAGTCCGGCCACCCTCCCCGCGTGGCTTCCTTTACCGCTTCACTTTGGTGTTGTTGCTTGTTGGTAAATGTGGCTATTCTAGAGACATGTCTGTTTAATTTACAGAAGGATTTAAAAAGTACATGAAACACTCTTTGCCAACCAGACACCAGAATTGCTGTGTTTTGTTTAGAATTTTAAAGCCAAATGTGAGCTGAAAACTGGATTTGTGTTGTGTGAGTATGCATGTTTACCTAGTGGATGAGGGGCCTCGGCTTCTTCCTCGGAAGAGTATGCCTGTCACCAGTTATTTCTCCCGCCTTCCCGGCTTATCTAATTATGCATGACAAGAGAGTCCATTGTTTTCAGAGATGATTGCACTGTGCAGTGTCACAGTGGAGCAGTCGCATTTATCCTTAATGGAGAATTTTATGGGGTGCTTAATTGTCACAGTGTACTGTTATTTCCTGATTTTTTTCCCTACACAGTAGTCTATACTTTTCTGTCTGTGTGTCTGTCTGTCTGCCTCTCTCTCTCTTTTTTTCTCTCTATTTTTTTTTTAATCCAACCATTTCGAAAGCCTTTAAAAGGGTGTTTGCGTAAAATCTCTGGCTTTCCATGGCAAAGTTCTCCAGTGCATAAAGCAGAAAAGAGTATTTTCCTATCGGTAATCAAGACAGGAAGCTAGGAACAGCAGAGAGCAGTCCTCCAAACCCTTCTCCTCTGTCTCCCTCTTGCCAACAGATGTTTGTCAGGCTGTTTGTAGATGAAAACTTGGACCGAATGGTCCCAATCTCTAAGCAGCCCAAAGAAAAGATCCAGGCTATCATTGACTCATGCAGGCGACAATTCCCTGAGTATCAAGAGCGTGCCAGAAAACGTATACGTACTTACCTCAAGTCCTGCAGGCGGATGAAAAGAAGTGGTTTTGAGATGGTGAGTTTTGAATTAAAACACAGCCCTAGATTCCATCAAAATCCCACATGTAAACCATGACACTATTTTTTTTTTCATCTTAGTGTCTTTTTTTATTTTTTCCATAATGTCAGGTCCAAGGGGTTTTTGTTTGCCTGTTTGTTTTTCCCCCCTTCTCCTTTTCATCTTCCTGAAGTATTTACCCCCTTTGTCACTCAATAAGGAATACCTGATGAGACCAGTGCTCACAGGCACATGTGGTACCATGTCATGGAAAATGACGGTGATATGAGTAAAAACCAATGAGAACCAGCATCTCATTTTTGTTTGTCTTCTGTCACTGCTAAAGCAGATTAAACTTAACCAAGTCTCCAACTGAAGCACAAGTCGTTGCTTTAGATGGCCCATGAGAATTGCTTTCTCTGGAACCAAAGAAAATGGATGAATCCACCTAAGTAATACTGTTTTCATACCAGTGGTTAACAGGTAGCATGCCTTGAAAGTAAAGATCAGGGAAATGAAAATCCTCATGTGAAAAATAAGGTTTTGTTGTACATGGTGTATTTGTGTGCTTGTGGATGGTACATGAGCTTTCATATTCATCTGGGCTTTACAGATGGATGAGATTTTGTTGACATCAGATTGTTTACAGATAGAAATCAGTTATCAATGGTTTCTGAACTTTGTTCTATTTCAGCTGGCTCTAATTGTTATTCCTAGAAATAGTGTATACATTTACAATGTGCTTTTTAAATTTTTGTTTTTTAATGCATGTGAGCAGCAATGTATCAGAAATTTTCTGAAGCCATTTCCCCCCTTTTCTTGGCTCCATCAAAGCTAGGAACTGTTAGTGTTTGTGATCAGTGTCTGTAATGCATTAGTTGTGAAGGGGTGGTGCTGGTGAAGCTAGGAGAGGTTTCAGAGATGTCATTTGGAGAAATAGCTTTTTAGATCTAAATGCAATGACAAAAGCAGTAAATCCACTATCTACTATCAGTCCTTCCCCGCTGGCTTGTAAAAATACCTTCAGTATTTATTTATTTATTTATTTATTTATTTATTTATTTATTTATAGAATTGACAGGGGTAGGGGAATGGACAGAGAGGGAGGGAGAGAGAGAATCTTAAGCAGGCTTCACACCCAGCATGGAGCTTGCCACAGGGCTCAATCTTATGACCCTGAGATCATGACCTGAATTGAAATCAAGAATCTAATGCTTAACTGATGGAGCCACCCAGGTGCCCTCCTTGTATATCCTATAAAACAGAATCTTTATAGACTCTCTGACTTTAAGAGAGGCAATCTGCCTAGTTGGGACCAAGCTCAATGTTCAGTCCTCAGAGAGCCTGGTTTGGAGTTCTCAATCCACCACCCTGGAGCTGTGTGACTGGCACATTGCTTCAGATACCTACACTCAGATGCCTCTAGTAGAGGTGGTAACTCCTAATTTATAAAGTTATGAGTATTATATAAGTTGTCACTTGTAAAGTTCTGCAAGCCATTTCTGACACATGGTAGTCACTCAATAAATCTTAAATCTGAAAATATTTTAAATATTATTTAATCTATCATCTGATGAAAGCTTCCCAAACCGTTTGTATTAAACAATCACAGAATACTCCATTTAAGTATTTGTTTACTTCTCAGAATAACTATATTGAAGCCAGAGTTTGTAGTGCATAAGTCATTTTAAAATAAAAATGGCATTGCTATGCCTGATCAAACTGAATTATGGCAGGAGTGGTGGCACAGAATAAAAGAGAAGGAGAGTTTGCTTGAGGAAATTAAAGCTATTTATCCCTTTACTCAGTTATTGAAAAATTATTATTGCCTACTCAATAGGAAAAAGATGACAGACAGCGTAGCTAAGCAGGTGTAAAAGTCTAGAGTCCTGGCATTGACTTTTAGTTCAGAACCATTTAGCAGCTGATATAAAATTGCAATTGAACCTAAATATGTCTCATTCAGAATAGAATGTACAATATATACTTTCCTTTTTCAGTAACAATAAAGATGATATCATCTATCAAGGTTTTTATTACCAGCATCTGGCATTACTATTTCTTTTCCTAATCTTGTAATATTATTTAGAGATTCTTTGGTAAAAATTATCTTATTTTCCATTAATTATTTTTATGAGAAAAAAAACATTGTCTTGTAAGATTCCTATATCCTTTAAAGGCATATTTGAGGCTCACAGGTTTTCCTGTTGATTGTATTTATTTACTTCAACATGGACATCTATTTGTTGTAAACCCTGTGCTATGCATAGAGAAGGACAAAAGTTGAGATTCAAAGTCATATAGTTTTGCAAACTAATCTTAAAGAAATATACTATAAAGAAATGCTATTTTATTTTTATTCATTCATTTATTCAATAATGTACATACATTATATAAAGTTATAAGCAGAAATATTAGAGATTTCTGACCAGTTAATTAGGAAAAATTAATATGTTCCCTGATCATTATGATTCATTGAGGTGACAAGTTGTGGGAAGTAAAGTACTTAAGTAAAAATACAAGGCCAAATATAATTAAATGTTAAATGAGCAACATGAATGAAAATTTATATTGCAGGTTAGTTTTTTTATATATATTTATTCAGTAATGTACTACTGGAAATAGCAAATCTACCATCCAGCTGACCCTTGGAATCTTTTCTTTTTTTTTTAATATATCACTTCATTGTTACGGGACATGGGAAAGGATTAGGTGCCATTTTGAATACTTATTTAGAAGAGATAGGAAAAATGTATGACTAGGGCAGTAGTAATTGCAACTAAATATAGTATGTGAATATTTTTGCCCTCACTTTTTAAATTTGATATAAAGTAATATCCATAGTTTTTTAAAAATCGGAACAGCATTAAATATAAAATCTTGTTTTCTGTTGTGTTTTATGTAGGTAGACATGAAAAAAAAAGTCTTGTTTTCAGCAGGTTTTTACATACAAATTATTCTGTAAGACTTCACAGGTCAACAAGACAACATAAGAATTTTTAAAAATATAATTGTAAAATGAAATTGTTAAGTGTAGGATTGTTTGGTAGGATATTCCATCTTATAAAATGAAAGTGGCATTCAACAAGCTTATCTCTTCCAGTCATTTGGGCTTTCTAAGCCAGAAGACTCCTTCAGTAGAGTAAAACACAAAATATTGAATTATATGTTTTGTGTTGACTTCGAGAAATTCAGAGATAATCCCATAGAAGTGGTTTATCACAACATATAGTAGTTAAGAATGTTGGCATTCATTTTTGTTAATTTCCCACTGTCATTAATACAAAATATATTCATGGTTAATAATAATTATCTCTTAAGAATTTACATGCCAACATAAATACTTTTAACTGACTTCACTGAATTCACATAAATATTAGAGTAGGTATTTATACATTTTTTTCACTAGAATTAACAAGACCCCACAGATGTTGATTGCTTAAGCAGCCAAAATTTCATGCCATCACTGTGAATGGTCTCTGTAAAGGATGAAGTACAATAACTATATTACTATTATATTATATTATATATTATATATTATATAACTATCACTATATTACTTTATATTAAGATTCTTTTCTACACCTTTTCACCAAGTCACTGTTACCAATCCTTTCAAATCATAAAATCCTCAGTGTTGAATATCAAAGGTCACCTTTTATGAAAAATAAATCTCATAAGTTTGATCTAGAGTATTGTTTTAGTTTTCATTAGATTTTTAGAACCCAATGAATGGGCTAAACAGCCATAAAATTAATCCTTTAACAAACATATCCAATTGCTACTGATTCAGTTGTGCACTTTTGACTCTCAAATTACTTTAGTTTTCTGAAGAATATCTGTTGATTATTCTAGAATAAAAATGTTTGTCCAAGATGCCCTGATCTTAAATTCAAGAGCAGGTATAACAGATAAGATCATAAAAGCCAAACTTTATGAACAAGATGGGATTGGCCCATACCTGAGTAGTCTGTGTTATAACGATGTTTTCTCTTTTTGAGTTTGAGCGTATATTGTTAGAGACTGTTTCACCATGCTGCATATGTTTACATGTATTTTTTATAAAACTGAAAAGATATTTAGGGGAGCTATTGTAAGACACTTGTGGTCTATCATTCCTACTGTATCTCAAATTGCGCCACTATACTAAGATAGATCAGATACCCTAATATTTGAGTTCAATAAATTCAGCATCTTGAAAACTTACCTATTTACTTATTTTTAAAATATCATGTGATTCACTATGTTTGGAGAAATAGGTCTATGACATACTCGTAGTATTTTACTAAGTGTTTTTTCCAGTAGGCTACTAAAATGTCCATAAATTACCTTATTTCAGAAACTTCCTTCCAAATGTAATACAAGAAAAAAAAAGTGCCTCTCCTATATAGATAGAATGCTTTTTATTTTCTCTTGCCTAGGACCATGCAACTAAATATATTCCCTTGTGTGCCTCACTGCCAGCAAGTTGAGAGCCAAAGTTTATCTGAAGTACTAGTTATCCTTTCATTTAATTGATGAAAGGTATATATTTCTTTAATGGCTCTGATATTTATTTTAGGGGGAAATGTGATATATTAATTTAAAAAATATTTAAATCTAATTATAGAAACACCATGTTTTAATACCATAATGAAAATTCTTTATTATACTATTTCTTTTTTTATTTTATTTTTTATACTATTTCTTTTTAATCGCATCCTATAGTACCCTCCTCAGCTATTTTGATATCTAGTCTCCTGAGCTTATGACTCTTTCATCAGAAAAGAAGTAATGTTTAAGCAATAGTACATTTTTTAAGGGAATTTCCCTAATTACATCATTTGCCTTTAGTTGTCTAATGCAGATGAAAGTAGAAAGATTGGAATTTGATTTCAATTTAAAACTTCCCTGGTAGGAGCATTGCAAAAGCTGCAGTGACATTGGCTGTTCATTCTTTAGCAAATGGAGATATAAAGAATGAATTCAAGTGCTTCTTTAGACTGAAACTTTGATTAGAGATATACCCATCCATTTGTTCATACAAGGTCATGATTAAAAACTCTGTAATAACCTGTGCAGTCATTTTTCACGTTATTATTCCCATAACTGTGTAGGTTTCTGTCTTTGTGACCAATTAACTTAATTGATACTAATTAGCAAACACATTTTGTTTGAATTCCCCACCTGCTACTTGTACCAACTTTTGGTCTCTATTTTATAAATGTCATCTCCATCCCCCAGGATACTTTCATGCCATCTTCTGAGGTCTTTATTCATAGTATTTCTTTTTAATTACATCCTCTAATACTCTCCTTAATAATTTTACTATCTGACCTTTTGAATTCGCAATTCTTTTTTCTTTCTCAGTTTCAAGATCTACATCTCTATTTTACTTTGGCCATTGTTAACATGGATGTATCTAGCCTTGGTTATCACTCAAAGAATCTACATAAGCAATATTAAAAACTTTCATAATCATCTGAAATTTTTTAAGTATCTGCCACTGTCTTTACAGAGGAAATGTCCTCATTGTATTTGCCCCTGGATGACCCCAAAGCCTCTGTTCCCCCATCATTCAGTTTCTGTCACAATGTTGTTTCGTCAACCATCCCAATGCTTCTATTTCCAATTTTCCTTTACCATAGAGAGAGAAAAATTTCTTCTCTTCTGATTTAAAAAAAGTCCTCAAACTCAAAGAAAGTATTTCATCTCATGTCTCTTCTACAATCTGAGACCATTCTTCTTTGCCATTCAATAATCCTGAAAGATTATTTTATACTCACAGATCATGCATATTACCATCAACTCTCCTGATGATCCCTCACATTCAGACTCTGGTTCTCACTACCCTATTGAATTGGTTCTTTAAAAGATCACATAGTCATGTGATCTTTGCACCAGATCCAAACATTGCATTCTCAGTGAAATCACCTCCATTTTCTTGAGGCTCTTGTTGCTCTCCCTTCTTATTTACCTTTCCTTGCTTTTGAGCCACTTATGAAAATCCTGGGCTTGGCCATGTACTGTGTCTTTCTGAATCTACAGCTACTGAGGGCTGTTGTGTGTAAGCAGCTCTTCCCATAGAGTCCCAGTCATCTGCAGAGCTTTTGTATTTCATTTCCAAATGTCAGCCAGATGCTGGACAAATGTGTTGTTCTATCCACAGAACTCTTTGTATTTTCCACCATTCATACTCTCCACTGGTCTTTCACCTCATCTACCAAATCACCAGTAAATTCCTCTTGACTGGGCTCTTTCTGGTAATAGTGCCACTAATGTCATTTACAGCAGTGCTCATAAACCTGGAATGAGACTGGATTCTTTCTTATATTTATGGCTTACATCCTACCATTCACTGGATTCCGTTTATTCTTTCTTTGCTATGATTCTTGAATCAGTCTAATAATTTTGACCTTTGGGCAGCCCAGGTGGCTCAGCATTTTAGCGCCACCTTCAGCCCAGGGTGTGATCCCTGAGACCAGGGATCGAGTCCCACATCAGGCTCCCAGCATGGAGACTGCTTCTCCCTCTGCCTGTGTCTGTGCCTTTCTCTCTCTGTGTCTCTCATGAATAAATAAATAAAATCTTAAAAAAATAATTTTGACTTTTATCATTAACCACTTTACTTCTAGTCCTTCATACTTCATACCTATACTCCTGCAGAATCCTAACTAGCCTATTTTCATTTTATACTCCCCCCACCCTCTATTCCCAGGCAGGGACAGAACTAGGATTTGTGCCTGAAAGTTATAAAGTTGGAGCCTTTCATTAAAAGAAAAGTAATACACCATTATTAGCAAAAATTTAAGTAGAAGGATGAATATTTATTTCTAATTAGAAAAGATTTCTACCCCCAAAATCTTCAAAAACAGAAGTTTTGAAGATTCAAACCCTTCTCTCTGACATCTCTTTAGACAATTTTCAGACACACTTACATTTAAATATTTTCCAATTTTCACATGGCTTTCCCCTCCCTATCCACATACTTACAATACCCAGAAACTCTGTGAGTCCCATCCAGTTGAAAGGCCCTTGTGTCTAAATTTCATTGGCTATATGAGAAATCTGTCTTTGCTCCCGGAGTAGTCTTCCTTGATTCTGGCTTTGATGTCAAACTTTTGCCACATCAGAAAAAGTTCTGAGTTTCTTATAATAATCAAGTATGGCCTTTTGAAACTTAGAGGCCTAGGTTCAATTCCTGTACAACTCTGTGTGATGTTTCTGAATCTCCAATTTTCTAAAGGAGAGGACTGTTGGGGTATTATATGTGATAATGTATATGAAATATTTAGCATATGATCTGGCCTCTTTCTATCCTTTTTTTCCTAATATGTTCAATTCTTTCGTTTCTCAACTTGAACTCTCACACAGGATTTCTGGTACTTTTCTCCTCGTGTGCTCTTGTGGTCCACTGATTGTTCCTGACTCAGGGATAATGAGTACTGTTCTCTCATTATTTACTAAATATATTAAGGTTGAAGAGTAATTAGAGTGTAAAGAATATAGCCAACATAGTTGTAAGACTGACTTATCACTGGATCTTTTAGTTTTAGCAAAATGTTGACCTAAGCCTCGTGGAGTACCCCTCATACACCGCACCCACCTTCCCTCTACAAATACACAAATACTGAGTAGAATATAATAACTTTTTAAATACCTAGCTGAGAGCAAAAGAAAGAGAAGGAAATTTTCAGGCTATGAACTTGATAGGAAACTCATAACCAGAGTTATAAACCCGTAATTTGATAGGGTAACAGATTAGCAAGGTAGAAAACCTGAATGTAGGCCAAAGCAGGTCAGGTTACAGTCCGAATGCCCACTTAAGTTCAAGTGATGAGGATTTCATAACTGGAGAGGAACAGGAACTGCCAACTATATAAATAGCTGGGACTTGGAAAGGGTTACTCTCTTATGACAGGGGAATTGGAAACATCCAGTTATAACTTCAAGAAATAAAATGACAGGCATTATAAGCATTAAAATTAAAACCTTCCTAGATGGGTTAAATAGGAGGTAGGATTCAGCCAAAGAGAAAATCAATAATCTGGGATATAGACTATAGAAATTACTTCTAGAAAGAAAAATGGAAATAAGAAAAAAGAACTTAAGATTGAAAACAGAATGATATAGATAGATCTAAAAGGTATTTCCTAAGAGAAATTAGAATAAGAACAATATTCAAACAGATGAGGAGAGTTTTTTAGAATTGAGTAGACCATTGAATCCTAAGAACAGAAAAATAGATGAGCATAGAGTAGTATAAATAAAAATAAATCTATACCTGTGTACATCCTAGTACAACTGCAGCAGACCCAAAAAATTCTTAAATGTCACAATGAACAAACAAGAGATGATCTAAAACAGAAAAACAGAAGGACCACACCTCTTGTCCTCAAAATAGATGCCAGAAGACTGTCTACAAGGGACTAAGGAAGAAAAAAGTCTTGATTTTTTTTTCTTTCTTTTTTTTTTTTTTTTTTTTTTTGGCGAAATTGCTTTTAATTCACAAGTCAATGCCCAGCTAACCTCTGCTTCCAGAGTATGAAACAAAGAACTAGCTCAGACAATTTCCAAGGTTACCACTCACAGGCTGTATGGAAGAGCTGAAATGTCCTCCATGCAGAGGGAGGCTGAGCCCTGGGCAACAATGAAAAATTAGCAGCATTGGTGAGAAAATTTGAAGAAAAACACCTTGGATCTTGGTTCTTGGACCTGCTTTCTTTGCCAGTTGCTACTCATGGACTTGTATTCCTGAGCTTCAGTTTCCTCATGGAAGAATGGAAACAAATAGCTTTTATATCACACATGAAAACCAATGTCACTTGAAATAACAAATGTAAAAACTCCTACCCAATATAGTACCTAATATCTGAGGAACTTGATAAATTACAATATAATTTGAAACCGTGTTCCCTGGCTCCCTTTACTGGAAAACCCTCACTGCTCAACCTCATCAACTAGTTGGAGGACTAAATCAAATATGTCTTTATCTACTTAGTCCTCACCTCTCACTAAAAGCAGCCCTAAATCTCTCTCTCTTCTGTGTGCAAATTGTACTTTGTGGTACATTTTTTGTAGTTTTATCCTGTCTTATATTGCTGTTATTTATATATTGGCCTTAGCTGCCTTATAAGAAGTTCTGTTCCTTGAGTACTATGCTGCTTACCTTGTTCATGTCTGTATCACTTATACTGTTTTACACACAGTGCAATTAATTGCTAATGAAAGCTGCTCAGTACGTGTTCAATTCAACTGAATTGATATTGTCGAATGAAAGATGAATGAGTGAATGGACATTTACTAATGTGTTACTTTGTGGTAGAAATTACCTGGGAGATAAGCAAATTTTTATCGTGTGCTGTGTTTCACAGAATTCTGCACTTGGCATTTCAATTTTTAAAGTGACTGCTAACTGGAAATCTAATAGTAAAAAAAAACCAAAACTCTCAAGAAAAAGTTACATTATTTAACTTTAACTCTTATTAACTCTTGAAATACTATTTTAGAAATGTTTTGTAATGTTAACTGAATAGAATTTGTATATGGTGTCAGGTTTCACAAATGAACTATTAGGGGCAGAGAGGCCATGATCAACAATAATCATAAGCACATCTAGTCACTTATTTTCAGAATTTAAAGATATTTCCTAGTGGAGATTTAAGTAGGTAATCACTTCGTTAAAAATGATAATATATTATTTCAGTTGATAATTTAGTTTTTCTTATCTTGATCAAAGGAATTTTCAGATAGGATTAGCCAAACTGGGCTTCTGAGTATTAAAAATAAGACATTAAACCCTCATGTATTTGTGAAAGATCATTAATAAAGGCCAATAATGCTCTAAAATTACGGTCAAAGTGCGTATCATTAACTCATAATTATTATCAAAGCTTGGATGAAGATTAATTAGCATTTTTGTTGAAAACACATTTTCAATCTCCTTTTAAAGAGGTCAAGAGAATTTTCTCAAGAAACCGGGAAGTCCAGGGATTCACACATAGCTGGATTCATGGGGTCAGATGTTAGGGCTTCACGGCTCTCCTATTTCTTAGCTATGCTTCCCTTGTGCATTAGCTTATATCTGAGACAAGTCCTTGCTACCTGTTATAAAATGATGCCATCAGTAGCTCTAAACTTCTCTCCCTAAAATTTACAATCCAAAAGACCCCTGGGTGACTCAGCAGTTTAGCACCTGCCTTCAGCCCAGGGCATGATCCTGGAGTCCAGCCACAAGCCTTATCTGAAACCTTGGATCCTATGTGGTCCAAAATTCAGGACTTTTCAGATTTGAGGAATACAACACTTGCAACAGGGTCTGAGAAAACATCTAATATACAAATGTATTAGTATTCCTGCCATTAAAATATGAATATTCACAGAAAGTAGGAAAAAGAAAGATTGTAAGTATTCTCATCAGTTCTTTCGGCCAAATTTCCCCAAAGTTTCTGAAAAACTTTCCATTTATAGACCATTAGCATTACAGAATTGCTGATAAATGGTTGCAAGTCTGTAATTAACATTATTGCATGTGTATTACACACCTCATGCTGCACATGTATTAGCTTGTAAGCTATGATGGCAGAGACAGTATTGATACTGTTTATGTATTTGAACTTGGCACAGATTCTGACTTATAGAATGTCCTCATGAAATACATTTGTCGGCTACATAAGTGAAAATATTAATGACTTTAATAAAAACTTTATCAGTGATTTTATCACTACCTCATCATGGAATTGTAACTATTCATGATATAAAGATTATTTTTCCCTTTCATAACTTACTGAATGAAAATTAGTTTTGCCATTTGTAAAAATAGAAATAATCGTACCTGGCATGGTGAGTGAGGCTCAGAGCGATTAAATCGCAAAAGTGGTCAGGCTGATTGCAAGTAGCTTATTTTATAATAATATTCAGGTCAGTCACTTCATTGCTAAACTATGACTTTATTCCATTGATGTATACAAAGGAAGCTACTTGGTTTATAGAAGAGATCACAGAGGAGCCACAGCTTTCTACATACCTATAACAATTATCCCTTTAGGAGTAGATATATCTAGAATATGCATATGATCTAAGCTGCAGAATTTTTATATTATATGTTTTGTGAAGTAACACAATTAGGAAAAATAATCTTAGTGTAGGGTTTTGTCTAAACTGACTACTGAATCCTTTGCTTTACTTATTTTGAAAGAGCACATTCTATGTAGAATCTTGGGTAGATGTGTGGTTGTTCCCAATCTTGCCTCATTGCCTCATTTAATACTTGATTTAGTAATGCTTTCACCCTGGATTCTAGTAAGCCTTGTCACTAATAAGTACTATTAACCCATGAATAGAGTCTTTTTATAAAGATTTTATTTATTTATTCATGAGACACACAGAGAGAGGCAAAGACACAAGCAGAGGGAGAAGCAGGCTCCCTACCTGGAGCCTGATGTGAGACTCGATTCCAGGACCCCGGGATCACGAACTGAGCTAAAGACAGATGCTCAACCACTGAGCCACTCAGGTGCCTCAACTCATGAATAGAGTCTTACAGTAATGATTTATTTTTACTTTTTGAAAACTGTAAAAAACTCAGAGCTAGTAAAAGTATGGCAGAAGTTCAGAGGATGGTAACATTGTTTAGTTTTTAGTTTCAGACCCCAAAAATGGAATAGTTTGTTGGTGCGGTGGTAAATATACATGTGTATATAAGGAAAAGTATGTTTATGCTGTGCCAATAGGAATCACATCTTAAGACCACAATTAAAATGTGACTTTTTCATCTCCAAAAGTTCCTTGTGACAGTTGAGCCATCTGTTTAATGAAACAACCACCACCAATTTGGTCATAGATAATTATTGTAATAAGAGCAGTGCTAGGGAAAGATCAACTCTTCCCAGTTGAGGATGACAGTTAATTACAAAGAGATAATTAGTAAAGGTGATTAGCATTATCTCACCTCCAGGATCAGAAATAAGTAGCAGATATAGAATAACAAATAGGATAAGAAATAAGGTAAGAAATAGGATAAGAAATAGGTAACAAATCTCACTGTAGGTATAGATCATGTGGAATGTATGATTATATACATCTTTGCATCATTATTTTAAAATCTTACAAGATATAGGGATCCCTGGGTGGCGCAGCGGTTTAGCGCCTGCCTTTGGCCCAGGGCGCGATCCTGGAGACCTGGGATCGAATCCCATGTCGGGCTCCCGGTGCATGGAGCCTGCTTCTCCCTCTGCCTGTGTCTCTGCCTCTCTCTCTCTCTGTGTGTGACTATCATAAGTAAATAAAAATTAAAAAAAAATAAAAATAAAAAAAAATAAAATAAAATCTTACAAGATATATACCAAGTAGTATATTTACTGAGCTATATTCAACTGGAAGGAGAAGTTTTGTTTTTCATCAAGTAGGTGTTATTGAGTTCTACGCATTTGGGATTTTTTTTGTCAAAATATCCTTAAGTTATTACATGGAGGCTTTTGTGTTCTATGGCCACTTTTACTGATGGAAGAGGGACTTTTCATACTTGTTCCTGGTGGAATTCATGATGATAGCTCTTAACACACTCTGCTAATTAACTGCCAGTAAGCCCGTAGCGTGGCAATATTAGAATTAGAATCAGCTCTGTACTACCAAATATGGTGAAGGAAAAGAGAGTTCTGGCAAAGATGATCCTCAAAACTCACACTAAACAATAGCTTTAAATTCCTCTATGATAACATTGATGAGGAGCAAAATTGATTAATTTCCTTCTCATTAGCTTGGTTAAAGTACTTCTGAGCTGTGAAATAGATAAAAGCCAAATTATGGAGGAACAATAAACAAAAGACTTTCATCTTTCATATCTTAGAGCAGGGCACAGCGTAACGGAGCTCTGTGTATAGTGAGGAGCATTGGCATTCATTATTGGCTCCTCAATATTAGAACCAAAGGGATTTTAACAGATTGCCTCACAGGAAAGCACGAACTCTGCCTGGCTCCTCATTCTCATTTTGGGCACAAGACTAAGCTTTTCTTATGTTTCATAGACAGTAATTTCTTGGCACTCCTGGTTTCTCCAACATGACATTCTTGTGATTTTATATTGCCTCCATTTAGAACGTGACAGAACTGAGATATGTTACATTTATTTTTGTGCTATTAATGAAGAAAGGCTTTAAATAATTAATAGGAAAATATATTTGGAGAATCTCAATCCCTTTAAGAGAACTTTAGTGAGATCCTAATATATTCCTTACTTAAGTGAAAAATAGAGTTAGCTGTAAATGGATTCCTCTGTAGGAGTGTGTAGTATTTAAGATTTCTAGCTTTGTTTAAACTTACTGAGACCTTCATTGTGAAATGAGAATATTTTTTTACTAGGAATTATTATTCCCACTTTATCATCGGACTTAGATATTAAGGTGTTTCCACATCATAGCTGTGTGATCTTGGTCAAGTTATATAATTTTTTAGAATTTCAATTTATTTTTCCTCTAAATATGAATATTATAAATACTTTTCTCAAGGGTTGTTTGGAAAACTAAATTAGATAATGAATCTAAGCTTCTTGTATTAATGCTTGCCCATCCCAGCTAGTCAGTATGAGTTAGATACTAACATTTATCATCAAATTAAATTAGGGTGGTACTGGTTTTCTAGTTAGAGGTACATTTTTTATTATGTACTTAAGATATAGTAAATACTTTGGAAAACACATGTATATTTCCTAATCCATAATATAAATTTTATTCATTCTGCTTTCTTTTCAATGAACATGTATTGATTGTAATACATACATGGAAAGGGTTAACTTTGGTCTGCTTATTGTTCAGTTGAGTGCAATAGGGTGTGTGTATAAGGATTTTTTTCTATAATATTTTATATTAATGATAAGTTATGTAAAAGTACTAAGTATAGAACAGAATTTCGAGAGTGAAAGGATTGAGAATTGGGAGACATGAACCCTGGGTTCTACATCTAGTCAATCTGTCCTTTGGCAAATCATTTAACCTCTCTGAGTTTCAGTTTCTTCAAACTTTTCAGAAGAAATTTGTATTGAATGATTTCTAAGGCTATATACAGTTCCCAAGTTATAGCGTTACCATAAATTCAAAACAACTCTATCTTCAAAATTATACTATTTAACTACTGGCAATATCTATCACATACCTTTGCTTCCACTTATTATTATTATTAATTTTTTTTGCCACTTAATAGGAAAGGATACGTGACTGCTTTATCTTGAGGTTGATTTTCTTTTCAAAATCTTGAAATATTAGGCTAGCCAGTGACCTTAAAAATGATCTAGCCCCACTCAGCCAGGACATTATTCTAGTTTCTAAGAAGACCAATTTCCTATAGCTGGAAAAGACTGAACTATCCCCATCATTTTCTTTGAAAAGGAAATTATATAAATTATCACGCCTAACAACTTTTACTGTTTTAGTAAAAGTTATTTCCCATCTTGGTTTTTTTAATGTTTTAAATGAAATAAAATGCTAATTTTGATTACAGAAATATTTCACCTTTTGTTCTTCTATTCAAGAAACTTTTATGTGTTTAGGAAGGTATATGGTTATTACTTCAATTGAATCAGCTTAATAATGTTCCATAGCTTTATGTATTCCTAATTCTGAATGAAGATACCTGACAGAGAAAATAAAGATAATGAAGAGCAGGAATACATCTCTCTGAATTTCATGTGACTATCAATAATTGGATCAAGAAAAGAGAGACTACTGATGTCTTATTTAGATTGTTTTAATTCAGCCCCTAGAACCAGATGAAAGGTCTAATAATGTAGTTTATAATGATGTGAACTGTCACTTCTATTTGAATAATGTTAGCTACAATCAAATAATTTTTCTTTTTTCATATTAGAATGTTCTTCTTCCCATTTTTTTCTATAATGTCTTTGCCTCCAAACATAATTCAATTGAGAAAAACAACACTGTGTACCTAATTTCCGTGTGGTTTATATTATAATTTTGAGCCGAGCTGTGACCAAAGCTTTGCTCTTTCATGAGACACTGATTTTGTGGCTTAATATAATTTTGGTTCTGAACTAGATTATCTTATCCATACTCAGGGAAGTACAGAATGAAATGAAGAAGCCATATGGATTTTAAAATTATATTTACATCTTTATGACAATTTATTTTTTTCAATTTATTATTTATCTGATTTGATCCTCCTCTCTGTTCCCAACACACACTCCTAGCTTTCTAATTTCCTTCTCAAAATCCTGCTGCTACACTTACTTGCCGCCTCAGCGGCCTCTCTCTTTTCTTTCCTCTGCAAAAGTAACATTTCTAGTATCCTAATGCTTTATTGTCAAGGTTGTCTAGGCATCATTTCAGGTACCCCACAGGGTTAGCAGTGGAGACTGTACCCATTACCTTTACTACCTTATGTCTAAAGAGGTAGGAAACATGAAGAAGTTGTCTGAGACAGCTATAGAAATTGCTTCCTAGTTCAAGCAAGGTCAGAGCCTGGTCTCTTTTTACACTGTATAAATTCTACTGAGGAGTATCTGTGCAAGTACTGATGGTCTGAATTTAGCTGTTCTTCAATATTGAGATATAAGCCCTCTGGTTCAATTTGTTGAAACACATTTTATATGCTAGAGTTAGCAAAATGAATCAAGTATCATAAAGGCATGCTCCTATTCACTTAGAAAAATGAGAAGGCCTTTATTAGGTCAGAAGCTTCTAGTAAATGGCATCCATACATATTTGAGATCGAGGCTTTGAAAACTCAAAAGTGCCATATCACTACATAGGCTAGCTTCCCAAAGGACATTTTTATTTTGTAATTTCATATTTTGCTGTATTATCTGGTTTAATTATCATGTTATTTCTTATCTATCATTTGCTTATCTTCATTAAAAAACTGTTCAATATCATTAAGCACTTCATCTTTCAGTTTGATGATTTTGGATGTAATTATGGGAAAAGAAAATGGAAAACTTTTCTGATTATCACAAATGATATGGAGAGTTGCAAACAATTTGAAATTAATTACAAGCTTAGTGGGGGGGTAATTAACTTCTATATGGGCTACATAGAAGATAGATTTCTAACATGTATCTATTAAATTAATAATATTAGCTCCTATTTTATTAATAAAACATGTAGGTACACATAAAGCTCATATCAAAACATCAAACTTGTATTATATCAAAATTATTTCAGGACTGAGTTTTCAGTTTGTATGTAAGCTAAAATATTTTTTTTGTCATTCCCAAGCTAGTTGGTTCTTTTTTTTTAAGCTAAAATAATTTTAGAAGATTTTAATCATACCAATAATGTCACAACTTCAATTGTAAATATTCATATTTCATATTAAAAATGTTTGACATGGTCTGAGTGTCTGTCAGTTTTTCCAGCTATGTTTCAGCCTTGTCACTTGATTTTGTTTTGTTGTGCATCGTCATGTGTTACGAAAGAATTAAAGCAACTTCTATTATTTGCAAAACCCAGTCAGCATTTTGTCACCGCCTATTCAAACTCCAGCTTAATGGCCCAGACTAACTATTTGTGACAATGGAGCTATGGGAATGAGTGATGGATCTGTGTAACAGCTGTAGCTTTAACCTCTAACTAGCTTTCATTTTTCATCTTTGCAATTTCCATCTCCTGTTTTTATTGAAATAAGTTCAGTTGAAATACATGGATTTTCCTGCACATCCTGTGAGCTCCTCTGAGAATAGCATTGGTCTGTTAATAATTTTTCATGTTTCTCTCTCTCTCTCTCTCTTTTTTTTTTTAGTCTCGACCTATTCCTTCCCACCTTACTTCAGCAGTTGCAGAGAGTATCTTGGCTTCAGCCTGTGAGAGTGAGAGCAGAAATGCAGCCAAGAGGATGCGTCTGGATAGACAGCAGGTACTGAGGAGCCTTGGGGGCTGGTGTGCACCCATGATAGAAAACAAATACAGTTCATTTAGCCTGATTTACGTAGAAGAGCATGAAACTTTTGAATGAAATTTTGAAGCGCACCAAGATATGTTTTTTTGTGTCTTTATGATACGAATTTGAACTTGAAAATGCATGTTCATGAGATCAGTGGACATCCATCAAATTTTCTGTGGTGAAAAATGGCCAACTGTAAAGTTAATGAGTCGGAATTCTGCATAGTACCCAATTCGCAGGCTGATTGCTTATTTAAGTAAGTGGTTCTAACTGATCATTGACAATAGTCTTGTAATTGTACCTGATTGTTTATGATAGTGACAGGATTGTGTTCATTTTGAATGAACATGAACCTTTCTTAAATCGCCTCTGGTTTGCTGCTAAGTGTCAGTATTGTTCTGGGCGTGGTGAAAGCAAGGACTCTGAAAGACTAGAAAGCCATAAAAATGGGGATATAAAATAATGAAAATGTATGTCCTGGGCTTGCTTCCTCATTAATGAACCATTTGCTGTATATCCATTAAGTATCATTTTTCTCTGTCTCTTTTCTAAGGAATGTACCCCAGGTGGTGTGGACGTGTGCATTTTTTGTTTATTTGTTTCATTCAGTTTTCCCTTGGCTTATCTGCATTGTGTGTTGCCCCTTCTCTGATCTGGAATGCCTTTCTCTGTCTTTTTTTTTCTCTCTAGCCCTCTTAACTATCCATAATAAAGTGCTAAATTATAATACATGACATTCAATGCTACACATACAAGTATATTGTATTCTGACTTTTAAGTTATTTTTACAACAAATGATCTGGTGCTTCATATCTTTCATTAAGTTGGGAATGAGAAGATCAAATTGTTAGTCTACTTTTGTTTTTCCTGGGAGCCAATGAGCTTTGAAGAAAAATAGAAAAAAATTGTTTCCATTCCAGGACCAAAATATGTAAAAATGTTTCATAGTGGCATTATTTAAAAATTTTCTGTGTTTATTGTCAGTGTGATATGTGCTAATAATTCTAAACAATGCAAAAGATGAAGCCTTTAATTTTTTTGAATGTAGTATTTGCCTCAGATGACATACATACATAATATTTATTTTGAGTTTGTTAATCATTCTGGGCCAAAAGTATTTATTCATGTATACATGTCCTCAGTGAGACTCTATTTATTATTATAAGTCTAGAATTTATCTTGCTTGAAACAAGTCAGAGCACTTTATAAAATACCATGTAGCAGCGATTGAAATGGTATATTCTGGAGTTAAATACGTCTGGTTTTGATTCTCAGCCCTGCCCTTTCTAGTTGTGTGCCCTTCAGAAAGCTGCTCCATTCTCTGTGCCTCAGTTTATTCATGGGCACAATAACAATAACAACAACAGTTCTAGTCCTATAGTGTTGTCATGAGAATGAGATTTATTATATTTAAGTACTTAGCCTGGCGTATACTAAGCATCAATAAATTCAGCCTAGAAAAGAAGATTTTAACTCATGTTCTGTCATTGCCTTGGCATCAGTAAAACTAGAAAGAGGCACTAATAGGAGTATCTCAGATAGAGGAGTTTTGAAGTCAGACTAAGTCTATTTGAGAAAAGATCATAATTCTAGAAACTGGAGTGAGAATTCTGAGATTGAATGTACTCTATTGGTTGTTATCTTGCCATATATCCCACCCTAGTCTACACTCTAGAATGGTATCAGTCATATATACAGTTGTTATGAAAATTAAATGTCTCATTCATGTTATGAACTATGTATGATATCACTCTACAGTATCCCCAAAAGCTGGTCATCCATCTATTGATGGATAGATATCTATAAGATAGAGGATACAAATATTAAATTCATAGATTTGTTTTGAGAATTTAATAAGGCAAGGCATATGAAAGCATAGTTCATTTAATAAGTTTATGTATTGCCAGAATACTACTCTAGTCACCATTTGCTTGAATATCTAAAGTGGTAGGAAAATCTCATCTCTAGTAGTACTAACACTCTACTGTTTACTAACACATGCTTCCTGCTTTCAGAGAGCTATAACATTTTGACAGTCCTTAAACTGAGATCAAATTTGCTTCCTAGAGCTTCCTTCTACCCATTGAAGAAAAATGGCTAGCAATAACGAGGAGAATGACTTCTTACTTCTGCCCAGGGAGTAGGTGCTGGGAATAGGTGGTGACCAATTACCTGTTTCCTTTTCCTGTCCTCATACATATCAGTCATTTATTGCAAGATTCTGAGAATAGGGGATGTCCAATATCTCCTTCCACATAGAAATGTTCTTTCTAGACTTTAAACGTGTTCAGTGAGCTTGGGATTTATGGGGGAATATGGAACAAATGCTTTAAAAAATACATGCTATGATTTACTGGAAACCTAATAGGCACTTAGTAGACTTTTTTTTTTTCCTTCAGTAATTGCAACTACCTGGTGAGAAGCAGATATTTTTATTCTCATGTCCCTGTAAGGAACCTGAGGTTCAGAGAATAGAGATTATTTGTATAGGGTCATCCAGCTACATGAGCAAATCAGACTGCAAGTTTCTATTATGAGAGGCTGACACTTGAGATCTCTGTATAATCCTATGCCTTTCACTGATACATTCACTGAGGGAAAACCCATGTCCTGGAACACTCTTAGGACTCATATCATTTGTGCCTCTGCTCATAATGTTTTTGACAGTGCACTTTTCTGTTGGAAAACAATCTGTTTTATTCACAAAGATACTTGCACTCTCTCATAACTAGCAAACCAGGCTTCTCCAGTAAGCAAGTTATTTCCAGCAGGGCATTTTTGTCTCCGTATCAGCTATTCTCACTTCATCTGAAAAATGAGTTATGCGCTATGAACATAGGTTTAGTGTTTATTTAGCATTTTAAAATAAATAATATATTACACATAGATATTTAAAAATATCTAGATTATTTCTTCTTAACATAAATTCTATAGATTTCATTTGGCATGTCACACAAAGGCTTCTACCAAGTGATTTTGCACTTCCAACCAAAGCATGCAGATGGGACAGCACTCTCCTAGTTAGATCTAAACCCTCTTTACCCAAGTAGAGACAGCAAGGATTCTTTGGGTTGTTGGCATTGAGATCATTCCTTTCTGCACACATTCTTAGCCCAACTCACCATTTGTAGTATTTGCTGGTGATTCAGATTCTTTATCATGCCCCTGCTATTCTGTAGGTGCATGAAAGTTCAAGAACTGGACAGCTAAATGTGGACTTTTAAGTCCTATAGCTGAGTGTTTGTTGCCAGTGGTTGGCCACATGTAGAGTGATAATTATGTATGTCCTTCAGAGTTTATGAAGCTTGATGAATTAATTGGATTTTGTAAAGCTGTTTGAGCTATGAACATGAAAGGTATTATGGATGTGTTAAATACTTTATTTCATATGCCCACCTTGTACCACAGTCCAGAGGAGACTTGTTATTATGCAGCCTGAGCCCTGGAGCAAGCCAGTGGCAAGGACAGGAGCCTACTGTTTTATCAAGAATCAGATTTCACAGAACTGAGGTCAACCCTCAGTGCATTATAGAATATAGTCAGCATTTCTTTTCTTGTAATGGAAAATCTGGAATTTTTATGGTAACTAGGAAAGTCTTCCTCACTCTAACGATTAAAAAAAAATAAAATGGGCAAAGTCAGACTGCACTTTTCTAGCTATAGCTTGAATTAAAAGATAATCTTTTTCTCTATCTTTATTACTTTTTCCTTAAAGAGATTTTTTTTTTAATGCTCTTGGTTACAATCCATCTAAATAGAGAGACAAAAGCAGAAAGTGAGAGATGAGAACCAGTGACTTGGTGGTGACTTGTTACCCATGGGCGTGTTTTTTGTTTTTTTGTTTTTGTTTTTTTGTTTGTTTGTTTTGTTTTGTTTTGTTTTTTTGCTGTTTTTATGGGATAACATATGTTTTATTCCTGGCTTACTGACTTATAAACTTCAGGAATTTCTGAATAATGTGTTTCTGAATAATGTGAGTTTCTTTGGTTTCTCTTCTCTATCCTTAGTTCTTTAAGTTAAATTAGTTTATAGTGCCTAGGTGGGAATCACATAGAGCCAAGAGTCAAGGGCTTCCACAGCATAGCACAACAGATACAGCCTTTGTGAAGGACAACACAGTACAACTCTGCAAAGTGACGGTTTTTGCGGTGACTGGGAGAGATGACAGATCAATGGTAGGTTGTAATGTGAACTCTTGGATCCTTTTTTATTTTTTTAGATTTTATTTATTTATTCATGAGAGACAGAGAGTAGAGAGAGACACAGGCAGAGGGAGAAGCAGGCTCCATGCAGGGAGCCTGATGTGGGACTCAAACCTGGGTCTCTAAGATCACAACCTGGGCTGAAGGCGGTGTTAAACTGCTGAGCCACCCGGGCTGCCTGAACTCTTTGATTCTATTGAGAAAAAAAGAAAACCCCAAGAAAGGGAAAGGAGAAATGGCATGTTAGTTCCTTGTAATATAATAAAAGGAGACAAATCAAGGGAAAAAATAATAAAACCGGTGTGTTGCAGAATTAGAAAAGAAAAATCTCAAAATTAATTAATTAATTAATTAATTAATATTTTTTTAAAGAAGAATCACTGGTAGTAAACTAGCATGAAACCACCAGCCAGGACCCAAAACTATTTTTTTAGTTTTCTGTTTTTTTAGTTTTCTGTTTCCTTTAGCAGTGGTGGTCGCCCTGCAACCTGGGTCTCCTCATGATCCATTGGGTGTCCTGTTAAGGTACTAATGAGAGGGCATATTATTAAAAGAAATGTAATCATAGGTACAAAGGTTGAAAACATAGGTGTGTAAGCATGGTGTCAGTTTTCTTATAGACTTTGTAGTTTGTCAAGGACATTTTTTAAAACTAGCCAAAACACTGTGGTCAAGACTTCGTTTTCAAGACAGGCAGCTTTTCTATCATATTTCATCCTCTACAATTGTATGTTCTTTTGATACCACTTATAAACTTTAACAGATGCACAAACTGAAAGCAACATTCTTCAATAGGATTTTCTGCTTACATTGAAACAATGTGCTGCTAACAGAGATGGAGATGTGGCTTGAAACCTTTCTGTGCCCTTGCAGCCCACACCCCTGGGCTCTCATTCTCAATCATCTTCAACTTCTACTCTCAGATTTTTTCTTTCTTTTATTCAGTATTTTAGGGAAAACCTGACATATTTGACTCTTTCAACATATGTTTCAGCATGACCCTTTCATCCAAAGAAGAAAATATACTATATAAGAACAACAAAGAGCCATAGAGGGTAGTTCTTGGATTACATTGTATTTCCTTTGTAACATGCACAATTTAAAACTACTTAGATAGAATAAACTTCTCAGGTCATCTCACTATATGGGGCATTATTTTCCTCCTTGGTAAGAATATTAATAATAGTATCAGAAGTATGTATGGATGCAGTAGTGTGTGAGGTGTTTTACAAGCCTATTTTATGTCACTGTCATGACTTTTTATGAAGTGGGGAAACTGAGGCTTCAGGGAAGTAACTTCTCCCAAGGGTACAGAGTTGTTCAGGATGGAGCTCTGCTTTGATCCGATCTTCGTACTTTTTAACATCACTGATTCCACATAAAGTCGCCAAAGCAGCAGCAGCTCCAACTGTCATCTGCTATATGTGTGTGGTGGCAGCTCACAGCATTCAGTGACACGAACTTTCTAAATGGTGAAAAACTATTGGTTAAGTTCCAAATGCTGCATAGTACAATATTGCCTTGATTTGCATAGTAACGATATGCCCGAAATAATTCAATATATATTTAAAAGCATGCATAAGCACTTTGTGTTTATACCTAAAGTCAACTTTTAGGGTCAGATAATTGTATGTAGGCTTTTGCTTTTGAGCTATGAACATGAAAGGTATTATGGATGTGTTATGAACTATGTATGATATGAATACATATAAAAATATTATTTGTATATGTATACAAATATATTTGTATATATGTATTTGTACATATTTGTATGTACATGTATTTGTACATATTTGTATGTACAAATATATATCTGTGTGTGTATATATATATATATATATATATATATATCCAGCAGAACTTTTTAAAATTCACATGGGAACAGAGACAATTCTTAGTCATTTGAGACTGCCTAGAGCATGTCAGAGCTTCTAGTAAACTGGTCCCTCTCCCACTTCATGCCTGTGTCACCTGCTATGTATTTTCCCAATGTCACCTGTGAGTGGTTGGTAACACTGTTTAAGAAGTGCTGCTACGAAAAAAAAAAAAAGAAGTGCTGCTACGGGTAGGAAATATCAGAAAGGGAGACAGAACATGGAAGACTCCTAACTCTGGGAAATGAATTAGGGGTGGTGGAAGAGGAGGAGGGCGGGGGGTGAGGGTGACTGGGTGGCGGGCACTGAGGGGGGCACTTGACAGGATGAGCACTGGGTGTTATTCTGTATGTTGGCAAATTGAACACCAATAAAAAATAAATTTATAATAAATAAATAAATAAATAAATAAATAAATAAATAAATAAATATAAAAGGCAACATAAAAGAAGAAGAAGAAGAAGAAGAAGAAGAAGAAGAAGAAGAAGAAGAAGAAGCAGAAGCAGCACTGCTATGGGGAGAATCCCTGGGTGGCTTAGAGGTTTAGCACCTGCCTTAGGCCCAGGGCGTGGTCCTGGAGTCCTGGGCTTGAGTCCCACATCGGGCTCCCTGCATGAAGCCTGCTTCTCCCTCTGTCTGTGTCTCTGCCTCTCTCTCTCTCTCTCTCTGTCTCTCAAGAATAAGTAAATAAAATTAAAAAAAAAAAGAAGCACTGCTATGGATGGAGTAGTCTAGGATTTGTGAATAGGAATGGGAATCATAAATTATGAGATCCATTCCTTGATAGTGAACTCATAACTCTGTTACTCCCACTTGAAAAGATGACCTTGAGCTTCAAAATCCACAAGTTTCCCATGGGCTTTGCAATTATCATAGTAAATGAATTTTCCCTCCATCCTTTTCTCCTTCCTTTTACTTTTTGTTTTTATATTCACTAGGACCTAGAAATAAAAATTGCATGGTTCAGATAAAAATAACTTCACTGGGTCCTTTGATTTACTTTTATGTCTTTGCAAGGATGAGGCAATTAAGTATCAATGGCCCTTTCAATTATGACCTCAGTCAAAAACCTAAGCCACGTGTGATTTCTAATTCCAGTTTTATTCTTGTAGTACAGTTCCACTTTGTATTCATCGATTCAACTATTTTAAGGTCTCTCCCAAAATTACATTTCTATTCTTTCTAATTTTGAAGTCACCATTATGTTAGATATTTATAACAGGGATGCCACAACATCCAACACTTTGCTACAAATAGAATGCCACAAAAAGATAAGGCTCCGTGGTCTTCAGAAATGCATGTTTCATCAGTTTTAATCATCCATAAATATGCTGTTTGCATGCTCACCATTGGAGGGCATGACTTGGCAACTCTTCTCTTTCTGGAATGGGTGTACACTGAACTATCTGCTTACATCATCTCTTTTTGTTTGTTTTTGTTTTGTTTTGTGTTTTGTGTTTTGTTTTGTTTTGCTTACATCATCTCTTAAATGCCTGGCAATGTGTAGGAAGTCATCATATTCTAAAGGAATATAGGGAAATAGCTAACATAGTGGATACCAAAACATGACCTTAAATTCATAAGCACCAAGGAATAGACCAACTAGTAAGCCAATCCAGAGAAACTAGATCACAAACATTCTCACTATTGCAAACCTACCATCATACTTTCATTAAACCAGAACAGACTCTGGGACTAGGTATAATCACATTTTTAAATACTAAAAATATAGATAAGTTGTACGTTACCTTACATTTTTGTAAAAATATTGAAGCTGTATAAACATAAAAACAAAGGAAAAGTAAAGATATATACCAAAATAAAATGTTTTAAAATTACATGAAATATCCCTTACGGATAATTATAATGCATTTTTACCATTCCAATTTAAAAGTTTGAGCTTATGTACACATTATATAATATTTGAAAAACAGGGTTAAAATAATTTTCCTGGAATTTTTATTTGCTCTGTGGGAAAGAATACTTGACCTGAATTCTGTTGATATTTTGTAAGCAAAATAATTAGCTTTATGAATTTGTATTCTTTCAGCATTAGTTAATGCAGCTGGGCCTCAAATATGAATTAATTCCAACTTGAGTTTTTACAAGATATCTTTTTAATGGATTTTAGAAGTTTAAAACTTTTACCATAAGTTTTTCACTTCTCTGGGTAGTTCCTTAAATATTCCGTTTATCTCTATCAACAAAGAACATGATTAATAGAAGAAAATTGCTTGTAAATAAGCCCTAAAGTGGTTTGCTTATCTTAGCAAATATTCATCATATAGAAGATGTTTTACAGAGGCCATGAAACAAGTAAGGAGAGGGGAACCTCTACTGAGAATTTACTAAGTCTGGATTTACTTGGTTCTTTGTAGATAGGAATTTCTTTGTTTCTGGCCATATTGCTGCTGAGCATGGGTATTGTTATTCTCAATTTATGGATAGATAAGACATAATATTATTCCTCAAGAAACTCACATTCCATTAAAGATAAGTGAAATTAGCATGGTAAATAAAATTATAAGGGGGTGATCAGATTGTTGTGAAAGCAAAGGGACAGTGCTCCTAATTCTACCTAGGGAACCCAGGAGGGCTTCTCAGAGGAGACACTATCAGATTTGGACCTTGGGAAGTAAAGGTGATTTTGACAAAAAAGCTTGAGGATGGGCAGCCCAGGTGGCTCAGCCGTTTAGTGCTGCCTTCAGCCCAGGGCGTGATTCTGGAGACCCGGGATAGAGTCCCACGTTGGGCTCCCTACATGGAGCCTGCTTCTCCCTCTGCCTGTGTTTGTGCCTCTCTGTCTCTGTCTCTCTCTCTTTCTCTGTTTCTCTCTCTGTGTGACTCATGAATAAATAAATAACATCTTTAAAAAGTAAAAAAAAGCTTGAGGATAATATTCCAGACACATGGAACATCTTTACACGTGAAAGCCTCTTGAGTATTAAAAACTGCCATCTCCTGTGAAGGAAACCAGATTCCTGGGAAAAAGGAAAAGGAAAGTGTATTGGGCATGAGGGTTTAAACTAGATTGCGTAGGTGCTTTATGTGGTGTTATTTGGACTTTAAATACATGCCAGAGAGGAGTGGGAAGGAGAGTAAAATGTTTTATTTTTAGGAGGCTTCAGAAGCCTATGAACAAAGGAGTGTTGATGAGACGCTGGGGCAAAGGTGGGGTCTTGATCCAGCAAGGAATTACTTTACTTATCACCTGTTATTTCAAACGTGCCATTTAAATGAGATGATGTGTAAAGCTAAGTATATGCCAAAGTGATTATGAAGATGAATCAGCTATAAAATAATCGTATGGTTACAGGGCATTTCTATGTTAACCACGAGTCTTGGGTATGCCTGCCCTTCCGCGCCACATTACCTCAGCTAATTTGGAATCAAAGATTACTATTTTCCTAGAGTTTCCGTTTATGTAATTATACATAAAGATTATTGTTCTGTCTAAAGACCTTTTCATCTTTTTCTTTTTATGAGGTCTTAAAAAACTGACATTGTAGTTTTTCATCAATGAGTTTTTTATTATTTTCTTAAATTGGGAATATGGTTACTTCTGTAGAAGATTTTTCCTTAGTGTACATGTTTTCCTTATGTAAATGTCTATCAATTTACATCTGTGTAGTGGTGCATAGGATATCATTTTGTTGGCCCCTTATAATATTGTGAAGCATGTGAATCAAATGATTTCCTTCTTCTATGGATGGGAAATATGAAGCTGAGAACTTTTATTCCTGTTGGGTGATATCTGTTGGGTTGTCTTTTTTTTTTAATTCATTCTACTTTACTATTTGATTTTCTGGCTTCATTGAGAATTCTCCCACATTTTTATAGAAATCATTTCTTTTTGAATTTTTAGGTACATCTTTGGCTTAGGATGTTATTAGTTTCTGGATAAATGTCAGGATATGAGTAGGTGGTTTGAATTCAGACAGAGTAATTCACATGATATGTTTATACACTTTTTGATGCCAAAGGCAGGGAAACATATGGTTTACTGAGCTCTCCATGAATATAGCATTTATGTTAATATTTATCTTAAAATGGATTATTTTTAGGCTTAGTAGATAAATGAAAAGTCTGACATTAGGTTTATGCCAAATGTGTTCATTTTTATAATTTATTTCTCATAATCTATTCATTCTTTATCTTCTTTTTTCTTTAACCACTTTAAAACCCACTAGTTACCCTGAAGCAACAATATTGTGTGTATTTGTGAAATTTAGCCATAGTCACAAATTTATTATGAAATCAGATAATGTAATAACTTGACAAATTGGACTAAGCCTCCTAAAGAGATTTATGATGTTTGGCATGACTCACATGGTAAATACAATGAGACCAGTGGCCTCAAAAACCACATTTTTCTCTCAGTACCTCAGCACTTTGGGAAAGTGGGGGTTTCTGCAGAACTGATTATTTTGGGTAGTTGAATATTATGCTTCATTAAGGATGGTTTTACTTTTGTTTCTCATTTCATTTATTTTGCTTTCATTTCATTCTAAACTTTCAATGCATCTTCATTTCATGACAAAAGTCTTCTGATCATCAATTTTAACCATGGATTTAGTTATTATTCTTTACTAAAGATTGGGCATTTCTGATATTAGAGCCTCAGCTATAGACATAGGTACTGCAGAACAGGTGGTAAAACAAGTGATCCTATAAAGTCTGTCTTAGAGAGAACCCCCAAGGCAGGTCAACCTGCTTTCTTGGTAATTTACCTCTTTCTCATAATGGTGAAAGGATCCTGGATTTCTGGTAGCCTTGCCAGTGAAGTTGATCTTTATTGATCAGTTTTGCTCAGATGGATCAATCTTATAAGTTTCTCACCCTCAGGAAGATACCCCGTCTTTTCCATGCTACCAGTGTTCTTTGCCTTGTTAACATTATTATTATTTGTTTTTTGTTTTGTTTTTTTGTTTTGTTTTTTTGTTTTTTGTTTTTTGTTTTTGTTTTTTTTTTTTTTTGCTTTAACGACCCAGTGGCTTCTAGATATCTCCAGGACATGTCTGTATTTGCTCTCATTTACACGCTGTTAAATGGGATATATGAAGGACTACCTCTCAGTTTTAGGAGTTTATGCAAACCTATTTTCTAAGAGCCCTTACCCACGATCTTTCACCAGGAGAAAAATGATGCTTATATAGATCAAAAACCAAGTCCCATTTCTTTTCAAGTTCTTGTTAATCTTTTGCCTTGAACGCAAACAAGATCAAAATAACACTTTAAATGATACAGTTATGTTGAAAGCCTAGTGATTTTCCTACATCAAGAGCAAACCTCTCATTAAATCACTTCTCTAGTAACATTCCATGTTCTTATTTTTCTTAGTTTTAGTGCTAGTTTTTATACATAAGGAAACATAATTGCACAGTCTGGTCCTAATACTCAAGAACACACAGCAAACTCCAACACATTGGGGGTGACTGGGTGGCTCCATTGGTTAAGCATCTGCCTTGGCTCAGGTCCTGATCTCAGCATCCTGGGATCCAACCTTGCATTTTGCTCCCACTCAGCTCTTCTCCTTTCCCTCTGCCTACTACTCCCCTCACTTATGTGCTTTCTCTCTCTCTCTCTCTCTCGAATAAATAAATAAAATCTTAAAAAAAAAAAAAAAAAGAGAGAGAGAGCTCCAGGGACGCCTGGTGGCTCAGTGGTTGAGCGTCTGCCTCTGGCTCAGGGCCTGATCCCCAGAGTCCTGGGATCGAGTCCCGCATCAGGGTCCCTGCAGGGAGCGTGCTTCTCCCTCTGCCTGTGTCTCTGCTTCTCTCTCTCTCTGTCTCTCATGAATAAATAAATAAAATCTTAAAAAAATAAAATAAAGAGAGCTTCAGAGAACCTGGCAGACCACTTCGTTCAGTAAATTTATTTTATAAAAGAAGCAAGCCTAGAGAAATTGATTTTTAGTTTAGTTTTTCTTTTCTTCCTCTTTTCTATCTTTCTTCCTTTCTTTAGTAACTTTTCCCTAGTTCTATAAAGTGGAATTTCTCTTTAAAAAGAAAAAAGACCAATACAGTACAAAGAATTTAGCTTCATTTTTATTTCAGGGTAATGTTCTGAGTAATGAAAATCAGAATGCTTCATAAATTTCAACTCTTAATGCCATCACACATTCATAACATGGAAGAATTTGAATGCTACTTTAGATGTGGAGCTCAGAAGGTCACATTAGTTTAATTCAGTTGCATTTTTCTACCCTTTATGGTTGTCTATGAAGCAAGTTTGAGAAGTCCAATGGAGCTGTCAAGCTTTGTATGTCTCCATGTGTGTGAGGAACATTTCCTTTCTAGGGGACTGCCTAGTTCTTGGTGTACTTTCTTAGATTCTTTATAAAGAATCCACATGTGAGGATCCTTTCTGTTTCTCTTTACATTAGTTTTGTAAACCACTATTTGATAGTTCTTATTCTAAGAACCAAGTCTGTTGAAACCACTTCATATACCCAGATTCAGGTTTCAGTTTCAAGCTCTTTAACATGCCAAGTGTCATCCCCACTATATTTGGGAGATAAATCAGTACGTGTGTGGGGAAAAACATCACTCATAATCATACTAATGTTTGTGTGTTTTCTTAGACCTTCATGTTGAATCCGCATACGTTTTTCTCATTTAACTTTTCCCCAAAACTCAGTGAGGTAAATACATCATTACTATTGTTCGTGACTGAAAATTACATGAATAAGTGCAACCCCTCATTGTTACCCCATTTTCTTCCTATATGCATGAAATTTTATTTAAGGGTATGTGAATGGAAAGCAGGATTCTCAATCCTTTAAACACACCATAAATCTTTCCCAAGTGTCTTTGCCTAGGCTGTTCATCTTGTCCAGGTCCACTCCTGCTCTGACTTGTGCCCATCCCACAGGCATCTGATTTAAGAAACATCTCCTGGCTTAAATCACCCCACAAAACTAAGTCCTTTTCCTCTTCTCTTTGTAGCAACAACTATCAGTCCAACATATTGTACCACTTGATTACCTCCTACCCAGCTGACACTGGAATGACCTCCAGATGGGTTTTTGGAATATTGACTCTGAAGTTAAGTGTCTCTCTGTAGGATTAAAACAGCTTTGGCTTTTCATCATTTTGAGCCTCAGGGATATACCTAGTTATATACTGGGTTGAGGTTAGGCAGTAAATAATTATCTATATAATCTTGATGTAGCATGGCAAAAAGCTCAGTTTTAGGGAAGGAAAGAGCCTTTTTTTTTTAAAAAAAAAAAAAAGCTTTTTGGACCTTTATATCTTAATTTTTTTAAGATTTATTTTATTTATTCATGACAGACACAGAGAGAGAGGCAGAGACACAGGCAGAGGGAGAAGCAGGCTCCATGCAGGGACCCCGACGTGGGTCTCCAGGATCATACCTCAGGCCGAAGGCGGCGCCAAACCACTGGGCCATTGGGGCTGCCCGGAAAGAGCCTTTTTAATGAGATGCCTCCATAACACAGTAGGAATGCTCAGGCCTGAGAATGTCATCTGATAGAAGAGTAATCATTGGAAGTAATACTATAATTTAATATGTTGTCTGACAGCCCAGTACACATAGTCTTAGCACCAAATAAAGAAAATAAAAAAATAGTTTTTAAAAAAATTTTTATCAAGCGTGTAATCTGGGGAGAGAGTAAAGAATGTCTCAACATTTAGTCTTTGGGCACTGTTGCTTTTAACTGTTCAATAAGAAAAAGAAGGCAGCTATTAGGTTTCTGACAAAGCAATTATAGCAAGACACAGATGCTGGAAGCTGACCTGACATTTGCCCCCAGATAGTTGTCATAGCAGCAGGATGAATAGAACAGCTTGCTACAAGTGCTTCTGTGGGCTCTGGAGGAAGTTCCATCCTAAATGGAACACATTAAAACAATATACAAGGATGTATATCATTCCTTAGCAGTGGCCATCTTTCTCCTTTATTTGGTGCTTATCTAATTTTTAAGTACTTGATAAGAAGCCCATGTTTAAAGGCAATGACAACCACAAGCCTCGATGTGATTTGCAGCCCCATCCGCTATAAGTAGATACCATGTATCTAGGCTATTGTTCCTTGGGGAGAAGGTATTTTAAAGTGTTGCTAAGAAAAAAAAAGGTTTGGATGCTAAACTGGATGTATGTTTTTTAAGCTCTGTATGCTGTTCATACTCAGCAAATTTTTGTCCTTATTTGCTCTTTGATTACTCACAAATATATGCATGCACCCCTTTATCTTTTGCACAAAAGACAGCTACTTAAAGCTTTAGATAAAAACATAAACATATATAAACGTATCTACATAAAGGAGAAGATATCTCTCAATATGTTGGGATTGGTCAGTGATGTACTCATTTGAGTTTTGAAAATGTTATTTTTGCTTTAGTAGGATAGAGTTGGCATTAATGTGGACATGTCTTCCTACAACTGAAATCTTAATAGTAACATTAAATTATATATCATTAGACAATCCTATTTTATAAACAATTACAATTGTTAATGCATGCATGATCTTGAAACACTCAGATAAACTACTGATAACTGTAATTTTCAGAAAAAATAATTTCTATTCCAACAATAATTAAGATTTATAATAATCTTGGATTATTCTGCCTAAAACAAAAAAGAACAAAAATCCTAATCCTATGTATGATCAATAGAGAATGTCTACATTCTAAAGCATAGCCTAAATATTTTCTAAACCATGCTTATGCAATTATGGAATAGGCATCATAAAAAGATCATAACGATTTAGTATAACCACTACCATGAGGGTGCTTTTTTCTCTTTCTTTCCAAGTCAATATATAATTCCACCTTTAGGAGGAATTGAAAAATTACATTTTTTTCACTCAATCTTTTTGACCTGGTAAAAATATAAGCAGTGCTACTAGCAAAAGAAAAATAGGAATATAATCTGAATGGTAATATTTTGGTTTTGCTTAAACCTTGAAAAAATAAATGTAATACTCTATAGTAATTTCAGACCAGCATTTCAGAAATTACTAAAGAATGCATGCACAGTGAGCTAAAAAGAACATAAACTAAAATTGAAGATTAAGAGTCAAAATTTCATTTTATATCTGTTATGAATGAAGTTAGAAATAGGGAGAGTTTTCAAAAAAAGTCTGGAAGCACAATGTATTTGGATACAGAATATGTAAATGTATAAAATATAGTCTATTATTATAATGAGTTTACCTTTTGTAATGTATTTAAAAACATAAAATATATTCACTTCAATGCACAGAAATTGAAGGTATTTCTGATGTCATCCAAATCCATATATTATATATGAAGAGAGAGACTCTTCTGCATTATTCCTACAGGGAAAAGTTAAGCGATATTTGTCTCCTCTCTTGGATCCCCGAGCTACAGCTGATGGAAGGTCTCTGCAATGCAGCCCAGATACAAAAGTAGCCAAGGAGTACACGTTCAGATTGAGGAAACCTGATGAACTTTGATTAGATATTGTCAAAGCATTTAATTCATTCAGTACTTGGTGAAACACCAGACCAGAAACTTAACTTTATTATTAAGTTTAGCAGCGACCCAGGAGAGAGGGATCTGGCATTCAGTAGCTGTTGAAAGCAGATGAAGGAGGAAGTGCCAAGAATTGGCAGTTCGAACACCTAGAAATCTCTTACTTAAAAGTGTTAGAAAAGGTAATCAAAGATGGTTTGAGCAAAAGAGAATTGATAAGTTCAGGCAACTCAAAATTGTAGCACTAGGGCCAGCTTTATATGGGGTTGAGTATCTTATAGATAAGTAGGATCCCCCTGAGATCTCTGTTCTTCTTTGTTGTTTCTGTTCTTGGACAGCTTATTCCTCATGGTAGCAACATGGCTGCAGCAGCTCTAGCTTTCCATCTTCTCATGGACTGTGATTGGGGTACATATGCATCCCTGAAGCATACACTGAGCCCGGGAGAACAGAATAATGCATAGGTTGCATGTTCAGTTTTAGATACATGGGTGTGGTCAGCTCTGCAAAGCACATGGAATAAGACTGGGAGAGGAAAAATCAGAAGCAGTTACTAAAAAGGGAAGGAGGGAAGATAAATGCTGAGAAGCCAAAGAAAAATAATATTCACTAAGACGGGCTGTGTTAGTTTCCTAGGGCTGCCATCCCAAAGTACTGCTGACTCAGTGGCTTAAAGCAACAGAAATTTACTTTCTCATATCTCTGGAGGCTTGAAGTCCAAAACCAAGGTATTGCAAGGGCGCTGGTCCCTCTAAAGCATCTAGAGGAGGACCCTTCTTTTCCTCTTCCAGTTTCTGATAACCCCAGGCTTGTGGTAGCAATCACTGTCTCCATCTTCATATGTGCATCTTTCCTCTGTGTCTGCATCTGTTTTTTGTTCTCATAAAGACACCAGTCATATTGGATCAGGTCCCACCCTAATTCAGTCTAGTCTCAACTAGATTATATCTGCAAAGATGTATTTCCAAATAAGGTCACACTTGGAGGTATCAGGGGTTAGGACATCAACAGATGTCTTTTTTTTTTGGGGGGGGGGCACAATTCCACCCGTAACAGTCTACCCCTTGCCCTCCTCACCAAATGCATGTCATTTCTGCTTGCAAAATGCAGTCATTCATCCCAACCTCATCAGAAGTCTTAACTCATTCCAGTATCAACCCTAATTCCAAAATCTCCCCTAAATATAATTAACTCAAAGTGTTTCAAATGTTCTTCCTTGAAAAAAAAAAAACTATTTATATGAGAGAGAGAATGTGAGAGACAGATGTGGGGCTCCATCCCAGGACCCTGGGATTATGACCTGAGCCAAACTCAGATGCTTAACTGACTAAGCCACCCAGGTACCCCCAAAAAGTCTCAAATCTTCTACGTCATTTAAATCTGGTACCAGTGAGACTCTGAGTATGGTCCATCCTGGGTCAAAATTCCTCTCCTCCTGTAGACCTTGGAAACCTGTAAAACAAGTTAGATTCTTCCAAAATGGATCCTTCCAATGATGAGGCCAGGGTAGGATAGACATTCCCATCCCAAAAGGGAGAAATGGGAAAGGAGAAAAGGGTCACACATCCTGAGTAAGTCCAAAACCCAGCAGGGTAAATCCCATTATATTCCAAGGCCTAAGAATAGCCATCTGAGGTGCTGTGCTCTGCCCAGCTGGGCAGCAGCTCTATGCTGCCTGTACTCTTAGCCCAGGGACTGCCGGTAGGTTCACTTTAGTTAGCTCTACTTTCTCTGGATTCTGCATCTATCCTTTGCTCTACAAACCCTCCTTCTCTTGTTCTATCTCATTTCAAGCTTGCAATTCTTCTGCTAGCGTAACATCTTTAAAACATTTGTTGGTCTTCCATGGATGTTGAGGTGATTCACATTATTTGACGTGAGGGTTCTTCACACACCCTTCTTGGATAACCTCGTCTCTATCTCTCACCTCTGCTAAGATGGTTGATTGGACTTATAAGTTACACTTAAAATCGTTAGCATAGGGTGGTCTGACCATACCCTTGTTTCAAAGCATGCTCAATTGAAAATTTTCCAAATCAAGTGCTGATTCCTTTGTGTTAGCAAATTCAACTCAATGGCTTTATGTCCATTAGGTTGTATTATACCTAATAAGAATTTACCAACAGAACTATTAAAGGCATACAATTTAAGTATATCTATAAATGGCAAATATATAACTACCTCCAGTGCTATTAAATCGAGAAAAAATTAAAAATTATCTTTGAGCTTTATTTATTTAAAGATGTATGGTAGGGCTAATATTTCCATTTATTTTTTTAATTGCATGAGTATTTTTTTAATCAGGAGATTGACTTAGATTCTCTCTTTCTCCTATGTAATATAAATATAAACTTATACAAAATATAATTTTGTATCAAAATATGAAGAAATGCTAATAATCTTAAATCAGTGATAGGTATGGAGAGTAAAAACATTGGAAATAAAATTCAAAATAAAGGTGAAATATAGCCCTATTGCCTATTGATATGTGCTTTGCTCTTTCATGGGAATGTAGCAAATACATATGATCCACTATATTGTTACTGTCAAGTCCATAAAAGTGCTTCATATACCTCATGCCCCACACCCAGAAAATGTGTTCCTTCTTAAAAATTAATTTAATCTTGTATTTTTTCTAAGTATTTTGCTCACTTGTAATAACTGTCAGATATAAGATGGGAATACTATGTAGATTTACATTGTTTTTCTGCTTTAGAGACAAAGCTGTTAGACAACCCAGTGATTCATGCATACATACCGTGTACATATCCCCTAATCAAGGCCATCTATAATTAGACTAGTAATAAGTGCTTCTTAATGATGAGGAGGAAAACAATTATTAATGAGCTGTCTCTTAAAAAGTACTGTCCATTCGTTAGCTGTAAAGTGCTGACCAAGCTTTATATGTGTGCATTCTGTTCTAAAAATCAAACTAAAATTAACATATGTGTTAATTAATATATATATTAATAATATATATATGGCTGTCTTTTGTTTCTTATTTACGTTTTTGCTCTTCTCTGAATATTGATGGCACTATGGAAAATTTGAAAGTGATTTATTAATTATAGAAATGCTCACCAAGGCAGGTTCTGAAAAGTTGTATGTATCTTAGTATGAAGACAAGCACCCACAGCCCACATTCACCCCCTGTGCAGCCCTGAGGGGATAAACATCAGGGCTGCCTGACCTCCAATTCCTTCCCTTAATTCCTTCCAGAGCAATCCCCTCAAGAGGAGGAAGGGATCTGATCCCTGTCTTGATGACACATCAGGGCTCCATGTTCTTCAGACCTCAGACAGGAAGTAAATGTAGTGGATGCTTTTGTATCTGGTTGTTCAAAAGCCTCAGTCCAGGAAGCACAGAAGGGGACTCTGGGTCTGTTTTATGGCTTTGGCTACAGAGCCCAATTCATCTTTACACATTTGTTAGATCTTATAAGCATTTCTGGGAGTAATTCAGTATAGCCCTGGATTGTAACACGTGATTTGTTTCAACAGGTTAGGAAAACACTGCTTCAGTATTCTGAAAAGAAATAAAATTGAATCATTTTTCAGTACAGTAAACCTAAATATATTATATATATCAAAAGTGTATATAGGAAGATGGCAAATGTTTATCAGACCACAGAGTGTTTATTTGGTCTAAACATTGCTGTAAAATGTTTGTATTTGAACCCTTTGTAGGGGGGCATGTGCTGTTGAATTTACCACTGTCCCCATAACTTCCCATTGTTCTATAGTTGGACCCCTTTTCTCATTTATATACTTCGCTGGGTGCCTAGAAGCAGTTGAGTGTGCCACCTGTAATATATCAAGGCTTTTGATTTACCTCATATTAGCTGAGTCTTTTATCACCCAAACATGCATGCCAACATTTTTGCTTTAAAAATTAAAGCTTTGCTAATCCTCTGGGGAAAAAAGGAATTAGGATAAGAAATAAGATAGTCTTTAGATTTTTTACCCTTTCCAACTTATACAAATATGCAAATACTATCTCTTTTCTTCATTTCAATAGTAGAATAAAAAATATTGCTAAAAGAATAGGAATAGGAAAGCTATTATTTAGATTTGATTCTTCTCTTTTTTTATATTTTAGCATGGAAGGATATGTGGTTTTACCTTTAAGAGGATACTTGCTGTATCAGAAATAATATATATATATCAGTAAGAATACATGAAGGACATATGAATATGTATCAGCAAGAATGTATGAATATAAATCAAACTCAAGCTGAATTATGAACCCTGTTCTTAACCAACCACTGAATTAAAGTTACTTCCTTTTTAAAATTCTAACTTTCTGTGTGATTTTGGTACTTAGAACTAACAGCCTTGCTTGTTACAAAATGAAGAGGAAACAACTGGACAGATTTTTTGTTCTCCCACCCAAAATGAATCTATCAGTATTCATTTTGAACTAAGCTGCCTGTTTGTTCCTGGTGAGTTCATAGGGAAGATAAGCCTCTGGGTCCCTAAATAGGTAAACACATTATTTATATTTGGTCATAGTAGACATGTTTAGTTTTAAAAAAATTGGGCCAGAGTCCTTAAGCTAGAATTAAAAGACATTTATAAAGCAGACAACTAAATTAATTCATTTAAAATGAAGGATTCCTGGGATAAAGCATCTTGAAAGCCCACAGATCATGAAACATTTTAGAGCCATAGAAAGAATGAGAGTCAGCCTTCGTTAAGCATGCCCTAGGAGGCACACATCTTAGAATGAGGCCCTCATTTTTAATGAGTCTTCCAAAGAATTTGAGATGATCATATTGTTTTTTTAAGTGGTGATGGTATTAAATATCTATACAGTATTTTATTCTACAGTACTCAAAAAGCTTTGCAAAAATTAATATGACTATTTATAGGGTCTCCACAGGACAGATACAACTGTGGTGCCGTTGTTCACCCAAACACACCAGGAGACAAACAGGGTGAAGGTTGGGTCAGCATTTTACCGCAACTCTGGATGAGCTGCTGACTGGAAACAGAGTGTTCTTACCAGCTGTTCACTAGTTTACACACAGGACTGTATCCTATCTCCCTTTGCAAGGAAAGGCCCACAAAGGAGGGAGAAGGAGGAGGAGAGAAAGTTGTAGTTCATTTGCATAATTTAGGCTTCTGGAAATTAAAAGTATTAATCACCTTGCTGATTTTGCACTGAAATGAAAAAACTACTTATCAGCAAATCCAGCCTCCTGCACAGTGCCTGGGTTAAAACTAACAGCAAATCCCATCAAACGGAAATTTTGAAGTGAAGATAATGCTGAATTTATGATGAAGTAGCCTTGTGCGGTTCCATTATTTTTTTACTTTGCTTAATTGTATTTTAAAGGCTATTATAGAATTAAAACACCCCTTCCTTAATAATTGAATGCTGTTTGTCCTTGAAGCTATCATTTAGGGCAGTTACAAATTTTAAAAGGTTAAAAAAAAAACAAGTTTGAATTTTGCCTCTAAACATATAAAGATATACCTAAAAATATGGATAGGATGAAGCAAACCAAAAAAAAAAATCTTAATATTTAGTGTTCATCAGAGTAAATATTGTTTACTAAGTAAACAGATGAAAATAGAATATTTTTATTTGAAAAATTTCTCAATTCTATCATCACATTGTTTGATATTAAAATAAATAAGCATGGAGTATTAAAATGATATAGCTGGCCTTATTTCTTTTTTGCCTTTTGTGTCTTAATTGTCTAACAACATATACATATACACTGTGGAACGCCGAGTGGGTAAGATCTGCTTTGGATACCACTTTTCTGCCACCTGCCAAAGAGTTCCCAGCAGTATGTGACAGCTTAAACCTGATGAAGATCATTCCCTGGTGAATGAACAAATGAATATTACTCTTTGTCTCCTCTAATTAAGCATCTCCAGTTAAGATAATATAACAATTACCACAGTTCCTGGCATATAGTAAATGCTCAATAAGTATTACCCGGTAATATATTTAGCGCTCTCTCTTTTTAGTGTCATTCTTTATTCAAGGAATTATTAAATAGAGGCAGCTCAAAATTCTAGGATTTTTTTGAAGATTTTTTAATGTATTTGTTCATGAGAGACACAGAGGGAGAGGCAGAGACATAGGCAGAGGGAAAAGCAGGCTCCATACAGGGACTCAATACCAGAAACCTGGGATCATGACTTGAGCCAAAGACAGATGCTCAACCATAGAGCCACCCAAGTGTCCCAACGTTCCAGGATTTATATGCTCTTGTCACTGCACTTACCGTGGCATTAGATAATTTTTGTCTCATTCATCTATACTTTAGGACCTCTATTATATGTATTCTAATGTTAATTGTTCTCTTTTGTTATGTCAATTATAATGAATAATTCTAATTGCCTGTTAGAACTTGTGTTACCTGTGTCCCCTGCTAATGTGTAAGTTCACAGGAAGCAATCATTCATTCTGTATCACCCATTACAACTGCAGTGCCTTGCACAGTGTGAGCCCTCAATAAATATTTTCACAAATGGTTTAAGGTACTTATAACTGTACACTTTTCAGAGGTGAAAAATTTCTTCCCCACTTTGTCTGTATAGGTAATGTTTTGGATGTAATTTTAAAGCTATATTTTCAGCCCTGTTGAGTTCATCATATAAAATATCCACCTGTAATGATGTTGTTCAAAGCCTGCTGCTGTTGACTGCATATTGTTTACTACTCTGCTTTCACAGCTTGCATCCTGTTTCTTGTTATCACTCAAGTTGTTCAGTATTCTATCAATACACTGATGTCTCAATTTAAACATTGAATGGCACAGGTTTAGAGCAAAACTCTGTGGCATGCCTTCTTAAAACCTTTCTAGCTGCTCTAATCCATTCATCTGTCCTTGGATGTGATCATTCTATTAGATTGAACTACCCTCATGGTGCTCTCTTTTTAGCACACTCTGCTTTATTTTGTCATATGCTTTGTTCTGTGTCTTGAAAATCACCATGATCTGCATTTTTAAGTATTTTCCACAAAGAAAATGAGGTAAGTTTAGCATGAGTTGTTTCTTACCACATTTACCCAGTTTTAAAATATTTAAATTGTCAACTTTAATGACTTATATTGCCTTTATGACAGAAAACAGTGTGATCTTTCTGTTCACGTATTTTAACTTTTCCTTTCTACTGAACAAAACTTTCAGATAGTTTACCATCTATGTATTAAAACCATTTCAAATGACAAGAATCTGAGATTAAAAGATATACTTAAGGTAACTATCCAAATCCTACACATATTGCATTATATCCTGAAGTGTTCCTACCTGTAATCTTAAATATATTAAAGTTTGAAAGCGTACATGTCTTTTAACATGGCAAAGTAAATCCTTGCCTTTATCTCTGCTTCCTTCCAAAACCACACTAAAATAATTGTAAGTGAATATAAAGACATTAGTCCTACAAGGAGGTACAGAATGAGGAGGATTCAGGAAAGTAAAATGAAAATGTGACATGCAAATGTTGATAAGGAGATACCAAGAAGAAGCCATTCAATCCCAGTAAACAATGAAAGTCTAAGAAGTAAGGGCACCAGGTACTACAGAAAGTGGAAAAGCATGAATATGAAAATAGAAATGGCTCAATAGATATGTACAATTATTAGATCCTGGATTCCCTCCCCAGTTCTGTATTTCTAGGGGAATCTCTTCCTCTGAGAAGGAAGATAAGAGGTTTATCCTGTAGAGAAATAAAGGCAAATGTCACTAAACCCAGATAAGCCAGGTATAAAAGCAGGAACAGTATCCTGAAAATGGACATGAGAAATTCTTCAGACTGAAGGCTCTATATCTCTGCTACAGGCCTTTTCACATTTTAGCTCCAAGAATGGAGATAACCTAATAATTTCCTCCATTCTGAAAACTAGAAATCTTTTCTCAAAAGCTGAGGATCCAGAGAGGAATAAAACTATGAATCCTGGCGCTCCAATTTCAGAAGCACAGCAAAGAATAGAAGAAATAGTTGAAGCAAAACATTTCCTCAGTTTTTTTAAAAGTTTTTTTCCTTGAAATAAGAGATAAATACATGAAAAAGAACAATAAGCAAAATCAAACTTTTAATATGAAAAAAATATATATATACTAGTCAAAATTGTTCTAAGGATTGGAAGATCATTTTGGAAATTATGCAGAAACTTTAAAAAATTAGGCACAGAATGGAAAATTAAAGAGAAAGTTTTTTTAAAAGGATGATCAATCTAGGAAGGCCAACATCTGGCTAATTAGAGTCAAGAGAAAGAAAATACGAAAGAATTATAAAAAAAAAAAAAAAAACTTTCAGAACTAAGTAACTAACTGCGTTGCCAGAATGAAAGCCCATAAAGTTATCAGGACAGTAAATGCAAACAAAGATCTGAATCAATAACATTACCATGAAATTTTCAGAGCACACAAGATGAAAAGAAAATCTTAAATACTCAAGGAGGGAGGAAAAAAAGTCACATATAAAAAATTAGAAAGCCAAAGGACATCACCCAGCAAAAACTGTTCTCAACACTAAAATATATAGGAGTAAAATATGCAAAATTCTAAAGACAGTTCTATATCCAGGAAAATTGTTAATTGAATATAAGGGTAAAAATAATTTAAAATAATTTTCTGGTATATATCTTCTAATAGTCTTTCTTGAAAAGTTATTGGAAAATATTCACTGAAACAAGAATGTAAACCAAGGAAGAAGTCACTGAATCTAAGAGGTGACCCAAAATAGAATAGGGGGGGAATTTGGAAGAATATCTGGAATGATGCTATGGAAGAGTCCTTGGAGAAGAATCTTTCCAGATTAGAGTAAGAAGATAGAGTTCTGGGAGAGAGGTATCCAGGAGAAATATGGAACTGATGAGACAATGGATGGATTTGATATGGAAATGTTCCAAAGGGTTTTATATTTGTGTTAGAAAATTTGAGGGAGGGGATCCCTGGGTGGCGCAGCGGTTTGGCGCCTGCCTTTGGTCCAGGGCGCGATCCTGGAGACCCGGGATCGAATCCCACATCGGGCTCTCGGTGCATGGAGCCTGCTTCTCCCTCTGCCTGTGTCTCTGCCTCTCTCTCTCTCTCTCTGTGTGACTATCATAAATAAATAAAAATTAAAAAAAAAAGAAAATTTGAGGGAAATTACTATTAGTGGCTTAGAATACTAGCCAATTAGAAATGGTGGCTTGGAATATAACAGCAAAGAAAAATAATTTAAATTAAATAATTTAATACCAAAGGAATAAAAATTTAGATAAGAAAGTATATTCAGTGTTCATATTTACTGTTCAGCGGTTGGCTTTCTTTCTTTCTTTCTTTCTTTCTTTCTTTCTTTCTTTCTTTCTTTCTTTCTTTTTTTAAGATTTTATTTATTCATGAGAGACAGAGAGAGAGGCAGAGACACAGGCAGAGGAGAAGCAGGCTCCATGCAGGGAGCCAGATGTGGGACTCGATCCCAGGTCTTCAGGATTATACCCTGGGCCAAAGGCAGGTGCCAAACTGCAGAGACACCGGGGTTGCCCCAATGGTTGGCTTAATAGTGAACACTACTGTGTCTTTCTGGGACCCAGCAAGGGAAATAGAGCATATTCAAAAGAGTAATTGAATATTGTTTAACAATGAGATTATTTACCTAAGTGTGGGGTGGCCTAAGGAAATCCAGAAGAGAAGGTAAAGCATCCTGAACTAGCAAGTGAGAGAAGCCTGGAGGAGCAATGAAAGGTTAGCAGAACCAGATAGGAACTGAAACCCCCTCTGGAGAGGGGCTGGCTGATAGGATCCAGGTTCAGCAGAGGCTAAACACAGTCCAGAGCATGGCAGGGCAGGAAAGGCTGCTGGGGAAGAAAACCTCATGCACTCTCATCTCTCAACTCTGAATCCTACCAGGGCTTCCCATTGACCAAATCCTAGCAGCCAGAGAGCAAGGGAGCTAACTAACTTCATAGTGATTCTACTCCCAGGGAATAGTCTTAAAGAGTGCGTCTAAAGTGAGGGTGAGAATATTCAGTTCAGTAGCAAAAATATGCATTGTTCAAATGTTTTGCTGTAAGGTAAATTCTAGTCTAAGATATGTGACTACTTATTTCACATAATAAGACAAAATCTTGGGAATCATAGAGATCTTTGGATATGAAGAATGTTTCATATCAGATATAGAATGGATTTCTGTACAACATTCACACACACTTGCTCAGTATGTTCATATGACTGACTCTTTTCTATCATTTTTAGCTTATGGACATAAATACTTTTCTCAGAAAGGCCTTCCTTCTTGAACTCTCATCTCTAATTATTCTTTTACATCACCCTATTTTCTTTCATTATTAATGGTTATCAATATTGGAACTTACTATATCTTACATTTTTCATTTCTTCCCCTTGCCTATTTTCTCCCTCCTCCCATACCTCTGTAGGTTTCCTTGAGGGCAGGGATCCTGTCTGTTTTATCTGATGATATATCCCCAGTACATAGCTGGATGTGTAGCCTAATAAATAAGACATTCTATAGAACATTGTTTAAATAATCATATGATTTCATCCTGGGTTATATGTACATATAAGGTAATCAGAAGGGGGCCTGTACAATATGGCATAAGTCTCTAGCTCAGGAGACTAGATGGAGGTATCATTAATTGAAATCAAGAGTTCAGGAGGCAGAGAAAATTATGGCTAGAGAAGTGAGTGTGGAGGAGGAAAATGTACAATTTTGACATACTGATTGGGAAGCACCTGTGGAGTATGCAGATATTTTTGTCCAGTAGGTGGTTGAAAATGTAGACTTGGGAAAAGCTCTTAATTACAGATTGAGATTTATAGGTCTTTGGTGTAGAAGGGATAGATGAAGTCATAAACACAGTTTAACTCTTGAAGGAAAATTCTGCATAGAAAGCTGACTCAAAGAGAAGCAAAATGGAAAAGAGAAGCTTAGCTATACTGTTATTATCAAAGTTTATTATGGAGCCGTATAACAGAACACACTATCTTAAGGAAGATAATACTACTACCCCAAATACATGAAGTGTCCAAGAATATTAAAGGGGTTAATTGTGTGTATTTTTGAGAAATTAGTGAACTTCTAAAAATTAATGACTTCTTGAACAACAAATTAGTTTTTCATCATAGATGGGAATAAAATTGTAAAAAATACACTAATAGTGTCATTTCTTTTCTTCTATATACCCTATACCCACAGCCAACATGGTAGATCAGGACTCTTCACGTAACTAAGTAACTAAGTAAGAGAAACATAACTATTCAGGAAAGAAACATTAACAAAAAATATAGTATTTTGTTTATGTATACACATACCTGTATATAGTCGGGCTTAAACGATGTGTATTAAATTCATCACTAGATTATTTTCAGTTCATTTCATGTTGTCTCATGCATGTTCCTTTTAAAAGTTAATTTCACATTAATATAAAAGCATTATGACTCAATGACTCTGGCATCACCATTTTGATGGCTTTTCTAATTACTTTAGTTGACTATTTCATAATTAATATACTTGAAATACCAAAATGGATGGGTAATTTTTACATCCAGATTAAATTAACTTGTAATAACCTGTAAGCTTTTATTCCAACATGTAGGAAGTAACATCTCAATTATGTGGCTCCTTCAAGATACACAATTCAGATGGAATTATGTTTACTCTATGATCGAACATAATGTTCATCAAAAGTAGCTATGAAGGAATCTATTATGTAGAGTGACCTTAAGAAGGGATTGTTCTTCATTCTGCTCATGCAACCATGCTGACACACCTCTTTCTAATTTTGAAATCATCTATGATTACCTCCCAACATCAGTGTTGAAATAGCACCATTAGTCAAGTTTCTCTATTTACTCAAAAAGAAATGTGAAAAGATGAAAATTGTGTGCTATGGCCAGTTTTTTTTTTTTAACTTGTATTTTCAAATCCCTATTTTCCAGTAAAGTCTAATTTTTTTAAGCCAGTGATGAAAACTCCATGGATCGTACTGAGAAAATTTTGGGTGACTGACATCTGGGATAAATAAATAGTATCTGAGGGGTCCCTTTTAAAGTACTCAACCTGAGTTTTGTTGACTTATACTTATGTAGCCATTTGTGATGAGGAATCTAACCACAGTTTTAACATAAATTGTAGCTTAATCTTTTACTTACGAAAACTGATGTCCACAGAAATGAAAAGAAAGTTTCCTTCTCTTAACGTATCTTTTGAAGTAGCATGCATTTTTATTTAATTTGAACTAAAATGTTAGTCACAACAGCATTGATAGCTCTTAGTTTATTTTAGCATTAGCCAATAATATTATATGTGGACAAGATAAAATAAATATTAGACTAGAATTGATAACTGCCAATAACTAATTAAATTCCTTTATGAAGCTCCTTATGTATCACAGACTTGATTATATTGTAGATAAAATAATGCACCTCTTCAGGCTATCCAACATCACACTCTTGGTGGCCCTTGCCCATAGTTAGCCTTAATCTTCTGACATCATCGTGGTAATGCGATTCTTATATAGTAGCTAATGGTTAAGTGCTCTAAAAAAAAAAAATTCTTACTGCCTCATTTAATGCTGAAAACATTTGTTCTGAATTTTGGTTGCAACTATAATATTTATTCTGAATTTTTATTAGAGCTGTAATATTTTTATAGCTAAAGATTCTGACATAGCTATCATGTTAAGGCCCTGGCCTTGAGGGAAATTTCTAATTGTTAGAATATAATTGCCTTGACAATCTTTTTGGACTCCTATCTTCTGTAGAGTATTTGGTCCAAGGTCTTTGGGTCTTTAGCAATCTGAGAATTGAACATTTACACACAATTGAGGTCTTTTTTCTCTCCTGCAGTATCTTTTAGTCTCTACTTGCTTTTCTTGCATTTTTCCATAAAGATAATTGTATACAGGAAAAGAGGTACAAGAATTTCAGATATATAGGATTTGTTTCTTTCATTTAAGGGTGGCTGGCAATTATATTAGGTATTTAGGGAGGAAAAATATTTTGTTATGCTGGACTTTAGGTTAGTAAGGATGTGAAAAAGGAAAATACTATCTTTATTCTTAGTTTGATGAAAGCCATATCTAAACTTGCTTTATCTATAACACTTTTTGGCTTCACACCAAAAGTAAAAAAAGAAAAAAACTTAAAAACTTTTAAGAAACTTTAAAAAAATCTTCTAAGAAAAAAATTTAATTTGTTATTCAATATTAGATATGTATGTTTAAAATTTTGGAAACAAGAGTAAAAATTAAATGACAAACCATCATCAGATATAACATATGCAAACAAAACCTAAAACCAGCAGAAATAAGGAAATAATAAAGAATAGAGCAGAAATAAATGTTGTAGAAACTAAAACAATAGATCAATGAAACCAGGAGGCGATTCTCTGAAAAAATTAAAAATGAGAAACTTTCTATATATCGATGCTCTTATGGGCATTCAGATGGCTCTGAATATTAGACTGCTAAGATTTTTTTCTTCCAGTTTAAGTTATGACCAGAGTATGGAATGTGGTGAGAGGAAGTGACAGAAAATATGACTGCCAAGATTGTTCTCCAACTCCGAAGAGCTTTGGATGCCAGGAGCTCTGGGTTTTGTTCTCCAAGAAAAAAAAAAAAAAAAAAAAAAAAAAAGAAATCCCAAAGTCTTTTTAAAGAGAATTCAACATGATAAATGGTTTTAAAAGATTTAAATGATTTTAAAAAGATTTGAGAAGAGTAGACAAATGTGAAGGGGAAAACACTGGCCAGAGGATTACCATATTAACCCAAAGGAGAGATTATGGGGTTCTGAATTCTGTATTGTCAATGAGAGTTTCTCACATGTATGCCAATAAGGGTCATTTCCAAGATGGGCATGTGAGGACTTGGATGTTGTTTGACTCAGAGAAGCCAGTGTAGGAGAAGAAAACAATCTTGGTGTGATGCATATCTGACACCATGCCTGGCATGGAATCATCATGTAGAGCATTGCAACTATCTTACCAAAACAGAATATTATATGAAAGGGGACTAAGGAAAAAATAAAAGTCTGTTTGAACAGTAGAACCCAAATTACAAATAAAGGTATGGTGTTAAAGATGTTTTGAATTGCTGTAAATGTAGATTTTTTAAAAAGATGTTGTTTATTTATTCATGAGAGACAGAGAGAGGAGAGAGAGGGGCAGAAACAAAGATAGAGGGAGAAGCAGGCTCCCTGCAGGGAACCAGTACAGGACTCTAAGCCAGGACCCTGGGATCACAACCTGAGCCGAAGGCAGATACTCAGCCACTGAGCTACCCAGGTATCCCAAATGTAGATTTTTATTCTTTATTCTTTTTATTTTTTCAAAATATTTTATTAACTTGAGAGAAAGAGAGAATGCACTGTCTGCTCATGTGTCGGGATGGGCAGAGGGAGAGGAAGAAGCAGACTCCCTACTGAGCAGATAGCTGGATAGCTGCTGGTGGGTGGATTTCAGGAGCCTAAGATCATAACCCGAGTTAAAGGCAGATGCTTAACCTAACCAATTGAGCAATCCATGTGCCCCTAGACTTTAAAAATATTTTTTAAAAACTCAAGAGAAACAAAAATATGATTAGGAAAATATGTTTTATCCCTAAAATACTTTAAAATGTAATGTTAAAGATACCAATTTGGTATTACTCTATTAAAATTGATTTTTCTGAGGCCCAAAATACTGTTAGATGCATATAAAATCATATGCAAAAAAATTCATATCTGCAATCCAATTTTAGAACCTCAAAAGAACATTACCTTTAAATTTTCATTTTGGTCCTATTAACAAAGGAATTCAAAATTGATTGTTAGAAACCTATAGGAAATGACATTTTTTAAATTCGATTTTTTTTGGCCAATAATTAAATGGTGGCATGCTTCATTTAAAGTTGAACTTTTTAAATGCTACATCTGTACTTTTATTTTTAATAATAAAACTTTATGACCATCAGGAAGAATTTTATAGGAGACAACTTTGCGATGTACTTGGTTACTTCTTGCCAACCTCGTATCCATATTTACTGAGGCAGGGACTGTACTTTGTATTTTTACTTAAGCCAATAGTTCTCAAAACTTTATTGTTTATAAAAATCATGCATATGTGTGTAAAATAATGCTAGAAAGAGAGTTTGTTAATGTGATAACCTGTTGTTCTGAGAGTTTGATAAAACTCTGGGTAACAGCTATCTTGCTGTGGTTTTGGTTTCTCTTTTATTTCACATCTTATCACGAGGCTATTCGGACTGGGTCAAAGGTGTTTTACCTTATTATCTTAGAGGGTTTGGGAGCATCTTTGCAAAGAATGGTCTTCTATGTTGTCTATCTTAATTATTTGTATGGCCAACAAGGGGAGGAGACTGTATAGAGTATTCCTAACTGAGAGAAAGAAATGATTCCCTGAATATTACTGTATGTGTGTGTGTGTGTGTTTTGATGGCCTCATCAATCACTTCTTATCATCTCAAGTAATAAGTTACATTTACTTTAAGTGCGGATTGTTTTTTTTGTTTTTTTTTTTTCCGCAGTTTAAGCAGTTTACAATGGAAGCTTTGGCTCTCTCAGAGCTTTTATGAATTTCTCTGGAAACTCTTAGCAATGTACTTAGTTCTGGAATGCTTGCTATCAAATGGAAGAAGAGAAGCTTTTAGAAAGCAGGATCCTTTCCAGTAGTTTACGTGTGAAATAAATTGTGCTTCCTCACATCTGTACTAAGAAAGCGAAGGAGATATTTTGAGCAGTCACTAAAGTAAAAATGCTTCTGTCATATAGACTGTAAAGAACACATAAAGATAGAAGAAATCCTGTAACTATCTTCTAGAAAGCTCAGCAAATGGACACATGAATTATCTGTGTGTTTACTATTCTGCAGTGAGAAGCTTCTTTAAGGTCTGTGCAAGTCTCTTCACCTTAAAAAGATGGATCACTAGTTCCCTGACACCTCAATGATAAACTAAAAATATAACTCAATATCGATGCCTTGCAAACTCCAGTTGCTCTAATGATGTAAGGTCAAGGCAAAAAGAAGAAAGATATCTGGATTATTGAATCTAGCAGTAAATTTTATTGGAGTTTTCTAATTATAGATAGGGAAAAATTAACGAAAACAAAGTATACTTAATAGATCATAGAAGCAATAGTCTAAGAAAAAGTGTAATTCTTGAGAAATATAATAAAGGCAATGTAACATTTCCCAAGCAAATTTTTTTTGAAATCTATTCTCAAAAAATTTGAGTGGAATCAGTCAAATTTCGTTTTTATAGAAAAAGTATCTGTCTAAGGTACTTGAGTTAAGGATTCCTTAGGCATCACACTCAGGAATTCAGTCTCATGGCTCAAGTACCAGGTCAAGCTCCACAAACTCAAGGTCATCTCTGTCCAGTTTCTGAGGATAACATATAGGAGAGTACAAACCAGCCTTCTCAAAGACTGTGACAGTGTCTACTCCTTCAAATCATTCCCAAACTTGCCCTTTACCCATAACATCCATCACATATCCTATTACAAGCCTATATTTTCTGAAACATAAAATGCCTACCCATATACATCAAGGCTATATTTATTGATAAGGCCAGAGCCTCATTATAGAAGTTACTTAGGAGTATATCTTTAATTTTTGGTTATATATTTTAATCAAAGAAATCTGAATCAAAACAACACTTGATCTTGTAGTGCACTGTTGGTGGTCATTAAATGACTGATGCTATCTTATTTTTATGGAATTTTTTAAAAGAAAACTTGAACTATGTCTCATAAAAGCTGGGATGAGATTTTGTCTAATTTTTGATGAATAAAATTTATTTCAATGCCTAGATACACAATCTTGTAACATGTTAATATTATCCTCTTTTAAAAATAATCTTCAGAGCAACCCATGGGGCAGACTGTTAGCCTTGAGAAATTTGGGAACTAATGATTATTAAAAGTTGCTTACAGGGATAAAATGTGACCCTAGGGGATATTTATTTTTTATGTTATTAAAATCTATTCTTCTTCAAAACCAATAACACTGATCATTCAAAAGAAAAACATGAATTAACTTTATATTAAACTTTTGCCTAAAAGATACCCAGACCAGATTTTATTGGGACTTTCATATGTTTTTTTTTTTCTCAACATATAGTGGATTGCCAAGAGCATTAATAATGCAAATCTGTGTTTGAACACAAATGACTCCCTACAAGGCCTGTTTTGATTATTAATGGAATTAATTATCTCTCTGCTCCATGCAGTTACTGTGGTTTGGAATAACAGTTAATAATGAAAGACCAAGGCAAATTTTAAAAATAGCATCTTTAATAGTATACATTCTATCACACAAAGAATCAGTGAGCAAATATTGTGGAGACAATGCCTTCTCCCTTTTTACTCATCATTAAGAAACGCCTCTCCAATAGGAGTGTATCTTATTGTCATTTTCCAAACACAGAAAAATAGACTGGGATGTTCAGAAGAGCCACCCATTCTGCCAAACTAGAAACTCAAAATCTATCATGTTGCCCAAGTTATTTTCAATCAACCAACTGGGAAGTTATGCTAGCAGTGGAATTGTGAGGCCAGCCCCTTCCCAAAGACCTCAGAATTGCTTTGAAGTATAGAACATTCTGCTTTCTTTCAGAGTTTCAGAAGCTACAGGTCTTTACAGAAAGAATACTACACAACCCAGTGGTTTTATTATGGAAATACGCTTTAGATGTGATAATTTGATGAAAGTAGACTAAAGCAAAGAAGGCCCAGTTTATGCATAAACTGTATTCTTCAATTATCTATATATACCTTCAATCTGTCTACATATATATATATATATATGATTGATAATCTCTGTCTCCAGGCATGGAGGAGATTGGCACTCCTAGATGGGAGACCACTTCACTGCACTTTTATAAAAGACTTTTGGACACTAATGATGTGCTGTCATCATTGATTTGACCATTTTCCATTTACCCTGAACTGTAACATGCCATTGAAAAGACCATTGGTAACAGTTTCTAAGATTGTAATAGTTAACCATGTTTCTGTAACACTGATATTGCTTTATTAACAATTCTTGTTCACAGTAGCACTATAATTAGTATAATTATTTACCTAAGATGTACTTATTATGGTACATACTTTCAGTAACAAAAGATTCCTGGAAATATACTCTTCAATATTTTAGATTATTTAAGATCTCTTACTATCTGTAGTATAACATTACATCATAGTACCAGAAAAAAAATGCACATATATTGGTATGTTTCTAGGAAAAGTCTCTATTTCCAGGGGTAAATTTGGTGAAGGCCCAGTATCTCCATTCTAAAACCCACTGTCTTTGGATACTTTCAACTAGCAGAGTTACTTTCAAAAAAAAAAAAAAAAAGTCTGGAATTTTCTGACTTTACAGTCTAAATGGCAGAGCAGTGATACCGGCAAAATTTGATTCTATCTTAGTTTCCTCTTTAGTGCACTTTCTCCAGGAAAGTGTTATTCCAGAGATTACTAAGGTTTAAATGGCAAGAGGGAATTATAATCAGATATTCCAGTTCATACCCCAATTTAAGTCAGTTTATGTTTGGTTGCTTGTTTTTAAAGTGAATGCTCAGAAAATTCTTATTTTCAGTTTAGTTTACACAAAGGATTTTTTCCATTAATTTCAAAATCTTTCCTACCTAGAAATGAAATGATGAAATGCTCACAGATAATTTGTCTCAGTGTAATGGTCAGAGTCAAATAGATCAGTTAGAGATAAAAAGATCAGAGGAGCTTGGGTGGCTCAGTTGGTTAAGCGTCTGCCTTCTGCTCAGGTCATGATCCTGGAGTCCCAGGATTGAACCTTGATTCAGGCTCCCTGCTCAGTGGAGTCTGCTTCTCCTTCTGACCCTCCCCCCTTCTCGTGTGCACGCTCTCTCTCTCAAATAAATAAGATCAAAAGAACAAGAAGAAAATCAATACTGTATCATTCTGATAACTGGTGATGTTTTTACTACATGAAAGATTAGGATATTTCTGACTATAACAATACCACTGGGTACATAGGAGCAAACTTATTCCAGGTATCCTCTTTTTCTAGTACTTGGTGCCATTTAAAAAATGTATTTGAAAGTTACTTATTTCTCTAAACATGTACCCTAAACCTTAAAAGTTGCAAAATACTTCTGATTATGACAAAGATACTCCTAGGAATTCACTAGGAACCTGTTTATAATTCTTTCTTATAAAAAAAAAAAACATGAAGAATGCAGCAGGCAAGTGAAGTCATATATGTTGTATGCATTTTAGACTTTATATACTCAAAGCTGGAGAGAAATTCAACCTGTTTTACTATTTAAGACATATACAATTTATCACAAATCTTAATTTCATTGTCCTCTACAACTTGACATGGTTAGCAGTTTTGATGCACAGTTTGCAGACACTAGTGTAGTTTAAGAAAGGAAAAACAAGCTGAAAGGCCTGGGTTTATTTGGGTTTTGTTAGGCTGCTATGCTGCACAAGATGGGCCTAGTGTGGAGTTAGCAGCACACAATCAGTTTTGCTATAATCATAAAATAAAAAGAGAGGCAGCAAGGTAGAGAAAGGGAGCCTGGGGTGAAGGGCAGGCAGGCACAGGCTGCAAAAAAGGATTTTAAGAAAGTTAACTTTGCAAATGTTTTTTCAACAAACTGTGATTTCTCTTCATGTATTTTTAAAGCCTACCTAGTTTTTTTTTCTAATTTTTAATAAAATTTACCCTTCCAATGATTTCCAAGTGTATGGTACAAGATCATCAACCATATGCATGTTGTTGTGCAACAGACTCCCAGGCCACTGCCCTGATCCTGCACAACTGAAAATATACCCAGTGATCGACTCCCTATCTCCACCCTACCCCTCTTCCAGCCCCTCATAGCCACCATTCTACATCCTGGTCTATGTGTGTGACTCTTTATATACCTCATTCGAGGAGAGTCATGCAAAATTTGTCTTTTGGGGACTGACTCATTTCACTTAGCATTATGTCCTCAGGGTTCATCCATACTGTGGAATGACAGTATTTCCTTCTTTTCTTAAAGCTGAATAATATTCCACTGTATTTATATACCACATTTTCCTTCTCTGTTCATCCTTCTGTAGACATTTAGGTGGCTTTCACCTCTAGGCTATTGTGAACAACTCTTTTCATGTAATTCTAAATTCAGTTGGAAATTGCAAATTGTTCTATCTCCAATTTGTCTTACGTTGTTACCTTGCTTTCCTTTCTTTTTTTAAAGAGATTTTTATTTATTCATGAGAGACACAGAAAGAGAGGCAGAGACATAGGCCAAGAGAGAAGAAGACTCCCTGTGAGGAGCCTGATGCGAGACTAAATCCCAGGACTCCAGGATCACGACTTGAGCTGAAGGCAGATGCTCAACCACTGAGCCATCCAGATGCCCCTCCATTTTTTTTTAGTTTTTGGCCAAGTTGTTGAAAATCTGTATATGTGCTGAGTTAATGATGTTGACCACAGATTTTTTATTTTTCCATATTCAATGCAGACATGTAGATAACAATGAGATAGTCCTGGTCAATGTGAAATAGCACTGTGATCTGACAAGTAATGGAATGCTGTTGTCCTTGCAGGACGAATCTGCTCCAGCTGACAAACAGTGTAAACCAGAGCCAGCCCAGGCCACTTACTCCACCTCAGCTGTATCAGGCTCCCAGGAGGTGTTGTACATCAACGGAAATGGGACCTACAGTTACCATAGTTACAGAGGGCTAGGCGGGGGCCTGCTCAATCTGAATGATGCTTCCAGTAGTGGTGAGTCTTTACTATTTATTGTGCTTTTTCTGTCCATGTGGGGATAGCAAATTCTCTAAATCTGAGAGGAAGAAATGAATTTACTGTGATAAGCAATAGTACCAATCTGCTAAAAACAAGACAGCTTAATACATAACATTTGTCTCCCTCCAAGGATATTTCCCAATTGTCTTGCTGTTTCCAAAAGTAGCAGCACTATTATACAACTGAATACTTGATGTTCTGTACTCAAAAATTCTCAACTAGAGAAATAACAATTTTTTAAACCAAATAGTTATACGTCCTTCCCCCAAAGCTGTAATGCACTATTCGTCAAGAATAATGACCTATTTTCTCAATGTTCAAAGAGGTTTTTAATTTGGAAAATGTGAGGCACCAGGAACTTTATTGACTTTATGAAACACAACTAGTCATATACCTAAGAACATACAAACAGAGACACCACATAAACAACCCGTGCACCCGTGGTTCTCCATGCTCCACCAGCAGTAAAGGGTTTACTGGAGGCAGCTCATACTGGCTCATGCTTGATAAAGTTTTAGGAATTTCTTGAGTCTATGTGCCAAAATGAGTTCCAAATGTGTAATATAAAAGGAATAAAATATATGGATGAATTTCTTATAACTGCATTGTAGGAAAAGTTTTCCTAAAGTATACTTAAAATCCGGGGAGGGGGGAGTTCCATTTCATATACAAACACACACATACACACACTTTTTTATGACAGAAAACATTTTATACAAAGTAAAAAATAAATGACAAACTGGGAAAATTATTAGCTACCTATACTACAAAAGGTTAATAAGCCAATACATGAGGTTCTTCTGAAAGAAATACCCCAAAGTATATATAAAAAGAATAAGGCTAGAAAATGAAAACACAATTCCCAAAGAAAGCAATGCAAATGTCTCTTAAATATGGATAAATTTACTTAACCCCACTCACACCTAATAAGAGAAAAGCAGATTAGCAAAAATCCAAATATTTACACAATAATCTTTTGACAAGGCTGTGGGGGGAAATGAGGACTCTCATGCATAGTTTGTACAGTGCAAAAGTTGGGATGGAATTTGGCAGTATCTGGAAATGTTAAATATGCATTTACCATTCAGTCCAGCAATCTCTTTAGGAATCTCTTGTTAGGAATTTATCTCAAAAAGACATATGCACAAAGCTATCCATTGTAGTGTTATTTTTAAATGCAAGAAAAAGGGATTACCAATGAAAATGTCCAAAATAAAAATGTCCCATCAATTGATGGTTAGTTGATTCATTTTGAGTACATCCAAACAAGACAGTAACATGCAACTATAAAAAGTGATGAAGAATCTCTTTATACCTCCAAATGCTGAAAAGCCCCTATAGTATGCTAATATTCATTAAAGAAGGATTTATATAATTAAAAAAAAGTTTGCATAGAGGCAGGAATGGGGGAGAACAGTATGGAGAAAGAAATACAAGCCAGAATTCTGTGATTATACTTGGTTTTTGTATTTTGTTTTATAAATTTAACTTTGAACAATTTAAATACATAATTATAAATGTAACTGACTTTAAGAATTCCTGATATTGAAAGAAAAATGATACAGATGAATTTTTATCTGCTTAATGAGTGGTTGGCATAACCTCCACACAGAACTTTTCCAAATGAGTTCAAAAACCATAATTTGACTCCATAGCATACAAGTCTATCATAAGACCTTTAACTATTTTCAGTAATCACATTATTATTTTGAGACTGTTTGTGCATGTGGTTTAAAACAATTTTACAATTATGTTGATACAGTGAAAGTTGGAATTTTTAGCAGGGACAAAGTAGATATAAATTTAAAAGCAATACGTTCAAGCAAAAGCTCCATAATCTTGTATTTGAATTGGTAGTATCAGTGAGAACTTAATTCATTATTTGTTAAAAAAAAATGTTTCATTTTCTACTGAAAAGTGCCTGAAAATAAAGACCAATTTAAATTTGAATATTTGAATTAGGCTTTGTGAGCTTTTGACATATTTGGGAGGAAATTGCATTATTAATGTCAAAGGAGTATATACTCTAGAAAATCACTTACCCTTCTAATACTGGAAATATGCTCTGGGTGTGTTCAGGGGTACTCTGCTTGGAAGGCTGGGGCTCTTTGGTTCTGCTTTCAAATTAAAGGTGCTCTAAGGACAGGATCACAGAGCTTGCACTTGAATCAGTTGCCTCCAACTCAAAAGAGGGGTGCTTCAAGTGGAAGGGGGAAAAAAGGAAATTATCTTATTTTGAAAAGAAACTAAGTTTCAAGTGTTTTTCAATTTTTCCAAAGGCAATGAGTCTTCTTAGTTGTTTCCAAGTCTTATTTGTATTCATACAGCAAATCATCAGGAACGAGAAAGTTCAGTACTAAATAGGGACAACCCATAAACAGAAGCTGAACATTCCTTAGCCAATAAAGCTAGAAACTAACAATTCTTTTTAAATATTTGACATGGGAGGTAAGAACTGATAGTTTAGAACTCAACCACCAAATCAAAACATTTTTTAATAAATTTATTTTTTATTGGTGTTCAATTTACCAACATACAGAATAACACCCAGTGCTCATCCCGTCAAGTGCCCCCCTCAGTGCCCATCACCCATTCACCCTCACCCCCCGCCCTCCTCCCCTTCCACCACCCCTAGTTCGTTTCCCAGAGTTAGGAGTCTTTATGTTCTATCTCCCTTTCTGATATTTCCCACACATTTCTTCTCCCTTACCTTCTTTTCCCTTTCACTATTATTTATATTCCCCAAATGAATGAGACCATACAATGTTTGTCCTTCTCTGATTGACTTACTTCACTCAGCATAATACCCTCCAGTTCCATCCACGTTGAAGCACATGGTGGGTATTTGTTGTTTCTAATGCCTGAGTAATATTCCATTGTATACATAACCACATCTTCTTTATCCATTCATCTTTCGATGGACACCGAGGCTCCTTCCACAGTTTGGCTATTGTGGACATTGCTGCTATAAACATTGGGGTACAGGTGTTCCGGCGTTTCATTGCATCTGTATCTTTGGGGTAAATCAAAACATTTTGAGGAAAAGTGTATTGACTGTAGATTTTACTGACAGAAACTTTGTTTTTTTAGACTAAAGTGGTCATTCATTTATTAATGTATTTAACATCAATACCAATCACTTACTGAGTCCTTGTGGTGCTTCATGTAATTTCCATTTATTCCTTACACAGTCCTCTGAGATATGTTTTGCAGTTTTGTGGAAGAAGTTTATAAAATTGAACTTGCCCCAACTTAAAAAAAAATAATGCTTAGGCACCACTTCCTTTTTTCTTAGAATGATTGAAACCCATTTTGTGAGGCTCAGAGACATTGAGTAGGATTTTCTCAAGGTCCCTCCTTAATAAAGGGAAAGGCCAGGATCTGAGCACAGGCTTTCTGACATCAGAAGCCACATTGTAAAGTAAACCACTTAGCTAACAATGTGTGCAAACAAGAAAGTACTGAAGTATGTGATTGCCTCTGGTAGGAACTAATCTACTTTTGTCTCCAGAGACCCTTCTATTCTGGACATTTTATACAATGAGTGAATAATACAATATGTGGTCTTTTATGTTGAGCATCTTTCATTTAGCATGATGTTTTAAAGGTTCATCTATATTATGGTATGAATCAGTACTTCACTCTTTTTTATTGCCAAGTAATGTTCCATTCCGTGGCTATGTCAGATATTGTTTAGCCATTCAGTTAATGGACACTTGGATTTTTTTCACTTTGAGGTTTCTATGAATAATGCTATAAACATTTGTGTACAAATTTGTGTATATGATTCTTTTGAGAATATACCTAGGAGTGGAATTGCTGGTTCATTCATATGGTAACTCTATGATTAACACTTTGAGGGAATAATAGACTGAATATGAGATATTTTTTTGTTATCAATCCTTAATACATTTTCTTGACTGTCTTGTAATATTTACAGTACAAGCTTGCACTTCTTTTATTGCTATTTCCTTTTGTGATGCTACTGCAGATGGAATGTTTTCCTTAAAATATTGTTCTATATTTTTCTATTTTTGGAAGAGTTTGTAAAGTAGTGGTATTCTTTAAATGTTTGGTAGAATTCAGGAACGATGATACCTGTGCCTGGGTTTTTCTGAGGGGTTTTGATCACTAATCCAGTCTCTTGTTATATTGTCTATTTCTTCTTGAGTCAGTTTAGGTAGTTTTATATATTTCCAGAAATTTGTCCATTTCAACTGAATTATCTAATTTACTGACACAGTTCATAGGATTCCTTTATAATCCTATTTTCACAAGCTCTGCTCCCTCTATAATTTCCGCTTCTAGTTATTTGAGTTCTCCTCTCTCTTCTGGGTGACGTTAGCTAAAGACTTGTCAATTTACTTGATCATTTACTTGGTCATTTCAAAGAGAAAGCTTTTAGCTTCATTTTTTTAAATTTATTTATTCAGAGAGAGAGAGAGAGAGAGAGAGAGGCAGAGACACAGGCAGAGGGAGAAGTGGGCTCCATGCAGGGAGCCCGACGCGGGACTCGATTCTGGGTCTCCAGGATCAGACCCCGGGCTGCAGGCGGCGCTAAACCGCTGCGCCACCAGGGGTGCCCGCTTTTAGCTTCATTTATTTTCTGTGTTTTTCTACCCTCTATTTCATTGATTTTTTACTCCCATATTTATTATTTCCTTCATCTTGCTTATACTAAGTTCAGTTTGTCCATAGTTTCCAGTTGAAAATAAATTGGAAAGTTAAGACATTTATTTGAAGCCTGCTTTTTCTTCATATGTAGCTAATTACAGCTATAAATTTCCTTCTAAGCATTGCTTTATCTGCATTACAAAGGTTTTGGTATATTGTGTTTTTGTTTTCATTCACTTTAAAGTGTTTTCTAATTACCTTTGTCATTTCTTCTTTGACCCACAAGTTATTTAGGGATATGTTGTTTAATCACCACTTATTTGTGAATTTCCCAAATTTATTTAATGATTTCTAATTTTATTCCACTGTGATTGGAATACATACGTTATATATTTCAATCCTCTCAAGTTAATTGAAGCTTGTTTTATGATCCAGCTTGTGATCTATCCTAGATAATGTCACATGTGTACCTAACAAAGATGTGTATCCTGCTGTTGATTGTTTGGCTGGTTGTAAATGCATATTAGGTCTCCTTGGTTTATAGTGTTGTTCTAATATTCTATATTCTTATTGATCATCTGCCTAGGTTTTATGTCCATTATTGAAAAAAGGTTATTGAAGTCTCCAACTACTGTTATTGAACTGTTTACTTTGCCTTCATTTCTAATAGTTTTGTTTCATTTGAGAATTTACCATTAGGCATATTTATTGTTTATATCATTATATCTTATTGATGGATTGACTCTTTTATCATTGTGAAATATCCCTCTTTATAACTTCTTACATCTATCTTGCCTAATATTAGTTATTTCTATAATATTGTGGTAGTCCTGAAAATGAAGACAAGAGGGCAAAACTTTGGATGTGGAAGTGACACATAAAAGAATATAGGACAGGGATCCCTGGGTGGCGCAGCGGTTTGGCGCCTGCCTTTGGCCCAGGGCGCGATCCTGGAGACCCGGGATCGAATCCCACATCGGGCTCCTGGTGCATGGAGCCTTCTTCTCCCTCTGCCTATGTCTCTGCCTCTCTCTCTCTCTCTGTGACTATCATAAATAAATAAAAATTTTTTAAAAAATGTTGTTTTCTTTAAAAAAAAAAAGAATATAGGACAAATTGAGTATTTCTCACCTCTACTCAAATACTACCAAAATAATTTGTCATTTTTCCATAAAAGGCTGTGTAATTTTGGGAACCCAATGCCAAATGAAAAATAGGTCTTCTTATTTAAAAAGTAAGAATATCAAGATGATGATAACAGAGCATTACACAAGGCATGGGACTCTTTTGATCACAGGATCCTGTGGGACTATACATATTTCATGCCCCACTTTGCTCCTCTGACTTGTTAAGCAAATTGGAGGAAGCACTGTGTTTTCATGAAAAAGGCAGATAGTTACTGGTGAGAAGAAAGATAATGAGAATAGTTTGAGTTTTTTGAGGAGAGAGGAGAGAATGTTGGAGCAGCTGCCAATGATGAGTCAATATTGAGAAGGAATTTAAAGGAAAAAATTTGCTATGAATTATTAATAAGTGGGGTGCCAAAATTTTTTCTTGCCCTTCAACTCATTCTCCACATAGGAACCAAAGTAAGTTTAAAGAAAAGAGAAATCTGATTACATCACTTATTATCTAAGCCCCTCCCCCCCTTTTTTTTTTCATCTAAAACCCTTTTATAGCTCTCCTTGTTCCTGGAAAATGACCTTACCTACCACTTTATGCCTCAAGGTTCACTCACCTGAACTTTTCTTGGACTTGCCCTTTTCACCCTCATATCCATCATTTATTGCTCATCTTTTGAATCTTGAATTCCTGAAGTCTAGATTAAATATAGTCATAATTTTCATAGCATTCTTTGAAGCATGAACCACAGCACATGCACACACACACACACTACACACTCCTAAACACATTCTTACACATATGTAATCACAATACATTGGTATCCACTCTTCAATTTTATTGCTCAATGCTACTCAAAAGCCACATTGGAAATCGAGTATAGATCCTTTATCAGATTCTAACCATACAAGTGGTTAGAAAGTAAGTTTTATAAATTGGCAGTTTAAATGTAGGTACTATGGTACTATGATGAAGTTTACCTCGTCTGTAAGTTACCCCTCCCACCAAAACCTATCATCGGATGATAGGCCTAAGGGGATTTGAGAAATAATTCAATAGAAACCTCTTTATTTTTAAAAGGCTATAACAAAATAAGCCAGAAAAGTAAGGTGACTTGCTCAAGGTCACACAGGCTGACTTTTTTGGTTATTGGATTAATACATCTTTTGGTTTTTGTGTGTTGCTATAAAGATCTCTTAAGGACACAGTAAAGAACAACTTTGAACAATTCAGACTGTGTACTGTAGCAAAAAAACAGGAGTAGCAGAATAACCAGTGTGGTATGCAACAAATTTAAAATGAATGGCTTTCTTTGAGCATTGTTTTTGGGATAAGTGTAATGGAGTTTTTGGGTTTGGTTTTATTTTTTTTAAAGAGGCAAAAGACTAGTCTTGGGAAATAACAACTTCAGGATTAAACCAGGGAAAATTTTTCTACCTTGTGTCTGAAAAATAAGCTATAGTAATGGTAGCAAGGCAAATGGTTAATTTCAGGTTGTGAAGGAGCTCTAAATAATTTTTTTTTTCCCCAAAGGCACATCCTACCTGTAACACTGGTAATGGCTACTGCTATTTTGATAGTGTTTAGTTTTTGCTTGTTTTAAGCACAGAATGAAAGCTTGATTCAGGTCCACAATTTCCTTTATTTGGGGACTTTCTTTATAAATTCTGGAAACCCCTAACATATTTTGACTTTTAAAAATGGTATTATCCTTAGCTTATTTCTTCAATTTTAAGACATTAGAATAATCATTCCCTGTAACAGATTTGGAGCTGTGGAGAAAGAAACTATATACATATACATAAATCTTGAGAGCTAAAAAGGACATAGCAGAAGATTAGCATTATATGAGATGCCAGCATCAAATCTGATGGCTGACAACTCCAGTTACTCTAAATTTGAGAATTCTTGATTTTAGGATTTGTGGAGATCTTCTGAGAAGTGTTGAACAGAGCAGCAACTTTCAAGATGCAAAGGTGAATTAGCTACACATCTGAATTTATAAAGCAGATGAAGACAATTAGAAGTTAAATTATTAAATGGGAAGCATGATGTGGATTAGCTATCCAAATAGGAAGGCAAAGATTGAAGGAGATACAATGTTTGTAAAACCTTCTAGGCTAACATAATAAGAATATGAACCCTGTAGATTGTGCTACATTCAAAAAGAGCATGAGGGTAAAAGAATGAGAAAGGAAGGCTACCTTAACAGCATTTGGACTTAAAGAGTCCAAAGATTTAAGAACTTTGGATTCTCATTTTCAAATCACTTTCTTAATTTCTTTTGTAATTTATTTGGGCTGCTGCTATAACAAAAATACTATAAACTGAGTAGCTTAAACAACAAACCTTTATTTCTCAGAGTTCTGGACGCTATGGAGTCCAAAGTTCCAGTGCTGGGCAGATTTAGTATCTGGTGAGAACCACTTCCTGGCTCCTAGTGGACCACCTTTTCTCCATGTCCCCACACAGTAGGATGAGTGGGGCCTCTCTGATAAAGGCACTCCTCCCACCCTTAGAACCCAACCACCTTCCAAAGGTCTTACCTCCACATACCATTACACTGGAGATTAGGTTTCAATATATGAATTTTGAAAGAAAGGTGAACATTCAGTCCAGAGCAAGCACTTAAAGAAAAACAAAGTTGAGTAAAGGCAGAATCACTGACCTCAAGGAACTTCCAGATCAAAATGAGATAAAATTTTCTTCCTCTCCTTGGGCAGCCCCGTTGGCTTAGCAGTTTGGCCCTGCCTTCGCCCCGGGATGTGATCCTAGAGACCCGGGATCGAGTCCCAAGTCGGCTCCCTGCATGGAGCCTGCTTCTCCCTCTGCCTGTGTCTCTGCCTCTCTCTCTCTCTCTCTCTCTCCCTCTCTCTCCCTCTCCCTCTCTCTCTGTCTCTCTCATGAATAAATAGGTAAAATCTTTTTAAAATTTTTCATTTTCTTTCTCTTCTTGTGTAAATATCAGAATCCTTTAAGATTCTGATGAAGTAGTACTTCCTTGGGGAATCCTTACTGTACCTTGCCACCCTTCCACCCTTTTGGAGAACAATTATTCTCCTGCTTATGCTTCTATTCTAGCATTTGTCTCATTGAATCAAGACATAGGTTTTCAAATATTTTCCCTAGATAGACGTGTACTCCTTGAAAGCAGAAACTCTGTCTTGCTCTCTATTGCATCCCGTGAATAAACATAAGTGCTCAACCATATTGGCTTAATGAATAATAAATTCTTAAAAATAGAACACTTGCTAAAGAAGTTAAAAAGGTGCAAACTGAATTATTTATGTATATTGGATGGTACGGGTGAGGGTTTATTTTAAATAAAGCAAAGGAATGAGAAGCAAGAAGAAAGACAAAACTGAATTTGGAGATTCTGTGGGTGAAAGAGGGAGACTCCATGAAGTTTTACTAATTGATTAATTTTGAGGGTAATAACAATAGGAAAAACTTGCCCCTGTTGGAGACTTCATAGCAAGGAAAGGGTGCCCTTCAAATCCTTTGTTAGCCAACCTCCATTTGTTTAGAGCTGGCAAGGGTCTGCACCCAACAATCCAAATTTTCAAGTTGGAGTGTTATCAAAATGACAGCAGTTACAATTTGTATAAAGAATTTATTCAAATTATCAAACTGAAATGAGAAGCAAGCAAGCAGCCAATCCTCTCGTTATTATCACATCCAATTACATGGGACTTTGGAAAGCTTTCTTTCTATCAGGAAGTTCACACTGAGCTTTCTAAAGAGGGCAATTGCGGTTTGCTGCAGTTATCCATTGGATCTCTTGAGTCTAAATTATATGCATAATGCATAAGTTAACTACTGATGTTTCCTCTCCACAAACTCCATTGGGCAGACTTTTCAATTTGTTTTTCAACTCTGATATAAACTGGGCTGATATACAGACCGAAATTTAACAAGACCAAATTGTAGTAATAATGACCCATAATAACTAACATTTGTGTGGCAATTTCTAGTTTGCCTGAATCTTTACATCCATTATCTTTTTTGCTCCTCACAAATATTCAGGGTTGTTGGCTGTCAAGATGCTTTGGATCAGAACCTATTATTATGAGTCTAAGGAAGCTTGGCCATAAGTTTCACTACCATTCTAAAGCCCATTGATAGTGATATGCCTGGCTTTGTATATGGATATTGCTGCCCTTCGGCATCAACATTTTGAAACATCACTTGTCATCTGAAATTTTCAGAGGAGACCTTCTATTCATGTGCTGTCTTCACTTCTCATCTATCACTCACTCTTCAATCCACAATAGCAGGCTTCTCCTCCACCATTTTGCTGAAACTGGTCAGGTCAAGTTTATCAATGATTTTACTTGTCAAACCATAGATGATTTTTCCCTTTATCTTACCAGGTTTCTTGGGCATATTTGTATCTGTTGATGATTAGAGACTTGAAGCATCCACCTTTTTGGCTCCCATGATAATATACTCTCATGTCACTTTGCTCCTCAGATGATTCTTCTCTCACTGTATTCCTGGGCTTTCTCTCTCTACTCATGCCCTCCATACTGGGATTCTCCTAGCATATCCTGCTCTTGTCTCTTTACTTATCTTGTTCTGCACACTGCTTAAAGGTGAGCCTACCAGCTCTTGTGGTTTTAGAATATGCCAAAAGTGGTATATCTCACCCCTATTTCACCCTGAGCTTCAGATTTTATATCAAGTTGTCTACCAGATAGCCAAGAAAATATAGACATCCCAAGAAAATTCACATTCAGTTATTTAACAATGAATTCTTCATCTTGATACCTTCTATTGCCTGTCTCAGGCTGCCTCATTCAGGAATGCCCTTCCCTGGACCTGACTCATGACAGCTCTTGTTCTCATTGATAATTTTCTGGTTGCCTCCCCCACTTAAGTTGTCTTCCTATATGTTCCCATAATGCCATGGGCATACTTCTTATTTAACCTGTTAAATGCTCTTCTCTATACTGGACAGGCAAGGTGATTTTTTTTTTTTTTACTAACATAACACCAGCATCAATAAATAATAGGTTTATATTTATGCTCAACGAATATTGAGCAGATAAATGACTCAGGAAGAAATTGTTCTGGAACGCCTGGGTGGCTCAGTGGTTGAGCATCTGCCTTTGGCTCAGGGCATGATCCCAGGGTCCTGGGAGAGTCTCACAGCCCCCTTCTCCCTCTGCCTATGTCTCTGCCTCTCTCTGTGTGTGTCTTGTGAATAAATAAATTTAAAAAAAGAAAGAAAGAAATTGTTCCAATAAAATATTACTTCTTTAGAGAACTTAAATCCTATTGAGCATAGTAATCATCAGTTGAGGATGTCTTCTCTGTTTCTCTCAATACCCTGAAGAGTACAATACTGGAAGAAGAGAAGTGTTTTCATATCAAACATTTCAGACAAATGTTTTGAAATACACATATTCCATTTCAAAATGTATTCAGCTTTAAGTTCCCTGATTCAAGAGAGAAATGTTTACGTAGTTGTCCGGGGAACTGGCAAGGTGCTCTTTATACATTTACCTTATCCTCATAATGACTTGTTCTGGTTCATGAGCCGAATGCAAAGTGGTACAGAGGCATGGGGGAGGGATTCATCATCATCCTGCTCCAATAGACCAGCTGGCTGTTTCTGTTGTGTGAAAAATACATTAGATGTATTATGTAAAATTGTGTACATAATGATTTTACAAAGTAGAACCTAAAAGTGATTCACAGAAGTTAAGCAATCCCCTATGGTTAATTTGTATGTAGTTTACACAATGGAAAGATCTACATGATGATAACATATGTGAAAAAAGATGATCGTATAATCTAATTGAAATAAACATAATTAGGAATATGCTGTTATTATATCTCAATAGTTTCAAAACACCTGAGTTTTCAGAGCACGTTCTATAACTTCATTTGCAGAGGGAGATTGTACCATCACAGTATCCAGCTTGTGACTATTCTTAGAAAGCCCATTTCCTCCATGTGAATTCCTTTGATGACATATCTTAATTCATATATTTCCCTACTTTAAACTCTACTCATTTGTATCCTTATTTTTAAGTTTCTCAATGTCTGTACTATCCAATATAATAGCCACTAATCACATGTGTCTATTCAAATTAAGTAAAATTAAGTAAAATTTAAAAAGTCAGTTTCTCCATCACACTGGGACACATTTCAAGTTCTCATTTGCCAAAGTGGTGAGTGGCTACTTAAATAGCACTGAAGAACATTTTCATCACCACAAAAATTTCTGTTGGACAATGCTTATTCCAGACCCTAATCTTCTCACCTTGCACCATTATATTGGCTTTTGGAGGGTTTTATTATTGCAGAAAACTTTTTCTACATTTATTCCATCAAGCTCCTTGTGTTTAATTATATATGTATTTTTCACTTCTCAATAAAATATGTGGGGTCAATGAATAACCTTATGGAAACTTAAATGACAATTCTTAAATAATGCTTTTAATTCAGACTGCTCAGCTTTTAAATGACTTGCAGTCATTTTAGGGTTCTGAGAAAAGCTAATAGGTTGCAACATAAGTATTGAAAACCTTTTTGGCAGAAGCTGGCATTGCTTTAAAATTACAAACAAGATAAAAATTTTTAAAGATTTTATTTGAGAGAGAGTGTGTGTGCCTACAAACTGGGAGTGGGGTGGGGGCAGAGGGAGAGGGAAAAGCAACTTTCCTTCTAAGCAGGGAGCCAGACCTTGGACCTGAGAGATCATGAGCTGAGCCCAAGGCAGATGCTTAACTGACTGAGCCACCCAGGCACCCCAAAACAAAACAAATTTTGTAAGAGTTTCATTGTGATAGAATTTCAAATAGTGTAACATTTAGAGAAAGCAGCTCAAGATGAAAATGTTTGAAATGTGACCACAGTTTTGCCACTGAGTTCATTCTATTTTTTCAGGTTTTCCCACATGTACCATGATGATAACCATGAGTGGAAATTATGTTAATCAGCTGCTGGATAATTCAAAGGAAAATGATATGAATTACCTGCAAAATAAACTGAAGCGTCTCTCAGTTTATCTGATCAAGTCTTCAAATCTTGCAGCAGGTGTTCTTTAGGTCAGGGAGCTTCAGAGAAAGGGCTTGGAATAAAAGAAGTGAGTGGCCCTGTGTTTTCCCTGGACTGCCAAGCACTTGTAATGGTGTTACAGCTCCATATTGAGCAGGCTTTCTGGCAGCAGCTTCCTAAAAGCCCTTCTTTACAGTAAAATGGATCTTTACTGACTCCTAAGATCCTTTTATTTCATGTTGTGTTTGTGCCTACTCACTGAAGGGAAGGGATGAAAAGACAACTCCATTAGGATTCTGGGACCTCCCTTTTTGAGGCTGCCAGGATCCTCTTCAGGGGCTTTCCAGGTGGTATGAGTTCCTAATGGTTGGCTGGGCTCATTTTCCTTATACAACCTCCTTTGAACTTTGACATATCCTCTGGGGATCTTTCTGAACAAACCAGTTAAATTTCACTGGCCTCATCAGCCCACTGCTACTCAGGAAGGAACTCTTTGGGGAGTTCAGAATGTTCTACTTTTCTAGGAAGTGAGAAGTATCACTCTCTGTATGAAAATTGAATTAGCCATTTTCTACATTCCTCTTTCCTGGGTTCAGGTACTGATGCACCTTCCTGAAATAGGCACCAGGCTTCTCCCCGGCCTCACTAGAGATCTTGGGTCTGTCTGCCTGAATCACTCCAAGAGGGTAGGAAGGCCAGAGTTGCCTTATTTTTTTCTCATTCATGTTAACACATTGCAAATGCCAAATATGATTACAGTTACAATGCTAATATTTCCTTTTGTGGTTTCAAGGCACACAGTCATATTAATAGCCACTTGGCTCTTGACTGTCTGAGAGTCCTACTTCCATCCACATACCACTGCTGGAACTAGTATGAGTTCACAGAGTGCAAACTGCCTCCTGTGCTGCTCCACTCATTCAGATTCCAAATTAACAAATGAGGAATGTGTGGTGACTGACAATTCTGGCCAAAATCTCAGTGGTCTCAAGGCAAAAAGAAATTCTCTCCGGTGATTAAACTCATTAGGGAATATAATCTTGTTGAGTACAGTAGTCCCCCCCCCTTATCCCAAGGGTTATTTCCAAGAACCCCTATCGATGCCTGAAACTGCAGATAGTACTGAACCCTATAGATACTATGGTTTTTTCCTATATACCTTTGATGAAGTTTCATTTGTAAATTATATTTTAAAGTTTATAAATTTAGTAATTTATAAATAAGGCATAGTTAGAAGTTAACAATGACTAATAAAACTGAATAATGATACAGTATACTGTAATAAGTGTTATGTGAATGTGATTGCTCTCTCTCAAGGTAGCTTATTTTACCATCCTTACCCTTCTTGTGATGGTGTGAGATAAAATGCCTATGTGCGGAGGTGAAGTGAGGTGAGTGACATAGGCATTGTGACATTAGCATTAAGTTACTATTGACCTTCAGATGATATCTCAAAAGGAGGATCATCTACTTCCAGATGAAACTGACCGGAAGTAACTGAAACCTCGAGAAGGGAAACTATGGATAAGGAAGGACTGTTGTGCTCCGAATGTATCCAAAACCAATTTTTACACTACTTAAATCTAGACCATTTTTCTGGTTCCTGTTTCTGGAAATATAAGTTACTCTATTGTTCGGGGGGGGGGCAATATTGTAGGAATAAACATATATTATTTTTAAAATTTTAATTCTGGGATAATATAACATACAGTGTTATATCAGTTTCAGGTGTACAATACAGTGAGTCAACAATACTATACTCAGTGTTCATCATGCTAAGTGTACTCTTAAACCCCTTCACCTATTTGCCCATCCTCCCACCCACCTCCGCTCTGGCAACAATCAGTTCTCTATATTTAAGGGTCTTTTTTGTTTGTTTCTTTGTTTTGTTTCTTAAATCCACAAATGAGTGAAATCATATGGTATTGTATTTCATAGACTTTTTTCACTTAACATTATACCCTCTAGATCCATCCATGTCATTGCAAATGCCAAGATTTCATTCTTTTTTATGGCTGAGTTATATATTCCATTGTTTAGATATACCACTTCGTTACAGATTCACCAATTGATGGACACATAATTTGGCTATTGTAAATACTGTGGCAGTAAACATAGGGATGTGTGTAACCCTTTGAATTAGTGTTCTTATATTTCTTTTAGTAAGTAACCAGTAGGGTGATTACTGGATCACAGGGTAATTCTATTTTTAACTTTTTGAGGTCCCTCCATACTATTTTCCACAGTGGCTGCACCAGTTTGCCTTCCCACCAACAGTGCAAGAGGGTTCCTTTTTCTTTACATCCTTACCAACACTTGTTTCTTGTGTTTTTGATTTTAGCAATTCTGACAGGTGTAAGTTTTGATTTTTGATTATAGTTTTGATTTTCATTTCCCTGATGATGAGTGACGTTGAGGATCTTTTCATGTGCCTGTTGGCCATCTGTAGGTCCTCTTTGGAGAAACATCTACATGTCTTCTGACCATTTTTAATTAGATTATTTTGTTGTTGAGTTGTGTAAGTTCTTCATATATTTTGGATACTAACCCTTTATTGGACATGTTATTTGCAAATATCTTCTCCCATTCAGTAGGCTGTCTTGTCTTTTAGTTTTGTTTTGTTTCCTTCACTGCACAGAAGCTTTTTATTTGGATGTAGTCCCAATAGTTTATTTTTGCTTTTATTTCCCTTGCCTCAGGAGATATATCTAGAAAAACATTGCTATGCTAATGTCAGAATAATTACTGACAAAAAAAAATTACTGCCTATGCTTTCTTCTAGGATTTTTATGGTTTCAAGTCTCACATTTAGGTCTTGAATTCATTTTGAGTTTATTTTTGCATATGTTGTTAGAAAGTGGTCCAGTTTTCCCAATACTATTTGTTAAAGAGACTTTTCCCATTGTATCTTCTTGCCTCTTTTGTCAAAGATTAATTGACCATATAACCATGGGTGTATGTCTAGCTAACTGTCTTACTGATTTATGTGCCTTGTGTGTGTATGCGTGTGTGTGTGCGCACGTGTGCCAGTACCATAGTGTTCGGGTTACTGTAGCTTTGTAGTGTATCTTGATACCTGGTATTGTGAGACATTTAGTTTTGTTCTTCTTTTCAAAATTGCTTTGACTACTAATGGACTTTTTGGTTCCATACAAATTTTAGAAGTAGATGTTCCAGTTCTGTGGAAAATGCTATTGGCATTTTGATAAGGATTCCATTAAAACTGTAGATCACTTTGAGTATGGACAGTTTAACAATATTTGTCATCTCAATTCGTGGACATGGAATATCTTTCCATTCTTTTGTGTCATTCAATTTTTTTCATGAATGTTTTAAAGTTTTCAGAAAATGAGTCCTTTATGTCCTTGATTACATTTATTCATAAATATTTCACTTTTTGGTACAGTTGTAAATGAGACTGTTTTCTTAGTTTTCTGCTACTTCATTATTAGTCTCTAGAAATGGAACAAATTTCTGTATATTGATTTTGTATCCTGCAACCTTACGGAATTCATTTGTCACTTCTAGCAGTTTTTTGATGGCGTCTCCAGGATTGCCTAATATGTATATTAGGTCATCTGAAAATAGTCATAGTTTTGCTCCTTCCTTACCAATTTGGATGTTTTTATTTTCCGTGATTGATTAAAATAATCAATATTTTAATCGATATCTACAGCTATGATATCCATTACTGTGTTGAATAAAAGTAGTGAAAGTGGACATCCTTGTTTTTTTCCTGACCTTAGAGAAAAACCTCTCAGTTTTTCACCATGAAGTGTAACATTAGCTGTAGGTTTTTCATATATGGCCTTTATTATGTTGAGGCATGTTCCCTCTCAGCCTACTTTGTTGTACATTGTCAAATGCTTTCTTCATCTATTGAAATGATCATATGGTTTTATCCTGACTCTTGTTGATGTGATATATCACAATGATTGATATGTAAGTATTGAACCACCCTCACCACCCTGGAATCAATCACCACGTGATTGTGATGAATGATTTTTTTAAAAATATATTGTTGAATTCAGTTTGATAATATTTTGTGGAGGATTTTTTACATCTATGTTTATCAGAAATACTGGCCTATAGTTTTATTGTTTTGTAGTGTCTTTATCTGGTTTTGGTATCACAGGGTAGTGCTAGCCTGGAAGGTTTCCTTTCTCTTCTATTTTTTTTTAGAATAGTTTGAGATGAATAGGTATTGATTCTTCATTAAATGTTTGGCATAATTCACCTGTGAAGCTGTCTGGTCCTGGACTTTTGTTTATTGGGAGTTTTTTTTATTACTGATTCAGTTTCATTGCGGGTAATTGGTGTTTTCTTTTTCTTTCTTTTTTTTTTAAAGATTTATTTATGATAGAGAGAGAGAGAGAGAGAGAGAGAGAGAGAGGCAGAGACACAGGAGGAGGGAGAAGCAGGCTCCATACCGGGAGCACAATGTGGGACTCCATCCCGGGACTCCAGGATCGCGACCTGGGCCAAAGGCAGGCGCCAAACCGCTGAGCCACCCAGGGATCCCCCTAATTGGTGTTTTCAAATACCTATTTGTTTCTGATTCAGTTTAGGAATTTATCCATTTCTTCTATGTTGTCAAATTTGTTGGCATATAATTTTGCATAATATTCTCTTATTATCCTTTGTATTTCCGTGGTGTCAGTTGTTATTTCTCTTCTTTCACTTCTGATTTTGAGTCCTCTAATCGAGGAGTCCACCTCAGGTTTATTAGTTTTGTTGATATTTTCAAAGAACCAGCTTCTGGTTTCATTAATTCATCCTATTGTTTTTCCAGTTTCTATTTTGTTTATTTCTATTCTAGAATTTATTATTTTGTTCCTTCTATGGTATGGGTTTTGCTCTTTTTCTAGCTCCTTTAGGTGTAAGGTTAGGTTGGTTGGTTGAGATGTTTCTTGCTTCTTGAGGTAGGCCTGTGTAGCTATAAAACTCTCCTAGAACAGCTTTTGCTGCATCTCAATGATTTTGGACTATTGTGTTTTCATTTTCTTTTTTTTTTTTTTTTTAAAGATTTTATTTATTTATTCATGATAGTCACAGAGAGAGAGAGAGAGGCAGAGACGCAGGCAGAGGGAGAAGCAGGCTCCATGCACCGGGAGCCCGACGTGGGATTCGATCCCGGGTCTCCAGGATCGCGCCCTGGGCCAAAGGCAGGCGCCAAACCGCTGCGCCACCCAGGGATCCCATTGTGTTTTCATTTTCATTGTCTTGATGTATTTTTCAATTTCTCCTTTGATTTCTTGGTTGATTGATTTATTGTTTAGTAATATGTTATTTAACCTCCATGTATTTGTGTTCTTTCCAGATTTTTTCTTGTGGTTGATTTCTAGTTCCATGACATTGTAGTTAGGAAAGATAGATGATATAACTTTGATCTTTTTTAATTTGTTGAGATTTGTTTTGTGGCCTAAATGTGATCTATTCTGGAGAATGTTCTGCATGTGCTATTTTAGGATGGAATGTTTTGAATATATCTGTCAGATCCATCTGGTCCAATGTGTCATTCAAAGCCACTCTCCTTGTTGATTTTTCTTTTGGGATGATCTAACCATTGATGTAAGTAGGGTATTAAACACCCCTACTATTACTGTGTTACTATTGGTGACTTTCTTTGTTTATTATTAGCAGCTTTATATATTTGGATACTCCCACATTTGGTACATAAGTATTTACAATTGTGTCTTTCTGTTGGATATTCTTATGATTATATAATGTCCTTCTTTGTCTGTTGTTACAGTCTTTGTTTCTATTTTGTCTGATACAAGTTTTGCTACCCCAGCTTTCTTTTCACTCCCATTTGCATAATAAATACTTTACCAGCATCCCTTCACTTTCAATCTCCATGTGTCTTTAGATCTGAAATGAGTCTCTTGTAGGCCCCATATAGTTGGGTCTTATTTTTTTTTATCCATTCTGTCAACCTATGTCTTTTTTAGTGGAGCATTTAGTCCATATACATTCTAAGTTATTATTGATACATACATATATATTGCCATTTTATTACTTGTTTTATGGTTGCTTTTCTAGTTCTCAGTTCCTTTTTTCTCTTGCTCTCTTCTCTCATGGTTTACTGGCTACTTTAGTGATATAACTGAATTCCTTTCTCTTTTAGTTTTTTTTTTAATTTATTATTGGTTTTTGATTTGTCATTACCATTAGGTTTATAAATAACATCTTATGCATATAGCAGTCTATATTAGGATGATGGTCACATAAGTTTGAGCCCATCCTAAGAGCACTAAATTTATACCCTCCCCCAAACATTTTAGATATATGGTGTCATACTTTATATCTTTATATATTTTGAATTCCTTGACTGATTTTTTAGGTATACTTTTACTGCTTTTGTGCTTCCTATCTTCCTTACTCCTAACGTATGATTTTTCCTTGCCACTCAGAGTCCCCCTTAACATTTCTTGTAGGGCTGGTTTGGTGGTCATGAATTCTTTTAATTTTTGTTTGCTTGGGAAATTCTTTCTTTCTCTTCTTATTAGAAGCCTTTCTGGATAGAGTATTTTTTCCCTTTCAGAACTTTGAATATATCATGTCACTCCCTTCTGGCCTGCAGAGTTTCTGCTGTAAAATAAGGTGATGGCCTTAAAGGTTTTCCCTTGTAAATGTAACTGTTTTCTCTTGCTGCTTTTATTTATTTTTTTTTAAGATTTTACTTATTCATGAGAGACAGAGAGAGAGGGTGGGGGGGCAGAAGGAAAAGGAGGCTCCATGCAGGGAGCCCAACATGAGACCTGATCCTGGGTCTCCAGGATCACGCCCTGGGCTGAAGGTGGCACTAAACCACTGAGCCACCCAGGCTGCCCTCTTGATGCTTTTAGAATTCTCTCTTTGTCACTACTGTTTGCCACGTTAAATACTAGGTGTCTTGGTGTAGACCTCCTTGGATTGATTTTATTGGGGGCTCTCTGTGCCTCCTTGATCTGGATTTTTGTTTCCTTCACCTGATTCAGGATGTTTTCAGCTGTTTCTTCAAATACATCATATGCCCCCTTTTTACTCTCTTCTACTTCTGGGAAACCTATAATGTGAATGCTATTATGTTCAATGGTGTTGCTGAATTCCCTTAATCTATTTTCATTTTTTATTACTCTTTTTTTTTTCTCTTTCCCATTCAGCTTGATTTCTTTCCATTATTTTGTCCTCCTGGTCATGAATTTGTTCTTCTGCTTTTTATAGTTTATTCTACTGAGTGTGTTTAATTCAGTTAACTGAGTTTTTCTTCTCTTATTGGTTCTTCTTTATGTTCGCCCTTTGTTGAGGGTCTCACTGAGGTCCTCCATTCTGGTTTTCAAGTCCAGTGAATATCTTTATGACCATTACTTTAAATTCTCTGTCAGGCATATTATTTATATCTTTTTCATTTAGCTCTCTTGCTGTGATTTTGTCCTTTTGTTCATTTGGGACTTATTCCTCCATATCCTTATTTTGGCTAACTCTCTGTGACCATTTCTGTGTGTTAGGAAAGTCAGCTACATCTCTTGTTCTTAAAAGCAATGGCCTTATGGAGAAGAGGTACTGTAGCGTCCTATAGTCAGTGTCCCCTGGAGAACCTGGTGCTTTGGAGTTGTTTCCTATATGTGTTGTGTACACCTAACTATGTGGCTGAGCCCCATTTGCATTCATTCCAGTCACCTACCATGGCTCTTTCTGCCTGTTGTAGGCAGGGTTTGGTCCTTGTGTTAATAGCCCAGTTTGGGGCTGCCTTTGGCTTAAGTTAAGTCAGACCAAGCATTGCCAAATCTGTGGTAGCACCAAACTGCAGGGCCGTCTCCCTATATTCTCCTCTGTAAAGCTTTTGTTGGTGGACAGGGCCCACAGTCAGACCAGACATCTGTCCCCAGCCCACTGTTATGATTGCAGTTGAATTGGTGTGGTTGGTTAGTTATCTTCCCCTCTCCCTGAGGCAGGAGTCACTTTTGAGTGTTTCTGTACCCTGTGAGGCTTATGTCACCTCTTTGGATGGTCTCCTGCCAAACTCATATTGGATAGGGCATGTCCACAGGAGAATGTGGGGGCAAAGTGCCATGGTGCCAGTAAGGTCTGCACTAGTTTAGTGTGGGAGGGGACCCATAGCCCTGTGGGAAAATTCCTGCCCAGACTGAGATGGAAGGGGTAGGGCATGCTGTTGGCAGGCTAGGTGGAAAGTTCCCACTGTCCTGGTTCCCACAGGGGTCCATGTCACCATAAAACAAGGTGAGTCTAGGATCTTCCTAGATTGCCATCTTCTCTAGAAGTCAGTCATGTTTTCTAAATAATTTGTTCTTAAAAATATATTTATAAACAGTTTATCCAAAATTGTGAGAGATGTCATACTGTTTATTTTTTGTGTGATCTTTCAAGGAAAACCATGTTTTGTGTTTATAATATACCCACCTCTTTCATATCCTCATTATCCACAAGACATCCTTCTCTTACCACTCTAATTATGATCTCCCATGATTTTCTTCTATTTTGTGTAAAATATTAATTTGATTTGTATATAACTTAAAAAACATTGGGAAAAGGACATTAATATCCACAGATATCCATCAACCCTGTCTGCCCTCATATACAAGAAAGTACTTCATCTATGTTCAAAAAACGGTCGTGCTTAACTTTTAAATTTCTTGACATTAACAAATCAAAGCACATGTTTGATTAAAAAAAAACAAATCACTGAGAGAAGGCAGGCAAAGGTACCCTAACATCAAACACAGTTTCTTAAAGTTATTTTTTTAAGTGAAGTATAATAGCCACATAACATTATATCAGTTTCATGTGTACCACGTTATTCAATATTAGTATACATTGCAAAATGATCATCACAAGAAATATAGTTAGCATATACCACCATACATAATTATAAAACTTTTTTCTTTGTGATAAGAACTATTAAGGTCTACTATCGTAACAGCATTCAAATATGCAGTATATATAATGAACTATGATCACCCTGATGTACATTATATCACCATGACTTATTTATAATTGGAAACTTGTACCTTTTGACTCCCTTAGCCTATTTTGCCCACCCCCCCCCCCGCCCCCACAACCACCTCTGGTAGCCACTAGTCTATTCTCTGTATCTGAGCTTAGTTTGATTTTTTTTTTGTTAAGATTACACATGTAAGTAAGACTTGTATTCCTTGGCACAACTTATTTCACTTAGTATACAGCTCTCAGGGCCCATCCATATTGTTGCAAATGGCAAGGTTTATTTAAATAAAAATTGTATATTACATTTTCTTTATCCACTTACCTATCAGAGGACACATAGGTTGTTTCCATATTTTGGCTTTCATAAATAATGCAGCAATGAAGATGTGGATGCATATATGTTTGAGTTAATGTTTTCATTTTCTTGGGATGAATACCCAGAAGTGAAATTGCTAGAATATATGGTAATTCTATTCTTAATATTTTGAGGACCCCCATAATGTTTTCCACAGTGGATGCATCAATTTCTATTACCACCAAGAGTGTACATGGGGCCCTTTACTCCACAACCTTACCAAAACTTGTTATTTCTAGTCTTTTAGATAGTGCCTGTTCTAACTCATGTGACAGGGTATCTCACTGTGGTTTTGATTTGCATTTCCCTGATGATTAATGTTGTTGAGCATGTTTTCATGTGTCTGTTGGCCATCTGTATGTCTTCTTTAGAAAAATGTCTATTCAGATCTTCCACTTATATTTTAATCAGATTTTTTTTTTGTCTTTTTGGATGTTAAGTTCTTATATTTTTGGTATTAACCCTCATCAGATATATGACTTGCAAATATTTTCTCCAATTCAGTAGCTTGCCATTTCTTTTTCTGGGCAGTTTCCTTTGCTGTGCAGCAGCTTTTTAGTTTTATTTAGTCATATTTGTTTATTTTTGCTTTTGTAACTTTTGCTTTTGGTGACAGATTTAAAAATCATCACCAAGACTGGTGTCCAAGGACTTTATGGCCTATGTTTTCTTCTAGGGATATTATGGTTTCAGATCTTATGTTTAAGTCTTTAACTCATTTTGAGTTCATTTCTGTGTATGGTGTAAGATAGTGTCCAGTTTATCCATCACCATTAATTGAAGAGACAGTCTTTCCTCATTCCATATTCTTGGCACCTTTTTGATAAAATAATGAACCATATTTGCATGGATTTACTTCTGGGCTCTCAATTCTGTTCCATCAATCTATGCATCAACCTTTATGCCAATACTATTCTGTTGATTGCTATCACTGTGTAAACATAGTTTGAAATCAGGGAACATGATGCCTCCAGCTTTTTTCCTTCTTTCTCAAGATTGCTTTGCCTATTCAGGGTCTTTTTGTTGTACTACACAAATTTTAGAGTTGTGTGTTTTATTTCCATAAAAATGCCATTGAAATTTTGATATGGATTGCATTGAATCTGTAGATTTCTTTGAGTAGTGTGGAAATTCAACAATATTAATTTTTTCCGGTCCATGGGTATAGAATATCTTATTATTAGGGTTGGCTTCAATTTCTTTCATCAATGTCTTATAATTTTCAGACTATAGGTCTTTCACTTCTTTGGTCAGATTCATTCCTAAGTATTTTATTCTTTTTGATGAAAATTTAAATGGAATTGTTATTAATTTTCTGATAGTTCATTAACGTACAGAAGTACAGATTTTTGTATATTGATTTTGTATACTATAATGTTACTAAATTTGTTTAAAGACTCCACCAAAATCTATTATAATAGAGTTTATATATAATATATAATATGTCATCTGCAAATAATGGAAGCTTTATTTTTTTTTCTAATTGGATCACTTTTCTTTTTATTACCTACTTTCTCTGGCTGGGAATTCAAAAACTATGTTGAATAAAAGTGGTGAGAAGAGGCATCCTTTTCTTGTTCCTGGTCTTAGAGGAAAAGCTTTTAACTTTTTGTGGTTAAGTATGATGGTAATTGTGAATTTGTAATATATGGTCTTTATTATATTGAGGTAAGTTTCCTCTATATATTTTCTGTGTAAGCTTTTATCATAATTGAATGTCTAATTTTGTCAAATGCGTTTCTGAATCTATTAAGATAGGATTTGTATCCTTCATTTTGTTAATGTGGTATATCACATTGAATTGCAGATTTTGAACCATCCTTAGATCACTAGAATAAATCCCACTGGGTGATAGTGAATGATACTTTTAATGTATTCAGTTAGGTTTGCAAATATTTTGTTTAGAATTTTTGCATTTATATTCATCAGGGATATTGGCCTGTAATTTTGTGTCATCCTTGTCTGGTTTTAGTATCAGGATAATGATTGCTTTGAATAAAATGTGTTTAGAAGTGCTCCCTTATTTTTTGGAGGAGTTTGAGGAGTGATATTAATTTTAATATTAATATTCTAATAATAATTAATTCTAATTTGAGTTTTCTTCTTTATTAGCCTGGTCAAAGATTGTCACTTTTGTCTATCTTTTTGAAGAACCAGGGCTTGGTTTCATTGATATTTTCTATTGCCTTTTCAGTTTTTATTTCAATTCTGATCTTCCTTGTATTCACTTTGAGCAGTTGTTCCTTTTTTTCTACTTCTTTGCAGTGAAAGGTGCTTAAAATTTTTCATTTCATGAGGAAGGCATTTATTGTTGTGAACTTCTCTCTTAGAATTGCTTTTACTAAAAAAAATAAAAATAAAAATAAAAATAAAAAAAGAATTGCTTTTGCTGGGGTGCCTGGGTGGCTCAGTTGGTTAAGCAACTGACTCTTGGTTTCAGCTCAGGTTGTGAGATCAATCCCTCCCATCTGGCTCCATACTAAGCTTGGAGCCTGTTTGGGAATCTCTTCTCTCCCTTTGCCCCTCCTACTCCTGCCATGCTTTCTCTCTCATTCTCTTGCTCTCTTACTCTTTCACTCTAATATAAATAAACAAGTAAATAATTTTATTTTATTTATTTTCTTTTTTTTAATTTATTATTTATGATAGTCACAGAGAGAGAGAGAGAGGCAGAGACATAGGCAGAGGGAGAAGCAGGCTCCATGCACCGGGAGCCCAATGTGGGATTCGATCCCCGGTCTCCAGGATCGTGCCCTGGGCCAAAGGCAGGCGCCAAACCGCTGCGCCACCCAGGGATCCCCAAGTAAATAATTTTTAAAAAGAACTGCTTTTGCTGCATCCCTTAATCTTTGATATGTTGTATTTCCATTTACTTATGTCTCAAGGTATTTTTTTTTCTTTTGCAATTTTTTCTTGGCCCATTCATTATTTAGTAGTATTGGTTGTTTCATGTCCATGATTTGTGAGTTTTGTACTTTTCTTATATTTGATTTCTAGTTCATACCATCAGAAAAGGTGCTTGAAAGGATTTCAGTCCTCTTAAGTTTATTAAACTTGTTTTGTGACCTAAAATGAACTATCCTGGAAACTGTTTCGTGTGTACTTGAGAAGAATATGTAGCCTGATGTCATTTGATAGAATGTTCTGTGTATGTCTGTTAAGCCCATCTGGTCTAATCTGGTTTAATGTGATAAGAATGCTGTTTCCTTTTAATTTTCTGTCTTGAATCTGTATTTTTACCCCCAGGGTTTATTGATTAAAATGATAGTAAGGAGAAACTTTTATCAATTCACATGGGCCACTGTTTCCTTCATGTATTTTTTCTTTGTTTTTGAATAATTGTAAATTGAATATGGGCATTCTTTTTTATGAGATATATTGGACATATAACATTGTTTAACTTTGAGGTATACTACTTATTGATTTATTTATATATTGCAATATGGTTATCATTGTAGTGTTAACTAACACTTCTATCATGTCTTATAATTATTATTTTTTTGTGGTGGTGGCAATAATTAAGATCTAGTCTCTTAGCAATTTTGAAGTTGATAATATAGCATTCTTATCTATAATGACTAAGCTGTGCATTAGATCTCCAGGACTTATTTGTCTACTTGTTCTTAGTTTGTACCCTTAACATATCCCTAACGTCTGCACCTCCGAAACCCCTGGAAACCATCATTATAGAATATGGTTTTTAAATCTTTAAACCATCATTATAGAATATGGTTTTTAAATCATTAACATATATAAGGGATATTCTAGAGTATTTTTCTTTTTCTGTCTGACATGTCACTTAGAATAACATATTCAATGAAATGGCAGGATCTCCTTTTACATGGCTAAATATTGCATTTTATTTATATGCCACCACTTCTTTATCCATCCATCCATCGACAGACACTTACGTTGTTTCCATATTTGGCTATCATGAATAATCTTTCAATAAACATGTCAATGTGTATACTTCTTCAACATCCTATCTTACTTCCTTTAGATATATACTTGAAAGTGGTTTGCTGGAAGTGATTTGGTTGTTTTAATTCTTTGAGGAACCATACTGTTTTAATTATCATAGCTTTGTGGTATAGTTTGAAATAAAGTGCAATGCCTACAGCTTTATTCTTTCTCAAGATTACTCTGATTATTGGGAGTCTTTTCATGGTTCTATCCAAGTTTTAATATTATTAGCTCTGTAAAAAATGCCATTGTAATTTTGATAGGAATTGCATTGAATCTATAGATGGTTTTGGGTAACATGGACATTAACAATGTTAACTCTTCTGATCCATGAACATGGATATCTTTACATTTGTTTGCATCTTCAACTTTTTTCATCAAAGTCTTCTTGTTTTCATTGTACAAATATTTTGTTGTTATAAATGGGATAGTTTTATTTATTGTCAGATGTTTTGTTAGTGTATGGAAACACAACTGATTTCTTGTTGATTTTATATGTTACAACTTTACTGAATTTGATTAGTTCAACAGTTTTTTGAGTCTTCAAGATTTTCTATATATAAGGTCATATTATCTGCAAATAAGGACAGTTTATAGCTTCCTTCTCATTTGTATACTTTTTTTTTTTTTTTGGTCTTGCCTAATGGCTCTTACTAGAACTTCCAACAATATGTTGAATAAGAATAATAAGCGTAGGCAACCTTGTCTTGTTCCTGATGTTAGTGGAATATCTTTTTTACTATTCACCATTGAGTATAATGTTAAATGTGGGTTTGTTCAATAAGGACTTTTATTATGTTATGTTCTTTCTATCCTCATTTTGAAGAGGGTTTTTATCATGAAAGGATGTTGTATTTTGTCAAATACTTTTTCTGCATCTTGAGATAATCATGTGATCTTTTTTCTTTCTATTAATGTGATGTATTACATTTATTGATTTGCATATGTTGAACTATCATTACATTCCAGGGATAAAGCTCATGTGGGCATGATATACAATCCTTTTTTTTTTTTTTTATCTCTTTATCTTTTATTTGCACTAACACGGTGGGGGCCCTGTCCCCCGGAAAGCTGGCATCCGCAGGCCGCTCTTCCCGTGGTTCACGGCCGCCGCTGCACACCTGGCCGCACACGAGCCCCCCCCCCCCACACCCATATACAATCCTTTTAAAGGGCTGCTAAATTTGGTTCACTAATATTTTGTTGAGAATTTTGAATTTTCATTAATTTTTTGCTCTCTAATTTTCTGGTAGTGTCCTAATCTGGCTGTGGTATCAGAGTAACTCTTGCCTGTAGTAAAATGAGTCTTGAGGTGTTCCCTTCTCTTCAATTATTTGAAAGCATTTGGGACGGATTTGCATTAACTCTTCTTCAAATGTGGTAGAACTTGCCTGTGAAGCCATCTGGTCCTGGGGTTTTATGTTTTGTAGGTTTTTGATTACTGATTTAATCTCCTTACTCATTACTGACCTATTTAGATTTTCTAGTCTCCCTGTTCCAGTCTTGGTGCATTGTTTGTTTTTAGAAATGTATTAATTTCTTCTGGGTTGTCTAGTTTTTTTTGTATTATATTGTTCAGAGGAGTCTGTTATGATTCTATGTTTTCCTGTCATATCAGTTTTAATTTTCCTTCCATTTCTGATTTTAAAGATTTGTCAATTTATACATACATACATATATATATATGTGTGTGTGTGTGTGTATATATATATATATTTTCCCACACCCCCCCCCAAAAAAAAACAGCTCTTGGCCTTTTTGTTTCCTTCTGCTAACTCTGGATTTAATTTTTTTTTTCTTTTTCTAGTTCCTTGATGTGTAAAGTTTGGTGGTTTATTTGTGATCTATTTTCTTAATAATATACACATATCATCATAAACTTCCCATAAAAGAATGTCTTTTACAGCATCCCATAGGTTTTGATTTATTTCCATTTTTTTGATTTCTTCTTTGACCCATTGTTCAGAAGTTTGTATTACATTTACACATTTATAATTTTTTGAACTTTCCTCTTGATTTCTAATTTCATACTATACGATACCTCATTTGATTTCAGTCTTCTTAAATATGCTAAGATTTGTTTTATGTCCTATAATATGATCTGTCCCGGAGAATATTTCATGTGCAATTGAAAAGAATGTGCATTCCATTGCTATTGGATAGGATGTTCTATATATGTCTGTTAGGTCCATTAGGTCTAATTTATGGTTCAAGTCCAATGTAACCTTATTGATTTTCTATCAGGATGACCTATCTATTGCTGAAATTAGGGTATTAAAGACCTCTATTATTACAATTTTGTCTCTTTCTCTCCAGATTTATTAATATTTGCTCAATATATTTACATTCACTAATGTTGGTATTTACATATTTATAAATTCTATCTTCTTCATGAATTGGCCCCTATATCATTATACAGTGACCTTTATTGTTTCCTGTTACCATTTTTGGCAAAAGTCTATTTTATCTGGTGTTAAGAATGGCTAACTACACTTTCTTTTCCATTTGCATTGAATTTTTTTTTCATGCCTTCATTTTCAATCCTTAAAATTCACTTGAGTCTTCGAAGCATCCTATAATTGGGTCCTTTTTTTAAAAATTCATCCAGTAATTCTATGCTTTTGATTAGTGAATTATAATGATTACATTTAGTTATTATTGATGTATCTGAACTTGCTAATGTCATTTTATTAATTGCTTTCCAGTTGTTTTATATCGCCATTTTTTTCTTTTTCTGTTTCTGCCTACCTTTGTAAATTGACGATTTTCTGTGGTGGTTAGCTCCATTTAACCCTTTTTTTCCTCTGTAGTAATCTACTCTAGGTCTTTCTTAAGGCTTACATAAAACATCTCAGTTAAAGAGCTCATTTTTGAGCTGATAGCAACTTAAATGCAATTGCCTACAAAATCTTCACTTTATTATTCTTATTTCATTTTTTTGATGTCACTATATTTTGTATTCATTAGAGTTGCTATAATTATTGTTAGTGGTAAGTGGTTAACACACTATCTTATAGACTTTTCTAAATCTGTATTTATCTTTACTAATGTGTTGTATACTTTCATGTTGCTGATTAAGCTGAAAAAAAAAGGCTAATTTTAGCATTTCTTTCATGGCAAATCTATCTGCGATTAACTCCCTTAGGTCTTTTGAGATTTTAAAATTTTTCCTTCAATATCTGAAGGATAATTTTGCCATATGGAGTATTTCTTGCTTGGTAATTCTTTTCTTCAGTACTTTCCTAGCCTGTAAGATTTCTGCTGAAAAATCTTATGATAGCCTAGTGGAGGGTTCCTTTGTAAGTTGAAATCATTTTTTCCCTGGCTGATTTTAGAATTCTTTTATATTTCCAAGTTATAAGTTATCTTAGATCATTTCTTTTTACATTGAGATAATAGGTTGTGATATTTCATGAACTTGGATGCCCAAGTTTTCCCCCTGCTTTGGGAACCTCTCAGCTATTATTTAAATTTTCTATGCCCTACTCCTTTTTTTTCCCTCTGGCATATTAATTATTCCAATATTTGTTCTTTTGATGAAATTTCATAAATCACTTTCTTCATTCTTTATTTTTTCTGCTCAGATTGGGTTATTTTAAAATTCCTGTCCTTTAATTTTTATTTAAGTATTCTATTTGTTCTATTCCACTATAGATGTTCTCTATTGCAATTTTCATTTCATTCACTGAATTCTTCAGGTCCAGAATTTATTGATTCATTTTTAATGATTTATGTCTCTTTGGTAAGTATATCATTTTGTTCATAATTTTTTTCCTGCATTCAAAGAATGGTCTTTCTGGGTTTTCTTGAAATTCATTGAATTTCTTCTAAATAGCTATTTGAATTCTTTATCAGCAGTAACAATGACCAAGCTGAGTCAGGGTTGTATTTTTATATTGTAATACAATATTGCAGTTATAGGTATAAATTTTATGACTGGTACTTCTAACTCTGGAGGTGTCATTAGTTCACCTATGTCTTACTTCATGAGCCATCAGAATTTCTGCTATGGTTATTGTTATCCTAAATTTTTTAATCACTATGGTATTAACATTTTGTGTAGGTGTGTTCAATATCCTGAATTCAAAGTAATTTGGCACACAATCTTAATTAGTTTCAGGTGTACAACATAGTGACTCAATAACTGTTGTGTTCACCATAATTGCAGCTACCATCTGTCACTGTACTCAAATTTTAAAAATAATTATTGAAAACAAAACAAAAAACACAGAAGAGAATCTAAATAAAATTCAAGGTCAAATTTCATTTCCCTTGAATAGAAATAATTTTACTATTGAGCATATGGAACAAAAAGCAACTCTTATTAAATCTTTATTATAAAATAAATGCCTACCTTACAAATAAACATGTTTTATATAACCATGTCAAAAATTAAAATGATTTAGACTATGACAGTTGAAATTATGAGGGTTATGGAGAAGATGGTGGAATAGGAGGATCCTAAACTCACTTCATCCCACAGATGCAACTAGATAACATTCACATCAATGTAAATAACCCATAAAATGACCCTACGACTGATAGACAAACTCCACAACTAACTGTATAGAAAAGGCCACATTGAAGAGGTTGGGGAGGGCAGAGATGTGGTGGGGAGCTAAACCCTGCAGATATGGCCAGCGGAGGGGAAAGGAATCACTAGTGTTGAGAAGGGTGAGAAACAGACTATCACACTGCGAGCCTGCACAGGGAAGACAACTCCCCATAGCATTCGGCTTTGAAAACCAGGATTGAATTTCAGGAGTTCTTACAACCAGCAAGACATAAAGCTTGAAACTCTAAAAAGCAGCAGATTTGGCTCTGAAAGATATTGGAGGGTGATAGGAAGCTGAGTCCCTGCCCCTTAGGGCTGGCACAAAAAGAAGCTGAGGAAATACAGCTTAGAAGAAGTAGTTTGAAAAACAACTGGGGCATACCAGAGGGCCAGTTAGTTACTAATCTTGTTAGGTCCCTGAGGGACTTCTCCAGGAACAAATGAACTGGCAAGCACCATTTCCCTCCCTTGCCCCCAGCATAATCACACATTCACCAGCAGTAACCAGTGCTGCACAGGCATTCACTATCTAAATTGCTTATACTGTGCGCCCCCACCTCAACCTCCCCCCACCAGCTAGTCCTGCCTCAGTCCTGGCCCTACAAGCCTCTCCACCAGAAGACCACAGCAAACCTTACCAACACTGCCTCTCCCAAACTCCTGCAAAAGTCACATGTACCTTAAGACTGTATACCTTGCCCATGTTTTGCAGAACAGCCACAGCCAGCTCAATCTCAGCAGTGGCTCTGTGTTCCCTGTGGAAGGTGCCACCTTGTTAAAAGTATGTGCCTTGCTCACTACGTTCAAGAACAAGAGACATAACTGACTTTCCTTACACACAGGAACAGATACAGAGTTAGGAAAAAGAGGAGAAAGAGGAATATGCCTCAAATGAAAGAATAGGACAAAATCACAGCAAGGGACCTAAGCTAGTAGAATAAAAGTAATATGCATGATTAGAGAATTTAAGGTAATGATCATAAAGATATTCACTTTTGAAAAAGATATTCTTTTTTGAAAAAGAGTGGATAACATTGGTGAGACACAACACAGAGATAAAAAAACAAACCCTTCTGAAATGAAGAACACAATAAATAAAATAAAGAATACACTTGATTGAATAAATAGCAGGCTATAAGAAGCAGAAAAATGAATTAATGACCTGGGAGACAATGGAAAATAATCAAGCTCAGCATGTCAGAGAAAAAAAAAAAAAGTTATACAAAATGAGAATAGATTTAGGGAAATCAGTGACTCCATCAAGCATAGTAACATTTGCATGATAGGTTTCCCAAAAGTAGAAAGAGAAAAGGGGACAGAAAATGTATTTGAAGAAATAACAGCTGAAAACTTCCCTGATGTGGGGAAGGAAACAGATCTCCCAACAAAATCAACCCAACAAGGTCCACACCAAGACACATGGTAATTATAATGGCAAAAAGTAGTGATAGAAAATAAAATTTAAAAGCATCAAGACAAAAGATGAGTTACATACAAGGGAAACCACATATAAGGGAAACTCCATAAGACTATCATCAGAAACTTTGAATATATCATGGTACTCCCTTTTTGCCTACAAAGTGTTGAATAAGAAAAATAAGTCAAGGATGCTCTATCCACCAGGGCTATCATTCAGAACAGGAGACACAAAGAATTTCACAGACAAAAACTAAAGGAGTTCATGACCACTGAACCAGCCCTACAAGAAATATTAAAGGACTCTTTGAGTGGAAGGGAAAGACCATAATGAGAGCATAAAAAGTAGAAAGCACAAAAGCAGAAGAAAGAAAAAGAGAAAGAAGAAAGAAAGAAGAAAGAAAGAAAGAAAGAAAAAAGAAAGAAAGAAAGAAAGAAAGAAAGAAGAAAGAAAGAAAGAAAGAAAGAAAGAAAGAAAGAAAGAAAGAAAGAAAGAAAGAAAGAAAAAAGATTATCTGTAAAGATCAGTGAAGGGATTCACAAAATAAAAGGATATAAAATATGACAACATACACATAAAACGTGGGCGGGATGGAAGTAAAGAATGATTTAACCTTAAGTGGCCAGAAACTTTCTATAGACCGCTCTATGTAGGAGATGTTATATATAAACTTAATGGTAACCACAAATCAAAAATCAGTAATAGATATGCAAAGAATAGAGAAAGGAGTCCAAGTATATCACTAAAGAAAGCCAGCAAACCATGAAAGAGAGCAAGAAAGAATCAGAAAAATTATAAAAACAACCACAAACCAAGTAACAAAATAGCAATCTATCAATAATTACTTTGAATGTAAAAGGACTAAACACCCCAATCAAAGGAGAATGACAGTAGATTAAAAAGCAAGACCCATCTATATGCTGCCTGCAAGAGACTCTAGAAGACTGAAAGACACATGCAGATTGAAAGTGAGAGGGTGGAGAAACATTTATCATGCAAATGATGTCAAAAGAAAGCTTAGATAGCAATACTACTCTGGAACAAAATAGACTTTAAAACTTTCCATTAAAAAGTGAATAGGGGGATCCCTGGGTGGCGCAGCGGTTTGGCGCCTGCCTTTGGCCCAGGGCGCGATCCTGGAGACCCGGGATCGAATCCCACGTCAGGCTCCCGGTGCATGGAGCCTGCTTCTCCCTCCTCCTGTGTCTCTGCCTCTTTCTCTCTCTATGTCTATCATGAATAAATAAATAAATCTTTAAAAAAAAAAAGTGAATAGTAGGGATCCCTGGGTGGCGCAGCGGTTTAGTGCCTGCCTTTGGCCCAGGGTGGGATCCTGGAGATCCGGGATCGAATCCCACGTAGGGCTCCCGGTGCATGGAGCCTGCTTCTCCCTCTGCCTGTGTCTCTGTCTCTCTCTCTGTCTCTCTCTCACTGTGTGCCTATCATAAATAAATAAAAAAAAATTTTAAAAAGTGAATAGCAAACATAAAGGAACTAATCAGTAGTAATAAAAATGATCCTAGAAAACAAAAAAATGATCCTGGGAGGCTTTAACACCAACTTAAGTCTATGGAAAGATCAAAACAGAAAATCAATAAGGAAAGAGTGGCTTTTTAAAAGTTTTTATTTTAATTCCAGTTAACATAAAGTGTTATATTAATTTCAGATGTACAATATAGTGATTCATCAATTCCAAAAATCACCCAGTGCTCATCACAAGTGCCCTCCTTAATCCCCATCACGTATGTAATCCATGCATCCACCACCTCCCATCTATAGTAACCATCAATTCTCTCCAATTAAGAGTTTCTTGATTTGTTTCTCTTATTTTCCCCTTTGTTTTGTTTATTAAATTCCATGTATGAATGAAATCATATGGTATATGTCTTTCTCTGACCTGCACTTAGCATTATTTTCTTTAGCTCCATCCCTGTTGTGGCAAATGGCAAGATTTCATTCTTTTTGTGGTATTCTATTGTATAATTATACATCTTTTTTATCCATCAGCTGATGGACACTTGGGCTGCTTCCATACCTTGGCAATTGTAAATACTGCTATCAACATAGTGTTAGTGTTTTTGTATTCTTTGGGTAAACACCTAGTAGTGTGATTGCTGGATCATAAATTATATTTTTAACTTTTTGAGGAACTTCCACAGTGGCTATACACTTTGTCTTCTCACTAGCAGTGCAAGAGGGTTCCTTTTTTCCACATCCTTGCCAACAGCTGTTGTTTCTTGTATTGTTCTTAGCTATTCTGACAGATGTGAGGTGATATCTCATTGTAGTTTTGATTTGCATAGGAAACAATGGCTTTGAATGACATATTGGACCAGATGTATTTAAGAGTATATTGAGAACCTTCCATCCTAAAACAGTAGAATACACATTCTTTTCAAGTGCACATGGAACATTCTCCAGAATAGATCAAATTAGACCACAAAAGAAGTCTAAAAGAAAAATAAAAAAGTCTCAACAAAAAAAATGAATCATACCATGCATGTTTTCTGACTACAAGACTATGAAACTAGCAATTAACTTCAGGGGAACAATCTAGGAAGACCACAAATATATGGAGGTTTAAATAGCATGCTGCTTAAAAATGAGTGGGTCAACCAAGAAATGAAAGAAGAAATAAAAAATTACATAGAGATAAAGAAAATGAAATCACAATGGTCCAAGTCCTTGAGATGCAGCAAAAGTGATTCTAACAGGGACATTTACAGCAATATGAGCCTACCTCAAGAAGGAAGAATAATCTCAGACAACCTAATCGTATACCAAAAGGAGCTAAAAAAAGAACAAAACACAATACTAGCAGAAGGAAGGCAATAATAAAGATAAATAAATGATACAGAAACTAATAAAATAAAATAAAATAAAATAAAATAAAATAAAAACACTAGAACTGGTCAATAAAACCAAGAGCTGGTTCTTTGAAAAGATCAACAGAATAGATAAATAAGCCTCTAACCAGATTCATTTAAAAAAAAAAAAAGCCACCTCAAAATCACAAATTAAAGAGAAATAACTAACACCACAGAAATATGAACAACTGTAAGAAAATATTATGAAAAGTTATATGCCAACAAATTGGACAACCTAAAAGAAATGGATACATTTCTAGAAACCTATAACCTACCAAAACTAAAGCAGGAAGAAATAGAAAATCTGAACAGACCAATTACCAACAATAAAATTGAATCAGTAATCAAAACAACTCCCAGCAAACGTAAGTCCAGGACCAGCTGGCTTCACAGATGAATTATACCTATCATTTAAAGAAGCTTTAATACCTATGCTTCTCAAGCTATTCCAAAAAAAAAAAAAATAGAAAAGAAAACCCTCCAAATACATTTTATTAAGCCAGCATTACAATGATACCAAAACTCAACGAAGACACTACAAAAAGAGACCACCAGGTCAATTTTTCTGATGAACACAGATGCAAAATCCTCAACTACATACTCACAAATGAAATCCAACAATATATTAAAAAAATCATTCACTACCATCAAGTGGGATTTATTCATCAGATACAAAGCTGTTTCAATATTTGCAAATCAGTCAACATGACATAACATCAATAAGAGAAAGGATAAAAACCATATGTTCATTTCCATAGATGCAGAAAAAGCATTTGGCAAAGTACAACATCATTTATGATAAAAACCTCAACAATGTAGGTTTAAAGGGAACATACCTCAATAATAAAGGCTATATGTGAAAAATCTTCAGCTAACATTATACTGAATGCTGAAAAACTGAAAGGTTTCCCCCCTAAGGTCAGGAACAAGACAAGGGGTAAGGAAGAAGTAAAACTTACACTGTTTATAGATGACACCATACTGTATATAGAAAACCCTAAAGATTCTACCAAAAAACTGCTATAAGTGATAAATGAATTCAGTGAAGTCATAGGATACAAAATCAATGTATAGAAATCTGTTGCCTTTCTATATACCATTTATAATTGCACCAAAATTAACAAAATACCTGAGGAATAAATTTAACCAAGGAGATGAAAGACCTGTACTCTGAAACTGTAAAACATTGATGAAAGAAATTGAAGACAACACAAATGGAAAGACATTCTACGCTCATGGATTGGAAAAACAAATATTATTAAAATGTCTATACTATCCAAAGGAATCTACAGATGCAATGCAGTCCTTACCAAAATATCTACAGCTTTTTTCACAGAACTAGAACAAACAATTGCAAATTTTGGATGGGAACACAAGACCCCAAAAAGCCAAAGCAATCTTGAAATAGATAAACAAAATTAAAGGTATCACAATTCCAGACTTCAAGGTATATTACAAAGCTATGGTACTGGCACAAAAATAGACACATAAATCAATGGAACAGAGCAGAAAACCCAGAAATAAACTTGCAATTATATGTGAATTACTCTATGACAAAGGAAGAAAGAATATACAATGGGAAAAAGTCTATTCAACAAAGGGTGTTGGGAAAACTGGACGGCAACATGCAAAAGAATGAAACTGGTCCACAGTCTCACACCACACATGAAAATAAACTGGATTAAAGACCTCAGTGTGAGACTGATACCATAAAAGTCCTAAAAGAGAGCATCAAGAGTAATTTCTCTGACACTGGCGATAGCAACGTTTTTCTAGATGTTTCCTGAGCCAAGGGAAATAAAAACAAAAATGAACTATTGGGCCTACATCAAAACAAAAAGCTATGCCCAGTGAAAGAAACAATCATCAAAGCTAAGAGGCAATCTGAATGGGAAAAAATTATTTGCAAATGACATATCTGATAAAGGGTTAGTATCCAAAATATATAAAGAACTGATACAAATTCAACATGTAAAAAAAAAAAAAAAACAAAACAAAAACAAACAAAAAAAAAAAACACCCAAATAATCCAGTTAACAGATGGGCAGAAGATATGAACAGATATTTCTCCAAAGGAGATCTACAGATGGCCCAACAGGCACATGAAAAGATGCTCAACATTACTCATCATCAAGGAAATGAAAATCAAAACTACAATGACTTATCACCCCACACCTGTCAGAATGGCTAAAAACAAAAACACAAGAAAAAAGTGTGGTGAGGGTGTGGAGAAAAATAAACCCTCTTACACTGTTGGTGGGAGTGCAAACCAGTGCAACTACTGTGGAAAATAGTACAGAGGTTCCTCTTAAAATAGAACTACCTTACAATACGGTAATTGTAGTGGGTATTTACCCCCAAAATACAAATACACTGATCTGAAGGGACACATGCACACCTATGTTCGTTGCAGTATTATTTACAATAGCTAAATTATGGAAGCAGCTCTGGTGCCTATCAATAAATGAATTGATAAAGAAATGCTATGTGAATAGAATGGAATATTATTTGGCCATAAAAAATAATGAAATCTTGCCATTTGTAATAATAGGTTTGGAGCTAGAGAGTATAATGCTAAGCCAAATTAGTCAAATAAAGACAAATACCATATGATTTCACTCATGTGGAATTTAAGAAATGAAGGAGAAAGGAGAAAGACAAACCAAGAAACAGACTCTTAACTGTAGAGAGCAAACTGATGATTACCAAAAGAGAGGTGGGTAGAGGGATGAGTGAAATAGATGAAAGGGATTAAAGAGTACATTTATCATGAGGAGCACTGGGTAATATATAGAAAACTGAGTAACTATATTTACACCTGAAACTAATATAACATTGTGTGTTAACTATATTGGAATTAAAATTTAGAAAATTTAAATTTAATTTAAATTTAACTTAACTTAAAATTAACTATCACATTCATGTATCTTTTTTAAGTGTCAACCTGACTGGTCAAAGGGTGCCCAGATGTTTAGCCTACCATTATTATGGGTTGGTCTGCATGAGATTAACTTTTGAATTGGTAGACTAAGTAAAGAAGATGGGTCTAATATGCATGGGCATCATCCAATCAAATGAAGACCTGAGTAGAACAGAAAGGCTAAGTCAGATTTCCATCTGCTTCTTTGATCTGGAAAACAGTCAACTCTTGCTTTTGGACTTAAACTGAAAAATCCACTTGGGGGTCTTGAGCCTGCCAACTTTTAGTCTAAAACTTACACAGTCACCTCTCCTGGTTCTCAGGCCTTAGGACTTTGACTGAAATTGCACCTTCAGCTTTCCTGAGTGTCAGCTGCAGATCTTGGGACTTCCCAGCCTCCATAATCAAGTGAGCTATTCCCTCATTACAAATATTATACCCATACACATATATTAGCTGTTGGTTCTGTTTCTCTGGAGAAACTTTACTAATACAAAGAGTCATATAAACTTGAATAATCCCTTAGAGTTTAACATAACTAATCCATGAATCCCCTATTATTACTGAGAAGTTAAGGCAAGGGTAGGATCCCAGTTTTGAATATGATCTCACATTCATTGGACCATTTAACATTCATAATTTCATTTCTCCTGCTCCAACAACCTGACAAATGGACAAAAGTAGGAGCAGTATTCCCATTTTACTTGTCAATCTCAGAGAATAAAAGATTTGCCCAAATGTAAGGTTCACATATCTAGAAAAGTTTCTGTATTAAGACTTGAACCCAGTTTTTCACATACTAGTTTTATGCTCTTATAACTATATATCTTTATATGTATATATTAATTGAGATTTCATCATTTGAAGATGAAACCTGTGTCCAACTCTTAATTCTTTAGTAGAGTTTTACTATTTACTCGAGTTTTTAGTACTTTAACACAGGTACAGTTTCCATTTAATTTACATCTTTAAAATATCTTCAAATATCTTTGGAAATAGATTGAATGGATACACATAAACAGATACATCTTACAGGTGAGATTTTGAAATTGTAGTTTATTGGGGTTTCCTATTAACTTAAAAATGGAATAAGATAAAAGTAGAAAAGAATAAAACAAATATCTAGTCTTTCCTGAGGACATTCTGGAGATTTTTTTTAATCTCATCTTGCCTTTTATTTACTAAGTTTCCTACTAATCCTTGGAAACCCTTAAAAAGGTAAAACTTTAGGGGTGTCTGGGTGAATCATTTGGTTAAGTATTCCACTGTTGATTTTGGCTCAGGTCATGATTTCAGGGTCATGGGACAGATCCCTATGTTGGGCTCCCTGCTCAGAGCAGAGTCTGCTGGAGATTCTCTCTCTCTCTCTCTCTCTCTCTCTCTCTCTCTCTCTCTCTCCCCTTTTGTTTACTCTCCCTCCCCTGCGCACACTCTAAATAAATAAATACTCTTTAAGCAAAAGGAAAGGTAAAACTAATCATTGGGGTGTAGATGAAGGCAAAACCCAATAGTCCAAGCAATTAAGACATTTTTTACCTCAGCTCCAAAAAATAATAAATGAATGTTCTGGGCTTATTTTTTAAGGGATTGCTTCCTCTTCCTTGAAAAAAAAACCATGTATGAAAATGCATAAAGTCAAGTAGTACAATAATTCATTATACTCTCATGTAATATATTTGATTCCATTGAAGTTAAACAACTCCTCTCTCTACTGCAATGTTTGTGTCCTTTCTCACAATCCAAAACTAGGCACAAAATAAGCATGCTGAGTTGTTTCCCTCATAAATCTCTAAGACTCTGCTGGGACAATGACTCACTGCCAGGTCTTCCTACAGTTTATCAGAATGATTAGTCAAGTCTCTACAAAATAATGAATTTGAAGCTCGAGTGGAAAGGCTATATACAATGAAAACACTAAGGCAGTTTACAGAGCTGAGTGCCAGCAGTTAGCAAATATAAGTGGAAGAAAGATGGGCCTTCTTAATGGGGGAAACAATGGAGTCATTTCAAATTCTGTATAAAAATTTATTCAACTGCAATTTTGCTCTTTGGTGGTTTTGGTTTTGTTTTGTTTAACAAGGTACATTTAGATGAGAAAAAATGAAATAAAACAAACGGATTAAGACAATGAAAAAAATACGAGAAGACCTGGTGAAGGAAAAATTTAATAGATTAAAATTTAAAAAACAGATCTAAGAGATCTGCATGTTAAATATAAAGACTCAGCTAAATCTGGCTCAGGAAATCATGTACAATTTTTTGTAATGTATGGGATATCATCAATTACAGTCCAAAGTAAACATTCAAAATTGCCTTCAAATCAGCCCAGAAGTATATTACAGAAGATCTAATTCAACCTATAATTGCTGTCAGTGCTTGATCCTTCATTTTACTAGAAAGTAGACTTATGATGTAGGTGGAGAGTAGGGGTGATCCATATACTCTTTTCTGTCTTGCATAATGCCTTAGATAGCTACTTGACAGTGATAAATACCTTGCTTTATGTATTTTTTTAGTTGTCTGTAGAACATGTATCTCAGCAATTTGGTACATACTTTATGGATAAATACCCTGTTCCTGGGTAACTTAATGTTGATTAATCAGTGTTAAGTAGAAAAGGATAAATTTGATGAGGTCAAGAGGAGTTAAGTACTTGGCAGCAGCACAATCTATTAGACCTACAGTAGACCTGAATGGTTTGAAAATGGCTTGAGTTTGGCACAAACTGCAGAGGAGACAATTTTCACTGAACTGTAGCATCCGACCTTCTTTCCTATCAAAGGATAAGTCCCCTGAAGATGGAGTGATCCCAGACCTTATATTAACACATCATATCTTGTTCTATTTTAATCCATTATTTGTTAAAGGATGGATTCTTAGGAAGATGCATACATAAAATGGTTTCATTTTGATAGAAAAGACCCATACAAAACCCAATTTTGTAAAAGTAAAGTAAATTTGTATTGACTTTAAGGCAAAAGCTTTAGATTAATAATTCAGGGAAAGGTTCAGAGTCACAATTGTCTAAAACTATGTGTCCCAATAATATTATTACCTTAAAATTAATAAATAAAAAATTACAAAATTGTAGGAAGAAACTGGCCTAGCCATAACTTTTAAAACACTTCTCACAGAGAATGATAGAAAAGAAAATCATTTAGACTTGAAAAAACAACAAAAATTTAATCTGACTATATTTAGAACCTGCCCAGACATGTTTGACAACAAATATTCTTTCAGACATATTGACTAAGCAAATGATGACAACCAAAGATTATTAATATACGGAAAGCATTGTGTTTAGAAATATTTATAATTAATGAAGATGAAAACACTACACATTAAATTTGTTGGATGGAACTAAAGTGGTATTTTGGCACACATGTTACAGAAAGACAATTAGTGAGCTATTCATTTAAACCAAGAAGTTAGAACAGAGAAAATAAATGGAGAAATTAAACAGAAAAAAAAAGCAGCAATAGAGACCAATAGAAGCAAAATCTTTGAAAATACTTAAAAATATCTAGCAAGATTAGCCAAGAACAAGTATAAAATAAGAATGAAAGAACAAAATATTTTAAAAATTAAAATATTATACCTTTATACTAGTATATTTGAAAAATTTAGACTGTTGTACAAGAACATAATTGGCAAATATTGACTCAAAAAAAGATATTCAACATGAACTCACAATGATTAATACATAAAAACCAATGCATTAAAAAATAAGACTCAGATAGTTTTACAAATGAGTTTTACCAAAACTTTAAGGATAAAATACTCACTTCGACAAACAGATCAAAAAGAGGGGAAAAGAAATGAAAAGCACCTCAGCACATTTTGTGATGCCATCTTAATCCTATCATTAAGAACAGTATTAAAGGGCAAAATCTATCATCACTTCTGTCTGTAACTGCAACTCAGTATTTTGAATTTAGTAACGTGTATCTGCTATTACCCAGGCACAGCACTGGATGCTTTGTATGTATCAGCTAATTTAGCCAAGATGATAAAGAATAATAGTTAATTTTTTTATCCTTTGGCAGAAAAGTATGAAAATATTATCAAATACTAGTATTAAATATATGATCAAAATAGAAAATGAAAGTAAGCCTGCAACCAAAGTAAGTTTCTAAATGGCTCATGTGTTAGTCAAGCAGGGAAAGTAACTTCACTTACTCATAGTGAGTTTATTAAATTGTGTTTGATTGCAGCAATTGAAGAAATGTGTTTATTTTTTTTTAAATTTTATTTATTTATGATAGTCACAGAGAGAGAGAGAAAGGCAGAGACATAGGCAGAGGGAGAAGCAGGCTCCATGCACCGGGAGCCCGATGTGGGATTCAATCCCGGGTCTCCAGGATTGCGCCCTGGGCCAAAGGCAGGTGCCAAACCGCTGCGCCACCCAGGGATCCCCAAAGAAATGTGTTTAGAGAAAATAAACTTGCTTGATATTAGCATTATGGCAAAAACAGTGCTTGAAGGGCTGAAATTGAGATGTTGGCAAAATAATTAAAAAAGAAGGCAACTGATTAAAAGTGGTTTTGTCTCTTAATAAGTTGAGATGTTACTAATACTGCTGGGGCTTGAGTAATTAATGATGAATTTGAAGTGACAAATGACTTTTAGTGTTTATGAACAGTAGAAGTTGAACACCTTTAGCTGAGAATATTTTTAAAACAAAGAACAAAATAATTCAGTAAAACCTGAAGTGGAATCTGCTAAGATGTATGAAGCAGAAAAAGGCTTATTTGGACAAATTTACTGTTCATTAAAACATAAGGCATATGGTTATTTCTTGAACTATTCATTTCTTGAAATAGGTATATTGTGGAAAACATTTACTATCATGTGATACTTGAACAGTAGTGTTAACTTTAAACTTTGTTTTCATCAATTTAAACATCAGTTATGTGATATTTTGTCAAAAATAGTATCCGGATATCCTTACTTGTCCTAAGACACAGCAGCTTGATGGCTTATGGGAAATTATTGCAATTTTTTTCAGGTCAGGGCCAAGACTGAAATTTTTCTGAACAAGAACTGCCCTCAGACTTTATTACCAAACACAAAATGGCTTTGGAAATTAGCTTATGCTGCAGAATGGACAATGATTCTTGATGAATTCAGTCTAGAATTACAATATCAAACAGTTCTTGTATGTGAAGCTTATGCTGTGATAAAGTCACTTTGCTGATGACAAACATTGTTTGGATCACATGTAGGCTAAGCTGCTTTATAAATTCATACTGTTCAAGTCAAATAAGAAGTTAAATCTAAATTTTCACACACATTTCTAGTGGATATATTCACCGAGCACACACTACAGGCTCAGCAATGTTTTTTGGGACTTTATACAAGTGCAAAATAAATCTCCATATTACAAAATAATTTTTATTGTTCAGTTGAAGAATGGCCAGATAAATATGCAATGAACTGATAAGTTACTAGGTAAGTATCAAAAAAAATCTAGTAGGCAGCTATAAATGCTTTACAAATGATGAATATACTCAATTAAAATTATAATCTTGTGGACTATTATCAGTATTTGGAAACAACTATCTGTATAAAACTGATAAAATCTCTGTACAGATCCACATTAACAGATAGGCATTTACAATTGATTTTGTAACAGGGAACATAAACTTGAAATCCCAGTTGAGCAAAATGTTGTTTCCCTCCTCCAAAGAATTTCACTGTTAGTAGTCCTATACTACATATTTTGTAATATATTTATCAATTGTTGAATTTTGAGTTTTGTCCATAGAAGTTTTGTGAAATCTTGTAACAGCAATTTTAACATCTGTGAGGTGATATATCATGGTGGCTTTGACTTGCACTTCTGGGTACTATTGGCCACCTATAGGTCATCTTTGGAAAACTCTCTATTCAGATCATCTGCCCATTTATTAACCAGGTTTTGTGGGGTTTTTGGTTTTTGCTATTGAATTATATTGAGCTTGTATATTTTTTGGATGGTAACTCCTTATCAGATATATGATTTTCAAATATTTTCTCCCATTTTGTAGGTTGCCTTTCATTTTGTTGATGGTTTCCTTTTAATTTGACATAGCCCCTATTGTTTATTTTTTCTTTTGTTGCCTTTGCTTTAATGTCAAATCAAAAATATCATAGCCAAGTTGATGTCATGGAGTTTACTATCTATTTTTTTTTAGGAACTTTATGGGTTCAGGTATTAAAGTGTTTGACCTGCTTTGGATTATTTTTTATCTATAGTTTAAGATAGAAGCCCAGTTTCATTCTTTTGTATGTGGCTATCTGGTTTTCCCAGTGCCATTTATAAAAGAGACTATTCTTTCTCCACTGTGTATTCCTGGCTTTTTTTGTCATAAATTAATTTACCATATACACATGGGTTTAGTTCTGGGCTATGTATTTTTTCCATTGGTTTCCATGGTGTGTTAATGCCAATACCAGGCTATTTTGATTACTATAGCTTTGGTAACGTTGTTTGAAATTAGGGAGGATATTGTCCCCAGCTTTGTTCTAACTCAAGATGAGACTATTTGAGTTCCTGTGTGGTTCCATACAAATTTTAGGATTGACAGTTTTATGTCTTTTTTTTTTTTTAAATATTTTATTTATTCATGAGAGACAGAGAGAGAGGTAGAGACACAGGTAGAAGGAGGAGAAGCTGGCTCAATGCAGGAGCCCGAAGTGGGATTTTATCCCAGAACTCCAGGAGCACGCCCTGAGCCGAAGGCATATGCTCAACTGCTGAGCCACCCAGGCATCCCTATGTCTTCCTTTCTAATTTGGAATGCATTTATTTAGTTACATATTTATTTACTTATTTAATTAATTAATTTATTTTTACCGAATTGCCCTGGCTAGCACTTCCAACACTATACTGAATAAAAGTGGTGAGAGTGGGCATCTTTGTTTCGTTCATAACCTTAGAGGAAAAAAAAACTTTCTGCTTTATATTGAGGTACATTTCCCTCTATACCTGCTATGTTGAGAGCTTTTAAAATATGTTGGATTTTTTCAAATGTTTTTTCTGCATCTATTAAGATGATCATATGTTTTATATCCATTTTATTAATGTGGGACATCACAGTGGCTTGCAGATATTGAACCATTTTTACATCCTTGGAATAAGCCCATCTGATCATGCTGTGTGATCTTTTCAATATATCGTTGAATTTGGTTTGCTATATTTTGTTGAGGATTTTTGTCTATATGTTCATCAGGGATATTGGCCTTTAATCACCTTTTCTTATGCTTAAATATCAAATTTAGTCAAGGATACCATATCACTGCAGAAAATCAAAACACAAAGGCAGCATGAAGAAAGGAACAGAGGATTTGCAAAAAGCCAGAAAACAATGGACAAAATAGCAATTAAGTATTACTTTAAATGCTTAAATTCTCCACTCAAAAGGTACAGAGTGGCTAAATTGATAAAAAAAGAAAAAAATAAGACCCATCTTGATACTCCCTATAAGGGACTAACATCTGACCTAAAGAAACATACTATCTGAAAGAGAATAAAAAAAGATATTTTATGCAAATAAATGGAAGCAAAAAAGAAAGCTGGGGTAGCAATACTTGTATTAGACAAAATAAACCTTAAAACAGAGACTCTAATAGGAGACAGAGAAGGGCATTACACAGCAGTAAAGGATGAATCCAGTAAGATGATAATATAATAGTTGTAAATACCTATGTACCCAACATAGAAGCACCTAAATATTAAAAGCAAATATTAACAGACATAAAGGGAAAAACTGACAGTAATATGATGAAAATAGTAGAGAATTTTAACACTCCACTTATATCAATGATAAATCTTTTTTTTAAGTGGCTTTAAATTATACGTTAGACCACATGGACTTAGCAGATATATAGAATATTCTATCTAAAAACAGAATTCACATTCTTTTCAAATGAACATGGAACATTTTCCAGAATAGATCATGTTAGGCCATAAAAAAAGTCTCAATAAATTTAAGAAGATTGAAATTATACCAACTGTCTTTTCTGACCACAACAGTATGCAATTAGAAATCAAATAGAAAAAAAAAAAAGCTGGAAATGAACAAACACGTAGAAGCTAAATGTGCTACTAAACAACCAATGTTTCAACAAATAAAGAGGAAACTGAAAAATACCTTGAGACAATAAAAGTAGAACACAAAGTTTCAGCATTTTCAGGATGAAGCAAAAGCAGGTCTAAAAGACAAGGTTATAGTGATATAGGCTTACCTAAAAAAAAAAAAATATTTCAAATAATCTAACTTTGTGCTTAAAGCAATTAGAAAAAGAACCAACAAAGCTCGAGGATAGTAGAGAGAAGGAAATAAGATCAGAGCAGAAGTAAATGAAATGTAATCTATGAATAAAGTTAATTAGAATGTTAAAGAACTGTGCTCTGAAAACATTAAATACTGATGAAAGAAATTGAAGACAACACAAATGGAAAGATATCCCATGCTCATGGATTGGAAGAATTAATATTGTTAAAATGTCCATACTACCTAAAGCAATCTGCAGATTTAATGCAATCCCTATCAAAATACCAACAGCATTTTTCACAAAACTAGAACAAATAATATTAAAGTTTGTAGGGAACCAAAAAGACATCAAATACCCAAAGCAATCTTGAAAAAGAACAAAGCCAGAGGTATCACAGTCCTAGATTTCAAGATATACTACAAATCTGTAGTAATCAAAGCAGTATGGTATTGGCACAAAAACAGATACATAGATCAATGGAATCGAATAGAGAGCCCAGAAATAAATCAGTACTTATGTGGTCAATAATTAGTCCATGACAAAGGAGACAAAAAATTGCAGTGGGGAAGAAAGACAATCTCTTCAAAAAGTGGTGCTGGGAAAACTGGACAGCTACATGTAAACACACACACACACACACACACACACACACAAAGAAGAAGAAGCTGGACCAATTTCTCATACCATACACAAAAATAAACTCAAAACGGGTTAAGATCTAAATGTCAAACCTGAAACCATAAAACTCCTATAAGAAAACATAGGCAGTGATCTCTTTGACACTAGTCTCAGCAACATTTTTTGATAGGTTTCCTCAGCCAAGGGAAACAAAAGCAAAACTAAAATTCTGTTGGGAAAACACCAAAATAAAAGGCTTTTGTGCAGCAAAGGAAACCATCAAACAAATTGAAAAGGCAACCTCCTGATTGGGAGAAGACATTTGCAAATAATATAGCTAATAAGGGGTTAATATCCAAAATATGTAAAGAACTTATACAACTCAAAAAGCCCCCAAACAATCTGATTAAATAAGTAGAGGACCTGAAAAGATGTTCAATGTTAAATAATGTTAAATAATAAATGTTAAATAAATAAATAATGTTAAATAAGTAGAGGACCTGAAGATGTTCAATGTTAGTAATCATTAGGGAAATGCTAAAACCACAATGAAGTTACCACCTCACACCTGTCAGATTGTCTGGACTAAAAAAGACAGGAAGTAACAAGTGTTGGTGAAGATGTACAGAAAAAGAAACTCTCACGTACTACTTATAGGAATGTAATTTGATGTGCCCACTATGGAAAATAATATGCAGGTTCCTCAAAAAATTAAGAACAGAAATACCATATAATCCAGTAAATCACTACTGGATATCCACCCAAGGAAAATAAAAGCACTCATTTGAAAAATGATATATGTACTTCTATGTTTATTGCAGCATTTTTAACAACAGCCAAGATATGGAAGCAACCAAATGTCTGCCAATAGATGCATGGATAAAGAATGTGTGTGTGTGTGTGTGTGTGTGTGTGTGTGTGTGTGTGTAATAGACTGTTACTTAACAAAAAAGAATGAGAAATTGCCATTTGAGACCACATTGATGGATCTAGAGGGTATTATGCTAAGTGAAATAAGCCTGAGAAAGTCAAACACCATATGATTTCACTTGTTTGTGGAACTAAAAAACAAAACAGATAAAAGCAGGAACAGATCCATAAATACAGAGGACAAACTGATGGTTACTAGAGGGATGGAGGATGTCAAAATGGTTCAAGGAGTGTAGAAGATACAGGCCTCCAGTTAGGGAATGAGTAAGTCACAGGGATTAAAGGTTTAGTTTACAAAATATAGTCAATGGGATTGTAATAGATTTGTTTGGTGATGGATGCTAGCTACACTTATAGTGAAATGGCAGCCTATATGGGAGAAGATATTTGCAAATGACCTATCTGGTAAAGGATCAGTATCCAAAATCTATAAAGAAGTTATAGATTTTGGATCAACACCCTTCCCCACCCCCCCAAAAAAAATCCAGTTTAAAAATAGGCAGAAGACATGGATAAACTTTTTTTCCAAAGACATCCAGATGGCCAACAGACACACAAAAAGATGTTCAACATCACTCTGCATCAGGGAAACACAAAAACTATGAGATACTACCTCATACCTTTCAGAATGGCTAAAATTAACACCACAGGAAATAACAAATGTTGGCAAGGATGCAGAGAAAGGGGAACCCTCTAATACTGTAGGTAGGAATGCAAAATGATTCAGCCACTCTGGAAAACAGTATAGAAGTTCCTCAAAAAGTTAAAAATAGGACTATCCTATGACCCAACAATTACACTAATAGGCATTTATCAAAAGAATACAAAAATATGGACTCAAAGGGGCACATGCACCCCAATGTTTATAGCAGAATAATCAACAATAGCCAAATTATAGAAAGAGCCCAAATATCCATTGACTGATAAATTGATAAAGAAGAGGTGATATAAATATACAATGGATTATTACTTAGCCATCAAAAAGAATGAACTCTTGCCATTTGCAATGATGTGGATGGAGCTAGAGTGTATTATGCTAAGCAAAAATAAGTCCAAGAAAGACAAATACCTTTCGATTTCACTCCTATGTGGAATTTAAGGAACAAAACAGATGAACCCAGGGGAAAGGAAGAAAAAAGAAGTGAACCATAAAATAGACTCTTAACCTATAGAGAACAAACTGGGAGTTGCTAGAGGGGAGGTGGTCAGGGGATGGACTAAATGGGTGATAGGTATTAATGAGGGCACTTGTGATGAGCACTGGGTGTTATATGTAAGTGATGAATCACTAAATTCTACTCCTGAAATTAATATTACTCCAGATGTTAACTAACTAGAATTTAAGTAAAAACTTAAAAAGAACATAGCATAACAGAGTTGTCAAATCACTATGCTATACACCTGAAACTAACACTGTACGTAAACTGTAATTTAAAAAAAATATATCAACAAATATGAGTTATGGATATACATTTTCATTTATTTACAACTTACTTATGACTTAAATATGTCCCCAAACCTTTTTTAAAAAGTGGATCTTAATTTTTCTAATTTTTTCATGTTAGCATGAAATATCTTTTACTCAAATTTTCAGAATAAAGCAGGTCTGCCTAATTATGGTTTTCAAATGGCCCTGCCAAGTTTTTTGATTATTTGCTTTAACACTTGTTGTTCAAATCATTTTCTCTTGACACATCTAGTGTGTCATTATTATTGCTTGTTTGGCTAACTGGTCCCACTCTTCCAGAACCATATTTTTTAGTGGTTTTGTGATCTGAGCAAATCTCCGAGAATATTTTTCTGGACTTCTTTAAATTCAACATCTTTATAAAATTTGAAATTTTACTTTTTATCAATTGTCGTTTGGGTTAAGCTAGGCCAGTCAAGTATGACATTGTCTGAATGGCGAAGATAAGAATACTAGTGACAAACAAGGGGCTGTTTGAGTAGTCCGTAGTCAAATAGTTTGTTCATTTATGACTATTTAAAATTTTTTAGTTGCCCTACTCAACCTCTTAACTTTGAAGACCTGAATAATAAATACTCAGCAACAAGAATTCCTTACAGTTTTATTATACTTAATTCTGATCCTGTATCCAAAAGACACCAAGATAATGAAGTCAACTTTCTTCCAGAAAAATAACAATGGTATGAGTTGCTTCTGTGTTACTGAGCTATCTAGAATTTGCCTAGGTTAATAATCTGAAAGAAAGTGAAAGGGCAACCCGGGTGGCTCAGCGGTTTAGCACCACCTTAGGCCTGGAGTGTGATCCTGGAGACTGGGGATCGAGTCCCATGTCGGGCTCCCTGCATGGAGCCTGCTTCTCTCTCTGCCTGTGTCTCTGCCTCTGTGTGTGTGTGTGTGTGTGTGTGTGTGTGTGTGTGTTTGTGTCACTCATGAATAAATAAATAAAATCTTAAAAAAAAAAAAAAAAAAGTGAAAGCCACGTCTTAAATTTCAAAGCCTCTGCCCCTGAGCCACAGGCAGAAAATAACCTATAAACTGCAGTGTTAGAATGAAATCACAGTCTCTTTTATCCCAAAAAAGAACCTGAGCCCTAGCTTCAGCCTTTCTCAATTCCAGTTAAAGATGTCAACCAGCCACTTGGCTTATCAGCAAAACATCACAAAATGTTACAACTTCTAATAAAATAAGGATAATCAATTAGACATGACATATCGACATAACTTAAGAAAATCCTTTCTGTTTTCTTTTATAAAGATTCGTACTAGTATTGGGATTCTTGAGTATAAAGGGGGGAAAAAGACAAATTTAAAGTTGGTTCATCCGCAAACCAGAACCTATTATGTCATATTTTCTTAATCCACTCAGAGTTTTCCAAATAGTTGAAAGCATTTTAATAGCAACTAAAGATAGTTGCTGTTAATGATTTGCTTGAATACTTGTTCATTAATTCATATTTGCCAAGTGTGACATCCCCACATCTCTCCCTTTTCAGCTTGCTATGTCAGAATCATAATGTTGTAAAGAGCAGAACAAATGGAATCTAACTCCTGCTAGAAAATCAAGGCTCTGAAAGACTGTGGCAGAAATGGAAATAAGTCCATCTCAAATGTCAGAGTTCTTGTGTGCTAGTCTTGTCTCTGTCCTAATTAAATTACAAGTGAAACTGTTCGAGTCTCATGGGACACTTGCCTCCAAGCTGACAGGAGTCTTCTCCCTTCAGGGTAAAGGGTGAGGGGGATTGGGTCTTGACCTGTCTCTATCAGGCTTCAAAAAGAACTAACAGGATAAAATAGCATCCCTTGTTTCAGTTCATGAAATGAATACCATTATCTGAAAAGTTACATTTAAGAAAAATTTGTTAAAATACTTTCAAGTTAGAGCATCGCTACAGCTTTTGAGCATGGCTTTAATCGTGTATACATTTATTCATATTTATTCAAGGATTTGAAATGCATTACTCATTGCAAATAATTATAGTTCTTACTTTCATTAAGTAATTGCTATTACGACACTTAGAAACCATAATAACATAAAAACCTTAATAATACAATAATTGTTGTAAAGCATCTTAAAAATCTTTAATTCAGACATTTGTGTGAAGTAACTAAATTGTTTTAATTCAGATGTGTGTTAAGTAACGAACATTGTTTTAAAGTAAAAATTTACCGCCAAAATTTGACAAAATGTTGTCAAAAAGCAGATCTATTTAATTATATGTAATAAACCTTTTGACACCTAATGTTTCCTGCAAGTAAATATAGAAGCAGCTTTAGCATTACCTAAATCACTATTCCTAGTCTGGTTTTTGTTTTTTGTTTTTGTTTTTTGTTTTTTTTTTGTTTTGTTTTGTTTTCAGAATTGTTTTACTGATCACTTACCCATTGTACTCTTCTAAAATTCTAATTTTAGTCTAATATTTTTCAATACTAACCATCCTAATGGAAGAACAGTATTTGCCTGAGATGAAAAAAATCCACAATTCACATCCTTACTGTGCCACTTAATAGTTGTTGAAACTATAACCTTGTCATTGAACTCCCCTGTCCAAAATTTCCTTTGTTCTAAATGGAGGAATTCCTAATCTGGATCATTAGCATCACAGTCTAGGATGTTTCTGCATTGAATTGGTGGAATCTAAAATTATTTGTGAACCAATGGTACAAGCACAAAGAATTTGTAAGTCTCAACATTTTAGCTACTGCTGAGAAACTTCTACAGGGAAGTAGACTTAAAAATGAATTTTCCGAAAAATACATGTTAGGAGAAGGTTGTCGTCTTTGCACAATAAGAGGGGATTGCATGGACAAGGAATCTGAGACTACTCAGCCACTCATTTCACATCATGTTGCTCTTTGGTATCTCTAAGAAGAGTAAGTGAATTAAGTCAATTTAATGTCCGTGTTCAAAGTACCGTAACAAAGATTGTTCCTGTTAATTTTGTAATTTTTTTTTCTAGGACCCACGGATCTCAGCATGAAGAGGCAGTTGGCAACTAGCTCAGGATCCTCCAGCAGTTCAAGCTCCAGACCCCAGCTGAGTCCAACTGAAATCAATGCCGTGAGACAGCTCGTTGCAGGATATCGAGAATCAGCTGCATTTTTATTGCGTTCTGCAGATGAACTGGAAAATCTTATTTTACAACAGAACTGAGTCAAATGACGAGCCTATTCACTGAGGTCTAAATTTGCAGTTTCCACTAATGACATTTTGATTTCCCAGCAGAGATGCTTCTGGTCTTACTGCACAGTCTTAAGAGAAATACTTCCATTATGCCACATTGTCCTTGATCCATGAAGTGATGTGTTAAGGTGCTTCAAAGGAACTCTGACCTCTGAAGTACTTGAGATACTGTAATGTGTCCAGCCTACTGCTTTTTGTTTTAGTTTGTCAGCATAAATATCTGGGGCAAAAAAACAAAAAACAAAAAACAAACAAAAAAAGGCTGTATATTCCTAATTCAAGGATAAAACAGAAGAAGCTTGTGGTATGAAAAAAATAGTTCAAGATCCAACTGAAATATTAATGGACTTATTATTACTGACTTATTGGATGGAAAGCTGCATTATCTGGCAAAAGAAAAAAAGCCAATTTTCTTGTTGCTACAGGATATAACAACAATGAGAAGGATCTTGTATTAAAAAATGTGTAATTTTTATAAAAAGAAAACTTGTTTTTCATTCAAAATTGTCATTTTTACTTTGGTAACTTTTTCATAGGTCCTAAAAGAAAACTGTTTTGAGAAACTACTGTAAGTACCTTTTCCATATCCCTTTGCCTTTTCCTCTTTCCAAATTCTTTCTACAGAAATAACAATGCTAGAAAACACACCCTGGCTAAGTTCTTTAAACCGTCACATCAGGAGCTACTTCCAAGAGAAGCCTGCGTTTCTGCACTCAGGCTCATCATGCCATTCAACATTGCAGTTTCGCAATAGAGGTTTTCATCACAGAATTTTTTAATATTAAAAAAGACATATCATTGAAAAAAAAATCACACCTTGGTTCCTTACAGCTGCTCACCCCGGATTGACGCTGCTGTGTTACAGGCATGCCTCCAGCAGCAATTGGATGTAGGTGACTGAATGTTAAGCGGTTGCAAGTGACAATCTGAAAATTTGCACTCGTGTGTAGTTTTTCTTTCTCTATTTCAGAAATAGTTTCCAAAAAAGACCATTACCTCTCCTGATAGAATTTGTATAATTTACAGTTCTAGGTAAAAATGTAAAGAACTCTCAGTGGATGCAGCTGCAACTTTCAATGAACTGTCCCCACCTCTCCCCTTACTCTTTGCCCTTCTTTCTTATTTTATAGTGTTGGATACACAGGAATGGTGTTTTCTTTGTGCACTGAGGCAAGCCTATTTTTTAAATACTTAGGGAGAAGTACATCAGTTTATGCTTCTTGTACAATTATTTTTCTGTTGTTCAGCTTTGGTTGGATTACAAATTCTTTGTGCATTCCTGAATTTGCCTTATTTCATGTAAAACTTACGTCATTCAGTTTTTGATAATGAGTTTAAGGCATCAGTGATCTTTCTTATCTACTTGTTACATATAGTTTTTCAAGTAATGACTGTGATTGTGACCAAGTAATGTGCACTTTTTCTTGTAACTGTGGACATTGCTATGCTTTTTCTTCTAGCGTTTCTAGAATTACTGTTCCTTACAGTTACGTAAACAAAAAACAAAAAAAAAAGAACTTTTGTGATACTGTTGGTGAATATAATGTGAAAATCTTATTGAAATATGAGTATTTTGGAAATACATAGATGCACAAACATCTTTTAAGGTGTGGATTTAGAGTTTGCTTATTTAAATGAAAATTCAAAAAAAATTCGAGGGCTGGTATAATTTTCTCTGTTTTGTTTGGTTTAATAAACAGATTTCTGTGTTAAAACAATGATTGTGAAAACTTACAAACTTTCTGAATGATACTATACTTTCAGCAGTTTACTTTGAAAATATGCAATGCTGTTTTGTATGCAACATTGAGCACAAAAAGGACAGTTTAACATTTAATCAGCAGGTTATCCCAAGATCCCCTAGAGTCTCAACATTGTCTAGTAAAGAATTTATCCCAAGATAAGGTAAGGGAAATTAGCAAGCCAAGAATATTTCATTTGCTTATTTAAATTTAATTCTCTTATTCTTCATTTACCAGAGTACTCTGGCTCTTTCAGTCACTCCTGATTTAACATCTTAGGAGAAGCATTTCCCTGTTTTAAGTTCCTGTTTTGTATGTTGGGTTTTGTTGCAGTCATCTAGCCATCTTTGAGAAGTAGCAACTATGTCTGAGTCTTCAAAGTAACAGGTTTGAGTTTGGCACATCCATAAAAAAATCCTTAAGAGTGATAATGAAGCAAACGGAGTAGAGAAGGTAAGTTCCAGCAAGGTGATCGTGCTTTCATTATGTCCCCACCTTCTAATGTAACTCCCAGCCCTACCTACCAAGAACTAAATTCCCCCTCAAAGTTTCTGCTTTTTGAACATTTATCCCAAAGAATGAGGGTACTGGGATTCCGATCATTTCCCTAGGAGTGCTCAGAGGCCAAAGCCTTTTCCTTTAGAACTTGTACCTAAAAAACATCAGGTTCCTCTTTGACACTGTGTCACATGAAAATAAATCATGTCCCCTTTATAGTTGAGAAACTACTGTATTTTGGAGAAATACAGGCATTTTGGAGAAACTAGGTGCAGGTTTGTATCCTCATTGTACTAAGGTGATTGGAAATTATTACAAACACAGAGATCAAACAGAAGTTTCTGCCAGTTACCTTCATATACAACAGCAGTGTGTTGTGTGTGTTACTTTATCATACCTAATAAGAAAAAAAATGCCTTGAAATGACTACAGAGACTGCACACACAAGCCATTACTGAATTTTCTTAAATTGTATAGTTTAAGGAAAAATACTCAGTAAACGGGCATTCAGATATAATGACAACCACCCCTTACTGATTACTTATACAGGGAGAAGCATTTTGTTTCCTTTCCTTTTCACAATAACCGTAGGCACTGAGGGTAGCCACAGTCCATCTTACAAAGGAAGCTCAAGAAATTGATGTAGCTTGCCAGGAGCACAGACTGAAGGCCGCAGCCCTCATTTGAACCCAGGTATACCTGATGCCCACTCTCCCCTCTTGGTAGCTGGAGTCTGATGCCTCCCAGGTACTAAATAATTGTCTTCTACCCTGCGACTCAGAACCAGATTGTTAAAGTTTAGTATGGTACATAAGTAATAGTTTTTGAAAATGTTCTTGGCATCAAATAAAGCTTTTGACTTGAACATAGAGAGTTTTATCCTGCTTATAGAGGTTTAGTTTCCTTTAAATTACATTCTCTGCAAATATCAAGGGCAACAATAAAACTCACCACTAATGACAATCAAATACATGAAGCATGAGGGGGAGGCAGGGACTTTTTAACAATGAGGTGAAAGGCAGTATCCAGCTGATCCCATAAAGATTAGGTTCCTTCACCTCAACTTTTAGTCTTCAAACACCGATAGTCTTTTAGTCTTCTACACCTATAGAGTTAGCCTTCCTGCAATCGTAATTAATCTTTACACCATTAATACAAATACTCAGACACTAATCTTAAATACCCAAAATATTTTCTAATTTCTTATGGCTCAAATTTCAAACTTCAGTTCATAACTAAAAATAAAAAATACAACGGGAAGACATTAACACATTTTCCATGTATTTAAGATGTAGAAATTTGGCAAAGTAAGGATTGAGTACAAGCTACCATACAGGAGCTTACTATACTACCTGGAGCTCATCTCCTCTCCAAGATTTTGAAGGAAAACAAAATACTATGAGCAACCTATCTCCATTGTTAATTAAGGTCAATCATGTTCCACATTTAACTTTATTTTCTGATTGAAAAAGAAACTTGGGAAATAAGGGAAGAAGAAAGAAAAATAGTAATTCCAGCATCCATAGAGAACCATGAATATCATTTTACAGCCTATCTTTCAAATTTTACCTAAATAGGTATATAAAGATTTGGTTTCACTTTCCTAGAGTATTTCCTCAGCTGTTTTTCTAACCTAACAATACACCATGTGTTCTTCTTAAGTATGATTCTTAATGACTGTGTAGTATCACATTGTCTGAATGTACCTGTATTAGTGTTCTATTGCTGCGGTAACAAATTACCACAGACAACAAATTTATTACTGTCTGATAGGTCAGAAGTCTCACTAGACTAATATCTAGGATTCAGTAAAAGCATTCCTTTCTGGAGGCTCTTGGGGAGAATGTTGCCTTGCCTGCTCTGCTTCTCAGAATATTCCTCAACCAGTGTCCCTTCCTTTCATCTTTAAATCTGACTTCTTCTTTAGCCCCCCTTCCACATTTAGGACCCTTGTGAGTACCTTGGGACCACATGGATCAAATAGAGTCATTTCTTTATATTAAAGACAGCTAATTAGAAACCCTAATATCCTCTCCAAACTTAATTCCTCAACTTGAAATGTATCAAAACACTGACAAGTTCTGATAATGAAAAAGTAAACATCTTTGAGGGACATTATTCAGCCTTAATTTCTTTTTAAAAATACCACTCTGTGCCCAGATACTATAGGTGCATTTTCCAATCTCCTGTACTAAAAATCCTAAGTCAGCAGCACAAACCTTTTTCAAAGGTTTGTCAGCTGGCAATACTACATGTTCTTTTTTCCTGTATAAAGGATACAGTCTTAGAAATTTTAATGGAATTTTTTCCCTCCCATGTCTCACATTCAAATTCAACGTTATGAACAAATGAATATGGTAAAAGTACAGCTAAATCTTCCACAGGAAATGAAACAAAGATACCTCTGAACGCTTTCCTCCATTTCCATTTCTTTGAAGGTGGTTCTGCCCAAGAAATTCCCTGACATATGTATGAGAAGACTCCAACTCATTAGGCCAGAAGGGGTACGTGAGAATCCAAAGCTGGTTAAATTATTTAAGTAAACCAACTGCATTTATAAAACTTCTAGTGCCAATTACTAGTGGCGTTTTATTTACTTGAACAAATGATATATTTGACATTAAATGATTTTAGGTGACCCTTCTTTTTAACAAATAACAAACTGAGCAATAACAAATATACTGAATTTAAGATAATCAGCTGAGTTTAAAAATTAAATTTGCTAGGACAACTGTACTTTTATCTACATGTCAAAATTTTTATTTTCCCTTATTTACCATTTTTCCCTTTAAAGGCTATCCACTAAATGAAAGAAGATTGAGATCATTCAAGACCATTTTTAATGCTGTGTGAGGGAAAAAATATAATAAAAGCATAGAGCACAGAGAGCAAATGCTATTACTACCAGTGTGAGATTGGCACCAGTTTTTTCTTCCCCTCTAAAATTCTGATTTCTCATATTCTTTATTTATCAGAGAATGAGATCAGTCTGCCTACGATAAAGGTATCATCTACTTACTGAAGGTGTTCTATTATGGTGGCAGATTATTCTAAGTTCCTTTGTTGTTGTGAACTACTCTCCTTGGAGTAGTAAGCCTCTTAGCTTGTTTTCTTTTCATTCATCTTAACGACTATGTATTCTTTGACCTACTATGTGCTAGGCATTGTGCTGTCATACAGAAAACAAAACAAAACAAAAACAAAAACAAAACAAAACAAAAACTATTCCTGCTTCAAGGGGTCCCATCTGCTGGAGGAGAGGGACAGAAGTACAGATAATTACAAATCAAAGGGATAAAGATTAACGGCATAACATGTAATGATAGGAACATGCCAGATAGGTCAGAAAAGAGCACTGATCCTGTCTTGGCAGTAGAGCATGGGCTGGGGCTAGCTGGTCATCAAGACTGGAGCTGTGAACAATATCTGGCAAAATTGTCAGGTGTGTTTGGGCAGGAAAGAAGACAAACATGTTAGAGAAGGGCATTTCAACTATAGGGGACAACACAAGAAGAGGATAGAGGAGACATGGAGTGGCATGGTGTGCACAGTAACTCAAACAGCTTAGTATTGCTGGACAGTAGGGTTTAAGAATCGAGAGAGATTCCTGGGGAGGAATAAAGGAGCCCTATTATGAAGAGCCTAGCCTGCCATGCCAAGGAGCTGAGCTATGTCCTGTAGAGGATCAAGAGGCACTGGCCTATCAGTGGTGTGGTAAGTGGTGTGCTGGCTTGGCTTTTGACTGTTTGAATGAAATTCTGGGGAAGGAGATGGAATAATACTGGGACATAGGACCTCCCTCCCAGGAGAATTAAGTAAAACTACTAATAAAAAAAGGGGGGGAGGGAGTATGACATGAGCAGCATGCTAACAAGGAAGGAATGGTTTGTACTATAACCACTGAGAACCGGAAACCAGGATAATTCCCTAAATGTCACAAATTAATGTGGCTTCTTTCTCAGGAGACAGATACAAGAAAAGACAGGTGAGTAGAAAGGAATTTTGAAAAAAAAAAAAAAAACTCCACTATGAATACCCTAATTTGGAAAAAGGGAGACTGAGGGGTGGGTGGACCCCCCCCCCCCCGCCGGCAATGTACACAACCCTTTAGGAATGCAAGTCCCTCCCTGTCCTCACAAGCCTCCCAAAGTAGAAGCAGTGCTAGAAACTGACATATTGTGCATCTTCTGATGGAAAAGGCAGGCTGAGGAGTAATGGCAGAGAAATGGTAATACCCTGGGCAAATTTTCTTTAAGAATAAGATTTCAGCCAACACCCCATCTTCCTGTCCTATCTTCTTTCTCCTTTCCTTTACCTCCTCCCCACCCCTACCTAACAACATGATGGCCAAAACTCATGAGCTCCATTTTTCTTGCTTGATTTTCTCTGAGAGGAAAACAAGCAAAGCTGTCAGGGGAAAGGGTAAGACATTAGGAGAAATGAATGATTGGGTCTCATTGCCTCCGTGAAAAGAAAAATTTCAAAGGACCCACCCTGAAATCAGGGAATTTAGAAATCGTTAGACTAATTCCTTATCTCCAAGTGTTGATAGCATAAAGTCCTACCCAAGTGGAGTTTAAAACAAGGACATTGGAGAAGAAAATCATTGCAGACTGGTGTTGTCATTTCAATGGCCAGAAACACCTCCTAGGACAGATAGAAGTTAAACAATGAGCATGTCCCATAAAAATTAGGTGGAAAGAAACAGTATGATACCTAGATATCCAGCCAATAGCAACGAATGGAAGGCAGGCAGACAGGAAAGATGAGTTCATAGAAGTTAAAAAAAAATACATTTGAAATAAAGTATCTCCCAATATATCATTTTTTTTTCTGCAATAAATGCTTTGCTTGCAACTATAAGACCAGGGGAAGCCATTTTTTACCTCGCTTGACAACCTGACATTGTAAGAATGGCATCTGTGACAAACTTTTCATTTTAAGGAATCTTTCTTCAATAGCTCCTAACTTCAGAAATGTCTATTACTGTGCACATTGTCTATCCATTAAGAAACAGGAGGGCTATCTTCTACACCACAGCAGACCAAGGAGAACATGTGGTACCTCTGGGAACTGGATAGAAGATCATCAGAGTTGCTCTAGGGAGCTTGGCATCAGAGAAGGACTTATTTAGCACTGCTATTGCAGACTCCTAACATGGTGTACATGGTAGGATTTTGTTTTTTTCCAGTAAAATGAAAATTACTCATGAGTTGTGTTTCCTTTGCAAAGTATGACAATGTGCTATTTCACGTATCACTTGTGTTCTACACTTCCCATACAGAGAGTGGAGTAGTGCCGGACTTGAGACCTGCAGGAATGGGACAACATGCCTGTTCCACTCACAAATCAATTATTCTCATTCTCTTCATTATTATGCAGCTCAGCTGCAGATATTGCCAGTGCCAAAGACCAAATTAAATAAGATGATCCTTCAAATAAATAGGAACTCATCCTCCTGACTGGTGCCTTCGATGGCATGTTTGGATAGGAGTGACTGCAGAAGGCTCAGCCACAGTGACCCCATGTCTAGACTGGGTGAGGCTAAAGCCTGCAGCATAAGGAGGAGCAGCTGGAAATGGAAAAGACCTCAGCGAATTGTGGATCTGCCCACATATATACCAGGCGCCCTGCTCAGTGGCCGGTGCTTCAGGCCAGCAGCATATTCTCCTCATTAATCTAAACACTGCTGCTGGTGTTGTGACATAAAAGGCCAGCTCAGCTGACATTTGAAATGAGTCCCAAATATACAGACAGTTATGGATGATCAGAAAGGAGAGCCCAGCTCGGCTTGGCAAACTACCACCACCAGTCTTTATCTCCCTCTGCGCCACCTCATCAAAGTCCCCTTCAGTACCTCACTGAATATTAAGCAGAATATAATAACTCTGAAAATATTCTTAATATATTACCCAAGTACTAGCTCATAATGTTTATGTTTAAAAATATAACTTTAATGGACAATTTTGAGAGCTTTTAGAAAGTACCTTCATCTACATCGATTTATTTGATCTCTATTACAGGGAAGACAGAAGATTTTATAATCACTTTCTGAAACTGAAGCACGGAGTTCTAAGACTGCTAATTATTATAGCCAAGAAAGAAGCCAGGCCTTCTAATGCTGAATCCTGTGCTTTCCCTGGCCTCCACCCCATTACCTTGCATTGCATTTCAAAGAGTTGTTTCTCTCACGTGTTACAAACATACATTATCTAGGTTTTGAAACCTGCTCATTTACGCTATCCATCCTTTGACACGTTCATAACCTCGGAGACATTCAAACCAGAATACCTTTTGATTTGCTCTCCTTCTTTGCCTGTAGGTTTGTCTTTTTCTTAATGAAAATTCATTAGAAGAGTCACTCAAGCAGAATATATGAACTACAGAACCCCATGCTCTTCTGGCATCAGAGATGGAATATTTTTATGGAAAAGAAATAAATGTTTATGAAGAGTCTGCAAGTCAGTGTGAGGATTTTAGCACCAGGCCCTGTGCTGACAGCCACTGGGCTGGATCTGTTTGTCCATGTGTAAAATGAGAATAAGCTCTTTCACAATATAAACATGGATTTAAATAAGATAGAACAGGTTTTAAGGCACTCACTAAATAAAATTTAGAGTCTCAGAGTGCTACTCCTTGCGTTTCCATTTGAAGCCCTTGGCAATGTTAATTGTAAGAAGTGAGAACTCCTGCCAGACCAGGAGAACCAAATGAAAACTAAAATATAAGAGCTTGTCCCCAATTTGACAGGAAACATGCTTCTCAGCACTTTTTACGCTCTTGGGCAGCAGAGTAATAGGAGCATTCTAGAGGTAGCTTACGCCAGGTCTCTGATGGGTCTCCATGTACTCTAAAAGCAGCTGAAATCAGAAAAATAAGGCACAATTGAGCCAGACCTAATTTTTAGACAGTTATTTAGCAATTGGATATTTGGGGAAAAAATCATACATAGTTGCAATTCATATTTAAATCCTGTGTGGATTTGCTTTTCCAATTCTTTAAGGCCATAATCCAGACAGGCCCCAAACCCACATCCTTAATAAGAGGCACCAAATTGGTTATGATGCTACCTCGGGGCACCTGGATGGTTCAGTCGGTTAAGCGTCAGTGATCTTAACTCAGGCCATGATCTTGGGGTTGTGAGTTCGAGCCCTGTGTGGGGCTCTGTGCTCAGCAAGGGAGTCTGCTTGAGATTCTTTGCCTCTGCCCCCACTTGTGAGTGTTCCCACTCTCTGGCTCTCTTAGATGAATGAATGAATGAATGAATGAATGAATGAATGAATGAAGAGTGCTCCCTTTGGTGATTGAATTCAGTTATATTCCAATTACTGTACTTTTATCAATCCAGTGATATATACATATATTCCAGGGCAAGGGTCATAAAATTATGGCCAGCTGGCCAAATCCAGCCTGCTCAGATTTTGTAAATTAAGTCTCACTGGAACACAGCCATGTTTGCTCACTTACGTGTTGTCTATGGCTGTTTTCACACTATAGTAGTCCCACAAAGCCAACAATATTTACTGACTATTTACAGAAATGCTTGTCAACTGCTGGTCTAGAAAATTATATTATGGACCATAACTATCTCCTATATGCCAAGTGTTCAACTAGACCCCTTTGATAGGTTATTTTTAATGCTCCCAATAACCTTGCTAGTTGTATTATGATCATGATTTTACAAGTGAGGAAAGAATCTTAGGCCAAACCATGTGTCTAAAGCAGGCTACTATAAGTATCGCAACCAGAATTCAAACACAGTTTTGGGTTTTTTTTTTTCCGACTCAAGTCTTTTATTAACTGTTTTTAGGAACATAATCTCCAGGTTTTATTTTTAGTGGGAAAAGTAGTTCTCAGTGGCAAACCATGGACCTAAATATAAGCTATTAGAAAGCAGCCCATTTAGAATTTGGGGGCTGCCTCTTTAGTCAAGAGAGGTCTTTCTGACTGCCCAACCACTCTCCAACCTGTTTCATTTTCTAACAATTATGACTGTCCACAAACTATTTAGTCAGCAATATCTGTGTGGATCTTCTGTGTCCTTTCGGGAGAATACAGGCTGCTTATAGGTAGAGCTTTTGTACCACTCACTTCTGCACCCCACAGTCTGGAAGAGGGCCAGGCACTGCTGCAAAGCACTTCATATGTGACTCCCCCTTAGTTAATAATAAACATCTATATTGTCTTTTTGTCCTAAAATGCAACATATGAGTACAACCTGGAGTGTGTAGTAAATTTCCACTTGCTTATTTATCAACAATGGAAAATACTTCCTTGAAATCTGTACAAGTGTATAGGTATTCTGGAAGAGAACTGGGCTACGTGTTAATTTGCTACAATACAGTATTTTGCAAGTTACCACAATCTCACTTTGGGGGATTTAATTAATCAGAACATATATATCAGCGAAAAAAACAACAGCTTTTTAATTAAACAGTAACTCCAAAAGAAGGTGATACTGCTTCTCATTTAACCCCTGAGAAGCTTGAGTTTACAGATTACCACATCCTGCCCCCTACGGGAAGAGAGACTAACACACAGTAACTAGCCAAAAGCACTTTAAGCTTTCCTATCTGGAAAAAAAATTTTCCCTTTTGCTTAAATAAACTACATGTTCAATTGCTTTTTCCCCCTTTATTCCTTTCTACTTCCAAAATAAACTGAAGCAAAAGGAATATAAGATGGCCACCAGAGAAATAGAGAATATATACATATATTATGTATATATGAGACATGTTTTGAAAACAAAATCTTTTATTTCTGTAGAATTATTTTATCTCTGTACAAACTCACCATATGGCATTATTTTGAGGAATGTAATTGTAAGGGCGAAGTTAAGCTTCTAAAAATCAAATGGTTTATGAATATTAAAGGCAGCACATATGCATATTTATTAGTATTCACTCATTAATTTCAGTTTCTCTAACTCTTACTCTTAATGGAGTAAATTTTATGTATAATATATAAATGTGATCCCTGATTCAAAAAAAATACATATCCTGTAAGATACTTTCTTTTATATACAAGAGTATTTAATTACACCTGACTTATTATTTTTTTCTGGCCAAATTGGTCCTTTCCAGTTCCATAGCCCACCCTACCGAACCCCATGTCCATGTGAAGATAAAGCAAGCCACCCCTAAACATTACCCAGGCTCATCCAAATAATATCATCCTACAAATCAGCATTCTGCTTTGCAGATATAGGACTTAACTCAATAATCTACAATATATATTTTTAAGTATTGTCTAACCTCTGCGAAGTTATGACATCATAAAGCAAAGTCTCTAATTTAGGTTATTGGTATTCCTATAATTTTAAGATAGTGACACAAAAGTTGCCATGTGGAGGATACATTGTTCCTTTTGCAAAACTGAGCCCAAGTTTTTGATTTTTATTTTCTATTACATTACCCAATCCAAGGCTAAACTAAATACTAAATAAGTTTTTCTTGCCTTGAGTTTCAGAAAAATGTATCTTTTGGTGTTCCCTTACTGGAGAGTAAGAAGAATCATTGTGCTTAAAAGCATAAACTCTGAAGTCAGATTACCTTATTTCAGATTCCAACTCTCATGGACTAGCTATGTTATCTTGGGGGAAGTTATTTGCCTTTTTTTGACTCAGTTTATTCATCTGTAAAATATGAGTGTCATTAATACTTCAGAGTAGTTATGGAAATAAATTCACGCACAAAAATTAAAAGGCCTGTATACTTGAGCCTGACACATAATAAGCATTCAAGAGATGTCAACAGCAACTCACATCTGTTTCTGCATGTGACCCTGTGGACAGGAGCCTGAGAGCTAAATGCTCCACACTTCTGTTGTAACTAACTCATCCCAGACACCTGCTTTGTCTGTCTGTCCCCTCCTCCTTTGATTTATTTAGAATTATTCTTATCACTTTCATTAGCATAAACTTAAATATTTTAAGGAAATCAACAAGATTCAAATTACAAAAAAGTAGGCTACACTGAACTTGGCCTCTTTGGCCAATTATTTCAGACCAGATTACTTAATTTTCTGCTTTGTAAAATACTCTTAAAATTAGGTCGTGAATTTCAGAAAGCACCTCTTAGAATATTATCATCTTCCATGGGCAGGAAAATCCAGAATTTAAAACAATCTTGCCTTCATCTGAGGCTACTTTGATGACACACACGGCTGTTAATGGTTTAATAAAACCTTATAAAGAAATAATTCTTAAAACGTCAGGTGTGCTGATGGGTTTTCATGCTCATTGACACTCACATGGATAAGGAATAGAACAGAGAACAGTTATAGTCCATTGACCCTTAGCATGGGATAAATTGAAAGCAAGCTTCCAGCAGAGTCCAATTCCAGTAAAGAGTATAAGAGGGAACCCAGTATGGAGTTCAGGTTCATCAGAACAGATTGATCTGGCTTGCATGAAGCTCTTAGAACCCTCCTGGGGGATGTATGGATAACACTTTTCCAGATGGATAGCTGTCCTCTGAACTTAAGCTCTCAAACACAACTGAAGAACAAGGCTGTATTTACCTCCTAGAGAGTGCTCCTCCAGATAAATGAGGACTAGTCCTCAAGGACTCTATTCTGGTTACCAACCTGTTGAGGATGGAATGTTTGGGCTGCATAACAAGAAGCATGAGTTTTATTTTTCTGTGGTCATCCTTAAGGAAGTATCTCAACAGCTTCAAAAAGAAAGTATCTGAAAATGAGAAAGTTGAAAGAGTTGAAGCACAAGAGGTATCATCACAAGCTGATGGAACAATGCTGTCCCATCTGGAATACTGGGAGTGGTGATGGCAACGGGGTTACTAGTAAAAGAAGAATACAACCAGAAGTATGTATTGTCATTGTTGACTATCAGCCAACTGAGCATAGCTAAAGACATCCTTTGAGAATGCCCACAGGTAACAGTTAAGGAATTTTGTGAGGGGAGTATGAAAAGAAAACATTGAGATTCCAGTGGTTTCACTTGGGGGAGTTCAGAGACAAATATATCCTTCCTGCCCTGGTTATTATTCTCTCAGGCAGTGAAAGCTGGAGAGTGTTATTTACAGTATAAATAAGATAAAGGCACTGTCTTCCTATGCTGATTGTTAAAAGACACAGACTTCCAACTTGAAGTCAGCTTGAAGACACAACTTGCAACTTGAAGTCAGGCATTTGTGCTCCACACTGCACTGAAACAGTCTCAGTATCTGTCTCACTACCCAGAAGGAATCCTGTGGCACTCAACGTGTTACTCATAAAGTACATTTAGTGATCTCATCTGGCAGATGGGGATAGGAGACAGTTACAGCACACAATTATTAGAAAAATACTTAAAATCCTCACCAGATGGGTCTGTTTTCTAAAACTCACTCTTTATAGTACCAACAATGTATTGCTTCTCTGTTCAGCCTCATTAACTTTTGTCTTTTCCCTCCTGGATTCCCTTTACTTCTCCACCAACCCAACTCAAGTATCTTTACCACTTACTAGACGAAGCAATTCAATACCCTCAATTCTGATTATTTCTGCACTATCTTCATAGGTTGACTCAGGATTGACTCATTTATTCCTTGCAAAGACCAGTGGGTTAGGTTTGACTATCATCATTTGCATCTTTTTACTTCAGGAAACCAATGCATAGAGATAACTTGACAAAAAATTACTTAGATGTCAGATGTGGTCAGCTGAAACTAGTCTGTGCTTTTAGCCATGGACACTGCTTCTCTCACTATATATATCCCATGCTACTCAGTTAACAAAGGCTAGCTGGTCAATAGGATACACCTGCCCCTTCGAAGCAATTAAAACTTATAAGTTAATTTTTATGTTAATTTTTTAAAGATTTATTTATTCATGAGAGACACATAGAGAGAGACAGAGAGACATAGGCGGAAGAAGCAGGATCCCTGAAGGGAACCTGATGTGGAACTCTATCCCAGGACCCTGGGACCTCGACCAGAGCCAAAGGTAGACACTCAACCACTGAGCCTACCCGGCATCCCTATGCTACAAAATTTTAAATAAAATAGTACATAGAGCAACTAAAACTGCCAGAGGGAGGGACTCTTCAGTAAAATCTACTACAGGAAGTAAGCTGAGCCTTAAGAAATGCATAGAAGTTCAACAAGCAAAATATGGCATTGCAGATAAAAGGTCATGTGGAAATGTGTGGTTTATGTTGGAATTGGTCAGACTTGATTAGAGGATACATTATTTGAGGAATATGCAAGAGATACAGCTAGGAACAGAAAAAAGATTTGAGGCAAGATAAATTGGCTTTGAATGACAACATTAAATATGTAACTAATTTTAGGTTGTAGGAATTCAGAGATCTTTAGCATGGAAGTGATCTAATCAAATTCATATTCTGAAAATTCTCTGAGTGCTCAATGGAGGACAGATTGGAGGAGGTCAAGAAGTGTATGCACACGGGGGTTAGGATAATACACAAAGATATCATGCTTGTTAAAACAGCCTTAACTTCATTCTCAGATCCAAATGCCCAAAGACATCTGAATTTCTTCTTTCTTTCTTTTTTTTTTTTTTTTTTGGTAAAGGCAAGGGACTGTAACAACCACTTTCCTTAGTTTTTTTTTTCCCCAATTGACTTTTTCCTCTTGTGTTCTGAAAGAGTGAGCTCATCAGAAAGCATTCAGAACCAACTTATTATCTTGCTTCAAATCTGTTTTCCTCTGCTTCAAATTTCTAGACCTACTTTCATTCATTCATTCATTCAACAAATGCTTGCTGGGTATCTACTACCCAGGATACATAAACATCTATTCCTTTCAAATTTTCTGCTGCTTTAAGGTGGATTATTGCCTTTGTGAGAGAGCTGACCTGCTGAGACCTTGAGATGAGTTTGTAACACCAGGTAGGGGTGAAATGGCCCAATGAAAGGAACCCTCATGCAAAAAGGCCAGATCCCCAGCTAGAACATGCTTGGAAGGATTTCTCACTTCTCTCTGCCAATGTCTTTGATCTTCAGTGGATACAGAAACATTTAAGAGAACTCCAGGGAGTTAGGAATAATAGGACCTTTGCCACAGAGAAGCTACTGGAAGCTTGGCAAAAAAGTCACTTGTGGGCAATTCTAAACTTAAATGAAGTAATCTGTAGCCTATTAACAATATAATCTTTCTGTGATGAAAATTTCCACATGTTACTTTCAGATTTAAAAAAAAAAAATCCTGTTATAAAGTTCCAGCAGTCTCTAACTAGACTATACAAATAGTCTTGTTTCCATACCTAGGCCCAATCATTGAAGAGAAAGCAATCAAAAGGAATCATTAAGACAACTAGGATGAGGAGTGAGTCTTGTGGAATAAAAATCAAGGACAAGATGTTTCCCATCTTAACTCTGCTGTATAAAGAGCTTAAAGGTTTGTTTCCCATACCAATAACTAGAAAGTGTTTGTGTTTTTTTTTGTTGTTGTTGTTTTGTTTTTGTCTTTTTTGACCCAGAGAACTGAGGACTCAGGCCAGCTACCAGCCAGTAATGTGGAAAGACAGGTACAAATAGAGGGCCTTTGGGATGCCTGGGTGGCTCAGTGGTTGAGCGTCTGCCTTCGGCTCAGGGCATGATCCTGAAGTCCCAGGATTGAGTCCCACATCGGTCTCCCTGTGTGGACCCTGCTTCTCCCTCTGCCTATGTCTTCGCCTGTGTGTGTGTGTGTGTGTGTGTGTGTGTGTGATAAATAAATAAATAAAATCTTTAAAAAAATAGAGGGTCTTAGCCAAGATACGCTTATCTGGAATAGCAGCCACTAGCATAAACTTGTAGGAATACTTAAGTGGTAACTGACAAGTTTCTGGAGGCTAAGTGGAGACTAGCATGACAGTGAGAAGCTCCTAGGGGTTGCATTCTCATGAGAGGGCCAACAATCAGGGACTTTATCTGCAGGAGCTTCATTTTGCTGTACTGTGAAGATCTATATGAGATCCCCTTGTGGCTTAAGAGGGAGAAGAGTATTGCTAAATAAGGAGCGTTTGTCATAGCAGCAGCCTTCTTTTGGTGGGGATAAGGCTTTATCAGAGCCAGGACATTTCTCCCATTCTGCTTCTACCCCCCATGCCTTCTGGTCTCAACCTGGGGTAGGAGTGCTAACACTTCTGTTTAAATCCTGTGAAGATCCAGCCAGGAAACAAAGGCCCACTTAAAGATTGAGATTTAACCACAATATTATAGAAAGCTCCCATTCCTACATACCCTACCACTCTACCTACAGGGGTTCAGCATAATAACAGTGAGTTATAGCTAAAAAAAACCCAGCAGAATACATACTCTCTAAGAAGGAGAACTTCAGAAATCCAAAATCAAAAGGAAATGGAAACAAAGGTGCTAGAGAAATTTGAAGTCCATGACACTCTGCTATAGACAAAATCAAACACAACCTAACACCTACACACATGAACACAAATCTTCATATGAAAAGGCTATTTATTTCAGTTTCCATTACCCAATAAAATATATCTGGCTTTCAATGACAACTAATCACAAGGTGTGCAAAACAGCAAAAAAAAAAAAAAAAAAAAATCACAATTTAAAGAAACAAAGCAAACATGAGAACCAGACTCTGGTATGACATGAATATTAAAAGTATAAGATGCAGAATTTAAAATAACTATGATCAATATGTTAAGGGTTCCAGTGGATGCAGAGGAAGACAGCATGAAAGAATAGACAGGTAATGTAAACAGAGATAGAAACTCTAAAAATAACAATGGTGTAAATCAAAAACAAGAAATGGAACAGCTTTTGCTTCACTCATCAGTAGAGTGGACACAGATGAGGAAAAAACTAAATTTGAAGAAAGGACCATAGAACCTTCTCAAACTTAAATGCAAAAAGAAAAACATTAAAATAAAAAACCTAAAATGCGGGACAATTTATATAGAGGTAACATATGCATGATTGAAATAGCAGAAGAAAAACAATGAAGTAGAAAAAAATATTTGTGTTAATCATGGCTTCAAACTGCTCAGAAAAAACGACAGAAACAAAACCACAAATACAGGTGGCTCTTGTACAAGAACCTCAATACAGGAATACATAAATTGCAGTTTTATCAAGATGATAAACATTAAAAACAAAACAAAACAAGAAAATAAGGGATTTCCCATTCCTAGTTCAGCTTGTAAGTAGCTTGGTAGTTGCCATTTCATTTCACCCTCATAAGTAAAAAAGCTAAACAAACTGAAAAATCAATAGGTCTCCTCAGATCTTTAAAGAGAAGTGAAACCACAAGGTAAATCACTGGCCCCCAAATGGGAGAGACCAAAAATGAATACAGAGAATCAAAACTTACTTTACCAAAGCCCCATGAATAGAAGCCTGGGCAGGAACCAGTGCTGAGGTAGGAAAATCTGAACTGTAATACATCGCTAGAGACTCAATGTGGACAAGTCTGAGAGTTAAAACTCTAGGGAGATCCAGTCATAAAGGGGCCTCCACGCTGTTGTGAGTTTTATCTCCAGGCCTTCTATCAGGTCCTCATGATGAATTGTGGAGAAAAATCCCTTTGTGTTCACAGCAGGAAGAGGGGGGAAATAAAACTCAACAAAATATTCTGTTCTTTTTGAGATCTGCCCATAGGAGAAACTATTTCACCCAAGCCTAGACTAATGGGGTTTTATCAGAGATTAAACAACCTTGAGGAAGGTAAAACCCAGCTGCAGCCAGCCTTAAATCTTCCACATGCAGGAAGGAAAATACCAAACTCTGGCCATCCTGTCCCACAGAAAGGGAAGAAATCTGAGATGCACATGTAAAGTTCACAGTCCAGAGACACAGGCTCTCTTAAAGACTGAGACATGAACACTTCCCTCTCCCAACTCACACCTATTACTAAAGGCCTATATATAGCTGTTCATTTTATCTAGTCCAGCTATCAAGAAAAACTTACAAGCCATACAAAAGGCCAAAAAAACAGAATTTGGAAAGACAGAGCAGCATCAGAATCAGACGTGGCAAGGATGTTAGAGTTATCAAACTGGGAATTTCTTTTAAGAAACTATGATTTAAAAAAAAAAGAAACTATGATTAATATGCTAAAGGCTTTAAAGAATAAAAAAAAAAAGACAGCATACAAGAGCACATGGGCAATATAAGCAGAGAAATGGAAGCCCAAAAGATAATAATAATTGCTAGAAAAATAAAAAAATAAAAAAAAATAATTGCTAGAGATAACACACACACACACACACACACACACTATTACAGAAGTGAAGAATGCCTTTGATGGGCTTAATAATAGACTAGACATAGCTGAGTAAAGAATCTCTGTGCTTGAGGTTAACTCAATAGAATCTTCAAAAACCTAATATTAAAGAGAACAAAAACTGAAAAACAAAACAGAATATCCAAGGATTGTGGAAAAATTACACAAGTTCTAGAAATACCAGAGAGGAAGAACGAGAGAAAGGAACAGAAGAAATCTTTGAAATAAGAATTCTCAATGGAGAATTCCTCCAAATTAATGTGAGACACCTAACCACAGATCCATGAAACTCAGAGACAAAGCAGATTAGAAGCCAAAAAGTTAAAGCTGGGCATATCATCTTCAAGCTAAGAAAACCAAATATTTTTTAAACTGCTGAAAGAAATCATGGGGAAAAAACACCTTATTTGTAGAGGAGAAAATAATTATATCCAACTTCTCAGAAACAACACAAGGAAGAGAGAATGGGCTGAAATATTTAAAGTGCTTAGAGGCGGGAAAAAAGGCCACCAACCTATAATTCTCCATAGTTATGCTTCAAAGGTGAAGAAGAAAGAAATAAAGACTTTCTTGGACAAATTAAAGGAATTTGTGGACAGTAGACATGCCTTGCAAGAATTGTTAAAATATATTCTTTGGAGAAAAGGAAAATGACATAGGTAAGAAACTCAGAGTTGCATAAGGAAAGGAAGAGCATCAGAGAAAGAATGAAAGAAATATTAAGTTTTAATTATTCCTATTTTTAATTGATCTAAAAATATTTATTCAAAATATAATAGCAATAATATATCCACTTATGCATGTTTACACATAAGTGAAATGAATGACAGCAATGATATGAAGGATGAGAGGGAGAAGTTAGGATTATTTTATTACTAGGTATTACATTACAAACTATTACATTATTATGGTTTTCTTAGCTTGAAGATGATATGCCCAGCTTTAACTTTTTGGCCTCTAATCTGCTTTGTCTCTGAGTTTCATGGATCTGTGGTTAGGTGTCTGACATTAATTTGGAGGAATTCTCCATTGAGAATTCTTATTTCAAAGATTTCTTCTGTTCCTTTCTCTCGTTCTTCCTCTCTGGTATTTCTAGAACTTGTGTAATAAAATAATAATAAGTGTAATTCAAGGACACTTGAATTAGTTGTAAATCTATTACAAACTACACAGAAGACTTCCAAAAAATTTAAAAGCAGCATAACTGGTATGCTAAGAAAGGAGGAAAGTGGAATCATAAAATGCAGAAAAAGAGTAGCAATATCATAGATATTAATCAAACTATATCAGTAATCCATGTGAATGTTAACGGTGTAAATGCACCAGTTAAAATGCAGATGGTTAGAGTGAACCGAAGAACAAAATTTTTGCTCTCTACAAGAAAACCATTCTAAAAATAGGATACTTGTAGATGAAAAGTAGTGATTTTAAAAAGATATACAATGCTAACACTAATCCAAAGAAAACAAGAGTAGCTATACTAATTTCAGGCAGAGCAGATTCAGAGCAAGAAAACTAATCAGGGAAGCATTACATAATGATAAAAGGCTCAATTCTCTAAGAAGACAAAACAATCCTTAATTCCTTAATGTGTATGCACCTAACAACAGACCATCAAATTACATGAGGCAAAAGCCAATAGAACCACAAAGAGAAATGGATGAATCCACTATTATAGTCAAAGACTTTAACTCACTCAGTCACAAATGGATAGATTCAGTAGGCAGAAAATCAGTAAGGACATACTTAAACTCCAACAGCACCATCAATCAACAGGATTGACATAATTGACATGTATTGACTATTTCACCCAACAATAGCAGAATACACATTCTTCCAAATTCACATGAAACATTCACCAAGATAGGCCACATTCTGGACTAGAAGACACTTCTTGACAAATTTTTAAAAACTGAATTTATACAATGTTTGCTCTCAAACCACCAAAGAATCAATAACAGGAAGATAGCTAGAAAAATCCCCAAATGGAGATTAAACAGAGTTGTAAATAATGCATAGGTTAAAAATAAATCAGCAAATTAAATACTTGGAACTAAATGAAAACACAAATTTATCAGAGTTTGTGGGATGCAGTGAAAGCAGCCCTTAGAGTGAAATTTACAGCATTATATGTAAATATTAAAAAAGAAATTCTAAAATCAATGATCTAAGATTCCACTTTAGGAAACTAGAAAAAATAGAGAAGTAAATGAAAATGAAATAGTAAATCAATAGAGAAAAATTAACAAAACCAAAAGATGGTTCTTTGAAAGATCAGCAAAATTGAGAAAGCTCTAGACATAATTAAGAAGGAAGATACAAATCACTAATATCACAAATGATGAAATATCATTATATATCCCAAGAATAACAAAAGGATAAGAAATAGTAATATCTATTTTATGTCCCCAAATTTTGAAAACCTTGATGAATTGGATCAATTCCTTGAAAGATAAAATCTGCCAAGACTCATACAAGAAGATATAGATGATCAGAAAAGGTTTTTCTTTAAAGAAATTGAATTCATAATCAATAACCCTCCATAACAGAAAGCACAGGTCTATGGGAGTTTACTGGTAAATTCTACCATACATATAGGGAAGAAATTATACCAATTCTCTACAATCTCTTTGAAAAGATGAAAGTATAGGGAGGGGCACTGGATGGCTCAATCCATTAAGCATCTGACTCTTGATCAGGTCTTAATATCAGAGTTGTGAGTTGAAGCCCCATGTTGGGCTCCACACTGGGCATGGAGCTTACTTTAAAAAACAAACCAACAAAAGAAGTACAGGGAATACCAGAATTATCCTAATAACCAAAACCAGACAATGATATTACAAGAAAACTACAAATCAGTATTTCTTATGGATACAAGTGCAAAAACATTCAGTTACAACAAGTATCAAATCAAATCCAAAAAACATTAAAAAAAATTATACCACCCTACTAAGTGGGATGCAGCCCAGTTATGCAAGCCTGGTTCAACATCTGAAAAATCAATTAATATAAACTACCACATCAATAGGTTAAAGAAAAATGACATGATCATATGAGTAAATGAGGAAAAATATTTTAACAAAATTCAACACCCACTCATTAAAAACTCCCAGAAAACTAGGAATAGAGGGGGAACTTCCTGAACTTGATAAAGACTATGTACAAAAACCCTCTAGCTAACAGCATACTTAATGGTGAGAAACCTGAAGCTTTCTCAGAAGATCAGATGAAAGGCAAGGATGTCCTCTCTCACCACTTCTTTCCAACATCATATTGGAAATCTTTGCTAATATGATAAAGTGAGAAAAGGAAAGAAAATGTATACAGATTGGGATGAATATATAAAACTGTCTTTGTTTGGAGATGACATAATCTAGAAAATCTACAAGAATCAACCAAAATAGTCCTAGGAACTCATAAGTGATTACTATTACTAACGTTCCAGAACACAAGGTTAGTATACAAAAGTCAATTATTTGCCTGTATAGTAGCAGTGAACATGTGGAATCTGAAAATAGAAACAGTACCATGTATTTTGGCACCTCCAAAACTGAAATACATGGGTGTAAGTCTAGCAAAATATGTTCAAGTTCTACATAAGGAAACCTAAAATTCTGATGAAGGAAATCAAAGAAATCAATAAATGGAAAGGAATATCATGTTCATGGAAGACTCAAGTTCTTCCCAGCTTAATCTATAGGAAAATCTCAATCAAATTCCCAGGAGGCTACTATGTAGATTACAACAAATTGATTCTAAAGTTATTAGGGAAAGGCAAAAGACCCAGAATAGCCAACACAATATTGAAGAACAATATTGGAAGAATAACATTATCTGACTTCAAGACTTATTTTAAGGCTACAACATTCAGGAGTGTTTAACTGACACAAGAATAAACAAATAACTAGAATAGAGTCCAGAAACAGAATCCCCTAAACATAGTCAGTTGATCTTTGACAAAGAAGCAAAGGGAATACAATGGCAAAAGATAGTCTTTCATCAAGTTCTGGAACAAATAGACATCTGCATATTTAAAAAATGAATCTGGACACAGATCTTATAATCTTCACAAACATTAATTTACAATGGATCACAGACAGGGCACCTGGCTGGCTCAGTTGGTAAAGCATACAACTCGATCTCAGCATAGTAAATTCAAGCTCCATATTGGACATAGAGTCTTAATTAATTTTAATTCTAATTAATTTAAAAATGCAATAAAAACAACATGGATCACAGACTTAAATGTAAAATGTAAAATTATAAAACTCCTCAAAGGAAACATAAGAAAACCTAGATGACCTCGGGAAAGATGATGACATTTTAGATAAAAAACTGAAGACAATATACATGAAAACAACAATTGATAAACTGGACTTCATTAAAAATTAAGAACTTTGGTTCTGTGAAAGACATTATCAAGAGACTGATATCAAGTTAAAAACTGGGAGAAAATATTTGCAAATGACATATCTGAAAGAACTCATCTAAAATACACAAGAACTCTTAAAACTCAACAATAAGAAAACAGACAACTTGCTTTAAAAAATAGGCCAAACACCTTAAGAGACACTCCAAAGAAATATGTAGATAAAAAATAAGCACATAAAAAGATGTTCTGCATCATGCCATCAGGAAAAAGCAAATTAGAACAATAATCCAATACCACTATGTATATATTAGAATGGCTGAAATCTGAAACACTGCCACGACCAAACACTAGTGAAGATACGGAGCAAAAGCAACTCTAATTCATGGCTGGTAGGAATGCAAAATGGTATAGTCACTTGGGAAGACCGTTTGCATTTCTTATAGAACAGGTTTAAACCTACTCTTACCATGAGATGCGGCATTCATGCTCACCGATGCTTTCACTCAAAAAACGTGAAAATTTGTGTTCACTCAAAATCTTTCTTACAGATACTTAGAGCAGCTCTACTCGTAATTGCCAAAACTTGGTAGAGGCCAAGATGTTCTTCAGTAGGCGAATAGATAAATGAACTGTGGTACATCCAGACAATAGAATATTATTCAATGCTTAAAGGAAATGAGACTTCCTTCAAGCCATGAAGAGCCACAGAGGAAACATAAATCCACATTACTAAGTGACAGAAGTAATCTGAAAGGCTACTTACTGTATGATTACGACCATATGACATTCTGGATAAGGCAAAACTATGCAGATATTGGAAGGATCAGTGGTTGCCAGGGATTAGATAGAAGAGAGGGATGCATGGGTGAAACCAGGATTTTTAGGGATATTTAGCAGGGAAAACTACTCTGTGTGGTACAATAATTGTAGATACAGGTCATTATAAATTTGTCCAAGCCCAAATTTATAGAATATACGACATCTGAGTAATACTGATGTGTCAATGTAGGTTCATCAGTTGTAGCACAAGCACCACCACACGCAGAATATTGATATGGGAAAAGCTATGCATGTGTATAGACAAAGATATATAGGGAATATCTCTCTTCTGCTCAATTTTGCTATGACCCAGAAGGAAAAAGTAAACTCTTAAGAAAAAAAATGCAGGTAGCCATATACATATTCAAAATTGAGAAATCCAAAGACAAAGAAAAATTCTTGAAATAAGCAAGGTGAGTGGTGAAGCCCCTCATAGAGGAACACGAATGAGAGCTAAGGGAGACAGCCACCATGCAAACAAGATAGCAGGTGAAATCATTATGGTTTTCAAAGAAATCAAACCCAACCTGTAATTATATACCTAGCAATATATTTCTTCAGCCATAAAGGAGAAATAAAGACTTTTTCAGAGGAAAAAACCAAAAAACCTAAGTCATCAACAGCTGACCTGCCTTTAGGAAATGTTAAAATAAGTTCAAGAGAAAAATTATAGAGATCAGAAATTTTGACCTAGGTAAATAGAGGAACAGTACTGGAGAAAGTATACAGGAATGTCAATTTCTTTCTTCTCTTAATCTAAATGACAACAATTTGTTTAAAATAATAATAGTAATAATATATCAGATCATCACCACATCTGAATAAGTGAAATGAATAACAAGGTCATGAGGTATCAAAGGTGGAATTAAGAATACTCTTGAGGAATGCCTGGGTGGCTCAGTGGTTAAGCATCTGCCTTTGGCTCAGGTTGTGATCCCAGGGTCCCGGGATTGGATCCAGTTCCACAACAGGCCCCCTGCAGGGAGCCTGCTTCTCCCTCTACCGATGTCTCTGCCACTCATGAGTGAATAAATAAAATCTTAAAAAATCATAAATTCCTTTTATCTTTTCTTTGGTTTCTTTTTCCACTCATTTTTACTATGCTATACTCTGTGGATCTTTGCAAGGTACTTTAAAACCATTCAAAAGAACATAAATAAATGAATTTGTATCATCCTAAACGTACTCCTGAGGAATATTAGAACAAATTATAGCTCTCAGAGTGAGCCAAATGGCATTTATCCTCTTAATCACTGATGAAGTTATTTTTTAGCTGCCTCATTGTCTTTGAGCCACACCAAGGGAGCAATAAGGTCACTATGGTTTTATCATTCTTTGATATAGTTTTCTTATGTCACATAGTCATTATAGTACTTGTCACTCTGAGAAGCATTAATTAAGTGCCAGCAAAATAGAAAAGATTATAATTGTGATGCAGTTTACACTCATCATTTCACAGAAACATATAATCCTAGAGTTGGAATCTATTTCAAAGGATCAATTGTTCTAGTCCCTGCTATCAGCTGATGATTATTTATAAAGCTCCCAGTTACATAAACCCTGCAGGTTCTCCCAAAGATTTTGAAGGATCTTTATGCTTTCTCCTTCCAATAAACTCATATTGAACATTGAATTATAATTTACACACACACACAAAAGAAAACTGTCCTTATCTGCAGTAAACACTTTAATGTTCCTCAAAAGCATTTAATACCATAATCAGTAAACATTTTCTATTTCAGGGAAATGGCTATTAGAACTCTGAATTGAGGGAAAAAGAGAAAATACCCTACATTTTAAAGAAAGCTATAAAAATGTGTTATCTGGTTGTTTTGCCTAGGACTTCCAGTACTATGTTGAATAAAAGTGGTGAGAGTGGACATCCTTGTCTTTGCCCTGACCTTAGGGGAAAACTTCTCAGTTTGTATCCATCGAATATGATGTTTGCTGTGGGTTTTTCATATATGGCCTTTATTATGTTGAGGTATGTTCCTCTAAACCTACTTTGTTGAGGGTTTTTAATCATGAATGAATGTTGTACTTTGTCTAATGTTTTTTTTCTACATCTATTGAAATGATTGCGTATTTTTTCCTGTCTCTTGTTAATGTGACATATCACATTGATTTTGAGAACATTAAATTACTCTTGAATCACAGGAAAAAATCTTACTTGATTATAATGTATGAATTTTTTAAGGTATTGTTGGATTCAGTTTTCTGATAATCTGTTGAGAATTTTTGCATTTATATTCATGATAGATATTGGCCTGTAATTCTCTCTCTCTCTCTCTCTCTCTCTCTCTCTCTCGTGTGTGTGTGTGTGTGTGTGTGTGTGTGTGTGTGGTATCTTTATCTGGTTTGGTACCAGCATGATACTGGTCTCATAGAATGGATTTGGAAGTTTTATATATATCTATATCTATAGGATATGGAATAGAGATGTGGAATAGAGATATGGAATATATATATGTATATGGATATATTTGGAATAGAGAAGAATAGGTATTAAATCTTCTCTAAATGTTTGGTAGAATTTGCCTATGAAACTATCTGGTCTTAGACTTTTGGTTTTGGGAAGTTTTTTGATTACTGATTCAATTTCATTGCTAGTAATTGGTTTGTTCTAATTTTCTATTTCTTTCTGCTTTAGTTTTGGTAGGTTATAGGTTTCTAGGAATTTATCTATTTCTTCTAAGATGTCCAATTTTTTGGCACATAGACTTATAATCTGTTAAAATTGGCTGTGTTTCTGGGTATTGGTTGTTTCTCCTCTTTTGTTAGTGATTTTGAGTTCTCTCTCTTGTTCTCTCTCTCTCTCTCTTTGATTCATCTTAGAGGTTTATCAATTTTGTTGATCTCTTCAAAGAACTAGCTCCTGGTTTTATCAACCTATTTTTTAAATTTCTATATTTTTTATTTCTATGCTAATCTTTTTAAAAATATTTTATTTATTTATTTATTTATTTATTTATTTATTTATTCATTCATGAGACACACAGAAAAAGAGAGGCAGAGACACAGGCAGAGAGAGAAGCAGGCCCCCTGCAAGGACCTGATGTGAGACTTGATCCTGGATCCCAGGATCATGCCCTGAGCTGAAGGCAGACGCTCAACTGCTGAGCCACCCAGGCATCCCTATTTCTTCTCTAATCTTTATTGTTTTCTTCCTTTTGCTGGTTTGAGGTTTGTTTTTTTTCCTTTTTTCTAGCTCCTTTAGGTATAAGATTAGGCTATTTGAGATTTTTCTTGCTTCCTGAAGGGAGAATGTATTGCTCTAAACTTCCCTCTTAGAACTGCTTTTGCTACATCCCAAAGGTTTGGAAGGCTGGGCTGACTCGTTCATTGTTTAGTAGCATGTTATTTGACCTCCATGTATTCGTGCTCTTTCCAGATTTTTTTCTTTTTCTTTTTTTTTTTAATTTTTATTTATTTATGATAGTCACACAGAGAGAGAGAGAGAGAGAGAGAGGCAGAGACACAGGCAGAGGGAGAAGCAGGCTCCATGCACCGGGAGCCCGACGTGGGATTCGATCCTGGGTCTCCAGGATCACGCCCTAGGCCAAAGGCAGGCGCTAAACCGCTGCGCCACCCAGGGATCCCTCCAGATTTTTTTCTTGTGGTTAATTTCTAGCTTCATAGCATTGTGGTCAGAAAAGATGCATTGTATAACTTCAATTTTTTAACTTGTTGAGACTTTTTTTGTGGCCTAATATGTAATTTACTCTGGAGAATGTTCTGTGTGCTCTTGAAAATAATGTGCATTCTGCTGTTTTAGGATAGATTATTCTGAATATATCTGTCAGGTCCATCTGTCCAGAGTCATTCAAAGCCATGGTTTCCTTGTTGATTTTCTTTTTTAAATGTTTTATTTATTTGTTTGTTTGTTTATTTATTTATTTATTTAAGAGAGAGAGAGGGAGGGAGGGAAGGAGGGAAGGAGGGAGAGAGAGAGAGAGAATGAACAGGGGAGGGGCAGAAGTAGAGTGAGAAGCAGACTTCCTGCTGAGCTGTAAGCCTGATGCAGGATTCAATTCCAGGACCCTTGAATCATATCTGAGCCAAAGGCAGATGCTTAACTGACTGAGCCACCCTGGTGCCCTGGCCATATTGATCTTCTGTTGGGATGATCTGTTCCTTTGATGTTATGTAGAGTGTTAAAGTTTCCTATTAGTACTGTATTACGAGCAATTATTTCCTTTTATTTATTACCTTGTTTATATATTTGAGTGCTCCCATGTTTCATGCATAAATATTTATAATTTTTAAAGCATGTTGTTGGATTGTCCCACTTATTTTACAGTGTCCTTCTTTGTTTCTTGTTACAGTCTTTGTTTTAAAGTATATTTTATATGAAATAAGTATTGCTACTGCAGTTTTCTTTTGACATCATTTGAATAATAAACGTTTCTCATCTTGATATAGACATTTATCACTGTTAATTTCCCTCTTAGAGCTACTTTTGCTGCATCCCATAATTTTCTGTATGTTTTACTTCCATTTTTATGTGTCTCAAGGTATTTCTAAAATTGTTTTTGATCCTTTTGATCCAGATGTATGTGAATGATCCTGTTTAGCAGGACACTCTGGAGCACAGCAGAGGGAGAATATGAAGATGGAACTCATGGCTGGAGAAAAGCAGAGGTGGAAACATAAAGATAGTACCTACCAGGAGTGGAAAGGAAAGGAAAAAATGTTAGGTTTTTTAGAGGGGCAAAGGTGTGAATGTGGTACCCACCAACCAGAGAGTATTCCATCCAGCAGGACCCTAGATATAGGAGAGAGATGCCTGCTCTTCAGGTTGATGCTTCACCATTTCTTTTTTTTTTTTTTTTTTTCTGTCATAAAAGGTTTGTTTTTTTTTTTGTTTTTTTTTTTATTTATTTTTTATTGGTGTTCAATTTACTAACATACAGAATAACACCCAGTGCCCGTCACCCATTCACTCCCACCCCCCGCCCTCCTCCCCTTCTACCACCCCTAGTTCGTTTCCCAGAGTTAGCAGTCTTTACGTTCTGTCTCCCTTTCTGATATTTCCCACACATTTCTTCTCCCTTCCCTTATTTTCCCTTTCACTATTATTTATATTCCCCAAATGAATGAGAACATATAATGTTTGTCCTTCTCCGACTGACTTACTTCACTCAGCATAATACCCTCCAGTTCCATCCACGTTGAAGCAAATGGTGGGTATTTGTCATTTCTAATAGCTGAGTAATATTCCATTGTATACATAAACCACATCTTCTTTATCCATTCATCTTTCGTTGGACACTGAGGCTCCTTCCACAGTTTGGCTATCGTGGCCATTGCTGCTAGAAACATCGGGGTGCAGGTGTCCCGGCGTTTCATTGCATTTGTATCTTCCATTTCTAAATGAGCTTTCTTCACATTAAGTTGGGATGCTATCAGCTATTTCTTCACTAGGCCTTGTGTCAAGTGAGTCCTAACTTGTGAGTTCTTTAAAGAAGAACCTGAGCCATTTCTCAGATTGCAATAGCCCTGTGGGTCTCATGAATGTGAACCCTGTTGTTTTTCAAAGCTAGATGTTTTGGAGGCTTGTCTCTCAGGTGCACCTCTTAGGGATGCCTGATATGGGCTTCAAACTCTTTGCTCCACAGGGAGAAGTTCAGGTTTTTAATTGCCTCCTGACTATGAGTTGCCACACTGGGAGTGGAGTTTATGGAGAGCTTCTGTTTCAGCCTCTCCTATCTGCTTCAATAGGGTTTTTTTCCTCATGTGCCCAATGTATAATCATCACAGTTTTTAGGGTTTTTTCCTCTCAGAGTAAATTATCCCGTACGTAGCTATAGATTCAGTGTGCCAGTGGGAGGAAGTGAGTTCAGGATCTTGCTGTGCTTCCATCTTCATTGTTTTCATTCTCAAAAAGTTATTGTTAGAGTGGGCATGTTCCATAGTTCCTGTTCTACTTCCACTTCTCATAGAACCTGTTCTAGCTTGCAGTCTGATTGGCAGCAGTCTGAATTACCTTATCACATGCGACCACACTGGGTTGGTAGAGATACATACTCGACTATCAGAAGATCCAACTTCAGCTAGAGGGTGACTTAGGCTAGGAGAAACATTTGTCCTCTTTGGCCTGGAAAAGCCTCTCTTGGTCCTTAATCAGGAACCATATGAGCTTTCACTCTCAGAAGTGTCCTGCTTTACACAAGAAACTGAATCACCGGGATCCCTGGGTGGCGCAGCGGTTTGGCGCCTGCCTTTGGCCCGGGGCGCGATCCTGGAGACCGGGGATTGAATCCCACGTTGGGCTCCCAGCATGGAGCCTGCTTCTCCCTCTGCCTGTGACTCTGCCTCTCTGTCTCTCTCTGTGTGACTATCATGAATAAATAAATAAAATCTTAAAAAAAAAAAAGAAACTGAATCACCCTCTGGATTTTTATGGCTTAAAAAATATGACCTAAATCATATTACCCCTTTAAAACTTATAGGAAACACAACCTCACAGAGTTTTTGCAGGTCATTTGCAGAAACTTGAGCTCACAGTTATATTCAGATGGAGAAAGCCCAGTAAAGTCATCTGAGGTTAGAGTTATAGGGGAGCTGAGCTAGAGAGAGAAAAGCAGATGAGAGAGATCCTCAGGGTGAGAATTTGTCACCCTTAAAGAGAGAGAGGTTAGAGATAGAATTGATGGTTTTAGTTCCAAAGTATCCTCCTTCTGAGGAACAGCTTATATTTCCTATTGATATATATGCAGATTTCCACCATGTTCCAAATCATAATGTTGCCTTTTAAAATATATATATATATTTATAAAGTTGATTGGATTAATTTGTATAATGAGTCTTAAGTAGAAAAGAACCCACCTCAGTGTCAGTATAGTCTCCTAAAATTTATATTTGTATTTTTTTGCTTTTTAAAAATATTTTCCTTAAACTCTGTTGAATTTGTTTTGCATTGTAGGAGGCAAGATCTCTACTTAACTATTCCATATTTTTAGTCAATTCTCTCAATAACACGTATTGAACAATTTCCCCATTTACTTGTGAGGATTCCTTTATTTATAAGTTATTACACTTATTAGTATTTCAGAGATTTATATACTTTATCTCATTTGTCAACCTGTTGACTCTTTTGTCAATACTATCATGCAATTAATGAAAATTGTGATCTGTATTTATATTTGATAGGAAAATTTCATTTTCAGAAATTTCTTAGTTTCTCTTACTTGTTTATTTAGCTAAAGCAACTTTAAAATAATTTCATCACGTTACCAAAAAATTCCCAGTAAATGTTTATTTTAATTGTATTACACTATAAATTAATTTGGAATGATTCATCTTTTTTTAAAAAATGTATTTATTTGAGAGAGTTAGAGAGTGCTTGTGCTCAAGCATCGGGGAGGGGCAAATGGAGAGGGAAAGAGAACTTCAAGTGGACTCCATACTGAGTGTGAAGCCTGATGCTGAGCTCAAACTCGTGACCCTGAGATCACACCCTGAGCTGAAACCAAGAGACAGAGTCTTAACCAACAGCTCAGAGCCCTGGAAAGACTTATGAACAATCTTTGTTCAAACACTTAAAAAATCTGTTCAATCTTGCTGAATTTTCTTTACATTCAAGATATTCTGAATGATTTTATATTTTTCTATTGATATTAAATGAACATTTTATTATATCCTTTAGTTCTTCATTGCTTATATTAAAAATAGTTACTGATAGTTGAGCATTTTTCTTGTACCTATATAATCTTTTGCACTTCTCTACATTTTGTAATTTATCATCATGAATTCTGATAGAATCACATCATTAGCACATTCTGATAATTTTGTATCCTTTCCAATAATTAAACTTTTTAAATTTGTTTTATTGGTTTTATTTCATTGATTAAAAGACTATTAAATATTAATAGAAGTGAATGAGCATTCTTGTTGCTGGTTTTAATAAGTCTAGTGCAACGTTTTCCAAAATATACTCAATGGAACAACAGTCCCACAATATGATCTCTGAAATGAAATACAAGGATTTCATAATTGGGGAAGTACATTTACTATATTACCCCTCCTTGAAATGAGCAGTTTGGCCTCTTAAATTTTTTCAAAAGTTTTCTATAAAATACTTTTTACAGATAAAGGAATTTATACTTCATAGAGTTTTTTCTTATTTTTATTTTTTTGAGGGAGGAGAGAGGACACAAAAATGAGCTGATACTATTCTCTAGGAAAGCTAAGATGAACACAGGGGCAACTCTGGAGTCGCCATCAATTTGAGTTGACGTAATTGACAGACTTTTTTTTTTTTTTTTAGATTTTACTTATTTGTGATTGGGGGGGAGAGAGAGAGGGAGAAAGAGGGAGGGGGAGAGAGGGAGGGAGAGAGAGGGAGGGAGGGAGGGAGAGTCATGGGCAGAGGGAGATGCAGGCTCCCTGCAAGGGACCCCTGGATTATGCCCTAACCCGAAGGCAGACACAACTGCTGAGCCACCCAGGAGTCCCTAATGGACAGCTTTTTAAGCACACATCTAAACAGGGAATTCGATTTCATTCTCCCTTTCTTGCAGGAATCCTCAGTCTTTTTTTTTTTTTTTCCTTCTTTAAAAATTTATTTGGAGGGGGCCCTCAGATATGAACTGAGGCATCCTCAATATTTGCAAATTATTTTTTCAGACAGCTCATCTCAGGGTTTATGGCAGAGGGCATGTGCAAGGACTGAGGCAGCACAATACTTTCCATTATGCCAGTGATTCAGGACTGAAAGTTTGTCCCTTTCTGTGCAAACCCTATTTTTCTCCTCCTAGAGCCTAGGAGAAATTAAGGGAAACCTGACATACTGATACAGTGGTACCAGAACCTTTTTGAGGCTGCCTTTTAGTAAACACAGGTGGCCACAGGTAATCTGACTTCATAAAGAAATAAACACTCCAAATTGGAAAGGGAGAAGTAAAACTCACTATTGGAGATTATATGATATCAAATACAGAAAATCCTAGACTCCACCAAAAAACTATTAGAACTGACTGATAAATGAGAATTCAGTAAAGTTGAAGGATCCAAAAATCAATATACAGAAACCTGTTGCATTCCTATACACTAATAACGCAGAAGCAGAAAATGAAGTTAAGAAAACAGTCCCATTTATAATTGCATCAAAAACAATAAAATACCTAGGAATAAACTTAATCAAAGATATAAAAGATCTGTACTCTGAAAACTACAAACACTGATGAAAGAAATTAAAGACCATGCAAAGAAATGGAAAGATTCCATGCTCTTGAGTTAGAAGAACAAATATCATTTAAAATGCCTATACTACTCAAAGTGATCTACAGATTTAATGTAACGCCTACCAAAATACCAATAGCATTTGTCACAGAACTAGAATAATCTTAAAATTTTATGAAACCACAAAAGTCCTCAAATAGCCAAAGGAATCTTGAAAAATAAAAACAGGGATCCCTGGGTGGTGCAGCAGTTTAGCGCCTGCCTTTGGCCCAGGGTGCTATCCTGGAGACCCAGATCCCACGTCGGGCTCCCGGTGCATGGAGCCTGCTTCTCCCTCTCCCTCTGCCTGTGTCTCTGCCTCTCTCTCTCTCTCTCTCTCTCTCTCTCTGTGTGACCATCATAAATAAATAAATAAATTTTTTAAAAAGAAAAATAAAAACAAAACTGGATGTAATACAATTCTAGACTTCAAATTATATTACAAAGCTGTAGTAATCAAAATTGTATGGCAGAAAACAGACACATAGATCAGTGGAACAGAATAGAAAACCTAGAAATAAACTTGCAATTATATGGTCAAATAATCTTTGCAAAGGAGGAAAGAATATACAATGGAAAAAAAGACTGTCTCTTCAACAAGTGGTATTGAAAAAACTGGAGAGCTACATGCAAAAGAATGAAACTGGACCACCTTCTTGCACCATACACAAAAATAAACTCAAAATAGATTAAAGACCTAAATGTGAGACCAGATGCCATAAAAATCCCAGATGAGTAGAGGGAATAAGGTCTCTGGCCTCAGGCATAGCAACATTTTTCTAGATAGGTCTTCTGAGGCAAAGGAAATGAGCAAAAGTAAACTATTGGCTCTACATCAAAATAAAAAGTTTCTGCACAGAAGAGGAAACAGTCAACAAAACTAAAAGGGAACCCATTAAATGAAGGAATATATTTGCATATGATATGTCTGATAAAGGGTTAGTATCTAAAATATATAAAGAATTTATACAACCAGATATCCAAAAACAAATAATGCAATTAAAAATGAGAAGACAGAACATCTTTCCAAAGACGACATACAGATGACTAACATACAAACAAACAGATACCCAGCATCACTCATCATCAGGGAAATACAAATCAAAACTACAATGAGATATCACCTCACACCTGCCACAATGGTTAAAATCAACAACACAGGAAACAACGTTGACAAGGATGTGGAGAAAGGGGAACTCTCTTACACTGTTGGTGGGAATGTCAACTGGTACAGCCACTCTGAAAAACAGTTTGGAATGGAGTTTCCTAAAAAAAAATTGGAAATAGAAATACTCTATGAACCAGTAATTGTACTACTGGCTATTTATCCACCAAAACCAAAAATATTAATTCAAAGAGATACATGTACCCCTATGTTTATTGCAATAGCCAAACTATGAAAACAGCCCAAGTGTCCATCAATAGATGAATGGATAAAGAAGTGGTGTGTATGTGTGTGTGTGTCTATATATATATATATATAGACACACACACATATATATATACACATATATATACATATATATATGTATGTGTATATATATATATAAATACTGTTCAGCTATAAAAAAATTCTTGTCATTTTCAACATATGGTTGAAGCTACAGAGTATAATGCTAAGCAAAATAAGTCAGAGAAAGACACATACCATACAATCTCACTTATATATGGAATTTAAGAAACAAACAAAAGAGCAAAGGAAAAAAAAAAGAGAAACCAAGAAACAGACTCTTAACTATAGAGAACAAACTGATGATTCCCAGAGGGGATGTGTGTGTATATGGGATGGCAGAGACGAGGGAAAAGAGGATGGGGTTTAAAGAGTACACTTGTGATTAAAAAAATAGAATGTGATTTAAAAAGAAACAAGGAAAATATCAAACAGCCTTATACCTCAAGAAACTTTAAAAAGACAAACAAATGAAGTCCAAGTTAGTAGAAAGAAGGGAATAAAGGTCAGAGAATAAATGAAGTAGGCAATAGAAAAGAGCAAGGAAATAAAAAGTTGGTTTTTGAGAAGATAGAAGGGGACTCTAGCTGAAGTTTTGCCCAAAGAAAAGGACTCGAAATCAGAAATGAAAGAGTAGACATAACTGATACCACAGAAATACCAAAGATTCATAAGAATTCTATGAAGATTTGTACACTAACAAATTGGACAACATAGAAGAAATGGATAAATTCTCAGAAACATACAACCTACCAAGACTGAATTCATGGATATATAGAACATCTGAACAAGTAATTACTAGCAAGAATATTGCATTAGTAACCAAAAACTTCCCCAAAAATAAAAATCTAGAATCATAGGGCTTCGCTAGTGAATTCTGCAAAATATTTAAAGAAGGATTTGATTTTTAAAGATTTTATTTATTCATGAAAGACAGAGAGAGAGGCAGTAACATAGGCAGAGGAAGAAGCAGGCTCCTTCTGAGGACCCTGATGGGGAACTCAATCCCAGGACCCCAGGATCACAACCTGAGCCAAAGGCAGATTCTCAACCTCTGAACCACCAGGTGCCCTTAAAGAATTATTATCAACCCTTCTCAAACTCTTCCAAAAAAACAGAAGGAACACTTTCAACTCATTTTACAAGGTCACATTACCCTGATACTAACACCAGACAAGGATTCCACAAGAAAATTATAGATCAGTATCCCTGATGAACTTAGATCCAAAACTCCTCAAAATATTAGCAAATCAAATTCAACAATACATTAAAAAGATCATACAACATGATCAAGTGGAATTTAGTCCAGCGATGCAAGGATGGTTCAACATCCATAAATCAGTCCATGTGATTACACCACATTATAATGAAGGATAATTATCATATAACCATCTCAATAGATGCATAAAAAGCATCTGACAAAATTCAACATCCATTTATGAGGAAAAATCTCAACAAAGTGGGTAGACAGGGAATATACTTCAACATAAGGCCACATATAACAAGCCCACGAGTAATATCTTCAGTCATGAAAAGCTGAAAGCTTTTTCTAACATCAAGAACAAGACATTCTGACCACTTTTATCCAAAATATCCCTGGAAGTTCTGGCCAGAGCAATTAGGTAAAAAATAAAAGTTATCCTAATTAGAAAGGAAGTAAAACTCACTGCTTGCTGATGACATAATAATGTATGTGTGTGTGTGTATCCCTCAAGATTCCACCAAAAAAAGTGTTAGAACTAATAAATGAATTCAGTAACTTGCAGGATACAAAAATCAACATACAAATATCTGTTTCATTTCTATACACTAATAATGAACTGTAAGAGAAATTAAGAAAGGAATCCCATTTATAGTTGCATCAAAAATCATAAAATACCTAGAAATAAATTTAACCAAGGAGGTAAAAGACCTTTATACTGAAAAGCATACAACATTAATGAATGAAACTGAAGAAAACACAAATAAATGGAAAGATATTCTGTGTTCATGGATTGGAGGAATATTGTTAAAATGTCTGTATTACTTAAAGCAATCTCAAGATTCAGTACAATCCCTATGAACAGTCTAATGGCATTTTTTTCACAGAAATAGAGAAGACAATTCTAAAGTTTGTATGGAACCACAAAATACCCCAAATCACAAAGCAATCTTGAAAAAAAAGAACAAAGCTGGAGGTATCATGACTCCTGATTTCAAACTATATAGCAATGCTCTTCACTTTCCACCTCTTTCTTTCTGCCTGGAACATAGGTATGATTCATAGGTATAAGCTCTACAGGTGATCTGGAGAATGGTAGGTTCACAATTATTAGCCCATTGCTATCTCCAGATATCCTTTATAAAACAAAGGAAATTTCATCTTATTTAAGTCACAATTAATGCCAGACTTTGATATAAGTAGCTAGATGCAATTCATAAAAGATATATCCACACACATACAAGCATCATTTGATCTAATGGTATGATCATCTCCCTTTTCATTTAAGACTTGATACATTATTTTATGCTTTGGATCCTATTCCTGCCATTCTTGAAAAATTATACCAACTATTCCATTCCATTTTGGTATGTATATGTAACCTTTTTTCCCCATCATTCTCAAGTCACTCTTAAGTTTTTGTTTTTGTTTTTTTTTTAAAGAGGAAAAGAAAAAACACTTTTTTAAAAAATATTTTATTCATTTATTCATGAGAGAGGCAGAGACATACGCAGAGGGAGAAGCATGGTCCATGCAGGGAGCCCCACGTGGAACTTGATCCGAGTCTCCAGGATCACGCCCTGGGTGGAAGGTGGCGCTAAACTGCTGAGCCACCCAGACTGCCCGAAAGAACACTTTCTATCTTAGCCCCCACAGCCTTCCCAAAACTTCACTATTTCACTCTAGATTAAAAAAAAAAAATCATAGGATGAGCACTGGGTGTTATGCTATATGTTGGCAAATCTAACTTCAGTTAAAAAATTATTTATATATATATAAACTGTCCCTATTTTCTCACTTTCTGCTCCATGTTCTCACTTCCTGCTCACTTATCAATTTACTTTAATCTGGTGTCCACTCTTATCTTCACCAAAATGGCAGTTACTAAAACACAAATGACTTTTAGGATATATATTTCAATAAATTTTGTTTTACGGTCTTCATGTTATTTAACATCTGCCTACTATTAGGCACTTGTGAAAATTCCTTCCTCCTCTTTTGAACGCTTAATTTTTTTCAACTTCTCAGACATCACATTATTCTTATTCCTCTGGTTATTTCTTGCCCTTTTGGCCTCTCTTGCTAAATAATTCTCCTCTATCTGGGTTTTAGTGGAGTTCTTCAATGCCAGATCCTAAACAATTCCTTGTCTCAGTCTAGATTCTATCCTGAAGCAATTTCATTTATCCCTATAGTGTCCATTACTACTAAAGACAGATAACTAAAACTTTAAGTCTCAAGCCCCCAGACCAAACTTTGCATCCCCATATTCTTATGAAAAACTCACCCCTCAATCTCAAATTTGAGATGTTAACTATTATGTTAAAAAAAAATCACTGTGTTCAAAACCAAACTCAAAATATATGCCCAAATCTTATATTTTTCCAATATTTTACTGACTAATGACTGGTAACACCATTCTAGTTAATCCTGGTAACTAGAAGTCATCCTTGACATTTCTTACTTCTTTATCCTCATATCCAATCTATTACCAAGCTCTGTTACATAATATTTCTAAGATATAGTCCAGAGTCTTCCAACTCTATCTCCAATACCCTCATAGAATGCATATATACTTCACTTCATTGCATTTGTTATACTTATAAATTATAAATGACAGGAATATATGTAATATTCATACACATTATAAATTATATGGGAATTTCTGTGGGATGCTTTTAAAAAGATTTTATTTATTTAAAGAGCATGAGCATGGGGAGGAACAAAGGGAGAGGAAGAGGGAGAAGATCTCAAGCAGACTTCATGCTAAGCATGGAGCTCATTGTGGGTCTTGATCTCATGCCCGGAGCCAAAAATTAAGAGTCAGATGCTTAAATCACTGAATCATCCAGGTACCCCTCTATGGGAAGTTTTAATAAAAATCTGACTAGACTATACATGAGGGCACATTAATACCTGTCTACCATTCTATCTCTACCAACTGTTGTAGCACCTGACAACAGTGGATAGTTTAAAATTTTATATTGATAGAATACACATATAGCTCTGTAGGCATTTAGATCTCTTTCAAAATAGCTTTAAATACTGTTTCTGCAGTGATAAGAACTATACTAAAATTGAACTCTCTTTGTATTATGTCTGGTAAGATAGTATAATTCCCCTTCTTTTGAACATTCTTCATTTGACTTCTATTTTGAATAGTCAGTGCTTTCATGTAGCTTGTGGTGTCTATTTTTCTTTTTTTGTTGTTGTTGTTGCTTTGAATAAGAAAATATCAGGAAACACACTTTCTACTTGGATCAAACTATCATATCATTTTTGGCAATCTATATAGGCCATGCACTGTTCTAGTTGCTGAGAAGTGGCTTGAGATGGATGTAATATAAGATATAATACCCATGCCCCAGGTCACACAATCTGGTGGGGGAGACAGACTTTTACAAAGGTCTGATTGTTAGAATTCAGTTTCAAATGCAAGTGACAGAAAACTCTGAATAACATAAGCTCAAATAAGACTGAAATGTAACCTTCTCATTAAACATAGGGAGTACAATATAACAATGGGAGTCCTGTGATAATTAAGATCACAGCTTCTTATTAAGAAGACAAGAAATAACCAGTGTTGGCAAGGATGTGGAGAAAAAGGAATGCTCATGCAGCATTGGTGCAAATGTAAATTGGTGCAGCCACTATAAAAAACAGTATCAACGTTCCTCGGAACCCTAAAAAGGACTACTATATGATGCAATAAAAATTCTAATTCTTAGTATTTACCCAAGGAAAACAAAAACACTAATTTGAAAAGAGATATTCACCTTCATGTTTATTGCAGGATTATTTTTAATAGCCAGGATATGGAAGCAACCTAAGTTTTCATTAAGAAATGAATGAATAAAAATGTGGTATATGTACACAATGAAATATTTACTCATCTATAAAAAATAATGAAGTCTTGCCATTCATGACAACATGGACGGATCAAGAGGGTATTATGCTAAGTGAAGTAAGACAAAAAGACGAATACAATATAATTTTGCTTATATGTAGAATCTAAGAAACAAAAAAATAAGTAAAAAAGATAACTATACTAATAAATATAAAGAACTAATAGTTTCTAGAAAAGAATGGTGGAACTAAGAGGTACAAATTTTCGGTTGTAAGTAAGTGATAGGGATGAAAAGGACGATGTAGGTAACGTGATCAATACTGTAAAAACTGTGTGTTACCACATGGTAACTACTCTCATAGTGAACATTTTGTAATGTATGCAATTTTGATTTACTATGTTGTACACCTGATACTAGTATAATATTAAATATTGACTATACTCAAATTTAAGAAGAATCACAGATTTTTATCCTCCTAGTCCAGCATGACTACTCCTGTTTCAACCGTTTTATCTATATTCTGAACAGCAACAAGATAGAAATAGAAGAAAAAGGACACGTGTCCTTCCTTTCATGACATTTTCTGGATCTTTCACGTGCCACTTTTGCTTGTTTCCCTTTGACAAATTTTAGATACAAATTTGCTCCTAGCTGAAATGATGCTTGGGAAACCATTTGCTAAAAAATAACAAGTTCTAATATTGAGGAAGAAGATAAGAATGGATATTAGAAAGCACTCTCAACCAAAGTAAGAAACTCTAATATAAAGAGGAATATGATAGATAAACTAGAAGAACAAACAAAATGTAATGAGCGAACATAGGAGAAAATACGTCTGACTTGGAAAACATTTCACCATCATGAGAAAGAGTTCTTGATGTATGAAAAAGATTTTAACAAACAGATAAAGAAAGAGAGAGAGAGAGAGAGAGAGAGAGAGAGAGAGAAGGGCAAGGAAGGAACACAACCAAGGCAGGAAATCCCAAAACTACTAAATAGGGAGGAGAGAAAGGAGTATACTGTTCAGCATGGCCAGACCCTTGGACATGATGTTGTATAGCAGGGGGAGTAGAAGGTCATTGCGATGGAGATAGAGGGATGGAAAGATAGGTTGAATTTAAGATATTGAGAATTGCTAATGACAAACTGAATACATTCTTGGCATTGATTAACAGTCAAGAAAATGACCATTATTTTTGTTGATATTTAACTATTAAGTTTTTTTCTATTTTCTTATCAATTCTTCCATTATTTCCAGAAATTTATAACCAGTACTTTCAACGTTCAATATTACAGATACGCGGAAATTTTGGCTTCGCTACTATCCTACTTACAGCGCCTTATACCATCTCTATTCCTTATAACAAAGAGAAAGTCACAGAAATAGTTATCAATGCCCTGGTTCTTCCTGTCTGGTTGAAATTCTATGCCTCTGAGGCACAGGCATGGATGAGAGTGCATGTAACAAATTTGAAATGGACTCTTATGATAAACCAGCTTTTTTTTTTTTTTAACCAGCTTCTTAAAATAAAGCAACTGATTTCTCCCCTCCACTCAGACCCAAGAGCCTTCTGCTTCTCTAGCCAGGTAAGGAACACACCCCTCTCTTCTCAGGGTATTGGTAGGGGGAGAATGGGATGGAGTAAGATGAGATCAACAGCTGCTTCTTGTCAACCTCCGGGACCAGCTTGTGAAACCAGCCATCTGAAAAGGGCTCAGGCTGAACCACAATCACTGGCTACAGACACACATTATTAGGGAAGCAGCAGGGAAGGAGTTTTTCTTCCTGATGCATGAATATTTGGATCAGGGGCTTTTGTTTGAGCTCTCTGGCTGGGAGGAGCTCAGATTGGTGAAGGGAAAACAAAACATTCATGCCTCTGATATTTATGTTGCCAGTCATCTTTCTGCTTCCTGTAATGACACAAGACATGACTAATAGCAGCTTTACTTTCTGACTCATTTTGCAATGAAGACATTTGACCATATTTTCTTCTGGCCTGGGGAAATTGTGTGAGGTCACATGACCTACATAACTTTACTACAATATCCTAGAGAGAAAGACAATGCTGTTATAGAAGGAGCAAAAAGCTTTATTACAATTGCAAATACAAGAACCTATCCACCATGGGAAATGGAAGGCTGGATTTTTTTTTTCCATTTTCCACTTTTTTTTTTTTCTGTTAGGTAGAAATTTTCAAACTGTTCTTCAATTAATTCCCAAGCCTGGATTTTAAAATACATTCAACGCACATGTTTTTAATCAAGCTCTCTGCTGAGGAGATAAGGTCTCTACCAGTGGAGACTAATTCAGGTGGAACTCAGCTTTTACCAGGCCTCATCAGCCTTTGGGCTTGAGGGGTCATATTAGGACAACATTGAGCTGATAACTGCCTCCCCACAGAATGTCGCTGACAACCTGTAGGCTCCTCACTTGTTTCTGGGAGCCACAGGTGATGACCCCTGTGCTCCAATAGTGGACAGGTCCCCATTGTGCATCTCAAGTCATGTGGTGAAGGAAGCCCTCACTTTCTGGGACAGTAGCACACCCAGGCTCAGGGGCAGGTTCTGTTAGCTCAAGGCTGCAGGATATTTAGGGTTTCCATTGCTTTGCTTTTCCTATTCACTGTTCCAAATCTACATTACATTCCACATATAAAGTTTAGGCCTCTTTGCAGGTCCTGTTGTGTGGTTATCTACTAGGATCTGAACAAATGCATTTTGTGCCATAATGTCTTTAGTAATAACAGTCTCTTAAAGTTTTCTTTCTTATGTTTGATTGGTTGGTTCTTATAGCCTCTCCCTCTCTAGGGCTCAGGCCTAGTCCCTCTGGGCTCTGTGGGGATTCAAATCACAGAAGTCTTGAATTCCTTTGGCTTTCCCATTTTACCTCCAGGCACTGAGCACAAGGTCATAAGATCCAGGGTGTACATATTTATTGGGAGGGGCTGGGGAGCTGCAAGGTAGTAGGTAGTAGTAGTGATCTTAACTGATCACACTTTCCATACTAATTAATGCAGTATTTCCCAAAGCATTCATAGCCTTAAAGGAATATTTATAAAAGTTAATGCCTCTCTCAGTACTTAAAAACATTTACTGTTTGCAATTTCACTATCAGAAGAAAATAATCAAATAGTGACAGTCACCCTGGGTTGCTCCCCCAGGCTCCAACAACTAATGGAGGACCTGCATGGTAGCCTGTAATAATGGGTTCCTCACAATACTTATTTTCTTGGTTTAGGGTGCAGCTTCCCAATGATTTCAGTGTTCCCCCCTCTTACAGGACACTAGATTTTGTGTGCGGGTTGGGTGTAAAAAATTCTACCTTTGGTTATGTGGGCTGCAAACCAACATTCCTGAGATCTAATATTTCATGGCCACTACCCCCCCACACACATAGACATACAAAAAGATCCCTGAGCTTCTCCCCACCATGCTCCAGATCTTGCAGGAACCTCTCAAACTCTCCCTCCACTTACCAACCAGCTCAAAAAGCAATTTAAGAAAAATAAAATTCACAAAAGAACTCAACAGCATTAGCCATTAAGGGAATATAAATTAAAACTATAATGGGATACCACAGTGCCAATTCTAATTTCAAAATAACTAAAATTTACAGGGAAAAATGGTTAAAATAGCAAGTGCTGGTGAGGATGCACTTGCATCCAGTAACTGGAACTCTCATATACTGTTGGTAGGAAAGCAGAATGCACAGCAACTCAGGAAAGCTGTTCAATGGTTTCAGATAAAATGAAAAAAGACATTTACCATATAACTCACAACCCAACTCCTAGGTATTTTGCCAAAAAGAAGGAAAACATATGTTCACTGACTCCCCCTGAATAAAACCCTTAGGTTTACTTATGTTTATATAACTGTTTATTGCAATTTTATTCATAATTGTCAAAATATGGAAATAATTCAGAATACCTTAACCTAAGAATAAAGTATAGTATGTCATGCCAATGGCATAATACTCATCAATAAAAAGAAGCAAATTATTTGTTCACACAGCAACGTGGATGACTCCCACATGCACTTTGCTAAGTAAAAAAAGACAGATTCAAAAGGCTTTATATGCTTTGATTCCTTTTACATGACATGTAGAACTTTAATGATGGGAGCAAATCATTAATTACAAGGGATGGAGGTTTGTGTTGATTGCGAAAGACAAGCACAGAGAATTTTGGGGTGGTTAATGGAATCGTCTTGTAGTCTATATTTTTCAAAGCCAAAGAGCTGTGCTCCACAAAGAGTGAATTTAACCGTATGTAAACTTTTTTTTTTTTAAAGAAATTCAGGTTCTGTTTCCAGTTTCTCATGTAATGAGCTAAGAATAGATAAATAAATAAATTATAAATTAACTAATTAATAAGAGCTTAGTTAAGAAGCAAATTATTCCAACAAGTAAAAAGCTGAACAGACTAAACAACAACAAAACAAGAACAAAGAGGGTAATACACAGAGCAAACTACTGTCCTCAAGATTGGAGAGAATGACAGAAAAATACAGAGAATAACTTACCAGAACAGGGACTGGTGAGGAGAATCTGCTGTAAGAAACAGGGCCAAGGCAGGAAAACCTGAGTTCTGACTGACAAATTACTGGAGGCTCAATGTGGACAAGTCTGAGAGTTAAAAAATTCAGGGGTCCCAGTCATGATGAGGTCCCCACAATATGTGAGATTTACCTCCAGGAGCTCAATCAGAGTCCCACAGTAAATATCAGAGAAAAATCCCCTTGAGCATCAGGCAGAGGGAGAGGGAAAGGAACCATCTTGAAATACGCCAGATCACTCTGTTTTCCTTAAATAGGCTTGCCATCCAGAGAAACTAATTAACCAGTGCCTAACCTACTGGGGTTTTATCAGAGCCTAACTGATATAGGGAAGGGAAATACTCAATTTTAACCCACTTAAGCCAACCTGTTACCTGGGTTGGGTGGGGACTAAGAAACACTTGTGAAGTTTACAGTCCAGAGGCACAGGCTCAGTATAAGACTGAGACCTAATCATAGGATCATAGACTGTGCTCCTCCCCAATACCTCATCACTTCATTACTAAAGGACAGTTTACAGCAAGCCATGTCTATCTATCAAGAAAAAATTATAAGGCATTCCAAAAGGCCAAATGTGCAATTTGAAGAGATAGCAGCACCAGAATCAGACATAGCAAGTGTGTTAGAATTATCAGACTGGGAACTTTTTAATCTGTGATTAATATGCTAAGAGCTCTACTGAATAAAGTAGACAGTGTGTAAGGACACATGAACAATGTAAGCAGAAAGATAGAAATCCTTAGGGAAAAGAAAAAGAAATGATGAAGATAAAAAAGCTGTAACAGAAATAAAGAGTGCATTTGATAGGCTTATTAGTAGACTGGATACAGCCTAAAAATGAAAAGAATCTATACACTAGAATTTTCAAAAACAGAAAAATCAAAATAATGAGTAAAAAAAAATGATAATAATGAGTAAAAAGAACAGGACGTTTAAGGACCATGGGAAAACTACAAAAGTTGTAATGTACACATAATAGGAAAAACAAAGAAAAGGAAAGGAATATTTGAAACAATAATGACTGAGAATTTTCCCCAAATAATGTCAGACACCAAGAGCTCAGAGAACACCAAACAGGATAAATGTCAAAAATAAATAGATAAATAAATAAATAAATAAAACAATCAGGCATATCATTTTTGAATTACTGAAAAAATTAATGATAAAGGAAAAACAAAACCAACTTGGAATGAAACCATGTGGAAAAAGAACCTTAACCTATATAAGAAGAAAGATAGGAATTAAATATGACTTCTCAAAAACCATGCAAACAAGAATAGACAAAACTAGTTTTAAAACTCCACTAACCTAAATTCGGCACCTTGCAAAATTATCCTTCCAAAGTGCAAAAGTAAAGGAGAAATACAGACTTTTCTCAGATAAACAAAAATTGAGGGACTTTGTTGCCAGTAGGCTTGCTTTGCAAGAAGTTCTTTAGAGAGAGGGAAGATAATATAGGTCAGAAACTTGGATCTGTAGAAAGAAAGAAAGATCGTTGAGGAAGGAATTAGTAAAGGCAAAATAAAAACTTTTATTTTTTTATTCTTAACTAACCTAACATGTAACAGTTTATTCAAAATAATAGCAACACTAATTTCAATTAAGTCCATTTATGTATTATGTATATATATATATGCTTATATATGCTTATATATATGAAATAAATGATAACAATAGTACAAGGGATAGGAGGAAGGAAGTAGGGTATTTGTTATTCTAAGGTACTCACACTACCTTGTCAAGTGGTATATAGGTTATTTGGACTTGGATTAGTCATAAACTCTAGAACAACCACTAAGAGAAGAAGAAGAAGAAGAGGAAGAAGAAGAGGAAAAAGAAGAAGAAGAAGAAGAAGAAGAACAATAGTACAAGGGATAGGAGGAAGGAAGTAGGGTATTTGTTATTCTAAGGTACTCACACTACCTTGTCAAGTGGTATATAGGTTATTATGACTTGGATTAGTCATAAACTCTAGAACAACCACTAAGAGAAGAAGAAGAAGAAGAGGAAGAAGAAGAGGAAAAAGAAGAAGAAGAAGAAGAAGAAGAGGAGGAGGAGGAGGAGGAGGAGGAGGAGGAGGAAGAGGAGGAGGAGGAGGAAGGGGAGGAGGAGGAGGAAGAGGAGGAGGAGGAGGAGGAGGAGGAAGGGGAGGAGGAGGAGGAGAACTGATATGCTAAGAAAGGAAAGAAAATGGATTCATAAAATGCTCAGTTAAAGCCACAAAAGGCAGAAAAAGAGTGAAAGACAAAACTCAGAACAAAGAATAAGAACAAAACATAGCATATAGCAGCGAACGTGGTAGACATTCATCTCGCCATCTCAGTAATCATGTTGAATGTCAATGGTTTAAATGTACAAAATAAAATATTACCAGAGTAGATCAAAAAAACATGACACAACTCTATCTTCTTGTTTAAGAAGCCTGCTTTAAATATTAAGACACATAGAGGTTAAAGGTAAATAGATGCAGAAAATATACCATGATAGCACCAATAAAAAGATACAATAAAAACAGCAAAAAAGCAGTAGTAGCATATTAATTTCAGACAAAACAGATTTCAAAGTAAGGAAAGGAATCAGACTTAAAGAATTACATTATCTGATGATACAGGTCAAATCTCTAAGAAGATATAACAATTCTTAATGTGTATGTCCCTAACAACAGACTATGGAACTACATGAGGAAAAAGTGATAGAATTTGCAAGGAGAAATGGATGAAATTGTCTCATCATTGGAGACTTCGACAACCTCCATTCAGAAACAGACAGATCAGATCCAGTAGGCAGAAAATCAGTAAGAGCATAGTTGATTTCAGCAATGCCATCAATCAACCAGATGTAAGTGGCATCCGTAGACTACTTCATGCAACAACAGCAGAATGTGCATTTTTCTCAAGCTCACATGAACATTCATCAGTGTGGACCACATTCTGGGCCATAAAACATACTTTAGCACATTTAAAAGGCAGAAATCAGACAATGCCTGCTCTCAGACCACAATGGAATTAAATTAGAAACAATAACAGAAAGGTAACTTTAAAAAATCCCCAAATATATGGAGATTAAACAATATACTTCTAAATAACACATGGGTCAAAGAAGATGCCTCAAGAGAACTTAAATATTTTTTTCATTTTTAGTTGAAGCACGGTTAACGTATAATATTATATTAGTTTGGTGTACAACATAGTGATTTGACAATTATACATATTCTGATATATATATATATCATGAAATATCCACCACGATAGGTATAGTTAATGAAAACACAACTATCAAAATTTGTAAGATGCAATGAGAACAGTGCTTAGAGGAAAATTTATAGCATTGAATGTATATATTAGAAGAGAAGAAAGATCTAAAATAATCCAATTAATTAATAAGCTCACTAGAGAGACTAAGAGAAAAGAAAGAACACAAATTATTAATACCATAAAAGAAAGAAGGGTTATCACTGCTTATTCCATGAAAAGCAAAAGAATAGTGAAGGAATACTATGAACAACTCTTTATCCACAAATCTGATAACCCAGGTGAAATTGACTGATTCCTTGAAAGACACAGGATACCAAAACTTATATAAGAAGAAATAAATAATCTGAAAATAATTCAGAATATCTATTTAAAAATGAGTTAATAGTTAATAATAATAAGACTGCATTAAAGGGATGGTGAAGAGAACTACCTATTAATGAAAGAAAACAATATTTTGACCAGATACATAAAGGCTGCGACAAAAAGATCTGTAGACAACTATTGTACTTTAGTTGGCAAATGTGTTTTTTATGGGAATATGGGTTAGAAATTCTGAAAATAACTTATATATATAGTGGAGTTAAACAAGCAAATAAATACATTATAAATAATGAGAGCCAGGCTTCTCACTGTGGTGGAAAGAAGTTACAAATAAGAAAAGGGGAGAGCTTGGAATGAACAAAGTGGTGTTATATAGAAATGAAAGGTATCTGAGATTTTTTTAAAAAATATTTACAGATAGATGCAGAAATAAATGTAGATGTCTGTTTATACACAGATTAGTATACACACACATCTTCCAAACTGTTTGATGACAGGTCTAGAAGTAATGACACATCAGTAGGAATGAGCACACCTAGCGAGCCCAGATTTTGGTTTGTAAATATTCTTCTCCAATAAAAGGAACAAGGACTCTTTGCAGAAGTGGTTGATTCTAAGGCTGAGGCAGGGGAAATAAGATGAGTCTGGGGCATATTTTAGTGCCAGATAGTAAAGTATTTCTCAGAAAGAATGGGGCATTTTGAACTGGCACAGGAGTCAAACTGAAGAGCACAGTGGCCAAAGCTGGGGTGATTTGAGCAAATAATACATAAATATAATATTAAATTGTAACACATGGCATAAAATAAATACCCATAAGTCCATACTGGCATATGTAAATTGGAAAATAAATTATGAATTTATGGGAGAGAATTATTCCTTCTAGAATTCTAATTAATAGGTATTGGAGGAATAAGAGAACATCACCATTAAAATGCCACAGTCATAATTATTATAGGCAAGATCTACCAGTGGGCAAAAGTTGGAAAATAATGGATATTTGTAGATAAACTGGGAAGTGTGAAACCTGATGAACCCTGGATCTAGTGACAAAGGCTAACATCACCATTGATAAGACATATCAAATTCATATGCCCTGTGATGTGATGAGGCACCAAGAAAGTCACATCGCTTTTGAGATATTCTTGCCAAAAATTCATAACCTCAAATGAATCCTTACAAAACATCAGACAAACTCAATTTGAGGTACATTCTATTACAAAACTGATCAATGTTCTTCAAAACTCTCAGAAAAGACTGAGAAACCATCACAGATTGGAGAAAACCAGGGAATCCTAACAACTAAATGCCATGTGGGATCGTGGAATGGATATGGGGAAAGAAGAAAGATGCTAGTGAAGAAACTCGTACATCCTGCAACTGTCTTTAGAAACCAATATTGTATAAATGTTCATTTCTTAGCTTTGATGATTGTGGCGTGGTGATGCAAGATATCAATGTCAGGGAAAGCTGGTTGAAAAGTATACAGAAACTCTAGTATTTTGCAACTTTTTTCTAAGTGTAGAGTTATTTCAAAATATACATTTTAAAAAAATCTCATTAGAAACTTGTGAGAGTTCAGGGAAAATGTGGTCTCAACTAATAAACCCTGAAAACATTTTATCCACAGCTCAGATTCAGAGATGTACAAATATATGACCAAAATAAATGTTTTACAACTGTCTTACGGTTGTGCAGGAAATGGCATTCTGTCTCACAACATGTAGATGTATGTTTTATATTTGTGTAACTTAAGAGTTAATTCCTGGAGTTTCCTTAACACAAATGACGAGTCTGCCCCAACTGTGAGTTGAAGGCTCTATTTCTAGAGAAGGGAAGAACCACTGGAAACTTGTAAATGACAGTCTGTTTCCACTTCCTCTTATCAAGATTCCAAATCTTTATATCTGGATTCTTCCAGGGCAACCTGTTAACAATAATATAATTTGGGACTTCACTATATGCTATATATGTTGTATCAAAAAAAAAAAAAAGACCACTTTCTGTGTGGGTAATTATAGAGCCTTATGATATCTCTGCAGTGAAAACAAGATTTTATGATAAATGCCAAAGCCTCCATTTCAAAAATTGAAAAAATCTAGCTAGCTAAATTTAGGGCTATAAAATAAGAGTCCAATCAAGAGTATTCTTTGGCTTTGGGCCCACCTCATTCATTTGATTGTGAATAGAATACATCTCCACTCACAATAATCACTTGCCTTCTAGCCCTTGGTTATTCTGAGAGAAGCAACAAGTATCAAAAACCATATTTGGTCCATGATAGCTGCTTTTTAAATGAAGGATCTATTGATGTTTATTATTGTCAGCTCAAGCTGGCCACATGCTTGTTGACAGTTTACTTGAACAATCAGTCAAGACATGTTTCTCTTCCTTGATTGGCAGGGCATGTGATTATACCTAAGCAGCCTCTTCCCTTCTTTCTGAAATAACATTTCTTCTGGTCCCAGTGCCCTACTAGAGACAGAATCCCAGATTCAGCATGCGTCATACATTCTTGTTGCAGTAGAATAATAAATGTGTAGAATGTCTGCATATATATGTATATTCAGTATATAATATCATCTTTGACCTTGGAACATTTTTATGGCAAAAGAAGTTTGACACTATAATCACCCTGAATTTTACTTATTTTACCATGGGCCCTGTCATCCAGAAAGCAGGTAAAGTTTGGGGTTTGGGGGAAATGTTCTTTATCAAGTTGAGGAGGTTCTCTCCTAATCCTAGTTTGCTAAGAATTTTCATCATGCATGAATGCTGAATTTTGTGAAACCCTTTCTTAACTAACTTGATATTGTCAGATTTGATTTGCTAATATTTTGCTGAGGAATTTTGCATCTGTGTTCATGAGAGAACATGCAGTCTTCTGTTCTTATCCTTAAATTTGTAAATACATGTAGAAGTAATCCAAATCCTCTTTCAAGTCGCTCTATACCATTTCTCAGATAGTGTGAGTACCTTACAACAAAATATTCCTGATACCCCTCTCCCATCCATTATAGTATTGCTGTCAATAATTTCACTTATCCCTGAGATATACATTAGTGTTATAATAATTTTTTAAAGATTCTATTTGTTTATTCATAAGAGACAAACACACACAGAGGCAGAGACACAGGCGGAGGGAGAAGCAGGCTCCATGCAGGGAGCCTTCCATGGGACTTGATCCCGGATCTCCAGGAACAGGCCCTGGGCTGAAGGCAGCACTAAATCACTGAGCCACCCGGGCTGCCCCTGTTATAATCCTTTTAAACAATTATCTGTCAGATCAATTAATTATAAGCAAAAATGATTTTATTTTTATTTCTTCTCTAACACTTTTCCTTTCTTTATGTAGATCTGTATTTCTGACCTATTTTCCTTCTTTCTGAATAATTTCCTTAAATGTTTCCTGCAAGACCGGTCTACCAGCAATAAATATCCTCAATTTTTGTTTGTCCACAGAAGTCCTTTTTTTTAAAGGATAAATTCCAGGCTGCTGGTTTTTTCTTTCAATATCTTAAATGTGTTATTCCATTCTCCTCTGGCTAGGATGGTTTCTCAAGAGAAGAGTAATGTAACTCTTATTCCTGCTCCCTATATGTTACCTGTCTCTCCTCCTTAGTTTCCAGACTTTCTCTTTGCTTTTCTGAAATATGAAAATGATATGCCTATGTGTGGGTTTTGTTTTGTTTTGGCATTTACCCTGCTTGTTGTTCTTTGAGCTTCCTAGAACTGTGGTTTATCATCTAGCATTAGTTTTTTAAAATGTTCAGACATTGTTGCTTCAGATATTTCTCTTCCTTTCTCTTTTTCTTCTCCTGGTGCTCCTACAATGTTTATTATATCTTTTGTAATTATCCTACAGTTCCTGTATATTATGTTCTGTCTCTTTTATTCTTTTTTCTCTGTGTGTTTCAGTTTTGAAAGTTTACATTGACATTTCTTCAAGCTCAGAGAATTTTTCCTTGGCCATATTAAATCTATTAATGAGTCCCATTAAAGTCCATTACACATTTCCATTATGGTGGGGTTTTTTTTTCTCATCATTTCCTTTAGACTCGTTGAGTTCCCATTTCTCTGCTTACATTACTCATCTGTTGTTACATGTTGTCTACTTTTCCACTACAATCTTCATCGTATTATTGATAATTGTTTTAAATTCCTATTCTGTTCATTCCAACATCTCTGCCATATCTGAGGCTGGTTCCAATGCTTGCTTTCTTTACTCAAATTGTTTTTTGCCTTTTGGTGTGCCCGGAAGCTTTTATTGAAAGCCAGATATGATGTACCTAGTAAAAGGAACTCATTAAATAGTTTTCAATGTGAGGTTTTGTATTTGCCTGCCTAGGAGTTAGTTTGTTTACTGTTTGCTCTAGCTATGGGTATCAGAGGCTAAAATTTCCTCTGGTGTTCTTATTTTTGTTTTTGTTGCTATCTTTGGCTTTTCCTAAAGATCGCTTCCTAAATAAAATATAAGACTTGCAATATTTTTTGTTGTATTTTCCTGTTATTACACAAGAATGCTACTGATGTAGTGTATATACTGAAGAGGAGAAGCATTCTATAGTCTTATAATTAGGTCTCAGGCTTTTAGTAACCCTGTGCCCCTAGTCTATGACTTTTACCAGTGTATCTCAGGTTTTTTTTTCCCTTGTGTGAATCAGGAAAGCTAGCAGGTGCTGGAGTTGGATATTTCCCTTGACTCAGATCAGTTAGGCTCTGATAAAACACTAGTTAGTTACAGTCTTGTAAAATTGCTTCCCTTTTTGATTGGCTTTATTAAGAAGAACAGAATGCTTGTGGCACCTCAGTGGCTCAGTCAGGTAAGAGTCTGCCTTTAGCTCAGCTCATGATCTCAGGGTCCTGGGACTGAGCCCTGCTTCAGGCTCCCTGCTTAGCAAGGAGTCTGCTTCACCCTCTTCCTCTGCCCCTCCTCACCTCCTGCCTGCTCCCTCTAAGAAATAAAGAAATCTTGAAGGAGGAGAAGGAGGAGGAGGAGAAAGAAGAAGGAAAAGAGGAGGAGGATGAGTTGGAGAATGCAATGGACATATTTCAGTATGCTTATTTTCCCCTTCTTGCTGTTATAAACACAAGGGAATTTTTTCTGATATTTACTGTGAGAACCTGACAGGGCTTCTAAAGGTGAGGCTCATCAAAGTATAGGGCCTCTCTGAGCCTCAACCCATGGAGTGATTAACTCTCAAATTTGTCTATCCTGAGCTTCGAGCAAATTGTCAAATGCAGTTTAGGTTTTTCTACTTCTTTTCTAGAATGTTTCTGCTTCTGGGCTTCTGCTCCAGTAAACTGTAAAACTCTGTATAACCTATCTGTGTCTTCAGTTTTGGTGTTAGTGATTTGTCCTATGATCCCAATTCTCTGATGAATCTAAGAAGTTTTTGATTTTCAATATTCAGCTTTTGTAAGGATGGAACCAGTGACTTCTAACCTCTTTATGTGTTGGATCAGAAACCAGAAGTTCTCAACATGTATTTTTAGTTACAAATAATTGAAAACACATAAATGTTCATTACTGGAAGAGTGAATGAATACATTGTGTTATATTTACATAATAAACTATTTTTATCAACAAAAACTAAAAATTAATGAACTGGAACTTTCTATTTCAAAACTGATGGCTATCATAAACATTTTGCAAGGAAAGAATCAAATATATTTTGATACTATTTATATAAAGTTTAGAAACTTGCAGGAGAAATACATTTAGGCATACATAAATAAGTAGTAAAAAGTATAAAGAAAGTACAAAGAAATGCAAAGGAATAGTAAAGTCCAAATTCAGGTTTGGAGTTATTGGGATGAGGGGAAGGTTATGATAGAATCACGGAGGGTTGCACAGGGAACTTCCATAATGTTGGTAATATGTGACTTCTTAAACTGGACAGTGATTTCATGAGCAGTAATATTTATATCTTTCATTTTAAATTTTGCCATGAAATGAACATCCATGCTTTGTAATACTATAGAAAAGATCCTCCCCTAAAATCAATTCATACAATCACGTGAATAAAATGAGCATGCTTGCATATGAGTATTAGTAGATATACATGAAAGTTTACATACCAAATTTTTTATCGTAGTTACCTTTGAGGAGGATAGCTTCAGTTTGAAGGAGGACAAATGAAAAAATATGTATATATATGTTGGACTTTGCCTATTTGTGTATTATTTGATTCTTTTATAAAAACGAATGTATCTACTACGTATGTAAAGAACAAAATGGCATTGTTCCTCTCTCCTAAAATGCTTAGATACTCTGTATACTCTAGTCATTTAAGTGAAAGGAAGAAGCTAATGAGCAAAGATATGAGGAGAAAGTGAAAGGAGAAGGTGAGAGTCAGGAGGAAAACAAAGATCCAAATGGAAACACTAAAGTTAAGGTGAAGAATCCTCTATATGTTAAAATTCACTACAGTAGACTAATCAAGGCACAGAATACTCAAGAATCTGTAAGCAATAAATATAGTGCTGGATGAAATGGTGGTTCAACAACTCAGGATCCTGAATTCTTTGGAAAAGAAATTCTGAGAGTACCATTATAGTGTCCTATTAAAAGTCTAATGGTTTTCTTTGGTATGTATATTTACATGGTATAATCATGAATATGACCTAATGAAATTTCATTCAAAGAGACTCAAAGAGGGAATCTACTCTCTGAAAAAGGCTTGCTTCCTTTGTAGTTGGTTAATACATTTCAAAGCAGCATTGATTGCATATTTTGGATTTGCCTGGGAAAGGGGCAAAGGTTTCATTGGATAGTTTGTTATGCTCTTGCGTGATTACTTAACATTTAGAGTTTTACAAGAGTGTAATATTCACATTTTGGACATGCAAATTATAACATTGAATTTTGATCCAATGTTGTTAAAATAAACTATAGATCACAAGAATATTTTATAAACTTAGGGAAGAATATTATTTGGCCATACTTTAACATTTCAAGTTATGAAGACATAGTTAGAGTATTTATATTCAGTGACCATAGACTCTAAGTAAACCAAGTGCCTGGTAAGAGTGAAATCATAAGGGGGAAAAGTTTTTATTTACATTTGTGAAGGCTCTGTCTCTTGCTATGTCTTTTCTATGGTCCTGAAAAAGGAGCAGTAATCTTTAGGAGATATTCAATGGGAATTACAAGTTAGTTTGGTGTTTGTTTTTCCTAGGGCATTAAATAGTTTCAACTCTCAGGAACAGAACACTCAACCTTAATGAGGCATGTGAAACATTATATTTACAGTTATGTCAATAGAATATATTTGTCACCAAAAGTGGAGTATTTTCACTTAAATTAAAAATGAACTCACCAGGCTTGTGTATCAACAGATGAATTACACAGGCTTTTCTGTAGGTCACAGAAGCATTCACACCTCTGGATGTAGTTTTCTCCTGTAGATTACAAATAAAATACATCAGGGCCTCTAATAGATCACAATCCTATTTCAACACAAAGTTCTTTGACAATCATACACAAAATCACTCGCTGTGGATATTTTGGCATAATTTTATTTCTTTGTTTTTTCTATAAATCAAAACTCTTAAGCTAACTTGGATGGTAATTTCTTTATGATGAGGTAAGATGTCTATTCTAACTGGCTGTTCCGTTCCACCCATGTCCACAAGTCCTTAAGCATTATCATTCTTTTAACTATAAAAAATCACTTTTCTCAGCATCCCTTTCCTTATTGACCATCTGACATGGAAATTCCATAAATATTAAGACATTAACATCCTAATATAAATTCAGATTTCAACTTTATTGATGACTGCATTAGAAGAAAAAATTCTGAGAGTACACATTGGCATTATGAAGTTTCCGCATTTTTACCTAAAAAGGAGATAAAACTTACATTCTGGTGGTCAGAAAGCAAGCAAGCAAGAGAAGGAATGTGTGTTGTGCTTTTTGTAGAAATTATTTCTTCTAAGAAAATTACCTGTTAAAATAAATGAGTTAACATCTAATCCTAATAACTAATAACATTAGTTAACAGTGTTTATTTACTGACAGCCAGGCGCTATTCTAGAATACTTTCCTTTTGCATTATCTATTTAATCTTTTGGGCCAACCTCATGAGGTATGAAATTTCATCTCATTTTACTAAAGACAAAACTAATAGACAGGGGAAGTAACTCACCCGAAGCACACACCTGGAATTGCAAGAAGTCAAAGCTAGTTTTGGATGAAGCCTGTCCTTTTATTTTACCATCTCTGCTTCCAACATTCTACTCACATCAAGTATACTAGTGTCCAGTCCACATGTAGTCTCCTTATTCACCTGCAGTTGCTGCCAGTAAAACAATAAATTCACTTAAAACTACAATATGAACATCGAAAACAAACACATGCCAGACCTACACTACTGAGCTCCTCTTTATTTCTAATATTTGTAAATGTAACCTTAGGAGTTTTCTAAGTGGACCTTTTCATATTTTTTCTGATATGTGTGTTCTATATATTCTTTGCAATCTTTTTGTTCACCACCTAGTTCATTATTCTTTTTCCTCCTGACTCCTTACCTAGAAATTGCCTTTTACTCTTTTATGTCGTTTCCTATAAAAACATCACCCTGCTTTTCTTTTAAGATCAACTGTCCCATATCTCTATTTGATAACATTAACTTCGTATAGTATCCATGATGGAGTATATCTTTGGACTGTTGTGGGAAAGGATTTTATTTTCCCGTGTGAATTCTATCTGCTTCTACTCCACATCCTTTTATCCTTCTCTTCCTGTGTTGAGAAATGGCAAAAGGTCAGTTCTATTTTATATAAAATGTATATTTGCCACCTGGTGCTTTTCCTGATTTAAAAAATCAGCTTTTCAACATGGTTTAAAAGAAATTTTTATGGAGGCAATGTAGACTCCTAGCAGAAACTTGGAAATGGTGGCATATTTTTTCCTCAGGTATAATAACCTCTAGATTATTCTGTGACAGTTTTTAAATGCTACCTTAATCACAGTGGTGAACATTAATGAAGGTTTTTGCCAGATGAAATGGGAAGTTGAAGGTCACATGAAGCTTGATATACTTAATAAAACTAACTTTGAGTTTCACAAGCATTAAATCAGATGGTTATGAACTATTTCCTTGAAGGATGGGGAGGAGATCGTCAAAGACTCACATTTCACACAGCAGCCTTTCCTACAGAAAGTAATAAATCCTGTGCTGAGTGGCCCCCTATAAACTATAAATGCCAAGATGGGACCAGTTTCCACCTCAGCGAGCACAAACCCGCAAGGGTGCTCTTAGAATGATTTTTATCTACTGAAGAAACTTAAATTCAAGCAAAGGAAGAAAACTGCAATTTCTCTCGTGTTTCACCTGGGTCCAGTCTTGTCTTAGGTGCTTTCCATACACTGTCATTTCATTGAAATCCTCTCAGGAGACTCTGTTGAGGTCCTATTGTTTCCCTTTACACGGATGACAAGTGGAGCCTGATGATTCTAGACTTGGTAGGTGGATAGGAGGACCAGGATTCAAATTCCTGGAACCTAAGAGACAGAACAAATGAATAAACAAAAATACAGAATCAGATCTATAAATACAGACAACCAACTCAGTTGTCAGAGGGAGGAGGATGGGAGATGGGCAAAATGGGTGAAGGGGAGTGGGAGGTCCAGGCTTCCAATTATGAAATGAGTAAGTTACAGGGACAAAAGGCACAGCATAGGGAATGTCATCAATGGTACTGTAATGTGTTGTACGGTGGGCAGATGGTACTCACCACCCCACTTGTGGTGAGCACAGAGAACTTACAGAAATGTCGAATCACTATGTTGCACACCTGCAGCCAATGGAACATTGTCAACTATACTCAAATTTTAAAAAAAGTAAAAACAAACAAAAACCAAGTCACTGCTCTATTCAACATTCAGCTGCCCCTAAGGAAACATATGTGAACTTCATTAGCAATTGACCCGACAAGCCCAGCCAGTAAGTATGTGCAAGCAAACCAGAAATGTCTTTGTTTCCCAAATGCCAACTCTCTTTTCTCTTTGCTGATCTTTAATATTTCAGAATTAGGTAATTTTGTGTTGTGGTAATGGTGGCTTTACCCTTGATATAATTTTTACTATTTTCTCCTAAAATGCAAATGTTCTAGAAACAGGTAACAAAATATTATATATCAGTCATTAGTGTTTAGTATAAATAAGGTTTTAAACTTCTTTCTTGGAGGCAACTTTGAATAGATGAAAGTAAATGGAAAAAGGGATGCATGAGACGTAAGTTGAAGATACACTTCGAATGCCACAAACTGTTAGCTCTTATCTATGGACCGACTCTCAGGCATTTTTTCAATGGAAAAATAGAAATACAAAGAATACAGTTCTAAGATAGCATCATTTAGACTTCTTTATTGAGTTGAGTTTCCACAGCTCTGAGATTGATGGAAGAAATTTTTCTTGGTAGGTGGCTAACATTTGTCAAGTATGTTTTAAAAGGAAGTCCCTATGTCTCCTGAGTTCACCTGGGATTATTTTACCAAAGAGAAAATAGTTGTGATCTAACCTTTAAGAAATCTCTAGATTTTTATTTCTTCTCCCAGGAGTTTCCACTGTTTGTGAAAGGGAAAACTAAAGAGCCTAAGTCACACATGTGTTTCAAACAAGCAAATAAACAAATCCAAAAGCTGTAGTGATTCTTTTCACTTATTTATTTCTAGTATGAGTATTAAGGTACTTTTCCTATGTAAAGAAGAAAATTGTTAACTAAAGGGAAAGGCAGTGAGGAGCTTTCCAGCACTGGGAGAAAACTGTTTGATAGTATTTATTGTTTCATAAGTCAGTTTGGTGACTGTTATTAATAATTAACATGCTATATCTCTAGACAACATTTTTTTTCAATTTGGGGTGTTTTCTATGCTCTCCAAACACAGCTGAAAAATGGAAACCTCTGAAATCTTCTTAATATCTAAAATATGCTTGTCTACAGTGGCAAGCAAGAAAGTGCTTACATATCATATCTCTTCAGTCCTGGTGGAGGGTGTTGTAGCTATGTTTCCTGCTCTGTCAGCTAAACCCACAAAAGATTAAATGCTATGTAGATAATAGCCAGTTAGCACAGGTCTGTCTCAGAGGCTGGCAGGTGTTTCCATGAAATTTTGCCCCACCTGTCATAGCACATAGGGAAGCCAGCACCTGGCAACCTAATAAACAACACACTCTTTAATTGCTTTGAGACAGCACAAGCGGCAGCTGCTGCCAACATTTTTAAGTAAACAACAGGTTTTGCACCTGCTAGAGCAAAATTCTGACCTTACTATCGGCCAGTCACGTGACATGAGGTAACTCAGCCTATCCTAATGCATATAGCCTAAGAGATTAGTAGTAGTCCATCAGTACTGATTCTTTCCATGGTTATGTGATCTCTGCCCCCTGGTTGCCTCTTGAGGGCATTTAACTCAGCCCCTTTATGTGAAAATTGGAATAATTAAATTTGGCTTATGGACAGTTTCTTTTAGTTCTTCTTCCTTCCCTCTGCTGCCTTCTTTTGAGGATGATAATGACCCCCCCCAAAAAAGAAAAAAGACTTATGTCTAGATTTTCCATTTTCCGTGCTATCGACGATGCCTATTTACAGGTCCAGAATGGAGGATGCGAGTCAGGCAAATGAACGTTCTACCACTGACCACGTAGCGCTTTCAGACCATGACCAGAAATACGAGGCCACAACAAAATATATTTGTATACAAACAGGCCAGCTGCCTTTTGCAAAAAGAGATGACTCAGTGTGTTATGACATTGCATAGGTATCCCTTTACTATGAGGTGAAACTGAGCAGCTCAGTTTTTATCCGCTGACACAAGAGTGCAGTTACATTTAATTCTCCCTCTTGCTGGCTCTTCCCCCTCACCCTCCACATGTGCACATATACTATTCTGAGGTTTTGAGCAGACCTATCCCATGGCTCAGTGAAAACACAGCTCAGGCTTTAGGAAATCCAGGCCAGAAAATGGAGCACAAATAGGCAATGGAGACACCCAGCCCCAAGGCATTTAAGAGAACCTCCCACCTTGTTCAAAACTTCCATAAGCTCTAGAAGTCTCTTTTCATGGCTGAAGCACTGGAGTTGACTGAAACACATATGCACTTCTAGGTGGGAAAAACCAGATTACATAAGGCTAATTCATAGGGCAAATCACTTGATTTTCTCACACTCAGCCTAGAAGGATGAATTGGTCTTTGGAATGTATTGATTTGTATGCAATTTCATCCTCAGAAGACTATGACTTCACTGCTCTCTCAAAACAGTAAAGGAAAAGGCTTCAGTTTATCGGAGGGGTAGCACATTTCCAACAAGTGAAACACAGCAGACACTGAGCTTTGAGAAGGAGTATTGTGAAGCCTGGGTGAAAACATACTAGAACATGCGATGCTTGCAATTTCTCATTTTCATCACAAGCACACAGAAAATTCAACCTCATAGAACAAAGATCAGATGGGCCTGAAGGCAAATGATCAAAAATCTGTTATGGAGCCTAAAGCCAACAAAGTGTTTGCCTATAGCTTGTTTATGCATTTTGATCAAAAAGAATAATGCAATTGTGAACCGGTCTGAGGTAGAAGAATATTTCCAATGAGATTAATTATTTACTATTATTGATTTGGGAGAACATTTCTATGAAACCAAAGTATATTTCTTCTTCCACTTTAACATTTCTAAGAATCCCTTAACAACTGCACAGAGTTGTCATTAAAACAAACAACAATGTTTTAATAGCATGCTTAAAGCAGCTGGTCCAATATATCAAACACATATATTCATATATTTTAAATAAAATAATATACAAGTTCTATTCCTCATATATAATAAATGCAGCATAATGATAAGAATGTAAATTTTCACATTTGGTCTATCTGTTGGGTCATACTAAGCACTAGAAGACTAGTTGTGTACAAATAGGGAGAAATAAGCCCCGGAATTTATGGGGAAAGCTCTAAGGGCTTTGTTGAATCCACTTATTGGCATTCCAGAGAACAATTAGATGATTTTCTCCAATATTTATAGGTTATAAAAATGAAATGTGAAGAAAAGTGTGAAAGAAGATCACTCCAACTTTTTTTCTTATTCTATCCCTTTTCACACCTGCAGCAACATCAAAGGCAAACATATTTAAAATAAAAAGGTGGGGCCAGTTTTGTGATCTGAATATAGAAGGACAAGACTAGTGCTATTTATTCCTGAAATATATAGACAATATTTGAAGTATATAAATCAAATCATACAATGAAAACTAATTTTTCATAAATATAAAAAGGGGGCTTTATGATAACCTGTATCCTAGTGTTTTTGTGTGTTGGGATATGAATCTGAGAACATTATTTGGCCTGTGCTTTAGAATTTTCATCTGTATGAAGGCAATAACAAATGGACATTCAAGTAACTGAAATAACTAGTGTGTGTTTGTGTGTGTGTGGGGGGGGGGGGGTGCCTGGATGGCTCAGCGAGCTAAGGCTCTGACTTTGGTTTCAACTCAGGTCCTGATCTCAGGGTCCTGAGATCTAGCCCTACATGTGGCTTATCTGTGCTCAGCACGGAGTCTGCTTAGGAATTTTCCTCTCCTTCTCCCTTTTGCCCCTCTCTCCCACCCTCCCTCCACCCCATGTGCGCAGACACACTCTGACATTTTCTCAAATAAATAAATTAATTTTAAAGAAAGAAGAAATAACTGGTAGAAATGATAGTGAAAGCTGCTTGCTTATCTGTTCATCTCTATGGTGAGCCAATTTTTTAAAACATAGATGTGGCTCCATCTTTTCAAAACTAACAAAATTAAATAAAACTCAATTGTTTCCTTATATCAATGTGTCGCAACAAAAACAACAACAAAAAAACAAAAACAAAAACAAAACAACAACAACAAAAACAGGGCACCTGGTGGGTCAGTCAGAAGAGCATGTGACTCTTGATTTGTAGTTTTTTTTTTTTTTTTTTTTTTGTTTTGTTTTGTTTTTTTTTTTTTTTTGATTTGTAGTTTTAAGTTTAAGCCCTACGTTGGGTGTAGGACTTAAAAATAAAATCTTTACCATAAAATAAAATAAAAACAAAGATGAGTGGTATTGTATGTGGATGAGAAAGATAAAGAACAGGAAGGAGGGATCACTAAACACAGTTTTGGGAGAGGCTAATATCTAAATAGGAAAAAAAAAGATCACCTTTTGTAAGTAACAAGAAATAGTATAGGAAGGTTTTATACCTAGAATTTTGCCTTATACATACTAAAAGCTAAATAATTGATTATGAATTTTATCAGTTTTGATGAAGTATAATTTACCTACAATAAAATGCACACCTTAAATATACAGTTGAATGAGTTTTAATAAATGTATACACTTGCATAACTGCCACCTTAATCAAGATATGGAATATTCCTATCACCCAAGAAAGTTTTCTCATGCAAACAATCCTCAGCAACCCTTTCACCTCAATAGGCAACCTCTGATCTAAGTTCTGTAACTTAGATTTAAGTTCACTAGTTACAGAAGTTTTATAAATAGAAGCATGCAGTATATATTATTTTATTTTAAATTTTTTATTTAAATTCAATTCACCCATATTGCAGTATATTTTCTTTTTCAGTTTCCTTTTCCCAAGATGTTTGTGAGATTCATCCATATGATTGTGTGTATCACAATTAGTTTACATACTGTATTAGTGACTAGTGTTACATTGTATTAATATGCTGTAAGTTGTTTATTCATCTATTAAGAGACATTTGGATTGCTCCCAATTTTTTGGCTACTATGAACATGATGCCTTAAATATTTAAATACAAATATATGTGGACTGCATTTTCATTCAAGGTATCAAGTTTATTGGTATAAAGTTATTTATAATATTCATCATATTCCCAATTTTCAGGGTTTTTTCTCTCTTTTTTTTTTTTTTTTTTGCTTTCTTTGTTTTAATTGAGGACTATTAAAGTTATAATTTAGTTTTCTCTGGTTTTTCTGGAACTTTTTTTATGTTTGTTTCATATTAACTATACTCCTTTGGTTGGTTTGTCTGCTTGGTCTGTTGTATATTTTGTTTTTTAATGGGTAAAGCAGTTTATACTTCTAAGCCATTTACTCTAGTTAAGCTTCAAAGGATTTTCTTTTTTTTTTTTTTTAAGATTATATTTATATTCATGAGAGACACAGAAAGAGAGGCAGAGACACAGGCAGAGGGAAAAGCAGGCTCCCTGTGGGGAGCCCGACGCAGGACTGGATCCCAGGACCCCAGGATCACCTCCTGAGTCCAAGGCAGACGCTCAAGCACTGAGCCACTCAGGCATCCCCAAAGGGTTTTCAAAAACAGAAGGCTAATTTTCTGAGGCACAAGAAAATCCACTATTTTCTAACACAATCACTATTTCATATGCAAAATGAGAATTTTTCCATTGTCTCCTGTGCCAATTATTAACGTATTGTCTTGGCTCCTCATCCATCCTCCTTCTCCTGCTCTGTGATAATATAGCAGAACTGACACCATGTTAAGTTTTGTCAGGTGAAGGGACTGGAAAGACACTGGAAGAGGAAGGTCTCTCTCCCGGGTTCTGATGTATTCTTCTCTCAGGCTCCTGCACGCTGCACGCTGTGGATTCTCCAGTGCCCAGGAGCCAGCTGTTCCCCTGACAACTCCACAGGAGGCTCTGTGTGAGTTCAGTAGTTAGTCCTCTGAGGGCAGCTTACCCCATCACAACAGAGGACAGAGTACCCGCAAGTTCCATCAGTACAGCATCTCTGTGACTTCTCTGCCTTCCAATAAGCTATAGCCAGGCGATGCATAACGAGTTTTGGAACTGGGTTCCAGGAATGGGTGTCTCTTCCTTGGCCACTCTATCTTAGGCCTAGATGTAATGGAGTAAGTAAAAAGTATTCTTTTTACTTCTCCCTAGTCCATCCCTCCTCACTCTATTTCTTTGAAAGGTAATAATATAGATTTAGCACCAGAAAAAAACTCTAGGTCAGGCAGCTAGAAATATGACTTAGTTTACTCTCTTGTTGAGCCCAGTTCCTAGGCCTGAGTTAATTCACAGACCCAGAGCTCCTTGACTGAAGAAAATATTCTGGTCCCCATGAAGAAGGACCATTGTCACAGCTACATACTATAAATCTTTACTGAAGACTTTCCACAGGGACCTGTGGTCATTTACTAGAGGTATTGTGCATTAGTGAAGTAGAAATACCCAAACATTTGGAAAATTACTGGACATTGGCTCTGAATTGAAGCGAATTCCTGGGGACCCAAAATGCCAATGTAATCAGGTGATATATGGAGCACTTGCTCAAGTCTGTTTTACAATGAGCGAAGTTAGTCCCTAGACCCACCTTGTAGCTATGTGCCCAACTCCTAAATGTATAATTAGAATAGAGACTTGGCAATGGTGAGAGTCTCTATATTGGCTCTTTGATTCATAGAGTTTGGACTATTATTATATAAAAGGCCCAGAGAAAACCTCTGGAACTTATCTCTACCTATAAAAATAGGATACCAGACACAATACTGCATCACTGGGGGGAATTTCAGATATTAATGCCACCATCAAATATTTGAATGAAGCAAAAGTGGTGAAACCTATAATATCCATATACTATTCAACAATTCAATGTGTGGAGAAATGAGGCAGATATTAGAGAATTAACATGGATTACTGTAAGGTTGATAAAGTGGTCATTTCAATGGAAGCTGCTACCCCAGATGTTATATCTTCACTGGAATAGCACAGGCCTTGCCATTTCATATGCAGCTATTCCTTTGAGCCAGAAGTACACCTTCAGAGACCTCTCTTATATCTCCTGCTCTCTACAGAAGTATGGTCATATAGAGACCTTGATCTTTTTGACATTCAGTAAAATAATTGCACTGGCCTACTATATTGATGATATTTGCTCATTATATATAGCCAATTGGAAGTAGCAAGGATTTTAAATGCCTTAGTAAGACATATATGAGCTAGAGGAGCACCTCTAGCTCATATATTAGAGCACTAAAAAAATGTAGGGGGCCACCTCAGGGAAATGTCTGAGGGATCAGTGGTTTAGAGCATGTGAAGATATCTCCTTCCAGGTGAAAGATAAGTTGTGCACCTTACATCGCCTGCCATGAAAAAAGATGCTCAATAGGCCTTTTTAGATTTTATAGGTAATTTATAACACATTCAGGTGCAGACTTCAATCCATTTAAAGAGCTATCTGTAAGACTGCCAGTTTTTAGTAAAGACCAGAGTAAGAGAAGGCTCTGGAACAAGTTCAGTCTGTACACAAGCACCTCATTGCTTTGGCTGTATGATTAAGCCTATCTGATGATACTCAGGAGCACATAAGGATGCTGCATGCAGACCCTGGCAAGCACCAAAGGGAAAAATCAGTGTGTATTTCTAAGATCATGGAATCTCTCCATCTCCATTTATTCATATACTTATACGCATCTATATGTACTTACATCCATATCTAATACGGATAACTACTCTGTTCTTAAGGAAGAGCTTCTTCTGGCTTTCTACTGAGCCTTGGTAGAAACCGAACACCTAACAGTGGAACAGCAGGTGACTGTGGGTTGAGTGTACCTTCATGAACTCGGTTATTTGAACCACACAGCCATAGGATGGGAAGATGCAACTGCAGCAGTCTATCATCAAATGGAGATGATATAAAAATTGTGTATAAGAGATGATGCTTGGGCAGGTCTACAAGGTCTGAGTAAGTTGCAGGAGCAGGATTTCTCCAACATCAAGAAATGTACTGCCTCTCAAATTCATACCTATGGCCTGGTGTATTTCCAATGACCTGAGGAAAAAAACACCCTCATGTCTGGTTTCCAAAGGGGTACTCACAATATGATAGTTCTAATTTAAAGTGGATAAATGTAGTACTAGAGTCCCACAGGGTAGCCCTGATTGTCATTAGTGAAAGGAATCTTCTCAATGGGCAAGACCTTCAGCAATTCATCTGGTTGTTCACTCTGTGAGAGGGTCAGAAATAACAAATCTCTGCGATTCCTGGGCAGCTGCTAAATATTTGGCTGAATGGAGGAATAGAATTAGAAAATTGGTGACATGGAGTCTGGGGAAAACACTGGTGACAAAGAGTCTAGTGAAGAAAATTGGTGACAAGGAATCTGGTGACAAGAGCTGTTGTGAGCAAGAACAGCATGACATTCCATCCAGGTCCTTCTCTTCCTGTCTCCCCTACTGAACCAAAGCTTTAAATGAGGCTGGATGGGGAACAGTCAATGTGCACACCATTAGAGCACTAAAAAAGAAACTTGTAGCTGGGGAAGGAAATGAAAGTTACTTCTCCCCTTGGTAGATAGATCATCCATGACACCCAAGGACACTGTCTACCTAAGACACATGTATAACCAGAACCAACCTTGCAGGCTTTTTTCCTTTATAGTTATCAATAAAACAACTCTAAAATTTATACAGAAAGCTGAAGAAACTAGAATATCTAAAACAATTCTGGAAGGAAAGGCAAGGATTGAGGGCATTTTGTTTGTCTTTTTTCTTGGCCTACTTTTAAGATTTTTCTCAATATCATTGGCAGTTTAAGTAGGATGCATCTAGATGTGGTTTTCTTTGTATTTTATCCTGAATACATGAGTTGCTATTTTCTTTTAAAATCAAATCTGGTCATTTTTACCCCACATTTGTTCAATATTCTTTTTTCTTTCATTCTCATTCTCATTCTCTCTCTCTCTCTCTTTTACTACTCCAGTTACATGAATATCACCCTGTTTCATATAATCCTATTAGGGTTCTGTACTCATGTTTTCAATATTTTTCTCTGTTTGCTTCCATTTTGATGATTTCTAATAACCCGTTTAGAATATCAATGGTCCTTTTTTTTTCTGTTTGGTCTGCTATTAATCCTCCTGCCCACCCTTACCCCAGTGGATATTATTATTCCAAATATTATATTAATTAGCTCTTGGTTATCCACTTGGTCTTTTCTTTAAGGCTTCAAGTTATTTCTCAAAATCCTCCATCTTGTCATTCATTATATCTATGCTTTTCTAGGGATTTTTAAAACATATTTATTACAGCTATTTGAAAATTTTGTTTGACCATTTCTACACTTCATTATCTATGTTTGTATTTTATGATGGATGGTTCCCATTCACTGTGAGTTGTCCTGCTTTTTTGCACATCTTTTTATTATTTTTTGTTGTAGGTTGGACAGTGCATCTAAAGACTGGGTATGTATATTATTTCTTCCTTTTTTAACATAAAGTGCATCACTTTATTATTTGTTCTTTTTTAACATAAATGACACCACTTTCTTCTGTTAATATTAGGTAGCTAGTGTGAAATGTGGTAAGAAGTTGTTCAACTTGATTTGGTCAAAAGCTAAATTAGTTTGGAAGGAGGTGGCTTTAATTCCTCTGTCAGAGCTTTAGGATTAGAACACCAGGAATTGAATAGATCTCTGTTTGCCATCCCCATGTATACTATGAAAGCATTGATACATTTGATGTCATCAGAATTTGAATTGAGTAGTAGTTGGTTATGACTTTGATCAGACTCCCTTCATCTCTGGCTTGAACTGGCTTGACATTGAGTTAGTTCTTTCCCAACAGTAGGGACCCACAAATCATGAGACTGCAGGACCTGAAGACTGCATATCTGTGAAACCGTGAAGTTGTGAGACCATGAGGCTTCAAGACTGTAGGCATGTCGATCATAAGGTTGCAGAGATTTTCCACTTTTCGGCCACACTCCAGCTTCTCCTAACTCATCAGAATTCCCATGTAAGAGCATTACTTGGCAAAAGGAATTGTTTCTGCTTTTGAGACTCTGGGAGTTTCAAATCAAGCATGCCAATGCTTGGGTTTGTTAAAAGTAGCTGGCTTCTTTTTCCAAGTAAACATGGTGCACGCTTGATTTTCTACCAGCCCTGCTGCCACCCTCAGCAACTCTTCTAAGTATAAAAACATGAGCTGTCCCTTTCTTGTGTAGAAAAGACTTGCTTCTCTTGACTTTGATCCTTTTAGATTTCTTGGTATCCAAAGATCTTCACTAGTTTTAAATAAATTTATAATCTTTTTGTTGCTATTGCCTGGAGATTCCTTATACTTTTAGTGAGAGTGAGGAATATGTAAAAGGCTACCTCTGACCCATAGATATGAAGTGTCTATGCCTAAGTGCAGAGAAATGCCTTTATTAAGGTAAAGGTCATATACTGAAATTAATAAAAATTATTTTTTAAAAACTAAAAGCTATAAAAATCACCATTAATCCCCCTACTTCCTTTTTAAGTATTTATACTTAGAAGCAGAATGATCACTGACCTGAAACCCCAAAGGTAATCATTATTAACATTTTGGTGATTATAATTTAAGACATTTCCCCACTGGATTTTGTTTTTGCTACTTCTTATATGGATGTAGCCATATATGCATATAATCACATCTACATTTTTACTCAAAAATAGAATAATCTAATACATATTGCTCTTTTACTTGGTCTGCTCACTATCACTCTTCCAAATCAGAATATATAGATTTTTGTTCTTAATTGCTGTAGAGAATGCCATTCCACTGGCAAGCCATAATTTATAATAGTCTTCCACTGAGAACCATTTATGTTGCTTCCATTTTTCACTGCATTTAATATTCTTATAATTATATACTTAAACATTCTTAAAAGAAGGATTTCTAAGTGATAAAATATAGGTTTTAATAGATAAAAAGACAGTTTTGTAAGTTCAAGGAAAATGATGAAGCTATTGCATTTGATTTAATGTTCTAGCTTTTATGTTTTCTACCTAGTAGTTATTCATATAAATGCCTTAATCATTGTTTATATGCTTGCAGTTAAGCTTTCTGTTTGACCAAAATTTTTGGATTCTAAAATATTCAAGGCATAATCCTAAATGCTTGAAATGTTATAGTCAAGTGCAGTAGAAATAACAGGGCCTTTATGAGGTGTATGCAGCCTTGAATCCCTGGTTGGCCAAGCACCAGCTGTGTATAACTTCTTTGAGCGTGTAGAGTGGACATATTGACAACTCATGCTTCACAGGGGTTGTGAGTATTAAAAGAGAATGTTTGCCCAGCACTTAGACACTATACAGTATATACTCAGTAATTTATGGCAGCTATCATTATCTTTCTGGAAATGTTGATCTCAATGGAAAGAGGGTGAGGACCAGAAATAAATTAAATTTAAAAAATTAATGATTAACAACTAACATATGACTAGAGATAAAAATCAGTGTAATAACACATAAGAAGGATAAATTGAGATAATGAAATGACAGTTTTACTTCGACATTTCTGAAGTGGTTAAAATCAATACCAAGGAAATTGGATTGGAATAATGGGTAATCAGTTCCTTCCTGGATAGGGAAGATCATTTTTAAAAGACTTAGATAAAGAAAAGAAGTTTTAGGGGGAAAAAAGTGCTTTCAAAAGAGGAGAGTAAAGCTTTTTGGTCTCAGGGAAAGCTGATAGATGGCAAAATAGTGGACAATATAAAAAGAAACGATGTCCTTACATATGAGGGCAGTTTTGTTCACTACCAAAGCAAACAAATGAACAACCTCAGTTTCATACCATACTAGTCAACTAAGCTAAAGAAAACCAAACTAAACAAATAAATTGTATTCTTTTGCCTTTTTATGACATAGAATTGATCCAAATTTAAATCCAATTTATAGTGATTTTCTGTCAGAATTATGAGTGCACAGTGACTGTACTGCAACAGTCCACCTCTAGTAAGCAGAGTCACAATGACAAGAAAAATGAGACTTCCTGAAACAGGGCCATGTGGGAACATTCCCTGGGATACCAGATGACAGGGAGGGATGGGAAGACTCCTGACCTACTGGCCATCCTCTCTTAGGTAAGAAAAACACCTCAAATTTTCAGCTCTCTGCTTCTGCTCACTGGAGACCTTGCTCCTCAATGACTCCCACCAAGCTTAAGAAAGGAAAGGAGGACTTCTAAATGAGGACCCACAGCACCCACCCCCCTCATCCCTACTCCGCTGTCCTCTAGGATGCACAGCTATGATTTGCATTTCACCAGCAGACTAATTAATCACAAACGAAGGTAACAAAGTGAGCTCTGGGGAAGAAAATATGGGTAGCAACTCCACCGAGGTTCTTTCAGTGCGAGCAGCAGAAGAGTATCAGAATCGAGCCTTCTACCTTCACCAGATTTCCCCGTGCACATCCAGATACAGTGAAGCAGAGAATGGTGAGCATTGCAAGGATCTACTAATGAACAGGTGGCACAGACATGGCCACTGCAAGCAAGTGTCATGATCCCTCCCACTCAACCTCATCCTCTGCGTGGCAAACACAGCAACCATCCCCCAGTGACCACGCTGCTACTGAATTTCTCTGCACAGAAGAATAAATAATAGATTAGCTGTAACCATGGAAATATGGCCCAATACTTATCTAAAAAGCCTATTCTCTGCAAGGGCTAGCATGCATGGTCCCTTTCTATATTGTACCCCTCTGCGTCCACTGGTTTGGATAACCCAGGTATTGGAACTTTAAGCAAAACTAGATTTTATTCAGACTTCCTTGGGAGCCCCATCTTACAGTGTTTGGGAAACGTTTTTTTTTTTAAGAGAGAGAGAGAGAGAGAGAATGAGAGAGAGGCATGGGGGGAAAGGCAGAGGGAGAGAGAAAATCTCAAGCAGACTCCATGCCCAGCGGGGAGCCTGAGTCAGGCTCAATCTCACAGCAGTGATTAACCGACTGAGCCACCCAAGTGCCCTTACAGTGAATGTTTGAGAAATTCTTAAAACAAAGCAAGGAATGCCACATTATCCTGATATGTGTTGTTTTTAGGTCTAACCAGTAGGCTAGAGAAGAAACCCCCATAACGATAAAAATCACACAGAAAACAAACATACATATAGTCCATTATTACTTGTTTGTAATTCAAAGATGTATGTGTTGTGCACAATGTATGTGTTGTTTTTCTTCTTCACTTTACACTATCCATTAGCTACTCTACTAGAGAATATACCAAAATTTAAAAAGAAATAGAGTTCTATTTCATTAGGAGTCAAATGTGGCCCTTAGGAGCACAAAGTTACCATACTGAAGAAAAGTTACTATATATCTTTGTGTTAGGCAAAGAGGGGAAGTCAGGAACCTGAAAAGCCTCTGCTTTTGTTCAGAACAAATTGGTGTGTATTGTTCTCATTAAGATTTTCTTTTTAATTATAAAATACTAACAGTTGTAGAACATCTTTAATTCATTTATTTGTTCACTCAACCAATCAACCAACATTTACTAAGTGTGTGTGTGTGTGTGTGTGTGTGTGTGTGTACTCATTACTATGCTGAGAACTAGGAATTCAGGAGTAGGACACTCTCTGCCTTTTGGGGTTCATAGCCTGGGAAAGGAACCCAGACAGACGGTTCCAATGAGTTCCAAGCCCTGGGCAGTATTCAGAGATTGTGTCTTGCAACAAATGTATGCAGAAGATTTCTGGACTGTGTTTTATAAATGAGGATCCTGAGGCTAAGATACATGAAGCCATTTACTTGGGGACATTCAGCTACTAACTGGAAAGGGTAAGATGTAAACCAGTCTCCCCGATTCCAAAGCATGCTCTTCCTACACTGCCCCATGGTGGGAGACAGGAAGACCAACACAGCACAGTCCAGCCTGGGGTGGGGATGTGGGGGGTGTGGGGGATCGATAAAGAGCTCTGGAGCACTGTGCACTTTGTCTTCGCCCTTCTAAAATGGTACAGACAAGTTAATCAGAAGGAAAGTCAATATTATGACTGCTTGTTTTTATATTTCTGCCTGACATTATAGATAAAAGGCTTTAATTCTGAGTATCTTTGAGAACACAAAGCCTTGGAGCTCTGAAGTATTGATTCAATAAGCGCTTCTAATTAAATGGTTTAATAGGCAATCCTGACCCAGTAAGATTCATGAGGAATTTACATACGCTGTCAGTGCCCCGCCCCCTTCCTCCACGTAGATCCTCTTTTCCAAGAGCAAATGGAGTGTGTTTTCCCCAGCCTGGCAGCCTTCTATGTGTGTGCTCTCCTAGCTTCTTTTCTTCTGATCTAGTCCATTCCAAGGCCAACATTTCCAACCCACTTCTATTCCACTGAAGTGGAATAAAACTCCACTGACGGAATAAAAACTGTTCCCCCAGGATCTCCTCACTTCTCTGTATCTTCCACATCTGCCTCCCCTGGCCAGAGGAAATTTTTCTATAAACATGCAGAAAGTCTCTTCCATTTACAAAGAAAAGAGAAAAAAATAAAAAAATAAAAAAGAATGCAAAACAGAAACTGAACAAAACCCTCTTTAACTATTGCCGTTTTTCTATTGCTTGTCTTCCTTTTTTTCTCAATTCTGGAAAGTTTTGCCTCTATATGCCATGTTCAATTTCTCACTTTCTTTTCCTTTTTTTAAGATTTTATTTATTTATTTGAGAGAGAGCACATGCAAGCACATGCACGGGGAGATGCAGAGGGAGAGAGAAAGGGAGAAGCAGATTCTCTGTTGAGCGGGGAACTGGAAAAGGGGTTTGATGCCAGGACCCTGGGATCATGACCTGAGCTGAGGGCAGATGCCTAACCAACTGACCCACCCCAGTTTCTCACTTCTGATTCATTCATTACCCACTTGTGATGTTGCCTCTGGCCCTTAAAAAAAAACAAAAAAAAAAAAAAACAAAAAAAAAAACACCTCTGAATCATTGTAGAACTTTATTTTTTTTACTCATTTATTTATTCCTTTACTCTTTATGTATATGTATAAGAGTATCACAAAATGCTTTAGAAAATCTCAAGTCCCTGATTCCAAATGCATGGGACATCTGTAGATTGTGACTTTTACTGGTGCTTTTAGCGCCTATGATACTGCTATGCTTGCCTTCCATGACATGTTTTTTTGCTTCTTTTTTACTCAAATCATCACTTCTTGGTCATATGCATCCTGCCCCATTTGTGTTGGAGTTCCCTGAATTTGGTCATTGGGCCATTGGTTTCTTCTTTCTACACACTATCTTTGAACATTCTCATTGAATCTAACGGTATGAATAATTTTGTTGATGAACTGTAATATTTAGCTTTTATAAAGCTTCAGAATCATTTGCTCAATTGCCTACTACAATTATAATTTTCATGTCTCATAAGCACATCAAAGTCAATATGCATCAAGTTGAATTTTATACATCTCCCTACATGAGTTCTTCCCCTTTGTTTGATAAATGGAGAAAAGAGACGACTTTTCCTTGAAATAATTTATATGGCTATTCCATGTTGAAGAAGGGTGTAGTTAATTGAATGGTGGCTTGCCAAAAGATATATCTGCCTGGAATCTGTTGGTATGATCTTATTTTGAAAAAAAAAAAAAAGGTCTTTGCAGGTGTAATTATGTAAAGGATCTTAAGACAAAATCATCCTAAATTATCCAGGTGGGCCCTAAATCCAATAACAAATATCCTTATAATAAGAGAAGAGGTCAGAGGAGAAGGCTCTGTGAAGATCACAGCAGAGATTAGTATTATTCTGCTATAAGCCAAGGAATGCCTAGAGCTTGAAGATGAAAAAAAAAAAAATTCTCCCCTAGAGCTTTTGGAAGGATCATGATCCTGATGACACCTTGATTTCAGATTTCTGGCCTCTAGAACTAAGAGAAAAGTTTCTATTGTTTTAAGTCATCAACCTTGCACTTTGTTATAGCAAGAAACTAATATTGGAAACTAACACAAATGGAAGCTCCTTTAGTGTTGTATGTGCATAGTGACTACTTTTCAGAGTACACTATAAAAAGGGAAAATAATTGAGTAACTTTGCAGTAAAGAAACCCAACAAACACCACCTCAGTCACATGATGAAGGACAGCAGCAACAGTGATAAATCATGTTGATATGTAAATTCTTGATATTGTGTAATGAGAATGGCATTTTACCTCTGTTATTTCTCCCCAAAACCCATATCACCAGTGTAATAACTAAAAAGACATAAGACAAATTCCTGCAGTGGGGAATCCTATAAAATACCTTACCAATTCTCCTCAACGCTGTTATAGTAATCAAAAACTAGTAAAGTCCAGGAAACTGTCACAGCCAACAGGAGCCTAAGAAGATGTGATGACGAAATATAATGTGATATCCTTGATAGGATCCTGGAACGGAAAAAGACATTAGGTAAAACTAAAGAAATATGAGTAAACTAGGAACGTTAGTTAATAATAATGTATATTGATTAATTATAATGAATATACCATAGTAAATAAGATGTTAATAGTATGGAAAACTGAACACAAACATATGCAAACTCTTTTCTATTGTCTATTCAATTTTTATGTAAATACAAAACTGTTCTAAAAATTAAAATCAGGGCAGCCTGATTTCAGGGCTCATTAGTTTAGCACTGCCTTCGGCCCAGGGCCTGATCCTGGAGACCCGGGATCAAGTTCCACATCGGGCTCCCTGTGTGGAGCCTGCTTCTCCCTCTGCCTGTGTCTCTGCCTCTCTCTCTCTCTCTCTCTCTCTCTCTGTCTCTCATGAAAAAATAAATTAAATCTTATAAATAAATAAATAAATAAATAAATAAATAAATAAATAAATGGGGCACCTGGCTGGCTTAATCAATAGAGCATGCAAGTCTTGATCTTGGAGTCATGAGTTAGAGCCCCACGCTAGGTAGAGATATCACTTAAAAATAAATAAATAAAGATTTTTAAAAATAAAATCAGGGGCACCTGGGTGGCTCAGTGGTTGAGCATCTGCCTTTGGCTCAGTTTGTGATCCCTGGGTCCTAGAATCAAGTCCTGTATTGGGCTCCCTGCAGGGAGCCTGCTTCTCCCCCTGCCTATGTCTCTGCCTCTCTCTATGTGTCTCTCATGAATAAATAATAAAATCTTTAAAATAAAATACTTAAAAATAACTTCAAGTAATTAGATCAGACTAAGATATCATATTTTACTAAATTTAATTTCTGAATTTTCCTCATGTCCTCAGCTACAACATAAAGATGATTTTAACCAAAAATAAAATACCCTCTTCTTCTAAGCAAGCTACATTATGCTTATGGCAAATCCTCTTGAATATGTGAAATAGTAAATCTTAGATAGTCTGAGAAAACCAAACTGTATATTTCAGAAGGAAGGTACAGAGAGCCATAGTGTGGATATAGAACATGCAAGATATATAGTGAAGACAATGAGTCAATTTCATTTCTGTAATGGTTCAAAGAACCATACTCAGAAATGAAATGAGAACAATGTGAACTCAATTATTCACATCAAGAGAATCTTTATTGCTGTGTCTTTTATGAGATTTGTCTAGGGTCTTCTGGTCACTGCAATCAAAAGCTCAAAGGTCTCACCTGTAATTTAAATTGTTATGGTTTGTTACTATTTTACAAACTAAAGGCAAAGAAAAGTGTAATTAGTTCACTTTACAATAGTAAATTTTTAATATTGCAGCAGTTAATTATCCAATATCTGAAATATCCTCTTGCTTTCAAATTCTGACTGTCTGTACTTATTTCAAAGCATGAACAGAAAAAGTAGAGAAGACAAAACTTAAAATTGTTAAATTGCTTGTTAGTATTTACAAAGTATAGACAAAATCATGTTTAGTGATTAGCTGTGCAAATTCAAAAGTTAAGTGGAAGTTAAGTGGAAGATATTATGAATACAATATTAACCCTATGAATGAAGTTCAATAAAATCAACTCCATATTAAACTCGTAGTGTATGGTTTCACATACATGTAAACAAAAATGGTACAAGATACTTAAAATAATACATACTTATTCAATGATGAAAATTTCCTTTCAATAAATATACATTTATGTTTTTTTACAAAAATAATTACATAACTCTAGTTGATTTAGCATAGGGGCTGATTACAAGTTGGAAATTAAGTTAAGCTAAGAGACTTCACTTTTAACCAACAGAACACATTTGCTTCTCAAGAAAGATGCTCTTGAATTAAAAAGACTAATAGAAAATATTATTAAGTTCATGAAAACTCATTCAGTGGATTTAATTTGTCAAAAACTTACTTTTATACCCCTACTCAGATAGCCTATGGGACAGTGAACAATCAAGTAAATTATAAAAAATGGAGTCACAGAAACCCAGGAGCTGAAACTAAATTTAAAAAGCAGGGAAAAGGAAAAAATGTCATTTGCTAATGTGTGCCACTGTGAAATGAACTCATTTCACATATTTGGAAAGTCCCAGCCCATATACTTTTCCCACAAATTCAACAAATTATCCTCCTCAATGTAAGCTTACCTGTCAGATGTACCCATATTATGGCTTTCACTGTCCATTTTTCTCCAGGAATTATTAACTTCTAAAAGGGATTATTAGACTTACAACACATGTCAGGATATAGTAAAAGCAGATGACAATCACCTACTTTAAATCTCTAGACTATATATCAGAATCACTTGAGATGTCTATTGCATATATGGATTCTTGAATTCCATTCCTGATATATGAGTTCAGATAGCAGAGATCCAGAATCCACCTTATCAATGAGCATTCAACTTGATTCTTGGCACACCAATACTTAAGAATTTTGCTTCAAGCTAATATAATTGATTATAGTGTAAAATAGTTGAATCATTATATTGTACACCTGAAACTAATTTTATACTGCATGTTAACTTAAATTTAAATAAAAACTTTAAAAAAAGACATAAAACTGCTGAATAGGAGCCAAAAGTGGTAACAAATAAAATATAAAGGTTTAATGAGCTGACACCTAAATTTGTTTGTTCACAGAGTTAAATGAGAATATGTCGAAGAACATCACAATACAAATTAAGTAATAGTTATATGAATCAAACCCCGAATGTTTTCAGGCTGTTTGAGGATAGTCTTCATTTGAAAATATCCTTCTTTCCTTCTTTTTTTTCTCTTTCTTAAGAAAAATCGAAACAGTTTCATATTTGAACTAATGTTGAGATCAGAAATCCATAAATGCATATAAATAAATACTTTAATTGGTCTTAATGCATTTCCTGTGTTGTTAACTCAACATGGGAAATTTCATCATTATTATAAATGTATATCAACTGTTACCGTTCTGAAACTAATAAACTTTGACATATTGATTTTCAAACAGCTCAGAAACATAATTTAAACAACTATGTGCTGACATTTTATATATTCTTATTTTAAAATATAAATCACACGTTTCTAAAGCGGTCAATAGAAGGGAATCAAAAGTTTACCTCTGTTCAGTTAGTAAGGAGCTAATTATTCAAGAAGAAAGAAATAAAAGACAGATCTCCATATACCTTTGAGGTCAGAGCCTTTCAAAATCAACCGTCAGACAGGAACAAGACAAACAGAAAGGATGCCAGAGAGACAAGAATCCTGGGGCAATACACACACAAATTAAGTGAAAAATCATGCCTATCCCTCTACACATAAGTGACAGCCTGGTCCAAAAAAGATCTATGCAGGAGTGAAAGACTCTGACCCAAGATTTGCAAAGACCCAAATCTTTACAATTGACACATCCAATCCTTGCCCTACCCTCCACATTCTCCAAAGTTCACTTCCCTACTTTAGAATTAATAACCCCTAGGCACCAGTCATAAGTATGATTTTCACAATTACTGAAGGGTTTTCCACTCTGTCCTGTTCAGAGCAACCATTGTAGGTCACTGTGGCTCAATCAGAATTTGAAGTGTGCCATTATTCGATATGAGTGCTTTTTTATTAATTTCACTTTGGCTCCTAAATTACTTTTTGACATTGCCCTTTCAAAAACTTGATTTGATATTGGCTTCCACTGTGTGAGTTACCTTTCAATCAAAAGACATTTCCATTTTATATTGTTTGACCTGCTTCTATTGGGGGCCCCCCATTGCCTTGCTTTGTGTTGAGGCATCTCAACCTCTATCCTTTCCTACATTCATGTCTTCTTTGGGAAAAACAACCCTATTATAGTCCTAAAAACAATTCCTGTTTGCTTTTCCCTTCTGCCCAGAGAAATACGAGAAGGAGCCTCTAGACCAATGCTTATTATATTTTCCTTCATTTCACAATAACTATTTTCTAGGCTTTTACAAAACTCATATTTATTGTTATGCATATTCACTGTAACAATAAAAAATAGAAAAGATAATTTTCTTCTTCTTTCAACCACATCATATAACTGATGATAATATTTTGGTGTGTATATCTCCATTTTTATCTCAAGCTTTTGCAAACATATGCAAATACTGACTTATATATTTAACCTTTACTCCTATGTGGTTTTCTAGGTGTGGTTATTTTTAAAAATTTATTTGCACTGGAATTAGAACTTGTTCAGGTATTGTTTTTTTTCTTATTTTTCTTCAGGCTTTTGCATATTTTCATTGAAATCGTACCCTGGGGACTTTGCTTCAGCATTAGCTGACCTGCCAGTTGCTTCCTGTCAAGCTATGCTCCTGTTGAACTGCAGCTGTCTGCCCTCTGGGATGTCCAAGTGTCATCTGGCCTCATCCTCAGCTTTTCTTTTCTTTGAGACTTAAAAGCGACTGGATCCAATTTAATGAGTGAGTGTTAATGATTGATACTGCGGGACGCCTTAGCAGTCGAGGGCCTACCTTTGGCCCAGGGCATGATCCTGCAGTTCTGGGATCGAGTTCCACATTGGGCTCCTTGCATGGAGCCTGCTTCTCTCTCTGTCTATGTCTCTGCCTCTCTCTCTCTCAGTGTCTCTCATGAATAGATAAATAAAATCTTTTTTTTTTTTTTTAAGATTGTTACTGTATGACAACTTTTCCTTGTATAGGACTCCTGGAACAGTGGCTTAACAGGGACTCTGTTATAGCAAGACAGGGATTCTAGAATTTGTGGAACAAGCAGGGAGAATTGGAAAATTACTCAAGTGGACCCAAAACATCTTAGGCTGATCTATTGAAACCTTTATCTGTTACTTCATATGGTTTTACTGGTCATTTCTTTGAGGTAGAAAAATCACTGCTTCTTCAAGACAGGCTGATTTTCTTTTTCACAAATGACGTGTTCAAGAGCAACTTTGCTGCTCAATTAGCTGGGTAAATGATATTTGTAAAACAGACTGGGCAGCCACTGGGTGGCAGCAGAAATTTGAAAAATATACAGCATGGATACACTTACTGTTTTATCCTATCTCTTACCACTTAGCATACTAAAAAACAACATTATTTTCAACAAACTGTCTTTTGACAGATTATATTCATTAACTTACCTCTCTCATGTAAACTAGCATACTCAACTATGAGAAAAATAGATAAAACATTAAACCTTATGACCCAATATTCTATGAATATAATATACATTTTTAATACTATTCAGGATGATTTTAGATAGATATGGTATTTTCCTAAAAATTAAAAGCTGTCATTACTTTTAATAGTTTTAAAAATCTAAGAGAAGTCTTACATGTTCAAAGAAATGCTGAGGAGTTTAGAGAAGACAAAGAATAAAATTACTCAGAATCCCCAAAACTAAATTAACCATAGTCACTGTCATATATGTATAGTTTTTTGATGTCTACTTCTTTTTCAATAGTAAAGACTTTTTTTTAACATCATGTTTTAAAAATGCTGAGTTGTCGGGGCATCTGGGTGGTTGAGCCTTTGGCTCAGGTCATGATCCCAGGGTCCTGGGATTGAGTCCTGCATTGAGCTCCCTGTGAGGAGCCTGCTTCTCCCTCTGCCTGTCTTTGCCTCTCTCCCTGTGTCTCTAATGAATAAATGAAATATTTAAAACAAAACAAAACAAAATAAAATAAAATGCTGGATTGTTTAATTTAATATAGTGTGAATTACTTGCTCATTTCATTAAATGTCCTTTTACAGAGTTATATTTAGAAATAGAAAAATATTACCTCACATGGCTAGACTAGTTTATAAGCAATTCCTTGTGGTAAAGCATTTACCAATTATTTACCGATTTTTAATATTACTCTTATAGACAACTGTTGCTAATTCTGAAGTCAAGCTAGCTGATAGTTTTCAGCCTTCCAATGTTAAGTGGTAAATTAATACCTTTTATAATGAGAGGTCCTGAACTTTTCTCTGAGAGAGAGTCAAAACCTTCTGATCAGAATTGCCTGGACTGATCCTACATCAGAACAAGTTTGAGGCACAGACTTCTGCATTTTAACAACTTACCTGAGCTAGTTCAAAGTTTTGAACCATTGGCACTCTGATCAAACTATACAGTCAGAAAATCTCAACAATAATGTGCAAACTTGGAGAAACACTTCTATTTCACTTGTCTCCATTTCTTTATCAGTGGAAAAGATGATGTGTCCAGTTTAAGGTGATGTCAAGGGAATACTGGTGTGTATCAAGAGCTCATTTCCAACCTTAAAATGCAGGCTTTGGAGACACTGCAGGCAAGAATATGCTTCTTTGAAACCAGAGATCATTTATTGTGACTGTCATATGCAACAAACTTTATGCTAAGCAGTTTACATGTACTGCTATTCCCCAGAGCAATCTTGCCAGGTTGCTATAATTTCATCTTTATGGATAAGCTCAGAGGTTCAGATGGGTTAAGTAAATCAACCCAGGTGACTATTTTTCAAAGTCAAAATTGGAATTCAAACCAGTCTTTCTGGTGCTATGACCTATGTTTATTCAACTCCAGGACCCTGTCAGGCTACGTGCAGAAAGGTACAAAGGTAGATAGGCCAATGAAGTTCCTTCTTGGCTCAGTAAGTTGACAAGGAGTTATTGTATGGTTACTGGTTTGTCGCTTTCCTCTGCTATCTGGAAGTGGCAAGGGAATACTTCAGAGCTGCTGTTGTTGCATATTATGGAGTTAATTGAAAGGCAATTGGATTTATTTGTTCTTTTTATTTTTTTAACTCTGTCATTTTAGATGGTGCAATTATTAATTACAGGTCAGAAAGTGTTATACGTTGCTCAGAGGTTTGGGGAAAAATGTAATAAAATAGAAGACAAAAACATATCCCTGCTGACAGTTTCTTTAAAATGTATAACTACTCACAACTACAAGGGAAATGTGGCGGATAAGCTAATTCTGAAGTAGTTCATGCAAATTGACACGTAACTAGAACCACATGGTTTAGAAAGGGCATGGTTTTTGGAGATAGGTCTTTTCTGGGTGACTTAATAGGTTTGACTCTTTCCTTATCTGAAAATAGGGATCAGGGCAGCCCCGGTGGCTCAGCGGTTTAGCGCCGCCTTCGGCTCAGGGTGTGATTCTGGAGACCCAGGATCGAGTCCCATGTCGGGCTCCCTGCATGAAGCCTGCTTCTCCCTCTGTCTGTGTCTCTTCTTCTCTCTCTCTCTGTCTCTCATGAATAAATAAATAAAATCTTAAAAAAAAAAACTGAAAATAGGGATCATATTACTTTCTTAGCTCTCCAAGGTGGCTTTTGTCCTAGCAACGCACCAGATGATATAATATGTGAGGCCCTTTTAATGCCTTGCTTGGTGAATAAATAATCCAATTTTTTATTAGAAGCCTAATAACATGGGCAAAGAAAAACAACTGATTTTAGTCATTTACTAGGAAAGTTACACTTCTCAGGTTGTGCCTTTGGAAACAGCTGATCCCATCAGTTATGCAAGAATCTTGGTAAGTGGAAAGCCTAGGAAGTTGATAGTTTTGCCTTCTAGACATAGAGGGTTGTTTTAAGAATGAGAGATAATGTTATGTAAATTATCGGCTACAGCGCACTGAAATTCAGTGCCCTACATTTGCTTTTACCAATAACCTAAAGACCTCTCTGTCCGATATTCACTTGGCATGCACCTGTACCCTCTCACATCTTCTATTCTCGACTTAAAAGTAATCTTGTCAGTCACCTTGTGCAACCACAACAAAAGACCATGAACTGAGTGGCTTCAACACAGAAATTAAATTTTCTTTTTTTCTTAAGATTTTATTTATTTATTCATGAGAAACACAGAGAGAGATAGAGAGGCAGAGACACAGGCAGAGGGAGAAGCAGGTTCCATGCAGGGAGCCTGATGTGGGACTCGATCCCGGGTCTCCAGGATCATGTCCTGGGCTGAAGCCAAGCACTTAACCACTGAGCCACCCAGGGATCCCCCAGAAATTAAATTTTCTTATGGTTCTGGAGGCTGGGAAGTCCAAGATCAAGGTGCTGGCTGGTTTGGTTTCTGGTGAGAGCTCTTCTCCTGGCTTGCAGATGTCACCTTCTTGCTGAGTCTTTACATGGTGGGGGGGTGGGGAGGTGGAGAAAAAACACCTTGGTACTTTTCTTAAGAGAACATTAATCCTAAAGTATCAGGTCCCATTTTTATGACCTCATTTAACTATAATTGCCTCTTTATAGGTCCTATCTCTATGACAGTCACATTTGAGGCTTCAACAGATGAATCTGGGGGGATACGCATAGCATTTCCTCAGTAAGGCTTTCCCTAGGAAGCCTATCTATATATGTTTACAACCTCCACACCACGATACAGTCTATGCCTTACCATGATTTCTTTTCCTTTATAGCACTTTCCATTTTCGAAATATACTACATATGTCATGTATTTATCTCTTAGCTACCTGTCTCCCGACACAAGAAGAAAAACTTAGGAATTTTGACTGTTCGTTTCAGCAATTATAGCACGCATGATGGAGCCCGGCACAGAGGAAGCCAACAAAATAAATACTGCTATGCACATAAAGGGACTATCCTCTGTTATGTATCATGGAACCTGCTAGAGACACCAAAATAGATGAGATCCTACACCTGCTCTTCAGTAGGTCTTGGTTCTGCTATATAGACAAGGCTTGCTATAAGTGAATGGTAGCTCTCTATAACTATAAACTATAACTCAGGAAATGATCCAAAAGGAATGTAGAAATCTGTATTGTGCACAGTCAAGGGAGATATTTGCTTCTGCAGTAGCTAACCTCTTCAGATTTGCATAAATCTATTTGCTGAACCATGGGTCAGGAAATCAGATTTCCCATTATTAAAGTTATCATTCTTTCTTGGTAGTATTTATATGAGCCAACTTCAAACCATAAGAACAGGTTAAATCTATGTACTGAAGTACATTTTAAGTATCCATCCTCACAGGCAAATTACACACGCAGAAATATTCCAGGACAATAGTTTAATAAATGACCACGTATAAGAATAGCCAATTGTAAAGCCCAGATCTTCCTTTCTGATAAATTAGTTTGAATTCACTTAAAAAAAAAAAAAAAAAAAAAAGGAAAGAAATGATTAACTAGGTCCTGGCCAGAGAGTTTTCTACATCATCCAAAATTTTATTAAGCTTGCAAAGGTATTTTTTAAGCACCCCCTCATTAATTTGGATGTAAAATTATAGGAAAAAATAATCTCTAGTTTAGCTACAAGAGAACATTAATTTTCTTGCTAAGGTCTAGTGAAAAAACAATGTTAGTGCATATTGGTCCTACTGCAATATTGAAATGAGGAGATGCTGATTTACCTTGTCTGGTGAGTCATGCAGGGCACGAAACCACAATCCTGAAGCAAACCAGACCATCTGTGCTGTTTTCTCCAGATGAGCCAAATTTGGTGACAAACCATTTTCCATACAAAGGAGCTGTTCTTTTTAAATTATTCTATTTTAACTGAGAAAGTATAATTTCTCCAGTAAAAGATGCAGAAAAGTATTTTGCTTCTCATATTATATTACCTAAATATCTTCACTCTGAACTTAGACAAAGTAGTTAAATTATGACTTCAAAAGAGATTTTTCTCTCCAGAATGTTCATTTTCTCAATTATTCTCTCCATCCACACTCAAGCTGTTCTGGAAAATAGGATGTTTCCTGGAAAGGTACATTTAAATGGCATTTTCCACTGAAATTAATTCTTTAAAGGTCATTTTCTGAGAAAATTCCTTTCATTTTATGACATATTTTGTGGTACAATTCTAAAACACAACACACTAAAGAAATGTTTGGTAACTATTTTTTCCTGAAGAATCAAGCCATTGGTAAAATCTTTTGTCCCCTGTAATGCAGTCCCTAGCACAGATGTGGTGATCAAACTAAACAAGTTTGCTCATTGAAGGTTGGATGAATCTTGGCATCAAAATGCTCCCGTTGTTGGAATCCCCTTCCAAGTATTGAGGGTCAAGGAGTATGCTCTGCTTGTATTCAGTGAAATGAAATATTCTCCTTAAGTAGAAAAGAAAGTTAAAGCATCTCTTGGGAAATAACAAATTTCCGACATGATCTAACCTTATAAATTTATTATTACTTTGATATATCATCAAATAATTACTTATTAAAATACTTAAAATATTAGCTTGCCAGATGGCTTTAAGAAAAATAGTTATGAGTTGATAAAAGATGATTTTCTCCTCTGAGGAAGGTTGTGTCAGACGGTGAATAGGAATGTGAATAGCCCAAAGTCGTGCTCTTACCCTTGTGGCATGAAAAGAGACAGGAGGGCAGAGGCCACTGGGCACTACTGAATAAGCTTTTCTGTATTTCTACCACTTATGTTCCCAGTTACCAGGCTGGAATAAATGAAGCAGTAGGATTTACTTATCCAGTTAAGGTTTGCTTGGAAAAATATTGATGTAGGTGAAGCTGATCTCTGGTGTTATCTATTGGCTGTCCATCTATGCATTCTCATTTTCCTCAGTGACCAAAACATTTCCCTCTTGTGATTACCAGCAAAGTGGGAGGCTTTTATTTCTTAGAAGAACTGCATGAGACACTGTGAATTCCCTGACTTCAGTCCAAATCCTCAGCTTACACATGCAAGACTAGACCTTTGTGTTATCTGAGCTCTACTGAATAACAGAAGTCAGAAGCAATGTCTTCTCCCTTTAAAAAGGAAGAGCTCACATTGCAATTTATATCAGGACTCTGCTTTTTTTTTTCTGTAGTCTCTGTAATATGACTCTGTAACATTTCAACGTCCAGAAATATGTATCACATTAATCTAAAAAAGTATTAGGAAGTCAATAACCACCAAGGACATCTGGTACCACAAACATTGTTTTAATATGCTGTTAACTTTCACAAAATCAATTATCAACATTATCAACATATAAACAAATTCCTAGATTAATGTAAGAAGGGCCTGGGGACAGAGCTCTAAAATGTGTAAAGGATCATACATTTTGTAGAAATCATGATCAGGAAGGACCGTGTCTTTAGTGATGAGCCCTGTTCAAGGGAAATGATTGTGATGCTCACGGGGAGGAGCATGCCCTCTCGGTCACTGGGTCAGGTATGGGCAATGGATGTTCCTCTGGAGGTTTTGTTCTCATCTGGTAGCAGTTCTAAATAGTTTCACCCCCTTGATGTCTCTTTCTTCGCCAGTGCACCTTGTACACGTCTTGATTATACTCCTGTTATATTAAAATTATTTTATCATCTCTCTCACTAGCCTGTAATTTTTTTTCAAGGTTTGGGACCCTCCTATTTTTCTCAGAATACATAGACGTCAGCGAAGCAGCCATTGACTGCATCTTGTAGTAAATAAAAGGATAGACACTGGTCTCTGAAAAACATTTTTTGATACTCAGATTTTTCCCATGTATTCTTTTGTTTAAGCCTTGGGCTCCTCATTTATTACATGGCTACAATAATAGTGCCTGCCTCACGGGATTTTTCTAAGGACAAATGTGATCATTAATAGCTGTGAAATGCTTTGCCTCACTCCGCACTAGCTTTTTGCAAATATTTTCTACTATTTTTAAAAATGTAGTCTGTCTTTTGGGAATTCTGGAAAATTGCTGATTTGCTTAGTATACAGCTAAAACTCCAAGTTTATTTCTATGAAGAGAGTTTATAAAATCTCCTTTATATTCAGATCATGAAGGCTAAAGACTTGGAAATAATTTATTGAAACATGAAGTCTAGGCAACCTGCAATTAAAGTCTTCAAATAAATTCATGAAGGGACACTTCCTAGGATTTCTGTTCAGTTGCCTTTTGCAGGGGGGTGGGGGGGGAGCCCAAACAGTTGTGTCAACTGCTTTCCTCGGTAGGTTCTTCCAAAATAAAATATTTATCTTTGATGACAATGAAGTGTCTATGTGAAACTTAATGAATCACTGGGTAAACTACTTTTTCTCAGATAAAGCCTATGATGGATACAAATAAATACCTCCGATGCTGAGTGCAATTTTTACTCAAATCAGGCCAGAATGGGATCCCTGGGTGGCGCAGCGGTTTGGCGCCTGCCTTTGGCCCAGGGCGCGATCTTGGAGATCCGGGATCGAATCCCACATCGGGCTCCTGGTGCATGGAGCCTGCTTCTCCCTCTGCCTGTGTCTCTGCCTCTCTCTCTCTCTCTCTCTCTGTGACTATCATAAATAAATAAAAAAAATTTAAAAAAAATCAGGCCAGAATAATGTACACAATACTGCATACAATAATGTACACAATAATGTACTAAGAACAATTGGATATTTGTATAAAAACTGTATAATTGTTCCTATTTCATGAGAATATAGGAATTAAAACATAAAGCATTCAGATTGGTTTCAAAAAACATCGGCTTAAAAAATGCTGGACTGTTCAACTTTCTCTAGTGAAAGTTATTTTTTTTATTTTTTAAAAGATTTTATTATTTATTCACGAGAGACACACAGAGAGAGAGAGGCAGAGACACAGGCAGAGGGAGAAGCAGGATCCACGCAGGGAGCCTGACGCGGGACTCGATCCCGGGTCTCCAGGATCAGGTCCTGGGCTGAAGGCGGCGCTAAACCGCTGGGCTGCCCCTCTCTAGTGAATTTTAGAATAAAGGATGCCTGTGAAATAATGCAATGAAAACAAAAAAATTCCATGTTAAATAAAATTAAGAAAGCATTTCATAATACTTTAATAGAAAAAATAGGACAAAAAAGGAATGCTATCATTGTAGTGAAAATAGCTTGATGACATAAGTATCAGTTTTCCATGGACTCATTTGGGTACGTTGGACTTTATTATAAGCATTTAATTCAGTTTTTGGAGGAAGCCCTTTTATTTTGTTCTTTTCTTTCGCCCCTCCAAATGTAAACATCCTCTTTCGCCATCTGGTGGCCAAAGTCAGCATTATAGAGGAAAACAGCTGAGCTACGATTTAACCAATTGTTTAATGCTTTCTGATTCATCTTAATGTAAAAATATGCGTTTTTAACCAATGTAAACATAACTGAGGCAATTTTGTTCCGATGGCACACAGCGCTTTCTTCAAATAACTCTAGCTGTAATGTTTAATGCAAGATAAAAAAAATTAACCTAATCGATTCTTTTAAAAAAGAATTTTGGAATTCATTTGGAGAGTTAAAATTAATTATGGTAGTTAACAATTTGACCCGAATGTCTTTGACTTAAAAATTAAACAAGATCTTTATGAAAGCAAGTTCCAAATATACTTTTTAAATGATAATAAGCACAGTAGATATTGTTAATTTCCAATAGGTTTCAGTTTTAACAGTTAAATTGTGTGTTGACAATTCACCAAACTGGAAGGGGTCGATAATTCAACAGTATGTGGTTTTTTCCTCCCTAAAATTTTTTAAGTAAAATTTTCGATGTATTTAACACATTTTATGTAACTACCTCATTTCATAAAAAATTAAAAATGACAATTATTTAATGTTTAATTTCTTTATTTTCTCCAGAATATTTTAATATTGAAACCCAAATTGTTACTTTGAGAAAGGGAAAAAACATAGAAACATGAAGAGACAAACATTTCATTTCATTTAACTTATGGTATTGTGAGCAGTCACTTTTGTAGGCAACACTTTTCTTCTTTGTAGAAAAGAAATAAAAAACAAACAGCACCATTAAAGAATGCATGATCCCTGAATTCTAAACAAAACACTGTCTAAAAATTGTTTAAATGCTCGTTGCACTGAGTCACATTTAGTCAGGTATCAAAGCAAGCATAACAGTATTAAATTGTAGCAGTCTTACTGAATCAACTGCTCCCCCTTCTGAGGATTTTACACACCTTTCGTGAGTTTTTCCTGTGGGAATAATATATTCTTTGGTAGAGGACTGAAGGAGGGTTTTACTTTTCTGTATGCTGATATAAAATGTCTGTATGTTCAGGGCCTTCGCCCCCAATCTGTGTTTGTCATGCATGTTATGTTTGGGTTGATTTCACATTTTGCTGTTACACTGTAGGAGTAATACCGCCTTTTTTTTTTTTTTTAAAGGCATTAAATGGCTAATGTCAAACAGATGTAAACATTCAGAATACTGACCCCAAAAAATAGTACACACACACACATTAAAAAAAACAAAACAAAACTGTACTGAAAATATGAATCAGATTAGGTTTCTAGGAAGCAGGGGGGAAAATACAGCAGTACAAGAAAATTATGGCAACCAAGTAAAGCACTTTTTTGGAAACATTCATGAACAGTACAAATACAACAAAGTTTTTCTACAGTCTAAATTATTCTGCAACTATCAAATATAGTACAAAGCGAAATAGTATGTGCTATAAAAAAGCAGCTCCTTTAAATTATAGTAAAAATGCTTTTTGTTCGCTTTACAGTGACAAAGCATGAGGACTGAAGACAAGATTTTTATATTCAGTGACATTTTGGCTACATAGGCCCCTGACAGTCTGACGAGTTCCTTTTCTAGGACTCTTCACATTGTTCTCTAGAAACACAGACAGACAGTGACTCTGGGCTCTGCATGCTCCACGGGCTCATTCCCACCAGGCAGCTAGTGCGGTGCTGGCCTCCACACCAGAGAGACGATGCAACCCTAAGCTTGGCTTCAGCTTCTGTGACCTGGAACCTCACCAGACCAAGCAGGAACCGGGAAACCAAGGCCACAGTAACTTCCTCTCGCGAAACTGTGCGAGTGTTTAAAATGGGGCTGCAACACCACGTATTCTTAATCTTGGCTGCGTTATGAAGCACCATGTGCACCAGCTTGTTGGGTTTTGTAGGTTTAATCTGAACGACTTAGAACATCCAAGGTCTAGAAGTCACCTAAACCTGCTCTACAGCTCATCCCAGAAACACATACCACCATAAAGTCTTTATAGCAACCAGGCTCAACCTCATAGGTTTGTTTTCAAGTTTTTTTCTTCAAACTAGACCTTAGTAGAGAAATATTATATATAACTATGGTGCTCAGTTCACCAACATTTCTGCTACTCTCACTTTGGGGAAGGAAAACTATTTTCATTTTGAAAATGAATTTGCATCAGAACGTTCTTATTAACATGCCCATTAACTACCTAAATGTCTTTACACACTTCAGGCATATGCATATCATAGAGGAGGGGGATGAGGGAATAGCAGTTCTCTGCTTTCCCCTGCTCCAAAAGTGCTACTTAGGGAAATACATCCTTTGTGATAAAAAAAAAAAAAATTACATGTTACATGTGCAAGTTCTATTCCTGATAGGGATATCAGAGTGTCCAATGATCAGGATAATGCACACACTAACATTTGCACATTACACCACAATAACCATGTAGTAAATAACATACTACATTTGCACATAGGCAGACACCTGTGGAAATCAGGAAGCTAAGAACCTACTTACCTAATCCGAATATACTGGTTTTCATATATGTATATTAAGTGGACACTTGTAAAATATCTGACCCACATTTTACTTCTGAATTTTTCTTTCCATTATTTTTTAGCCCAAAGATACTAATTTTTTCACTAATATAAACCATATGCGAATATTAGGCATTTGAGCTGGGGCAAAAGAGAGAAAGGGCACAGAAGAATTATCCTCTTTGGACCTGGGTGATAGAATCCATGCACGATCAACAATCGATTCACCAAAATCATGTGAAATATCACCTATTTTGTGAAAAATCAAAACATACAGAAGGACACTTTTTTCTTTATTCCCAGTACCTTGCAGGCAGTGTCCCACAATGATGGAACCGACAGTGAGCTCAGTATCACTTCCGCCTCAGCCGGACCTCATATACAGAGTGCAAAGCTTCGTAGACCAGGGTTTCTTCAACACGGTGCCAGTTACTGATGTAGTGATCTTTGAATCTGCTGGTGTGGCCAGTACCTGACACTGGTAGAGCGGCAACTGCATTCGGAAGGAGTTGGCATGCAAGGGTCTACATTTTACGGGCTCCCTTCTGTGGGACTAGAGCGTGCTCTTCTGAACTAGGATGGTATTGCAGCCAAGCCGACCACGAGAGGATGCCGCCCGAGCACAGCCTGGCGCAGGGGAACTACGGGTCCACTGCAACTTGCGCCGCCTTCCTCGGGAGGGGCTGGTTAGTGCACTGCTCACTTTCTCCGTCGTTCGCTTTGTTAATTTCAATGTGAAAAACAGAAGTGACGGTCGGTCCGGAAGGAAGCATGGCAGCTCAGCCACAGAGGCAGACCGTTCTTTGCTTTTCTAAATATCTTTCGCTATCAGCAACTTCTTAATGAAAGTGACATCTGTATCACCTAACAAAATTTGGCAACATCACAATAATAAATATGGAGGAGAAAGAAAACAAACAAACATGTACCATGGTTGATTCCTATTAAAAAATCACAAGTGTGTTTTTTTCTCCCTCCAGGAATGTAATCTCTGCTTATTCCAGTTAAGTTTTAAGACATGTTTTAAGGGAATGTCAAAAGTTTACATTGATGTGAAAATGTCTGTCACTCTTACCCTGGATACAGAGGATACCCCTCACCCCATGATTTGTTTCATTTTTTAAATTCTACAGCCATGGTCAAGCAATGAATTACTGGCACTCCATATATTGTGCTCTGCAATCTGAAGTTAAATGGGCGTGGCTTTGTTGTCTTTCATCTTTCCCACAGTGTGCATGTGCTTTTGAACTTGCTTTAGGGAACAGAGCCTCCTGAACTACAGCTGTTCTCTGGCATGAGGGTGGTCAAAGTATGAGGAACGTAGCTCAAATACTCAACACTCAGACTTTACTGGATAAACACTGACGGTATTTGTAAGATGCAGTATCCCGTTTTCAAAAGCAGTTCCACTCCCCCAAATACGAAGAATGTACTGAATTCACCTGAGGGGGGGGGGGGCGAAAGAAAACAAAACATGCAGTACCTAGAACTTTTAAAACAAAGGCTATTTCAGAGTCAAGTATAATTATGTAGATTGTGAATCATAAGAGAAAAATTGTTCAGAAACGTATCGTCACTTCAGCCTTCTGTAGTTCCTTTCATCATCATTGACACTTTGAGAGGTGGCCAACCTCTGCAGAGTCAGAAGCCAGAATGTACTGGTGTCATCAATAAAGGGTACGATTATTTTCCCCCCAGTTTTAGTATCTAGTAGTTGTACTGGAGTGAACAGAATGGACTGATATTTACATTATCAACCCACTTCTATGTGTTTGCATACACAGCATTTTACTTGCTTACTCTTTAAACTTAAGGGCATTTTTTCATACTTGCTCTTAAAAGCTACACACGATGCTCTGAAATCCTCTGGGCCTCTGGGCCTCTGTTGGTCAACTGATCCTACAGTATCAGGTGTCAAAGGGCTCAAACCAGATTACTGGGCATAGGGCCCACGCTGCAATTTCAGGTATAAGACACATTTCACTACAATGTGTGCACAATGTCCAAGGCAGATCCAGAAATGCTGCCAGTCTCTGAAAAGAGTAAAAAGGGAGGGAAGAGAAGAAGGACAGTGGAGTTCATTAATGGCATACCTCCTTTAATGTATCTTTTGTGATATGAGCAAATACAAGGAATCATACACTTAAATCAGATTCCCCTTTCCAAATATGATTTAATCACTGTGGTCAAGGTAGGTCCAGAAGAGTCAACTGTGAAAACCCTTGTTGTAATGGTTAATCTACAGAAGAATGAATAACCAACCACTTTAAGTCACTTGTACCATCCTCCTTCTACATCTGCATTTCTGGTTAGCATTAAGTAATTAAAAATGTCCTTTTCCTATCTACATCTGGATTTAAAAAAGAAAAAAAAAAAAAAAACAAATGGGGCAGTGACCTGTATACACTTGGACAGAAATTTTCCAGAGCTGGGAATGGCAACTTAATATGTAAAAGACATGCTGCTGAGCCACTTGGTTGGGACGCCATCTCCCCTTTCTGGGAAATGCAAGTAAAGAATCCCAGAGAGAGAAGAGAATCTGTTCCAAAGTAAAATAAATTAGCACGATATAAACCACTGAGTTATTCAATTTGTTGCTGCTGACGCCGTTTGGCTTTTCCGTGTTGAAAAGGGATACTGCATCTTTCCTCGGCTCTTACCGCACAACCAGGCAAGCTACACAGAGTTTGGAGGGACCTATGCAGTCGTCATGGCAGAAGGCCCCGCAGCCTTTGCACACAATCATGGCTTTCAGCCGGCAAGAGCATTTCAGTTCCAACTGGTCCGCATTGCTGCTGTCGGCAAAGTTCTGAACGGGCATCTGAGCGTTCTGACCGGGCAGGCCCGTGGCAGGGCTGGAGCCGCTTCCCAAAATCCCAATGGACTTTTCAATTGCAGATGCTGCCCTTTTGAAGCTCGTGCTACCAAAGTGTATTGTTGGATAATTTCCACAGAGCTGCTGTTGTTGCTGCACCTGCATTTTCTGAGCAGCTAATTGGGTAAAAGGCTTTTGTGGCTCAGAAAGCAAATAGGAAGAGAAATCTGCATTTTTTAACGCAAATGCTTTTAACTGTTCTTTCATTTCATTCTGGTCATAGGAAACTTGTTTCATGCCCAGTTCACAGCTGCTGCTTAAACCTTCCTCAAAAGAAAGAGGTTCCGATTTTATATTGCTACATATGCCCGTGGACTGTGGCCAACTAAGTCTCTTAGTGGTTTCCATGGTAACCGGTGGTTGCTTTTGATCGGATGGGACTTCTGCATTAGGAATAGGTGGAGGTAGCGGAGGTGGCGGTGGGGGAGGCGGGGGCAAGGCCAAGGGCGGAGGGGGCGGAGGGGGCGGGGGCGGGGGCTGCACCAGTGCTTTGTTTGGCACGGCGTGTGCAGCCCCTCCCACGTCATCACCTTCTTTCATGGCCATGTTGGGAGATAACATGTTGGCTAACCTTAGCTGGTGAGGTGCGGAGGAAAGGCCCACCTCTCCCAGCCCCTTCTGTTCCAGATGCCTATTGAAGGCAAACGCACCACAGCCCACCGGGGGCTTGGCAGAGGCCTGTAACAGAGCTGCACTTGGGACGGGGCCCCTGGCAGCCACGGGCATTTGGTAAAACTGCTGTCTGTGTGAGGTACCAGCATCGGGGTGGAAGCTGCCATTCTTGTCGACGTGAAACAGGTTCTGCTGGAAGCTACACGAGGGGAGCAGCCGCTTTTGCTGTTTGACCTCGGGGCTGTGAACAATTCGGTTCTGCATGGAGTGCTTGCTCAGCCACTCCTGCTTAAACGGCTGGCTGTGTCCTAGCTGACTCATGCCCGAGTTGATGACACAAGGCACCCCTTTGACATCTGGCTCCACCAACAACTTCCCTGGCTCGCATTTAACTTGAGTGTGTTCCCCCACAGTCCTGGCTACTCTCTTTTTGGGGTGGTTTTCTCGCTTCCTCATCTGTAGTGGTGCGAGGGTCCCGGCCAGGTAGCCCTTCCCGTCCGGATTGGGAGAGCTGGACGGCAGCTCCACAACGTTCCTCTCTGGTGCTGTCTTCCCCGCTGAGGTAGTTTGAAGAGGCAGAGGAAGCCTGTTAATTTCGAGCTTGGCTCCCAACCTGGGCTGAGGCAACACTTTTTCCAAAGGCAGGTTGCCCTGGAGTAGCTGCGTCACGAGTGGGTTGTTAGCCTCCACGGACGACAGCCGGCAGCCGGAGCTCCCCGCACCGGGGACTCGCTTCAGGGGGTCTGGGGCCAAGGAAATGGGCTCGTCCCCGGCGCCAGGGGTGGGAGCCTTCACGCTCTGGGCCTGCTGCACGCCGGGGGCGACCTCCGCGGCCGGAGGCGGCAGCTCGGGGCCAGGGAAGTCTTCCGTGTCCATTCTAAAGCCCTTGTCCACCTCGTGAGGTTCGGACTTCACCGGGAGAGTGACGTTCGTTAGGAGGTTCCTGGGGTGAAGTTCTGGCATGTGGGAGTAGCCGGCGTGCTCGGTTTTGATGGCCTTCGGGCCACTCTGCTCCAGAAATTCTTTCTGCTTACTGGGAGCGGAGTGACTGACCAGAGGCTGCCCTGTGCTCCTCATCCCCTCGTCATTCCAGCAAATCCGGCTGCCCGGGTTATACGGATTGCTGCAGGTTGTGTCCGCTTCACTCTTGAAAGCAGTCGGGCCACGAGCCTGCTCGGCAAAGCAGTTACTGGGAGTGGTCACCTCGTTTAGTTTATCTGGAACGACGAGGGGTCCCTCTCGGAGACTGGAACCGGCTGCCTGCATCGCTTTATTATTACACTCTTGCTTTGCTGCAGAAGCAGCGATGAAACTAGAACTGTGATCGACGGCGTCGCTGGCCACGGGCTCCGGCCTGCTAATAACAGATACCTGGGGACACACCATGGGCTGTATGGAGGCTTCTGTCCTCACTGACCTGCTCGGGAGGTCCAAGCTGGCTTCTGCGCTCTCGATGGAGACGGTTAGAGACAACGTGGAGGTCAGCGTGGTGCTGTGGTCAACGATGACTTTACACGGAATCGATCTGTTTATGGCTGCTGGTGCAAAGCCCCCCGCAGGTGGCTGAGGTTTCCCAGAATTGTCTGCCCTGTTTCGAGGCCCTGAATTTTTGTCCGAGCTTTCAGCACTTAATTTGGGAGGACTCTCGTAAGAGTTTATCGTCAGCATGCTTCCAGTAAACATTGCGACAGGTGGTCGTGCAGCCAGAGGCTCTGTGACTGCCCCGGACTCCCTACAGCCGAGGGCGGCTCTCACAGTGGTGCCCACGGGCCCGCTGGCCTGTTCTTCACTCCCAGGCATGGCTATCTTCTCAGAGGGAAATCGGCTGTTAATTCCCGTTGGGGGGATCAAGACAGAGCTCGTGGAGAGATGGTTTGGCAAGTTCTTTCCAATGGAGGGAGTTGGCGCAGAGTTGTACTGACTGGGGATTAAGTGACCAGCACTGCTGCTGGGCAGGAGCAAGGGCTTGTCATCCATGGGGCTCGAGACACTGCAGCCCTCTGCTGTGACGGGGACAGGAGCGCTTTCGATACATTTTGGTATAATGGCTATGCACGGAGTGTCAGTTCCCTGGATGGTTTTTAACATGCTTATGTTACAGGCAGAAATTGTAGTGTTTGCACTGTCAACAGACATTAGAACAGAGGATTTATCAACAGAACTCACAAAGGGATGTTCTTTAATTGCTCCCGACATAGCAGTGCTGCAAACAGACACAGGGACAGAATTTTTATTAAAAAGCATGGGCACACTGCTATTTTCAGAAGAGGTAGATGAAACAATTTTCTCAGGTAAGTGTGACACGGGTATGTTTTCATCAGAACTATGCACAGATAAGTCAGTGGCAGTTTCTGGAAGTTTAGCTGGGTTAAGAGACTGCTGTAATACAGTGGTGGTCTCCCGGAGGTGTGCAGACTTGTTGCTAGGAGATCTGCAGTTTGGATTGACAATAATCACACCAGTTGACCCTTCAATTTTTGTTTCAGGAGCAGAAGAGACTTCTAAGCTTGGGGGCCCTTCCTTTGAGCTGAGCGGAGGCAACCGGGACTCTTTAGTGTTCTGGAAGAGGTGGGCCCGGGCTTGATGCTTTGCAAAGAGCTTTGCCTTTGTCTGCTCTTTGATGTGTGCCAGGGTTCTTGCCTTTCCACCCTCTCCTGGGCTCCCCATGGCTCCTGAGACGATGCTCGCCGCGGCGGCTACTGCAGCTGCTGCGGCCGCCTCTCGCTGGGCCCTCGCTTGCTGGGCCCGGGCCTTGATATCTGCAAGGGTCCTGGCTCCTGTATTCCTCCCACTGCTGACCGACGTGCTGGGGGATGTGCGAGACTCTGGTTTGGAGACTGGCTGGCTCTTGATAATGAAAGGTGGCCCAATTTTGGAAAGCTGGATCTACAGGAAGAAGGGGAGAATGGAAAGAGAAAGCTCATGGTACATGATCACAGAGGAGGCAGGTGGAACGCGATAATGTGAGAGAGAAGATGTGCTGCATTCTCTCATAATGTGGCAGGAATGACACCTAAATCCCCGAATGGGCCTTTAGGGGATAAAGTGACAATAAATGTGGCATGAATGTGAAATTAAAATTTTCAATCTCTGTTTTTCATCTACAGAAACATCAACCGGTGACTTCATTTGGTATGGAAATGAAACATCTTCTTAATGCCTCATATAAATGGAAACAAAATCCATGCTTCTTAAAATGAGGTTAGCTAAAAAAGGCTTAGAGATATTTAGCTTTTAAATTATCTTCCTTCCTGGCAGGGAAAACTGGGACCTTAACTCTACATGAGTTTATCTCTTAATTTGACACAAAGAGAAAAACCTTAGCCAAGAGGTTAGGGAATTAGAATTCTCGTCCTGCCTTCACTCAAAGAAACTGTGATTTCAGGGATCACCATGCAGTTCGATTTCTCCAATGACCTCCTCGAGCCAAAGACTCTATAGTTTTTGTGTACTCTCATACCACCCAGTACGCTGGCTCCTACATGCACAATAAGTGCACAATAAGAGTTTGTAAACTCACCTGTAAAATGAGACTAGTTATTTCTGGTCTATTTCCTTCATAGGGCTGCTATAAAGATGGAATGAGACTATATTTGTAAGAGTGTTCTGCTTTCCAAAGGGATCCCATATCGTTATCTTTTCATGAAAGCAAGGGTAACTCTGGTTTTCTGCCTCTAAAAGCAACTATGGAGCTTAGGCAGTTCCTTCGGATACTGGTAATCTACAATTTGCTGATTTTCATAAAGTCACACTGTTCACCTACTCATGCTAATTAGGAGACTCACAGTCATCACCAAACTCATGAGGCACAAGACCCAACACCAACATCCCATAGCAATGCCTGTGATGTGCTGGTCACTAAAACGTTCTTAGAGTCATAGATTTGGAGAGCTGGAAGGGAACTAATCAAAGCCCCTCATTTTACAGCTGAAAAAACTCTTGGAGGGAAAATAGGCTGCCCTGGGGTCACAGAAATAGGGATTGACAGAGAGAATCTTTGGGTTCCCTGTTCAGGGCTGTTGACTGGTACTATGATTCCTTCGTTTTTCTCCTTCTAAAAAAAGCTTTTCCTAGAAAACATCTCTCTTCTTAACATACATATATTTACACTATAAACGACATTTAACACATGATGTAGGATCATATCAATCTGAAATTATGCTTTGGAACTATAGTGGATGAAATTATCTGTCTTTGCTATCGCATTTCTCATTTTCCAACCTGTAATGTCTCTCTTCTAATCCAAAGGTTCCAATGGAAAAATGAATTTAGAGAGGAGAATCAATTTTTCCTGTTAAATATTTTCTTTAGTTAAAAAAAAAAACTAAAAACATTTTAAAAATTATACCTAGATATACTTAAACAAGAATGCAAGGCCAAACACCAAATGTACTTATGGTATCCATCTATTGTAAAGTGTGTATTACATTGAAAACAAGCTTTTGACAAGAAAAATCAGACTGCCATGTTCAAAAATATTTCCTATGAAAAGCACTTACATTTTTCTTTCTACTGCTTCAGAAATTAAAATGCATAGTGGGATTTTAATTGGAGTTTAATGTTCATCTTCCATATCTCTAGAATTTTATTTAATAGGGGTTACTTCATTAAGTAAAATAACTACAGCTACACTTTTAAAAGTCAGCCTTATGGATATCATGAGACACATACAAAAAATAGATGTCAGGGCAGAGTAAAATAAAGAGAAAGAGACTAAGATAAACAAAGCTTGAATATGTTTTTAATTCTAAACCAAACCTATGGTGGAATAATCCACTTTATTGTAGAACAATATAAATGGACTGAGATGAAAGCACCAAATAAATATAGCTTATATTGGGTAGGATTTTTTGTTGTTGTTGTTAAACAGTGTTTCTTTTGAATTAATCCTAATTTTCAGTTTACTTAGGCACAGCCAATTTATATAAAAGGCTTGTTTCCTGAGAGTTAAAACCTACCTGGGATCAAAAGAGAATATATAAATGGGAATGTTTGACTACAGGCTTTATTATTTGTGAAGTTAAATATCTCTTTACTATCTCAAAAAATAGGATTTGTATATCTAAATACCTATTGCATTTTCCCTCAAGGTATGCAAAGTAATTTCATCGATTTACTCAAGAAATATTTAATGAGGCTCTTCCATAAGTCAGGTCCTTCTGCTAGACAATGGTAGTGGTGATTATTTGCCGGAAAATAAATGAACTGGTATTCTGTACCTTTGCCTCCTTAGTGAATGCCTTTGACTTTTGACTACTTTCCCTCATCCTACTAAACTTTTATAGGAGGCTAAATTATCAACTTCCCCCAAGTACATGTACCTCTTGGTCCTACCTTGGAGTCCCCAAAAGACTATCTTGTGGCCTATAGGTTCCTCCAGGCCCTGTTCTCCCTCACTATTTCTTTTTCCTTAAATGCTGAGGTCTAAATATATACATGTATCTAAAATTATCATATGAGCTCAGTGATCCTTAAAAAGGATTGTTTAATATTAGACTAGTGCTGGGAGTATTAGATCATAAACTACATAAAACCTAGAGGGACAAAAACCTTACTTAGTTCTGAGAATTAAGCATCTACACAGAAAAGCCTATTTCTCTGGAATTGTCTTTATTGTTATTATTATTACTCCATACCTTCAGAGGTGGCACTCTGGGCTCTTCTCTTGGAGGCTGTTCTTTCTCAGGTGGGCTGCTGGATAACAGGTTCCGGGTAGACTGATCATCTTCTATCCTAGCCCTCTTTTCCTTACAGATTCCAAAACTGTGCTGCTCTGCAGTTTTCCTTTTTGATATCTCGGATTCTCTACTTTCATTTCTTATCCCATCGGGTGATTTGGAGGGCTCTGATAACTTGGAAGAATGTGAGGTCTCCAACCGATTCTGTGAACTCCCTTGCTTATGTGTTTTATTTCTAGAGCCTTCTGAAAATGAAGCCTTATCCACTGAGGAGACATATTGCTTGTCCTGTAACTTAGCTGATGGAAGCTCATTTCCCTTAGTCTCTGTTTCTTCAGAAAAGACAGATAGCTCCAATGGTGAAGATGCCCCTTTCTTTTCTGTTCTTTGCAGGATATTATGATTTTTTACCTTTATTATTTCTATAGAAGGAAGTTCTGGAATCGAAGCAGGGTAGGGCTTTTCAGTTTCAACATGTGATTTACAAGGCTGCTGATTCAGAGTCTTATTGTGCAAGTCTTCAGATGGAAATGCTTCAGGAACAATGGAGGACCCCATTTTGAGGGGTTCAGGAGTATTTGATAGAGTCTTCGGTTGAGAGAGAAGGCTCTCTCCCAGGGGCTTGGCAGGAGCAGAGCCTTCCTCTTTCTGTGGGGAGAGCGGTTCTTCAGATAGGGAAGGGGACTTTCTTTGCTGATGCATCATTCTCTCATTCATCGAAGAATTAGAAAGTGGAGATGTTTCTGAAGGAAGTGGCAAACTGGATATAAAAGTAGTCTCAGATGTGAGAAGCATGGAAGACACTGAAGATGTTTCTGATGTCAAAGGTAAATCAGACATGGGTGATGTTTCTGATGTTAAAGGTAAATTTGATACTGGGGATGCTTCAGATGTTAAAGGTAAATTGGACATCAGAGATGCTTCTGATATTTCAGGTGAAGTGGATATTGGAGATATTTCTGACATCAAAGATGCATGAAGGTTTTCTTCGGGGGGATTTCTCTGATTATATTTGTCTGCATTTTCAGTGCTGGACACCTCAGAACAAAACGTTGTCTCAAGGGAGGCTGGAGTACATGATTCCTCTGAGGTGGACTGGGTTTCCCCTCCTGGGGATGTCAGGCTGGTACAGGCTCCCTCTGGGCTCTCAGAAGAGAACGAAGTTTCAGAGATGCAAGCATTCTCAGAAAGCTGTTCATCAGGGTCACTCTGTAGCTCCATATCTACAGCAATTCCTTCACTGGGAAACTGACCTTCTAAAGAAGATGACGTTGTTTTTATTTTTGGAGTATTGGTCTCTAATGCAGCTTCTGACTCCTTATGTTCTGTGTCACTGACATGAGTCACAGATGAAGTGCAAGGAATGAGAGAGTCACAGACTTCTAGCTGATCGATAACAACTGACATTTCTTCCTGGGGAGATTCTGATTTTTCTTCCACCTTAACTTCAATATGAGGCAATATTTCTAAAACATCATTCATCATAACACAGGATTCCAAGTTCTCTTCAGGAGGTGCAACTTGGGGCTCTTCATGAGAGTTGGCTGGACTTTCAGACTCTTCAGAAAATTCAGGTATTGTCTTATGATTTTCATCCTGACATTCACAGATACTAGTCTCTACCTCTTCTGCAACTTCCTCCTGAATCACGGATTCTTCAGGGATCAAGATATCTTCTGATTCTGATTCCGCCATTACATCCTTACCTACATCTACCATAGGACAAAGCGTATCACAGAAATCAGGCTCTGGAGAAGTTGGACTTTTCATGCTTTTTGACTGTTGCTCTTCCAAGGGAGTCTGTGTAGAAAGACCTGGAAGGCCAGAGGTTCCACACGAACTTTCAGCTCCGTCATTGTTTGGTCCAGAAGTGAGCTTTATCGATTCCTCCCTTGACATGCCCAACCTGAAGAGAAATTATAAGTATTAAATATTATTCAACCACAAATAAGGTACAACTTGGAGGTATGGATATATATATACACACACACACACATACACACGTACACATATATATGTATATGTATACATGTATATACATATATGCATACATATGTGTATATATGTACATACACATATATACATATATACACATACACATTCTGTTGAATACTATATATAGTATGCAATATATAGTATACTATATATAGTGTATATATATACACTATATTCAATATATAGTATTCAATATATAGCATACTATATATAGTATTCAACAGAAATAAAAGCATTAGTATTCAACAGAAATAAAAGTATATATATAGTGTATATATATACTATATTCAATATATAGTATATATATATTTATTCAACAGAAATAAGAGCATCAAATTAATTTTATAATCACTAACATGCTTAATTTATGTAAACATGTTTATGATGACTTAGTTCTACTGCCTTTATAATCATAAATAAACTAAACTCTACATTTGGTTTAAAAAGGTATATATTTTCATTTTTACTTATTTATTTGATATAGATTTTTATTCTGGAAGCAAGGAGACATAAATTCTGCCAAATGTTAGTAAAAGGAATTTAAAATTTACATACTATAAAAGATTAGAAAAATATGGTCAGAAAAGCCAAATGTATAAGATCTAAAACTTTTAAAGTCAGAAAGCAGCACTATGTCTTTATCATAAAAAAACTGTAGGGCAGCCCGGGTGGCTCAGTGGTTTAGTGCTGCCTTCGGCCCAGGGCGTGATCCTGGAGACCTGGGATTGAGTCCCACATCGGGCTCCCTGCATGGAGCCTGCTTCTCCCTCTGCCTGTGTCTCTGCCTCTCTCTCTCTCTCTCTCTCTCTCTCACATGAATAAATAAAATCTTAAAAAAAAAACTGTACCGTTTTCAAAGGATGCAATATAAGCAAATAAGATTGATACAAGGTGGGTAGGTTGTAAAATCTTAAAACTGAAAAGACTTCCAAAGATTAAGTTCTCTTACACCAATGTACAAGGCATTACTCACCTTACTTTAATCTCTAAGTGTCTAATCTAAGACAATATGGAAATTTTGCAAAAGAGTAATGGATGTATTTGGTGTCAACAAAGTTGATTCTACTAGTTTACATTTATATGAGGCAAGACCTTAAAATTCTTTGATGTGATCTTACTATACAGATATTTCATAAAAGATAGCAAAGAATATAAATAAATAATCCAAACTAATATTCATGTCATAAGGAAAAGTTCATCAGAATTACAAAGATATTGTAAACCAATTTTTCCCATCATACTAAGTTACAATGTCAGCATCACATGGTAGATAAATAAGCTGTTCTAAAAGAAGTTAAATTCTTCAGACAATTACAAAGATAAGCAGAAGAGATATGTCTTTCTTAAGGAGAAAACGTATTTGACTGAAGAAATATAGCTAAGATAGTATTGATGCAGGAAAATATCTCAGTGAAACCTTCAACCTTTTGCTTAAATTCTCAAAATGAAAGGGAAATAAAACTGGATACATTTTTTGGATTGTATTCATTGACTTCTTTACTAACATTCAGAAGATTCTAAAAAGAAGATAGAAGATACTCCCCCTCATTCTTAGTCTCTTTTCTTTCAACTTTCCCTAAGATGGGTTCAAACGAAGCTACAATTTATAACTATCTACACTGAGAGGAACAGAATAACTACATTACAGATAAACTTAAAGCAAAATAATCAACTAGAAATATGGGGCTCGGCCAAGCAGAGATGCCACTGATACTAGGTTAAGTGTAGAATATACAGTACCTATCCACTGGCAGCCAAATTTCTGCTGGTTGGTTAATAAGGATCTAATAAATTTATTATTATTATTACTAATTCATATTAATATCATTAAATATAACAAATGTATGTAATATATATTATACATGTGTGTATATGTATATAATAGATATGTATATATGGACAATAGCACTGCATAAAATATGCTTATGTTGACATTTTATTATTTTCATTAAAAAAATAGATTTAAGATGGCATAAGGCATAGGTTGATTTTCACAGCACACCACATAACACCACAAAGGAAAACAGTTAAGTTCAGAAATCTAGACTGTAAACCAACAGACCAACCCCTATAACTGAGTTAGCATCCCTATGGGTGATCTCTTAAGTAACCAAAGCAAGTATAGAACAGTACTAGGTTATAAGCAGAGTAAGTCAATAAGAACCATAATAAAGACCTCAAACAAATAGCTAAAAACTAAAGTAGACAACTCTTAAAAACAGGGGAGTTTGGATGGCAACATTCTTGGGAAAACTTAGAGCAGTAAAAAGACACTTGTCAACTGAAAATTATCTGACGCTATGAAACATAATCCTTCATACACTGGAGCCAAGTAATCTAGAAGTAACAACATTAGAAGAGCACTCAATGAAATGTCCAAAATATCTCTGTCATCCAGTATGTAATCGAAGACAGAAAGAGACAAAGACCAGTGACATAAGGGGACAGAAACTCTATAGATAAACTACAGCAAGAAAAGGGTCAAAAAAAGAGAACTGTTTGTATTCAGCCCTCAGGGAGGTTACGTAATGGGGAATCATGCTTATTCACAGGATTGTAGCTGTTACTTCCAGGGCAGGGGCCCTTAACCTGAGAGGCATGGAAGTCTAGAAGCCCTCAAATTTTATGTAAAAAAAATTGTATGTGTGAATTTTTCTGAGAAGGATTTGTGGCATTAGGTGACTGAGCAAATCATTTAACCACACTGTGAAAACCTGGAAAAATTACTCAGTTTCACTGTATCTCAGTTTCCTAAACACTTTTTTTTTTTCCTAAACCCTTTTTTAATGTAAAAGTAATAACGGTGTCCATCTTACAGGACAGTTGGGTAGGTAAGTGAAATAATACTTGCAAAGCTCTTAGACACATATCAGAGCCAGATATGCTCAATCACAACATGCTGAATGGGGGGGAAGACCTCTGTCATGCGTAGTCTCTAGGGTACAGGCTCTCTGAGGGCAGAGCCTAAGAAGCCCTGTGAACATCTGCACCTCTGGCATCTAGATGAGATACTGAATCAATTTTGCTGAATTAAAAAAAAAAAAAAGTGCCCACAGTCAACCACAACTAAGGACCAGTGCACTGGAGGTAACTAGCTCAGTTGTACCTTTGCCAGCACTGAAAACAGTGCTCCCAACATTCCCTTTGTCAGAAATATCATCTTCCAGGTTCTTAATCCTGCTGGGCATCAGCATGACCTAGAGACCATCTAAAAATACATATTTCTGGGCTCAACTACTGGACATTCCCAATCAGTATGTCTGGCATGGGTCCTGGAAATCTGTATCTATTTTTAAAAGCTCCAGTGAGGATTTTGATGTAGACAGGCTTGAGTAATACTGCTGGTGACAATATCTGAAGGTATATAAGGAGCCTGCTGCATTTTAATTTTTGAGAAAACACATTAATTATCTCCTGTAAGTTTTCTTAAATATGTATATGCATCCACGGTCCTAGGATAGCAATGAAAACAAGCCTTCCTACTTGAGAGTACTGCTATTTAGGACACTCCACCAAATGCTAGCCTACTCTAAGCAGGCTGTTAATCACGTAGTTCCTTTTCAAGAGCACTCATATGAGACTCCTGATATTGTTTTCTCTGTTTACAGGGGGAAATTTTATGAAATGAGATCAATTGGTACAGATTTTGTTACCTGCAACCACGTCAGTGACATCTACACAAAACGACTTTCAGGCATGAATTATGTACCTGGGAGTTCAAGCACAAATTCCTTTCTAAGGAGGATCTAAAGTCACTGTCAATTGTCAGTGACTTCCTTCTTCCTTAGGGATCTGCTAGTCTCTGAGACTCTAATTCTGCTCAAGTATGATATGTCCCTTCTAAATGTGAGGCAAAAGCTAAACTACTTTCAATTTAATTCAGTTGCTACCAAGCTTAAGTGTGGCCAGTATTATTTTAAAGAGAAACACATAAAAAGAGAAATAATAAAAACCGGTTACACTCGGAGAGGAAGATAGATAAAGAGTAATACTTCAGGATCTTCTCCAAACACATGTATATGCACAGTCAACATTTTCAGAAAAATGTGAAAATTAAGTGTGTCTAAAACTACTTAGTTCTAAAGTATTCGTTAATGAACATACTTGGATTAAAAACAGGAGATTTTTTACTAGAATCTAGTTAAGAAAGCCATAATTGACTTCTATAGGATTTCAGGTGCTATTTTCAGGCCAAAATGAATTTTCATGGACAAGTTATAAACCCTTGAAAGCGCATTTTTTAAAAATTTAAGTGCTGATATGCCACTATAATTTTACCTGCAATTTCTTACACCGTGGGACTATTGCCTTTTATCGCAGGTTTATTAAGTTTTACAGCATATGAGTGTGCTATGTGAAGCAGAGAATTACATTTTCATTTCCTTCTGAGAGAAATGAGAAAAAAATGCTCTAGTACTTACTTTTCTCCATAAAACCTTTCAAAGAATTTTTCTTTCCAAGGTTCTGTTTTCTTTTCCTTCTCAATTTCTTGCCTTATCCGCAACTGCATTTCTGGAGTAAATTCTCCTAGAAAGCAAATGCTTATATATTGAGTCAAAGTGGTCATCTCTTTTGCCGAATAATAAAGAAAACATGTAATTAATTTGAGTAAGCTTTTATGGATGTTGAAAAGTAAAACATAGAGTACTGACAACATTTCTACAGCCTCTCTTTTTATGAACATGGCTCAAACAGTCATTTAGTCATAGGTGAACTTTAAAACCCTCAGCAAATATACTGTGTGCTAGGGGCTGTGAATGAAATGGCATATATTCAGTGTCCTTAATGAAATCAGTCTGGTGGGAGAAAAGGCACACAATTGACTATAATATAATGCTGAAAGCCCTGTATGGGCTGTAGGAATAAAAGCAGTGAAAGTACAGAAGCAAAGGCACTTAATTCTGCCTGAATCGATTAGGAAGGCCACATACAGGAAATGGTTCTTGAGTTAGCTTTTGAAGGATGACTAAGCTTTTATAAAGTAATTAACTCACAAGGCACAGAGATATGAATATGTATATTTATGTTCTTTTGAGTGGCCAATTGTGGGAACACAGGAGTAGGATGAAATGAAATGGGAAAGGTAGGCTGAGGCCAATTAACAAATACATGGTTTAAAGAGAGTTTTAAATTTTTCCTACAAGAGACTGAGGAAGGTCCTGACAGCATTCACTCAGGGAGGTCCTGACAGCATTCACTCAGGGAGGAATGTGGCCAAACAACTGGCTTAGAAACAAAACGAAGTGGAGGGACTCCAGCCAGGAGGCCACTGAATGGCACAGATGAGAAAGGAAGAGTAAAGTCAGGCCAGCAGCTGTGGGAATGTTCAAGGGGAATCAGATTCACAGCACAATTGACAATTCATGACCAGATCAGGAGAAGGAAGAGGACCAGAGGGATCATCAAGTTTCAAAGTGAGGAGCTCTGTGGACAGCGGTGATATTAACAAATAGGGGGCAGAAGGGACAGCAGACAGTAAAAGAAAGTGAGGTTAATACTGACATTACAGTTTTCAGGTGCTTGAAATCAGCTAGGGAGATCCAACAGGCATTTGGAACAGAACATGGAGTTAGGAAAAAGGAGTTAGAGCCAATATGGAAGTTTTTGGCATATGGACTACCAAGAAGGTGAAAGAGTCTGCTTTGCGAATGTGCACAGCTACAGGAGAAGGTACCCAAGAGAATGGTGGAGACATCATCATGTATCATTAGATGGAAGAACAGAAGCTCTAGAAGAAAACTGAGGAACGGCTATCAGCAATGCAGCCACAGGAAACAATTTAAAATATACTGTGAATGTCTTAGGTAGATCGTTTCGTTTCAAATTGGACGAGGTAAAAAAAAAAAAAAAAAAAAAAAAAAAAAAGGATATTGCAGAAGGAGCCTGAAATTTAAGGACTAAGAAGAGGAAACTGGGCTTTGCCATTAGAAAGTCATTAATATTCTCAAGGAGGCATTATTTCAGTTGTGTATAGTAAGTAGGGTCACACCTGATCATTACAATTTGAGCAAGTAAGGCAGTAAAATGATAGTACCATTGGTTATTTTTGTTCTTTCGGGAATCATGGTGACTAAAGGAAGAATAAGGTAAAGTGGTGGCTTTAGGGGGAGAGAGTATTAAAAGAAGACTATTCAAGCTCTAGGACATTAAGAGAATACATAATGCCTCAAGTAAGTGATTAAAATTACCATTCCAAAGAAAATCTAGCTACATCAAAATTTTTTTTATTATATTCCAGATAATATTATGCTTCCTTCAAAAATGCCAAGTATAACAAAGACTTAGTGAAGTCATTTGGAATAGAATGAGAGTTTTTACTACATTAAAGTATACGTCAGGGAGAGAAAAAGACTCAGAAATCAGAGAAAGGTGCAAGGCTCAGTACAATGTGTGTATTCAGATATGCCAAAGAATAATGGAAAAGAGAAATTTACCTTCTGCCAGTCGCTGTTTCCATCCTTGAGCTGCATATGCAAAGAATTCATTATTTAGTGCTGAAGAACTCAGGCGTAAAATTCCATCGCTTCCCATCTAGGAAATAAACGGAAAAAAACAAGATCCATCAAGGATAATTCAAAGCAAAAGTATGCAGGAAAGAAGTGAAAACAGGGTGTGTGCATGAGAGAGAAAGTGCGGGGTAGGAGAAAGGAAGAAAAGGAGCCTAGCAGAAGGTGAATTTCCTAGTAGAAAAAATGCACTTTACAGTGACTACTATAATGACACAAATATAACAATTTAAAGGAAATCTTTACTAGGCATTCCCATTATTGGTAGTGAGGAAAACAAATGCATGGGATTTCATCAAAACAGTTTTATATCTTTAGCATTTTACTACGTCCTAAGTGGTACCACCTTAATCACCATGTTTATACCTTTCTATTATCTTTTATTATTTTTATTTTTTTTCTATTATCTTTTATAAATTAAATTTTCTAAAATTTGTGAAAGCTAAAGAAATCCAGTCTGATCACTTGGATTTTTTTCTCTGGCTGAAGTTTAGACAAGAAAAAGTTCTAAAATATTAAGGCAAATATACCCACACTGTCATACAAACCCCCTCATACTTCTTTCCAATTTGGGTGCACACATACACACACACACACACACAAACAGGTAAATGGTAAAGTGTAAATATGTGAAACCGCATGCTATTAACTTCTTTCTTTAAACATACTAATTTTTTAAAAATTCACATGTAGAAGAGATTCAGATAAGCATCATCAAATTGGATGCTTTTAACTTTCCAATTATTTATTGCACCTTCTATGTGCATGTAGTCTGCTTGCTGACATTGGAGATAAAAGAATTGGCCTTGTCCTTGACTGGTTGCTTATATCATTGAGGAATGAAGATAACACAGTGTCAAACATTGGGTGAATGGGAATTAAGAAGTGCAAAAAATAAAAGCTGGAGGATGATATCTAGATGGACATGAGTGGTGAGGAAGAACTTGATACCAGAGGCGAAGCCAGGTCCTGCAAGATAGGATTTGGACAGAATGGCTTTAGAGATAAAGCATGTAGTGTACTGCAGAGATTAGGAGCTTTACTGCAGAGGCAGGACATCACAGACAACCAGGAACTGGACCAGGTATCAAGGTGTGAGGTGCTTTAACCTGCTGGTCAATGGCCTGGCTCCAATTACATTTTCAAAGACTTTCTCTTATTCCCATATATACGCTTCATGTGTCCTAATCTTTAATTGTCACTGCTACCTGAGATTTCTCATCCCCATGTTTCTGTCTATGGTCTTTTCCACACTCCATCTTCACCACAGAAATACTACTCCTCTCTTAAAATGTCACTCAACGCCTTCATGAACATGTCAGCTGAACCACCATTCAGGAGCAAAGGAGAACACTGAAACTGAAAGTCAGTATTATACCAACCACTCTAAACTGGATAATGGTAGATCAAATTCAGAAGAGAGATGCTGTGAAAAAACATAAGGTATGCTGAATGCTGCCATGACATGGACAGGGAAGCCGCAGAGTGGACATTCTAGGTTTCCTGCATCTAAGAAGATATGGATAACCATGCTAAAATATTCAATACACTTGGAAAATGTCAGGCAAGACTTTGTTCATTCATTGAATCACTGTTGACTCACTCAGAGCTATTTCATCTTTATTCAAGACACTTATTAAGCCACTCATATGAACCCATGTACCTGGCACGTGTATACAATTGCACTGAAGAAAAAGCCCCTGCCCTTATAGTGAATATATTCTACATATAGCAGATGCTTGTGGTCCCTGTATATCTCTTCCGCCTGCCTGGGTTCAGCACAACTATAATGCAGTTATATCACCATGCCAGTATCCCACCGCAGTGTCTACCACAGCCCTTTGATCTGAATGGATTAAGTGCCCCACCCTTCTTATCTTCTGATTAGACAATTCTAGGACTATCTGGAATGCAGTATACACACTGAACCAATGGATGACAAATGGATGACATTTGGTCCTGTGTCCCCAGTAGAACACATGGCCCTGGAAACCAACGGATGGGATGAGTGAATCTTCATACTATCTCTCACAGGAAACCACTGGCAGACTGTGTACTTTTGGTGCCCACGGTTCCAGACCATGTGATATTAAAAGTCCATGTCCCCCTTCCCCCAAAAAAATTGAAAAATTTTTTTTAAAAAAGTACATGTCCCCAGGGGAGCATCATTTTTTCTAGGGCAAGGTCTCACAGACTTGGCACTATTGTCATTTGAGTCCAAATACTTCTTTATTGTGGCAGCTGTCTGAATGTTGTAGGTTGTTGACCAGCATCCCTGGCCTCTATGCACTAGATGCAGTAGCAACCCCCCCTTCCCAAATGTGACAATTGTAAATGTCCTCAAACATTACCAGATGTGCCTTTGAGGCAAAATCATCCCCAAGTGACAATCACTGCACTATTGGACATGGTGAGGGCACCACTGCAGCTAAAGCTCTGCCTGGTTCCTCTGAGTCTCTCATGCTGGTGGGTCAGTAGGCAAAGAGAGGAGTTACCAGACAGGTGGGATAATCAGCACCAACGTGTCATGAGGAAAGAGGATTGTTGCCATAGGACAGAGGCAGAGTGAAGGATGTAGGGAACACTGGAGATTCACTAGGACCTCTCTTGGTGTTTCTGTATCTGGTGGTAACAAGTGAACATGGATTACAACAATGACAGCCAGAAATGGTAAGGGAGCCAAAGGCTCAGACTCTTCAGGGATGACAGTCTGGATGACTTCACCAGGCAAACTAGCAGAATTCCACTGGGTGTGAGGAAATTCAGAAATGGGTGACAGGGAAGGGGAATGAACTTCAATCATAGCCTTAAGACCAGCTTGAGACTAGCAGTATGTGTAGCTAGTCCACTAAGTCCCTGGTCAGAAGTCTGGTTCTTTGTTTTTTTTTGTTTGTTTGTTTGTTTGTTTGTTTTCCTTTCCAAAATACCATGACCAGCCACTCTTTACAGAACTAGTCACAGAGGGAACTTAACATGAAGCACAAGGTCTGAGTGGTAGAGAGGTAGACTGGACTGGACATTGGTGAATCTGTATCTAGCCTGCATAAGTATAGAGAAGATGGGGCAATGCTTTTCAGCGCACTTGTCCCACCCACACCTATAACACTCTAGGGTTTTCTTTGCTACAGATGCAGCCTGGAAGTGCAGAGTCTGGCCCTGAGGGCAATGCCCCCATCCATGGGAGACAAGGGTCTGTGGTAAAACGTCTTGCTTCCCTGTTGTCCTCTGGGACAACTCTCAGAGGGCCCTCAGCAGAACTGTGACTGAGTCATTCCAAGGGTATTTCCTCTTGTCTTCACATCATCTAATCTCTGGCTTCTGCTTCCAAACTAACTATACTCAAGTTCTTGTTCCAGGCTCCATTTCTGGAGGGAAGGGGCAGGGGAGGATCCTACTAAGTAAGACTCTGAATCTAAGGAGTTTGGGCTTTAGTCTCCACATGGAGATGACCCAGTGAATGTACCTAAGGTGAACCGGAGGCTTGAGGCAGAGCATATATCAGCATGGCGCCTCTGGCTGGTCACCTCCAAGTCCAAGTTAGCCCCCTGATTTACCTCTGCATATTAATCACCTTTTCAACATGTGCCACAATAGGGTAAAGGTGAGAAACCCTGCTCTAGGTAAAAGGAAACTACCATTAAAAAGGTCAAAGTTGGGAAGAGTCCAAAAAGATTTATGTTTAACAAGATAACTTTATTACCTGTGAAAAAGATGGAATGGAGAGGAATGCATAACAGAAAGACATCACCAGCAGGTAACAGAATACTTCCAAAAAAGGAAAAGAAAGGCAAAATCTTCAGGACTGGGTAGAGGGCTTTAGGACTGAGGATGTAAAGGTAATGGAAGAACATTTCAGCAGACACCAAACACGCTCAGGATGACTCCAGGAAATGGGGTGGATGAAAAAGGCAGCTGAGCTTGAGCACAAGTCTTCAAGCAGTGTTATGAAAGAGATCTAGCAAAGACAAAAGGATGAAGAGAAGACAGGCCATCTAAGTGTTATGCCTCTAAGAAGTCTGAAATTTTTCTGTGAATGTTAACTCTGAACGTCTGTCTGTGGTTTCGGAACCCTGAGAAAAAGCGACTTCACTTAGGAAGACTAAAAGGGAAGAGGTATTCTTATTGTGTAAATTTTAAATAGGACTAGTAGGTGGAAGGCAAGTTCCCTGAAGAGGTAAAGAAATTTGTTTGCTGTGAAGTGCATTTATAGCAGGCATGATGAATAGGTTAGAATTCTTCTATATTTGAGGACATGCACGGTACCTTATAATCTTCTATAGTCCATGCAATGCCTAGTGTATTGCAGGTACTCAATAAATTATTGCTGCCCTCGCTTTATGTAATGAAAGATTTAAAATTAAACTCCGGTAGCTGATAGGCAGGATTTTTGTCTCATGCATTCTCCCAGGCCAAGAGCATGATTAGTTATTAATTGAAATTTCAGCATAATTTTAAGACACAAAGAAATACCAGATCCAGATTAGCTCTGACAGAGTCTCAAGATTTCAGCACATGAAAATGCAAGGCAGTGTGAAATAAACATATTCAAAAATATGGAAGCTAGCCCTGAAGGAAAATGTTTTTCTTTTAAAACAGAAAAATAATATTAGCTGCCAGACTTCCAGGCTGTATGAGACAGCACAATTAAACATTAGGGCTAAATTGGACTTAGGAAATACGTGCCAATAAAACTTTTAAAATACACTATTAATTTTATGGCCTTTAAGAAATACTGTCCAAAAGACATAACATTTTAATGAGCTGGAACAATAAACATTTCTGAAAGATTTATTTATTTATTTATTGCTGAGCTATAAATTCTTGTTTTTCAGATTACCCACGCTAGAAATGTTCATTCTAAAAACTCCCTTAACTCTCTTCTAATGAAGTGTCTAAGCTATTGATAAATTATGCTTCCTTTTTAATTAGGAGGAAAAAACTCTGAACGTTTTAGTTGTTATAGAGGAAAATAAATACGAGTAAAGGGAAATTCATTTGTGTTGAGATCCTTTCACAAAGGTTCAAACTCCTTGTTCGTGAGTCTATAACTTGCCTTTGGTATTGATTACAGTAACATCCATTTTGTGGGATGGATGTCTGTGGAATTCAAAGGGTGGAAATCCCAATTCTCCTTGCACCGTAGCCAGTTTTTGAAGGTCGATGAATTTTAATTCCATACACGAATATATCTATGCTTAATAATAATCCTTCAGACCTCTAATATATTATCACTTTTTTCTTATTTTAGATTTCCTGTAAGTGATTCAGAATGCATGGCATGTGGGCTGCAAAATGGAACAGTGAGAGATGTGTTGGAGAGTTTGAAAATAGCCAGACAATAACGGGACACCTAGATATACTAAGCAATGTGGATTTCATTCTTCAGACAATGGGGAGCCATTCAAAGTGAAGCCACCTCACACTGCCTGTACGCAGGTAGGCAGGCTGCTGGTTTAGATGGGGTGTTCAGGATTGGCCTCTGGAATGCTCACTCTTAATAAGGGATATTCCTGTAGAAACCTGAAAAAAGCAAGGAAGCATTCCTGAAATCGCCTGGGGAAGAGTATGTAAAGTAAAGGGATGCCAATCCAGATACTGATCCTTGTGGGGGGCCCACCAGGAGATCTGAAAACCCGGAGGCACATTGGACTGAAGGCTACAGAATTGTGCTGGGCTGCAGACCCACTGTACAGACTGGCTTTTCCCCTCAAGTGAGCTACAAAGCCTTTGAGGGGATTCTGGTCTGAGGAATGGGAAATTCTGACATTTCAAAAGGATAGCTCTGACTGCTGTGTGTAAAAAAGACTTTAGAGTGGTGCCATCCAATGGCAACATAAATGTCAGCCACATACGTGATTTGTTTTCTTAGTAGTCACATTGAAACAATAAAAAAGAAGGTGAAATTCTAATAACATATTTTTTAATACCATCTATGCAAAATGTTATTGTTTTGATATATAACAGAATATTAAGATATTTTCATTGTTTTATGTATTAATTCTTCAATATTTAGTGTATATTTTTAAGCATCTCAATTCAGATCAATCATATTTCTATTGCTCAGCAGCCACTGGTGACTCGTAGTTACTCTACAGGACAGCATAGTTTTAGATGATAAAGACTTACAAGGACACAAGTATGTAGTTACTGTGGTGATCCAGGAAAAGGATGAGAGTAGCTTGGACTATGGTGACAGCAGTGGAAATGCTTGGGTTCTGATTTCCTTCTGAGGGTTGAACCAACAGAACTTAATGATGGATTGGATGTGTGGTAAGAGAGAAAGAGATCAGGCAAGGATGACATCAAAGACTTTTTTTTTTTTTTTTTTTTGGCTTTGGCTTTGGCAACTACAATTATAAAATTTCTATTTACCAAAATGAAGACAACAGTGAGAAGAGGAGGTTTGGTTTTAAACCAGTTGAGGTGCTAATAACAATTTTAAGCAGATGTCTCAGATATATCATTCTACATATAGTGTAGGGGATGCCCTGGACATAGCCAAGACTAGGGACAGAGGTTCCTGTTCGAGAATCATCAAGAGAAGGTCAAGGTATAAATGATGAAGTCTTAAGATAATTCAGGCAATGCAAGTAAAGAGAAGAGAGCTATTCAAGAGAGGTACAGGAACCGCAGACTGGATAGGGCTGAGTGCACATGTAATGAGTGGTGAATGAGACAAAGGTGTAAATGATGAGTCTCAGGCATAAAGTTTGGGTAAGTTGGTGAATACTGGTAGCAGAAATCAGGATGGGAAAAATACAAGGAGGAGCAGGAATGTGGACAAAGAAGTGATGGGATTTGTTTTGGATGTGTTGATATAAGGTATCTTAAAGGCATCCAAATAAAGAAGTCTAATCAATAACTAAGACTCAGGGCAGGAAGCTCAACAGTATGGGAGGGATCAATGAAAACTAGCAATTATCAGCAAAGAAGAAAACAAGGATATGATGAGAACATGGAAGAAGAATTTACTGGAATAGAAGACAGCTCTAAAGCAGAGCCCTGAGAAATACTGATCTAGAAGGAATGGGCAGGAAATGTAGATTCTGCTAGAAAGACCAAACAAAAGCTGTCTGACAGAGGTAGGAAGAAATGCAAGGAAAGATGCAAGGGAAGTGAGCTATATTGTATGTGTGTGCTAGTATCTATCAAACCATGTAGAATTTTTTAGGTCAACAGTATGTGCAGTATACTATGTAAGTTGTGGTGCCCAATTAAAAAAAAAAAAAAATCCATAGAGTCTTTATGGCAGACACAAGCCAGGCGGTGGAGACTAACCAGAAGGCAAATGCAACAGCAAAAGAGTAACAAGCAGATGAACAATAAGCTGTCATCACTGACCTTCTTTTTTAATTTTTTAAAAGTATTTATTTATTCACGAAAGACACACACAGAGAGAGGCAGAGACAAAGGCAGAGGGAGAAGCAGGCTCCCTATGGGAGCCCGATGTAGGACTTGATCCTAGGACCCCGGGATCATGTCCTCAGCAGAAGGCAACTGCTCAACCACTGAGCCACCCAGGCATCCCATCACTGACATTCATACTCCGATCAAGCACCCAGTACTCTTGAACTATGGACCCCAGTAAGAATCAAAGGTAGGATATTATTCATTCTAATAGGAAATTTTTCATTTTTTTACCTTATCACTTAGTAGAATTCAGGTGGCTCATAAGACTCCATAGGTATGCTCAAGGTTTATCCATAAGCAAAAATGTAATTCTTTAAGCATAAAGTTAGGCATAAAAATGAAAGAGGGCTGCTGATAAAGAAAGGATCAGTAAGGGAGACAGGACTGACAATAGACTAAGGATAATCTGGCCACTAACTTTTGAATGCTATTTCTAAAGCTGCATTAAGACAATATTTACTGGGGTGCTTGGATGGCTCAATGGTTGAGCATCTGCCTTTGACTCAGGTTGCGATCCCAGGGTCCTGGGATCAAGTCTTGCATCAGGCAAGGGAGTCTGCTTCTCCCTCTGCCTATGTCTCTGCCTCTCTTTCTTTCCCATGAATAAATAAAGCAAATCATTAAAAAAAAAAAAAAAGACGCCATTACCCAAACAGTACTTTGCAAAACAGTAATTTAAATAGGTAATTTTAATTTTAATGGGTAATACATCTAAAAGGAAATTAAATCTTTTTTAAACAGAGTTTATGTATTTATTTATGAGAGAGAGAGAGAGAGAACGCACAAGCAGGGGGTAGGGACAGAAGGAGAGGGAACCCTACATGGGGCTGGATACCAGGACCCTGAGATCATGACTTGAGCCAAAGGCAGACACTTAACCTACTGAGCCATACAAGCTCCCCAGTAAACTGATTCTGCTGATAGAATCAGTTTGTATTTATTAAATATGGTTAAAACAGTTTTCTTTACTTTCTAAGTACTTTCTAATGTACTATAGTTTATTTTTAATACCTAAGAATATACCTATAACGTGATATTTCTCCAATTTTTTAACCCTGTAATCCCCTTACAGAACAATTATCAATATTTCATGGAACAAGTATTCTTCAGAATATTTTGGGAAATGATGTGTTAAGAGCTGTAAATCAGTCAGAAGCAGTCAAATGAAATAAACCTAAGCACAATGAATATGCACATGTTAGATACTAAATCCCTGTTGAACAAGTGATCAAAAAATGCTCTCAGATCTGGACATGGGATAACTTTCACTACAACACAAAAATCAAATATTCAAAATAAGTAAAATAGTGAAAATAAAACTAGAGATTATGCTAAGTGAAATAAGTCAAAGACAAATACCATATGATTTTACTTATATGTGGAATCTAAAAAACAAAATGAACCAGAACAAAAAAACAAAACAAAACAAAACAAAAAAACCTCCCACACTCTTAAATACTTAAATATAAACTGGTGGTTGCCAGAGGACAGTTGGGTAGGAGATAGATGAAATAGGTAAAGGGGAGTAGGAGGTACAAACTTCCAGTTATAAAATAATAAAACACAGAGATGAAATGTATAGCATAGGGAATATAGTCAATAATAATGCAATAACGTTGTATGGTGACTACACTTATTGTGGTGAGCATTGAGTAATGTATAGAATTGTCAGACCACTATGTTATAGACCTGAAACAAATATAGCATTGTATGTCAACTATACTTCAATAATAAAGATAAAGTTAATGATTTTTAAAAGTAGTAAAAACTTGTAAAGAATGACATAATAGGCTTTAGTCTACAAGCCTAAACAACTTCAAGTTCAAAGCCCACTTCAAGAAACAACTATTTTGGGGTACAGGGGTGACTCGGTTAAGTGTTTGCTGCCAGCCCAGGTCATGATCCCAGGGTCCTGGGACAGAGTCCTGCATCGGGCTCCCTGGTCAGCATGGAGTCTCCTTCTAACCTCTCCTACCCCTCACCCCTGGCTCATGCTTTCTCTCTCTAATAAGTAAATAAAAATCTTTATTAAAAAAAAGGAAACAACTATCTGGCATTCCTTTCTAAAAAATACATCAAAATATAAGCAAACATAACATCTTTTCTTTTAAAAAGTAGAGACTGTAATTTCAAGGGCACCTGGGTGGCTCTGTCAGTTAAGTGTCCGAGAAAAAAAATGAAGTGTTACACCATGTTCATCCTCCTTCCACCTTTTTTTAAAATATGCATGTAGAGTAAGCTAAAGTAAACAAAAGGGAAATCTCAGAGAGGATATAGATATACTACCCCCCCCCCAAATCAACATTTAGATGGAAAAGTAGCAGGCTTTTGTGTTATCACTGTTACAATAGGGCTTTTATCATAAAAGTCCCTCTTCTGAACTGAGCTGGTGCCTTAGTTCTATCACTTCTTACTCCTTGGGGAATCACTGCTGAGCACTAGGGTGAAAATCACAAGGTATAAAGTTCAGCATGGAAGGGTTTGGGAGATGGAAGCTCTCCCACACTCTGGATGATGCTGGATATAATGCTTAATTGGAATGAAGTTCTTCAAGCAGAGGGATGGACAAAAGAAGTATACAACAACAGTTCATTATTTGATGAGACTTTTGTGGATGTGAATTGCAAAGGGCTTTGAAACTAAATATTATAAAACGGCATAATGAAAACTAGTCCTGTGGGAACTGCTTATTGTCTTCTCATTAAAAAAAATGCATAGAAACATATATCTGTATGAATCTACTTGTATCTCTCTATACATTCATTCATACCTACACACATATATACACATATATACATATACGTGTATATATATATATATGTATGTATATATATATATATCCATGCATGTACACACACATATACACCAAACACACGCAATTTGTAAGGCAAACCAACCACTTGGCTAAGATAATGGTCTTCTTTAAAATGGGATCTCTTGCACATTCTAAGATAACTGTTCTCTCTCCCACCGCATGACCTGACCAAGCCCCAAGCCCCCAAGTCCACAGAGGAAATGTTCAATCAAAGGTTGGGGAGGCCATTCCCTAAAGCAAGACATGTTGGCAAGCAATTTCTCAGGCTCCAAGCAATGGGAAAAAAGAATTCCCTAGCAATAAGAGAAAAATAAAAGTTTTCTCGTAATTACTGCCATGAATTTCAGCATATACAATAAGGAAAACCACATTTGCAGGGTGTGCATATTAGAAATATATGAAAAAGGAATTTTCATATATTGATTCTTAAAAGTTTTCAATTGTTGAGTTTCAATTACTATACACATGAGATTTCTCTCAATCTTCTATACAATCTTATGAGCAACAATAATCATTTTCTAATGACATTATTCTATGTTTTTACACTCTGCCACCTTTTCTAAGAACCATCCCATTTGCAGATTTCAAAGGGAGGAGTCTCTATTCAAAGTGCTATATTCTCTTTGATGTTTTAGCAGTTTGCTCAGAAGAAATATAGCCTGTAATGAAACAGGTAAGCATAAGATAAAGATGCCTAAAGGCAAAAGTAAAGTCATTGATATATCAAGTTTTTATCAACTTCTCAAAACTAGAGACGTGTGTTTTTATGCCTATCTCTTTTATTCAATTTTGTGGACAACCCCTGGTCATTTGGGAATTTTGATGGATCTTGGTATGAAGTGATTTTTTAATACAAATGCAGATAAATAAAGTTTGAACAAGTTTTAGCAAATTGGAGAATATGTAAATGTCTTAAAAAATCTCTCTTATAATTGCATTTTTATCAATGTTCCCACTGTGGGAGGGAAATAAAGAAAACTTTCAATGTATCCAACCATGAGACAGAATACTAATGCTTTATTTAGTGAAAATCAAGCTCATGCTCTTGTGTAGATAAAATAAGATTATGTCATAATGTAGTGGGAAGCAGTGAATCACTGTTTCTACTTGTAATACACTGAACAGCTGTGTTTAAGTGACTATCTATTAGTCATTCATTTCTTTAACAAACATTTCATAAGCATCTACTACGTGCCAGGAACTATGAAATGGACAGCTTCTGCTACCACAAAAGCCTAGCACCTAGAATAAGACAGATAGTATGATAAGTGCCCAGAGAGGTAAAAGGTAACTGTGAGAACTGCCAGGCCTGGTTATCTGGAATGCTTCTAATTCTCCCTTTGGAATCTGTAAATATCCATGCCTGAATTTACCTTTTTTCTCCTCTATATAGTTTAACAATGGCTCCAATCCACTTACTGTTCAATAATAACTAAAATCAATAACTATAATGACTATAGTTAATTTTGTACCTATAACGACCCTGTAGATAGGTAAGTGGTGAAACAATATAATCCCCCAAAATGATACCTCTTTATACCATATGGCTTCCTTTAATTAACACTCAAAATCTTCATATGCTAGGTACTGGGAATGCAGTGATAAAAACAGGCAGAAGACTTGAATAGATATTTTTCTAAGAAAGACATACAAATGGCCAACAAGCACATGAAAAGGTGTAAAACATCACTAATTATAAAGGAAATACAAATCAAAACCACAATGAGATATCATCTCACACCTCTTAGAATGGCTATTATTAAAAAGAGAAGAAATAACAATTATCCACACTGTTGGTAGAAATGTAAATTGTTACAGCCTACCAAGTCAAACAAGATGGAGGTTCCTCAAATAATTAAGAATAGGGGGTACCTGGATAGTGCAGTCGGTTAAGTGTCTGACTCTTGGTTTCAGCTCAGGTCATGATTTCAGGGTCCTGGGATCAAGCCCCAAGTTGGGCTCCATGCTCAGTAGTGATTCTCTCCCTCTTTCTCTTCCCCTTACCCTGCTACTGCACACTCTCTCTCAAGTAAATACATTTTTTTAAAAATTAAGGTGTTATTCTGTATGTTGGTAAATTGAACACCAATAAAAAATAAATTTATTTAAAAAAATTAAGAATAGAACTACACCAGGATCCAGATGTTCCACTTCTATATATCTATCAGAGGAACACAAAAACACTATTTGAAAAGATATATAGACACCTATGTATATTGAAGGTATTTTTACAATAGCCAAGAAATGGCAACAACATAAATGTTCATCAGTGCATGATAAAGATATGGTATATATAATATATAAAAATATGTGTATAAATATTACTCAGTGATTAAAAAAATCTTGTCAATTGCAAGAGACTAGATGGACCTTAAAGGTATTACACTAAGAGAAATAATATGGCGAAAGAGAAATACCAAATGATTTCCCTCATGTGTGGAATCTAACAAAACAAATAAAACAAAAACAAACTCAAAGAGAATTGGTCAGTGCCATAGGGAAGGGAGTGAGGGTGGGTGAAGTATGGCAACCAGGTTTTGTGGTGATCACTTTGTAGTACACACAGATGTCAAATTATAATGTTGTACCTGGAGTTTATATAATATTAAACACCAGTTTTACCTCAGTAAAGAGAGAGAGAGACAGAGACAAAGACAGAGACAGAGACAGCTACCAAAACTCTGACGAGGGAGGTAAAGAACCTTGTTATAAAGCAAAATGCAGTGAGTGGTGGTAGCTGAAGAAATATGTAGCACCAAGATTTGCTGTTATCGTTTTTGCCTATTTTTTTTTTTTGATGGATAAAGGCTAGCTGAGAAGGTCCACCTCTCTACATTTTAGTTTCATCATATGTAAACTTAGAATAACAAACTCTTCACTTCATATAGTTTTTGTGATTATTAAATCAATAAATATATAATGCTTTGAATAGTGCTGGTTCAGGGAAAGAGCTCAAAAAATGCTCTATAATTTTTATTATTATTATTTGGTAGATGGTGTGACAGACACACCCTAGGGTACCCCAGTGAGTCACCTTTGTATAATTTCCTCCCCTTGGGTATAGGAAGAAACTGTAATTTGCTTTTAGCCAATCAAAAATGGGAAAGAAAATGGGCTGTCACCCTTTTGATTATGTTACAAAGAACTCCACGTTAACCAACGGAGGCAGAAACACTCTCCGGCTGGCCTTGAAGAAGCAAACAACCAAGTTGTGAATTGCCTATGGAGAGAGGTGACCTCTAAGAGCTGAGGGCTTCAACCCTACAGCTGTAAGGAAGTGAATTCTTCCAGCAACCTAAATGAGTGGGGAAGAGGATTCCAAGCTGTAAATGAGAATGCAGCTGGCCAAGACCTGGTTTCAGCCTGAACAGAGAAATCAGCTAAGTTGTGCACAGACTCCTGACCCAGGGAAACTGTGATAATAAATATGTGCTGTTTTAAGCTGCTAAATTTGTGGTATTTTGTTTTACAGCACAGAGAACTAATTCAGAGGAGGAGAAAAAGATTATTTGATTGCTTCTCCTTTATCAGTTGAGAAAACTATCAGTAGGCATACGCATGTGTGTGTGTGCATGTGTGTCTAGGGGATAGGAGGAGAGAACACAGGAATACAAGTAGGATTATCAGGCAATGGATTATGAAGAAAGATCAGACTGTCATCTCTATGAGGGCAGCAATTTGCATGCCATGACAGAGTAGGTGCTTAATAAATATCAAGGAATGAACTAATTTTGTTGCAGTTTAGTTGTATAACGATGCTTCTATGTAACCTTATCCAGTCTTCTGATGAGGCAGTGCCCAAAAGACAGTTTGGTAGTGTATAAACAACTGATTTTGTTAGGAACACACAGGTAGCAGGAGATACATTTAGTTACTGTCTTTGATGTAAAGTAATAAAGAGGGGGATAAAGCAGACAATGGACTTCAGTTTTTGTCTAGAGGTTATCAACACCACAGTTATGTTAATGTAACATAACATTCCAAGGTGTCAACAATTTATCTCTTCAAATTAAATCAATCAGTTGTGCATAAACCAGAAAGTGGAAGAAATACTCTAGTAGACTTTAAATTGTATGTACATACTGGTTTCTCTGATATCTTCTTTAATTTCTAATTTAAAAAAACCCCACAAACCCTTCTGATATATGCAAGACATTTCCCTTGAATTCTCCATCTGAAGTAACCCAGCATGCCACAGTGGAAAGAAGGCAGACTGGGTTTAAAGTTAGAAAATCAAGTTGCTGAGCCCAGCTCTGCTTTTTTTCATAGTTGTCTGAAGATGCTCCAGCTTTGTAACAGCTTTGAGTTTTTGTCTCATTATTCAAATGGCAAAATCAAACTTACTTCCAAAGCTGTTATATGAATTGCAAGTAATAAGTATAAAGAACCCAATATACTACTTAGCAAGGAGTGAAATTTTAAGATACCACATATGAAGAGTGAGATTTAGAAAGATTCTGAAAGATTCTGAAATTATAGTAACACCAACCATTGTTTACTGAGTGCTTAGTTTGTGATCTTTCAAATCGTGGAATTCTCAAGTATGTCCTCTTAAGTTTATATCACCTGAATACAGATACCATATCTAAGAAGTAACATTTGGGGTGGGCTATCTGCTTCGAAATGAGGCATCACAGCTGGAAAGTGCAGTGTCCAGGGTAGGCTTTGCTGCTTTTGGATGGTCATCTTACCTCTACTATTCCCCTGAGACATCAGCTCCTTAGCTGGGAGCAAAATCAGTTGTATTACCCAATCAGCTATTGGCCATGAGACAAGTGCGAGGGACAAAGCTGTCACAGAGAGACAACATACTATTACTTAAGACAATCGCCTTCTTGGATACCAGAGGAGATCCCTGAGAAGAACAAAGAGTCCCCCAAAATCATATAGCAAAAGAAAAGAGGTCAAATGCATGTTTAATTCCCTCCTCCTCCCCTGCAATTACTTAAAGTTCCCTTGCCCCCAACACATCTCTATTTCTTGCAATCTGAGCAAGGCCAACTAAGAGGACTAGAAAGTATTACACTGAGTAATCTATTAAACATTTTCCTCTTTGAGGAGATTGTACAGTTCATTGGAGAAGGAAATTCCATTTGCAAAAAAAAAAAAAAAAAAAAAAGCCAAAGACCATGAACAAAGTTGGATGACAATGTAAATTAATAATGAGCCAGCAGTTCAACTTATAGCACACTATAAGAGTAGAGTTTCATAAAGATAAGGTTTGAAATCAACCTTAGATTTTCCTATCAAGGGGATCCCTGGGTGGCTCAGTTGTTTAGCGACTGCCTTTGGCCCAGGGCTTGATCCTGGAGTTCTGGGATCGAGTCCCATATAGGGCTCCCTGCATGGAGCCTGCTTCTCCCTCTGCCTGTATCTCTGCCTCTCTCTCTTTCTGTGTGTGTGTGTGTGTGTCTCATAAATAAATCAATAAAATCTTAATTTTTTTTTTAGATTTTCCTATCAAAATCCAAACATGCCATCTAAATCACACCAAGCACCTAGATGAAAATCCTGACACACAACTCTCCTCTTGTTACTGACAGAGAATGCCTGTCCATCACCTAATGTCTGAAATACTTATGTCACAGATCAGTGACATACATGCCAAACCTTCATTCTTTACTTCTTCATTTCTCAAAAGACTTTCTATGATAGCAATCCATGAGATGTTCCTAGGGAAATAGAAGATTGCATCACCAATTAAGTTCAAGAGACTCTGCTTGACACAAAGTTCAACAGTTTTATCTATTCCAGAGCTTTGGAGCCTTTACTGTGCAAATGAGTAAAGCATTTCTCAGGCTCCTGAAAATTCAGAGCACAGCTCTCAATTGGATAATTCTGAGGAACTAGTGTTCTACTGATTATGTTCACTATGGGAAATGTTGCCTTCAGTAGCAAAGCAACAATTGCAGCAAGTACAGCAAGTTAGACCACTAGAGAATTAGAGAGCTAGAATCTACTACTTTACCACTCTATCTCGGAATTGACACATCTTTATAAATTCCAATTTAATTAACTCTCAATCTGTTGTCAACAGCCAGAATAGGAAATGGCCGTTGTGAACTATGTCCTTGCCATCCTCACACAATTACCAGTGAAACATTATTCAAATGCAGTCTGGTACTTTCGACATGCAAACCAATGATGCATTCAAAAAGTGAGGTCTATTGACTTTTTGTGTTTGTCTTTTGCCTTTGATCTTAGGAATTTTGGAAATAAGTTGTGTGGTCAAATGCAGGGACTTCACTCAAGAGGTGCTCTATAATGGCCACTCTGTATCCCTTCTTCATTAGCTGCTGTATATCTCTTTACCTATATCTCAAATATTTCATGTTTTAATCCCATGCATACCAATAGTTTTTACATGTAAAGCAATCATTAAAAATGAGGCCAGTTGGGGATCCCTGAGTGCTCAGTGGTTTGGCACCTGCCTTCGGGCCAGGGCCTGAATCTGGAGACCCAGGATCGAGTCCCACGTCGGGCTCCCTGCACGAAGCCTGCTTCTTCTTCTGCCTGTGTCTCTGCCTCTCATTCTCTGTCTCTCATGAATAAATAAATAAAATCTTTAAAAAAGGGGGGGAGGAAGCCAGTTTTAACATTCTTGATTTTTCTGTATTTCATAAGTATGAAAAAATATTCTTCCTAAGACTACACATAAAAATAGAAACATCGCTGCTAATGATCAAGATATCACTCACACAAAGACAAAGTTTCAGGCATTAATCACATGTATTTTTGATAACTGCAAGTCCACACTGGGTCTGCTCTCTATAGAAAAAAAACCCTTCCTCTAATTACTATGGCTTGAGGGATAACAGAAAGCTAAACTGAATGTGATAAAATGTCTAAATGATATGTAAAAGGCTAATGTGACAAGCAAGGAGCTAATATTCCAGCTGAAGGCATAAGCCTACTGTGAGTTTTTTAAATACACGAATGTACATGGCAGACCTACATATGCCAGGCTGGTCTTAAGAGTGTTAGGAATGAAATGGCTGAGCGTCTAGAGAATTTTCTGGTTCAAAAGCAGGAAACAGGGGTGCTGGGGTGGCTCAGTCGGTTAAACATTTGCCTTCAGCTCAGGTCATGATCCCAGGGTCTGGAACTGAGGCTCACACTGGGCTCCCTGCTCAGTGGGGAGCCTGCTTCTCCCTCTTCGCCCTGCTCATGCTCTCTCTTACTATATATATCTCTCTCAAATAAATAAATAAAATATTTAAAGAAGAGAAAAACAGGAAATAGGACAAAAGTCTGGACAGAATGGGGAACTTAAGGAGTCTTGGTGAAGTTATGCAAATTTAAATTTCAGAATGTGTGCATGTGCACAAGCCAGGTAGTTCAGTGGACTCCTGCAAGTCTGCAATATGGTACTCAGCATCAATGAAGGGACACCATGAAGTGCTTCACTGAGAAGCAGGAATAAAATAAAAGATGCACTCTATTCCTTCCCAGTTAAGTAACTTTGCCAATTACAAATCTTAACTAGTCATCAAAAAACAGACAAGGGTTTTGAAAAAGTCCCTGCCAAGAAATGGATTCAACATTAATGAGCAAATTGAAGCAAAAAGAAATACAGTAGAGCTGACATAGGTCCTTCTGGTATCTACCTACTAACTCGGGAAACAAGCTGTGGTCTAGGGCCAAGTTGGGAGAAACCTGGACAGAATAAAAAGGATGCTTGGTTCTCAAGGGAAATATGCAATGCAAGCAATAAGAAATACCCTTGGCCCACTTGAGAGTTAGAACTAACCATATGTCCTTGGGCAAGTTACTATAACCATTTGGAACTTATATAGAAGGTCTGTAAAATGAAGTGATTAAAATAAAAGATCACTAATGTTTTTTCCAGACCTAGTGTTCGATGACACAGGTAGAGCAAAGGGAAAGCAAAATGACAGTGATCCCAAAGATCAAGTCCAAATAAAGGTCAGTCAATGACAACAGGGTAAAACAGGGGTTGGAGAAAGCAGGTGCAGACAAGAACAACAAGGGTGCAATTTCCTGAGCTGGTGGCCACCTGTGCTGAAAGCAATCTGATTCCTTGAAGGTGGCTGTACTAAAATACTGAACTGATCCTGCTGAGATACAAAAGCTCTAGGGTGTGCATGTGTATGAAAAATTGAAAGAGCAAAACACAGGGACGAGTTCTAGGGGGGAAATTATATAAAAATAAGACCTGCCACTTGAAGTGTGTGTGTTGGTGGGGGAAGGGGTATTTTTAACAATTATGGGGGGCCATTTCTGGTCTTTAATGATCAAAGAGGAAAGACCCAGAGGCTCTGGAGTGTACACACTGTCATACACACAACAGAGAATTTCCATGTACCCCATAGGCCTTACAAATGACTTAGAAGCCATGTATGCAAGGAAAACTTGCTATGAAAACTGTTAGGATGGGGGTCCCTAGGTACCTCTGTCAGTTGAGTGTCTGGCTTTTTTTTTTTGGCTCAGGTCATGATCTCAGGGTCTTGAAGTTGAGCCTTGCATCAGACTTCGAGGTCAACAGGGAGTCTGCTTGAGATTCTCTCCCTTTTCTCTAGGTCCCTTTTCTCACTCACATGCTCTAAAATAAATCAATCTTAAAAACAAACCAACAAACAAAAAAACCCCCAAAATTGCCAGGATGATCCAAGACTACAATATCACTGCATCTTTTTGCATGGGTTTTAGTATGTACTGTATTTTCTTTCTAGGAATGTACTTAACATGTGTTTTGAGAGAATACTAAAATTGCTATATTTAAAACTTTTATAAAAGTTGTTCGTGGAAAATTGCATTACTGATGTTAACTCCAAATTTCTAGACAACCTATCAGTCTCCCAACTGCAGCTATAGTGACCACAGCCATCCCATGTGTGTACACAGTGATTCCACTCTCCATCCTGCCTTTACAGATGCTCCTGCCTGACCAGTGACATCCTGGAACTTGCAAGGTTTTAGTAATCATAATGCCTTTTTTATTTCTCTTATATACTATGTTTGTTACCGTGTATTATTTATATATTTTTAAAATGTGAGTGTAGGAAAACTATATTTTCTGTGACTTTAAAGAATGTAAAAGGGCTTTCCAAAATATGTTATTTTAGAATAGGGTTACTACTTCCAGAACTTTCGATCTATATCAGTGGTTTTACATGTTTTGGGTCTACAGTGACTTTTCTCTATTTGATGAAAACTGCCAATGAAAACACTGTGTGGCAGACTGCTAACCATCTCCCAGGACCTATTCTGTCCTTCATTCTCATATGGTGACAGACACCTCCCTTGAGTGTCAGCAGCATTAGAGATAATATTTCTGAGACTCTCTTGCAGTTGGTTGTGACCAAAGGATGAAGTTCTCCACATGGGAATGTGCGCACACGTCATATATGTCCCTTGTGTGTCACTTCTGTATGCTTGCCTTCCACAATACTTGAGCTAGAACATGGATGTGTCAGGTTCAGGCTTGGGAATGAGCCACATCGGGGGCAGAACTGCTTAATCACCATGGGCCAACTGTCTACTTATAAACTGTTATGCAGGGATCCCTGGGTGGCTCAGCAGTTGAATGTCTGTCTGCCTTTGGCCCAGGGTGCGATCCTGGAATCCTGGGATCGAGTCCCACATCAGGCTCCCTGCAAGGAGCCTGCTTCTCCCTCTGCCTGTGTATCTGCCTCTCTCTCTGTGACTCTCATGAATAAATAAAATCTTTGAAAAAATAAAAATAAATTAAAAATAAAAATTTCTTTTTATTTTTAGAAAATAAAAATTTTCTCTTATGTAAGAGAAAAACTGCTACCATGGCTAAGCCACCCCTTTCTGGAACTCTTTGTTACAGCAACACAGCTTCTACCTGGATACATCTTGGAAATAAACCACAGATAAATGCATATGCTTGTGCATGCACATACACACATGCTCACTCACATGGCAAAATGCTACACAAAACTTCAGAATGTCAGAACTTATAGCCTTTCTTGGTGCTCTAAGCTAAAAATTTTACAGCGGTTGGGGATAGCTAACAGTCTCTTGGGAAAACTAGCTTAAACAATATCAGAGGAGCTTTCATTTTGGAGCAGTCACAAGGAAACTCATCTTGTCAGCCAGTATTGCAATCTACAAGTGAGAAACAAGAGAGCATTCTGAAATATAAAAGTATGATTAAATGATTGACTCCTTCCTCAATACTAAATTCTTTCAAATTCCTTTATCTCTATTTTCAGGTTTGCAGGCAAGAAATCTTAACTCCAAAACATATTTAGCTGTGTTAATGTACATACTTAGTAATAACCATTTTGACTTGACAACTATAATACAATTCTTTGAATGAGAGAAATTACTAAAATTTCTTTTTTGCTCATTTATAAAGGGTGAATATCTAACGTAAACATTGTGCAAAAAATATATGAACTAAAAAACAAAGAGCCAAAAACAAACTTCACGATTAACCACTATGAACAAATAGGCTTTAAAAGAATACTTGACAGGATGAGCACTGGGTGTTATACTATATGTTGGCAAATCGAATTCCAATAAAAAAATTTTAAAAATACATAAAATAAAATTAAAAAATAAAAAGAATATGAGGGATGCCTGGGTGGCTTAGTGGTTGAAAGTCTGCGTTCGGCTCAGGGCGTGATCCCAGGATCCAGGATCGAGTCCCACATGGGGCTCCCTGCATGGAGCCTAGTTCTCCCTCTTCCTGTGTCTCTGCCTCTCTCTCTCTCTCTCTCTCTGTGTCTCTCATGAATAAATCTTTTAAAAAAAAAAAAGATGAGAAGAATTTTAGTAAAATAATAGCAACTGTAAGATTGACATTAGTTCTCAAAAATCTGCCAAAACAATGGTTTTCCTATTCTATAACTTTTTCTCTATCTCATCTTAGAAAGCAAGTAATAATACCTACAGAATAATCTATTGTCCGTAGACTAGAAATTGCAAGAGTATATGGAACTAATGAATTAATTTCATATAATATGAAAACAGAAGAAAATAAGGATTGCACATTCTATGACTGTATCATCAGTTTTTCTAGTAACTACAGGAATGGACAGAGTCTTAATCTTTTTGACAGAAGTTTTGCATTGCTGAATGATATACAAGTGACTAGACCACAAATGTGAGAATGGGGGAGCCTGAAGAAGAATTCTTAAGGAAGCAGTACTGTAAAAATGCAGCACAGTCTCTGCAAGGAATTCCCAGCCCCCCGCCCCCGACACAGAGTGATCCGATCACACCATATGCTCTCACCCACAGGACACATATGACCTACATGCAAACAATCAAGTCAACCACCAAATTTTATTCAAATGATCAAGGGGAGGAATGGCTTTTAAAATTCCAAGCTGCTTAAAAATCAGTTACCAGTGACACAATTCATTATCATAATAACTGAGAAGTGTTTCCATCTAATTAAATAATAACCATACACTGACAAGTTAACAATTAGTCATTTGGGAATTCAGACAGTCCATGATGTAGTTCCTACCTCGGAAACAGGAATAAAATGTAGTTATATAAATATTGTATATAATTAGGGAAAGGGAGCCAAACTAAATTTTAGAAGAAAATTGTGTATATTTTGAAAGCCTGTTTAAGGCATATGGTACAAAATCAAATTAAAAAGTAGATGGGAAGAATATTTATCCAATTTGTATATAAAGACAAAAAGAAAGAGCAAATGTGAATGCCACTGAGATTAGAAATAAAAAAAAATGATGTATTTTGCCAAAAGGAATAGAGAAATTATGGCAATAAAGTAAATTCAAACATCTGTTTACAAAATAAGATGTAATTTAGTTAATTTAGAAATCAATTCAAGAAAACCATGGTATCTACATATTCATTCTCAAATGACAAAATTGCTGTGTTGGGCTAAAATACAGGAAACTAAATAGAACATCTAAATGAAATAATAAATCTGAACAAATGAAAAAAAGTAACATTTTAAAACAACACTGGAGAAAAGAATACAGTGATACAAAAAATGAGCAGTGTTTTATATATAACTACTTTATCATAAAATTTAAAAATAATTTTACAGAATAAAGGGTTGGTAAAATATTTTTTCAAAAAAAATCAAAATTTCTATTTCAAAATTATTGAGTAAAAGAAATAGAATAAAAAATTAAATATGGTCATGATAAACTGAAAATTCATTTATTTCATTATATGGTTAAAGGCAATAACTTGGTCCCAAATATCTTATTGTCAAAAGAAAAAAAAAGTCAAATTTAAGTTTTTTCACCATTAGATCCATATTTAAATAAGTACAGAATTCTAAAATTAGGTAATCAAATTAAGGACAAAAATTCAAGAAAATTTACACTGGTTGGAATCAAAACTATTTCAAAAGACAACTTCAAAAATATACACCGTTAGTAAGACAAAGGGAGGATCTACTTTGTATCTTTGAACATATATTCAGAAGCTCACAGACATACTTTTTGAAATGAACTATGATCAGATGAAAGAGAAAACACAAATGAAAAAAATAAAACACTAATTTTGAAAACTCTTTCTAGTCAAGACATTCCAATTGTGGACATAATTTTTTTAAACTGAAACTATTGCTAATTACAGTTTTCTAGCTGGCCTTAATGAGGCACAAATGAAACATGGAGCAGCAAGAAGAAAAATAATACATTTTATCCAGATTGAAAGCCAGACTTGGCTTTTAAGTCAGACCTACCAATCTCAGGACAACACTGGTAAGGGGTAGTGGTGGGAGTGGAGATACCTGGGAAGTAGTGGTGAGAAGGAAAAGCAAGGTAACTCTAGTTCTGTGCGATAGACCAGATGGGCTTACTGCAGAGTCATATTATGGGAAGAAGAACAGCATTCTGTTTTGTTTTGTTTTGTTTTAATTTTTTCAACTCTTTGTTGAAGTGTAACATATATAGAAAGTGAACAAATCACAACTACATAGCTTGATTCATTTTCACAAACTCATCACTCTCCTGTTACCAGTGTCCATATTAAGAAACAGAACAGTAACAACACTCAGAAGTGCCACTTCCCAAGTACTAATCCTCAAGGATAATATAACAACATAGATTAGTTTCACTTGTCTTTGATCTTAATAGTGATGGAATTAGACACACATTTACTTCTGTGTCAAAGACTCTTGCTCCACATGTTGCTGAGGTTCATCCATTCTACTACATTCAGCTGTAGATCATTCATTCTCATTGTTGTAAATTCAAGCACTGAAATATATAGAAATTCATCCATTCTGCTGTTCATGGGTATTTCAATAATTTCCAGTTTTTTAATCTTGTGAACAGTATGACTATAACAAATTTTGCTCATTTTTTTGGTAAATCTATAGATGATTCCATTGGATATAAATGTGGGAATTTAAATGCTCAATCAGCTTTAATAAATATTGTCAATTTCTTCAAAATGCTTATATACTCCCATTAAAGTGATAGCTCCATGAGCTTCACTTCTTCATCAATATTTTAATTGTCTATGTGTGATTTTCATTTTTGTTTGTCATACTAGCCATCTTCCTGGGTGTGTGGTTGTACTGAATCATGGCTTCATTTGTGCTTTCTTGATGACTAATGAAGCTGAGCACCTTTTATATATTTATTGGCCTTTTGAAATAACATACTTTTTTGAAGTGCCAGCTCAAGTGTTTTGCCTAAATCGATAAAAATTATTAGTATTAACAAGTAAATTTAGTGAGACTTTTGGATCACGATCATAGAAATCAATGTCACCATTAAATGACAGGTCCAAAGATAAAGTAAAAATTTGGAAAGATACTAGTATATACAATAGCATGAAAAATACTTTGGAATAAATAAGCCCAAATGAAGATGTGTGAGACCTCTATACCAGTGGTTCTCAACCTCTTAGCCTTGGGAAATTTGCCCCTTAGGGAACACTGGGTAATAGCTAGAGAAAATTTTTAATTATTAGAACTGGATGTAGGGGACCCTACTGACATCTAGTAGGGTCGAACCCAGGTATGCTGACAAATATCTTACAGTGCACAAACCAGCCCCTCTAAGCCTATTCCCTAGTCCCTCCACCTAACCAAAGGTGATCCAGTGCAAAATATCTTTAATGCTGAGGGTTTAGAACCCTGTTGTATACTGAAAACTATAAAATGTTAAAAAAAAAATAAAGATTTAAGTAAACGGCAGGAATGGAGTATACAATGTTTATGGATTGGAAGACTTACCACTCTACAAATGTCAGAAGGGTATGAGGAAATTCTCTGGAGTAATGAATATTACTTATCCATCTTGGATATGTCAAATTATTAACTTGGAAACTGTCAATATGTGCAGGTTTTGTTAATTATACTTCAATAGAACTTAATTCTTTTTTATTCTCAAAAAGTCATAATTTACAAAAAGTGAATTTGAGAGAAGTTGTACAACATCTGCTAAAGGATTTGAATCTGTAATTTAAAGTCCTCCACAGAGATATCCAGACCTACATAACTTTGAGTGAATTTTTCGAAACATTTTAAAAAGAAATGATAATCTTACACAAACTGTTAATCAAATAGAACATTTACTAAGTGATTTTAAGAGGCCAGCATTACCTTTACTAGCAAAACCTGACAAAGACATCACCAGAAAACATATTGCAAGGACTTGATCATAAATGTAAATATCCTAAACAAAATATTAGCAAATTGGATTTATATGTGTGTGTTTTGTTTATTCTAGGAATACAAAGTTTGATATCTGAAAAGCAACTGGTCATTTACCACAATAATATAATAAAGGAGAAAATAATCATCTCTATAGATGCAGAAAATTTACCCTTTGTGATTAAAACATAGAAAACTAGAACGAACCCTCCTTAATATGATAAAAAGTTTATTTTAAAAATCCGCATTAAGCTTCCTGCATAAAGTTGAAATAGTAAAATATTTTTCCCTGAAATTGAAAGCAAGAAACAGATGGCAGATATCACCACTTCTATTCAACACTTGTACTGAAGATATTATTCCGTGCAACAATGTAATAAAGACGTTAAGTATTTTAAAAGAATAAATAAAACTGTAATTATTATAGACAACATAATTGTATACTCAGAGAGTCCAAAAGAAACTATACACTTTAAAATTAATGAGTTAGCACATTCACTGGGAAAAATCAATACACAAAAGTTTATTTCTATATTATCAACAAGAAATAGAAACAACTTATAATACCAGCAAAAAACAGCAGACATGTAGGAACAAACCTCTTGAAAAGCGTAAAAGACCTTGCCCAAGAAGTTAAAGAAAACCTAAATAAATAAAAGGACAAACTATATTCATGGGTGATAAGACAGAATGTGGTAAAAGTTTCAATTCTTCTCCAAACTATTCTATATATCAGATGCATTCCCTCATCAAAAGCTATGTAGTTTTATGGAAATTCATACTATTTTTCAAAATTTCTATGAAAATACAAAGGGCCACTGAAAACCAATGGAAAAAAAAAACCAGAGTTGGTGGACTGTCTCTACCAGATATTAAGCTGCCAATAATCAAAATAAAATGATTTGGTTCAAGAAGAGACAAAAGACCAATGTAAAAGAAAGGAAAAGTGTCCACAATAGATGCACATGTATCTTGTCACTTGTTTTTTTAAACAAAGGTGACATCACATTGCAGTGGAAGAAAGGATAGCCTTTTTAATGAAACATGTTTGGCAAACTGAATATCATCTAAAACAAATCAAACAATCTGTGCCTCATCATACTCATATTCAACTGCAAGTGGTCTGTAGATTTAAATCTAAAGGTATCATAAGGACATTTGTCATCATGACACAAAAAAGCTTATTTAAAAAAATCAACAAATTGGGATACATTAAAATGAAGAACTTCTCTCCATCAAAGGACATCATTTAGAGAATCAAAAGATAAGCCAAAATGTGAGATACCACCAAGAACTGCCACAAATCAGTAAGAAAATAATGACCTAACAAAAAAGATGGGACTAAAGACCTGAACCGGTAATTCATGAAAGGGGATATGTAAATATCCGAAACTCCGCAAAATGTTGCTCAATCTCATTAATCATCAGAGAAATGCAAATTAAAACTACAAATAAAATTATAAAGATTGACAATATCCCATCATGGCAAAGATGTCAAATAGCCTGAATGTTCACATACTCATGTTGGAATTAGGATAACCACTCTGCAAAGTTATTTATTATTATTTTTAAAAGCTGAATACATGCAAACTCTGTAATCCAGCAGTTAGGCCACAGTCATATACCCCCAAAGACTTTTGTACTTAGGCAAACCAAGAAACATAGATAAAAAAGTGTTCAGAGCAGTATTGCTCAAAGTCTCAAACTGAAAACAACCCAAATGTCCGTCAACAGAATCAACAAGGAAATTATGGTATAATCAGCCAATAGCATACTACACAGCAACAAGAATAAATTAATTACTGTTACAAATAACAAAAGGCATGAACCTTACCAACACAGTACTTAGCTAAATAAAACAGAGTACATATTGAATGACTTCATACATACATAGTACAAAAACAGACAAAACTGATGGTGATAAAGTCAAGGTAGTGGAATTCTCTGAGTGTTAACTGAAGAGGGGAAAAAAAGAATTCTGAAATGGTAGGATATGCTTGCTCTTTTTAAAAAAAACTGTATGTATTGCCAACTCAAGGTTGTGCTCATTTTTTAAAAAATTCATAAAATGACACAATTATCAGATGGGCAGTTATCTGTCTGTATGTTACACTTCAATAAAATGCTTACATAAAAGTAAAGGAATAAATGTTTTCCTTTCACTATTCCCTCAATTTTATAAATAGTTGACCCATAGAACTGCCAGGATTAGACAAAGAGGAAAATGATGAAGATCCGGGATTGATAAAATGAGAAAGGATCAAAGCACATTGGAGGTTTGCTTAGAATAATGTAGGCTTAAAATTTTCTACAATTATCTGTAGTTTGGCTTATGTTTAAAAAAAAATCTAGAGTTCAAACAATTTTGCTGCTGAATATGGTTCCTTTTATATAATAGTAAAAGCTTGTAGTCATTAACAGACCACATTTTTTTAATTTAAATAAAGTTGTCAGTCACACAAGGAATAAGAAAAACATTTTCAGTTATATATAAAAAAAATTGCAGTGTTATCTTCAAGTTTTGGAAGTGAATCTCTGTAGTTGGATGGTATCCCAATACTTTTCTTCCCCAATGAAATATACTCTTAAGGGATATTTAAAAACACAATAAATAGTAGCTTCATATCGTGACAAAGTTATTTTGCTTTTTTTAATTATGCATATGTATTTTAAGACATCCAAAAAGCAAAAATATTCCTTATTTATTAAGAATCAAATGTATATTAATATATGGAAATACATAATACATTGAAATAAATTAATTAACTTGTTTTACAAAGTGTTTTTTTTTTTTCCCCTAGCTTCCTTCCTTTCCTTTCAATGGAATCTCTGAATAGATAAAACATTAGATGAATAATTTAAATGAGAACACAGAGTACAAAAAGTAACATTCTGGAAACTATCCCAAGAGAAGATTAAAGAAAATGGGGAAATTGAACCACTTGAAGCATTTCCTCATCCATTAATGCATTCTTTCTTCCCTTTCACTCACCATTTATTTAATGATATCTCTATGTACAAAACACCAGATTTAAGTAACTAAAATTTTGGCAGTAAAACACCAATTAATAAAAACAGATCTATAAAGGCTTGATGCAAAATTACTGTAAGAAGAAAAATAAGTGAAATATATATTCTAAGTATCCTTATCACCTCCAAGTTCCCACATTTCAATGGCATACTTCTGCAACTTATCACATTACTTTGAAAGACTGTAAATCCCGTACAAACTTCTATTCAATAACTATCCCGTCTACCAAAGAAACAAGATACTTAGAAATAGGCTCAAAGTTTATGAACTGCAAAATGCCATTTTATTGTAACCACTGAAAATCTAACATAAATTAGTTATACCATTCTCCAAAGCAAATACAAATTCCTCAAAATCATGAAAAATAATGATAAAGGTACAATCAAAAGAAATATTCTCCTTCTTTGGAGAAAAAGTACTTTAAATAATTACTACAGGTAATTAACCTAGGTATTAATAATGGTAATTGTCAACCTCTCTGCATTGTTTGGAGATAATCTATGCTTCAATACAACTCTTTTTATAATCTTCTCTAATATAAAAAAAGCTTAGCAAAACTGCAACTTCTCAGTGAAGTATAAATGTGAAATGTAATTCAAGATGATAGAAAGAATATAAAGTAGGTTTTTTGATGCATTTTTACTCATAGAAATAAGATGTTAATATGAATTTCATTGAAAAATATTTATTGAGTACCTACTACATTACAGCATATATTAAAATATCAATCCATTATTAATATGTCACTTTTGGAAAAAGGGTGGCTTATTTAACAAATGACTTTGGCATACATGGTAATCCAGCAGAGAAAAACAATTTGAATCAGTATTTATTATGGTTTATAAGTGTTACATTAAAAATCTATAGGTAGTGGGGTTCCATTTCCATGATGGTATTGTGATTAGCTGTGTGAACCTGCTTCCCAGTGAAACAATCATAATAGTGAAAACTATTTTTAAAAATATTGAAATTTCTGGAATTTGTCCTAAGAGCACAAAGCAAATGAAGAAACAGTTATTCAAAAAATCTAGTAAATCTTTGTAACCACAGCAAAAGTCTATGCCACTTAAGCCCTAGCCCACTCCCTCTACTCAACAGGTTTCTGTTAGGTAACTCCTTTGCAGGTGTTTGTGGCCAGAAAGAGACTGCCTCATTTCTCAGCTCAGTCAAGGAGTATAGTTACTCAGTGGAAGGGGCAGGCCGATTTTATTTTTTTATCCCCTCTAGCCCTGAGTTGCAGAGGCTAAATTCCCAGCAAGTATAGCCAAGAAGTCATGGGGTCTTTTCACCACCCAGTGACCACTCTAGGGTGGTGGCTCTACTCTTGGTATGGCAGGTCAGTATTAGTGGGGCCCTTAATGCCCTTATTTCAGGTTACTTATAGGGTGGAGGTTTTATCCCAGCAGAGGCAAGATGAGAAAGACTAGAGCTATCACCTCTCGTCAATGCTCTGCTATGAAAGCAGAAGAGTCACATCTGTTCCCACTTCTGGAATAGTGGCTCTAGATTTTGCCCAGGCAGAGAGGAACTTCATAAGAACAGAGTTTCCAGGTTGTCTCAAAAGGAACCAGTTTTATTTAAAAAAAGAATGTAGGGAAGTTTAAGCCAAAGGGTGCTCTTGAAACCAAGGGAGATTTTGCTTGTGAGCAATTAATGGAGACTAACAGCTCTCTAAGGGCAATAAGCTAAATAAACTAAACCAACTTACCAGAAAGAACCAGGGAAAGAGATAGATATAAAGAGCCCTGCTGGGGTGGGGGTGGGGGGCAAACAAACCTCAAACACTGGCCTCAAAACAATCCCTGCAAAGGGGCTCTAATTTAATTGGATCAGAAATTTCTGGAGAAATTTATGCCCCAGGGCATTGTTGAAAACAATAAAGCAATTAGGCAGCGATTAATGGAGCCCAAGGGTTGGGTGTGATACCAAATGGGATTGTAAAATTTTTTAGCACAGTCTGTATTTACTCATTAATTTTATCCCCCTTGCTTACCAAGGAAACAGAACACCTAGAAACAGGCTCACAATGTTTATGAATGGCAAATGTAATTTCATTTTGACCACTGTAAACCTAATATAAAATAATTATCTCATTCCCCAAAGCAAATACAAATTCACTCTTCAAAATTATGGTAATGATAAAATAAAGGTATAAACAAAAGAAATACTCTCCTTCCTTATGGGAAAAAAGAATCTCAAATAGGTATTTATAACAGTTTAACAGAAAGATCAGGGAAAGGGACAAAAGAGAACTCCAGCATGACTAATTTTGGCCAACACTGTGTTCGTTGAGAAGCAATAGTAGAGGCTTCACGTAACAGGGAAAATCAACTTAAATAAAATAATCCAGCTCAGTCTCTAATCGAAGTAATAATAGAACAACAGAAATGGGGGAAATGGGAGTGGAGTGATCACTATACAGATTGTACAAACATAACTTAAAATATCCATAGAGAAAGAAGCTGGGAGAGAGGGGCACAAAAAAACAGGTTGTGGCCCAATCAGAAAACAAAATTCCTGGTGAGAGGCCCCGACTTCGGATTTAAGAAAAAAGGTCTCAAAGCAGCCATCATAAATATCTTTAAACAACTAAATGAAGCCTTGCTTAAATAAATTGAGAAAGGTATGATAAAAGTGTTTTTACAGATAGAAAATATCAATAAGAGATAATGACTATCAAACAGAACCAATTAGAAATTCTGGATTGAGAAGTAAAATAACTAAAATGACAATTTCACTAGGGGGACTTGACAGTAAACCTGGTGGCAGAAGAATCCGCAAACTTGAAGACAGAGCAATAAAGATTATGTATTCTAAGGAACAGACTGAAAAAATAATTTAAAAAAAATCCCACACCCACAGCCTCAAAGAAATGTGGGACACAATTAAATGTACTAACAAGTAATAGAAGTAACAAAGAGAGCAAGGGAGAGAAGGGAGCAGAAAAAATATTCAAAGGAATTATTGTTAAAACTTTCCAAATTTAATGAAAAACATTAATCTACAAATTGAAGACACCTGACATACTTTAAGTAGGATAAATGCAGAGACATTCATGCCCAGACACATATAGTAAAAATGCTGAAAGCCAAAGCGAAAATTTTGAAAATAGCAAGAGAAAAAGGACATGTCCAAAAGGACTAGAGTAATATTATCAGCGGACTTCTCATTAATCAAAAAATGAGGAGGAGAAAACCTCATTTACAATGACATTAAAAACAACAAAATAGGAAGAGATAGATGTAACAAAAGAAATGCAGAAGTTACACTCTTTTTTTTTAAATTTTTATTTATTTATGATAGTCACAGAGAGAGAGAGAGAGGCAGAGGCAGAGACACAGGCAGAGGGACCCCGATGTGGGATTCGATCCCGGGTCTCCAGGATCGCGCCCTGGGCCAAAGGCAGGCGCCAAACTGCTGTGCCACCCAGGGATCCCCAGAAGTTACACTCTTAAATAAAAACAAAAAAGTTGAAAGAAATTAATGATCTAAATAAATGGAAAGACATCCTTTGTTGATGGATCAGAGGACTTCATATTAAGATGCTAATACTCTCCAAAGTGATCTACATATTTAAAACAATTCCAATCAAATTTCTAGCTGCTTTCTTTACAGAAATTGGCAAGTTGATCCTAAAACTCATATGGAAATTCAGGATCCCAGAATAGAAAAAAAAATCTTGAAAGAAAAACACAATTGCAGGACTCACAATTCTAAAAATCCAAAGGGAAAAGTTAAAAAAAAAAAAAGATTAAAATACTTTGGAGAGTATTTGTAGTATATTGATGTAGAGAACATATTCTGAAGCTAGACACCAAACACCATATCATAAATGAAAGCTAATTTTTTGAGCTACTAATAACTTAAAAAAAGACAAAAGACTATAGATGTTTGGGGGGATAGAGGAAAATTTTCCCAACTGCTCTGTCCTTATAACATTTAGTCACATGCATATTATGCTGACCCACCTCACTCCTTCTGGCTTGCTCCTTCACACAGCCCTACTCTGACCATTCTTGACTCATCAAGACCTGCTGTCCACTCATCCCTTCACTTCTATCCTATCCATTCTGATCTATGATGTTCTTAAGGTCTTGCTCTTCTCATCATTTGAATACACACATATAACAAAGGTCCAATCCGTGGTGGACCCACCACTCTCCACCCAGCACTTTCGGTAAAAATCTTCTCTTCTTAGCAAACAGGTTTGATAATTAAGTCTTTAACTCTGGGTTACTTATCACTTACTTCTCCAACTAGTTAATTGTGCTTTTTCAGCGAATTCACTGTCTCACTCTTCAATGATTTTTCCAAACTCCATTCTCCTCAAGCTTTTTGCCTTCTTCCCTCTTCTCATCCTACCCATTGCTTCCTGTCCATGCTTTTGACTCTTACTTTTGTAGGGGAAAAAAAAGAATCTGTACTAATCATATAGGAAATCCCTAGATTTTACACGACCAAACTTCACACCCATCTTCTTCACCTACTTTCTTCCTCTCTTCCAGTATTCCAGAAATGGATACTGCCTCCTTTCTAAGGAAAATTTCTCCATTAGTACTTTGATCTGTATTTCCCCACCCCTGCCTTTTAAATAAGCAACCGATTTCCATTTTTATCTTATTTAACTGCTCCCTCTCAAAGGAATCTCTATATCTTTGATCACTAAACATGTTAACTCCTCTCCCAACTGAACAAATAAATCAAATACACAAAATTCACCTTTATTTTTAAATCATGCTATTTCCATTATCCGTATGACTATTCCACTTCATAGCCAAATTTTTTAAAAGATACATCTGTCTATATTCTCTCTTTGCTTCTTTAACTCATCAAACCCTAATCTGGCCTTCTTACCTACCAAATAAATGAAGTGGTTCCAAAAAGTATACTAATCAGAAAGGAGATAAAATTACTCATTCTTAGTTATCTGGGAAACTCAGGAGCATAAAATGATAAGCAATTCAAAATTATCAAACACTGAGTAAGGTGGCTAAGAAAAAAAATAGCTTTCTTATACACCAAATCCAACAGCTCTATTATGGAAGAAAAGACCTCATTTATGACAGCAATCTTTTAGAAACACATTGGCCACAATATAGTCAACAACTAATTCTAAAATCTACTGCTTCATTTCCCTATACACTTTACATGTAAGGTGAAGGAAGATGGTGTTCCACCCAACTTTTCTCCTTTGATTCTCTTTTGAAGTCCTTGCTCCAAACTGGCATTTTCTCCCTACCATGTCTCCAAAATTGCTCCTGTCAAGATCATCTATGACATATGAAATATGATAGTTAACTCTCAATCCTCACCTTGGGGGATACTTAAGTATTAAATAAATCACAGCTTCCTTCTTAAATATTCACTCCCTTGACTTGGTGATACACATTGGTTTACCTGTCCCTCATTTCACTGACCATTACTTTCACTCTTTGTCAGCTTAATCTCTTTTATTCAGCCATCAAGATTTGGAAATCTCAAGCCTTAGTCTTGGCCCCCTTCTCATTCTGGCATATACTACATATCATTTATAGCCATGATTTTAATTAACATCTAGATGTTGGTGGCTCCCATTTTTTTTTAAACTTCAGCTTCAAACTCTAAACTTCATATTTAGAAGGGGAGGAGCAAGATGGCGGAAGAGTAGGGTCCCCAAATCACCTGTCTCCACCAAACTACCTAGAAAACCTTCAAATTATCCTGAAAATCTATGAATTCGGCCTGAGATTTAAAGAGAGACCAGCTGGAACGCTACAGTGAGAAGACTTCGCGCATCTATCAAGGTAGGAAGACGGGGAAAAAGAAATAAAGGAACAAAGGCCTCCAAGGGGGAGGGGCCCCGCGAGGAGCCGGGCTGGGGCCGGGGCGAGTGTCCCCAGGACAGGAGAGCCCCGTCCCGGAGACGCAGGAGCTGCACCGACCTTCCCGGGCGGAAAGGGGCTCGCGGGGAGTTGGAGCAGGAACCAGGAGAGCGAGGATGCCCTCGGGCTCCCGGGGACAGTAACAGCAACTGCCCGCCCAGGAGAGTGCGCCGAGCTCCCTAAGGGCTGCAGCGCGCACGGCGGGACCCGGCGGGACCCGGAGCAGCTGGAGGGGCTCGGGCGGCGGCTCCGCGGAGGGGGCTGCGCGGCCCCGGGAGCAGCTCGGAGGGACTCGGGCGGAGGAAGAGGCTCCGTGCGGAGGGGGCTGCGCGGTTCCAGGAGCAGCTCGGAGGGGCTCGGGCGGCGGCTCCGCGGAGGGGGCTGCGCGGCCCGGGAGCGCGAATCCAGCAGCGCAGGCTCCGGAGCACAGGGCGCCGGGACACAGCCCAGGATCCCGCCTCCCCCGGGACAGGCAGAGGCCGGGAGGGCCCAGGACAGCGAGGACGCTCCTGCCCCAGCTGAGCAGAGCAGCGGCCCCGCCCCGGAGCCTCCAGGCCCTGTAGACGGAGTTCCTGCCGGAGCTGAATCCAGGTTTCCAGAGCTGCCCCGCCACTGGGGCTGTTCCTCCTGCGGCCTCACGGGGTAAACAACCCCCACTGAGCCCTGCACCAGGCAGGGGCACAGCAGCTCCCCCAACTGCTAACACCTGAAAATCAGCACAACAGGCCCCTCCCCCAGAAGACCAGCTAGACTGACAACTTCCAGGAGAAGCCAAGGGACTTAAAGTACACAGAATCAGAAGATTGGTTCTTTTTTGTTTGTTTGTTTTTGTTTTTGTTTTTGTTTTGTTTTGCTTTTTGATTTGTTTCCTTCCCCCACCCCCTTTTTTTCTCCTTTCTTTTTCTTTCTCTTTTTCTTCTTCTTTTTTTTTTTTCGTTTTTTTTTTCTTTTTCTTCCCTTTTTTTTTCTCTTTCTCTTTTCTTTCCTTCTTTCTCTCCTCTTTTTCTCTTTTTCCCAATACAACTTGCTTTTGGCCACTCTGCACTGAGCAAAATGACTAGAAGGAAAACCTCACCTCAAAAGAAAGAATCAGAAACAGTCCTCTCTCCCACAGAGTTACAAAATCTGGATTACAATTCAATGTCAGAAAGCCAATTCAGAAGCACTATTATACAGCTACTGGTGGCTCTAGAAAAAAGTATAAAGGACTCAAGAGACTTCATGACTGCAGAATTTAGAGCTAATCAGGCAGAAATTAAAAATCAATTGAATGAGATGCAATCCAAACTAGAAGTCCTAACGACGAGGGTTAACGAGGTGGAAGAACGAGTGAGTGACATAGAAGACAAGTTGATAGCAAAGAGGGAAACTGAGGAAAAAAGAGACAAACAATTAAAAGACCATGAAGATAGATTAAGGGAAATAAACGACAGCCTGAGGAAGAAAAACCTACGTTTAATTGGTGTTCCCGAGGGCGCCGAAAGGGACAGAGGGCCAGAATATGTATTTGAACAAATTCTAGCTGAAAACTTTCCTAATCTGGGAAGGGAAACAGGCATTCAGATCCAGGAAATAGAGAGATCCCCCCCTAAAATCAATAAAAACCGTTCAACACCTCGACATTTAATTGTGAAGCTTGCAAATTCCAAAGATAAAGAGAAGATCCTTAAAGCAGCAAGAGACAAGAAATCCCTGACTTTTATGGGGAGGAGTATTAGGGTAACAGCAGACCTCTCCACAGAGACCTGGCAGGCCAGAAAGGGCTGGCAGGATATATTCAGGGCCCTAAATGAGAAGAACATGCAACCAAGAATACTTTATCCAGCAAGGCTCTCATTCAAAATGGAAGGAGAGATAAAGAGCTTCCAAGACAGGCAGCAACTAAAAGAATATGTGACCTCCAAACCAGCTCTGCAAGAAATTTTAAGGGGGCCTCTTAAAATTCCCCTTTAAGAAGAAGTTCAGTGGAACAGTCCACAAAAACAAAGACTGAATAGATATCATGATGACACTAAACTCATATCTCTCAATAGTAACTCTGAATGTGAACGGGCTTAATGACCCCATCAAAAGGCGCAGGGTTTCAGACTCGATAAAAAAGCAGGACCCATCTATTTGCTGTCTACAAGAGACTCATTTTAGACAGAAGGACACCTACAGCCTGAAAATAAAAGGTTGGAGAACCATTTACCATTCGAATGGTCCTCAAAAGAAAGCAGGGGTAGCCATCCTTATATCAGATAAACTAAAATTTACCCCAAAGACTGTAGTGAGAGATGAAGAGGGACACTATATCATACTTAAAGGATCTATTCAACAAGAGGACTTAACAATCCTCAATATATATGCTCCGAATGTGGGAGCTGCCAAATATATAAATCAATTATTAACCAAAGTGAAGAAATACTTAGATAATAATACACTTATACTTGGTGACTTCAATCTAGCTCTTTCTATACTCGATAGGTCTTCTAAGCAAAACATCTCCAAAGAAACGAGAGCTTTAAATGATACACTGGACCAGATGGATTTCACAGATATCTACAGAACTTTACATCCAAACTCAACTGAATACACATTCTTCTCAAGCGCACATGGAACTTTCTCCAGAATAGACCACATATTGGGTCACAAATCGGGTCTGAACCGATACCAAAAGATTGGGATCGTCCCCTGCATATTCTCGGACCATAATGCCTTGAAATTAGAACTAAATCACAACAAGAAGTTTGGAAGGACCTCAAACACATGGAGGTTAAGGACCATCCTGCTAAAAGATAAAAGGGTCAACCAGGAAATTAAGGAAGAATTAAAAAGATTCATGGAAACTAATGAGAATGAAGATACAACCGTTCAAAATCTTTGGGATGCAGCAAAAGCAGTCCTAAGGGGGAAATACATCGCAATACAAGCATCCATTCAAAAACTGGAAAGAACTCAAATACAAAAGCTAACCTTACACATAAAGGAGCTAGAGAAAAAACAGCAAATAGATCCTACACCCAAGAGAAGAAGGGAGCTAATAAAGATTCGAGCAGAACTCAACGAAATCGAGACCAGAAGAACTGTGGAACAGATCAACAGAACCAGGAGTTGGTTCTTTGAAAGAATTAATAAGATAGATAAACCATTAGCCAGCCTTATTAAAAAGAAGAGAGAGAAGACTCAAATTAATAAAATCATGAATGAGAAAGGAGAGATCACTACCAACACCAAGGAAATACAAACGATTTTAAAAACATATTATGAACAGCTATACGCCAATAAATTAGGCAATCTAGAAGAAATGGACGCATTCCTGGAAAGCCACAAACTACCAAAACTGGAACAGGAAGAAATAGAAAACCTGAACAGGCCAATAACCAGGGAGGAAATTGAAGCAGTCATCCAAAACCTCCCAAGACACAAGAGTCCAGGGCCAGATGGCTTCCCAGGAGAATTTTATCAAACGTTTAAAGAAGAAATCATACCTATTCTCCTAAAGCTGTTTGGAAAGATAGAAAGAGATGGAGTACTTCCAAATTCGTTCTATGAAGCCAGCATCACCTTAATTCCAAAGCCAGACAAAGACCCCGCCAAAAAGGAGAATTACAGACCAATATCCCTGATGAACATGGATGCAAAAATTCTCAACAAGATACTGGCCAATAGGATCCAACAGTACATTAAGAAAATTATTCACCATGACCAAGTAGGATTTATCCCTGGGACACAAGGCTGGTTCAACACCCGTAAAACAATCAATGTGATTCATCATATCAGCAAGAGAAAAACCAAGAACCATATGATCCTCTCATTGGATGCAGAGAAAGCATTTCACAAAATACAGCATCCATTCCTGATCAAAACTCTTCAGAGTGTAGGGATAGAGGGAACATTCCTCGACATCTTAAAAGCCATCTATGAAAAGCCCACAGCAAATATCATTCTCAATGGGGAAGCACTGGGAGCCTTTCCCCTAAGATCAGGAACAAGACAGGGATGTCCACTCTCACCACTGCTATTCAACATAGTACTGGAAGTCCTAGCCTCAGCAATCAGACAACAAAAAGACATTAAAGGCATTCAAATTGGCAAAGAAGAAGTCAAACTCTCCCTCTTCGCCGATGACATGATACTCTACATAGAAAACCCAAAAGTCTCCACCCCAAGATTGCTAGAACTCATACAGCAATTCGGTAGCGTGGCAGGATACAACATCAATGCCCAGAAGTCAGTGGCATTTCTATACACAAACAATGAGACTGAAGAAAGAGAAATTAAGGAGTCAATCCCATTTACAATTGCACCCAAAAGCATAAGATACCTAGGAATAAACCTCACCAAAGATGTAAAGGATCTATACCCTCAAAACTATGGAACACTTCTGAAAGAAATTGAGGAAGACACAAAGAGATGGAAAAATATTCCATGCTCATGGATTGGCAGAATTAATATTGTGAAAATGTCAATGTTACCCAGGGCAATATACACGTTTAATGCAATCCCTATCAAAATACCATGGACTTTCTTCAGAGAGTTAGAACAAATTATTTTAAGATTTGTGTGGAATCAGAAAAGACCCCGAATAGCCAGGGGAATTTTAAAAAAGAAAACCATATCTGGGGGCATCACAATGCCAGATTTCAGGTTGTACTACAAAGCTGTGGTCATCAAGACAGCGTGGTACTGGCACAAAAACAGACACATAGATCAGTGGAACAGAATAGAGAATCCAGAAGTGGACCCTGAACTTTATGGGCAACTAATATTCGATAAAGGAGGAAAGACTATCCATTGGAAGAAAGACAGTCTCTTCAATAAATGGTGCTGGGAAAATTGGACATCCACATGCAGAAGAATGAAACTAGACCACTCTCTTTCACCATACACAAAGATAAACTCAAAATGGATGAAAGATCTAAATGTGAGACAAGATTCCATCAAAATCCTAGAGAAGAACACAGGCAACACCCTTTTTGAACTCGGCCATAGTAACTTCTTGCAAGATACATCCACGAAGGCAAAAGAAACAAAAGCAAAAATGAACTATTGGGACTTCATCAAGATAAGAAGCTTTTGCACAGCAAAGTTTACAGTCAACAAAACTCAAAGACAACCTACAGAATGGGAGAAGATATTTGCAAATGACATATCAGATAAAGGGCTAGTTTCCAAGATCTATAAAGAACTTATTAAACTCAACACCAAAGAAACAAACAATCCAATCATGAAATGGGCAAAAGACATGAACAGAAATCTCACAGAGGAAGACATAGACATGGCCAACATGCATATGAGAAAATGCTCTGCATCACTTGCCATCAGGGAAATACAAATCAAAACTACAATGAGATACCACCTCACACCAGTGAGAATGGGGAAAATTAACAAGGCAGGAAACAACAAATGTTGGAGAGGATGCGGAGAAAAGGGAACCCTCTTACACTGTTGGTGGGAATGTGAACTGGTGCAGCCACTCTGGAAAACTGTGTGGAGGTTCCTCAAACAGTTAAAAATATACCTGCCCTACGACCCAGCAATTGCACTGTTGGGGATTTACCCCAAAGATACAAATGCAATGAAACGCCGGGACACCTGCACCCCGATGTTTATAGCAGCAATGGCCACGATAGCCAAACTGTGGAAGGAGCCTCGGTGTCCAACGAAAGATGAATGGATAAAGAAGATGTGGTTTATGTATACAATGGAATATTACTCGGCTATTAGAAATGACAAATACCCACCATTTGCTTCAACGTGGATGGAACTGGAGGGTATTATGCTGAGTGAAGTAAGTCAGTCGGAGAAGGACAAATATTATATGTTCTCATTCATTTGGGGAATATAAATAATAGTGAAAGGGAAAATAAGGGAAGGGAGAAGAAATGTGTGGGAAATATCAGAAAGGGAGACAGAACGTAAAGACTGCTAACTCTGGGAAACGAACTAGGGGTGGTAGAAGGGGAGGAGGGCGGGGGGTGGGAGTGAATGGGTGACGGGCACTGGGTGTTATTCTGTATGTTAGTAAATTGAACACCAATAAAAAAAAAAAAAAAAAAAGAAAAGTAAGGCAAAGTAGGTGCTTAATAAATGTTAATTAATGAATATTATTGCTTTTAAAAAAAATAAAATAAACTTCATATTTATAAAGTAAAATTCTTATTCAAAATTTCCACATAGATTACTCAAATGCACCTCAGACACAAACTGTCCAAAATGAAAATCATGCTTCTCAAATCTCACCTACCTCAGTAAATGGCACCACCCTCCAACTACTGGTCTAACAAGGCACTGAAGCTGAGAGCAGAAGAAATCAAGACAGTTATCACTCAAAGGAGAGCACAGCACCATGGAGAGGAAATTCTGGAGTCCTTCTGCTTAGTGCTTATCAGTGCATAAATGTGAGAAAAACTACCAGAGGCCAGGCAAGAACTGCCTGTAACAAGCAGAGGTAACAGGGCCTAGGGCTCACAGTGTCTGTTCTCACCTGTCAGACTAGAAAAACACATGCCTCGGTAGTGAGAGGAATGTGCCAGAGACTGAGCACTGCTCTGGTTCTGCCAAAGACATCTTAAGATTTCAAAGCATCAAACTGCATCCATGTAACCTAACTGCATCGGGCTCTCTCAGAAGCCTCCTCAGAAGCTTTTTCTCACTTCTTTAAAATTATATTCCCAGGGGCCTCCGTGAACATGCACCACTTCCAGTGCTGGACTGGAAGCTCCATGAAGGCAGATGCACAGTAGTCTCGCGTGACGTACTATCCCTACTGGCCAGTACACGCAGAGCCCACTGTAAAATTTTAATTAATACTTGTAAAAATGACTGGATTCTCATAAATCTCCTTCAGTTTATTAACAGACGTTCTCAAAATAATTTTTATCCTGTTTTAGTAACACATATTCTTGTTTTCTGAATTGTCACAGAATTGTATTTTGGGCTGTATTTTGAACTGCTAAATCTTTCCTATGTCGCGTTACTGAACTCTGTCTTTTCCTCCTGAGCAAGAGGTCAGTAGGTGTTGGATCAGTATTAGCTACTGAGATAGTTTCTGTCAGAAACTTTGCTGGACTTGGTATAAATCTTTCAGGCTCAGATAAGGGATCAGGAAAAAGTATATGTTTACTCCAGTGATACTTGCCCAAGTAGAGGTTTGGCACTTGTGAAGAATAGGGATTGATTCCTTAATAAAGAACACATTTAAGGATACATCAATGAGGCTAGGCCTCCCCTTATCTAGCAAAACAGCTAGCTTTTGGACAGAGAACACAAGGCAAACCCTCAGCAAGCACAGACTGGAAACATTTTCTGCAGTGATACCCTGCTGTTCAGAGACTAAAAGCTAGCAAACATTCCCAGAAAGTAAGAGTTAGTAGAGAGATCTTCTCTGGAATGCTCCCCCCTTTCCTTTGGCTGGATCACTCATTGCTGATTGTGTCGAAGAGAAATTTATAGTCCACTTCAGTTAGATCCCACAAAGAGTGTTCCTTTCCAGGCAGCCCCTTTCATTTTACAAATCTCTTAGCTCAATCTAGTCTCACCTTCATTATCTCCTGCTGAAATTCCACACAGTTTTTGGCATCTGGATGGTATTCTTCCCCTAGGTTTTAGGATTGATAAAGAAATATAACGGAAAAAGCCAGTGTCATTTTAATGGAATTTAGAAGCAGGGAAGGTTATTAAATAATGCTGTCACTGTAATCTAGAGGTTCGAACATTACTACACTGCTCACTCCCTGCTTATAATTGGTTCTTTATTTCTTTACAATGATCTTTAATAAATTTTACAAATGGAACCAAATGTTTTCTTAGGCAACTATATTTTTTGAATAGCGTTTAATAACTATTAGTAGTTCTAAAGGTGATTTAATGAGTAAAATTCATTTTCTTCCTTCTACCCTTCAGCCTAATTTAGGGGTGAGAGTCACTGTATGACACCTGTTCATAATGATCCATGGTGACCTAGACATTAGAATGTCCCTTATTAAAATGACAGGCATAGGCACAAATGTGTTATCTGCCATCTGCGTGACTCCCTTTCTTAAGTTCTACTCATTTGCATGATAAAATGAAGTTAAAGTTCCTTCTCTCTATTCTCATATAAACTAAGTATTACACATATACATATTAAAATTTATGTAAGATACCATAAAGGTAATTATGTAAATATTAGATGATAGTACCAAATATTTAATCATCCAGTATGCTTGATCATGTGTAATTGATTGTACATGGCCAAAGACAGCCTCTCAAGCCATAAGGTTCCCACTTAGTATCTCATGTAAAGGAGGAAGAAAGTGGTTTAATGCACAGAATGGGATGTTCTCCAGGTTAAATGAGTGTGTGATCCCCAATTAACTTTCTTATGCACAGGACTGAAACTCCATTTGTCAGATTGTCTATGACATGCAATTGCTTGCACAGATGTACTTCAATCCAGTCTATACATTATTTGATATACTTCAAAGCAGATACCAATAAACAGGATTTGATGTTAATTCTCTAGTTAGCTAAGAAATGGATAATATCCAGAGAGAATTACTTCCCTCCATAAGCATAGAGCTCAAATGGCAAGCATGGAAATATCAGGTGTGGTCTGTAAGGATATCTTTGGCCATGTATGATTTACTATCACCAGTAAGTGACTTAGGCTAGAAGGAATATTGGATTTCTTAAGTACTTTAAGATATGCTTTCAGAAGCAAGGAAAAAGCCAGTGTCAGTTCCATTAAAATAATTACATCTCAAGTACACACTTTTACCTAAAGGCTTAAGATACTAGTATTTTTTCATATCTTTAATACTTTTGAATTTCTATAATCTGTTAGGTAAATTGACATTTCATTATAAACGCTATTTGTAGAATAAAATAACGGTATAATTTTTAAATCAATATATACAGTACATAGAGCAATCTCTAAGAGGAGCCTGAGTTATTGCAAATGTATGAGCTATTTCCATGAGGAAAAAGATGGAAAGCCCTTTCCCATTTGCATTTATAAAGGCTGCGTGACTTCTTTAAATATATACACTGATGCCAACAGAGCCATCAGAAATCAATAAATCACATTCTCATGTGCTGTAAAATGTCTGACACACACATTCATTTTCCTAGTCCAAAATCCTCTGCAAAAGGAACTGTGTAAATGTTCCATTTTAGTTTAATGACATTCTCCACAGTTAAAATTATGTGCATTATTGCCAGTGAGTGCAAAAACCTGAAGAGCACAAAGCTAGATAGGATTTTAAAGAGCCTACACAGTACATATCCTTCAGTGGCTAGTCATTTAACAGACCATAGCGACACAGATATGAATGCAGAACAAAATTGGAAGATTAGTAAGAATGGATTGAAATGCTGCAATTACCATTTGGACAAAAATAACAGTCATAATTTATTTAGAAGCAGTTGGGGGATGGTCTTTTAAGTATTTGGAGAGACAGCCCTAATAGTCCCAATACCACCAAATGGAGGCAGAGATGAACATCACTTAAAAATGATACAGATGACAGAAATGACAACAACCTATTCATCAGTGATGTTCAATTGGAAAGTGTAATAAAAACCTAAATATGACCCCACTTTAGCTGACATTTATTCCACCAGCTGCTATATATTTTTAAAAGGTCATAGCATTGTTCCATGTAGATATTGTTTATAAAGTACAAATTCTTATAGAAAGAAGAGATCTGCTTTGTAAAATAAAGGAGGTTCTAAAAACTCCCCAAGCATATTTTGCAGAGAGTTATGCACAAGCCATGTCTGGCTATAGACAAACGCACTGAATTTATTCAGGTAATATTCCTACCTGGGAACTGAATGAAGAACTAGCTGCAATTCCACCCTGTTCATTAGCACTGACTAATGCTGCTTTCACCCTTTGGTTTCTTTGCACTTAATCTCTGAACTGAAATGCTATGACCAAAAAGATAGCTTTTGACCTATATGTTTACCAAAACCTGATCATATTTGAAGTGTGTTATCTTGAGGCCCTATACTACTTCTTTCAACAACATATCTTTCTTCCTTTAAAGCCATATTTTCCCCTCCCTGAGACCTCCACTCAGTCAAGCCCCCTTGACCCTAACTTCTCTCCCTAAAGCCTGGACCCCATAATCAATCACTCCGACAAGCATCTCACAAGTTCTCTAAAATCTCTCAGTTTTTTCAATGTGAGCCTTTGAAAATCTCTAATCTTGGCAAAATCCAACTCCTGGCACTTCTGTTACCAAGCTAAATGCACAAACATTTAGGATTACTGAAGTGAAACGTGAGCAGACCAACTGGACCCACTGCCATCAAATGTTAAATGGGGCCTCAATGCTGTTCAGCAACCAGCTTTTCACCAGGATGGACCCACAGTATCACCCTTCAGGCTTCTTTCCAAAGCCTTGTCAGCCTCCCGACAGTCATAATCTTTTAGTGTGTGAACAATCACACACCCCGCAGTTAAAAAACCCTCCTTTTCCAGTCTACTCTTCTCATTCATTTCTTTGCTCCTCCTCTCTTGCTTCTCTTCTCTCTGATCTCAGAAATCAGTACTTTCTGTTGTCAGAAATCAGAACCTGATTTTTTTTTTTCTGATTTTTAAATCAGCTTCTTGTCTAATATAGCCCATCCTGTCTCATTATTCTAAAGCTTGGTCAATAAATCAAACCCTCTTTCTTCTATCTTCAATTTCTCCCATCAACGACCTCAATTTTTAGGACAAACACATGTTTAAGCCTACCCTGGCTTTTAAGACATAGCCATCTTCTGCTACTTTCAACTGTGCAATAAACATTTACTGCCTAAGATATATATTTAATTCCTCCTTCTGACCCAAATCCAATTACCAAGTCTTGTTAGTTTTATCCCTAAAATGTCTCCTCAATTCCTGTGTTGAAGTCCTCACCTCCAGTGTGACTATACTTGGAAACAATACCTTTAAAGAGGAAATTAAGCATAAATGAGGCCATAGGGCAAGGCCCTAACCCAATATGGTGAATGTCTTTATAAAAAGAGGAAGGGACAGCAGGGATGTGGGCACATAGAGAAAAGGGGCCATGTGAGGACACAGCAAAAAGGAGTCTTTCTGCAAGCCAAGGAGAGAGATCTCAGGAAAATCCAACCAGGCCAGTACCCTGATCTTGGACTTACAGCCTTCAGAACTGTGAGAATAAATTTAAGTCACTCAGTCTGTGGTATTTTGTTATAGCAACAACAGCAAACTGATGTCTCATGAATTAGGCCTTTCTTTTTCATTCTATAATGCTTTTGGCTAAGTTCTTATGCTTATCAAACACATTATACTAGCTTCTAAGTGGATGCCCAGCCTATATTCATTCATTCATTCATTCATTCAAAAACTGTTTACTGAACACTTACTCCATGCTAGGCACAGTGACTAGAAGACAGCCACAAAGCCACTGTCCTGGGGCTTCTTTTTTCATGAGTGAAGACAAATATGTAAGCAAGTAACTATTAACTATGATTAAGTACTGGGAGGAAAATAAACAGAAAAATAAGTCCGAGGACAACTGAAGAGGCTACTCTACATGGGTGGAAGGACAAGAAAAGCCTTTGTGAGGAGATGACACTGACAGGGTGGATGAGAATAAGCTGGCCTTGCCAAAAGATGCCATAAAGTGCCTCTAGCAGTGCTCTTAGCAAGCACAGGCGCTAGGAGCAGAAGGTTTAGATATAGGTTTAAAGACAGAATGGCTAGAGCTTAGCCAGGTGGAAAGTAGGAGAATCTCTTTCCTCTACTTCATGCTTTATTCCTTCAACAGAGTCCTTTTCTAAAATAGAAATGAAATAATGTCATGCTCCAAACATAAAATCTTGGTATGTACTACATTGTTTACACAGAAGGCCTTTTTTAAAGATTTGCTTCACCTCCCCTTCTAAACTCAGTTTACTCATTCTGTACCCCCTCTATCTCAAATTACATGTTGATGGACAGCAGATCCTTCTTTGCCTGTGTTTGGGGAGCAAGAAACACCATGTAGAAGAGCGAGCATAAACTTAGGAGTCAGACAAAGGGGTGTTCAAATTTTGGTTCTCTTGTCTTGGAAGAAGTTGGGTAAGTCCTTTCCTGATCCTTACTTTCACATAGATACAGAGGGGTTAATAGTACAAACTCTTTAGAGAGTTATAGCAAGGATTAGTGATAATTGATGTAGAAGGCTTAGCACCGTATGTCATCAATATTACTACTGTCACACACTGTCTCCTCTACTCGGAATGCTTACCACACTTCTTTTCCAGGTAAATTTCCTCCATCTTGCCAGATGCAGTTTAGACAACACATTCTCTTTGAGGTGTTCTCTAATTCCCACATACAAAGTATAATTATCTCCTCACTTTTCCTCTGGAACAATGTGTATGCTACCACCATAGCATGCTTCTGTAACTATATGCTTTTACATCTCTCTCTCCCCTCTAGAACCATCACTTCTCTCAGAGTTGGAACTGACTTTATTGATATTTGTATTATCAGTGCTTATCAAGCACATAATAGGTGTTAAATAAACATTGGTTGGATGAATGAATGAATTATATATTCCATTCCTTCCTTGAACCACTAGAATTTGCTTAACCTTCATATTATTCTACTTAAATTTTCAAAAAGTCTGTCAGTCAGGAGTCCCAGCAGGCACAGATGGCTTATTCAAGTTAGCATCATTTGAAGAGAGTAAATTAAAGCAACTACTCACAAAGAAAGGTATCTTAGGGTGCAGCAAACCACCAAGGAGAGTTCAGTAAACTAAAGCTAATAGTAAAAAGTAGTATTTGACCTGAAGGGTACCAAGAGAAAGGGTTTATCAGAACTTGGACAGACAGAGGGCTATATGGAGAGGACCTTTTGATAGGAGCTGGTCGATGGACGCATCATGTGCTGACCACACAGGGCAGGTGAGGGGCTCAATCTTATTCTTCTTTTGACCAAACTCTTTTTGGGGCTCCCCAATAGCTGAACCCAATTAAATCCACGGGGCCTTCTCTTCCTGCTTCCAAAAGATTCAGGCCTGAAGCTTAAAACAATATAGGCCCCTGTCCTGAAAAAGGAGCAGAGGGACCCATGATGGCCCAAAGTGTGATCATAGAGCCTTATGGGGTGAGGTAAAGTATCTGCATGGACGGAAGCCCTGAGAGGAGCTACAGAGGTATTGCACAGTGAGGAATTACTCCTACACTGATATGCAGGAGGGGAAGGTACCCAAGCAGGATGGGTGGATAAGTAGCCTGTCATAGAGTGTGAGCCTGGGTGTAGTAAAGGAGACCATCCACATGGGACAGTATGGAAGAGTGGCTGCCTATAAGGGGATTGATTAAATATTTAGGTAAATTAAGGTAATAAAAACTGGGTCTCTTAGTGTCAGTGTAAACTATGGAAAGGAAGAAAATTAGAATAAACCATGGGGTATTAGGTAAGGCCTGGAAGTATAAATGTAAATTCTTGGTTTACAAGATATAGATTATATAGATATAGACACAAGATACATATAGAAGTAAATGTCGATATAAATTGTGTTATGTTTATAGATTCTGAAAGATTCATGGTCTTTCTTCTGTAAGGTGTTCCTTGTCTCCAAGAGACAGAGGTAAAGAGGTATTCATTCATACACACATGCACAAAGACTACACTTGCTGTGACATCCAGATTCCAAAGTACTATCCTCCACTACAAGGAACTACGGCTCCTTGAAGAAAAGGTTCATTCCAGGGCCTGGGCAAAAAAAAGTCTAAGAGGAGACTGGAACAATGTGATGTGCTTCAAAGTAATGAAGTGATCAGAGGGCAATGGAGACATCAGAAGTTACAGGAGCCAGCTTGAACGGCTGTCAGTAACCAAATGTGGGACAATTTGAGCATAGTCATCTATTGAAAAAATAGAAAACAATGAACCCATACAGATACAAATAAATGAATAAACTGAAGGTCTGAAGAGAAAGGACATTTACACAGTTTAAAAGAACCTCCTCACAAAATACTATTTAATTACAAAGAGAGAAGAAGTAATTGTACTGCAGAAGACTGGCAGATACATTTTAATCAAATGATCAAGTGAACATCAGTGGTATTGGGACAAATAAATATTATGTGCCAACTAATAGGTGCAAGGTACAAATATTTAAAGACATAATTTACTGGGGGAGGGGTGGGGTCTTGGACGGATAAACAGGCTAGAAACTAATTCTCTAACATATCTTCAAATTTTCTAAAAGTTTATGATTATTTAAAATTAAAAAAAAAAATACAGAAGGCATAGGTCCTCCTGGTGCCTTAGTCCATACATGGTTTAGCCTCCTGCAGCAAAGCAGAGTGAAGAAGACTGATGGGTGGATCTACAGGGACAAAGGAAAGATATCCCACTTACTCCCCAGTGACCTCCTAACATCCATTTGATCCTGTTGCCTGAACCAAATTAAAATCCATGGGACCTGGACAAAACCTGCACATGATGATCTCTGATATATTTGCTATTTTCTGTCTATTCCCTGGCTTCTTCCCATACTTTCTTATTCACGCCCTCTCACAAATACATGTATTTCTCTGGGATGACTCTTATCTTGTAGCCTCATCAAATCGCACAGTTGATGTCATTATCTACGTAGATTTTATAAACAGATGTAAACTAACTTCATCTCCTTCCGCTTTAAAACCTGAACATAGAACATTTCATGTAGTAGAAGCATCTCAATCCAACATGTTAAAACCAAATTCAATACCTACCCCACTACAGTGGGCACTGTTAGTGGACGACCAAGATTCTCCCCCACCCCCAATTGCATATCCTCTAAAATAACTTCCTAAAAACCAGATTTCTAAGGCACCCCTAACCTCTATCACAGTGCACTATTTTACTTGAGATGGTGAGCACACTGAAGCTCAAGACTAGGTCTAGCTGCTCTAAACAATTTGGATATTCCATTTCATGGCCAGAGGTGTTGTTTAAGAAGGTCATGTGATCTAAGTAGTACCATTAGTGTGAATCTTAGATCTTTTCTTTGAAATACTGGGACAGAATTATTTTTCCCATGAATGTAAACCAGGGGCAAATACTCATTCTTTGATTCAGGTAGGCATCCTATCACAAAGGGGAATTAGAAAAAAACAAAAAACAAAAATCCAAATTACAATAGTGCCAACAACAAGAAAGATGATTTTTAAAATTAATTCATTAAATAATAATGAAATGGGTTCTTGACAATAAGTGGATCCTAGGACCAAAAAACTGGAAGCCCTCTTTAACTTGTCTTCTAATTACCTAAGCCAATCAATTCCTTTATATCTAAGTTTGAGTTTGATTTTCTGTTACTTGTGGTAGAACATGTAAAGGAGAGTAAAGTTAAATATAAAACTAGATGTGAAAATGTTATAAAACAACAAGAAGTTAACATACATGAAATCTAAGATAAGCAGGCCTCTATAAAAGAAAAGTAAAAATACAGAAAAACAAAATACCAGACAGGTTGGCATAATGACAGTTGGCACTGTCAAGATAAATGGGAAACCTAGCTTCCATATTTTCAAGATGTGATAACTGAAAGATCCCCAACTTTATGGTCCAGAGTCAGAGGCGGGTAGGAGCTACACCAGGGGAGAAATCTGGTAGAAACCTGGAGAGCCAAAGGAAGGAAACAGGAAACTTGGAACTTCCAAATTCTATACAAATATATAAAGACAAGCTTTCATACATAAGTGAAATTCTGAGGTATTTCAAATAATTATAGTGCTTTCCACTGGCTCAAATAAATCTATGTAATCAGCTTCACATTTGCATACCTTTTCTACTCATTCTGGCTGAGAAAGTAGTGGTGGTGTTCAATCCCATCTGGATATTTCTAAGCTGTACTAAAACAGCAGCAGTTTGGGGAGCTTGTTGTAAGTCGGCTACTACTTTCTGACACGAGAGAGGTTTCAGCTCATCTCAAGCAAGGCACACAGAAACAGAGCTCTAAATTTCTTGGTATCAAATGTTGATAGGCCCACAGAGCCTTTCTGTCCTCCCAAGTCACCCTAGATAAAATCTCCAGTTGCCTTCTAGACCTTTTACAACCCCATCCCACAGGCAATCTGTCATTTATTCCTACTCAAGTGGTTGAAACTATGCCTGGAATTCAGTCCTTTCTTCTCATTTCCAAGGCCAATGCCCAAGGTCACAGCCTTATCTCATATCTCAACTATTCCAATTGTCTCTTACCCAGTGTCTCTGTGTCTTATCTTTCTGCCTGTCCAATCCATCATTCAGAGGGCTACTAGCTCCTAGGAGAAAATAAGGAATGCATTTTATTTATCCTTTGTCCCTCCCCTATGTCTAGGCATGAAAATATCTGTTTAAATTATTCTATCCATGCCATTTCTCATTTGAAAAACTCTCTGATGGTATCCACTGGTTTCAGAAAAAGTTTGAAGGGCTTAATCTGCAACCAGGTCATTAAGGTTGTAAACCATACTCCCCATCATCAGAGTAGCTCACCACTTTCCCCCCATAGGATGATCCAGTCATACTGAACTAGTAAATCTTGTGGAACACACAAGCAGTAAATCGTTATAAATGACATGCTCTCCCTCTGTCGATTTCACTTTCCCTTGGCTCTACTTACAAAACACCTATAAGTTCTTCAAGGCTCAAATGAAGTACCCTTTCCACCAAAAAATCTTCTACAATATTAGTTTCTAATTAAAGTTCTTCATCCTCTGTGCCTGCAGAAGATTTTCTTTAAATGTATATTTTGATATTTATATTGCACTTCCTGGTTATACTAAATTTGGCATAGGTTTACCCAGTTATTAGACTTCTTACCTAGCAATGAGCGAAGTATATTATATATCAGCATGAGGCTGTCTTTCTCCTATCTGTGATTTCTCCACAAGATTCATTCTTACATCCTCTGTATTTAACAAAGTATATATAGTACACAGTACATACCTGGTAAATACAGCTTGAGTAATTTACCAGTGGACTAAATGTTCTATGAGGACAGGTATTATGCCTTATTCATTTACACTTCTCACAGTGACTGGAAAATTGAGGAACAGAAGCTGCTACAGATTGAATAAAATACTAGGCTTAAACTGGTCTTCTGGGTAACCAAAATATTTGGCTAAACCTAGGGCAATCTGTCATTTGTTCATTCCAAAAGATCTTGTAGTGCCAAATCTTATTCCAGGAGCTGGAGATAGAATTATAAACAAGATAAACCACACATATGCTGAGGTGGAGGAAACAGTTCTACAGCTAATATATCAGTCTCACCAACCTCCCCAAAAAAGTTTTTCTTTAACTCCCAAATTTCAGTTCTTACCCACACAAATCTGAAACCTGAGAGTCATTATGGCTTCCCCCATACCTTGTTCAAGTGTTATTTGACAAAATGTAAAATTGCTACCACTGGATGATGATGGTGATGATGGTGATATCACATTATCTTCTTCCTCTTTAATTTCAACACTATTCTCCAAATTCAAGCCCTCATTTTGCCTTTTTGGAACAACTAAAATTGCTTCCTAACAACTCTTCCCATTTTTATGCTTCCCATCTCTGCATTCCCTTTCAATACTGTGAGAATAATTTTCTTAAAAAGCAACAATCTTACTATATTACAGCTGTGCTCAAAAGCCTTCAATGGCTTTGCAAACACAGGGAGAATACTATTCAGACTCCTGAACGTCATACTCAAGGAATCTTCCAAAATTGACTTCCAATTTGTCTGTCCAGATTCTTTAGCACTGTTCTTCCTACAATCTAGACTCCCACAAAATTAGCTTTTTATTTTATATCTTTGAACTTTTCACTTGGTAGATTTCCTTCTATTTTATTTAACTCTTGCCTACATCTCAAGGTCCAATTCAAGGACCTTAAGTTTGTCTCTGATTTTCCCCTTCTGCATATGAAAGCTCAATATACTTTGTTCTTTCCCCTCTAGGCTTACCTGTTTCTACCTCACATTTTGATTATTCATAAATATAGCTTATGTATCCAACTAAAGCATACTTAATCATCAATAAATACTTAATGGGCACTTACTGTCTTTCCATTGCTCCAAAGTATCTAAAACATACCATATTCATAGTAAACATCAAACAAATTTTCAAGGAATGAAGGCAAACCTCAAAACAGAAGTGTAAGCAAAATCAAAATAATCTTTTTCTAAATATGGACAATAATCTCCACCAAAGAGATACATACAAGTGGTAGAAAACTGTAGCTTATCACATTTTAAATATATATGAAAGGAGGCAGCTAAGTTCATAGAAAACAGAATCAAATAAAAAGCTAAGAAAATTTATTCAAAGTAATATGGAAATGTTGAATCAATCTCACTCATTTCAGTATATGGATGTACCTCTCATTTTGAGATGCAAATAGATAAACACATACACATTATGTCCATCAACTGGAAACTATATTCAGTGTCAAAATTTATTGAAATAAGAATCACAAGGAAATTTTTCCTAGTTGCCATTTAATAACTTTTGTGAAATTTAATAAAAGTTTATGTGATGAAATATTTTTTTCCTTTTCTTTTGTAAGGAAACAGCTTTAGAAGATGATTGATGCCTGCTATTATGGGTCTATATTTGTATTTCCTTATTTTAGAGGCTTTTTGAAATACAAAAATAAACTTAAAGCATTTCCAGTTATACTAAGAAAAAAAAGATAAAAGGTAGATTATTTATAGGCAATAATATTCATGATGATAGAGTCTCAGAAGGCAACTGCAAACATAAATTTTAAATGCTTTTTGGAAGGAGTTGAGAATAAAAACATTTACATAATTTCTTAGAAACCCTGGCTTTTTATTGCTGCACTTCAATATTCCCTTCAGGCAAAGGAGCAGCTACTTCAAAGATTTATTTGATAATGGAATGTTTGATTTCTTTGTTTTCCTTTCCAATGTGGAAAGGTCTATTGTTTTCACTCTATAGCAACATGCTATATTTTAACATTTGAATTGGCTCTCTACTGATAATAAAAATGGTTCTCTTTTGGCAAATTAAACACACCAATGCTAGCAATGAGTATATATATTATAAATATACTATATTGTTACAAAAATGGTCCATACATGTTTCAGTGATCTTTGATAACAGAACTGCTACTTCACAAATAATGTAACTAGTGACTAATATCAAATGTCTAAAACTCCCACTTACCTGCCTATCCACTTCTGGGAGCAAAAGCAGGAGGTATTGTTGAAAATGCTGAGGTAAGGAAGCAAATGTATGTTTATTTATTAATGCCCTCAAGTTAGTGTTGACAAGAATAGATCCTGGGGTTTCTATGTCAATGTCCTCAGCTTTGGTCCATTTCAAGTGTCCTGTGATAAACAAGCAAGAGATTAATTCACTGTAGGCTTGGGAAAACACGCAAATATACATACACATATATGTACACATCAAACATATTCAATAATGTGTTTAATTCTGTTGCTTTTGAAAGTGACATTTCAGAAGGAACTCTCCAAAGTTTATGTTTTTGTCTTGTCTTACTCGTCTTTTATTTTCATAATGTATACTTTACTCAATATTGTCTGTGTATTTTAGTCAAAGTAGACCAGGTCTAGATGAAGAAGTATTTTAATTTCGGTTTTCCAATTAATCAGAATTGTAAAAAGCTTTGGGAGCATAATGACAGCAACTATAATTATAGATTCTATAAGACCTTAGATCAATAATAACAATAATAACAGTGCTGTTAATTTTAAAAGCGATATTGACAGCTAGCTGAGAGCTGTGTGATTCTCTATATTTTAGGCAGAGCACTGAGCACTGGATTATTTCAAAAGATTCCTATTCGGAGTATTTTGAGAATATAATTTAAAAAGCAATCCTTTATAAAAAAACATTAGTTTCAAGGTCTAAAATACCAATACACTTTGAAGGATAATTCTACGAGTCAAGGTACACTGACCTCCAACAGAAGGTTATGTGTAGAGTGTACAACTCAAAATTATGACATAAGAAAATAATCCACTCTAACAAACAGACAACTGAGCATCATACAGAAGAATTGCCACTTTCAGTTACCTGAGTTAAGAGAACATCCTGAATGTGAGTTGTTTTAATAGAGTATGTTTTAAATCAAGGGTCAGCAAATTGTGGCCCATGAACTATATTCAGTCCAATTTTTGTTCTGGTAAATAAAGTTTTACTGGAACACAGTAAATGTCCGATTTTTAGCTACTGCCTAGGTCTGCCTTTGCACCACAATGCAGAGTTGAATAGTTGTGCCAGAAATCAAATGACCTATATTCACTCCCCAGCCCTTGGCAGAAAAAATTGCCAACTCTTGTTTTAAATAAAGAGAGTCAGGGATCCCTGGGTGGCGCAGCGGTTTGGCGCCTGCCTTTGGCCCAGGGCGCGATCCTGGAGACCCGGGATCGAATCCCACATCGGGCTCCCGGTGCATGGAGCCTGCTTCTCCCTCTGCCTGTGTCTCTGCCTCTCTCTCTCTCTCTCTCTCTCTCTCTGTGACTATCATAAATAAATAAAAATTTTAAAAAAAAATTTTAAATAAAGAGAGTCAAAATACAGAATGAAAGCCATTTATTAACAAACAGGGAACCGTGATGAAAGAATAGGCAACTTTGAAACAGAACTAGACAGAACACTTAGAAATGAAAATTTAGTTTTTAAACTAAAAAAGTAATGGACACAGCAGAGGAAAGAATTCCAAACAAAATACAGAGCTGATAAAAATATCTACAATGCAGCATAAAAAATGAGACAAAAAACAGGATAGTGAAGAAATACAGAGAAGGGTATAAGCAATCAGAATGAACATCTATAGAAGACTCAAAAACAGTAGATGGAGGACAGGCAATATTTGCGGAGCTAAGGGCTCACATTTTTAGAACTTTTCTGAAAAAAAAATTATGAGTTCTCAGATAAAGCAATACACCAAATCTCAAGAAGGACAAGTTTTTGTCTGATGTGCTGAAATTAAAAACATCAAAAATAAGAAGAGTATCTTATAACAATCTTTAAGAAAAATAGATTATATCCAAAGGGGTGATAATAAGACACAGATATTTTATCAATGAATAACAAGTTGCACTAAAATATCTTCAAAGGATCAAGAGAATATAAGCATCAATCTAGATGATGGCAAGATATAAGAACATTTTTAGGATCAGGCCACTAGGATGGCTCAGTCAAGTACACATCTGACTCAATTTCACCTCAGATCATGATCTCAGGGTCCTAGGATTGAACCCCTAGTCTGGCTACAAAATCAAAAGGGAATATATTTGAGATTCTCTCTCTCCGCCCTTCTTTGCCTCTCCCCTACTCCTGCTCACTTTCTTTCTCTGTCAAATAAATAAATAAATAAAATCTTTTTAAAAAACCAAAACAAATATTTTCAGGATCTAAAATGGGAGCTCTATCCTTTAAAGAATGCTCCTAAAATAATCACTAGTAGATATTCTCATCAAATGGAGAAATTAAATGAAAGAAGAAATGAATGGGTTGCAGAAGCTATGGTCAACTGAAAGACTAATAGATCAGAGGAGCTCCAAGTATATATTAAATGTGAAAAATAATACCAAGAACTAGTGAGAGTTATATAAAGGAAATAAAAAAGTTAAATAAAAAGAAAATAAAATGGAAAATAACTGCATGTATGATAAGACAGCATGACCGAAATGCCAGCACTAACAAACCCTGGCCTGATTTGGGAAGGAAAGAGATGTAGACTAGTTCTTTACTTGGTGAAAGCTCTAGAGGTGACCACTAGAGGCAATGAGAAAGAGTAATAACTCCTAAAAGAATACCTGGGGAAAAAATCTCAATGAATCAAATGGAAAGTATAAAAGCAGGAGGAGGGATCCCTGGGTGGCGCAGCGGTTTGGCGCCTGCCTTTGGCCTAGGGCGTGATCCTGGAGACCCGGGATCGAATCCCACATCGGGCTCCCAGTGCATGGAGCCTGCTTCTCCCTCTGCCTGTGTCTCTGCCTCTCTCTCTCTCTCTCTGTGTGTGACTATCATAAATAAAAAAATAAAAATAAAAATAAAAAAAATAAAAGCAGGAGGAAAAAACTCAAAATTAAGTTCAAGAAAATCAAAATACAGATTTTCATTCTAGATTTTTAAATTTTTTATTGAAGTTTGATTTGCCAACATATATTATAGTATAACACCCAGGGCTCATCCCATCATTCTAGATTTAAAAAGCAATACAATCCAGCTATATGCTGCTTATAAGAAAAAAAAAACTTAAAAATCATAACGAATACATGAAAATGAAAGACATACCAGGTTGAGACTCAAGCAACAAAATAGTACAACAATATTAACATCAGACAACATAAGTAAAGGTAGAAAATCTTATTGGGGGTTAGAAGGATCATTAAGTGTAAAAGGAATAATTCACTGAGAAGATATAATGACCTTAAATCTGCAAGCACTTAAGCACTCTCTTAACTAAAAAGAGAATGTGACATTATACAATGCTAGTGGGAAGTCTTAACATCTTATGCCAGAAACTGAGACATCAGACCAAAAAAAAAAACATCTGTCTTAATAAGAGAAGTTTAACAATTCAATAATCAATGTTGACCAATGAATTTAACATAGGGCACTGCACTAAGCCATTAGAGAAACCAGTGTTTCATCATTACTCAGGGAACAGTAAAACAAAAACCTGACCAGTGAGTCACTACAAATGCATTTAATTAGGTAGTTATAACACAAACACAGCAACTCTCCAATTCTCCCATACTCATTATATATTTGGACACTCAGAAGCATTCTTCTAAGTATTTCATACATTAAAAAAATTAATGAAAATTAGAAAATACTTGGATTCTAAATGACAATGCCAAAATTTGTGAAATGTAACTCAGTTTAAAAGGCAAATTGTATCTATTACAGATTAGAAAAAATATTGAAAATTCAAGGTTAAGTGTATGAATCAAGAAGTTAATAAATGAACTAGAAAAATTTGAGAAGGAAGGATTACAAAAATAAAAGTATATAGTCCTAAAACAGAAAAGAAGGACAATGAAGACCATCAACACCAGGAAAAGGGGTTTTGTTTTTATATTAGACTAATAAAATAGATATACCTCTGGTAAGACACGGTAAAAAGAGGAATGAAAGGTAGGAACATAATTCTAGATATAGTATACAAGACACATATAATTGATTGAATCAATTGAAAATTGATTTTGAGCTGTGTAATATGATCCTATGACTACTGAATATCTCTGAAGACCAACAATTTTTAAGTTATAAATATTATTAAATTTAATTTAAAATTAATTTAAAATAGAAAACCTGAATAGATTTGCAAAACTTTTGAAAATAGGCAACCTCCTCTACCCCACATACAGAAATATATATTATAAATATACATATTATAAATATAATATAAAGATGAGTTTCACCAATCCATTAAGGAACTCTCCCACCATTTCATTTTGTAAATATTCCAGAGAAAAGGTTTATAAAGAAAGATTTTCAATTCACTTTATGAAGTTAATATAATCTTTATTCCAAAATAAGAACAGTATAAGAGGAAAAAAAGATCAACCAATATGACAAAAAAAAAAAAAGTACAAAAGTTGTATCATTTAGAAAAAAATCTAAAGCAAATTTAACAAATTCTAACATTTGTTTAGTCAAGGAGCTAGGTATATAGGTGTCTGCTTTATTAGCATCTGTATTTTTCAATATTTTTAAAGTATTTCACAACTAAAAACAAAAGACCACAAGGAGAGAAGAATTAGGGAGAAGCTTTTTTTCTTAGCAGTGGAGGCATAGGCGAAACCTAGAGACAGAAATGTTTAGGCACATAGGAAAGGAGTCCGCTTAATTGTCATTTATGACCTAAATAATCTCATATGAAGAAGTTGAGGTCATTTACTGAGAGTGATTCTGACTGGGGAGGAGTGTTGGGGAAATGAGAAAATTCTAAGACTTTGAAACATGTTATAAGCAAAGCAAAAAGCAGGACTTATGCTATTGGTTACTATTTAGAATGGTTCAAAATCTTTAAGAATAACATTGATAAAAGAAGATTCAGAGAGGTACATAAGCTTTAATGACATATCTAAAGGAAGATCTATTTCAAACATGTCTAAATAAGCAAGAACATGTTCCATAATTTTGGAACAAAGAGCAGATGAACTTATTGCTAAATGTGTAGCCACACAGGATGTTTAATCCCATTTTAATTATCTTTACACACTTATTCTTAATTGGCTTAAGAACAATCCAATTATATCTGATTGTCTTATCTCATTAGAACTGGTACCTCATCTCCCTACAGCATTCAGAGGAAGAAAAATATGTCATTTTAGTGTCTAATTCCTGGACAGCAGGAGAATAAAGTAGCTGAATTCCAGAGAAGGAAGGAAGGGAAGCATCAGTTGTCAAATTGCCACAATAAGGGTCTATGCCATACAAGAAGACACTAAGCTGACCCCATGATAAAAACCATGGGGAATATATCCAATCAGGGTCAGGGAAATTCTCTATTACTTTGACCAAAGGGAGTTCAGAGACCACCAATCTGAGTAAAGGCTGCAGCCTCTTGGTCAATGGGTAGTCTGTAGGCTTAAACACTCCTATTTCCCAGAAAGGAACACGGAGGATTTATGCATAAAATGCACAAACACAGAGACACAGACATAACACTCACCCAAAGGGAAGGAGCCCAAGCAAGAGGCAAGACTACGGTCTTTTGTTACAAGAGGAACTATCCAAAGAAATACAGAAAGACTTCAAAATGAAAAAATTCTTCATTGTCTCAATTAGAGAGGAATGATTCTAAAAGAGCTCAGAGAAAAACAGGCTTTCAAAGATTCCATCTAAGGGGAAAAAATTTATCATAGGACAAAAGCAAATCATTCACAACGTGATTCAACATAGCCTTCACAAATGAAGTAACTGTATAATGAATCTATTGGGTAGCACCGAATCCTTTAAAATATAGTACTGAGGTTAAAGAACTATGAGATTATGGTTACAAAACAACATAAATGTTAGCAACCTTGATGTTTAAAAATAATAAAATTAACAAAAACATGGAGTTCGGAGGGACTGTAAGTCTAATTATTCATCCATCCTTTACAATATTCTGTCTAAAGTTGTAATGAGTAATCAAAAAAAATCACTATTTCAGTTTTTCACATTTTAATACCTTTGGACAGAACTTTTAGATATGAATATATCTCATGGCAGTGTTCAGCAATTCTGTTTTTTTTTTTTTGTTTTACTTCTGTTCTTTTTTATTATTCAGTTAAAATTAAACTTAGTACTCTTAATTAAAATGGTTAATACAGTTTTTTTCCTAAAATGATCTCTGGCTGTAGACATACAATAAGAGATATCAAATCACTTTCTTCCACCAGGTGAGGATAAGAGAAGTCTGATTCAGAAGAAGGCCTTCTTCCCCTGACCCTGCTGGCACCCTGATCTCAGGAGGACTCTATGCTTGCCTCATACCTCCAACATGGCTAGATAAATGCTGGATCATTTTGAACACCTAAGAAATCCATCTGAGGACCTACAGAACAAGTTGCACAGTTGGAGGGAGAGAAGAGGCCATACTGTGGAGATGGGATTTGGGAGAGAAAGGGATCATGGGAGAAAGTCCTCACTGCAGAGAGAGGAGAGGGAGAGAGTCCGAGTCAGTGAGCAGTGCACAGGGGGTCGCACAAGGAAAACTTGTCCCCAAAGCCACTGACTGGGAAAAAAAAGGGGGACTGATTATATTGAGTGGTGACAACCAGTGGAGCTCAAAGACTGGAGTTTTAGAGTTCCACAGTATAGCTGATGTGGAGTCTGGGTGGATGCAGCCCGGTGCTCCTGTGGAGAAGGAGGGCAGAGGCCAGGGAGTAGATGGCGCAATCCGAGAAATCCTCTGGGATACACTGGGAGAGACTTTTCCCAGATGTGGTGCATCTGGAAGAGGTGGCTCTGTTTCTCAGGGAACAAGAGTCAGCAGGTGCCACTGCACTGTCCTATTCATTAGCAAAGGCCCAGAGACATCTCCTGGGAGCACTTAATCTGAACTTACTCTTTCTGCTGCACTTTACTCTGAATTTCAAGCTTCTGTGTATTAGTGCAACTGCACTTCTGGGACAAAATGGCCCCAGTCCCAGTACACCTAGACCTTCCCCCAGAGGACCAGTCAGGGTCCATGCTGCATTGGGTCCCCAAAGTTTGGAGTTTTGTAATAGCCGGTGTGCCTGAGATAAACATGCATGCACTGTGCTGCCAGGGGAGCAGACAGCCCAGACATAGATGGGGCAAAGGCAGAAATCTGAGGGATGCCTGGGGCATGAGTGGAGACTATGTGCTCTTCTGTGAAGGCTTCCTGGACAGCAGCAAGTGTCCCTCTCTCAGAACAAGGGAGAGGGCTGATGCCATTCTACTCATGCCTGTCAGCATAGATGGACTTTAGTGAGCACACAGCACTGATAGTTGAGGCTTAGCCACCTACAGCAAGCCCCCTCACATTGCACTCTGCAGGTCCTTCTTTACTAGGGCAAGTCTAAGAGCCAGACAGCAGGCTGTCTGGCTTCTTAGGAAGGCTTAGGAAGGCTTCTCCCCCAGAAGACCAACACAATCCCTATCCCTCCCAAAGCACCAAGTATACCAACCACAGGAGAGCTGCAGCTCTAGTGGAAATAGGATCAGGCCTCTTTTAACAAGCAGACCCAGAGCATACCTAGGTATAAAATTTGCCACACTCTGGCCAAGGTCCAAACACTTCTCACTGCAAGCAAATAGAAATTCTGCAGAGGACTGACCTGAGAGAAAGAGCAGCCAAAACACAGCAGCAGAATGTATACAATATCCACCAGAAATACTTGCTCAGGTGCTAGACCCTGGACATTATATGACCTCTTCTTAATAAAGCCATTGCTCTCAGGAGCAGGAAACAACAGTTTTCCTTACACAGAGAAAAAGACAGAGACCTGGACAAAATGTTAAGATGGAGGAATTCATCTCAAACAAAAGAACAAGAAAAGGTCACAGCCAGAGATCTAATTGAAACAGATATAAGTAATATGCCTGAACCAGAGTTTAAAACAAAAATCCTAAAGATGCTAGTTGGGTTTGAGAAAAACACAGAAGACACCAGGGAGTCCCTTACCACAGAGCTAAAACACCAAAAAACTAGTCAGGCAAAAGAAAAAAAAAACAACAACAACAACAAACTATAACTGAGATGTGAAATTGACTGGACATAATGACTACAACAATAGAAGAAACAGAGGAACAAATAAGTGACACAGAAGAAAAAATTATGGAAAATAAGCTGAAAAGAAGAGGGAAAGAAAAATACTAGATCATGAATGTAGGCTAGGCACTTAGTGACTCCATAAAGCATAACATTAGCATCATAGGAGTTTGAGAAGAAGAAGAGAGGGGAGAAGGGGCAGAAAGTTTTTTGAGCAAATTATAACTGAAAACTTCCCTATACTGGGGAAGGAAACAGACATCCAATTCCAAGAGGCACAGAGAACTCCCATCAAAATTAACAAAAAGAGGGTAACACCCAAGATATATCATAGTAAAATTTGCAAAATATATAAAGAAAACATCCTAAAAGCAACAAGGGAAATAAATCCCTAACTTAAAAAGGAGGACAGATAAGGTTTCCAGCAGACCACTCCTCAGAAATATCGCAGGCCAGAAGAGAATGGCATAATTTAATCAATAAGTTGAATGAGGAAAAATATGCAGCCAAGAATACTTTATCTGGCAGGGCTGTCATTAGAATAGAATGAAAGATAAAGAATTTCCCAGACATTAAAGAAAAAAAAAAAAACCTCAAGGAGTTCATGACCACTAAACCAGTTCTGCAAGAACTATTAAAGGGAACTCTGAGAGGGAAAGAAAGATCAAAAGTAACAAAGACTAGGAAGGGGGGCTGGCTCAGTCAGTTAAACACCTGCCTTCAGCTCAGATTATGATCTCAGGGACTTGGGATCCAGCCCCACAACGGGCTCCCTGTGTAGCAAGGAGTCTGTTTCTCCTTCTCTCCAATCATGCCCTCTTTGTCTTGCCGCTTGGAATTGGATCTCTGTTTCCTTCCCCAATATAGGGAAGTTTTCAGCTATAATTTGCTCAAATAAACTTTCTGCCCCTTTTCCTCTCTCTCTCTTCTGGGGCTCCTATGATATGAAGCTTATGCTTTATGGAGTCACTAAAGTACCCTAAGAATCTCCAGAAACAATGACTTAACAGGTAATACAATGGGACTAAGCTCATATCTATCAATAATCATTCAGAATGTCAGTGGACTGAATGCTTCAATCAGAGACATAGGGTATCAGAACAGATTAAAAAAAAAAAAAGAACCTTCCATATGCTGCCTACAAGAGACTCATTTTAGACTTACAGATACCTGCAGATGGAGAGTGAAAGGACAGAGAACCATTTATCATGCTAAGGGCCATCAAAGAAAATCAGAGTAGCCATACTTATATCAGACAAACTAGATTTTAAATCAAAGACTGAAATAAGAGGTGAGAAGGGCACTAAATCATAATAAAGGGATCAATCTAACAAGAATATCTAAAAATTATGAATATTTATGCCCCAACTTGAGAGCACCTAAATATATAAATCAATTAATAACAAACATAAAGAAACTCATTGATATTAATACAATAATAGCAAGGGACTTTAACAGCCTACTTAATAGTACTGGACAGATAATCTAAGTAGAAAATCAAGAAGAAAACAATGGTTTTGAATGACATACCAGACCAGATGGACTTCACATATATATTTAGAACATTTCATCCTAAAAAAGCAAACTATACATTCTTTTCGAGTTCACATGGGACATTCTTCAGAACAGATCACACACTGAGTCACAAATCACATACAAAAAAGACTGAGATCATACCATGCATGTTTCCTGACCAAATGCTAGGAAACTTGAAGTCAAATACAAGAAAAAAAATTGGAAATACCACAAATACATGGAAGCTAAAGAACATCCTACTAAAGAATGAATGGGTTTTCAGGATATTAAAGAAGAAATGAAAAAAATACACGGAAACAACTGAAAATGAAAGCACAATGATCTAAAACCTTTGGGATGCAGGAAAAGTGGTCCTAAGAGGGAACTATAAGAAATGCAGGACTACCTCAAGAAGGAAGAAAAGTCTCAAATACACAAACTAACCTTACACCTAAGGGAGTTAGAAAAAGAACAGCCAATGAAGCTGAAAGCCAGCAGAAGAAGAATAAAGATTAGAGCAGAAATAAATGATATAGAAACATCAACAACAACAACAACAACAAAAGTAGAACAGATCAATGAAACTAGTAGCTGGTTTTTGGAAGAATTAATAAAATAAACTCCTAGCCAGACTTATCAAAAAGAAAAGAGAAAGGACCCAAATAAATAAAATCACAAACTGAAGAGAGAGATCACAACCAATACCACAAAAACAGTTATAATAGGGTATTATGAAAATTTATATGCTAAGATATTGGGCAATCTGGAAGAAATAAATTCCTAGAAACATAACTACCAAAAATGAAACAAAAAGAAATAGAAAATTTGATCAGATCCATACCAGCAAAGGAATTGAATCAATAATCAAAAATCTCCCAACAAATAAAAGTCCAGAGCCAGAAGAGTTAATACCTATTCTTCTCAAACTATTCTAAAAAAATAAAAAAGAAACTGAAAGAAAACTTCCAAACTTAATACATGAGCTACCATTACCTTGATTCCCAAACAGACAAAGATCCCATTAAAAAGGAGAATTACAGCCCAATTCCCTGATGAACATGGATGCAAAAATTCTCAACAATATACTAGCAAATTGAATTCAACAGTATATTAAAACAATTATTCACCAAGATCAAGTGGGATTTATTCCTGGGCTGCTGGGGTGGTTCAATATTTGCAAATCAATCCACACGATACACCACATTAATAAAACAAAGGATATGAACCATATGATCCTCTCAGTAGATGCAGATGAAGCATTTGACAAAGTGCAGCACCCATTCTTGATATAAACCCTCACCAAAGTAGGAACGATAAACCTCATCATCATAAAGGCCATATATGAAAGACCCACAGCTAATATCATCTTCAATGGGGAAAAACAGTTTTTCCTCTTTGGTCAGGAAAAAGATATGGATGTCTGCTCTCACCATTGTTATTTAACGTAGTACTGGAAGGGGATGCCTGGGTGGCTTGGCGGTTGAATATCTGCCTTTGGCTCAGGGTGTGATCCCATGGTCTCGGGCTGAGTCCCAGGATGGAGTCTCACATCAGGCTCCCTGCATGGAGCCTGCTTCTCCCTCTGCCTGTGTCTCTGCCTTTCTCTCTGTGTCGCTCATGAATAAATAAAGTCTTAAAAAAAAAAAAAAAACCCACAACATAGTACTGGAAGTCCTAGCCTCAGCAATCAGACAACACAAAGAAATAAAAGGCATCCAAATTGTCAAGGAAAAAGCCACACTTTCACTACTCACACACAACACATGATCTATGTAGAAAACCTTAAAGACTCCACCGTGGAGTCCCTGGGTGGCTCAGCTGGTTGGTTAAGCATCTGCCTTTAGCTCACATCATGATCTCAGGGTCCTGGGATTGAGACATGAGTTAGGACCCCTGCTCAGCAGGAAGTCTGCCTGTCCCACTGCCCTTCCCTCTGTTCATGCTCTCTCTCAAATAAATAAATAAATTTAAGATTTAAATAAAATCTTAAAAAAAAAAAAAAGACTCTACCAAAATTGCTAGAACTGATACATGAATTCAGTAAAGTCACAGGATACAAAATCAACATATAGAGATCTGTGGAATTTCTATACACCAATAATGAAGCAAAAAAAGAAATTAAGGAATCAATCCCATTTACAACTGCACCCAAAACAATAAGATATCTAGGAATAAACCTAAACAAAAAGGTAAAAGATCTGTTAAGTGTTCCATAGAAACTAAGTATTCTATAACACGTATGAAAGAAATTGAGCACAACACAAATACAAGGAAAAACATTCCATTGCTGATGGATTAGAAGAAAAAATATTGTTAAAATGTCTATACTATACAAAGCAATCTACAAATTTAGTGCAATTCCCATCAAAATACCACCAGCATTTTTCAGAGTTAGAATAAACAATCCTAAAATTTGTATGAAGCCACAAAAGACCCTGAATATAGCCAAAGCAATTTTGAAAAAGAAAAGTGAAGCTGGAGGGCATCAAAATTCCAGACTTCAAGCTATATTACATAGCTATAGTTGATCAAATCAGTAAGATACCAGCACAAAAACTGACATGCAGATCAATGGAACAGAATAGAAAACCCAGAAACAGACCCATAACTATATGGTCAACTAATGTTCTCAAAGCAGGAGAGAATATCCAAAGGAAAAAAAGACAGTTTCTTCAACAAATGGGCTTGGGAAAGCTGGACAGCAACATGCAGAAGAATGAAACTGGACCACTTTCTATACCACACACGAAAATAACTTTGAAATGGATGATCTAAATGTGATACAGTATACCATCTCACATCCTAGAGGAGAACACAGGGCAGCAACCCTTTTGACATTGGCTGTAGCTGATGGGGAACCCTCTTATACTGTTGGTGGAGATGCAAATTGGTGCAGGCACTCTGGAAAACAGTATAGCGGTTCCTCAAAAAGTTAAAAATGGAACTACCCTATAACCCAGCAATTGCACTAGTAAGTATTTACCCAAAGGATAAAAAAATACTGATTCAAAGGGGTACATGCACCCAATGTTTACAGCAGCATTATCAACAAGAGCCAAAATATGGAGAGAGCCCAAATGTCCACTGACTGATGAATGGATATAGAGGTGGTGTGTCTGCATATATATATGTATACACACATATACACAACAGATTATAACGCAGCCATCAAAAATAATAAAAATCTTGCCATTTCAATGATGTGAATGAAGCAGAGTGTATTATGTTAAGCAAAATAATTTAGTCAGTGGAAGACAAATATCATATGATTTCACTCATATGTCAAATTTATTAAACAAAAAAGATGAACATGGGAAAAGAAAAACAAAGAGAGACAAAGGGGGAGGCAAACCACCAAAGAAACTCTTACTTATAGAGAACAAACTGAGGGTTGCTGGAGGGGAGGTGGATGGGGTGATGAGCTAGAATGGGAGATATGCATTAAGAAAGGCACTTGTGGTGAGCACTGGGTGTTACATATATGTGATTTTAAAAAACAAAGATGTCCCCTAACAAAATACCATGGACTTTCTTCAGAGAGTTAGAACACATTATTTTAAGATTTGTGTGGAATCAGAAAAGACCCCGAATAGCCAGGGGAATTTTAAAAAAGAAAACCACATCTGGGGGCATCACAATGCCAGATTTCAGGTTGTACTACAAAGCTGTGGTCATCAAGACAATGTGGTACTGGCACAAAAACAGACACATAGATCAATGGAACAGAATAGAGAACCCAGAAGTGGACCCTGAACTTTATGGGCAACTAATATTCGATAAAGGAGGAAAGACTATCCATTGGAAGAAAGACAGTCTCTTCAATAAATGGTGCTGGGAAAATTGGACATCCACATGCAGAAGAATGAAACTAGACCACTCTCTTTCACCAGACACAAAGATAAACTCAAAATGGATGAAAGATCTAAATGTGAGACAAGATTCCATCAAAGTCCTAGAGGAGAACACAGGGAACACCCTTTTTGAACTCAGCCACAGTAACTACTTCTTGCAAGATACATCCACGAAGGCAAAAGAAACAAAAGCAAAAATGAACTATTTGGACTTCATCAAAATAAGAAGCTTTTGCACAGCAAAGGATACAGTCAACAAAACTCAAAGACAACCTACAGAATGGGAGAAGATATTTGCAAATGACGTATCAGATAAAGGGCTAGTTTCCAAGATCTATAAAGAACTTCTTAAACTCAACACCAAAGAAACAAACAATCCAATCATGAAATGGGCAAAAGACATGAACAGAAATCTCACAGAGGAAGACATAGACATGGCCAACATGCATATGAGAAAATGCTCTGCATCACTGGCCATCAGGGAAATACAAATCAAAACCACAATGAGATACCACCTCACACCAGTGAGAATGGGGAACATTAACAAGGCAGGAAACCACAAATGTTGGAGAGGATGCGGAGAAAAGGGAACCCTCTTACACTGTTGGTGGGAATGTGAACTGGTGCAGCCACTCTGGAAAATTGTGTGGAGGTTCCTCAAAGAGTTAAAAATAAACCTGCCCTACGACCCAGCAATTGCACTACTGGGGATTTACCACAAAGATACAGATGCAATGAAACGCTGGGACACCTGCACCCCGATGTTTATAGCAGCAATGTCCACAATAGCCAAACTGTGGAAGGAGCCTCGGTGTCCATCGAAAGATGAATGGATAAAGAAGATGTGGTTTACGTATACAATGGAATATTACTCAGCCATTAGAAACGACAAATACCCACCATTTGCTTCAACGTGGATGGAACTGGAGGGTATTATGCTGAGTGAAGTAAGTCAATCGGAGAAGGACAGACATTATATGGTCTCATTCATTTGGGGAATATAAATAATAGTGAAAGGGAATAGAAGGGACAAGAGAAGAAATGTGTGGGAAATATCAGAAAGGGAGACAGAACATAAAGACTCCTAACTCTGGGAAACGAACCAGGGGTGGTGGAAGGGGAGGAGGGCGGGGGGTGGGGGTGACTGGGTGACGGGCACTGAGGGGGGAACTTGATGCGATGAGCACTGGATGTTATTGTATATGTTGGTAAATTGAACACCAATAAAAAATAAATTTATTTAAAAAAATAAAAAATAAAAATAATAAATAAATAAAAAACAAAGATGTCAAATCATGTCTATACAACACTGGGAAAATCATTTTAGGTGACAGGATTCAGGGATACTATTCAAATTTTATTTTAATTTTCCTGCATTAATTTATTTTAAAAGTATGCAACATTTTATGAAACCAGCAAAGTTGTAATTCTTCACTACAAAAAGATGAAATCAAATGAAATACACTGGAATGAATGTTAGGGAAAAATGTGAGAAATTAATACAAAACAAATGGTAAGAGAGTATCATTAAACATTTTTAAAAATGTTTACAACCCCTTCTCTAAGCTCCCTGAAGACCAGGAGATGATAATATACCAGGGTTAGCTCAGAAAGCTCCATAGGGGAGGTTTTAAATGAGTTCCATCTTTTGCTAAGGCCAGGAGAAAGGCTATGAAACAACTGATGAGGCTAGAAAACATGTAGCTCAAAGCCTATTTTCAGCCATCACCAACCTTTCATCTCCACCAGCTGCAGTTTCAACTGTCTGATTAATATTTACTGTGATACTATTTTGCAAGACCTTTGACAATAAAAGAACCCAGTAGATATTGTTAGCATTTGTTTGTATGTATATCAGAATAGTGTTTTCCACTATGTGTGATGCAAAAATGGGTGAGAGACCAAGATTTTGTTGGTTTTTTATTTTAACATCATTAGAGAAGTGGTCTTTAGACTCATTATTTTATTTAATTACACTCAGTCACTATGTTACTATGTCTATTCAATCACAGGGCTACTCCGAGAAATATTTTCAGAATTTTCATACATAACCTTGGTCGAGAACAACCAAACAGAACAAAATAAAACAAAAAAAGAAACCTATGTCAGAAGTAATGGGCTCCCATGCTAAATTACACATTTCTCAAAAAAGGTTTAAGATTACCATCAGAAAAACTGGAATGACTGAGGATATTAAAGTTCAATAATTTTTTATAAAAGATTTATTTATTTGAGAGAGAGAGAAAGTGGGGAGAGGAGCAGAGGGAGAGAATCTTTAAGCAGACTTCTCACTGAGTGTGGAGCCTGATGCAGGGCTCGATCTCACAACCCTGAGATAGTGACCTGAACTGAGACCAAGAGACAGATGCTCAACCAAGTGAGCCACCCAGGCACCCCTCAGTAATTTTTTTATTGTGTGTTCCTCACCCTCTCCAGGGAAGCTGGCGTATAAAGGGACCTGAGGGAGGTCTATGGCACTTTCTTACTCAAGTGTCCTCAGGGAAGCACACCAGGCTCCGTTGTGCCCTGGGCTATAAACATGAGATTCCAAGACCCAAGTGAAATCTATACCTGAATAGGGTCATTATCCTGCAATTTGATTAAGTATTTGCCAGAGACCAAAAGGAAGCACTCGAGGGATTAGGAGGATTTTTATATCTGGTTAGGGGAATCTCACAATAAGGATGACAATTTATTTTTATTTATTTATTTATTTGTTTGTTTATTTATTTATTTTTTATTTATTTATTTATGATAGTCGGGGGGGGGCAAAGACACAGGCAGAGGGAGAAGCAAAAAAAAAAAAAAAAAAAGAGGGAGAAGCAGGCTCCATGCACCGGGAGCCCGACGTGGGACTTGATCCCGGGTCTCCAGGATCGCGCCCTGGGCCAAAGGCAGGCGCTAAACCGCTGCGCCACCCAGGGATCCCAAGGATGACAATTTAGACTTACACCCTAACCTCTGACTTTGACTAGATTTAGTTTGAGAGTTACCAATTTAAGTTAGAAAAGACTGACACCATTTGTTTTAATTCAGAATGGTTTCAACAGGTTAGGAGTTATATACAATTACCTCTACCTAGAAGAAAGTAAAGATGGCTCAAACCACATTTCTGAAACTGTATGAATTAGCTGTCTAACCCTGATGGGGAAGGCACAAGGAAGAAACAGCTCTCCCTGTCTGGCTGGCTACTGGATGTTGGTTGGTTCATCTTTCTTTGCACTGTATTTGTAGCTATAAAAGAATGACCTTCCCCAGGGGCATAGGATCATTTTTATGCAAGGGTATGTAAGCCTGCTGAAACCTATAGGATACCATCCAAACTTACTACCCCTTCAGCTACTTATAAATAATTCATACCAAAATTATCCAGCACCTACTAAGTGAGAAGGATATAATTGGTGTGGTGAGGACCTCAAAGATAGACAGGAAGGTCACTATGTCCAAGGGAATAACAACTTAATGGCAAAGAGAGGAAAAGCAAAATATAAATAAATATGCCTTAAGGAATATTAAATACTATCCCAAAGCTAAAATGCTTCACAGCATTGAGATTCTTTTACTCTGTAAGATCCCTAAGGTCATAGAACATAAAAACATTACTTTCTAGAAGAAACATGGGGTATTGTCTAGAAATAGTTATGTTTAAGGCTCTTCCTTTCATTTCATCCTTATCTTTTTTTCACTTTTTATTTTACAGTGCTGGGCGTATATGGGAGGCTTCCTAAACACTGCTCACTTCATTTGCACAGAATGCAGTTGCTTGCTGGTTAGTCATCAGTCCCATTTCCTTCCCAGTAATCACCTTCAGCTTATCTTTGGCAGTTTTTTACATTAACTGACTTATTTTAAGTCCCACCTTCTTCCTCCATCTGCCTGATTTTATAGGATCAGCCAGGAAATCTTAGAGTTGCTAGCCCCCCCTTCCATGTGTAACTAGTAAACCTGGATTTTAACACTGGCAGATTCATCATGTCAGAGGGCCCTGTTGCTCTTCCATGGTGCCTGCAGGTCCATAGTATGGGCTAGATGGTTCAATATCCAAATGCCCAGGATAATGGTGTAGACTTTGGAGCTAGCTACTCCTCAGCTTGTATCTTAGCCATGTCATTTATGGGGGAACCTCTTTAAATGGGCCTCAGTTTCTTCAGCTGAAAAATGGAAATAATTCTACTGTACATAATTGAAGGCAGTACTAAACAAGATAACTTATTAAGAGATACCTAGACTATTACGTTAAATACAAGCACTGAATATGATTTCACTTCTACATCTCTTCATTAAGGTAGCTTCACTATTCTATTACTTTGCAGTCTTTAAAAAAAAAAGCAGCTTAAAATGAACACAGTGGTCTCCTTTATCAACTTTTTAAATTGCTAACAAGTCAGCTGAAATACTCTGACAATACAATTTTTAAAATGTAAGACATTCATTGCCATGCAGGGCTTCTAGGTAACAATAGTTAGAAAGCAAGAGCTCCTGAGTAAAACCTGAATACCTGACAAGATCCTGATAACATACTACACACCTTTTTTGACTTCCAATCCTGAAGTTAGCTCAGTAATTAAATAGGGAGGGCCCTATGCCTTGAATTTTTTTAGATGCATGATATGCCATTGACTTTACGGAAGTTGGTAGCAGGCCATTTTTAACCGAATGTCACTAATTTTTAAATAACTTAGGATATCAGAGGACCTGGGTGGCTCAGTGGGTTAAGCATCGGCCTTCAGCTCAGATCATGATCCCAAGGTCCTGGGATAGAGCCCAGCATGGAGCTCCCCGCTCAGTGGGGAGTCTGCTTCTCCTCTCCCTTCTCCTGCTTGCTCTCTCTCTCTCTCAAGTGGATAAATAAAATCTTTAAACAATAAATACATTATTTATGATATCACAACATGGCATTTTTTTAGTACATTTTTTAATACATTCTTTACATATCACTCTCCCGTGGTAGTTTTCTATTTTAGAAGCTACTCCTATTAAAGTACATACTTTACAACCCTCAAAAGACTAGGAAAAAAACACAATAATACATATTAAGTGAGGATATAAACACACATTCACACATTTTGGGCTACACAAAAATTATAAAATTATTTAGCTTTGGAAATAATGCAAAAGAGGTAATTATCTATATGCCAAGAATGTAAACCAAAAATAAACTCTGTTTAACTAAAGAGATCTTATCTAAGGATTATATAAATCTTATTCAAAGACTTTTTATTGAAAGCATGCTCCCAGGATTTGGCAAAATTCCTGGTATAAAATAAGCAATCAGTAAACCTTTATATATATGTGTGTGTGTGTGTGTGTGTGTGTGTGTGTGTATACATATATATATATACACACACACACATATAGTAAACCCTTATTTTATATATATATAAAATGTTTCATATATATTATATATGTATATGTGTGTGTGTGTGTGTGTGTGTATATATATATACATATATAGAGAGACAGAGAGAAAGAGAGAAACTCTTGGTTGAATTTTATAAACAGATGAATTGCAAATAAGAATTACCTAAGTTGCCAAGAAAGTAAGTGGCAGAACTGATAATAAAGTTCAGATCAGTAACTGTAATTTCTACCAACCATCTGACAAAGTATTACAATGATCCAGGTCATTATCATTACCCTGACTCAGAAGTGAAATAACGGAGAGAGAGAAATGAAGCCATTAGGTCCAGATTTCCAACAAAGGAGATTCAGTGGAGAATTACAATGTTCAGCCCTGGATATGTTTATTTTCATCTTTTTTAATTCTCACGTTACGTTTTCTCTGAATGCTGCTTCTGAGTATCTGATGCAAGTTATCAGGAAGGAAATCTGCCGAAGAAAACCTGGTGCTGACTTGCAAGACCCTGGGACTGTGTCTCCTACACTACACTTCTCAGCAATTTTACACTGTTTTTCTGACAAGCACTACTGAATATTTCAAGCAGCATCCATGACAAGCAAAGCAGAGCAGTTTTACTGCAGCAGACCCCAATGACAATGTCCTCTATAGTTGAATGAACTCTTTACAAAAAGTTGCACTTTTTTCCCCCAATACAGTATATTCCAATAAACTGAAACCCAGTTGCAGAAACAAAACATGGCACAATAGATAAAATCATGACTTGGCAGATAATTTCTTAAATATACAGATCACATTAAATCTCCTATCTTTACCCAATAATATCATTTATGAATTCAGCAATATGCTAAGACCAATCTATTGGAACTGTACTTTCTTATTTAGTACCCTTTCTGGTTTAGATAAACTGGAAAGATTTTTAAGTTTCCTTGTTTAACCATTACAAAAAATGTTCTAAGAATTTTCCATAATTTCATTGAAAAAAGATATAAATCTCTAAAATGTGAAATGTCATAGTCTATTGAACACTCACCCAAACCAGACTTTTTTAATCGTTTTAAGTGCTGACTTGTTTGTTTTCCAGTGGGAGATTTTTGCCCATGTTTCATTTCTTTATCTGAACTGTCTGCTTCACCATTTTTAGATTCGGATCCTAAAAAAGGAAATAGTTATTATGTCATTATCTTCCTCTTGCTGTCCTTGAAAAGAAAAATCTAAAATTATTTCAAAAACCATAGATATAATCTCCTTTTCTATAAGTTAATTCACTACCTTTGGCCACAATCTGATTCCTCTGCTGGATATAAAGAGAAAAGCCCAATAAATCAATCAAACAGAACAAAAAGCAAGAACAGATGGCCTAATAGTGGAGTCAAAAACACGTTCACTGATCTGATAGCTTTAAAAAGAAACACTCAGATCTTTTGTAAAAACACACGGATAAGCGTCGACAATTCTATACCATTTAGAGAAGATGCAAGACAGAGATAGAAACATGAAAGAAGAGAAGCTTGAGGAGAAGGAGAGATCATACCTTTATAAACAACTTTATGTTGAAATAGGAACAGAAAATGCAAGCATCAATCTATAATAAATAGAATGGTACATAACTGATAAAGTGACAGAAGGTAAATTAGAAGAAAAGGTCAGGGCTGTACTGAGGTGAGAAGAATGTTCCCAGAACACAGAAACTAATAAAGGATGCCTGATTTTGCAGCAGAAGACTGAAAAACAAATTCACACTCACGGAAGAACTGCTTTTGATGGCATTACACATCAGCATGTGGTCCACCATTAAAGTTCAACATTCAAACAAAAGCCAGAGCAACAACAAAAAAATCCACCTAGCAGTACCACACATTTTCTTACACCTATTGACATTAGAAAATGAAGTCCTTTGATGATGAGCGAGCTGCTGCCTTTTCTTTTTTTAAGAGCGAAATGTCTTATTATTTTTGTATCACTGAAAGAGTCCAAAGTCTAAAAAAAATAAAAAATTAAAACGAAACCTCTAGTAGAAATATTATTCGGTTGCAGAGAAAATTCCTGACATCTCTCTCAGTGAAGAAGTCTCCTCCGGGAAGAAACTGGCCAAGCATACAATATTTTTAGCGCTTTACCTGAAGGCGAATCCGACTGCTCATCAGACACCTTTAATGGTGTCAAAACAACACGAGGAACAGTCTTGTTTACCATCATTGAGACTCCATTTCTTCTTTTCTGCTGCTGCCTCAAAGCCTACAAAACATAACAAAATATAACATACAAATATAGCCAAAATGATGCCTCATAATTGAAATAAATGATCCATTTTGCCCATCGTTAGATACAACCTCTTAAGAGACTTAAATTCCACAGAGTCACTAATTGGTCCTGATTCTTAATAGTCCTCTTCATGTCATTTTCCCTCAAAAGCCTAAAATTAGGCTTTGGCAAAGGGTAGCAACCTGAGACCATTTGGAGTCTAATTCTGAAAACAAAGCAGCACTTATAGCACAGTTCTACCTTAGCTGTGTGGCTTGGGAGCCCATGGAACTTGCAACCATGACTCCCAAGTAAAATAAATGTAAAATAAATGTTTCGAGACCAGGATAAAAATAGATGTGTCTGCACTTCTCTTGCAGGTGCGTCTTCTTCAGTGGCCTGCTCGGTCAATCAAGTTAACACCGAGTGTCATCAGTATGTACAGCAGGTAAGGACTACAGTATTGATGCACTCACTCAGCCGTGGGGAGCGCTGCACAAAATCACTGAACATGGCAGGAATCATTTATTTCTGTGAAGGGAATCAGTCCTAATCTTGGAAACCTTGCAGCACTTGGCTTCTGTCTGCTTGACTTTGGGCATTAACCTTCAGAACACGAACATGACGGCGTTCTGGCAAATCCAGGGGAAAAAAAAAATGATACGAGAATAAATCTCTCCAAATGGGAGTGCTTTGTGTTTCATAAATGAATCAACCACGGTGATGATAATGTAATAAAAGACATTTAAAAGTTTTGAAATACAGCTTATCCAGCGGATCACTTTACACAGAAAATTACCTGTAATAAAAAGGGTCTTCAGCACACTAGACTGAAGAGACATTAAATTCACAGTTACAGGGATGCTAAAACTCCTCAAAAGGTTAAAAGGCTGACCACAGACAGTCTCAAACATTTTTATTCCTGGTTTCTGTGTCATTTCTACCCATTTTATAACAACTCAGTTACTTGATTTATATTCTTCGACTAGGAGTTGTCACAACCTCCTAAAATACTGCATTGGCTGTATATCCCCTGCTGTCAGAAACAATGTCATTTTATTTGCAAAGGGTATTAGTTGAATGTCCAACCTGTAGACAGTAAGATTTAGTAATCAAATAATTACAGAAGTAAAAAATTAAATACCATTTAAATGAGAGAAGGCCTCTTCATAGGAGATTTAGAAGCAGATGGGAAAGTGAATGGCTTGGGAAATCTATTACAAATGATACTGTTGGCTAATGATAAAGCAAGCAACTTCCCTCCAATTCTTATATCTACTGAGCTTTTACAAAGTACCAGGCCCTGTGTAGGGGGCAAGAGATAAGAAAAATGAACAAAATGCCTTGCTCCTCATCTTCAGCTTGCTGTCAATAATATATTTAATGAGACCATGTGTGCTATAAAATATTTAAGACATTTACCCTTACTTTCATCAAGGTGTATACAACTGCATAAATCTCTTACAGCCTGGTGTAAGAGCTCAGAGCACTTTATAGACATTAACCTATCAAACCAATAATAAAACAGAAGGAAGCAACACAGTGCCTTAATTACAATTAAGTCCATTTTTGCCCACTCCATAAGACTTCACAGAACAATAAAACGTGTACAAAGAATGATTAATTTTTAGAGGTCTATACATCATAGACTTCAACTACTTCCCTTGGCAATCCAAGTGGGTATTTTAAAAGCATTCATTTTACATTAGGGAGGGTAGGTATATATTTGAAAACACTGGTTAAGTAAGAATGTGAAATAACAAAGGGCCCACCTAGGAACTGGAATCATAAAAACGGTATGTCTTTTTATAGGATTTGTGGTAAATAATTATTAAAGTAATAATTTTGTCATCAACTTTTAGAGCTGAGAGGACTCTATTACAGACAAATTAGTAGCTGGACAGAAAGAAACCATGACAGAGATAATATAATAAGAAAAACCTGCAGCTTCAAGGTGGAGCCAAGTAGGGATAAAGGAATAATCAATATTGAGACCATTTCAATGATTTTTGTCTAAACATGCATTTACTATTCAGAAATTTAAAGAAATATTTCTGAATACAGTATTTTTTAATGCTAAAATGAAACAATGTGTCAACAGGTGACCAAAACTAAATGCCCACAATATAAAGAAAATTGTTTTAAGTGTATTTAAAATATGTATACTTTTCTGTTTTACTTCTGAAAAGCATGTATTATATTTGACCCTGAATAACAATCTCTAGGGGGCAGAGAACAAAAATTGGGAAGTTTTTGTTCCTTATGAGGCCAGTCATGGCAGTGAAGTAGGCTACACCAGGCAAACTTGAGGAGCATCATGGTTCAGTTATCAGAAGGGGCATCTTAATCACATTTACTAGATCTATAGTCACATTAGGCTGACTTGCAGATTCCAGTTCACTTCCCAGAAAGCAGGATTTATTTGACTCTAGACACTAGGGACAACTTCCAAGTAGATCAGAATGTGGATGGAGGTACAGAAAACAATGCTCAGTAATTGAGTTGTCTGGGATAGTGTGGGCTCCACGTAAGAGAACTCTGGCACCTGCCATGTCCATGAGGCAGGTTGTACAGTGGTTCCTGCATTATGGTGATTTCTGTTCTCTTGCTGTATGGTATTAATCCTACAAGTAGAGTAGCTGGCTGTTCATGGGTTTTTTTGGATTATGTAACTATTTCTGCAACTAGGTGTACATCAACTACTCAAACATATGCTGCATGTCTCCTCACAAATGTGAAATGCTTTTTTGGAGTATATGGGCTAGGGTAAAATAGTGATGGGGGTGGGGGGGCTGAAGTGAGTGAGAAAAGCACATGCCCCATTGGAGGAGGCAGTAAGTACTCAAGAAATGCAACACAACTGGATTTTTAGGTGAGCTTTCCTGTTTTAAACAAACTGCCAGACAAAACAAAGATGACTCTGAGTTAAATTCAGCCTGAGGGCACCAATCTTTCAGATCTACTACACACATTTCCAATGCTCCTCACTTCCTCAAATAAATGAGTCTGACCACTGCCCAATAGAGGTATTAAATTCCCCCTATTCGAACATGCTGACCTACAGAGGACTAGGGAACAGTGCAGAGCCATTCTAATGACTGTGTCTGTGTGGTGTGATGGGTAAGAGCAGGGTTGCAGAGTCAGAGAAAAAATAAACTAACCAGCTGGAAAACGCTGGCTAAATTACGTGGGTAATATGTCCCCATAAAATGAAGACAATAGATGTTTAAGATGTTTTAAATAGGAAATCCACATAACAGTATTTAATGCTATTTGTAGCACATAGTAAATATTCAATAAATGTTACTTCTTATATAATTTACCCATTCTGCAATGAATGCATTTTTTGAGGACTTATTCTGTTGTAGTACAGCGTACACACTGCTGATCCTTAGCAATGAACAAGACAAAAGCTTTGTTTTATTTTACATTTTAGCAAAAGACTACTAAGGAATTACATAAAATAAACATAATAATTTTATATACATACAAGCACTAATATAATTATGCCAGGATGAGGAAGTAGAGTAACTGGGGTGGGAAGAAAAATCTCTTGAGAGGTGACAGTTGAGACAAAACCCAAGTGAAAGGAGAACCAGCCACATGAAGATGTCAGGATCTCCAGTCTAGTATTAGTATTAGACCTCACAGGAAGTCTTTGGTGGTTCAAGGAACAAATAACTTGGGGAGCTCAAAAGGAGGACCAGGAAGATTATGGAAATGGAAAAGAATTCCCTGAAATGACTGCCCAGTGTTTATTAGGAACAAGAGATGTATGTTCAAAGCAAAGGCACCTCTACAACCTCAGTCTTGTCCCACAGCCCAAAGTGACCACTCCAGCACCTCTGCACCAAAGACGTGAAAGAGGCCCAGCAAAAAGAAAGCAAAGTGTGTCTTTCAACAAATAAATGCCGTTTGCCTTTATGCACTTTTTCAGCATACATTTTAAGGCTCCACGGCATGAAGTACATTACATCTCACACCTTGGGCAAAGTTCTTAACAATTCTGAGCATTTTGAGCAACTTAGGGAAGGATACTTAAACACACCAGGAACTCTTCTGCCTCAGAGCCTCTGCATGAATTCTTTTCTGTACACAGTACACTCTTCCCTCAACATCTGCATGGCTCATTTCCTCATATACTTGAGACCTTTCTTACTGCCTAAGCCCATTTTGGGCTGCTATAACAAAATACCACAGGCTGGGTAACCTGCAAACCATAGAAATTCATTCTTCAGAGTCTGGAGGTCAAAGGCCCAAGATCATAGGGCCCCTCCTCTGGATTGTGGGCTTCTCATTGTACCCTCATATGGCAGACAGTGGCTAGGGAACTCTGGTGGGGTCTCTTTTGTAAGAATATTAATCCCATTTATGACAGCCCCATGCTCATAACCTAAGCCACCTCCTAAAGACCTCATCCCCGAATACCATCATACTGAACCTTAGAATCCCAAAATACAAATGTGGGGGGACACAAACATTCAAATCACACACTCTTATACTGCTTTTCCCACCATATTCTCGATCCCCAACATCCACTCTACTTTATTTTTCCCCACATGGAAAAATAAACTGTGCAATGTCATTTTCTTGCCTTTCCCAACCTAGAATACAGACTCTACGGAAGACAAGGATTTTCATCTTTTTTGTTCACTGACATATCCCCAAGTGCCTAGAAGATTACCTGAGCTATACTAGGTGCTCATAAATATTTACTAAGTATAAATAAAATTATGAAATAAATTTAATATATAATATTTATACTAAGTATAAATAAAATTAAAAATAATTTTAATAAAAATAAAAAAATCCCTCTTCTGTCTCTCTTTAAAATATATAACTGGTTTATTCATAAGGCAGAAATCAGCATGAAACAAGAAATAATTTTATTCTCTTAAAATTGCCTTCACACATTTCTGACCCATTTCCCTTGCTCATTTCTGAACAATATTTTACATAGAACCCACAGCTTCTTGGATTGTCTTCAAGTTTTTATATAGTCTCATTTTCAGGTTTAAATACATGAGGTCAAATATAAAGCCTTCTTTCTGCTCTCCCCAGGCCACGCCTATGACTCAGATCAAAAAAGCTTCATTAGTGAATAGATTCTCGATTTTACTCTTCCTCTATTTCCTTCCTCTTTTTCTGGGTTCCCCAGGACTGGAGTTGAAAATGAGGAGAAAAATAGGTCAACGCCGTTTTACCTTGTGTTATAATAGTCACAGCACCACAATCTTTGGGGAGGCAGAGGCCAACTGCTAGATTTGTATATTGTACATTATCTAGTTATACAGATTATATTACCTACATATCTATTACCTAGTTATAACTATAACTACATATAGTATATATATCTGTGTATATATATGTGTGTGTATAAAACTCATATATATATATGAGTTTATATATATAAAGTATATATATATATCATATAAAGTATATATATATATATAATCTTATAAAGCTTCCTAACAGTGTGTGAGATACCACGTTCCCTTCCTGGGAACTCCCTTTTCATGAGTGTTTCTGAGTCTTCCTCTCATGTAGACTGTGCCTTTCACCGAGAAAGAGAGAGAGAGAGAGAGAGAGAGAGAGAGAGGAAGGATGTAGCAGAGTTCTATCCAGTTTTATAAAATCCCTTTAATTAATGCTCCTTGAAATGAATCTTAAGCTATTTTTTTATACTGGTTGCTGGGGGATGGTCCAGGGCCATCTGGCCTCTCTCACTAAGTCCTCTGAGACTGTGTCTAGCACCTCCCTTTACAGCAGGTATACTTCTATCCCACTGTCCTCAGTTTTAAGCTTTAGCTAAAATTCCAGAAGAAAAAGAAAATTTCTGTTTTACATCATATATTACAAATATAACAGAAGTTAAATGCAACTAATCATTATTTAAATTTGGATATTCCACAGCCTGGAAAATAAAAAGCCATGTAACAGATTAAGAAAATAAGAATAGGAGGGTCACTTTAGATGGTCGTGGGAGGTTTGCTCTGCATAAGGGTACCCTGAAAGGGGAGATTTTATTCTGTTGTGAAATTATGAGAAGCAGCTTTTTCTACTCCACACCAGAGGTCTCAACTAGCTAGAGGTGGCCTTGTTGCTCAATCTGAATAGCATTGTTTTATTTTGACATTGACATTATATAGTAAGTCTTACTATGTTAGCCTAGAGGGGTATGATTTCACTGAGGGGTATGATTTCAATGAAGTACTTTCTGACTACTCAGGCCTTAGCTCTTCAAAATGCTAATGGAATATCTTACTGAACAACTTTAAATTCTGTAATTTCAAATCCAGAAACACTATCAAAATTTCAATAAGGGTGTCCAGGTGGCTCAGTGGGTTAAAAGCCCTGGTTTTGGCTCAGGTCATGATCTCAGGGTCCTGGGACTGAGTGTCCCATTGGGCTTCTTGCTCAGCAGGGCGTCTGCTGGTCCCTCTGCCCTCCGCCCCCACTCAGATAAACAAATAAAACCTTAAAAAAATTAAATAAGAAGATGGTAAGTGTAAATGCAGTCAGCTGTGAAGGAATATACCTTTGAGCTGCCCACATATATAATGTCCAACACGACCAAGCTCCACAGAGTACATGGTACTAACCAAGTTTAATACTTCCAGGTATTATACAGTATGAAAGAAATTTACAGGCTTAAACTTGGAAATAAACTTATTTTTTAAAGGAAACACATAACAGATCTAAACCAGTCAGGGAAAAGTAAAGATCCTATCATTCATCAATTACAATTCTGGCTTTAAGCAAAAGCAAAAGGAAAGAAATCAAAAGAAATGGGTTGAGCATGATTTTCTCTGGAGATGTATTGTGATGTTCTTTTATAAAAGAAACCAAAAAAAAAAAAAAACCCTTTAAATAAGCATCTTATTTTTTAAACAGAAAGCTTGTCAGATAACTCTAAATAAAATGGTCCTCATTTCTACTCTAATGAAAAATGAAATAAAACCTAAAATCACAGGCTTTTGTGTTAACTTAGAATTTGCATAAACAAGTAATGCCTGTTTTATTATAATAGAAAAACAACACTAACAATGTAACTTAAGAATGCACTGACTGAATGCAAAAAGCCCTTCACTGAAAAATCTGAAAATATCACATGCTGTGAATGCTAAAATAATTAGAAATACACACATATGAAACAGCTGGCTGAGTCAGGCACCACCAACTTGCATTGTTGCTCATATGCTAAATGTCAACGCCCATGTTCAGAAACTGCTATCATGCAACATAACCTTTGGAATTTCACAGTATTGGTCAAACATATAAAGCTAAAGCAAAATACCAACACTGTATCTGCTTTGTGATAAGAAAAGAGGGCAAAAGATCTGCAACTTTATGGATAAATTCTACCACCCTAAATAAATAATAAAGGAAGTCAAATAAAACAACAGCAACAACATAGAAAGGTTCTGTTCTACACCATGTTACATCCCATCATAACAGAACTCACCCTTCCTTAATCTTTCATTTGATTCTGCTGTTTAAAAACTTCCAAAATTTAATCTTTCTTAATTATCCTTCTTTAAAATTCAAAATCTAATCATTTCATATTTTTTAGGATCATTACAACTAAAATAACAAGGCAGAAAGAAGACAGGAAACAAGGTAAGAATCAGCAATCTGCTACTCTCCAGAGGCTTCCGAATGTATTTATTTGGAATATGCTTATTCAGAAAAAAAATCTACCAACATAACGATATATTATTATTCATACTCTAACATGTGATGTTAACTAACATTTTGATGATCAGAAAGTAAAAGGGATGCAAATATTTAGAAGCATAATGAAAATATTCTATGTCAATAGTCAAGGGACGTTATAGCCTCCATATTGTCCAGACTATAATTATAATACAATGAGTAGTATTGCAAAGTAAAAGGACCCACTCCCTATACAACATGCTTCGGGGGGATGGGGCCTCAGACCTGAGTAATTATGTCTGGCTTATTTTGCATTAATGATTATTTTGAATAATATTATTATTATTACTATGATTATTATTTTACTACACTTATGCTTATAAAGCCACTGGCTTTTATAAGGTTTTATTTTGTTTTGTTTTGTTTATTTCTTATTTTCCATCTACTTCTTTCTAAGAATCTACACTGGCCAGTTTACAAACTACTAAAGCCCTACTGACCCAAAATATACTTCTAGTAAAATGTTATGAGCTATATATTTGATATATTTGAGTGTCTAACAGTAATATGTGCTGATACTGAACATAAACAGTCTGTGTTCAAAAATAATATTCTTAATAATCATGCTGTATTGCATTCCTTATGCTATACAAATACTGAAGAATGTAAATTTCCTTGGATGTCAAAAATTTATCTATCATATTACATATCATATGCTAAAAGGCAGTCTCAGTTAAGAGGGAAGAATCTAAAACTATGATTTTGGGTTCAAGTGTCATCTCCAAAATGTACTCATTGGACAATTGTGGGCAAGTTACCTATATTCTCTGAGCCTTATTTTCCTCATTTGAAAAATGGGAATGCTAGTACATACAATAAAGGATTTCTCTGAGGATTAAGTGACATAGTATATATAAAATACAGAGCATAATGCCAAAAATTCAGAAAAGTAAATACCAGCGAATGTAATTGTTATTAGGGTCATTCAGTTGGCCCTACATTCATAAGAGGATTTATATATGCATGTATACACATAAAATATATGTTCATGAATGCAGAACCCATATATATGTACACATATGTATATATACACTTACAAAGAATTCTACATGGTCATAGCCATTCAACTATCTAAAAGAAAAGAAAGCTGCAGATTTGCTGAGGCTGCTACAATTTAAAATGCCTCATGTTCAGTCAATTCTTGAAATGCTGTCTTAAGAAATTCAGCAATTACAGGGAATCTGGGCAAAATTCTGCAAGAACAGCTTTTTTCTAAATGTATTTCAAATATGAATTTGATTATTAATCAAACATTAGCATATCTGCTACATATTGTGGCACATTCTCATAGTAGCTAATTTTGTATTTGGTTATACAATAGAATTTTAAGAAATTAACATGTAGCTCTTTCAGGGCATTAAGAAGCTTACAGGACTGGTTTCTTAAACCAAGGCTTAGGCCTGAAGCAAGCAAGTGGAACTTCCCACAAACACATGCTCTACCGCAACACAAAAGCACTAACTCAAAGTTGTGAAATTATTTAGTAATATAAAAAATGTTCAAATGATATGAAACCAAAATGAGGAAAGTAAAAAAGAGCGAGATATGACAATACACAGATCTGAATCTTTATCTTTACATTCACATACAGGAATACTTCATGGTATACACATTTTATAAATCGCTGCCCTTCAGAAGTATGACTTTCATTTATGACGGCATCTATGTTTCCTAAATGCCACAAATACCAGTACCCAGCTCTGTATCCTCTGTTCTCTCCTGGCTAGTGTTTTATTGTCTGCATCCTATTTGCTGCCTAAGTAAGCCTTTTCCTGGACCTTCTCACTGTTATCCATCTTTTATTTCATCAGTTAAAAAGGGATCTCAACATTGAATTCAATTTTGTTCTTTGGCCTAAAACATTTTACAAGATATAAATGGTAAGCTCACCAAAGACTATTTGATGCAACACTAATTATCTTAAATATAATACCAATGAAAGGAAATACTGCAATTTCAATAATTAACACAAAATAGAAAAGTAATGTAATTCAGTACAAAAATGTTGAGTTTCTTTCTTAAGTCTCCTTGTTTGAAGTAGATGAGAAGGTAGGGGTAGACCTTCTGGAAGACTGGATAGGACTATTAAGAAGTGTTATAGATTAATGAGACTTAAAAAATTAACTTACAAAAATGGTTTCTTTTTCCTTGTTACAAATATATCACTAGAATAATACTTCTATTTCTACGCTTGGTAAGGTCTGCAGGAGGTGTGATGGAGGGGGCTGTCACAGAAAGAGCAAAATAAAATATGGAAGAGGAAAGCAGTTAAACAAGGGAAAGCCATGAGTTTTCACATGAAAGGTCACATGTAAAAGCTTTCCTGACAGCATTACCATCATGCACTGTCCCCATTTAACCATAGCATCTCCTCTTCCTCTTCCACACACAATTTGGAATTTGCCAGCATGGCAGCAATAGCTAACATATACTGAGTGGTGATTAGGGTTCACTCATTCTGCCACTTGCTTTCAATGTCTCATCTCACATACTTCTCAGATCATTCCCATGTGAAATGTATCATTATTTTCCACATTCTCTAGAGAAGAAATTTGAGATTCAGAGGGAAAAAAAAGTGTCTTGCCCAGAGTCACAGGAATTCAAACTGGGTTATTTCAGAGCCTAGACCCCAACCTTCCAACCATTCCCTCCTATCACCATCACAGTGCAAGGCACAGAGATCAAGACTGCTTAGGTAATATCAAGATGATATTGTACAACTAACCTCCGTTCAATACCACTCACTCCCTGATGGACATCCTTGATAAAAAGGAGCCACAATTGCTATTTTCCTCATTTGTAATGTGCCATATCTCAGTCACAAGAAAGAAATTATCTGTTTATTTCTTACATCAACTATCAAACATGAGACCAGAGAGACATTATTTTCAAGATATGCGTTTATGAAGCCAATATGTTTACTACAACCCTTACATGAGAAAATCTTAATATAAGTTTTTATGGTTCTGAGCACATTTTTCCTCTGTTTTACATCAAAGTTCTCTGCCAAGCCTCTCCTAGTTTTTAGCATAGAGTAAAATTAGTGTATGACTATTATGAAAGTGGTTGAATTCAGGACATCCCTGTTGCTCTCTGACTGCTAGGTTCTTATTGATTTTCACTTTTTCCACATAATGCCCATTACTTTAAGTAGGCCGAACAAAGAACAAATGCCAGTTCTCTTACCTGTTTAAGAGCCTTTTTGGTGTGTTGCTGAAAGGAAGACGCTAACTTGCTTTGCACTGCTGTGTTAGTAAGGCTTGAATCTCGAGTGGAAGATGCTTCATCAGTTACCTGCTTTGCACAAACTAGAAACAGAGAGAGATAATGATATTACTAATTTGAATTCCTTTTTTTATATCCACTGTAATTAACTCGCTTGGAGCTTCTCTCCAATTGAAAATGGATACCTAAAATAAAGCCAAATAGCACAGTAAAAAGACGAGTATCTAGATTTGAGAGAAGGATCACTTAATAACTGTGTGGTCACAGTTACATGTAACCTCTCTACACCTCCGTTTCCTTACCCACTAATTGATGATAATTTCTATGCCATAGGGCTATTGTGCAGACATAAAAAAAGAGTGTAATTTCTAACTCAAGACTTGGGAATCAGTAGATACTTTCCAAGTCCGAATATGCAGATTGGGCAATGTATAGTATTTTGAAGAAAGCATGTAAATTAATGAAATTGTTTTAAATCTACCAACCACCATTGTCTTCTTCCACTTAGCAGCCCTCTTTCAATAGATTCTGTGGCCTTCTGGGACATGTTTATTTTCTCCTATGGACCAAGTCATCTATCATGGAGAAGGAAAATAAAATCCAAAATGTTGGATGTCAATTTAAGGAAATTATTTTCAAGGAAATCAAGTCCTCTGCAGATAATCATATAATCTGTCCATTTTTGCCCAAGTCAAGCGTACCTGTTGTCTATTCAACAGAGGACATTTTCTTCATAAAGGCTGCTTTTAGAAGAACCAATGTCTCACTAACATGGGTGACAAGGGCCCACACTCACTCTCTGTTCTGTGAAACCTGGGTTAGAACGGCCACTCTTCTTCAGTCCCCAAACCTACCACCTAAGAGACAAAACAGAGACAGTACCTTTTTTTGTGCCTGACTCTGGCAGCAGCACAGATGCGGACCCTTTTCTATGCACAACCTTTTCTATGTACGCCAGAGGGGAAGGAGGTTTTTGGAAAAAATCAAAGTAAGGAAGCACTAGGATTAGTGGCAGAATGGAGGCATATGTCAAAGGCAGGAGGCAAGAAGTTGGATGGAAAAAAATAGCTTGAGAACATATTGGAAAAGCTCAAAATATGACTTCTTAAGGGCACCAGGGTTAACACTAATCCAAGAAAATTTTCCAAGGAACAGAAACGTAGAGAATTCTGACCTGAGCTTTAGAGGCAGGTGGAGGAATAAAAATTATTCTAGTCAAAAATGGAAGCAAATGCACGTGCAGAGTGTTGCGAACACTCAAGCTGCTTTAGATAGACTCAAGCACATGCTGCCTAGAAATAAAAATGCTCATGAAAGAATGCTGGGGAAAAAAGAGGTAGTCAGGTTTTATTTTAATACAGAAAGTAATCAAATTGCTGATTACTAAACAAAATGAACAAGTTTTGGACAATAATTGTTAGTTTTTAATGCCAAGCACTTTACATATGTGATCTCATTTCATCCTTGACAATTCATTGCTACTTCCTTGCAAGATGGAAAGGTACTGTCCCTGTTTTGGAGAGAGAAAACTAGAGCCCAGAAATGCTCAACAACTTGCCCACAGTAACAAAGTCAACAAAATAGCAGAGCTGGGAGCCAGGGCCAGAGCCATAATTTCCCACTTACATATTTGGCCTAAAAGCCCAGAACTGATGTAGAAAATTCAATGTCTATAGAAGTTTAATTTAGCTGCATCCTGAAGGTACTGAAACAGGAAGTTAATAAAGGCAGGGAGATCAAGTCATTTAACCACAACATGAAAAAATGTAGGACTGTGGGTGAGAGTGATTGGCCCAGGAAATAATAGGGTTGAAGAAGCCAAAAGGATTTGCCCATCCATAGAGTTAAGAGAAGTCTCTGAATTAAAGATCAGCTGACTTGTTTCTATTTGGTATCATATGATACTTTTCCTTAAAACAGTCTAAGGTTGTAGTTAACATTAAAATGTAGAAACATTTTATAACACTGCTACCCTGAACTATAGGACTCCAAGGCTTTTCTCCTTGAAATGATCACTAGAGTAAATTGTATCACTCTGCCAAATCTTAACTCAAGAAATATTAGAAATTAATCATCAGTTTACATTCCAAAGATAAATTTGCTTTTACAGTGATTACACACATGGGCTCGTCAATGTTTGAAGTCTCTACAAAGTGTGAAGAACTGAGGAATTGAGAGGAAGGTGGCAGATGGGACAAATGATTCCAATTGAATGGACCTAAATGTTGCAATAGAAGCCCAGCCAGGAACAAAGTGTGCATTAGCAAATATGTTTTATTACTTCACATTCTCAGAGTAGTATTTCCAACTGGACAAATGGAAACTTACTGATGAGTTAAAAAGGAGAACCAAATGCTGTTGGATTTTAGGAAATTTGTGAAAAAATGAGACACTTCTGCATACTGGACAAATTTACCAACTTGCTTAGGAAGTGCTTTTATTTGTAAGTCTTTCAAAGGTAAATGCCAATGAAGCAGGGACAAACAACAACAAATGCTGAATTAGTGAGTGTAATTAAAGCCTTGTCCCCCTTGCATTCATCTGACTGCTACAGTAAGAGGTACTGCTTGCATTAATCTGACTGCTACAATCAGCCCTCCTTCCTGAGGCTAACAGATATCTTTTAACTTGCTCTATTTCTCTCTGCCCAAGGAAGCCATAGAGTATCATAATACCAATTTCAGTATCAGAGAATATAATGCATAGTTTGATTTAAATTCACTATTACACCAGGTTAATAATGACTCACATATATTTAGTGTTTCCAAAGGGAAGATTTGGTTCAATCTGGAGCCCAGAACTTCAGATGGAGGGCAGGACAATAAAATGAAACAGCATCAAGCAATCCTATGAAGTTTTTTTTCTCAAGATGATTCATTTTTTTTAACTCAACTCTATTTTGCTTTATCTTACATTCTATCCTATACTCAAATGAAGCATCATGAAAACTCCTTCCTACATAGTCAATTTCCTCCTTGATTCCCTCTTTTGAAACATGGTCCTATTTCCCTGAATCAAATAATTTTTCTCTAATCATTTATTTCTGATCAAATAATTATGGAATCTTTAGAAAGTAAATGTAATAGAAAATTAAATCTATAAGTGAGTGTTCCTTTGAGTTAAAAAAAATACCTTATTTTTATGGAAAAAAGTCCAGAAATAATAAAATGCACAGTGTTATCCAGAAACTCCAGACAATGCACCTGCATATGTGGCGTGTATGTGCATGTGGGGTGTGTGTGTGTCTGTGTACTGACAAAAATTGACCCTTAACATGGGCGCATGAGTGATTTTATTCACTCTTTTGCCATGTATATGATGAGGGTGGCTGAATCGAAAAACACCAAATAGTTGGACTGTAGAGGTTCATGCAGATTCATATTCTGACAAAATACATGGTTTTCACTTTTACTTAATTCTTGCAGCTTTGTTAATAACAGATGTGATAAATAAATAATACACAGCTCATTTTAAACAGTTGCCTGAATATTTATATAAGGGACTGAGTCTGGCCTCTGAAATACAAGCCAAAGAAAAATTAATGTTAAAGAAAGGGCCAAGGGAAATTCCCTGTATGTGAAATTACAACAGAAACCAGGAAACTGAAGAATTAGGACAGATGTTTTATCCAATAAATATCAAACACTGACAGGCAGCTTAGAAAGTGATATCTTTTTGGCATTCAAACAAGAATGGGGCTTTTTTTTTTTTTTTTTTTTTTTTCTAACTTCACTGGCGTGATCACAAAACGAATGCCAGGATTTATACCTCAAAACCCCACAAGACTGCCTGCCCTTTCCGTAGGTGGACAAAATGAAGACAAGGAAATATTTTTTTAAATGTACAGAAATGCTATTTCTGTCTACATTTTGCATGGCTGCCAAAACTAGGCAGAGCCAACAATATAGTTAAAAGCTAATCTGCTTGTTTTAAATTCAAACAGGTAATGAGATTCTCAGTATTTGTTGCTTAACTACTCCCACTCTCACATTCTCACCCAAGTCCTCCATCCAAAATAGTCTATTTAGGAGGCTTAGGAGATAAGAGAGATGGAGGCTTACACATCATCGTGAAACAGTCTTGAAGGCTGGAGACACTGGTGACTGTCCAGCAAGACTGGATTTCTGACTCGGAGTCTCCATGTTGCTCTCCTCTCTTTCATTTACCATTCAACTTGAAAATGAGATCAAACTAGAAAACATGGGTTAGAACTCATATTTTTAAAGCCAAGTAACAGAGGCTATGGACAATGCTCCCCTCATTGTAATTACTAATCCACTGACAAGTGTACAAGAAGGCTTTGACCTTTAAACCAAGCCACAAAGAAGGGAGAGATTAGAACGCAACCTTGACTTTGTCTCTCTCTCTAGTCTTACATTTTGTCTGCCTCCCCAACTCCTATCCTCTCTGACCCAACCAGCCGAGACCCTGCTGTATTTCCTGAACACAGTGACTTGCTGTATTTACCATAATTTGCTCCGATTATCCTTCATCCAAATACCCTTCTCCATTTCTTTGCCTGGCGAATTCATCTTGGCAGACCAAACTGAAACAGCTTCCCCAAAGCCTTCCTGACTATGCCAGTCTATGAGGTCAACTTATTCCTCTTCTTCCCATGTTTTCTTGGAACTTAGTATATGAATTCATGGCACTCTCTGCAACTGGTGCTTCTCTCTGCCTCAATCATCCACAGGTTCGGCAACTCGGGACTTAAGTGCAAAGATGGGCACAGAGTAGTTAATCTATAAATGTTTACTAAATTGCTAAATTTGATTTTCACTAAATTTATCTAAAGTGTCTATTTTTTAATGTGAATTTTCAATTGTTGCTTTAAATAGGAATTCATGGAAAGGGACCCTAGCAAAGCAGTTTATTATTAGTGAATTTTTTTATCTTACAAAAAAATTTAAAATCATCCTAAAATCAAGTAGGAAAAATATGAAAACCAACCACAAAACATCCTATGTATGTCTGTGGAAAGTCACATGACCTGCCACTCAATGTCAATAAACTTCCTTCTGCCATCCTGACTTGTTGCCTTATTTTAGGAAGAAAGTGACAGTTTGGAGGCTTTGCATAATGAAATAAAAATAAAAATAATGTAAAAGTCAAAATCAGAAATCACAATGCTTATTTGAAATGGCAGGAGATACGTGAAGGCAGAACCACAACAGGGACCAGGATCTGGACACAATATAGTCACTGCAACAAAGATAGTAATTGCTGTATGTCCCACCAAACAACACAATAAGTAACAGGCTATCAGAGGTAACTAGTATTTGCAGGTCTAATCCAGGCAGGAAGAAGAACAGCTTTTGATCCACTTCATTGCTATCAGTTCTCCCTCCAATGACTCCCTTTCATTTTTCTGATCGAACTAGATGCTATCCAAGTAATTCTCTGCAGAAATAATCCTGATATACACCATAGATTTAATTTAGTTTTTATAAATAGAAGATATAAATTGAAGAGCACAAGGTATCTTAGGGATAACACTGTGCCCAGTTATAATTCAATCACATGTTAAAAGAAAATGGAATCTTAGAGGAAGCTTATTTATTTATGAATCATTTATTCATAAACTTTTGCTGAGCACTTTTGTGCTAAGCACTGTATACACGGGGACAACATAAAATAAAACCTAGGACCTGACTGAGACGATAAAGCTTTTTTTTAAATGTATTTTTTCTAAGAACAATGGTATAGAACTATTAATTCTACCTGAGGAAAGCCAAGCATACAAAACCTACCAGTAATAACTAAAATTTGTTCTGAAAAATAGGTAAGCAAACAATTCAAAAGTATCCCCAGATGGCAAATAATTAAAAAAGCTTGTTGGGATTGAGTACGCTTTATGTATCATACTTATGTTGAAATTATTCATACATATCAGATGTTCTAGATACATATATATAGTAACAAAATACATGCCAGAAACTGTTAAAAATGACTTAATGAGGACCAGGCAAACCGATTTGACCCCAAAATCTTTCCTGGAATCCATTTCTTTCAGAGAAAAAGTAATTCCTTAATCCTTTTTGGATCCAGACTAAGGAGAGAACTACCTTCTTTAAAAGCATTCCTTATTCCAAGATAGGCATAGATATCTGGATTTTAAAAACTTCCCTCACTGCAATAAAAGACAACATCCAAAGCATATAATATGCCAAGAAAGGCCAAAAATTACATAGAGAAATAGGGGCAATAAAATTATGAAAAAAGCTCTTTTCCTCTAAGAAACTTTCAAGGGACAAATTGTCTAAATATTGTTAAGTACTGATACTCGATATTATTTAGAGTATCATCTATGAATAAAATACAGCTAATATAACTGAAGTTTTTAATGTATTTTATATCCTGCTTCATTTGCCCAAGAAGGCCCTCTTCCTAGTCAGAAGAGGTTTGCAGAAAAGGGAACAAAATAAAACAAGAGGAATGGTTAATCAGATGATAATTATACCAGCAACATCTATCAATAAGAACATCCTCCTAACAAGATGTAATCAGGCTGATATCATAGGCTACCAGTGATGCTCATCAGGTATCATGGAACTGGACAGACTGCAATTTCATTGCAATGTCCACAGATGATTCACAGACACCTCGGTTTGCTGCGGACAGGACACTGAAACTCCCCAGGCAACGAGGAAGAACATGTGCACACTAAAGGTACCTCTATAGGAATCTCTCCTACAGGTACTCAATTTATCACCAGAGCCATTCAGTTATACTAATATCTCTGGATATCCAACAAAATATCCCTCTCAACTCAGAAAAGAGAAACTCAAACCAGAAATAAGAATAGTTAATAGAAAAAGCATATCCTATAAGTACTAGCTTTTCACCACCTAACCCCTTCCTGCAGATTCCTCTCTCAAAATTATGTAGAGTAGTAACACAATAAACTGTGTGGGGGCAAAACAGTAGAAGCTATTTCTTTTATACTGCACAACACCTGTGATCTTCTACACTGCATTAGGTTCCCGAAACATCTACCCAGAAATACAGCAATCCACTTGGAAAATGAAAACTAGCAAAAAGCAGGTAGAAAGAATATCATTAAAAGGTTGGTACAGGTCAAGGGTAAGTGTTTTCTTCACCAATGGGCATCACTACTGAGTGCTTTATACTTTGACACATAAAAGAGAACTCTAGTATACAATAAAAGGGAACTAAATAAAGTACTGAGGTGGTTAACTGTTTGAGAAATGGCTCTACACTGTCGAGTAAAGAGAGAATGGATTATCTGACATTAATGAAAGAAAGTATTTTACTTTTTAAAGAATAGGTGCTTTGTTCTTATATACTAATTGTAAACTAATAAATCAAACAGAAATCTGGCTAGTTAAGATGAGTAACTGAGGGAATACCTTTAATTCTGGTTTTATTTGAGAGGGAGTTTGCTTTTATTATGAGATCATACTCTCTATACAATCTCTATCTCTATATTATAAAATATTTCTCTCATAGCACAAGAGAAGGGAAAAGTACATTTAAATGGGTCACTTTATCTGCGCTTAGAAAACTTTCTTCTCCTCCATGACTCTAAGCTATTAAAACTGACCAACCCATTTTACAAGATCAAAGTTCATAGTTCAAGGGCAAGTATGCAAGAAAAAGAGGTCCCTAATGGGTAGAAGAAAAGAGTAAACCAAAAATGTTTCAAAAAGCTGGGGTAAGTCACTTGGAGAAGTTAAGATGAAGGGGGTGGTATCGAGATGATGCCCAGCTGTTCTTCATCATCAGACAAGAGGGGGGAGAAAATTAGTTTAATTAAAAGCACAAAAAGATTTCAGCATAAGGAAAAAATTCTTGACTATAAAGGTTATCAAAACACAGAGGCAAATATAAAGGAGCCTGAGATTCCTATCCCTCTGGACATTTACTATTAGAATAATATCTAACTGAATCGACTGGCTTAAGTTAAATGCTGGCTTGAGGTCCAGCCTGCATCAACTTGAAGTCCCTCATATTTCTCATGAATGCTGTGGGCTGGGATCAAAGAAGGGAGAATAAGAAAGGAGTGGGCAGAGGAGGTCTGATATCCTGCCAATGGTCTTTTCTGACTGTGAAGAGTATTCTCTTTCCTCCGTATTTTCTTCCATTTGTAACTAAAACAATATAATTTTCACATACTTAAGTTCCTCGGGGCCACCAATGTAGAACAGGTGTCTCCGTGAGCTAACCAAGCTGTTAGGGAAAATGAAACGTTAAAGAAAAGACTAAGTCGATTAACCTAAGAAAATCAGGGGACCCAGTCAATGAAAGAATTCCCAACCGTCATCTGCAGGATTCTGAGGAATGGTTGTCAGGTAAAAATTGAGGGTGCCATCCTATGTGAAATCATGCTGGAGCAACCCCGGACTAGCTACTGAAAAACCTCCAGCCAAACAAGACCAATCTCACCATGAGGAAAGAGACACGAAGTAGGTTAGCAATATCCTTCAAAATTACTCAAAACACTGTCTTCACAGCTCCACAGCCCCATTTTCTTTTCCCTGCTCCCCTATATAAAATTGTCACTGATAAACTGTCTGTGTGACTACTCCCTGAGGGCATCTAAACCTTCACTAGTACACTTCTCAGGGCCTCCAGGACGCTCCTCATCTGTATGTAATTGATGTCTCAACAGAGATCCTAGCCACACACTTCAGGCCATCTTAAAGCACTTTTCACTTCTGAAAAAAGACCCCTTAAACTGTGGCCTCTGAGCCAATGAAAACAAAGAGTGAGCTGAATAATGTTTCATTAAGTTAACACAACTCTGCCAAGAATCATACAATCAGAAACCCACTTATAAAGCTGGCCGTAAAGAATAATGAAAAAGGACCATATAAAATTCTTCAAATGTTGGAATCATTATTTACCCTGGGATCTAAGGACTAAAACATAGGATATATGTTCTCTATAATTTTTCCCCCTAAATAGAGACTTTTAAAATACTAATTCCCCCGCTAGAATACTGCTTCCTCCCTGAAAGCCATTAGGGTTAATAACAAGCAGAACCTTTTTTGATCTCTGTGGATGAAAATTGTACATTCTCCAGTTTCTTCATTTTAAAAAATAGGATGGTTGCTTTTGATTTTAAACATGTAATATAAATCAGGGCCATGAAAAGAGAAACTCATTTTTTCTTGTTAATAACAATTTATAAATAGAAGGTGAAGAGGGTGAAGACTATGTAGTGATGCTCTCATTTCATATAAAATATGTATGGGTTCTGCAGCCAGGAATGCACTGTAAGTCAACTTAATATGTGTGAGAAAACTCATGATATACCAATGTATTATGCTCAGAAAACAACTCAGACACAAATATACCCATATATCTCTGACTAAAATACCCCATAAAATCCAAAATATTTTCTTTGGGTGACATAGATCTACACTTATATTGGCATAAATGGTCATGGGATGTCAACAAAGATATATCAAGTGATTCACCTAAATCACTCTTCAATCTCTAGAGCTAAAGCCTGTAAAATCTGAAGAGTTTATTTTCTTGAGTCTATATGCCTAATTCTTATTAACTTGAGAGACTGGTAGGAGTCAAAGGAACATACACATAACTGTAGTTCTGTGTCTTGTAAATCCTATAATCAATAAATATACCACTTTCCCGCATTGTAAAAATTTTCAACAAAACTTTAAAACAAAATTTCTTGGCCAAAGATCACCCATTTAATAAGAATGTTTCTCTGGCCAATTGATTGCAAGAAGCGGACTGAAGCATTATTGTTATTACCTCAAACCTGAAGATTCAAATATTACTGACTGGAATCAAGCTGCTAAGATTTTGTATTACCAGTTCTATAAAGTGCTTTAAAAAATATTTCTTTGCTTACCCTCTTTAATGGTACAGCGAATCTCAGTTGATCCTTATTAATTTGAAATAACTCTATGGTAGCAGAGGCTTATTTTCTGGATTGCCACAAGGTTATGTTACCAAGTGGCAGTTATTATTCACCTCCGCACTTCCCACTCTTTCATCCCAAAGGAGGAATGGGAGAGGAGAAGGAAAAAAACAGATGGTGGGACCCTCCTCTTTTCTTTCCTTTCCCCCCTCCCCCACCCTGGCTCCCAGGTCCACACATCCCCACACATCCCCCACCTTCTCTCTCTCTGATTATATTTTCAAAGTATATTTGTACAGCTGTTAGAAGTGCAGAAATTCTATCCATTCTAACTTCTGGTTCAAGTATGTATTAGAAACAGAATGGCAAGGAAATCACCTGAACTGGTTCAGTTTCATGGACTTTATTATCAATTTGCAAGAAATCATGTGGTATTCCACTCCTTAATCTGGATAAGCCAGGGGTTCCTCTTTGTCAAATTCTCAAGTCTATAATCAGAATAGATTTGCACAAATGTTGGGAAAGCAAATTGTATCAATGACTCCTGGCTAAAAGAGTGCCCTGTGATTCCAAGGAAGTATCCCAGTGGTTAGAGCGTGGCTTTTGATGTCATGTACACCTACCTGGGCTTGCCACTTAGATGAGATATTTATCTAATTTTATTTTCTCAAAGGCAAAAAAAAAAAAATTTAATTAAAATAGATTTTTAAAAAAAACCCTGAGGGATCCCTGGGTGGCTCGGCTGTTTGGTGCCTGCCTTTGGCCCAGGGCGCAATCCTGGAGTCCTGGGATCGAGTCCCGCATCGGGCTCCCGGCATAGGCCCTGCTTCTCTCTCTGCCTGTGTCTCTGCCTCTCTATCATAAATAAATAAATGAACCTTAAAAAAAAAAAAAAAAAAAAAAACAGAGCCTAGAAAGAGTCTGTATCTCACAGGAATATTATGAGGATTAAACCATATACAAGCAAACAGCTTACAAAGACTGGGCAGTGGAAGCAGTCCTTTTCAATATATAAGTTTGGCAAGGTTGATGGGCTATACAAGAAGTATATGGTACTTATGTGGAACGTGGATAGGAAATACACTTGTCCTAAAAGAAGCAATTGTGGTTTGCCAGAAGATGCAAAAGTGGGTGAGTCAAGAAATACTCAAGGAAACAAGCTATTTACTATCTGTTCAGTGATTCCCCAAAGCAATTTCTCTAATGCAACTTCAAAGGAGAGACCAGGAAATGTGACTTGGTCACATTAGCTTGGAGGGGTGCTGGTAATACATTACTTTGTGAAGTTCCTCTTCACATTTCAAATTAGGGGAGGTTGCTTTCCCTACTTTGTTTTAGCTGTTGGCAAAGTGCTCCCACCACCTGGTCCTCCACCCCTTTCTAGCCACTAAAACCCTCCCACTGTTTCTCTGAAATTCGGGGTTAGCCAATTAGCAAGATCTCCTATTAGCCTCCATCTTTTCTCTGCAAACTCCCTTCACATCTTGATCTACAAAAACCTGGCTCTCTCCAATGAACACTACTTCCCCTAGGACCCTTCAGATAGAAGACCCTTTCTTTTCCACACCCTTTGTGCTACTGAGCCTGGAAATGGGAGAGATGACCTCTATTTTCCCCTGCTGCTCCTTAGTTGCCTCCAGCCTATCTCATTCCATCAAACCATAGCAGCAACTATGCTCCTTCCTGCACTTACCTACTAACTCCTGCATTACTCCCCTTCATGTTTTGAAGGCTTTAGCTCCTAAAGGTCATGCTCTTTTGATGCTAGTTCTAACACAATTGTCGGTTTCAATATCCACACAGATAATTCTCTGGTATTTTATACTTGAGCCACGACCAGCCTTTGCATCTTTGTGCAAATTTAAAAAAGCAATGTTTCCATCAAGGAGACCCAATTTCATCCCAAAACACTAGGCTGGGCAAACAGAGGGTTACTGTGTTTCAGCTGCCTTGGATGGTCTCTTCATTCGGGCCACTCTGAAGAGGATGCACAACGCATAACCATTCCTGACAGCCTTAAACCTAGGCTCCTCCTTTCTTTCCTCTCATCTCTGACATATATTCCATAATATCACCCTGACCTCAATTTTGTGTATTCCACTCTCACATCACATATCCTTCATCCTTCAACTCATTTTCTCTAGAACACCAAATCAAGCAATCCTTCCACCCCAGTAAGACCTCCCCCTCTGCACCATCCCTCACAGGATTGTGTCCCTTACTCATATCTGCAACCACCTTAAATACCATGGAACCTGATCTTGACTATTCCATTTCATGCACCCTTAACTCCTCTGTCCCTCTCTTACTTCTTCATTCACACCTGGCAAAATCCCAACACTGGCCAAATCCAACTCTGTACCTACTCTGCACTTGTAACAGAGGTCATGAACATGACTGGAGAAAAAGTACCACCTTGTTGATTGGTCTCATACTAAATTCAGAATTAACAACCTTAAAAGGATCCTTGATCCTGCCTGACTCTAGACAAACATTTTATATATTCTCTCTAAATCTGAAAAACTACCTCCCTGGTCCTCATGCTGCACTGATGAAATTATTTCCTATTTCTCGGAGAAAAATAAAGCAATAAGCATATTTCCATAAGCCTCTCCCAGGTGTTCTCACCTCCCTTCATTTCTATCCAAATACCCTGACTTATCCTCTCTACTTTCTTAGAGCACCTGTCTATACTCCTAATAAGGCCAGTCTCTGCATCCATTTAATAGATCCCTTTCCTCTCATCTAATCAAGCACATGGCCACAGAAGAACTTCATCATTATCAAATTCTCCTTCTCAACTGGATTTTCCTCATCAGTATAGAATTATTCTAATATTTATCTCTCATATTAAAAAATAACTTTCTTTTGGTTACACTTTCCCTTCTAGCCATTTTCCCATTTTTCTTCCCTTTACCTCAAAAATCCTTGAAAGTATCAGCTACTTTTGGGGTCTCCATTTTGTTCTCCCATTCTCATGAATCTACTTCATTCAGGCTTGTGGTCCCGCCACTGGATAGAAATTGTCATTGCCCAGTTCATCAACAATATCACAAAGCTAAATCCAATGGTTATTCTCAGTCTTCACTATAAGTTGAAATATCCAAAGCATTTAACACATCTGAGGTGCTTCCTTCCCAGAAATACTTTCTTCACTTGTTTACCAGGACAGAGAACATGTTCTCCTAACCATTTATCCTCAGTTTCATTTTTCTGTAATTATTTCCCATCACTTCCCCCAAGCTCTTAAAAGTTAAACACCAGGGGATCCCTGGGTGCCTCAGTGATTTAGCGCCTGCCTTGAGCCCAGGGCGTGATCCTGGAGTCCTGGGATCGAGTCCCACATCAGGCTCCCTGCATGGAGCCTGCCTCTCCCTCTGCCTGTGTCTCTGCCTCTCTCTCTCTCTCTCTCTCTCTTTCTCTCTCTCTCTGTTTCTCATGAATAAATAAACCTTAAAAAAAAAAAAAAGTCAAATACCCCTGATCTCAGCCTTTGGGCATCTTCTCTTTTCAATTTCCCTTCAGTTCTTTGGTGATCTCATCCAGTTTCTTGTGTTTAAATATTGTTTATAGACTGACCACTTCCAAATGTGTATTTCCAGCAAGGTCTTTCCCATGAATTCAAGACACATAAGTCCAATTATTTAACACATCCACCAGGGTGTTGAAAATGAATGTCATACTTAATATGTCCAAAACTGAGCTCCTGATCAACAACTCCCTGCCCCTCAAACTAATTCCTTGTGGATTTTCCATCTAAATTAAAGACAGTGCTAACTTTTCTATATGCTAACACTGATATTTTGGGGTTATCTCCAATTCCTTTTTTAATTTCATAACCATAGTAATTTTAGCAGCTCCTATTCATATATATCCAGAATCCAATCACTTTTCAGTATATCCACTGCTACTTTTATTCAAACCACCATCACCTCTTATCTGTGGCAATAGCTTTCTGAATGGTCTCTGTTTTTGTCCTTTTTGTCTATATGTGTGTATATATATATATATACACATATATACACATATGTATATATATATATATATCCTCCTTCATATATATGTGTGTGTATGTATGTATGTATTTTTGTAATTAGTGCTCCTGCTATACTTTAGCTCTTGCTAAATCTAAGTGAGATCACTGTCTCTCTAGCTCAAAACCCTACAAGAGTTGAACATCTCACTAAAAGCAAAAGACAAAATTAATTAAGGCATGATAGCATCCAGCCCCATAACTTCCTAACTTCATATCTTATCATCCTCTCCTTTGCTCACTCTGGCCTCCAACCACACTGGCATCTTGATGTTTCTGACACATTCCAGGCACGCTTCTGTTTTAAGGCCCTTGTAATTGCTGCTTCTTCATCTAGAACTCTTTCCCCTTAAATACCTTCTCCCTGTCTTCAGATCTTTTCTCAAATGTACTCTTCTCTCTCACCCTAATCTCACTCACTTTCTGGCAATGAATAAGCTACACATTTTACACATTTATTTTGCTTATTCTCTCTCTACCAACCTAAGATCCATGAGAAGTCTCTTTTTGGTCTTATTTTTTACTGCTGTAACTGCAGTGTTGAAAATGGTACATAGCACATTGTAGAAACTCAATATATAGGTTGAGAGAGAGCATATTTGTATGCTAAAGCAGGCAGTACAACAAGGAGAATGACCCAATGCGATTCCCCTTCATCCTCCTGAAGAGGAATAGTTTGCCCCCATTTTACCAGCACTTCCAGAAAGGCAGAAATTGCTATGCACCTCTGCCTTGTTCCCTCTGTAACCGCAAGGACCTGTCGAAGTTCACAGTACTACCACAAGTGTGGGGTTGAGCTGAGTTTTTAAAAGGTATAAGAATAGGGACATCATTAAATGTTCTCATTCATTTGGGGAATATAAATAATAGTGAAAGGGAATAGAAGGAAAGGGAGGAAATATATATGGGTAGGAATATAAATGGGTAAGAAATATCAGAAAGGGAGACAGAACATAAAGACTCCTAACTCTGGGAAACGAACTAGGGGTGGTGGAAGGGGAGGAGGGCAGGGGGTGGGGGTGACTGGGTGACGGGCACTGAGGGAGGCACTTGACGGGATGAGCACTGGGTGTTATTCTGTATGTTGGTAAATTGAACGCCAATAAAAAATAAATTTATTATTAAAAAAAAGAATAGGAACATCAAATACAGTGAAAATTGGTCTAAAAAAAAAAAAAAAAGCCTACAGAGCCAACTTCAGCCCTTTTACAAAGAATCTGTGTTTCTTACCTTAATTCACAATGTCTATTGCAGATTAGATAGGCACCGAAGTAAAATCAGTCTCATGGGGGCTATCAGAGAGCATACCAGCTTAAAGGGCAGGAGTGTCCAGTCTGAATACAAAGAGACTCCTGTAGCTGTTAATAAAACGAATGGCTTTGGGCTATTACTGAAATATGATATTTCTCAAGGATCCTTTAAAGTTTGTTTGTTTAAAGATAATTTACTGATTTCTATGAGTCCACCAACAGAGGCTTTAATGACACAGTCTTCCTCCCAAATCATGATCTGGGTCCACTTTGTGGGACCAGTGGGTAGGGTAGGAAAAAGTACAACAGTGTCTGTGGACTGAAAATTTGTTAAAACTGCTGTATGGAAATTACATACACCAATGGGATCATAATGCAAATGTCTTGACAAAGATAAAAAATGAATTAACATGGACAGAATTCAGAGGCAGAAAACACCCCCTTAGAATTCTGGAAGAGTCAGTCACTTTTCAAATGTGTATCACAAGAATATAACTTATTTGGCTCTTGTTCAATTGTGAGGAATATTAGTCCTAGGTTTAATTTACTAAGGACAAACCCAGGAACAAAGCTAAACATAAAACTACTTGTGATCACAGGAAAAAGAAACACAATGCAGAAAATGCCTCACAATAGAATACAACCACCAGATACCTCCAGTAACACTGTCACCTTACAGGAAAAATATACTGATAACATTTGAGAATATTATCCAGAAAAGTCCACAGTGTCAAAAATTAAAATAAAATAAAACAAAAAGCAAAGAAATGCATACTTTTCTTTGTTGCCAACCTTTTGAATCCAAATATTTGATGATGAATCAATGCAGATGGTAAAAACTTAGAGAAGGAATTGTATCTCTAATGGTTGGGATCAATTAGTGGAATTACTGGAATTCTATATAACTCGAAGAGAATAATGTTTATATCTTGACCTTTGTCATACGTACCTCCATCTCCTTCTCCACTAGCATTGGCCTCTGCCATTTCTGCGCCATCCAGTTCAGATTCACAGCCTAAATCCAATGTTCCGTCAGCTGGGCATGATGACTCCTCTTTCTGTATTATTTTTAAAAAATGATATTTATGGAGATATACTGACAACTGAAAATATTTAAAATACTTTCAGAGTCCTAAAGTATTACCACTGTTACTTGTGATTTGGAATTTCAACAGATTTTTTTCTTAATGTAAAATCTCTAAAAAATATGAATTAAAAAAAAAACTGGGAAAAGCACATTGCCACAGATGACTTTCTTAAACCTCTTAAAATCTGTACAAAACAAAGTTTCCTTTTGATATTCATTGTTTCCTTTTTTTCCCCAATTCTACACTTTTATATTAGAAAATGGCTTCACAACTCAGAATTTTACCAGTAAATTAAATACCCAAGTAGCTACAAAAAGCAACTGAAATAGTACAAGTCTTTTTGATTAACCTGTTATTTTCTGAAACACACAGTAAGAAGGGTCCCATACTTTTAGTAGCAGAGAAGGAACCCCTGGTTCTTCGCCAGGTATAACTTTTAACATTAAAAACCATCTTCTCAAAAGAAATGAATGAACTTTAAATGTAATCCATCATTTATTAGAGCAGTGACTTATTTTTAACTTTATAAGAAATAATACATTGATTTATTTGTTCCAAGTTACGCAACCATTTGTAGATCATCAGCTTTTGTCTTCTGGAATTTTGCATCTTAGATAGCATTTCCCATTCTAGTAGGGAACGGGATTACACTAAAATAATTAAGACTCCATTATCTGAAGCTTTTTATTTCATTTCTCTATTCTTCTCACACAACAATTATGCATTATTTAAAATTCCCTTGATACACTGCTGTTTCAAAATTGAATAATTTAAATCAGCAACTTTTCAGGAATACTGGATAAATTTATTTTATAAAAGACAACAATGTGTACAGGTGTGAAGCCTGTATATCAACTGAGGCCATAAAGTTGAGGCCAAATAGTTTACTGCAACCATGATCATCTAAAGCTCTTGGCTGATGATTCATGGCACTCCTCCATGTAAATTTTTAAGAATCAAGAATTTTAAGGAAGCCACAACTATTTTCCATTACCATATGTTAGAGTGAAACCACAGATATGCTTTCCTTGAAGAAAAATGTCATTGTTTATTCTTAATATGAAATCATTTTTAAGACATCTGAAAACATTTAAAAGGCATAGGGGTCATTTTTCTACCCTTCACCCAAATCTAATTTTGTTTACCTTCAAATGTCTGAAAAAATGCATGATACACAGTAATAACAGACATAATATGCAGAACAATCCAACTTACTTTGAGAGCATAGAGGCCTGACTTTCCAGGGATTTTGAAGAATGTTCCATCCCCTATTCGAGTGTTAGTGTGAAGCATTGCATTCAGACAGGCTAATGGAGAAGTTCCACTAGAAAATAAAAGTGTACAAAAATGAAGCAATCTGAGATGTAGTTTCTGTGGCAAAACTGTTCCCTCAGTCTCTCTCTCTCTCAAAAAAAAAAAAAAGAAAAGAAAAAAGAAAAAAAAAAAAAAAAGGACCTTCTCACATGCCTTTTTAAAATATCCTCCCAACCCCGAAAACATCTACATTACAATAACAGGCCAGTCCAGTTTTGCCAAAGTTAATCAGATGCATCTGTCTTATAGGCTCCAGGCAAAAAGTCTCCTGAATTGAAATTATGCTTTTATTCATAAAGCAACCAACACTCTATTTCAAAGAAACCAAAGCCCAAATGTTTATGTGCTGTTACTTTACAAATAATACCATGAAGCCTCAGTTTTTAAATATTACAGACAACTTGATGGTTGCACTTGAATGATCAAATAAACCAAGTTCAAGGACAGCTCCATCCTATAGGTTGAAAAGCAACAAAAGAATAATAAGAAACCAGGGAAGAACTGATTTGAAATTACAAGTGTTTAAGTTACTCACAGGACTGCATTTCTCACACAGCCAAATAAAAATCTATATCTGTGTTTATACCTGATACAGCTTCTACAATGACATCCTTTTCTCAGATTTGTCAATAAAAAAATAAGTGTTTGGGAATTCTTCCCAGCTTTATGTTCTATAATAAAGATGCAAGTGATTGAATTATGAAAATAGATTTTTAAAAGGAATCAAACAGCATTAAACTAACGATTAAGAATATCAAAGCACATATGAACAAATAGTATTGAAATGTATTCATTATACCTAGAAAGATGTTTTTGAAATGTATATGTATGTATTTTCTGGGGTAGACTTTAGAACCTTTTTTGGGTTTTGTTTGCAAACTAATATTTTTGCAAGCTGGAATTTGGAGCTATAATTATTACTTTCATTACTTATGTTTCCATGTATATTTTACTTCCTAATATGCTAAAACATCAGTATTTGGTTGAACCAATATGGATTAGAGGCTTTACTCCACCACATTGTGCCTTAGGGGTTCTAGGTATTTAATCCAAAATATTCTCAGATAAGAGTACCTCTAGGATATTAAGCTTTGAATTTCTATGATAGAAACATAATTTCATGTTATTTAATTAGAAGTTTCTAAAAACAAAAATTAGGAAATTTCTTACCTACTATGAAAACTCACCAATAAAATGAAAAAGCCAAATTTGCTGAGTTGCCACAGCATATACTTACACAGACATACACACATATGTGTGTATGTGTGTGTATATATACATAGCATATATACCCATTATGGTCATAAAGGTTTATGAGTATTATAATAATAACACTGTTATTTTAGGAAGCAGCTCCTCTGTGCCAACATGTCAGTATGATCCCAGTGGATCTGACAGGAAGTAAGAGCCCTAATATAAACAATGTAGTAATGACACTAACGTATACATGTTAATTGCATTGTGTGCGTTTACTTTAATATCTTTCCTCATGAAGCTTTTCCAAGTTTACAGACCTCATTTCATTATTTTTCCTCACAAAAGATTTTTTGCTCATATTTCAAGTGGGCCAGGCATACCTGATACTGTAAAATATATTCATCTCTCCTAGAAATATCTCTGTCCATGAACAAATTCCAGATAAATCATGCTGTACATGTTATGCTGAGCACTCCAAAATACCTATTTTTGTCATTTTCTCTCTAGATAAAAGCACAGACAATTTGAAGCTAGGAAATTATTATGCCAGATTTGTGGAGTTTTAATTTAGTGAAACTGTCAGAAACACAGACTTTCTGTAGAGACTTGGCAAGAAAATGTGAACACTACAAGTAAAATAGAATCCAATACATAAAAATGAAAGAATGTAGACTTTTAAAAATATAACAATTGTCCACCTAACATCGAACCTCACATACTTCCTGCTTCTTTCCTGAAGTCCTGACACAGATTTAGAATATGAAAGAATAATACAGATTTAAAGGCCACTAAAAAATGTTGAACAAATATAATTTAACATTGCTATAATTTACATTTTCTTTCTAAGGTACAGTAAGTGAAAGATAATTGTAGAAGATAAATTGCCTATTAAGTAGCAGTTTAATGCTATGCATGCTGCAAGTATAAGTGATAAGCACCCAGTTTCATATAAATAATAAGCTCTGTTGAGCATGAATATATTATTAAATTATACTGTTTATTAATTCCATAAACTCAAGACTTACTATGGAAATATTTAAAAATATGTACTTCAGAATCACATGACAGTGTATCTCCAAGTCTCAATGATCACTATAATTCTCCAAAATCTTTCCCAAAACAAACATATGAAATTTGTTTTATTTCAAAACTAAACAACATTTGCATTTTAGAAGAATTGGAAAATATTTTGCAATGAAATGCAAATTCTACAATTCAAATCATTGGCTGATTACTTAGTTGTAAGCATATCACCTGCATTTCTTTACAGAAAAAAAACTAATTATATGGCCCATTTTATCTAAAAACAATAAAACATTAGAATCAAAAGAAGTAAATGCTTAATAAAAGGTAACTGTTTCATCAATGCAGAATACACATAGGAAAATTATTTTTTTTAATCTTTCATACCATTTACTTATTGCTATTATTCTTAACAGCCTCATACAGTCTAGAAAATTTGGATTGCTTTTCCTGAAGAAATGAATGTCTTAATGTACTTCTATTGAACAGTAATAAAAGTCTTATTTATTTTTATTATTTTCATATTCAAAAAACCTAGAAAGTATGGAAAATATTAAGGAAAATATATGCATACATATTTAAATTAAGGAAAATATATTTATATGCATACATATTTAAATACATTTATGTATGAATATATAGTATAATGATTTACTGTGTGTATAAAAGATGAGGCAAATAAATGTTAAAAGTGTATTCTTAGCATAAACACCTTCTATAAGGCAATTCATATTTTTAATGAATTAAACACACTTCATTCACAGTTAAGGCAAGGGTTAATTACTTCAGTTGGCATTTAAAAGTTAAAAATTCTGTAATAAAAATATGTATATGTGTATATGTATGTATGAAATAATAAAGTGTTAACATTTTAACAAGAACAAAAAAAAACCTCTGAACTTTCAAAAGTTACTTACTTTCTAAAAAGACGAATTGGAAGAATCATGATGTCCCAAATTATAAAAGGAAAACGAAGAAAAAAGAAAGAAAATAAAGTTAGCTTTCCAACTTAAAATGCAATTCTGCATCTTACCATTTCAATAAACAGGACAATATACAAAAAAAAAACACACCAAACTTGTAGATTTGGCTGCCAATGGGGAGGAAAAAGTGGGGAGCTGAGGTAATAGGTACCTCGTACTTTCTTCCCTTAATGCCTCTACAACATTTTATCCGTAATGCACATGTATTTCTACATCAGGAATATAATTAGAAATAAATACAAAGGACAATATTTGTTCCTAATTCTTTTCTTTCTATTCCCTGTAATTGGGCCTTCCTATACACCTGCCAGGGTAGATATACAGCTTATTCTACTTGTTTGTTTTTCTCCCTAGACTGTAGGGTTGTGGAACCCTTCTGGTTTGTTTTCATTTCCCACAACCCCTGAAGCAGAACAGGGGTGGAATTTGGAGGCAGGGGAGCAGGCATAATTTAAACTGTCTAGACATCAAAGAACCCCCAGAGATGCTTTGCAGAGCCCTGGTGCTGTGCGAACTACAGAAAAACCATTGCTTTATCACATCAAATTGCTGACAGAACACATAAAATTTTACTAATAGTGCACACTTAGTGAATGAGCTGGATGGCTTATCTATTTTAATAATTTTAAAAACCACAAAAAGTACCCAGGGAATGCAAATGGAAGAATATTTATAGACATGACAAAGAAAATATCATAATTGTGGTCCTCCATTCCCTTATGTATAAAATAGCAAGGCTGTTCAATATTTAAGTAACCCAAATTTTAAACCACATTATTTCACTAAGCATCTCTTAAAATTGTCAGATGAAAGCCGTTTCCTAAAAATATTTTTAATCTCATTTTTCAAATCTGGGAATATCAAAAAATTAATCCCAAACAATGTCAGTCAAAAAACTCAATAAATTCAAGAAGCAATTGTTAAGCAATATTTGTTATTAATGTTATTGTGCTATTATTAATATAAATTAATAGAAACAATTACATGTTCACTGTCTTTCAAAACAATTCATAATAGCTCCTTTCAAGTATCTCCAGTGTTGATGGCCTAAGAAAATATCTTAACTATAAAGACTATATTTTTAAGAGGAAATTACGTGGGCCTCTGGTGTGACAGGTAATATTTTAGTTCTTGATGGAAGATCTTTGTGTTCACTATGTGAAAATTAAATTGATTACTTAGGACTTGCGCATCTAAGTCTTGTATATGTTACACTTCACCAAAATGTTTTTAAAATGTTAAAAAATGAACAATGCATTCTTGGATTTGTCTATTTATTTACATCTTTAATGGGTAGGTCATTACTAGTGGAAAAGAATAAACTATTTCTATCAGTGTGTGTGGATGACTCCTTAGCATACATAGGCACAGTGTACATTCGCTGAAAATCTGTAACTTAGATGCTTAAAAAATATTATAGAAAGGCAAGGCCAAATTAACTTCTTACTCTTTGAGAAAAATTACCACTAGTCTGGAATTTTTGAAAATGATAGAAAATAACAATCTAAAACTATACATGTTACCTACCTAATCCCAGCACATACAATGTTAACCAAAAAATTATCTATAGCAGCCCTGAATTTTGATTTTTGAAGACACAAATGGTGTCCCAAACTTTGTAGTGCCTCAAAGAAGATCACTAATTAACATTTTTAGTGAGCACAGACATATGAGAAATAACTAATATTAGAGTTTTAAAAATGTAAGAATAAATAGGGAGAACCAATTAGCTCAAGAGATGGGTCATGACAGAAAGATATTCTGCATATTTCCATGTGAAGAAAATCCACATGATTTTCAATTTTCAACACATCTCTCAGGTAATATAGAAATGTAGCCCCAGTACACTTATGAAGTGGATATATGAGGCATGAAATAATTACCAAGTGACATATGCTATGCAAGTTAATTCTTAAATGTAGAGAAACAGTTTCAGACTCCAAACCTAAACATTTGTCTCTGATTGGCTTGAAAAATATAAAAAGATATTCTTCTTAGAATATAAACAGAGATTTGAACTTAGACCTTTTATTCACTTTGGAGACATTACCAAGCTGCCACCAGACAGTGGTTCATACAATCATATTCATTAAATTGACTTTTTGTTTTAGGAGACAAGATTCTCAAAACATTAAAATAGGGACAAGAGTTGATCAGTATTATTTCTAAATAATATCTATAAGGAAACTAAGAAGTGAGCCTATAAAAGTATAAACTAAAGCCTATAATCCAAATTATAGTTTTTAAAGACCCCATCTAAAGTCTGAAGTGAGATGTCTAAAAATCCTTGGTTTATAGACATCACATGAACAACACACCACAGGTTTAGCTGGATATTGGCAACTGTTTCTCTACATGTCATGTGATCACTGCTATACCAGGAAAGGCAATAGAGCACAACGAATAAGGCTGTGGCTTCTGGAGCCCGTCAGCTTGGTTCAATAGTGGCTAGACCATTTACTAGCTGTGTTACTTGAGACTTAACCTCTCTAGGTCTCAGGTTCCTTGACTACAGAATGTGGATAATAAAAGTCACTATTTCTTAAAGGATTATTCTGAAGAATTAATGAGTTCAAACATGTAAAACATTTAGAAATACATCTGGCATACCTGAAGTGTTCAAATATTGTAAACTCTCATTATTATGAATACTACTCCTCCTCGAAGAGGTACAAAGGATGGCAAATGGAAAGAATTTAAATATTTCATAACTTGTCTAAAAAATGGCTCAGGTTTTTTTTTTCTAATTTCACTTTCACTTCATGAGCAAAAATAAGAGAAGACATGAGTGAGCTTATATTCCAACCCCATAGCCTTCAACATGTGAATAACATTGAAAATAACTTATTCAGTAAAGGTAGAAGGAAAAGAATGATAATAAGATCTATTATTATGGTTACATTTACTGAGCATTTCTAACGTGATTGCGTTTTCACGCCTATTATCTATACTCCTCGTAGCGACCATGAAATGTAAGCATGCTGTCCAGTTTAGCAGATGCAACTGAGGCTGAGAGATTAAGAATCTTACTGCAGTCAAATAACAACTAAGCGATGGAGCTGAAATCCAAATTCTATTCTGATTCCAAAGCCTATGCTTTTTCCAATCTCCCACATTCTTCTCCCCCCAATTGCCTCCTCCACTTAATTAACCTTGGATACTAAAAAAGAATATTTAGCACTTGAAGGAAACACACAAGGAAAAGCCAGATGCTGGCAAACAGTAAATGTGTTTGGCTCCGTCTTCACTCAATGCCACCTATAGCAATGATGCCCTCTAGGTAGATTTCATTATTCTAAGAACTAGGCTGCAGAAGATGACATTGTTCATCTTCTTCAAGTGATGCTACCTATTAAAACTAGAGAAGAAAGAACTTTGAGAGAATGTGGTAGAGAATCCAGGTCCACAATCAAGATGCCTCTTTGTAGAAGTGGATCATTAAAGAATAACATAATCCATTAACTGAATAAACATTTATTGAGCACATTATATATGTCAAGTTAATCTTGAAATAAATTTACACTCTGACAGTGCTTTGCACATAATAGAAATGCAGGCTGAACTCAAGTGAATTATCTGAATATATACAAAATGACAAGGGATCTAGGAGAAGGGAGCCTTGAGGCATGTGGCACAACAGGAGTAAAATCATTTCAAATTTAAATGTTATCCTTAGTTTATTCCAAGGAGATGACTGACATGGAATCAAGTGCCAATTTCTTATGTCACCAACTCTAATGCAAAGGCAACCAACCCATGGCCACTGATGGCACTTCAGGACTTTATACTATTTCCCTGTTACTGCAATCACAAAGAGAATATTTTCAATTAGGCCAAAAAAAATGTATCTTCCAAAATAAAATAGTGAATTTCATATATTAAGAAAAAGACTAATTATATTTGGTATGATAAATTAGTTTCATATAAAAATGTGAATTTCTATATTCTACTTGTACTCCTCCTATCCCAATGTGTTACCAATGGCTAATACTATAGCATTTCTGAATGTGTTCTATGAAATATTAGTCCCAAGTGATACTCCAAAAGAACTATCAAATGAGTTAGAAAAGAGCATGCTGCATTCTTTGCAAACTCACTAAACACATTAAGGATATATACTAAAGTCTCTGAAAAAAAAATCCTGCTTAACTGAAGAAACCTCTTTAACTCACTATTTCCTAAGAATAAGCAAAAACAAACAAAAAACAGCAAACAAAAAAACCCAAATCCTCCCCCCTGCAATATTTAGCAACATCCCCTATTATAGTATGCCAAGAAATATACTTGAGAAAATGCTGTACTATATTTATGACTCAGAACATTAGGAAAAAGTACCTAGCAGTTATACTTCCAGGAATATTTAATTTTATTAGCCAAATGCTTAAAATATTATTTTAAAGGTATACAAAACATCTGTTCCTCTGTGGAAAAAAATAATGCACTGTGATGAGTATTTTTCTCTGTGCAAATCTGTAAAACTGAAAAATAGATCCAGGAACTCTGAATAGCATTGACAAATGTATATGTAACATTCACATGTAGTTGAAAACACTACATATTTGCAATATTACCCAACATAAAAGTCATCTTACTCATCCTCCCAATGGAGACCTCCCTCTAGTTCCTCTAAATCTCTCTCAGTGTTGGGTACTATCCTCCTCCTCATCACCCACGACTGAAGCATTTCTCACACTCTTCAAGCCATTGTACCTCAACAAAGTTCATTTTTCGGTTTGCCTTTTGGCTTCTTCACTTCCTAATTCAAACAGTATTTGCATCACAGGAGGATAGTTCGATAGCCCCCAACCCTACCTTCAGTATCTCCCTGCTCCAATGCAGCCTACCCACTGGTGCCAAAGCAATGTTCCTATTTAAAAAAAACTAACAAAAACACTGCTTAGACTCCTCAGGCCATGCCATACACTTGATTTCATTCATTCATTCATTTATTAAAATCAGTGGTTTCAGAAGCACAAATTTTTAAGTGGAAATGACAGTCTCCTACAGGATAGTTGGCGCCTACCTCATCTCCAATGCTCAGATTACTCTTCACCCTCAGACTACTCTCCTATAATCTGATCCAACTCAGTAAATCATATGCTTCCATGGTTTCCAATCTCTCTGTTTTGGTTCATATTAAACCCTCTGCCTGAAAATGCATCCCACTCCTTGCTCCATTTACCACTAAAAATAAAACTTTTAACTACGGCCTGTATGGTGACACCTTTTGTGATCGCAGGGCATTCCTGGATTACAATCTTGACACTTTGCACATCCCTCATGGTTTCATCAAAATTTTTATACTTCTAACTTTCCTGTCCCTACCAAGTACAAGTTTGGGGACTCCATAGAGGATTGTCACATATTCATTTTTGTATTATCTGACAAGCAATCTCAATCCACTCAAAACATGTCTGTTGAGATGAACTTGATCACTGCCATGAAAGCTGTTACAATCATGCATTTCTATACATAAAGCACCTGCAATGACTACTATCTATATTCTGTTGCAATTTATGATTATAATCCTGTGTGTCAAACACCATACATACCACTCAGGCCACACTGGCCATCTTATATATGCATGCTGTGCATTCCTGTCTCTTATAGACTTTTCCGTCCTCAGTAATGTGATTCCAGGTTAGTTACCAGTGAAATGGTCCCTATTTCCCCACCAGGAAGGCTAGCTAGATTAAACAAAATGGTCAAATGGTGGGAGTTTGGGGAACTGATATAAAAATAAAGAGAAAGAGCACACATTATTTTCAGTGGAAACATAAGCTGTAAAGGTACAAAAACAATTAGCTGGTGCCTACCGCTGCCTCCACAAAGAGAGCCTGCCAAGAATAAAGTTAACCAGAGTAAAGGAGAGCACAACATGGAAAGAAAAGAGGGGGTGTGGGGAAGATGATATCACTTGAACTCCTGCATTATCTAGTCATGTTGAAGGTCAATCCATCGGATGTCCCAATTAAATAAGCCAATAAATCCTCTGCACTTTTTTTTTTTTGACACTTATCAAATAGGCTAAATGATTTATAAAGGCTGGCCTCCTTTTTCCAGGCCTCATTCTTCTCATCTGTAAAATGATGAGTTTAAAATAGGTGTGCTTTAAAGCTCTGCTAATCCCTTTCTGGCTAAGATTTTAAATACAATTAATAATGGTTTGACTATTGGCTTACTCTTCACTCCAGCCATGCTACCTGTCTTCCTACTCCCTTCACCTTCAATGTCTTCTGTTTTCCTCTCTTCCTATTCATGTGTCAAGATCCCCTTACCTTCACTTCCTAAAAACTTCCAATGACCTCTCCAGTCCATGATCATCTCTGAAATTCCAGAAGCTTTATAGTCATTACCACAAGTGTAGCATTTAATTCTGTGCATCTAACACCACATTGCTTGATGGCATCTAGCAAATTAGGACTGCAGCTTCCTTAGAGTTCCTGGTGGTCCCCTCAGGGGCCTGACAGACTTGGACACTCATGAAACATTCAAGGGCTGTTGATAAAGTAACATTTTACAATTTACAGAGTAGAACGAAATTTGAAGGTTGGCAATACCAAGTACTGGCTGAGAATGTCCAGAAATAGAAACTAAGAAATACTCTAGTGAGAATATAAATTGACACAACCAATTTGGAAAGACATCTGGCAATATCTAGGGAAAAACAAAACAAAACAAAACAGAAGTATGCATGCTCTGCAGATCAGCATTCCACTTTTTGGTATAGACCCCAGAAAACCTCATGCACATTCACAAAGAGACATTATTTGTTTTAAGAAAAAAGAACTGTCAATAAACTAAATATTCACCAGTAGATGATAGCTATAGACAAAAACATACTTTTACCTATATATTCATAACAAGACTGAAATTCTGCATATATAAATTCTGTTGTATAAAACACAGCAAATTTATGACCCAGATTGCCTCTGAGAAAAAGAGGAAATCAAAGAAGTTCGTTTTACCTGCTAGACTTAATTTTTAAAAAATCCATAGCAACTATGACATATCCACAACTGTGAATTTCAGCCACTGGTTGTGGTCTACGGTATTTTACTGTATTTTCCAAAATTTTCAAAACAGAAAATCACTCATTTTTGTTCTTTTACCCACAATTTGGCTTCTCTCCAATTCTATCAGATGCTTCCCTTGTGTCCATGGTGTCATTGTTTAAAGATTCTTGTGCAAGCAAATCAATACATGGAACTTATATGGAAAGTATAAAGTTATATCATTACACAAAATTAAAAGTAATGAGTCCTTCTCAATTTCCCCTAACTCTACCTATTACTTTAGAAGTAATGACTACTAAGGATCTACCATGTTTTTTTCCAGAGCTTTTCCTCTGTTTGTATGCATAGATGCCTGTATTCAACTCTACAGTTTGGTATTTTAAATTTATTTTCAAATAGAAGACAGCAGTTAGCGCACACTGGTAGGTACATGCTTCTTTGCTTAATTACACAACCAGATTTTCCCACAGAATTAGTGTTTGTTCTTAATATTGTACAGACTGGATATTAATATTCATAATATTTTCCACATCCTATAGAGTAGAAATATAATTTTTAAAGCATTTCCTTATTTAACATTTAGTTTGTATCTAATTTTATCCACTAAAATAGTGCTGTAATAAATAATCTGGTATGTACTTCTCTCTATATAGGAGCTATAGATTTAATGCTTGTGTCCCTAATCCCCAAATTCATGTTGAAACCTAGTCTTCAGTGTGATGGTATATAGAGGTGAGGGCCTCTTGGAGGTGATTAGGTCCCGTGGATGGAGCCTTCATGAATGGGATTTGCATTCTTATAAAAGAGACCCTGGAGAGCTTTGTCCCCTTCCTACATAAGGACTCAATGCAAGGTGGAACATTTATAACCCAGAAAGTCGGCCCTCACCTGACTCTAAACCTGCAGGCACCATGATCTTAGACTTTGCAGCCTCCTGAACTGTGAGAATCAAATTCTCTTGTTTATAAACCACATAATCTGTGGTATTCTGTTATAGCAGCTCAAACAGACTAGGAAAATATGTATGGCTACTTCTTGAGAATAGATTTCTGAAAGAAATTATTAGCGTAAAAGAGTTATTTTAAGGGATGCCTGGGTGGTTCAGTGGTTGAATATTTGCTTTCAGCTAAGGTCATGATCCTGGGGTCCTGGGATCGAGTCCCACTTCCAGCTTCTCTCAGAGATCCTACTTCTCCCTTTGCCTAGATCTCTGCCTCTCTGTGTTCCTCATGAATAAATAAAATTCTTTAAAAAAATAAAAAATAAAAGGGTTATTTTAAAATTTTGATAGTTACTTCCAAATTACGCTTTCTTGAGAGTAACTATTTTCCCTACCCTAGTCAACATAGTATTAATCTTTAAATTTTTGTTAATCTGTCCAAAATGGAAAGAGGTCATTACAAGTAGAGGGAACAGAAAGAACAAGGCACAAATGGACAAAACTGAATGTGGTAGACAGAAACATGATTATTTATTTGGCATTTCCAGGGGAGGGAAGGGTGGTTGGGATCAGTTTCCAGAGGGAAGATATGTACCCTGCCATGCAAATGTCTAAATCCCATGGCCAGGAGCTTAGACTTCATGAAAGAGATAATAAAGAGCACCAGAGGATTTTAAAGAAGAAAATGCCCTTGTCCCTCTGTTAGCATGAGGATAGATCTAGAACAAGACATTCCTAGAAGACAGATTAGGAGCCTGCAGTACTGGACTGTAGGGAAGATGACAAGAACCTCAACAGAGCAATGATGGTAGGTCAGAGATATGGAGGAAGAGTCAAAAAACACATGTGAAGGGACGCCTGGGTGGTTCAGTGGTTTAGTGCCTGCCTTCATCAGCCCAGGGCATGATCCTGGAGACCCGGGATCGAGTCCCACGTCAGGCTCCCTGCGTGGAGCCTGCTTCTCCCTCTGCCTGTGTCTCTGCCTTTCTCTCTCTCTCTCCTCTGCGTGTCCCTCATGAATAAATAAATAAAATCTTAAAAAGAAATGCATGAGAAGAAATAGTGTGGGGGGAGGATCAGTAAGACATAAAAACCAACTAGATGTGTCAGATGGGAGGAGAAAGAATTTAGGATTACTTTAGGGTCTGGGGGTAAATGGTGGTATAATTAGGTAAGACAGTTAATAGAGAAGAGGTCAATCTGGAAAAACAAAATATAAATTTAGTTCTGGACTTACTAATTTAAAGGTATACATCCAGAATTCTGATGCATACATGCATCACAAAATTAATGCTGGAGTTAGAGAAAAACACTGGGGAACCATCGGCATATAGATGGTATTTAGAAAGGTGAAAACTGATAAGGCACAGATGTAGAGTAATAAAAGAAGAGAAAAATGACTGACTTGGGCTTATTATATTCCAATAGTCAGAAAACTACACTAGAAAATATTTCTGAGATCACAAAAAAAGGAAAAAAGAATCCTGCAAAGGATTTCATTACAATAATGAAGTGTAACTCTAACCTCAGGATACGATTATTTTAGAAGTCAGAATAAATCTCTGTATTTATAGGAAGAAATAACCTATAAATGGGAAATTACCTAGAGTATCTTGCCAGCAGGAATCTTTCTTTTAAATATAGTTTTCTTTTAAGAAGTAATATAAGAACCATTACTAAGTATCTGTCAATGGATGAAAAGATGAGAAAAATCACTCAAAATCTGAACCCCTTAAAACAACTCTAAGTATTTTATAAATTTTCTTCTAGCCTATTTTTTTGGTGTGTTTCTAAAGTTATAATTTACCTAAATGTTGAATTACAATATTTCATTTTATGTTATACCCTCTCCATATTATAAAGCCATGAGAAAGATATCAAATGGTTAAAAATATTCTATCAACTTATTTCAAGTCCATGGTTTTCAATCTGTCTATATATTAGAATTTTCAGGAGAATTTTTAAAATGTAAATCTTTAGGCAACTCCAAATCTCCAGATGGGGCCTGAAGAGCATGCATTTTCTTGCATCTTTCCAAATAATTCTAATTTGCAGCCAACTTTGAGAAGCACCATACCACTCACTGGTAAGCATTTAAATTATGTCCTTTATAATTGAAATAGCATTAATATGAATACCTTAGCACATACAGTATTTTTCTTATATTTAGGAATATTTTAAGATAAACTTGAAAAGTGGCATTATTAACTCAGGATATATAAATTATGTAATGACTTTTCACAAATAATGCCAATTGGCTTTTCAAATAAGTTATTTTGGTTTATATTCTCACTGATAATTATATAGCAGGAAGTGTCATTTGGAGTCAGAGTGAAGTGCATGGATTGATTTAATTTGTTAGGAAAACTAAGAAACTATCTCCAATGGTTACTTTACCTTGCATTTCTATGATTATTAATAAGATCAAATGCTTACCCACGTACTTACTTATTCCTTAGTTTTATACATTGGAGCTCTTCTGTTCATGTCCTTTGACCATGATGCTCTAAGGTCATTACTTATTTTATTAATTGTTTTATTTTATTTTTATTTTATTTTATTTTATTTATGATAGAGAGAGAGAGAGAGAGAGAGAGAGAGAGGCAGAGATACAGGCAGAGGGAGAAGCAGGCTCCATGCACCGGGAGCCCGATGTGGGATTCGATCCCGGGTCTTCAGGATTGCGCCCTGGGCCAAAGGCAGGCGCCAAACCGCTGCGCCACCCAGGGATCCCCTTATTATTTGTTTTTATAATCTTTTTATATAATACCTCCAGCATATTAACTAAAAATGTTTACTTACTTAATATATTTTGATATGGAGACACATAAAAATTTCAGTAGTTAATTATGTCAATTATTTCCTCTGAACTTTGTTTTATAGCTTTTAACAGTTAAAAGTTACTTCCCTATCAAGGGTAGATTCAAATGTTGGGTTTGAATTTTTCTCATTTTTTCCCAATGGTATGACTTTTCAAATATAAATTTTCAATCATGTACATATCTTTCTCAATATAAAACACAACTAACACATTACATGTTCAATAAACATTTATCCTTTTCAATGGTTTTCTATGGTTCAGAAAGAATAGTTTCCTTGTCCATTTCTGATTCATGCCCCTACTTCTCTGCAGAAGAATCTGGTACTGCTCATCAGAAATTCCTTGATCAGCAGAATGTCAAAAGAATTCAGAGTTTTGCTGGCGACAGGGAAATTTTTACCTTTAAATGTTTGATAAAGGAAATGTCTAAATTTAACTGCACCAACCACTCCTGTTAAGATTGGCATTCACACAAAAAGAACAAATGTCAATTTAACTTAGTTGTGTTTTCTCCTCCTTCCTCCTCCTCTTCCTCTTTCTTTATCCACTTATATTTTTAAGGTAATTTGTTCAGTGGTAGTCATCTACTTAATTAGAAGTATTACAGTAGAAATATATTTAGTAAACATAGCTTTCTGCTTTAAATCAGAAGTTTTATGAAACACAAACGTCATTGTTTTTTGGGACGGCATGAAATACATCTACAAAATTCAGATTGAATTACAGAGTAAAAACAAACTTTACAAAGGGCCTAACTTCTAAGCAAGATCTATTATGGAAACAATATGCTTTGAGAAAGGAAGAGTAAATACAAAGACTAGTGAATTAAAGAATCCTTCTCTTCCCCAAACTTAGTATTTGACACTTAAAAATACATCTAAGAATCTGGCAGTAGGCCTAAAAGAAATTTAATACATCTAGTTCTTGTTTTAATTTCACCCTCAGGAAAATATAATTCATGAGAGGCATAAGTTAGGAGAAGGGATTACAGAAATGCTATGTCTCCTACAGTAAGCCATATTAATACTCTTCCATACAGAAAAAAATCCAGTAAGATAAAGATAAGAATGCCCAGGATCAATGCAAATGTAAAAAGAGAAAAAACAATACTGTTTTAGGCTAATGGTTTTGGAAAACTACAAAATTATACACACATACATATTAATAAATTCCAAAAGTAATGTTACTAATATGTTATATATGTGTTACTTCTGTTTTATAGAAATAAACATCTTCCTTAGGAAAAAAATGCGCATTTTGATGACCCATGGGGAGAAATGTATCTTTAGACAAAAGATTTCCTGTACATTATTTTACAGCTATATCAATGTTCCAGCCAGGCACACAGAGACCCTCCAGACAACAACTCCAGTAACAAAAAGGGAGAAAAATATGTAAATGTAATCGGAGTGGAAAGGAAGAGAATTGATGAGCCACGATAATAATTCAAGTACAATTATTTTCAACCTGGACCTCTACTTAATCAACTAACTAAAGGGTAACTGATTAAGCAATTGCTAGAATTATAGAGAACTATCTATGTTTATGTAACAATAAGGGAAATATCCTTGTGCCTTCCTTCATTTTTCTATGTTTCAAAAAACAAAACTCGAGATATGGCTTCTGGCCATTTGGCAAACATATGAAGTAAGCACGACTCCAACCCACTCATTTAACCTGAATTAATATTCTTGAGGTTTTATATAGCCACGTAAAGCTTTCAGGAAATAGTTCCTCGATGCACCTGCCACCTAATTCCATGAAATCAATATTTCACTTAAGCTAAGTCAGGAAATCTTAAGGTGGTGAATTCAATTATGACTGTTACTTCATGAGCTGTTAGTAGATAAAACATATCACTGAAATTGAAAATCATCACATTTAAAGAGCTTTACCTCCTTTGGGGGGGGTGTTTCATAAGGTACCATTAACATAATTAATAACAGTTTATCATGTTAGAGTAAGAATAACAACTTTAATATATGACTGTATTTTTCTATTGCCAAATGTCAGTTTATAAACACAAAAACAATGTTCTCTCTGGCTATGCCTAAAATAAATCTATTGTGTGATAGGAGTAAGCTGCCCATCAATATGAAAAGAAACACTGATAATATTGATTCAAACTTCATTTAAAGATGAAAACAAGTATTTACTGAAATCCAGATATATTACTATTTAAGCAGGAAACAAAAATTCACATCTTCAGTCATAAGCACCATATTATACATGAAAGGCAATGGTAAGCTGAGGTTTCGTATAAAGTTTTGTAGATACATTAAAAAAAAACAAACAAAAAGCATTTATAAACAGAAAACACCTAGAATTGGTCTTCAAATGCTGTCTTTTCTCAGATAATCACTATCTGATTGACCTCCATGCACTTGATTCTTATGGTTTTCTAGGATCCAATGTGGGTATTGCTACTTCATTTTCACAAGAGAGAATTCTGGACAAATGTCTGAAAAGATAAAATGCAAAACTCTAAACCTATTTATCCCATAAGTGACAAACATTTGATAATCATAATATTGCTCATCTTGTCACCTGGCTTATTAAACTGAGTTTTAAGAAAATTCTAGAAATTTTCAAAACAATCACTATGCTAGTACATTCCTGTCTTTCATTTCCTCCTTGGTTTGCTCATGCCTTCTGATAGGCATTCTTTTTCTTCTTTTTTTTTTTCTCCTCTTTGCGACCCCCACTTCAAGTCTAACATTTGCCTGTGGCTTAACATTTGACTGTGATGGAAAGACTGAGCTTTGGAATCAGCAAACTCACACTCAAATGCCAGATCTTCCACCTATAACTGAAGTAAGGCAAAATACCGAACTTCTCTCAGAATCAATTCCTCATCTGTAAAATGAAGAAACAGCACCTATTTCTCAATGTTACTGTGTGGATTAAATGAACTAAAAAATAGAAACTGCTTGGCTCAGTGCCTGACACTGATCAGTTACTGCATAAATGTTAGTTTCCTGCCCTTTTGCCAAAATGACATTCAACAGACAGTTCTAATGATATTTACAGATACATACATCTGTGTTTCTTCTTTGCAGTTCTTTACCTGTATTCTAATATTAGGCCTAATAAACTTCCTCCATGTTCAACACTCAGCAAGCTTTTCATTACTCTGAAGGAAAATAACTGAAATAACATTTCATAAATAAATAATAGGCAAGAAAAGGCACCAACTTTCTAAAGAACATGTTCAAAATTAAAGAAACTAGCATATTCTCTGTAAAAACTTAAAATGCCTAAGGAGTTTAAGGAGAGAGAGAGAGAGACAGTATTTATGCTGCAAAACTCCTTCAAAGTACAACCCAATTTGATTCTTAGTAAAACAGGGTTAGAAAAATGAAGTGCTCTCAGTGAAGATAAAGCAAAACATTTACTGGGAAAAATCAGCCATCATCCTCAAGAATATTTATTAACGTGGTCAGGGTACTTCACTTAAAAGAGCCCCAAGCAAAAGGGTGAACAAGCAGACTACAGCTTTAACAAGAAAGATCATTGAGATGCAGTCAATGTTCACAGGGAAGAAGGCTCAGATATATAACAAAAAGGAAAATAAAACATTTCTAACATTGCAGTAGGATTTGCATGTATAGATAAATTGGTAGTCAAAATATGGCCACAGTTTACACAAACTGTAACTCAGAGGAATTAGAAAGCACACCAGGGCCTCCCGAATTTTCCCTTTCCAACAAGTCACACTTCTCAGTTTCAATTCTAGTCTGCACTGTCACACTGACAAAACAGAAATAACGTATGTGAGCGACATCCATCTGGGAATCACCCTCATATCCTTCTACACAGTCATTCAAATCACACTGCCTGGCCTCCAGGTGTCCAGTTGTCTTCTCAAACCCACCAAACGTGAACAGGGGAATGAGTGACAACTACACGGTTCCACACAGGAAGACCCTCAATGTCCATTTTCACCCGTCCCTAGCTGGTACCTACCCGGAAGGAATGAACGGAACCACTCCAATGCAATCCCAGCCACTCCTGCTAGTTCAAGCATTCGGTTCAGCATCACCTCATGACCAACACGAAAGCAGCTGAGGCTCTAATATAATCATCATGGAAAGTTGTCCCAAATCCTTCATTCGAGGAAGATCCTTCATACACACCAACGCTGTCTCCAAGCCATGCCGGGGTCTGAAACCAGACTGGAAAATATTATATATGTGTATATATAGTAAAACTCCCACAAACCACTCTTCTACTATGTTATATTTATTTACAGCTGCTTAATCCATCCTATAGATATAGATATATAGATATAGATATAGATATATTGCCTTCTCAAGGTGAAATATGAACATTCAAGGAAAGATGCTTTTCATAGTAGAAGGTAAACTGAAAGCATATGAAGACCTGGTGCTGCCTGGTAAGGTAGTTGAGGTGGTCCCAAATGGAATATACTCTGTCCTGAAGGGAAGAGAGAAAACACAATATTGGTTTCCAAGGCTAATCTTCTAAACTTGATACACAGGATCAAACTATTCTGGTGTTTAAAAAACAACAAAACACAACACAACACCTTGGCTTTTTCAGGAGATGAGGAAGCAATGCCAGATTAACTCTTGAAGCTCTGTTTCATATTACCAAACATGTGCCTTCTTCCTCCTGAATCCCACTATGTGGATGCCACTTTGATAATCCTGGCTACCATTGCCTTGACTGCATTATCAGAATCTCTACAGATCAAGGAACCCTCTACTTGCTCATCATACAGACAGGACCAGAAACCTTTGAATGGATATCAACTTCAAATGGGGGGGGGGGGGGCGGAGATCAATGGAGCCCCAAGAGCTATTATATGTTAAAGAACAAGAACAAACCAACTTATTTAAAATGTTAATTTTTCCCTCTCACTGCTTAATGGATAGGCTTTTAAGAAACAAAGAGACAGACATTATGTAGTTTTCAAAGCTAAACCAGCAAATGTACTATTTTTATCTTCTTGAAACCTTTATTATAATGTTAAAGACTACATATTTCCTTTTTTGCTGCCCCTTCTCGGAAACTAATATTGAAAACTAAAACTTCCAATCCCCGCACAAAATTTAACTGTTTCTCTATTTCCAGAATGCCTAAAATAAAAGTAAATGGGTTAAAGCATTGGAGCATTATTTTCTATGTACTTACCCTAAATTATTATTTGCATTAAGCAAATGGCTGTCTGACTGCTTGTCATATATACTTCCATTTAAAATTAATAAAATTCTGTCTTTTAATCTCCATTTCAGTTGCTCTACTGGCCAGATTCATCTCATCCTTGTTAGCTACAGTCTGTATTAAAATGAAAAATCTCAGCAATGTCCATCCAGTATACTGCCTCCTCTACCTACTGAATATATACTTTGGTTCCCAAGTCAACTATTCTGATATTAAATACGCAGAAATCTATCAGGTTAGGACCTGAGATTTGTATCAAACATAATACTCATTACGGTTTTTTTCTGGACACTTTCCACTAACTTCACTGCATCTCATAAAAAGTGACATTGCTCTCATAAGGAAAATGCAAAAACTAAATGGGTCACCTAGGCAAAGGACTTAAAAAACACTATACCAAAAGAGACAGACCACATGGTTGATAGCTAAAACTTACTGTCCATTTGGTGCTTAGCAATATATAATGCTTTTTCTCCTAAAATGTTAAGTCCTCTTGTTTGACATATTGACCCTCTGTTGCACAACCTGAGGGTCAATTACAGTAAGTGTAAGAGTCTTCTCAAACCATCCCTTATATAGATGTCGGCTAAAGATGTCTGTAAGTGATATATGTTCAATGAAATAAACATTTGCTGAGATACCTACTATGATCTAGGGACTATACAGGATATACAAACATGAGTCAGATGGGCCGCTAGCTATCTTGCAATTCATAGTTTAGATGGAAAAAAGACATATAAACAAAAAGAACTGTGATAAAGATTCATTTAAAACCTCCCTTGAAATACAAAAAAAGGAACCATATTTCTGCCTGGGAATCACAGGGAAAGTTGCCCAGGGGAGATGACAATTTGCATCTTAAATGATAAACAGGTAGCAGGATAGCAGTAATGGTAATAATCAACAGAAGCTAAGCATTAGCATATATGTAATTTAGTAGAATCTTGGAAATCAGATCACTACTCAAAAGTAAAATACATTCTGTCCTATATTTAGTGTAATAGACAGCATTTCCATTTTAGTATAATGGAAAACTCTCAGTATACTACGAACATTTAATACATATTAAACAAGCCAAAACTGTGAGAACCTTAATGACAGAAGCACACAAATAATGACATAGATTTTCCAAATAATTAATCATTTCCTACATGTCTAAATGAAGACCTCCTCAGAAATAGTAAAGTGTTTTTTTCATTAAAGTCTATTCTTCAAAATTTCATTTTGTCCTTGAAGCTTCATAATCAAGTATCAAACAGAATTTGGATGATAATACAAATACACAGGACTCTGAGACACATTTCCCCGCCCCCCCTAAAATACTAATTATATAATTAGCAGGAGGTACTGTTAGGGCACTACATGTTAACACATAGAAGTCTGGAGGGTGCAAAAGCAGGAAATATCATATTGATATCATTCATTCAAAAGGCTAAAGTGAACCAGGGGTGCCTGGGTGGCTCAGTCAGTTAAGCATCAACTATTGATTTCAGCTCAGGTAGTGATCTCGGGGTCTTGAGATTGAGTCTCCTGTCAAGCTCAGCCCAGAAGTTAGCTTGAGTCTCTCTCTCTCCTCACCTCTGCCCTTCCCCCCCCGGCACACACTCACATGTGCTCTCTCTAATAAATCTTAACAATCTTTTTTTTAAAAGGCTGAAGTGGCCCAAATGTGAAAGCTAGCTAGGGAAATAGTTTCTCAGTTACAAATAGGACCCCCAAAAAGGCATCTCATTTAATGAAAAATTATTAACTTGTTGGTATATTGTAAATTAGGAAAATCCCTGATACCAGAGTTCCAACACTGGTCATTGGCAGACATAAAAAACAACTCAGGATCAGAGCTCCAGGACGGGTCAGTTAAACATCCAACTCTTGATTTTTGCTCAGATCATGATCTCAGAGTCTTTAGATCAGTCTGGCTCTGCACTCAGCAGGGAATCTGCTTGAGATTCTCTCCTTCTGCCCCTCCCCCCCACTTGCATGCCTACACACTCTCTAAAACTAAATAAATAAACCTTAAACAAAAACAACTCAGGGGCACCTGGGTGGCTCAGTCAGTTAAGTGTCTGCCTTCAGCTCAGGTCACAATCCCAGGGTATCAGGTCATGAGCCCCTCACTGGGCTCCCTGCTCAGTGAGGAGCCTGCTTCTCACTCTCCCTCTACGTGACACTCCCCCTGTTTGTGCTCTTTCTCTGTCAAATAAACAAATAAAATCTTTTAAAAATCCCTAAAACTCAGAATCTGCTTAATTAGGTTACAATGGCTTTCAATCTTATCACTGCATCTGAATTAATAACATAAACTAGGGCTCCTGGGTGGCTCAGTCAGTTAAGTGTCTGCCTTCAGATCATGATCCCAGCATCCTGGGATCAAGCCCATGTCAGGTTCCCTGCTCAGTGGGGAGTCTGCTTCTCCCACTGCTCTCCCTCCCCCCGCTCATGCTCTCTTTCTCAAATAAATAAAATCTTAAAAAAAAAAAAAAAACAAATTCAAATCCCTTATGAAATTTTAGATAAAAGTTTAGGTATTAAATAACATTACATACTTATTGAAATCATCTTTTGGCACCAGTGTTCCAAACACCACTGAAAAATACCTTAGAATACAAATTTGACTTGAAACCCATTTAATCTTGATTAATTTCCCCAAATTCCTAATAAGGCAGAAAGCAGTGAAATCTCATTAGTCAAGTATCTTCCAATTGACAGCACATTTCCCAAATTATATTATTTCCATAGCAGTCTTATGATGCAGATAAAGAGATGCAATTTCCCCCCATTTTACTGGAAAGATAAAAAAAGACTGAGTGACTTATCCAGGATAACACATTATTTTAGAAGCAGAAAGAGAGAATTAAAATTCCCATCCACTCAATCAGAAAATATCATGAGCCTATTACATGAAGGGCACCATGGGGAAGAGACGAATCAATGAGACATGAACTCTACCATTAAGGAAATTGCAGTCCTATTATAACAAGAGAAAATCTGAGAGAGTTTATGAGATGCTACAACAAAGGAACACACATATTATGTTATAATGGAATAGGAAGGATAAAATAATTAATTAGAGCTAGAATTAAAGAATTCTTTACTGAGGAAGTGGTATTAGACATTGGAATTGAACTCTGGAGGACAAGAAACGGTGAAGGTCATTACAGGCTGAGCAGAGTCAGAAAGACTTGAACATACACAGAATGTTTACACAAAGTCAAGTATATAGGTAATTATGTTTTCAAATGTCAAAAATGATAATACATATTTAACCTATTCAAGTCCAAGAATGAGATTTAATTTAAAAACAAACATAGCAGAGGCTGGTAGTTTTCTCTCAATAACTACCTTTCCCTACACTTAAGACTCTTTCATTTTAGCTGGGAATACATTTCCTGCAGCAGAATATGTTCTCCAGCTTCTCAATCAGCTAAGTGCAGCTCGGTATCTGGCCAATGACAAGAGGAAAACTGATACACTTAACTTTCAGAAGGTTTCAATAAAGGGACTGCATGTGTCCCTTCCGCTGCTTCTTAGAACATTGTTTCAGTGGCAAGCCATGTTAGACCATCAGGAGGAGGACAAAATCCTAAGGATAATGAAGCAATAAAACAGAAGGACCCAATTCCCTGAATATCCTGATGTAGCAAAATTATAGTCAGAAATCAATATTATCATATTGTAAGTGAGGAATAAAACAACATATCATGAATTCATAAGAATTTGATACCTCCAAGTTATACTGAGCTTAACCTCACTTAATCCATAAAATAATTATTATATATATTCCATACTACACTGATATACTAGAGATTCATTTATAAGTCAAACAAATTATCAATGCCAGAAAAAATAATCAATAGGTGAAAAGTAGATTTTTGCTCTAAGTGCACATTAGTTGACAATTTACCCATTGGACTTCTTGGTCCATTCAATGTTATTGTGATTACATCTAAATATTTAATTGCTATCCATTTTTTACAGAGAACAGAGGAAAATTTAATAACTAAACAAAAATACATCATCACAGTGTGAATGAAGAAACAGAGCAAGCTGTAAGAGCCCAGAGGGGAGAGATGAACAGAGGAGAATGGCTGCCAGATGACCTGTTTGCATCAACCTGTCTCTGGGCAAATCTATTCACCCTTTCTTCACATATTACTTCATATTACAGGCATTTCAAAGAATAACTGGAATAAGAATATTTAATAAAATGATCTAAGGCATCATACTTTACTGAGCTTACTGGCTATCTACATCAGCCCACGAAGGAAGGGACATAAGGTGATGTCAACTGCTCCCCCTGTTCTTCCCAAAGTTCTTTGGGCAAGGTCTTGATGGCAACAAGGAGCTGCTGAGGCCAAATCTGAGAGTATTAAATTTCTGGTTGAAGTATAAATTACAGTACAATCTCTCTCACACCCCTAACTTCTGCCAACAGTGTTACAAATATGTACTACTGGAAGCAAATAAAATCAGGTAACAGAGGGGTGACTGGATCAATGAAAACCCATCACTTCAGGAAAATTGAATGAAAGACATGTTCCTTCTAATAGTACCTTAGAATAGAAGATTTATCTTCTTTTCTTTATACAGTCTTGCCTTCACTTACTACTAGGCTTTTGAACATTCTTAAATTCAAAACTGATCAGCCTCATCTAAGTTTTAAGATAAGTCAAATATTTACCAGTTCTATTATAGTGGACCACTCACCTCTACACCTTAGTTTATTGATCTGTAAAATAAAGGTTTAAGACTATATGATCTGCAAAGTCCTTACCCCAGAAACAGAATATTATAGCACTGAGTTAAACTTCACCTCAGAGTGCAACCTGATATAATAGAGGCTGCTCTAAATGCACTGTTTTTAAGGAAATGTGCTTTCAAATAAATTCTCAAAAGCATTGCTTAAAGTTGGGGTAGTAATGACAACAGCAAACAGCCTCTTCTGTAAAACAGTCCTGATGTTAACAAAGGGTCTAATTCTTCAGCTGTTAGGAATTGTTCAGCCCATTATTCTTCTATCCCAAAAAAATCTTCTAAGACAGACTGGAAATTACTTGGGTGACCAGGTGGTCGAAAATTGGGTAAGGAAAGGACTAGATTTAAAATAATTATCTACTCCTATTCAAGTTTCTACAGATACTAGTTCACAATTCCTCATCACTCTTTTTTATGAGAAAACAAGTAAGAATATACCATTGTATCTAATATCCAAACTAATTTATAAAACTTTGAAAACTAAGTTATGGGTGGCTGCTCAAAAGGTAGTATCTAAAAATAGTATATTACATAAATCCTAATTTAAAAAATCAAGTTAACATTTCTAATATTAAGGCTGGATAAAATAATTGAGCAGTGAAAACTGTTCTAAGTAATTCCAAATAGTACTTTCTGTATTCCTGATTCAGTACTTTCCTTCTTGGTGTGGAGGTGTAAGGGGATTCCAAAGTGATCCCTGTTTATCGTTAACACTTCAGAATTTAAGATTGGAGCCATTTAGACTTTCCCACTAGCAATAGCTTCTTCCAACACATCTTCATGAATGACAGCTTTCTGTATCTAGTACCAGCAGGTCACCTTCAATAAACACAAATTAAGCAAGAAATTGAAAAATAATCATTGTACAAATTGCTGTATTTCATGCAGACATGCTAGAAAAGAACTAAATAATGAATTCAGGTTAGCTGTAGTGGCCTGAAGGAGAATGTTCTCTGCTTTGAAATTTTACATTCCTGTACATTCATTTTATTCTGAAAAATGAAAAATAAAAGTAAAAAGGAAAGAATATTATTTTTATATCTTCCACTAGAAACACAATGGATGGATGAGATGAGGAAGGATGGATAAATGGTCATGATATAGATTACTAAGGATAGTAAAATTCATCTGTCACTCTTTGCGTAAGATAATTTCTCCAAAAAAGGCCTAATGCTGCTTCTGAAACCAGACTCACTTATTCACTTGGGCCTCTTTTCCATCCCCTAGATGTACTTCTTAAAAGGAGAACAATGTTAATAACTTAGCCTACCCCCATCTAAGGATGGTTTAGTCAACCCAATCTATTTTCATTCGGTTGTTGCACCAATGGAGTCAATGCCACCCTCTAAAATTCCCTTTCAGATTATCTACAACTTGTCAGCAACTATGTTTTGGCTAGTCACAATTTGCAAGCTCCCCAGAAACAAGCTTCAATCTGTAGGTCCAATATCAACAATAAAATGGGGAGAATCCTATGGAGTCTTTGGTCCTCCCATTACCTGAGGCATGTTTCCTAACCTCAGGTAGGAGACCTTCTAAAGCAAACAGTAAGAAGGTACATTCAAATATGCCTTGCTGTTGTCTGTAAGCCCAAATCTTCAAAGTCATACTCACTTTGGACATAGCCTAAAAAGCTGCTAAAGGGGATATGTTTGAGGTGGAGGGTGGGGGTGATTTACTTAATAGAATCACATAACCCATACCTTCCTTAATCAAAATTTTATTAGGCTACAAATATTTAAAAAGGTTCAGTGCAAGTGGTTCCGTATCAGACATCAAATCCATGATTTGCCACTTGTTAGCTGTCTCAACTTACTTAACCCCACCTGCTTCAATTTCCCTATCAGTAAAATGGAAAATAAAATATCATCGACCCACCTTAATGTTTCTAAAAATATAATTCATGTACAGTCCTTAGCAATATAATATAAGCAAATGACTTAAAAATTAGGAATCCTTTTAACCATCAAGCCCTTACTCATTAACTTGCTTGACATAGTCCATAAAGCATAGTATCTCAGCTCTCTGCCAAACAAATTAATGAATAGATATGTAAATTCTTTACAGTAATGGCCTTATATTTGTGATGGAAAGACAATATTTCTTGATATGTTGGAATATCAAATATCTTATCAAGAATTCAAGGGAGAATTAGAAATTCCTAAATTTAAAAACTAATATATATATAATATATAATATATATAATATATATATTTATATGTATATAAATAAATAAAATTATGCACTAGGCTGAAGACATGCTTCACAGAGAAGAGATGAAAAGACCTAATTAAATGACACAGAAAAATGGTCCAGAACTGTGTTGTTAAATCCTCAGAAACCGGGACTACATTTTATTCATTCATTAATCTAGCAACCTCTATCCTCTCAATAACATAGCATGTGCTTAATAATGGAATGAATACATGCCTTAAAGCTTTCACAGAACCTCAGGATCTAACACTGTGAGCACAGTGAGTAGGAACTTAGTAGGTATTTAATTGATTACCATTATGTTCTGAAACCTTCATCTCCACAACTTTTTCTTTTCTCTGATGTCCTCTAATTTGACCACCAATCACGAGACAAAGCTCTGCACCTACTCACGTGGTCAGACTGAGAACTGGGCAGAGCCTGAGTACAAGCCTTGCACAGCATCTAGAACAGATTTTAATTTTTTTTTTAATATTGATAGACATCACCTGAACTTGAGGCAGAATCCCAGTCCATGATTATCAATTTGATTCTGCATTTAGGCATCTCAGGAGTTGCAGGATAAATAATCCTTAATTGTCCTGAAAGAACTAAGACTTGTTCTTAGGAATTACACAAGGTAGCTTTTGGAAAACCTGGCTTAACAAAGCATCGTAATTTTTATTCTCCTGAAAACAAATCAACTATAAAAAGAAGTCCCCATGTCAGCATATTAACTGTTTTGCATTTGAATTATGTTGTCAAGTTCAAAACAACGAGGCAAAACTAAAATCATAGGCATATGGCAATTAAGAGCACAAGCAACGAAATTAAAAGATAAAGAGAAAAATACCAGTTAGAAAAAAATTAAATAAAATCATCCCAGTTTAATGCCTATTCCTTCCCAAAGGTTTTCATCTGCATAGGATACTTAGAATCACATACAATGTAATTTTATATCCATTTCTGCTTCTATTTCTGCACTGAAATATTTATAGAGTGCTCAGTATTTCTGGAGTAAATTATACCTAGATCTTGATAAAGCTGAAATCACCTAAATTACCTTTTTTTGTACAATTATTTGGAAGAATGGAGAAAGAAAGCTTGACAGAATAAAAAGATGTATTAAGAAATGGCCATTTCATAGCTATAATTGCATTCCTTAGTGAATATTGATGCCTTGAGGGCTATATGCAGTCAGCACAGCTACTTTTACCAAAGGCTTCAAATAAAAGCCAAATCAATTTATATTGTATGAATATACACATTATATTTGAACACAAAACTTAAGCCAAGTATTCTACTGGTTTATGTGAAAAATAACATATGAAAACACATATTAGGAGTATATAAAAACAGAAGCACAATACAGTGTTAAGCATAATGTTATGAATACACTCCAAGATTAATCAGATATTCAAAATTCTAGAAATCTTATGTTGTGTGTGAGTTCTGGCACTCTAAAGTTTCATATTCAATCACTATGATGAACTGAATTTTTGCGCTCCCAAAATTCATATGGTGTAGCCCTAGCCCCCAATGTGGCTATAGTTGGAGATGAGGCCTCTGAGGAAATGATGAATGTTGAATGAAGTCTAGTAAGGATGGGGCCTTGATGCGATAGTAGTAGTGTCCTTATAAGAAAAAATGGAGAAGAGCTCCCTCCCTCTCCCTGCACACACACACACGCACACACACACACACACACACCCAGAGAGGACAAGTGAGCACATAGTGGAAAGGGGACCATCTGCAAACCAAGAAACACCAGAAACCTACCCTGCTGGACCTTGACTTGAGACTTTAAGCCTATAGAACTGTGAAAAATACATTTCTCTTGTTTAAGCCACCCAGTCTGTAGCGTTTTGTTGTGGCAGCCTGAGCAGACTAAGCCAATCACTATTAATATGACTTCAGTCAGGGAACAAAGAAGAGGTCTGTTCCAAATGTACTATCTTGGCGTGAGGCGTTTTCTCTCTGAAAAGTGCTACCTCTCCTTTCGGAAGCCCCATCTTACAGTCTTTTATGGAACAGTGTGATGACTGCTGGAAGCGCATGTGACTATGCACATGCAAGCACATGACAGGGTGACATGGTTCAGGAACTCCTCATGGGGCTCTACTTCTACCTTCCCAAATCACAAAGAGATAATATGGGAAATGTGGCATTGGAAGACAAGTAATTACCTGTGGCTACAATAACAGATGCTTGGCTACTTAAGCTTTAAAGCTGCAGATGTCCCATCTGATTTAGGTAGAGCTAGGAGTTGGAACTCTACCTTGTAAGGTAATGTTTCACATAATTACTTTTTAACTCAGGAAATGCTTCCAAGGGAATATATAATCTTATTCCCCTGAATCACTTTTTCACAATAAGAAAAGTAACTTAAAGTTAAAAAAAAAATTTTTTTAGATGAACTAGGAGAATGGGATTAAGAGGTACAAGTTTCTTATTTTAAAATAATGAAGTCATGGAGATCAATTACAAGTATAGCATAGGGAATACAGTCAATAATATTGTAATAACGTTTGGTGACAGATGGTGATTGCATTTATGGTGAGCATTGAGTAATGTAGAAGACTGTCAAACCGCTATGTTGTACACCTGAAACTAACTAACTAACTAAATAAATAAATAAATTTAATTTGTGACAGACTGTGAAGTAATTTTTAAACAATTAGTGATATCCATGTATACATTTTGAATTCTTATTTAACCAGTTTTATACCATTTAATCTAAAGCAAGTTAATTACACACAATGCCAATGAATGACATTTTATTTTAAAGATTTTATTTATTTATTCATGAGAAACACAGAAAGAGAGAGAGGCAGAGACCTAGGCAGAGGGAGAAGCAGGCTCCATGCAAGGACCCCGATGTGGGACTGGATCCTGGACCCTGGGATCATGCCCTGAGCCAAAGGCAGACACTGAACCGCTGAGCCACCTCTGTGTCCCAATGAATGACATTTTAAGTGATGTTTTCTTCAGAAGGACTAAATATATATAAATGATCAGATTGCCAATTCAAAATACCTTATAAGATATAATGTCTGTTTTCATTATTTATATCATAAACCCTACATTATCAGAATATCATGCATATTTATTTAGGTATCATGTGACTAGGAAAATCGTACCGTACCCAATTTCATCTAATTATCACCAATCATACAACGGACAGCATCTTTTGATTCACAGTTTGCTAGGTGCAGTATATTCTCTGGAATATTGTGGATGATCAGTTAAGAAATTCTACTGTAAATGGTAGTGTTTGAGAAAAAAATTATTTAAAATGGGGGAGACTGGGTTTAAAGAGACAAGATAAGAAGATACTGTATTAATCTCATTAAAATATTATAAGTGCAAAGACTGAATGGCAAGGAGTAGGGATACAAAGAAAGAAAGACGTATTTAGGAAGTAGAACTAACACTACCCAAGAACAGACTGGCCAAGGGAGCATCGAAGAAAGGAGCTGAGAATGAATGTTTGGGAACTCTAATCTGAGTAATGATGACAAGTAAAATTTCATATCAGAGAAGAGGTAAGTTATTCTCAAGGCTCACTGACACACTTACATTCACACAACTATACGCATGCAAAAATAAATGTAGATTGTCCTATGTTTCTGTTTAATAACACCATTGTCCGATTTGCCCCTTCTAAGTAGCTGACTGTGCACACCATTTACACAATGAGAGGATTAGATGTTAGCAAATGGCAGGGGTGACACTGTGAGTTAACACTGTAATTCTAAAATGCCTCAGCACAAACCAGACCACCATTTCAGTGTGAAAGGACGGATGCCAACATGGAGTCTAGAGATAAGAATTGATTTTGCAGTAGAAATTATTTGTGTTTCTTTCTTATCTCTAGACAAAACATTTCAGCAGCTAGAAAGAATCATCTCCTATAGTACTAATTAGAAACGTAAATCTCACCAAGAGAAATGCCAAGAAATTTTATTGTTTGTCACTATACATGGTAATAGAATTTTCTGACATTTATCCCCCTAGAAAAATGCAACATCTTTAATAAACCACAGTACGAAGTAGAGATCCTAATTTCAGCACATTACAACACAGACTGCAAAACAGAAGACATGCAAAACCTAAGGCAAGTAGCTAAAAACAAATTTATTCCAAGAATTATGAGTGTGAATAAAAACTTCTCATTGATACCAGAATAATTGCAAAATCTTGGGTTGTCAATTGCATGTTCCACATTGCAAAATCAAAAATATGTCCATATTTCAAGTAACACTAAACACAACAGAGACTGTTTATAAAGTTTTTCAAATATCCCTACTGTGGTATGTAATTATAGGCTGTTGCTCTGCAAATGGTTGATGAAATCTAACAGATTTTTTTTAAGTAAGGCATCTATAATCTTGTAAAATGTACCTCATAAATATTGCCCTACCCCCAAAACAGAGGTTTTTTTTTTTTATTGTTTCGTGTGTGGTGTGTTGGATTTTTATTTTGCCTTTATTTTATGACTGCTTTACCTCCATTCGCAAACTATTTGCCTATGCGTAAATAATATGAAAACTAAATCAAGGTTCATGCTACATTAATGACAGGTATCTTGTAATGATAATGCCCAGCACATAAGAAATTATCCCTCTCTGACGAATAGCTGTTCTGTTCTCACTAGGTAAGTGCTGCGAGCCTCACTCCTTAACCTTGCTGCCCCTGGACGCGTCGCTATATGGGAGCACATACTTCTTTGGAAGCATCACTTTAAAAATTACGTGAGCAGAGAAAAACATATCCTAAGGCATCAAAAATCCCTCAGTCCTCTTTGTAAAGGAATTAGAACCTCTGAATAAGCAAACCAAAAACAGAAAAGCAGAATTAGGACAACCCCAAATGCCATCCAAACCAACATGGTAACCTGAGTTACTCCTCTTTTTCTATGAACATATTTCCAATTACTGGAGACAAGTGCTCTCTTTGGCAGTACATATACTAAAATTACTGCAGACAAGATCATATTCTACAGTAGCACCCTAACTCCCTGAGGAAGTGGGAATGTTTAGTCAAGCAGTCCAATCAGGCATATCAAATATCCATCCACAAAAGCAGCAGACAGGAATATGCACATTTTCCCCCTCTATACAAGCAATATGGCTATTTCATTGATAGTAAGGTTCTGATCATCTGAAAAGCATTCCAAACATCTATGTGTTATTAATTGTTCACAACTCATAAACACAAAGTAACAAAAGCTTGGAAATACTCAGTAAAGCAAATATATAGGTGGACCAGAATAAAATTATACTGATAAAAATGTTCTATGTTATACAGAAGGAACTAAGACCTCCGAAATATATTTTCATTAAGAATTCTAGAAAACCATGCCATGCTATTTTTTTCAACAAAAATCATATGTCCTTCTGACCTTTTTGTAAACCACATGGAAAGTATTTATTTCAGTCTGTCTTTTCCAAACAGAATTTAATCACACACTACACATTTCATCAATAACATGAAAAAGATACATAGAACATGATATAGAAAAGCTGTCCTCTTTTTATCATGTCTACATGAAAAGTATGCAATTTAAAATGTCACTTGAAAAGAAGAAAAGATAACATAATATGTCAAGAATTTCATCACAAATAAATTAACAATATCACATATACTGAACTCATTCAAATACTCATATCAGCTTTGCCAAAATTATTGGTGTGTTTTTTATTACAAATTATAAGCTCAAACCAGAGGCACTTACAGTGTCTTAAAACAGGCAACAGCACAATAACCTTACTTGCTCACGTATAATCTGCCAGAGATTATCAGCATGCATGAATTTAACAGGGCTCCCACAAAACTGTTAGGTTCTTTTTTATTAAAACACACAAAGTATTAAATAGGATGAAAAATATAACATATAACATTAAAAAGAAGCTTCTAACCCTAAATGGAAGCTAAAGTCATCACTAAGCATGGGAAAATTAACATCTTGAAAAAGAAGATTATTTACTCAACAAATATTGATTGACTATCTGCTGAGTGTCAGGAGTGTTAGATGCCCTTAAGGAGCCCACAGGTGGGCACAGGTAGACAAATAAGGATAAAATTACAGGAAAATGAGGTCAACACTACAGGAGAGCTGTCTGGCACATGGAATGAAGGAGCCCCATGGAACTTGAAACAAATGGCATTACTTTAAATCCAGGTTCAGAATGACGATGGATAAAGACCAATGTTCTGTTTTCTAGAAAAGGTACAGTGATGGACTGTCTGGGGGAGGTCCACTATCATGACCTCTCATCCTCAGAAACCACTAGTAGGTCACAGTCACCTTAAGTAACTGTCACAAACACTCCCTTCCATTTAATCAGGCGTATACTAAACTCGCATTTCTTGGAAAACACATCATAAATACATACCTAGAAATTAAACAGCTATGTATGGCCTTATGATGACGGAATTTCTAAATGTAACTTGAGAAAAATAGATGCAGTTACACTTCGTTTACTGAGCTACCATAAATATTTGGAGAACATTTAAGAACTTGGAAGGTAGCAAAAGAGTACATTAAGTAGGCAAAATAAATGTCAGAATCTGCTCCCTAAAACGACATTACATAACAGGAACCAAAGCCCAAAACTCACTCAAAACATGTACTTTTATTTTAGAGACGATTCTAATAAGCAAACCAGGAAACAAGGGTCTTAAGAGTGGTCACAGACACACTGGCCATAAAATAACAGGTCTCAGCTGGCAAGAGAGAGAAGATTCAAAGAAAGCAGAAAGAAATAACGTAAAATGTGTAGCTTGAAGACCTTCAGTGCAGAGCAGATTTTACAGAATAGAACTTAAATATAACTATGGTCTCTTTCTTTGCCCGTTCCCTTTCCTATTCAACTTGTAAATTCTTGCAGGCACATTCAACATTACCATACTGGTTCATCAGTATTTGTAACAACATTTTTTTTTTTCTTTATGGAAGGACACAATTGGGTGGAGGGGGTAGAGAAGGAGGGTTATATTCAGGGAAATAGCAGGTTACTTTTTTTTTTCCCCCATTTCAGAATTCTTTAGTCTAAAGAAGCTGTTTTGTGTTTTGTTTTGTTTTGTTAACTTCATGTGCATAAAGCCCTTTATAATATACCATTCTGGGAAGACCAGCATTTTGAAAAATATGAAATAATGCTCTGGCAATAAGTGTAATTAAAATGCTGTTCAGAGGCATGGTACAGGACTTCTATATCTCAAGGTACATAGCAACTGATGGCAGCATAGTCACTCCTGTTGAGGAGAGTATTGTAATGAACAAATTTCCAATGTCTGCTTCTAGGAGATGCTTTTTATGTCTGCGTTGGCAGATTCCACTGGCACATGGCCCACATTCAACAGGAGTTCATATCCTTAGATTTTTACCTCCTTTTTTTTGGCTGCTGCACAAACATTTTCAGTGCTTTCTAAATGGCATAAATATTTTCAGGGTTTTTGACAGGCAGCAAAGAGAAAATTAATTTCCAAGTGTCTCCATTTTGTTCCCTAACGCCATCCACTGACATCTGGCTTCAAAGAACAGGATCACCCCTACCAGAGCTGCTAGGCTCTGTCAGCAACTTCTCTCCCCACTGTAGCCTTCAGTTTGTTAAAGATGCAACTCTTCCAAATGGTGGAGTTAATGTTATCTTAGGCTGTGTCTTCAGAATGGACAGAAAAAGCCTCAACAGAGAGATGAAAATTTGAGGCCAGATGTCCTACACTCCTCTAAATTGTGATGTTCACGGATCAAACTTGCAAAGTATGTATTTTAAAGAACTAGAAGCTGATGTTACCCACCCTTTATAGTAAAAGACTTTACAGGTAATACTGATTTTTTTTTTTGTAAAGTTGACCCCAGGAGGATATCAGCTTTAATTTTCACTAAGTTGCAACTATTGTATGCTCAATGGCTTGTAGGTAGACAACTTCATGCAAAAATAATTGACTCTATGTAACATGGATGATTACACGGTCATTTGACAACTCTATGATTCTTTTGTAACAAACTTATTTTTTCTCCTTGAGTAGTACCATCAATTTGGCCCTAAACTGACTGCAAAAGCCAAAACTAAAATTAATTACTAAATAAAGGATCATCATAGATAAACAAAACGCAGTGCGTGTGTGTACAATGGAATATTATTTGGCAACAAAAAGGAATGAAATACTGATTCATGCTACAATATGGATGGACCTTGAAAACATTTTGCTAAGTGAAAGAAGCCAGATACAAAAGGCTACATACTGTATAATTCCATTTATTTGAAATGTCCAGAATACTCAAATCCATAGACAGAAAAAGTCGAATCGTGGTTACCAGGGGCAGAAGGGAGTAGGGAATGGGGATGGAGTTTCATGTAGGATGATGAAAATGTCCTAAAATGAGATAGTGGTGTTGACTGCACAACTTTGTGAATATATTAAAAACTGCTGAATTAAACATTTTAAAAGGGTGAATTTTATGGTATGTGAATATCTCAATAAAATTGTTATTTTTTTTTAAAGACTGATTAATGCCCCTCCAAGTAGAGGAATTCTAAATATAAGAGGACTAAATTTTCAACGACAGCACTGTCGAGTTTTATCACAGTGACCTAATCTTTATATCCTGGGATCTATCTATTAAGCCTATAAAAGTGTTCCTCTTTACTTTCAGAAACAAAATCTCCTTTTACAAGACACAGAGAAAGAGTAGTAACTTCAGTGAAGGACTTATTCATATAGCAGAGCTCTTTGTTAACAAAGTACCTTCTATATTAACCTGTCTAATGTAATTTATTAAGCCAACAGGCAGCCCTAAGGAAATATTGGGTCATCCAAATATTTGGCAATCACAAAAGAATTTTCAGGTAATTACTTCACAATCAACTACAGTATCAAATCTAGATACATCTATTGCTTTGCAAGTAGTGGCAATGAAAACAGAAAATGTAAATATGAATACTGACCTTGTTTCTTTTAACCCTTCCTTCTGAATAACTTCCAATATCTGCTTCGCTGTCATTGGTGAGTTGGGGTGTTTTTCTAATGCCTAAAAAATAAAAATAAACATAAAATTCCTAGATTATTGTATGGAAGCATACAAAAAAAATATGTGTGAATCATGCAATCGTTCCTTAACATTTTAAAGGGGGAGGGGCTGATATGTCAAAATAAGATCCCATCACACAGTTCAGGTATCCAAAGTGAGAATGTAATTCTTTTCTGGTAATTAATGGAAATTTCTTCAATAGGGGTTGGGGATCATTATTTAAAAAAAAATGTCACAAAGGCATACACACCAAAAAAAAAAAAAAAAAAAAAAAAAAGAAAGAAAGAAAGAAATATGAAACCTGAAAAAAACAAGTTAATAAATGTATATAATTTTATTTGAAATTGCTAATATTTTATGGTTAAAGACAGACTTTCAGGCTACTAAAATGTTTTCTAAATTTCCAGGACTTTGGAAACATGGAGCCTGGACACTACCAATAGCAGAAAACAAAGTGCTGGTTAGAAATAACCTCACTGGATTAGTTTGATCAACTTCTTTTGTATTAAAAAAAAAAATGAGGAAAAAAAAATCCTTCATGGCCAAAATGGAAAAAAAGCATACATACAGAAACCCAAGTAAGTCATTACACTGTGTGTTCCAGTTCAGCTCAGTTTCCTTTCTTCTGCCTTTTTCGATTAATTTCAAGTAAACCCCTTCCTCTTCCCATTCAGCCCATCTCAGTTTTATGAACTGAGTCCCATTTTTCTTTCTCTCCCCTTCTGGCCTCCTTATTTTTTAGTGGAAGGGAGTTCTTTTAAAGTGTGGGGAATACATGGGACATAGCTCACTGTTTCCATAGGCATTAGACCATCAGACCTGGAAATCAAATTCCTGTATTTATCCAGGGATTTAACTACCTGTAAAGAAAGCAATAAACACTGTTCACCAGCACGGACTCAGGGGCCACCTCTGGGAATAAGAAACAAGTCTACACATATCCTCACAATGACTTCCTCCAAGGGTAGACAACACCTACTTAAAGATGCTGTACAGAAGGGTCTGCACATTCCAGAATTCTAATTTATGATTATTTACTAGGACGATCATAATTATCAACAGGGTTACTTTGAAAACTAACAATTGAAAAGGCTCTGAATCTGCTCCAAATAGTTCTGTGATCTCTCCTACTATCATGGCCAAATTTCAACTAGCACTAGCAAAGGTTCTATTCATCAAGGCCTCACATCCAGCCTGCCCTGCCTCACCAGTAGTGCCTCTCTCCTGTACTCCCTTCTCTGGTTCCCAGGAAACGTCCCCATTTTTCCCAGCCCAGATCCATCCCTTAGCCATAGTGGTGGGTAAGTCCTTTAAAGAACACAGCAACATGATCTACGCTAGAAAGAGGGTATGACAACAAGTACATCAACAGGAAAGAAGGAAACCTGTCTTCACAGGAGGCCACTGGAGAGCCAAACTGAAGCCTGGGAAGGGGGACAAAGAAACATAGGCATAGCTGTATAGGGAAGAGGACTAATGTGTAAAAATACTGGTTTAAAAAAAAGGCAAGAAGGAAACTGCATCATAGAGCTGCAAAGGGGTGAAGATTAGATCATGGGGAAAGGTGGGAAAGAAAGAGACATGGAAACAAAAAGGCTGACAGAATTTGTAAAACGAGAACCATACACAGAACGGTGCATACTTATGAATAGTTGAAAGGGGATGCTATGGGCACATGGACTATATATACGGCGGGTATCACCCCAAATGACAAGCAATGCTGGGGACACACATGGTCTCTCCTGAGAGAGATGGGCAGAAGGTTAACAGACACACACGTTGGCAAGCAAGGAAGAGGGAAACCATCAGGAAGAGGCGCAGGTTGCAGAAAGAGGAGAAGAGGGAACTAGGTAGAGAAAGGAGGAAAATTGAGCTGAACTGGGAATGGCCAAAAAGCAAACTGATTAAATCCAGAAAGGGCCAAAGAGGAAACTCCAGTGTACCGGGCAACATTTTGAGGGAAATTTGGGTGCACTCAAAAGTGGGGTTACTCACTGTGGAGGACTCCCTGTTTCTCTTCCTGAGTACAGGCCCCTCAGCACACCTGGGCAGCTCCTCCCCGCAATTGAGAGAATTTGGATAGCCCTGTCCCCTTCTCTATGACATCACATCCTACTCTACAAAGGAAGTAAAAGTGCCAAGAATTACATTGTGGAGTGGATGAGAGGCGGGAAGGAAATGATGAAGCCACACAGAACACCAGAAGCCACCCTGAGTTCCTGCAAGACAGAGAAAGGAGACAGAGAAGGAGAGGTTCCTGGTCGTGAACAAGTGTCACTGAACTAGCCATGTGGACATGAACAGGATGAGAGAGAGAGAGAGAGAAAGAGAAATCACCTTCACAGAAAAGAACATTGAGACTGTCAAAATAATGAGACACATGGTGGAGACATGAATCAGACTCACAGGCAGCCATACTCAAACACAGCAAAATAGAAAATACAATTCCCATTTTCCACCAGTGATAATCCTTTAAAATGACCTTATTTTGGGGTAGTCAAAATTGGAAAAAAAAAAAAAAAAAGCAAACTCATACCTGTATTATAGAAAACAAAATGTACCCATAAGCCTACAGGCAAGAATATTAACCACTGCTAATATTTGTGTCTTCCTTTTAGTTTTTCCCCATCCACATATATCAATCTAATATACTTATATACAGCATGTGCACATATTGTTAGCTATTTAATTTTCTCCGTGTAATATGAATTCTTCAAAATGGCATCATAATTAACACTTCACTGAAGACAGGCATTTGTATCGTTTTAAAAATTAAATTAATACATAATATATTGAATATAACTTTCTTAGAGTATTATTGAATCAAATGATGTGAGCTTGGTCATGTCTCAATACACAGCCAACTGCTTCCAAAAAGATTTTAACAATTTATACTACCACCAAGCAGAACTAAAACTGCCTCTCTTACCACAACTTTGCCAATATTCAGTATAATCTTTTAGTAGTATTTGTCAACTTACTAGGTCAAAATGCAATGGCTCATTGTTATTCTAATCATACTTCTGCAAATACTAATGAGGACAAAGTTTTTTTTTCCCCCAAATTAATATCAAATGCAATACGACAGGATATTTGTTTTCCTTATTGATGTATAAAAAGCTCTTCATATAGTAAAATAGTATTTATTACTTTGCATATTAATAATATTTATTCTTTTTGTTACTTCTTTTTTGGATATTTTAGGGAGATTTGCAAAGTTTTCTATTTTCACATCAACAACTCCATCAGTTTATTCCATTGTGACTTCTGTCTTATGTCTAGAAATTCCTTATAACCAGAGAACATGCAAATATCTACAAATATTTTTAAGGTATATTTATAGTTTTACTTTTTAATTCATCTGGAATTTATCATTTTGTAGCAAGGTGAAACACCAACGTAAGCCCACCACCTATAAGTAAGTCAAGATCCCCCCACTACAATTTGTTTCCTAAGCTAGTCATGGTTCCTGAGTCATCCTCTACCATATATTAATACTACAGAAGTGAAAACTCTTTTGGATGGGAAACCAAATAAATGTGGGAACCCGATATATAAAATGCACAAAAGCAAGCTATTCTTGTTAAGGTGGAGATGAAAGTGCTCAGAGCCCCCATATTATTCCCTCTAATGGCCAAAGGCACTTCTGGTAATCTTCAGGGTGTCTAAAAAATAGACTGCAAACCATTCATTGTCCCTGGGGCTCATCCAGGATCCAGAGATCCCCTGAACTTTCAGTCAACTGCAGTGCCAGCACTACACCATTCTGAATTGCTCTAATATTATAATACATTTCACTATCTGGTTCAGCCACTGCTCTCATTATTCCTTCTTAAATTTTTAATTGTTCACTTCTTTATATTTCCAGATGAAATTTAGATTGGAATTAAATGAGACATCTAATTAAATTTTTAAGCAATTTACACAGTGTTCCATGTGTTTAAGTTTTGTTTTATAAACTGCAATAAGCATTTTATTGTTTATATTTTCAGTTGCAACTATGAATACACTTTTTCATATAATATTCTCACGTTTTATTGGGAAGACACACAAAAGCCATTGAATTGTGATAATTACTATCTATACGAACATCTAATTGAATTCTTAATAGTCCTAACTGTATAGAAGTACAGAATCATATTTTCTACAAATAATGTGAATTGGGTCTCCTTTCCAACACTTTCATGTTTTCTCTTTCCTACATTATTTACTTTGGATAAAAACTGATCTTTTCTAGTCCCTTTCAAAAAATTCTGCTGAAAATTGAGCTGCTTTGTCATTTATTTCCTCAAATACAGGCCCCCCCAAACTGCTGAGTTTCCCAAAGAATATCCATAGCTACAACTATCAGCTGCCCTGCCAAGGGAAGACTGTAATTAGAAACTACTGGCCAGATATCAAGTCTCTTCTATACAAATTGGTCTGTCACAGTGCTTAATCTTTACATAAAATGCCTTTCCTTTCTTTGTAAAAACAAATTGCCCTCCTGTGTTCAAGCCATATTTGTGAGTCCACTTTACTCTTACTCTCTAGGAGCTGTGTCTTATACGTCTCATGCTTCCGCCTGATGCACTAAAGTCCTTTCAGTCCTCCTTTCTTCTGCAGCAATACTCCACAGTAGGTTTCAAATTTAGCATCACTCTCTATAAAGGGGGATTTCCATGGTGAAGGATACAAAGTTTGTATACAATCTGCTACCTTACTACCAATGAATCCCCTAGTATTTTTCAAGGCCCTGAATAGACATATAGAATTGCCAAATACACCACTGGATTTCACCTTCTCTATTGATGTAACCATCTCAGAGCCTATCTCAAAAAATGTCTAGACTCCTACTACTTTGAGACCAGACAGACTCATCCCAGAAAACTCCTCCTCCAGACTTCTACATGTCCCAGTAGGAGAAAAAAAAAAAAAAAAAAAAAAAAAACCTGCAAAGAAAGGATAGTAATCTAGTTAAGAGAAGGAGAGAGAGAGTTTGCCATATGATTAAGGCTACAGGCCAACCTAAGAATGTATTTTTCTATATTTTAGGTTTAAACATTTTACTCTAATAAGTAAAAGGTTTTAAACATCTTAAAGTTTGCTCAAGATTTCCTTGGTGTCTCTCGAACACAAAATTCCTCTCAAGCATTCCTAAGATAAACACTCCAGACCAATGTTCATCTAGTGGTTAAAATCTTGGTCCTTCAGGCCCTATATAAAATTTTCTGAGCCTACTTATTAGATGGCAAAATAAGATGATTTCCATAATTTGAAAGCATGTCAATGATACACGATTAGATTTGTGGAATCCTCAGTGAGCATCCAGCATCTAGCTCGCTTCCCTTTTCTAACACAATATGTCCTCCCCTTAATTCAGGCTGGCAGTTCATTCAAATGTTTCACTGTTTGAAGTCTCATGTCATAGGTAAACGATTTAAGGTCATAACAATAAACCATTATATAGCTCTCTATGGTTAAAGAGTGCTTTCACATAATACAGTTTATTTGCTTTCATACAACATATATTATTTTATTTGACCCTTATAACAACTTGGTGAGATGCATAGAGGAGGCAGGATTAGCTTTCTCAGAGATGCACAAAGTTGAAGTAATTGGTTCAAGATCATAAGCTGGTAAAAGTGGAAGACAGGACTTGTATATGTGATAATACTGCTGGCAACCATGTTTAAATGTAATAAGAATAATAATTAATATTTTTTAGACAATTCTGTCCTAAGTGTGTAGGAGCTTTCCTTATATTATAATAGACTCCGGGATTCCTATTTTTAATATTCCCTACTTCTGCTATTCTTAAGAAGCCCCAAAAGTCCATGTCATTCTGATGAAACATGAATTTGGATCACTGACAGTATTCAGATGAGGAAATCAATCACGCAAGAAGTGACAGCACTTGCCAACTGCCCAATATCTGCAGCTCAGTTAGGTTGTGCTCTAATCCTAACACATGCAGCTGCTAGTTAAGGGTTTAAAGACGATGCAATTTTTCTACTTGCATGACTTTTATGGGGGAAGTTATATGTGGGAGTAGTATTTATGAATGTGACTTAAAAGATGTGGAAATTTTGTTGTAATATCCTTAAGAATCAGGCCTACTTCACCCAGAATAAAGCAACCTCCCGGAAGATCAAGTGCCCCAACATCGGGCAGCTACTAGGTGATGAGTCCAGGGCTCCTGACACTGAAGTCTGCTTCTCCTACTGAGTTAAATTGCTTCTCCTTAAGGGCATGGGGGTTGTGAAGAAACTGATGCTTTATAATTCAGATATTATACACAGTACCTACCTCATAATCCCCACCTCAGCAGTCTATCACTTAAGAACAATCGAATATTTCTTTGAACTCGCAGATAATGGTTTAAACTGTACCTTCCATTGGTAGGTACACTTGTCAAACAGTCATTAATTCATAGTAACTGTTTAACGCTATTCTTGCTACACTGCAAGTTTTCGTCTCCATTATTGTCCACATCCCCAGATGGCAGGAGGACCAAGTCCACTTATAAAGAGACCAAGTTAATATGGGGAGATGCTTTCGGTCACTCTATCTTAGAGATGTTTATGGCATAATCAAGAAGGCTATGGCATCTGGAGTCAGTTGGAGCAAGAGCCCCTATTCACTAGCTGTCTTAGACATTTAACTTCCCTGAATCTAAGTTTCTTCATTCCCTCATTTGTAAAAATGCTGTGAGGACAAAATAATGAATGTAAAGCACTTACTATTCCAATACGCCAAATGACTGCCTACAGCAACATGTGCTAATAAACATTAGTTAATACTGCTGACTTGGGGCGGGGGGAACCCCTCTGAGCACATCCTAGAAACATGAGGACAACAATATTTTTTTAAAAGGACATTAGATGTTGTCTCTTTTTGAGATTTCCTGTGTAAACTGCACTCGAGCTTCTACAAATAAGGCTAGCCATGTACTGCCATCCCTCATGCCTTACGACTGCCATACTTATTCTAATACAGGTTCGCAGGTAAATGTGCACACGCTGTGCCTAGTTTCATCATCCAACAGTCTTATCCGTGTTTAACAAGATGGGCTATACAATATGGCACTCTTTTAGACACTGCTGTGTCACCCAGAAAGAAAAGCACACTACAGGGACAAATTATCCTGTTATACTTGTATTACAATTCAAGTAAAAATACAGAACTACAATAAAAACTTATTTCCAACTATATACACTTAAAGACAAACTTTCAAGCAACTATAATAGAGTATCATTGAATATCCATCAGAAAAAAAAATTCTATCTGTAAGATTACTTCAGTTGCTCAGCCTCATAAAACTAATCACAGCTGAGAGTAGAAAAATGGCTTTGTGAGGCCTAGAACAGTTCAAAGAGTGATCATTACCTGAGTCTGTAGATAAAGTTCTATACAACTGAGAGGTGAATTCTAATTTCCTGTGGGATTTCGGCAACTCTGTTCCCTCATTAAGTTTCTAATCTTTTGTAACAGTTGCCATTACTTATAACACAAAAAGAAAACAGAGTAAGAGACACCTAGAATTTCTACAATGTTCTAAAAAAGGTAAAAGAGAAATATTAATAACTACTTAAATTATGATACATATGAGACCTGTTTTAAGTAGTAAAACATCTCTTTAATGAAAGAAATGCTTCTCCCACAGAAATCTGCAGGCAGTGCGCTTTATTCCAAACCCACTAATTACTGAAAAGCTTTTTCTGTGCATCAAGTAAAAATTCTGCTTTCCTATAACTTCTATGTAGTCCTAGTTTTCGCCTTTCAATGTGACAATTATTTAATATTAAATTACAAGCACTTTGCTGACATGAAAGCTTAAAGTGACTATGTTATATAAATTTACAAAATAGATCCCACTCATTTATTCATATGATATACTGCCACCTGTTTGAATACACTATTAAGGGCCCAGTCTTCTTTTATCTCTAGGCTAATGAATTCTGTTTTTTCTCACATAAAATAGTTTGCAGACATTGTCTTGAAAAACACCCTTTGAACATTGAGTTTGCCAATGTCACTTGTAAAATAATGCTTTAAAAATTATACTAATTGAAATAAATTAGCTAAATACCATTAATACTCTAAATGTAGCTTATATAACATATAAACATAATACAAAAATATATAAACATAATACAATATAGTGAAACTATTAGTTCCATTTCTCTAACATATAAATATATTAATACAACCTAGTATGATACTTGCTCTTTCTCGTAGTCCTCATACCATCAACCAACAAAAATTTCCAGATCTTTCAACATTTGTTTCTGAAATCACATGCATAATTCTGTGGTATATTTCCCAACCTACTGGATGTTAATGCATGTTTGTTTGATGCACTAGTATTTGCTTCAAACCATTTTTATGGGCTCTGAAATCTTATCATTCCCAAATATCCTTTTACTCCAGGTATCAACTAAACTTGTGGTATCTACAAATTTGAAAAAATAGTTATTTCAGTCAAATTTCATCTTTTTATTTATTTTTTTTTTAAGATTTTATTTATTTGAGAGAGAGAGAGTGCATAAGCAGAGGGGAGGGGGAAAAGGAGAAGCAGACTCCCTGCCAAGTAGGGAATCCAATGCAGGACTGGATCCCAAGTACTCCAGGATCATGATCTGAGCTAAAGGCAGGCTCTTAACTGACTACCTTTGGGTGCCTGACTCAGGCACCCAAACTTCATCTTTTTAGGTGAAGGTTGTTTTTCCTACCTTATAAGGTTCTTTTGGAATCATCATTCTCTTGTTCAACTGTCCAGTTTCCCTTTCTATTTTGTGATACCCTCACATCTGACGAGTATGACTGTGATGAATTCTTCAAGTTACTTGTGATAGGGCTGAACAAAGCAATGGAAAACAAAGCCACAACCATGTGGCTGCTGCTGGAATCTTCTTTTAGACTGATCCTAATTAGTCAATCAATATACTTGGTTATAAATGTTCAATCTTCTAAAAATTCATTTAATTATACTTCAAATGACTGGCTGAAATTTAGCTCCAACAGGAACATCCTCCTGATATGTAAGTCTAATAATCCTATCAAAATAAATTAATTTAGTTTGACATGAATTAACTTAGAGAATCCATAATGCCTTCCAGGGATCACTACTTCCATTTCTAAATCCTTACAGTCATCTGTTTAATAATACACTCTAGAATTTCACTGAGAGTTGAAATAAAGCTCAATAATCTGATTTCAAACACTTCTTATATCTCTTTTTATAATAATAATAGCAAACACTCAGCAGTGACTCTGCATCAGGTATTATTCTAACATATATATAAACTTGCTTAATCCTCATAGCAACCCCCTTATCATGTAGGGACACTTATCATCCTCATTTTGACAGGATGAGGTAACTAAAGTGCAAAGAGCTTATTTAACTTTCCCAAAGTCCCACAGCTACAAGGTAGTAAAGCCAAAATTTGAACCCCAGTGGTTCAATTCTTAGACAATTATTCTCCTGTCTCTGTGATTTTCTCCATGATTATCAGCAGCACTTTTCATCATATCTGCAGATTCTTTCAATGTCTTGTCATTGAGCTCACATTTCATCATTTCATGTCCCATCTAAAATACAGTGAATATAACTTCTATGTTACTTTATGACATCTTTTTAAAAAATATGCAGTACTTATTTTTTTCTGCACTATTTTAAAGGAAAAAATATGTAATCAAATATTTCAAAACTGAGAAATCATGCTACCACTCTGATCTGGAATATCATACTAATTTCATGGCAGCTAAAATGCTGAAGGAAACAGTTAACTCCTATTAGCTGAACAAAGGAAATATTAGCTTGTCAGAAATGATAAAGGTTTTCTTATTTCTAAACTAAGAGAATTGTCTTCAATAGAAATTCATATAAGTGGCACTGGGTGGTTATGAACAAGATCTTCAATGAGAGTTTCACCAAAGCAAGCATGAGAGTTATAAATTTTGTCACAGAACTTCTCATAAAAATTGAGAATAATAAAATAATCCAAGTAGATAGTCTTCCCAAGGTCCAATATAATTAAATTAGGATTATATACTCTACCAATAACCTGGAGTTTATTTATATTTTATTACTATGGATATAATAACTCTAAAAACCAGGCTTGCAGGTGGCAAAATACATTATTATGAAAATTAAGGATCTTAATGTGCATTTTTTGTCCACACATGGGAAACTAAATAGCTGTCTACATGGAAACCTATGGACAAAGCCAGCATTCTCCTCAAAATAACATTCTGAAGCAGCAATCAGTTGAGACCCTAAATTTCCATATCTTGGGAATTGTTACAAGGTGCTTGTGTTAATAATAGAAGGTAGTACAAAAGAATGCTAGAAAGCATTCTGTAATAGAAATGCACCGGGTAATTTTGCAAGAACTTTAATTATGTTAACATATTTAATTTTTACAACCACTCATCAAGGTAGGTATTAATGCTGTAGATAGGAGAACTGAGACACAGATATATTAATTCACTTATGTCAGGCTATTCCCAAGTAAGAAGCCAATGGGGATTCAAATCCATGCCCTCAGACTCAGGTGATTCACCATCACAATATACTATCTTGTAGTAAATAGTGCCAACTTATTTGTTCACCTTTAGGAATTTTCCTTACAGAAATCTACAGCCCATTCTGTAGGTTCAATGAAGGATTATTCAAAAAAAAATTTTTTTAAAGACATAATCTAAGAGGGCGATAGTTAAATAAAGGATAAAGAAAGGCACATACATACCATAAAATAATACACTATCATTGCAAAGAAAGTATGCACTGACATAGAAAGATATCCATGAGAAGGTGATGAGTAAAAATAATCAGGCTGAAGAACAGTATGTAAAGAAAGCATGTATTCAAGTGTATGTGTTGTCCATACACACAAACCAACACACATTCACACCATATAAAACTATTCTAGCAGTTAACAATTGTTACCCTGGAGAGTGATAAAAAGCCAAAAGTTAAAGGATGAAATGTCATACTTATTTTATATCTGTATATTTATAAGCACAAATGACTTTCATAATCTTTAAATTGTTTATTAATCTCTATATTATGTCATTTATATAATTTATGCTTATATAAATTATATAATACTTAAATAATTTTAAAATCAGTTTTGAACAAAATAAAACTGAATACTCAAACAGCAACAAAAGCAGTTATATACCTTATACTGTAAAGCACAGTGGAGAAAATAAAATACAAGTATATTGAATTTTTTCCAAAGCAAATATTACTCATCATTCAATCTGAGTCAGGAAAATTCTTCAGTGTTATTCTCACAGACTCGTCTGAAATGACACAGCATCCAGATGTAGCTGCCAGAAGGAATTAGTTGCAAAATATATCTTGAGATAATTGTAGAAAATGACTTTGTTATATAGAATTATTTGATTCTGACCACTTAAATGTTGAAGAATGACAAAGACAATGATGCTTACTTTGTCACAGTTAATAGTCATCCTTTTCTCCTGACTATAGTTAGACAACAACATCACTTCCTCAATAATTCATTGATTTAACAAATATTTACCAAGCACACACATACACCAAAATGAAATACAATAAAACATGTCATCACCATCTCTGGAGACACTTATCCTCTGGTTTACTATAGTTAGGGAGGGGAGGGTGGCAAACCGCTACTTTACTTAGAAATGGATTTAAATTAAAAGGAAGGAGACCAGACCCTATGCTTTCTTTCATATTTATTTAAAATGCTAATTTAGTCTACACAGAAATGATCCTTGCATACCCCATTTCCAAGGGTGGTATTATAATTCAGATTCTATGGACACAGTGATAAAATCATCACGGTATTTTTTTTTCTTTTTGGTCACTGGTTCATTTCTAGTACCTGGCACATGGTGGGCACTTAATAAAAACTTGCCTAATGAATGAAAACAAGATGAACAAATGACAAGGAAGAACTGATGTACTGAATTTATTGTGCTGTGTACACACTCCTTATTCTCTTCTGAAAAATGCCCTTTCTTACTTTGATTTAAATAGGAGCTATCATATTCCTGTAGATACTTAAGACTTATCTACTAATGATGGGGTGGGTGGTGGGATGGTAGGGGTTGGGTACACAAGGAGGGCCAATTATCAATCTTCCTCAGGACACATTAGCCTAAATCTGAAGAAAGTAAATCTCAGGTGCTTTCTGATAATAACCCCATGTGAAGAGAGCCTGAGGTTTGCTGGAAGCCAAGTTTCTAGCCATGTGGAAGAAGCCAGGCTCAGAAAAAAAGGCTTCTGTATTGAGAGAAACATAGATGAGGGAGTCCTGGACATATTCACTCCTTCTTCCCAGGTGTTGCTAAGGACCTTTTTTCTCCTATGCTGGTTCAGGTTTATACAAGTCATCCAATAAATTCAACTTCTTACTAACTCGATTAGAGTTGGATTTTAGTCACTGTCCATGACCATATGTTCATGACCAATGTGTGCATTATACTAATTACTAAGCTCTTAGTTGGTTCTTTTCACAGGATATTTTTTAAAAGTACAAAAGACATGTTTCTAAGCCTGATGTTAATGTTTTATTCCTTCAGAAGATAAATAAAAGAGTAGCTATTGCTAACACTTCTTCATCACTGGCAACCCAAATTCTTAATAAGATAAAACTTGGGAATGCAGAATATTAGCCCTTTGTCAAATATGCACTTTGATTCATCCAGACACATAGTTAAAAAATTAAACAACTGTATAAAATTGAGAACTCAGCAGGTAAAGCTATAAATAATTCTAGCAGTAAGAGGTCTTTACCTAGAACACAACTTTGATGAGCAATAGCTAAAAGAATTTCTGAATCCCAGGCTTCAGAAAAGGGCCAAAATTTTTAAAATATGAAGCAGGTATCCTAATATTTTTGTGATATATCCTTCTGAGGGCCAAAAGGCTTATGTGATATGTCCATCCCTGTTTCTAATTGGACCCATAAAGTAAAAATCTAGCATAACTGTTTATACTAAAAACCAAGTCAAAGATCTCTCCCCAGATTTACTATACTCAAGTAACTAAGATCTAATTTAAGTTTCTGCATCTAGATTTATGCTACATACATTCTTGGGGCAATTACTTTTATATTCTACTTAATGTACCACTGACCTTAATATTAGCCAAGTTTTCCAACCCTCTCCATCCTACACCCCTTTCTGTCTTGTTTCTTAAACTACGTAATAGAAGAATAAAGGCCATATTTACCAGGGCACAAAGCAAACAGAACTGGTTTCAATCAGCCAATATTTGTTGATATGAAATATGGACTGAGTCTCTTTAAGGAGGCAATGGAGCATTAAAACTTACCTTTGCCAACAAAAGATTCTTTATGAAATCAGATAGTCCCTATTGCTTTGTAGCCTTCCTCAGTTCTGATTTTGCCAGTTGAGTTCTGCATACAACCAGGCTGGGAGCTCATTATACTATAATACCACATTTAGATGTCAGGATGAAGAAAAATGATTAGCTCTGATGTGATCAAAATATCTATTCCTTCAAAAGAAATACAAATAAGAATTACCTATTAACCAACTCTAAATTAGTGGTTACATAAAGTCTTACTTAGATTTTTCCCAGAGGTTGCTATTCAGCATTATTAAATTATGCCTGAAGATAAATTAGGCCAGATGTTTTTCTCTTAGATCCACTCAACTACAGGCAGTAGGCAGCGGGCCGACAAGGAATCAAATCCTCCCTATAGAGGCTATCTATAGGAAAAGCTCTGAGAGTTCTGCTAACTACCCTGACATTCAGGGTTTAAGAGATAATTGCATCTGCCATCAGGTATAAAGGACATATAGGAGAACAAACATCGGAATATTCTGTAGGTATCCTAGCGCAAGGGGAAATAAATATAAAACACATTATCTCCATATTACTGGAAATTAAAACAGGAAAATGAAAGTCTGCTTTGTGACCCTAGCAATTCAGAGGTGGCCTTGCCTATGGTAATTATAATTAATATGTCCCCATATAAAGGCCAAAAATTTTGAAGGGATTCTCTGTGAAAATCAATGTCCCCTACTGATAAATTATGTCATAATGAACAATATAATTTAACATGTATCAGACTGTGTATTACAACTCCATCTTTATTTGAGCAAAAGATTGGTAGAAAGTTGATGGGAAATCTGGTTTAGAGGTTTTGCTTTAGAGCATAGAACAGATATGGCTACACACTGGTGAGGTGAAGGGCTGGACAAACATTGTTCATCTGGTTTTAAGATGCATATGGTCAACACATTCCTTGTGGTGTGAAAGTCTGCAAGCTTTCAAGACAAGTTTTCTTCCTTCCCACCCCCCCCCCTTTTACTACATGAAGGGGTAAGACTCAATGGGGAGTCTGTCGGCTGTCAAGAGTTTCTCTATGCTATATCTAGAGGAGAGTGGACACTGGTGGGAAACAGCCGGAGGGTGACTGAGCCCTCAATGAAAGGGAAATGTAGACAGGAATCTCTGAGACAGACTGGGAAATCTAATCCCTTAGTGGGAGTGCTCCCTCTACCCACATTCCCCTAGGCCAAAAGAGAGAGAAAAAGAGAAAGAAAGAGGTGTTATTACAGTGTCTGCTTTCCTCTTCTCAATGGTGTGGAAATCTGGCCATACCTTTTCAATGAAGCACAATTTGTCTGGACTTGGGAACTTGAACTCATTTAAAATGTCCAGGTGCCCCTTTCTATCTCTTCAACTATCTTGGAATTCAATTCCCTATTAACCATAATTGTTCTACTCCTGGTGAGAGAGCTTTCCTCCCCAGTTGACAGAATGAAAAACAAGCATTTTACAAAGCAAAAATACAAACAGAATTATCGTAAGATGGAATATAAAAGAATATTCCTTGTGATGAAAATTCCCTGTTTACTGGTCAGCCCAGGTGGCTCAGTGGTTTAGCACCGCCTTCAGCCCAGGGCCTGATCCTGAGGACCCAGGATCGAGTCCCATGTCGGGCTCCCTGCATGGAGCCTGCTTCTCCCTCTGACTGTGTCTCTGCACACACCCCCCTCCGTGTGTGTGTGTGTGTGTGTGTGTGTGTGTGATGAATAAATAAAATCTTAAAAAAAAAAAACAAAGAATAAATATGAGAGGCTGATTTTACAAAGCAGTTTAATGTAATGGAGAAGAAAAAAGGGACCTAACCTTGTCTGCCTCCCTTACCTCTCAAGCATGTAATTATGCATTTAGTGTCTCATAAACAAAGATAGAAGGCGCCATAGAACAAAAACACCTGTTTTGCTATAAAGGTGGAGATACAAAATAGTAAAACAAAAAACCAAAACAGAACAAAAAAATAAACCCACCACTTGAAATCTCAGTGGATTAAAACAAATGCTTTTTCTCACTCACATCGCTATGTCCACATCTCTAGAAGCAGGATGACTGAAATTCCATCTTGTCACCAGCTTCTGTGATCAACACAACTGAGAAAGAAATAAGGGGCATCAAACACTGGCTACAGGGAACAAAACAACTCACATGGTTAATGCCTAACTTCAAGGGAGCAAAGAAGTCCAGCCCCACCATTTGTCCCTAAGGAGGGAAAATGAAAGAACTGTGCACCAGCCTACTGACTAACAAAATATCCAGTCAACCATTCGTTAAAGACAGAGAAAGAATTTTCTTAAATAACTCAGAAGACAATATTTTTCTCCCTGTAGACTCTATCTAAGACAATTAAAGATATATGAACAAACACATGGAAAAAATTGTAACAAAACACTAAAGTTTATTAAAGTCCTACTGTTTGTTTCTTCATCATCCATTTTTCTGGATGACACCTTTCACGTGCTTAGAATTGCTTTTTCTCCCTAAAGCTACCTCCCACTATCATCTAGTGTCAAGAGAATGAGACAAAATATCATGAAAAGATGGAGGGGGAAAACTGGACTAATTAAGAAAAAAACTCATTCTATACTATAGCTTTTAACAATGGGGGAAAATGGTTAACTTTAATGCATCTTGCATTTCCTAATATGAAGCTGAGCTCAGTACATAGTGAATTCTGAGATAAAAAGGAGGGGAGACAAGTCATCAGAAAATTTTTAAAAATGCAATTATCTGTATTTGTTGACTGTTTTTCCCCCTACTGACAGTCTTTCTTATTTAGTTACTGGAAGTTGGCTTGCAAAGATAGCATTAGTCAAAGAGTGACAAGACGGACATATAAAAATTGGAAAAAGGATAAGAATAAGAGAACATTTTTGTGTATGTTTGAGTGTCTTTCTTTTTCTCATTCCCTCATCAAAGATCCCAGTGGATTAAAAGCATTCTTCTCTTTATACACAGTAGCATCTCTGCCTAGAGCAGACCACACATGAACATGACCTCTCAGTACCATGTACCTTCATCCAAACTGAGAAAGTGTGGTCAAATTTTCCTAAAACTGGGGTGCAGGGCAGGATGGAGGCAAAGGAGAAGAAATGCCCCCCAAAGCATTATTTCATTTAAGCACTAAAAGAAGAGAAATCTTGTTAGATGAATAAACAAGAACTGACAGCAATAAGATTGCCCATACAATTCTATAATGAAGGAAGGAGTCATTATGTGGATCTTATCTCAATATTCAGAGGAATAAATGAAGATTTACACTACAGGAAAGTTTGATCTTTTTTGCTAAGCTCAGATTCTCTAAGGGTCATGGTCAACACTGTAAAGAAAACTTGGCATCTAGTTGGTGAATAAAAATATTTACCTGTATCCTGAAAGTAGCTGGAAATTTTATCTAGGATTATGTATTTTGTGAATTTATACCCTAAATTGTGTTAAACTATGTTGTAAATGTGATATGTAGACTATTCACCTAGAACTCTAAAACTGCTCTGTGAGGGAAGATAGAGAACAGAAGCCATCCATTGTAACTTTTAGCCTCTAAATCAGGGAAGTTAATTTCAGAGGAAACAGACCAAAGAAATCTTTAGAACCTTTGCAATAGCTGCCTTGGCTTTAACATTTTTTAAATATAAAATGAAGATCATAAGAATAATACCAGAAAAAAATGAATGAGGAAATATCTATATTAACATGCTCAAAGACTAGAGCCCAAAAGTTGGACAGACATGGATTTCAATCATCATTCTACTACTTACTAGCACAGCAAGTTAAATCACCCTCTCTGTAGTAAAGGCAAGGGCATTCATAATTTGTTTTTCCAACATACTTTCCATCTGCTCTTTATTGGTGCTTTTGTGTAATTTCCCTCTGCTCTATGCAATCCTTGTGTGGCAATCAATCATGTTATCTGATCCTGGCCATTGCTGTGAGGAATAAGTGTATCAGCCAAGTAGAGGAGAGTGAAGACTTCCTTGGAATTAGCTTTAAAATAATAAAATAATAATAATAGTATAATAATAATAATAATATAATAATAATAAATAATAATAAATAGAGAAAGATTGATTCTTTTTATACTGGTGTGTTAAGTTTAAAAGACACAGGTCTGGGATGCCAGTGACTACTTCTTCTTGCCCAAAACTCCATTTGAACCCTCCCTACAGTGTGAAGGCAAGCAAAAACAAAGACAAAAGTGTAGAGAAAGCAAATACCTTGAAAGCGTTCTCTGAATCTCAACATCTACTTAGAACTAAAGTCTACCCTTGGTGTTCTCAGTTACCCCTTTTGCTTCAACTAGTTTAAGTTAAATTTATTTCACTTTGAACTGGGAGAAATTCAACTGGGAGATATTCTAAATCTAAATTTCTTCACTTAAAAAATGTGGATAATATTACAATGTGTCTTCTGGGTTTGCTCTCAGGATTAAACAATATAATACACATAACAAGTTAATGCAGTATCAGGCATAAAAGTACCCAATAAGTGTTAGCTCTTATTAGCCATTATTATTAATTAGTGTTCCGTAGTAAAAGTAGTATTTTATGATAATATACATGTGAAGACTATTCCATTGTTATATAAGATTCTTATATTCTATGGCTAGGACACCAAGCTTATAAATATTTTTACTTATATGTAGAAAGGAGATTATTTACTCTGCAAACATTTCCAGTCTGCATTGTAGTCAATGTACTAGGTAATTCACTTGGTTTGGAAGTTCTAGCAAGCCTTTATAGATCATCACTGTGCCTTATTAAAATCAAATACAGAAGAAGATTAGTTTTAGGCTATTGAATTCCTAGTATGCTACACAAGCTTAAATTTACAGCAAAATATCTCTTATGCCCTAAGAAGTTTTTTTTTTTTTTAAGTTAATTTCCTAAAGGTCAAGGTCCATATCTTATTACATTCCCAAGGCAGCTAACATATTAATGGCAGGAACTGAATATTTTCCAGTGCCATTAAGCATGATGACTATCAAATTATTATCCCAAAGTAATAAAAGGTGCTAGTGAGCAGAAAGTAGACACAGGCTTTCAAAATCCATCAGTTGTCCAGTTGATTCTTGAGAAATCTGATCCTTTCTCTAGATTGTACAGTGACAATTCAGCATGGCACAGAAATGAATCAAGGAGACCTAACTTTTATAGTTCTATAAAAATGTTGAAAACTTTTAGACTTAGCTAATAGCTCCCCTGAAAAATCCTCTTTGACTCCTTCATTTTATTTAACTGCAATCAGCAACAACCAAAGATGAGGTAGTGCATTAGGTACTTAGGGAACAATTATAAATAAGAAATTAAACAACTAATTATAATATATTGTCACAATGACATAGTGCTTTGAGAACATATAAAAGCTGCTCAAGGGAGACTAAAATCTGAAGAAAGCATAGGAAATTGCCAGATAAAAAGAAAAGGGACAAGGAGGATGTTACAAGGAGAAGAAATAACATGTATAAAATTAAAGCAAACTATGGGAAAGTATGATAAATTCAGAGATCTAACACAAATTTTATATAACTGGAGAAGAGAATCAAGTGATGAAACTGGAGAAGTATGAATAAGATAAACCTAAAAGATTTTGAAACAAATAAACTGTACTTTTAGAAAAATGCAAAGCTTTAATAAAGGGTTTTTGAAAAAGTAGCATTTTGTATATTCTCTGTTAGCAACTTGAGATTCACTCTCTGCCCTCTCCCACACAGCTCTGTGACCCGGTAGGCTGACATCTATGAATTTTCTCAACAGAGACCTCCTGTCCTCTAGCTTCTGGATGGATCAGCCAACAGGAAGCAAAGGGAAGATGAGTAAATTGAAGTGGAGGAGGGGGTCAGTGTATTGATGTGATGAGCCCCCCCCCCCCAGCAGGGCTGAGGACTGGCAGTGGCTATATTCCACTGCATATGGTCACAGTCTATGTCAGTCACCCTTCTCCTGTAGGCACAGCCCACATGATTGTGGTAACAACTCCCTACTCCTCTTGGCCCCCTCTCCAGTCTAAGGGGAGTGACAGTTTCATGATGGTTACACCCCTGATTTGCCTCACTAACACTTGTTCTTTTCTTTTGTGGTGTCCTTTAAGATATTGCCATCTGCTTCCTACAGAAACTAAGTCAGCCTCAAGGGGTACCATAAACCAGTTTTACCTTTAAAGATGCAGTTATGGATGTAATAAGAAGAATCATTCTGAGTGGAGTTAAGTCTATAGTCAGTGAAATCAGTTACAAGGTTGCTGCAGCAACTTAAGGAGAAAAGGAAAAGTAGCAGACATGAACATTAACCAGCATCTTCTCATGTCAGATGTTGTACTAAGTACATTATACACATTACCTTATTTAAATATTCCAGCCACTCTTTTATGTTATTCCCTGTTAATACACAATGGAACTATAATTGAGGAATGTTATATAATTTGCCCAAGGTCAAATACATAGTAAGTGGAAGAATTGAGACTCAAACATTATCTGCCTGACTTTTAAAGACTGCTTGTCTTTACTCTATATTCTTTTCCTAACCTATATACTGCATGTGTCAAAGTAAATTACAGTGGAAATGGAAATAAGTGTAGGATGTAAGGATAATGATTTGAAGAAAAGGATATAAAACTAGTGGAACTCAGTGATTACTGGATAAAAGGGAAAAATACAAAAAGACATTAATGATGACAAGAAGGTTACTGGCTTGAACAACTGTGAAAGCAGTGGTGGCTTTCACTGAGAGATGAAAGAGAGGGAGAGCGGACTTGCTAGGAGCAGGAGGTGGGGAAGAAATGAGACCTTCAGTTTTATTTATTTTTTTTTTTAATTTTTTTTTCATTTATTTATGATAGTCACACAGAGAGAGAGAGAGGGGCAGAGACACAGGCAGAGGGAGAAGCAGGCTCCATGCACCGGGAGCCCAACGTGGGATTCGATCCCGGGTCTCCAGGATCGCGCCCTGGGCCAAAGGCAGGCGCCAAACCACTGCGCCACCCAGGGATCCCGAGACCTTCAGTTTTAATCTGCTGACTTTATCAGTGCTATGAAAATGCAGATGGAGAGGTTTCCACTATGGTACTGAAGAGACCACACACACCTTTTCATTAGTGCCTAACAATTAAGGTATAGATACAAGCATTGGAGTCTGACAATTAAATGCATCTGCCTGTGAATTTGAAATTTGAACCTGGGATGCAAAGATCGAGCAGATCGTGATACATTCATGTGATACATTGGCAGCAATGGCAGTGACCTATGCCAACACTAAGTCACAGTGGTGACCATTAGTGGTGCCCACAGCAATATCCCAATTATTTTTGCAGCATGACTTCCAGTGTGTGTGTGCTGCTCAGCTTCTATTGATCCTTGTCTATTTTTCCAGCCTGGTTTTTTGGATCCTTCCTGAGGATTATATGAACTACCTCATGGACTCCAAAAAATCCTTTTCTATTTAAGTTATCAAGACTTGCTTTCTGTTGCTTGCAATCCAGAATCCTGACCAATGAAGCTAACACATTCATTGCTGTATTTTGTTCAGTATTGGGGGGGGGGGGGGCGCCCTTTCTGCATTATTCTTAAATCATTTCCAAACCCTAAACTGATTATGCTAAACTACTAGATATTGAGGGAACTCTTAGAAGATTTCAAAGAATTCATCATCTGGTGGGGATACAATACCAAAAGTAAGTTCTATATTAAAACATGATTAAAAGCATAACAAAGGCAAGAATTTTGTATACTCTAAAATACATACACATACATACAAACACACACACACATACACTCCAAATACCAAGCAGAATAAAGACAAATCGACCTATAAACATATAAAAGAGTATTAAAACTGCAGAATTTCAAGGGTAAAAAGAAGAAGTAACAACTCTCAGATACTTCTTAAAAAGTAATAAACTCAACTCAGACACAGTGTCACAACCACTGATACAAGAATATAATGAAGAAACGTTTCCAAAATATTAAGAGTAAAAAAATGTCAATTAAACTTTTATTACTAGCTAAATTATCACTCACAGGTGAGAACAACATTGTATCTTTTAGTTTTTCCCCATCAAGTTTCTCCACCTTTTTTTTTTTTTTCCACTGAAAGATGTGCTAAGCTTTGTGAAGATATCGCTTTTTGAATTATAATCTACATATTTGGGAGATAATCTTCATAAAGGCTTCTCTTGGACACTTTTGTACATACAACCTGGATTATGTTCAGATGAAATTTATGAAGATAGGAAGGATTTAGGGAGAGAGTATGGATAATAGTTTGAGGATGTGGCTGTTTGCTCACAGTCTCTTTTTTGATTCTTAGAACTTCATGAGTCTAAAAGTATTTCAAACTATTAAAGTTTAAAGAAAAAGATTTTTTTTAAGGGTAGGCAAAACAAATACATTTTAGATATATGAAGACTATTAATGGACCCAGAGCCTCTCATTAAAAACGAAAAAGAAAAAACAAAAAAACTATTAAAGGAGGTAATTTACAAAGAAGGTGGAGTATGATACAAGAAACAGAGTTGAACACAGGTGATAAAAATGTTGATAAGTTTAACTACTTACTGGTAAATTTAATTAACTATCTTCATTGTGTTTTAAAAGAATATAAAATAAACCTGCAGGAGCTGTAGAAATTGGAACACTGATATGACATATCACTGATATGAAAATGTAAAATTCTGCACATTATAGGTAAAACAATCATCACATACCACTTTAAAAAGTGTTGTCAATATTGAAAAGGGCTTCCCATGACCTCTTGGGTTTTAACTTGAAGATAATCACAAGAGTTTTTAAGCAGAGAAAAGATTCAGTAAGATCAGATCTACTCTAGAAAGAGATATACAGCTTTTGTAAGATTTTAAAAGAGAGATTAGAGTCAAAATTAGTTGGAAGGTCAGAACTTCGTAAAATATAGTGAATGAAAAGAGGAGGAGCTAGATGTGAACTATATTTAAGATGGAATTTACTACGGTTCACAGATATTAGGTGTTTAGGTACACATTGATTAGTACCCTACCCAGACAAGAATGCTATCACATTTCTCTTTTTGTACTCAATGTACAATATACTTTTGTGGAAGGTACCCAATAAATATTTAACTGAACTGGATAAATTTCATTTGAAATACCAGAGTATGTAGAGATACACAAAGGAATTACTGATAGCAGTCTGAAATTTAGGGAAAGGATCAAGGCTGGAGTCCTAATTATGTTAGAATGGCCACTGAGGCATGAGACATGGTCAAAGGACAGGAGGAAAAGGAGAATAAAATGGAGGGAGTATGCAGCATTCTGAGATACACTGATACTAAAGAAACAGAGAAGAGTACCCTCCAACAAGCAAGAAAGAGCAAAAATAGTGATGGAAAGGGATCAAGGAGAATATCATACTTAATTTCTTGGATTGCTTTAAAGGATTTAGGAAAGACAACTTCTGCTTGCAAGAATCTGAAGACATTATGACATATTTTCAAGGATTTTCTTATAAATACTTTTTAAAATAAGAGAGTATAGGTTGTGCGTGCATGGTGGGGGGAAGGGCAGTTAGAGGGGGTGATACGGTGATTTATAATGATATATATTCCATCTTTGTCCTTTTTCTTGCATAAACCTCCCCAAACCTGGGAATTTCCTAGGTGTTGAGAATGATAAAACTGTCTTTCATTATGTTAATAAGATGACTTCTGGAAAGCACCTAGGGATGGGGGCTTCTTGACAATAGAGCCAACCATGTGATTAGGTTTGACCTTTTAGTCCCATTCCCTCACCTTGGGGGAGGAAGAGGAGCTGGAGGTGAATCAAGTGCTAATGGTCAATGATTTGATTAATCATGACTATATAATGAAGTCTCCATGAAAACCCAAAGGGACAGAATTCAGATCACATCTGGGTTGGTGAACACATGGAGGCTTTGGGAGAGTGGCTCACCTGGAGAAACATGGAAGCTCCATGCCCTATCCCCCCATCTTTCCCTATGCATTTCTTTCATGGGGCTGTTCTTAAGTTATATCCTTTATAATAAGCTAGTGATCTAGTAAGTAATGCATACTAGTAATAATCTAGTAAGTGATATATTTCTCAGAGTCTCATGAACTGTGTAGCAAATTAATTGAATCTGAGGAAGAGATCTTGGGATGCTCTGATTTATAGCCAGTCAGAAATACAGGTAACTTCTTAGACTTGCAACTAGCTTCTGAAGTTCATGAAAGGCCATTGGAACTTCCAATCTAGAGCTGGTAGGTCAGTCACAAGCACGAGTAACAACCACTTGGACTTGCTATTGGCTTCTGAAGGGAATGGGGGACAACTCTTGTAGGACTAAAGCTTTAATCTGTTGAATCTGATGCTGTCTCTGGGTAGATAGTGCCAGAACAGAGTTGAATACTTGGATACCCTGCTGTTGTCAGAGAATTGCTTGTTGTGTATGCGAGAACCCCTTCCCCCACATGGAAATGGAGTCTCAGAACACTAAAAGACCATTATACAGAATCCTGATGGTCCAGACAGCAACTCAGTTCTTTTGTCTTGTCAACAAGGTTTTGATATACACAAATTATATATACAGTCATTTATTTTTGACAGTAAAAAATAAAACCAAGAATAACCAACAGCTTCATTGTATCATGTGTTCTCTATCTACTGATCTAGAAAATAAGTCCAGATATACTATCTCAATTTCTAACTCCTTGAAATTATTCAAATAGGTTCTAATACCTTATAGTTAACAAAATCTCAGAAATGCCATCTGTCTTCTGATAAGGTGAAGAGGGTCCATACTATTCCTCCTCTAAGTCATAAATAATATATTCAGAAATCAACAACTGCGTAACTGAAGAACAGCTCACCAAAAAAAAAAAAAAAATAGCAATTTTGGAATTTTAAACACCACTATGAGGTTTTTCATGGGCTAATTTATGCTAAATATATGCAAAATAAATCCATGGTAAATAACTATTGTAAAATAAATTATACACCTATATATTTAGGGGGGAAACTCACACAATTTCTAAGTGTGGCCACTAAGTATAGTTTTGCACTGCCATAGAGGATTCCTCAGGTTCTCAAAGTTCCACCAAAGGCCTTTAAGGTCTTGGATGTCATTTAAGTTATACATTTCGGCTATTAAAGCCAATGTTCTGACAAGCCCTTTGGCTCTAACCCCAGGGCATGAATTTGCCTTAAAACACATAAGAATGTGTCAGAGGGCTACATGTCAATCAACCAGAAGTGCCTTTTCCCAATTTAATGTTGTCAGTTGCTGACATTAAAACCAGCAACAGTTAATTGTTCTCACTTCAAGTGGGAATTTTGAGGGGTGAGGAGAGGTAGATGTCTAAGTTCAGGCTGATAAAGCTGTTAATTGCTACCCTTTTATGTAGATTTGTTTAATAATGAAAACAATGTGGCTAATCATATAATGTTTCCATTTGTTCCCCAAGGGCTCTTCAGGGAAAGTTTCAATCCCGGCTAGATTTCCACAGCTACCAACTGTGCACGGACAAAAGCAGAACAATCAAGGCACTCAGTGCTGGCAAATAGCTGAAAGTGGTTCTATACAGACGCCCCTCCTCCCAGCCGGGTCAGGAAGGAGCTGGGATCTGCTAGTGACAACCTTTGCAGCAGGGGTGTGGGGAAGCTTTTAAATGATAAATTAATGATAATAATAATTTTATGCAGACTTTTGATGAAAAAGGGAAAGAGGAATGAAAAGCAAGCAGGGAATCTGAAAAGCTGGAAATAAGTCTGCTGTAGGCTTGGATCCTGCCTATGCCTCCGTGCAACAAATGAGTTAATTTCACATCAGTTAAAATGCCTGTGTTGGTTTTTAAAAATCAGAAAGACATGACGCAGATTTAGAAAAAAAAAAAAAAATTCCTGTGCCAGCTTTGCTCTTTACAGACAGGGTGATGATACTGGGCATATCATTAAACCACACATTTGAAGACTGAGGTACTGAAATAACACTAGCTACCTACTGATCTCAAGAGACTATTTCAGGCAACAAAGTGCCCTGTGTACATTTTCTACAAATGTAATGTATATTACTCACTGATGTTTACTTTGCCTCATTTGGCAAAGGCTATAGGTCAGAAGAAAGCTGTGTTATTTAAAATATTTCTAAAATCAATTTTGTTTTCAGGCTCTATTACCAAATAACGGAAGCATTCAGAGACATCCCCAGACCACTGGTGTTCCCTCTCTTTATGAGAGAGAGTCATTTTGTTTTGTGTGTGTGTTTTAAAAATCCTATTTCTGTTACCAGTTACCCCACTAGCCCCACGCCACAATTTACAAGGTCCAACTGTCTTGAAATAACTTGCAAATCCCTCTTCAATCTGGTCACAATGTAATTTTCAACTTTATTGCGGTGCCAATCCCCTCAAGTCTTTGGATATTTCTAGACTTGTCTGCTCATGGCCCCATCTTCTTGCCTGACACGACACCTTTGCTCATGCAGGGATCTCTTCTTAGAATGTTCTCCTCTCATCACCTGTTCAATCTTACTCATATTTCAAGGACAAACCAAGTTCCACCTAATCCATTAAGCCTTCTGCAATCTCCACATACCATGCAGCTTCTCCCTTCTGTAAACCTATAAAATAGCACCCGCTTGATCATTCATGTGACACCTGCAGATGGTGTCTGCTCGGTCTTCCCCCAGTTTTCTTTTTTCTCCTCTACTGAACTCAACACTCCTTGAGGATGTATCTTTGTATCCTCCCCAGGGTTTGAGCTGTATAAGTAGGAACCCTTAAAATGGTTAGGGACCATACTTCACATTTTCAGTGCACTTCAGCAAAGGCTGAAACTATTACATTATTAAATATTAAATTTCTTTACTCTATTAGTTCACTTCTCTGTGGTGAAATTCCTTTACAGGTACAACTCTACAAGTCTAAAAGCCAAAGCACACCAAGAGTCCCTGACATCCAAGGAATCATCTGCTACCAAAGGCTTGCTCCAAGAAGAGAAAACCTTAAGGAAGAATCAACTCTTAAAATTCCCTTTCATGTCAGCAGGAAATAAAAAATTAACAACCTAAACACTAGGCCTAAGTTCACACTTCTCATTTATTTCAAACACGTTTTTCCCAACTTTAAATTCAAAGAGGCAGAGAAATTGCTAAACTCTTTTCCATCTTTCAAATTGCAATGAAAATTTAGGTTCCCCATCTGAAAGAAGAGATGATGAGATACAAACATAAAGAGATTATGTTACGTGTAGATCACAGAAAACAGCTGAATCAAACCAACTGAAATGTAAGTGATTGAAAATAAAACTCCATTTGCCATATACGTTAACCAGGCTCGTAAGCCAATAAGCACGGTCACAATTATGCCCATACGCACCTCGGGGGCTCACCCCAAATCACAAGTCGAAATGTTGTCAAACTGTCAAGGCCTGGTCATAACCTGAAATCTAAGCACCACTAGCACAGTGAAAGAATGACAAAAGCAGTACCAATGCTCTCCTCTCCATCTACATATCATCATTCTAGAAAAACTAGATGTATTTCTAAAATACAAAGACAAAAGACAAGGCAACCAGTAAACTGACAATTATGAATTGCTTTCTATTTTAACAGCCACCAACACCATTTGGCTTTATTTCATGAGAACTCTAAGAGTTTATTTAGCATATAATGCATTATGCAAAAGAATCTTCTCAGTGCAAAAGATTTGCAGAGATTTCCTTTAATTCCTATACCCCCACTTAATTTTTAATAGAATGTGATTTACAAAATTTCAATTTACTTAAAACCTTCAGTAATTCTCTGCTATGGCATGAAGAGATTGATGTCTGTTTTCTCCCAACGAGGCAAATTTACCATTAATTTTTCCCCCAAAGGTCACCTTGAACTACCAAAAAACAAAACAAATAAAAAAAATACAAAAACCCCTACTAATAGTCATCTATGTGAATGTACCTAAACTACAAGCAAATAAATCAGCCATGTTACCAAGCACAAAGCTATTGAAGATTGTTAAGATTTATTTTCAGGTGCCAGTGAGACTAAACAAAGATTGTAGGGAATGAAACAAACAGAACAAACTCGGGAAACAAATTAATACACTGAATCATTATCTTACCAGCAGCATTCCCTATAGAACAAAATGATGAAACTATCAAAAGGCACTTCTCAAAGCAACAACATTTTTGCATGTGAAAAAAAAAAGAATTAACCTAGAATAATTTTATAAATAACAGTATGTTCTGTGTTAAGCCAGTAACAAAGAAACCCCTTAGTGCAGTAAAACAAAGTCCTGTCAAATCCCCATTTTTTTTTTCTACAAAGAAGCATGAAGATCCTTTCACAATGGTTTAAACTGTATTTATAGTAACAGAGTGAAGACTTGAGATAAAAGTCAAAAGGATTAAAGTCAAAGCCCTAGCTCGACATGAGTTATGGTTTTGATTTTTATTCTTATTGTGGTCTACAAATATTAAGACAGAAGATACTTCCATGTGATTGTGGGATCCTCTGAGACTCTATAACCTTAGAAGAGCAGATAAAACAGATGAAAATGCATCTGGTTTAGGAGCAGCCTCCATATTAAATGGCAATGCGCAAAGTAACAACCACAACTGCAGAAGGCTGAGGGGGAGTAAAGGAGGCTGAAGGCTGAAATTTCTCCAACTGATGCAGGGCAGAAAGGAGAAAGAGAGAGAGAGAGAGAGAAGAGAAAAGAAAAATATATGGTATTGCTGTTTTAAAATGGCAGCCTGTTAATAATCATGATATTCTTGAAAATACAAAAAAAAAATTATACTACCATTCCCTGTTTCCTAAGCTAAGCAAGCTCACCATATACAAACATGATATACTTCTAAGAGAAAATTGGTAGGGCTTGATAGCTGCATCTCTATCTAAAGCAAAATCCCTGGAGTTCCCACTCAGAGTTTGCAGATTTACAGACCATATACTTTTCTCACAAAGAAAGAAAGCAAAAATTATGTTGTTGACTGGAAGTTCTTACTCTACAAAGAACTGTTCTTCTTCCATATATATTTTTCTTAAAAATGAATGGAAAGGCTACATTTAAACCTAAGCTTTTGGTCACAGTTCAAAAAACATATTTTGCATTTCCTCTCCCCTGATTCCCCTCCTCCAAGATAATCTCACTTACCCACTCTCTCCAGTAGAAGATATATATTATATGCTGTATAATTGGAAAGTTATTCTTAATGTTGATTTGGATACTCTCTTTAGTTCATATGTTGCAAGAACTACGTGCATATTTTCTGTCTACCCATAGTCTTTACTTTTAAAATCAGACACCTAGCTTAACATTTGATGGAGAAAAGGCTAAAAGTCCTTAACAACAACAACCATAGCAAAATCAGCAGGGGTAGTGTAAAATAAAATATGTAATGATAGTATTTCTAGCACAGAAATGCCCCTAAAACAGCATTGCTTTTTAATGGCGTGTAAATACAATTATAAGAATAAAAACTTTTCATGCAAGTTTGTAAGACAGTTTGTCTATATGTATTCATGTAATCATAAAGAAACATGGAAAAAAAAAAAAACCCTCTTACCCAAATGGATCCTTTTCTTTTATTCACAAAGTTAAGAAGGATCATAAGTCACAATTACAAACACAAATTTCTAAGAAAGATATTTCCAGTGCAATTACTTGCTATTTTGTTCAGTATTTTATTTCAACTGTCACATTTTGAATACATACACATTTGTACAACTACCAGGGGAAAAATAACTTGAACCAAATTGAAAAATTACCATAACTACTAGTTCAATATGTCTGGTTAAAATAGAGACATCTGGTCTATCATTAATTCTTTTGTGTTGATGACTCCTAGTGTGTCTTTTCCCATCAATGAACTTTGTAAGAGGAAAAGGCAACTTTTAACAAAAAGCTATGACTCAGAAATCTATTTCAGGATTTATCAATACAAATCTATCATGCTTAGATCAAATAGAGCACAGTATTTTAAGAATAGTAACAAATACTGGTTGAAGACAAATGGCAAGCTTTAAATTCCATCAGAAAAAAAAAAGGTTGTTTATTAAGTAATTCTCTGCAGGCAGATAGAGGTAATTCATGAATCATTATTTTAAAATATTTATAAGTCAACTCATTCGCTTGTTTAGAAAACACACTGAAGCTCTACAATACTTGATTGCCACTCCAAGGAACCTGAATAATGCATTTTCAGAAGCCTTGCACACCCCCACACAATTCTGAATTAATGGCTGAGCAAACAATAAGTAATGTACTATGCTCTAGAAAAATTCAGTGATAACATCAATCTGGCATCTACTTAACACTTACTGCTTACTTTTCGCATATTCCTCACAGATAAGTTTCCTCCCCCAGATGCAGTTCATTAGAGAATGACTATCACCTGCCCATTCATCCAGACAGTGAGTGATTTAGCAATTAACACAATCACAGATAAGAGGAGAAATCGTAATATACACTACTACAAAATAAGAGATGAAGTAAAGGGGCCTAGCCACTTCAACATCCAATAACTAGATCACAATTAAAAGGGACTTTTGTCACTTCTTCGACAGGGCAATAGGGTCAATTATTTAAAACCCTTTGCTCCAATCCAGAAACATACCAGCAAGGCCCTTCAACCAAACTCAGATAATTACTTTTGACAAATGTTCTCCTTGAGCATGATGTAGTTACTCAAAAGCTTAAAAAAAAAAAAAAAAAAAAAAGGAATCCCACAGTTATGGTAGAACAATCTTTACAAAGTCAACCCAATAACATGTTCTGTGGTCTTCCTCCACCCCCACCCCCCACCCCACCCTCTATGGCATGCAGTCTGCTTTCTTTTGGCCAATTATAAAAGACAGTAAGTTGCTAAATAAATATTTAATTTATGCAGCCGAAATCCTGAAAGGCTGAGCTTCAAATGTAATGCCTTGCATTCCCGTGAGGCACACTGTACAGAAATATCCTTTTTTAAAAAAATCCGTTTACAGCTCTCCTTTAAAAGAAGAAAAAGAAGAAGAAGAAGAAGAAAAAAAAAAAACCCACACATACACATGCATCAAACCAAAGACGCCGACGCCCCTCTGCCAACCAGCATTTCTATAGAGACATTCTTTCGATGATTAAAACGTAAGCTCCGAAAGGTTAAAGAAAAGCAGCCAAGTAACACCGCCCAGGAAGCCAGCGTTAAAACACACCTAGCTGTACACTCTTAATAACCTCCCACTACAAATGACACTGACCCAACTTCACCAAACAGACACACGCCCCGACACACACTCAAAAAAATTGCACACACGTGCACAGAATGTACACACAAACATCGAGCAGCACACAATACCTACAAAACACGAACGAACTTGATCCGCACAAAACATGCACGTACCAGTGTGCATACATAATGCACACGACACGGCACACAGACACGCACGCCCTAGCCCACATGCACACGCCCCGCAAGTCCGTGTCGGACACACGCCGTGCATGCACGTGTGAAATGTATGAACTCACGAACGCCGAACGTACACACACAGACCGTGCACAGAGTTATTGATGAAATTCCGGGAGGTGGAGGGCCCGGGAGGGAGTGGTAATTGCCACACAAAGGTCTCCGGAGCGGCAGAGAGGGAAGTCGAGCGGGGCCGAGCGCTCGGAAATTCGCCGGTGGCGAAGGCACAGCCGAGCCCCGAGCGCGAAGTACCGGGAGGAGTGTCCCGGGCGGTCCCGGGCGGTCCCGGGCGCGGCGGGCGCGGGGCTCCCCGGGATGCTGGCTGCGCCCCTCCGCGCGCGCACGCACACACACAGGGGCCCCCGGGCGAGCCCACTCCCGCAGAATAACAAAGAGCAGGAGCCCGGCGAGCGGGCGGCGGCTCGGCTGGAAGTGGCCGTCTCCGCCGGCGCGGGGCGAGCGGCGGGGCGAGCGGCGGGGCGAGCGGCGGGGCGAGCGGCGGGGCCGGCGGGACGCGCGGGCGGGCGGCGGGCGGCGGGCGGCGGGCGGGGGGCGGTACGTACCAGGCGGGCAGCCTCGGCCCAGGTGCGGTCCTTCTTCTTCCTCTTGTCTTTCATGTTTGCATCTCATTGATGGTTCTGATGATGACGTGGGGGATTCCACGGGGTGCTCGGGGTTCGGGCGCGGAGACAATGACCCAGTGACCCGGTGACCCGCACTCGCTCCGCGGGGGGAGGCGCGCGGGCGGCGGCGGCGGCGGCGGCGGCGGCGGCGGGTGGGAGGGATGGAGCGAGGGGGTGGGGTGGGGTGGGTGGGGGCGCGCGGGCGGCGGCGGCGCGCGGCGGGCGGGCCGGGGGCGGGGGCTGGGGCTGGGGCTGGGGCTGGGGCTGGGGCGGCGGCGGCGGCGGCGGCGGCGGCGGCGGCGGGGCCGGGGCCGGGGCCGGGGGCGGGGGCGGGGGCGGGGGCGGGGCGGCGCCGGCCGGGCTCGCTCGCTCGTGCGGGGCTCGCGCTGCGCCGCCGCCGCCGCGGCCGCCGCGGTGACAGCTCCGGGGATGCTCCGCTCGGCCCCGCTCACAACAATACACTCTGACGTCACGGGGAATGGCGACGCGGCCGCACGCTCGCCGCGCTCACACTCGCCGCGCTCACACTCGCCCTCTCGCGCGCGCACACCCGCGCACACTCGCCGCGCGCCCCCCACTCCGGCCACGCCCTGAAACCCTCGCGAGACCCCTCTCCGCAGCCCAGCCCCCTCCCCCGCCGGGCGCTGCTCGCGGGCGCAGGCCGTGCCCCCGGGGCCCGCGAGGGCCGTGAGCCGCGGACGCGGTGGCCTTTGCAACTTGTGCACGGGTCCGCTCCGCAACTCGAGGCTCTGTCCTGTGCGCTCGCTCGCTCTCTCGCTCGCTCGCTCTCTCGCTCTCTCTCACACACACACACACACACTCACTCCGCACTACTTCCCTCTGCTGGACTCCTTTAACCCTTTTCTGCTCGGCTGGGTGGATTCCCAGAGCCCTGCTGGAAGGGTACAAACCCAGCCCCTCAACACAACTACTACTGAACGTGCAACGTGACAACAACACTGAGCCACCTACATCATCTTAAACAATGCAAGTCCAGAGAGCTGTGGCCGTGGAGCAGTGACTCATTATTTTTAAACATCGTAGGGTCATCATTTCCATAGCGTAGAAACGTGATGCGTCTGCGAACGACTGCCCAGCGAACACTTGGGTGTCTTAAAAAATTATTTATAATTGCCGGGTTGGGGATACATGAAAAGTTGGATTGTTAACCTTGTTAGCGAGCTACAAAGTGATATGTGAAGGCTTGAAAGTTTATTGTAGCCCTTCCAACTTCTTAGATCGCTGGTAAATTGTTTAGGTCAAGAAAGTTACGGTTAAGCAAAGAAAGAAGTGGCTTTGTGACCCACACATTAATTATGTGTGTATTTGACTATCTAAAAAAACAAAAAGGGGCACTCATACTGGATTATTTATGTAAGGTTATTTCCTAAATGTAATAATAATGGTATGTAAATAGTACTTGGAGTTTTTTCATATACATTATCTCATTTGACCCTTTCAAAACAAGGCACTCAAACATAGATTTTTATGTCTGCTGCACAAATGAGGAAATGAAACTTAAAAACATTACACTGCATTCAAGATCTCTTGCTAAATCAGTTTCGGGAACCGAACCCGAGTCTTTTGGCCCTACCCCCATGTTGTTTCTATTATTCTAAACTGCAATACTAAAAACAAACAAATAATAAAAACACTCCTACATAGAAATGAACATCTACATCTAATGAAAATACATATACGCCTAAGAATGAGAACAATACTAGTAAGGGGATTCCTTTGAGAATAGTGTCAAATGACTGAAGTAATAAAAATGCTTGATTACCTAAAATTAAGTAGAGGCAGTTCACAATCATAAAGAGCTGATTACATTAATTCTTTAAAAATATTTACTTTATTAATTCAATAAAATAAGAAAAGAGCTATGCATCGGTTTAAGGAAATATCTAAAAATTATCTCCAGCTTCCTACTTTTCTTTTTTTAAATGGATTTAGAGAACATGCTGAAGTTATCCCTAGGGGGAAAATTTATCCATGCAATTTGCATAACTCTATCCAGGTGTATTATATTTTTACTTTACATTTCAAATATATTAAATTTGAATCACATTCACATCTGCTTTTATTTTCAGCAATTCTCTTTATAACTAAAGCAATTGATATATTTCAAAGCATTCTCATTCTAATGTGTTCTCTTCTATTCAGAAGTACCTATTGCAAGTAATCAGACCACAACATATAATTTGTTATTTTCTGTGAAATAGTGCTTAATAAGAAGTTTTGGAGTCAGCTAAAGGAAAACATACTTATGTGGTTGCTTTGCAGTAACTTATTATTCTTTAATAAACAATTCTGGTTATTACAGAAGAGAAAATATATCATCCCTCTTAAGCAGATGTAAATTGATTGTACATTAAAAACAAAAGAACACCTAAAACTAAATGCAGTTATTTGTGCACTCGTTCTTTGAGAGTGAGCCAAGTATAAATAATCAATAGTATGAAGACTCTTAGATTCTATCTCTACTTTTGGATATTTGAGGATAAATATTCTGTAGTAGGTGAGTCTAGTTAAAGGTGCTTTATGCCAACATAACAGATTTCACAGGCACCAGAAGAGAGGTGGGCCACCCCTGCAGAGAAGCTGTGGCTGCCATTATATTCGTTTCCTCCGCATTTGCCTATGTACATTCAGCCATACTTTCCCTTACGACTCAGTCTCCCAATAAATGTGGTGGAAGGAAGGAGTATATGTATGAATCAATTGTAGTTCTTTCATAGTTTGGTAAACTATACGAGCATCTTTTAAGCAGAGGCAGATAGTAATGAATGGCATAAATGTACAAGTAAAATTATGTGAAAATTAGTAAGAAAAATAACTTTCTCCTGTGGAGGTTAAAGAAGGCTTTAAGAAAGAGATGTCCTTTCAATGGGAGTTGAAGGATGGGAAGGATCTGAACATTCAAATTTGTGAGAATGGAGAGCAAAGTGCCGTAAAAGGACAATTTAGAACTGGAAAAATACTCAAATGGATAGATGACATCTACCAAGTGCTGCTGGCATTCATTTAAATTTCATATATGACCACATGTATTTCAAGAATCTTTCCTTTAAATGAGAACAACTCAAAGAGCAGAGGTTCCAGTTAGAAGTGCCCTATAAATTCTTCCTTTTCTGAGATCCCCATTCAATTAGACAGAATAGGGATGACTCCAAAGCTCATTTGGCACGTGACAGCACCTTCTCTGCATTACCCTGCCTTCTTTCTTTCCATTCCTGCTTTTAAGTTCAAAATTCGACAATTCAAACTCCTGTTGTATGTGTCTACCTTCATCAATTCCAGCAGAACTTTTCATTTCCAGCAATGTTATTTTATTTTACAAGGTGTTTAACAATTGATAAACACTCAATACAAAACAAATCCAAACAGTAATAAATATCAATTTTATAAGACAAAATAGAGGTGATGGTGTGTTGGCCAAGGATTAGCGTTCATATGAACGCTAAGAGAAGATACTAAGAGAAGAGAGACTTAAGAATGTGAGGACAGAAGTGTCATGACTGGTGTCTCAGGAAATACAAGGTTTCACCATGAAGCCTCATCAAAGTGTTGACCCAGTATGGGCAAGTTTGAGTGTTGCCTGCCGTCAGGAATAAGGGACAGGGAATGCTTTCATTGCCATCCCACATACCCATGGCATGTGGAAGTCTAGAATTAATGGAAATCCCTTCCCCCCTTCCCCCACACATGCCTGCCAGCAGGCAAAACACAGAGCAGAAGGTGGGGTGGGGAAGGAATAATAAAAGTTGGGAGGAGAAAAAGAGGCAAAAGTTGCCAGGGGGATGGAAGAGGTCTTCGGGGGGGGGGGGGTCTTGATGACCATATAACATGAGTTTTATTTCTGAAAAATATTTATTCTTTATAAGCTGAGAATCTCTGAATTCTACAGATAGGAACGTTTAATAATCTTATTTTTCCTAAATATCTTTTGTCTGTGACCAATTAGGATCTCACTTCTCTGGGAATTTCACGAATGTGGTCACCTTGTCTGCTTATCCCCTACCCAATTCACTGAATGTCCGGCATGAAGCAAATTACTTGTCATAACTAGGCCCCAATAAATATTTACTGAATAAAAAATAAATAATTGGAAATTTAGTAAATTGATCCCTTTTACTGTAAATACAAGTCCAGGGTCTGTTTCTTTTTCTCATAAGAGCAAAATGTTTTCTTTTTTCCTATTCCTCTCCTATATTTCACTGTACAGTTCAGGAGTAATACAAAGCGAGGTGAAATAAAGCCAAATATCAGCATTATTAATTATGTATAGTCAAATATTACTGAGTAGAGCTCCTAAGGGCTAATGAATTATGACCTTGTCTCTCTTGCTCTAATCCTATATATGCTATGTAATGCACTTTTCAAGTCTTTCAATATATTCATTTAAAGTCAGTTTATACTATGAATATAAACATTAGCCTCACTCCAGAAACATACAGAAATGTTTTAATATTATTATCTGAGACTAATTTTATTAAAACTCATGACAATTCTTCTACTAGGAAATGAGGGGATTAACTGTGATTATTTTGGTTTTGACTCAAAATCTACAACAGTTTAATATGGTGAGATTTTAGTGTGCTCTAATTATAGAGATACATTCAGCTAAAAAAAAATGCTTTTGAATTTTCTTCAAAACTTTTTTGTAGCTGATTTTATTTGCACTGTCAATTCATATAATTTTCTTTTTTAGTTGAGTAGAGCTACCTTGACACTCATTTTAAATTCTCCAATCTGTATTATTACTACATTTCAGTGCTTTATTTTCACATATATCTGGACACTTAGGCATTCTTAAATCTGAAGAAAAATACAATAAAGTGGCAAAAATATTTTCACAGTTTTCCTCTTTTACATTTTCTTAAATTATTCTTTTTTTTTTTCTGTTTTATCTACTTCCTTTGTGAAATAACACACTGCTTCTGAGTAGAGCCCTTCATTCAAGAATTTACCTTTTCCCCCTTTAAACCCTTAATTAGGCATAGAGAACACAGTCTGATTTATGGCCTGGTGTTTAACAGGACTCATGCTTAATCCATTACACAAAGAGGGATACACATATTCCCTAACAGCACCACTCATTAGTTTATACAAAATGAAAAAACACTTAGGAAATGTAAATAAAGCTTTGCTTGATACTATCTTCTTATGCATATGTAACGTGATCAGAATATCAACATTACGGTCTAACAGCTTTTTGCTTATTTTCAAAACTACAAATTAGATCTCTCTAGGTAAACTCTAATTCAATCCCACATTTAGTGGATAAGAAGGAAAATTACATGCTGCTAAATTCATCTTTGTGTGGAAAGAATGTTCTTAGTTCACAAAGGAAAAGACTAGAATTTTGATTACAACTACTGTCTCAGGCTCTGTAATTCAAAGGAATCTTGGCCATGTTACTGATAGTCTGGCTTGCCCTGGTTTCTATGTTTACCAAAGGGTAATGTTTATGATTGAGACCCCCCAAAACTTTGGGGGAATCACTAACAAGCAATTGATTGCAGTAATTTTCACCTACCTGCTATTGTAGGTTATACAGTAAGATATAAAAAGTATGCACTGTAGATATTAATCTAGGAGTGGAACTTCCTCTTCATTTCGTGCTAGCACCAAACCCAAAGGAAGATATAAGGCCATTCTACAACTTTTACAAGGATGAATTGAAGTGGTGGGGAGATAGGGCTCCTTTTGTAACTGAAGAATTCTTATTGCTTTCCCGTTGAGTTTTATTGCAGAGGACATGGCTGATCATCTTAGCCAGCACACTTCCAGTAACCATGGGGTGACATGATTGATTGGTTAAATAGCGGGAATAACTAGAAGATCTCTTAGGAACCCATTGTAGCCAAAGAAATGCCATCCAATTGTCTACTGGTTTATGTGGTAGAGAAAAGAAGTTGGGTGGGGGGACATGAACGCTGAAATTGCCACCTTCACTCAGAGTCTCACTCAGAGTCTCACCTAGCAGTGAGGAAAGGCAGCAGGACGTTATTTCAGAAGAAAGAACAATAACCCTGCCGTGTCTGAAATCAGTCCAGGATTTTCATTGCCCGAGTGAGGCTTGGGGTGGGGGTGGAGCTAAACATATTTGCCTTTTGTGTGAGAATAGAGAAATCCAGAAAAAGAGATTCTTGTTCACCCTCTCCCCCTGACTTTCTACCACTCTATCACATTTAGGCAAGGTGTCCCCGAGGAAAAGGATCAAAGATAGTTATGACATGTAGATGTCAAAATAATGAATCATGCATTTGAACAATATCTGGATTGAGTTGCTGGTAAGAACTTTGATCAATGCGCATTTTTTAGCAGAAAATTCTTTACTCTGGAGACTCTCTTTCTTTTTAGACCAAGAGGCGATTAACTCTGTAGTAAAGATCCAAAATGTCTAGATCACAACTCTTCTGCCTAACGCATAATCATTTAATTTCCATTTCATAAAACTAATTCCTTCTTCCCTTCTGTTTGTGGGCTTATTGCTGAATTCTTTAACCGGGCAAGGAATGTTTGGGCTCTGGTAAAAATTTTTTAAAAGTCTTTTTATTTCTTTTTTTTTTTTTTACTTGAAGTATAATAAACATGTAATAAAATGCATGGCTCTCAAGTGTTTTGTTCAATGACTTTTGATAATTGTATACACCTCAGTAACTATCATTCACAGCAAATGCAGAACATTTCCATCACCTCCAGAATGTTTCCTTATGCTATTCCCAATCATTCCCCACACCTCAGAGAAATAATCACTCTCAGATTTCAATCACCATAGATGAGTTTGGCCTGTTAATGGACTTTTAATATTTTCCCCTGCCTGCAGTTTGTCTATTCATTTTTGTAATAGTGTCAGGCATTTAATGAGATCCAATTCCTGATTTTTTTTTTTTTATGATTCGTACTTTGAATATTGCCCAAGAAATCTTCGTTTACCCTGGCTTCAAGAAGATATTCTTATATTTTTATTTCCAAGTTTTTATATTTTCCATACTTTTAGAAATAGTATTTCAATTTTATTTTAGAGTTTTTTGCTGATGATACATAGAAATAAAATTGGCTTTTGAATATTGATCTCATATACTGTCACTTTGCTAAATTCACTTATCGGTGTTACAGATTCAAGGACAGTTTCTATGTTTATAATTATGTTGCTTACACGTAACAGAAGTTACAGTGTTTTTCTGATTTAATGCATTTTCTTTTTCTTGCTTTCTGTAATTATGCAACACTTTTAATTCAGTTTTTCTGAATTTTATTTTGCTAGAGTTTTATCAATTTTATTGAGGTATAATTTATATACCACAAATTTACTCAATGTAATTCATAGATTGATGTTTTTATTTTTGAATTTATATGGCTGTGCATCCATAACCTTAATCTAATTTTAGAAACTTCTGGTCACACCAGAATGTGCCCTCATGCCCTAATGAACTCAAACCCTGCTCCTACCTCCAGGGCATATAATCACACAATGTGTAGTCTTTTATGTCTGGCTCCTTTCACCTAGCATGATCTATTTTACAAGTGTCCACTTTGTTGCATGTATCAATACTTTGTTTCTTTTTATACCTACATGGTATTTCACTGTATGAATATACAACATTTTGTTTATGAATTCACCAGTTAAAGGACATCTGGGATGTTTCCATTTTTGACTATTATAAATAATACTCCTATATTTGTGTACACATCTTTATGTGGATATATTTTTTTCATTTTTCTTTATAAACACCAACAATTGGAATTACTGTACCTTATCATGAGTATATAAGCTTTTAAATTGGGGCATCTTATTTTAAATATGTTTACCTTTTTAAGAAACTGACAAACTGGTTTCCAAAGTGGGACTATTTTCTTTGATGAAATGCATATTCAAATATTTCCCCATTTTTTATTGTCACATTATTATTGAGTTTTAAGAGTTCTTCATATATTCTTCATGAGTTCTTTATCAATTATGTGATTTACAGATATTTTCTCCCAGTCTATGACTTTTCTTTTTTTCTTCATGGTATCTTTTGAAGAGCAAAAGATTTTGATTCTGGTTGAAACCCAAATAATCAAGTTTTTCTTATATATGATAGCCTTATGATATCATATCTAAGAAATCTTTGCCTAACCTAAGATCATAAATATTTTTCTTATGTTTTTATCTAGAAATTTTCTATTTCAGTTTGTAAATATTTGTATATGATTGATTATGAGTAAGGGCATGGATTTTGTGGTATCAGTTTATTGGTTGTGGCATATAGATATCCAATTATTTCAGTACCATTTGTTGGAAAGAATTACCTTTCCTCCATTGAAGTGTCTTGGCATATTTGTTGGAAATCAATTGACCATAATTATATACAATTTTCTGGGATATTAGGTCGCACTTATCTGTATGTATAATGTATGTACACACATGTGTATACATATATGTACTTTATCTATGTATACATATATATTTATCTATACATATATTCTTTATATATAGATAGATCTAGATCTAGATATTCTATATGTGTTCGATCTATGTATTCTTATACCAATATCATACTGTTTTGGTTATTGTCGTGTTAAAAATTTTAAAATCAGGCTGTGTAAAATCTTCAACTTTGGTTCCTTTTTTTTTTGAAGTTGCTTAACCTATTCAAAATTCCTCAAATTCCACCTAAATGTTAGAATCAGCTCATCAATTTCTGACAAAATAGGGATGGAAGGAGGCTGCTGATATGTAGTCCCTATCAAAACCTTCCACTGTTTTCTCCCTTGCATTATTTTTTAAAATAGATTTTTATTTATTTGCGTATTTGAGAGGGAGAGAGAGAACATGAGCAAGGAAAAGGGACGGGAGAGGGAGAAGCAGACTCCTCAATAAGCAGGGAGCCTGACACAGGACTCAATCCCAGGAGCCTGGGATCATGACCTGAGCCGGAGCAGACGCTTAACCAACTGAGCCACTCTGGCACCCTCCCTTGTGTTATTTTTTATGATAAATCTTTAATACTCCTCATCTTTGTTCCTCTGCTCTTACTAAATCTTCCTCCTACCCCCGGCTGCTTCAAGAATTTTAAAAAAACTATTAGTGCTTTTGAACAATTTTATTACAGAGTTTTTGGTGCAGTTCTCTTCATATTTCTTGGCATGAAATTCATTGAGCTTCTTGCATTTGAATTCATTGTTTTCACTAAATTTGGAAATGTTTCAGCCATTATATCTTCAAATGGTTTTTCTATTTAGTGTTAAACCCACACCCCCTTCCCACTAACTGGATGCTTTCTAAAGAAAGAAATTATGTCTTTATTGCCAGCATTGTAGCACTGTGATTATCCCAGGGTTTAGTATGTATCACTTGTTAAGCAATATCTGAATGAACTAATGCATGAACTGCTAAGCAACAAAGATAGCATTCATTCTACTCATTTATTTTGATGAAGTAGTATGTTTTTGAACATCACCACATTAGTGGTGGATGGATTATATAATATCAGTTGGATCTAGGGTTAAGTCCAACCATCAGACCAAGACACTCTAATATGATCTCTCCATTTTCTCTGGTAATTTTTTTTTTCCTTTGGTAAAAGCTGTCATTCTCAACTTGAGAGGAGCAAGAAAAAGAAAAAGGAAAAGTGAAAGAGAAAGGAGTGGAGACGGAAGAGAAGAAAGGAAATGAACTTGGACTCCCCTTTTCAATATCTTAATGATCAATAAGGAATTTTCTGATCTTCACATCTACAAAGCTACAGTTAGAGGACTTTAATTGACTTATTTTTAGGGATCAGTATAGTCAAACAACGTCTATGTTAAAGACATTATAAATGTGGAAATGTCTGGTTCTTAGGGTTATGCCAATTGTAACTATAGCCATCATTTTTAGAGCACTTATGTTGTGACAGCTTATTATAAGGCCTTGTTATTTGCAATAACATTATGAGCTATTTACAATTATTATATCTCTTTTAAAAATGAGGGAGTTAGGTTGTAGGGAGATTAAGTAAGTCCTGCAAAAGTTCATACTACTTGCAAGTGACAGAGTAGAGATGAAACTTTATGGAATAAGTCAAAATTTACTTTCACCTACTCCAATTAAGCACACCACAACACAACAGTGTGCATTTTCCTGCTATAAAATATTTTGCTCTTGGTCACCTGGGTGGGTCAGTCAGTTAAGCATCTACCTTCGGCTCAAGTCATGATCCCAGGGTCCTAGGATCAATTCCTACATTGGGCTCCCTGTCCCACAGAGTTTGCTTCTCCCTCTGCCTCTCTATTTCTCCCCTTCCTCTGTTGCTTATGAATAAATAAAAATAAAATCTTTAAAAAAATGTTTTACTCTTTTGTTAACAAGTGAAAATAAGGCTACACATTTTTATTATACTAAGGATTCTGCTGCTATATATACACCACAAAGAAAGATATTGAGTCAGTTAAATTATTTACATAATTTATCCACATATATTTGTAAAAGAAGCATGCGCTTTCCTGTTTTCTCCATGCCTGTGTGTATGTACGTTTATTTAAAAAAACATATGTGTAACTTAATGAAAAGCATGCATTCCATAATGCAAGGAAATTATAGTAGTATTACTTTCCAGCATCGCAGCAAGATATAAATAGATACTAATAAGTAAAATTAGGTTAATTGCTGAAAAAATACAATTCTTTTTTTTTTAAATACAATTCTTAATAAGATTGTATTATATAAGTGTTTGCACACATAAAAATCCTTTAATATATGTGGGCTTTGCTGCATTGGCATAGATAATTGACAGCTTTGCCACTACTAGCTGTGTGATCTCAGGCAATTCTCTTCCCCTTTCTGAGTCCCAATTTCCCTGGATATAAAATGAGACTAATAATTTGTTACTTGTAATAAAGGATCCGATTAGGTGATATGTGAAAGAGCTTTGAAAACTTGAAAGAACAATATTTTCCTTAGATGTGTAATAATTATTATGAATAATAATCACACACGATAAAAATGTATTCAAGGAAAAAAATTAAATAAGTAAAACTACATAAAAAAATACCCAACATGTATTTAACTTAGGAACTTTGAGACAATTACTTTTTAAATAACATTGTATTTTAGTTTAGTTTTAGATTTATAGAAAAATAGATATACAGAAAAAGAGTTTCCCCACAAACCATATCCAGTTTCCCATAGTATTATTATTATGTGCATTTGTGTCACAATTGATGAATTAATATCTATATATTGTTACTAACTAAAGTCCATACTTTTCATATTTCCATAGTTTTTACCTAACATCCTTTTTTCTGTTCTGGGATTTCAACAACGATGTCATCTTACATATAGCCATCAAGATTCTTTTGGCCCCTTTGGCTGTGAGTTTCTCAGACTTGTTTTTGATAAGCTGGATAGTTTTGTGGACTTATAGTCAGATATATTTTCAGGTACTTTGCAGGATGCCCCCTTATTGGAATTTGTTTGATATTTTTCTTATGATTAGACTGGAGTTACAGGTTTTTGTGAGGAAGATTGCAGTGGTAAACTGCCATTTTCATCAAATCCTTAACAAGAGTACGTACTATCAACATGATATATCACAGTTGATGTTGGCTTTGATCATCTGGCTTAGATAGTGTTTGTCAAATTTCTGCACCATGAAGTTTCCTTTTCCCTTCTTTCCTTACTATACTTTTTTGGAAGGTTGTTAGTATATGCAACCCTAGGGACAGGTGGGGTACATTATTGGATTTTTCTGCATGACAAATTTTTATATTTTCCACATTTTATTTATTTGATCATTATTAATATCACTATGGGTTATAAGCGAATACAACATTATTTATTTTTGTACTCAAATTGTTCTAGTTTGGACACTGGGAGTTCTCTGAGATGGCCCTTATGTCCTTTTGATACACCTCCATTACTGTATTTTTTGCTTTTTTATTGTTGTTGCTGTTTTAAATCATATCCCTACCTTCTGGCACTACAAGATGCTTCTGGCTCCTCTTGTGTATCTCCTACTCCAGTTACAGAATCAGCCATTTCTCCAAGAAGCCCTTATTCTTTTATTGGAGAATGGTATTAGAAACCAAGATCTGAATGCTAAGTGTGCTTGTTGCTCCTGAGGTGTTTTTTCTAGCACTTCTCAGCTGATAGAGCAAGGAAATATGTGTGAAAACTAACCTATGTACATACATGTATCTATATTTCTAAATGTAACCATCTGTATGTATATTAAGTTAAACATGAGTTCATATGATTACTCTTCAACAAATTAATTACCACATGGATCATTATAGCCTTGGCTAGTTATAACCTTCCACTACAACAGTGAGAAACCTGGCTCCCACCATCTACCATCTATTTAATTGTTCAATTCCAGTATACATGCATAACTATATTAGAACAATTACCCAGCACTGTCATGGGGGAAAAGAAACTTCAACAAAACTTAATTATGTTTTCCTCCACCTCTTCAATGACATTGTTTAATATATTTGTAATAAAGCTAGATTCCTTTGTCATATTCTGTATTCCACTTTGTCATTCTATTATGTCATGTGTCCACCATTACAGCATCATATTGTAAAATCCTTAAAAGAATTCTCTGCGCTTCAGGTATTCAAACCACCCACCCATTCCCCAAATCCCTGGCAAAAACTAATCAGTTTACTTTCTCTATAGTTTTGCCCTTTCTAGAATGTCATACAATGGGAATCATATAGCATATGGCCTATTTAGACTGGTTTATTTTATATAACAATATGATTTATGGTTCATCCATATTTTTTAAGATTTTATTTATTTATTTATGAGAGACACAGAGAGAAAGAGAGAGAGAGAGAGAGAGAGAGGCAGAGACACAGGCAGAGGGAGAAGCAGGCTCCATGCAGGGAGCCAGACATGGGACTTGATCACGGGTCTCCAGGATCACACCCTGGACTGAAGGCAGCGCTAAACCCTGAGCCACTGGGGCTACCCTTCATCCATATCTTTAATTGGCTTATTACCGATTCCTTTTTATTGCTGAATAATATTCCATTATATGGATGTACTACCGTTTGTTTGTCCAGTCATCCAGCAAAGGGCAACTTGTTTCCTTCTAGTTTTGGGCAATTATGAATACTGCCGCTATAAATACTTGATTTTTGTGTAGATGTAAGTTTTCAACACATTTGGGTAAAATACCAGGAATGCTATTGATAAATCATAAGCGAGGCTATATTTCACTTTGCAAGAAACTGCCAAACTTGTCTTCCAAAGTGGCTGTAAGATTTTACATTCTCTTCAGCAATGAGTAAAAGTTCCTTGTTCTGAATCCTCAGCAGTTTTGTTTATGGGTTTTAGGCATTCTAATAGGTGTGTAGTGGTATCTCACAGTTGTTTTAAATTTGCATTCATCTAATGACAAATAATATTGAACTTCTTTTCATATGTTTATTTGCCTTTTATGTACCTTCTTTGGTGAACTGTCTATACATATCTTTTGCCCAATTTTTGTCAATTTTTTTACTGTTGAGTTTTAAGGGTTCATTGCATATTTTGAACACAAATCCTTTATCAGATATGATTATACAGATAGGTTCTCCTAGTCTGTGGCTTGTTTCTCCATTCTCTTAATAGAGTCTTTCTCAGGGAAGAAGTTTTACATTTTCAACTAAGTCTAATTTATCAATTTTTTTCTTTCAAACATTGGTTTCTTTTGCGTGTGTTGTAGCTAAAAATTCACCACCAAACCTAAGGTTACATACATTTTCTCTTTCTTCTATTCTAAAGTTTTACAGTTACATTTTACATTTAGAGGTATGATCCAGTTCAAAAGATGTAGTTTATGGCTAGGTTCAAATTTTTTTTTTTTTTTTGCACATGGATGTCCAGTTGTTCTAGCATCATTTGTTGAAGACTATTTTCCATTAAAATATCTTGAAACTTTGTGGAAGATCATATGAAACACAATTATTTAATATGTGTTTGTAGTTAACTTGGTTGTTTAAAAGATGGCACTAGCGAGGTCAATGTTGAAGTTAAGTCTTAGATTAGCAATTTGGATTCAAATAAACAAACTGTTTTGAATACATGTGCCTCTGTATGCTGGGTGTTTTCTAGTCTTCTAACTCTGCTTGCTGATGCACATTCTTGTTTATAAAGAGAGAAAATATAAATAGTTTACTCAGGTAAAACCCAGCACCACTATATATATATATAGTGAAAGTGGTAGATTTTTATTGCCTTGCTGGGATGAATCAAAACAAAACAAAACAAAAATACCCAGGGGATAGGCAAGCATATGTTGGATTAGTAGCCAAATAAGTGTTGAATACTCTGGAAGTCTGTCGTTCTTTCCCAGTATGCGGTAGAATTGCAGGCTACTGTGATACTAAAGCTCATCATCCTGGCTCCTGGAGCTACGGGAGAAGGGTGCCATGAAGAACGGAAGGAAAGTATAGTATATATATGTATTATTATCCCAGTGGTTTTCAGCTCCCAGCAGTTAGGAGTCAGTGTCTTGCCCTAAACTTTATGGCTATAGCAACTTATACCTCTGCACTCCACCAGTGGATGAAAATGTTTCTGATCATCATCAGGTATTTTTTTCCTCCTAATAAAAAACACCATGCCTTGGAATTCTTGCAGCAATAAAAAAATTTAAACCACAAATGTCTACACAGAACAACAAAAAAAGCCTATCCACATTCATTTTGCAAGATAAGTCACTTCTATCTAAAAGCAAATAAAAATAGCACCAGTCCAAATTCTGTCCTGCCCCACAGCTTTGAAATACATCGAATAATAAAAGAGGTTATGATGATGTCTATCTCTGAAAGTGCTGCATCTCTTCCTTGAATACACAATTAACACAAAGGTAATAGGTACATCTATAACCGTGAGTTCATAAAACCCACTTCGGAGTCCAAGTCAATGTCAACAAATTTCTCTCCTGTGAGATGTGCTCCTTTAGAATTTTGTTGGCTTGTCAGCTGTTTCATTAATATTTTATAACAGAAAGTAAATGTCTTGAGATTCCAGAATCATCACAAATTGCCCCAGCTCCACTCTATTGGTTATTATAATGTCATCAAAATCCTTTGATATATGTATAGAAGCCTCCTTATAGGGAATAGTTTCTATTCTCAGTTTATACATATGCAGAGTGAGAAAACCTATAAAACTCAACTTTAATGCAATTGAAGGTTTGGAAGGCTGTTCTGGAAATCTGTGTACATTTCTGTCTTCTGGATGGTTCCCATGGCGAAGGGTATTCAGCACCTTTTTCAGGCAATGTCAAGCCTCTTGAGTTTTTCATCTTTTTTATCTGGCCTCCTGTTTACAAATTGATAAAGAAAATATTAAAATGAAATGAATATAAATAGCAGCTGTAGAATGTATTCTGCCAAGAATAAATCCTGTGTTAGAATTGCTAATGTATTAGAACTGTTTTATAGGGAAAAAAATATTTCTTATGACATTCCATTCTAGCTGTAGTTCCAATATAGGATTGTCTTTATATACAGAGAAATACAGATTAAAGTGGGAAATTAAGGAAAATATTAGAGAAATTTCCTTTCAAATACATGTCTTCATATAGTAGGAGTCCAGTAAGTATTTATGCAATAAAAGTGATATTTAGGAGATTAATTGATATTAAAAATTAATTTTTCATACTGGATGTATGCATAAAGAGCTTTAGTCTTCACATTTTTTTACCTTAAAAATGTGTAAACATAACTAAAAGCTAAAAGAATGAATACATGTATACTATCCACTTAGAGTCAACAATTAAAGGTAATATATTAAATATATTGTTACTTTTGTACCTCCTTTGTGCATATGTATTTGTGTCTTTATGTGTAAATAACTTTAGCTATGAGTCTGTGAGTTTGTGATGAGGAGCTCCTTTTTTGTCTCTTATTCACATCCGTTTTGAGTCCGAGGGTACAATTAGCCTCAGGGAAGACCCACTGGGCACTTAATAGGGTCAAATGCAGTAGTCTTACAATATATTTTGCTACGCATACACCCTAAAGAGTTAAAAAAATCTCAAAATCCATTATACTACTATATGCAATGTTAACACAATAGCAAATTTATATATTACTAAACATACATAAATTATTAAATTAAAAGAAAATTCTAAAGATTAAATAATACTTTTATTTTTCATTTAATTCATTAATGATACTAAATACTTTTGCTGTCATTGAAATTCAAATAAATCAACATTGGTTTTTAATAAGAGCACCATAATTAAAAACATTTTATTATTATTATTATTATTTTTTTAAAAACATTTTATTATTTTTAACAAGATAGTTTAATCCTAAACTAACACATTAATTAACTAATTTAAATAGAAATAAAGCTAGTTTAGTTCTAAATTGGGTTAATTTCAAGTCCTGTTTATAATGACTATAGAATGAGAAATGTACTTTACAAAAATGCATAAAAGTAAGGGAAGAAAGATTTCATTGGCTGCAATTACTAAATTATGATATACATTTTTCAACTACATTTACCAATAATGAAAGGGCTTTCCTGAAGTTCACCAAATATATTTCCATTTTCTCCATGCCAATTAGTTGTTTTAGCAAACTAGTTGGAAGATGTTGGATTTTAATCATTTTAACAAATTGGTTAAAAATAAATTCCTAAAATTCTTCATTTGGAAGATTAACAAGTTAGAAAATTCTGTTTTCAAGTTTTGTTTTGTTTTTAATTTGACCAGATATGAGCATATTTTCTTTAGAATTGAAATATTTAATACTATTTTAGCAACAAATTTCACTTAATGATAGTAACATTTTCAAACATCTATTTCCAACATTCTATTTTATTCTATAAGATTCTCTTAAAACACAGCTATTTTCTCAATTATTATTAAAATAGTATCTCTTGGGGCACCTGGTGAGCTCAGTTGGTTATGGGTCCGCCTTCAGCTCAGGTCATGATCCCAGGGTCCTGGGATTGAACCCTGCATTGGGCTCTCTGCTCAACAGAGAGTCTGCTTCTTCCTCTTCCTCTCCCTTTATGCTTTCTTTCTCAAATAAATAAAATCTCAAAAAAATAGTATCCCTTATTTAAAGCAATAACTAAGTATACATATTTTTTTTTATTTTTTAAATTTCTGTAGATACATGTTGTTGACAGCCATGTATTATCATATGAAAGATCTGCAAAACTGGAACAAATATATTTTTGTTGAAGAAAGAAATACGTAACTCATCTTTAAGCTCAGTGACTCTTTTAACTAGTTTGCTATTGGATAATTTTCAAACTCCTGAATCACGCAAAAAGTTCTGAAGGTCAGTCCTGTTATCTTTATAAAGCATTCTAACGGTTCTACTATTTAAGATCATATATTCCATTGGTCCATTACTTCACAAGACACTAAACAACTTTAAACTAAATCAATAATTTAGAAGGCCCCTCTTAGACCCTTTTTGTCATATAACTATTATTCTTCTTTTCCTTCATTATCTTCATGACATACCCCAGCATCATTCTATGTATTAAAAAGTAGGAAAGTATGTATTTTTTCCAATTTCCTTTCTTTTTTCAGAAAAAAAGTTATAAATAAGGACAACCTAATATTTGTTTCCAGCTCCTTAATACATGATCTACAGGTTCCCTGGAGCCTGTGCATCCTTTTGTACAGAACACAAGTATAAATGATATTTCAAACTTGGGTTTGATTCAGGCAATCTTTAGTCGCAGGAGGTATAATATGGCTTAGGGAACATCTATTTTATGAAGTCTTACCTTGGATCAGGGTTTAGGAAGGCATCTTTCCAGGAGATCTTCCAGGGTTAACCCAGTAGATCCAGTCCTTTGGAAAGAGAGGTGGCAAGAAAGAGCAAGATAATCATTCAAATAAACTGTCATTTATGCTATTACACAATATTGCAACATGCAGCTCACAGATTAAAAATCAAGATGATAGCAATCAGAGCATACAGAAACCAGAGCCAAGTGTACCTGTGGGTCTTGCCATGGCATACCTAACTGAGCTTTAGCTCATAATGGAAGTCTGATGGGAAAGGAGTGGGAAGAAATGAAGGAATGTAGTAGCCATGGTGGGCCATTAGATCCCACATGTGGTTTGACTGTTCCAAGACTGATTGGGTGTTGTAATAAAGGCTATATACTTTTATCATCAGTCAGGACTGGCTCTAAATTTGAAGATGTGCCTGTAGCACTTGAGAGAAAGCCAAGAAAGATATTGATTACTATATGGAAGATAAATGCACTAATATTTCAAAGATATTATTTAAAATATTTTTGAAGCCACCAACAGGCAGTATGGTAAAATTCGGCCAAGCTTCATATTCAGTGTAATTGTCAAGTTACTTTTTATGCTTATCTTGATCTATTGGACTACGATTTCCTAAAGGTAGTCATGGGGTCTACTGAATAAAAAGTATTTCAGATTCTGACCTGGGTTTGAAATCAAATCCCACCATATATACCTGTATGAACTAAGGAATTTAAATAGCAATGGTGAGTATTAGTTACCTTAATCCCTACCTCATCGGTTTCTTCTAAAGATTAAATACATTATTTTTGAAGTTCTAATACAGTTTTTGACGTACACTAAGTGCTTAATAACTGGGAGTTCTCATTATTATTACTTTTATTATCTCAATGTTTGATAAACAAAAGAGGAAGTATGTCTAATTACAAATGTTCATATTTGTAAAATTATCTAGGCTTACACTGAACTGATTTACAAAATAAAGAGGGTAGTTCTGGAGCCTGCAGATTCAGGGAAGTTTGAATAGGTAAGATATATATATACTTTCCCCCATTCCTCCTGCCAAGTATAGCTAAAAATCCTGTGTATTACATATAAACATACATAAGAAGACTCTGAAAGGTAGAGAAAAGCAGCAAGACTGGCTAGAAATTTGGGTATCCAAATCCCAAAGCAATTAATTCCTTCAGTTTTGTTTTTGCCTCATGTATCCCAAACAGGGTATTGGAGAAGTAAACTACCCAGTAGTACCAAAGGGTACAAGGAAAAGAGAAACAAAAAATAAAACAAATAAAAATAAAACAAAACCACCAAGGCCCAGAGAGGGCCAATCTAGGTCAGGAAGGGACAGTCTGGTAAAACAGAAATCTTCAAGAGAATCATTGTGCTATTCCAACCAACTACCCCAAGGTAAAAACTGTGGCTGCATTTCCACCGATGCTAGCAAAGGCCACATAGAGAGTCTAGACCTAATTATAATGAAGTGCTCCAAACCCCTCACCTATCTCCCCTGCCTCAAGACAGAAAGCTGAGTGGGGTCTGGGATTTTTATCCATTCCAGGTATTAAGGAGTTTCTCTACTTCTGCAGTATTAGTAAAAACCATATAGTGAGCCTGGACCTTCACCTCAACCTGGTGGTAACAAGTTACTCTTTCCTTTCCCTGCTGGGGTATTGTCTGAGAGGCATAAGGGACAGACAGGACTTTCACCAGGGCTCAGAGTTAATAGCAACACCCTCATTGGGAGGCAATATGGAGAGCCTGAACTTCCACTGTGTCCAAGAGTAACAAGGAACCCCTTCTCTTCACCCAGGTGTTAAAGGAGGCTGGGTAAATAATCTAGACCTTCCACTAACATTTGGCAGTTAGAGGCTAGTCTTCCCTTACATGATGGGACCAGTGTCACAAGAGAACTGATAAAACACAAGATTCAAATAATTTTTCAGTCTTATAATAATCAAAATGTTCAGATATCCATCAAAAGTCACTCATATCAAGACATAAGACATCTCAACTTGAATAAGAAAACATTAATATATACCAATGCTGAGATGACAGATGTCAGGATTATCTTGCAAAGAATTTAAATCAGTAATCATAAAAATGCTTCAATGAACAATACACCCTTGGAACAAATGGAAAAATAGTCTCAGCAAGAAATAGGAAATATAAATAAGAATAAAATGAAAAAGTTAAATCAAAAATATATAATAACTGTAATTTAAAAATTAGGGGGTGGATTCAACAACAGAATGGAAAGGACAGAAGAAAGAAACAGTGAAGGTGAAGATAGAACAATAGAAATTACACAATCAAAAAAAAAAAGAAATTACACAATCAAAACAACAGAGAGAAAATCAACTAAAATGAGATGAACAGAGACTAGCCATATGAAACTTTAACAAAACATCTAACATTTAGTATTTGGTATTTCAGGAGGGAAGAAATAGGGTAGAGCTGGGAAAAGGAGAAAGAAAGAAAAAGAAAGAAAGAAAGAAAGAAAGAAAGAAAGAAAGAAAGAAAGAAAGAAAGAAAAGAAAGAAAGAAGAAAAGGAAAGAGAAAGGGAAGGAAAGGAAAGGAAAGGTCAAAGAAATAATGGCTGAAAACTTCTCAAACTTGTCAAAAGAAAAAAAAATCTATAGATTCAACCTCTATGAACACCACACCCAAAGAAATGCATGCTAAAGTACATCATAATCAAACTTCTGAAAATTAAAGACAAAAAGAAAAACAAATCTTGACAGCAGCTAGAGAACTGATGCTTTACTTATAAGGGAACACCACTTTGAACGAACAACACATTTCTCATCAAGAACCATGGAGGCCAAAGGGAAGTGACATACTTTCAAAGTGCTAAAAGAAAAGAATACTTAATCCAGAATCCAGTATCTTGCAAAACTACATAGGAATACATTCTCAGGAGTGCCTGGGTGGCTCAGTCAGTTAAGCATCTGACTATTGATTTTGGCTCAGGTCATGATCTCAAGGTCATCAAATTGAGCCCCTCATTGGGGGGGGGGGTTCAGTGTGGAGCCTGCTTAAGATCCTCTCTCTTCCTCTCTCTCTGACTGTCCTTCTGCTTGAAAGAAAGAAAGAAAGAAAGAAAGAAAGAAAGAAAGAAAGAAAGAAAGAAAGAAGAGAAAGGGAGAAATTTTCAGATAAAGAAAAACTAAAATAATTTGTTGCCAACAGACCTAAGAAAAATGATTGGCTAAAGGGAGCTCTCTAAAGAGAAAGGAGTATAAAAGATGGAATCCTGGAATATTAGGAAGGAAGAAAGAACACAGTAAGCAAAAATATAGATGAAAACAGTAATGTGATACTCAGGGCAGCCACTGAAAAAAAACCATACAGAGACACTAAAAACACTATGGATAAATGAAAATGGAACTCTAAAAAATGTTCAAATATCCCCAGGAAGGCAGGAAAAACATAAGTCTTTTTGTAGTCATATACAAGATTATTCTAAAATTTATAATGGAGGGGCACCTTGGTGGCTCACTGGTTGAGCATCTGCCTTCGGCTCAGGTCGTGATCCTGGGGGTCCTGGGATTGAGTCCCTCATCAGGCACCTCACAGGTAGCCTACTTCTCCCTCTGCCTATGTCTCTGTTTCTCTCTTTGTGTTTGTTATGAAGAAAATAATTATTAATTAATTAATTAATTAATTTTAAAAAGGAAAACATTTATAATGCAAAGGCAAAGGAATTAGAATCATTAATGTAATAAATTCTATATAAAAAGAGAATAAGCTATGAGGAATCAGTTTACTCTATCTTGCAAATTATATAGCTACCCTAATTAAGTCTGGGTGGTATTGGCAAAGGGATAGATAGATAGATAGATAGATAGATAGATAGATAGATAGATGGAATAGAATAGAGGGCCAGAAAATATTCCAAATATTGATAAAAGATATAACTTAATGAAAGGAGAATAGACCTTTCAACAGATGGTGCTGGAGCAATTGGAAATTCATAGGCAGATAAATGATCCTCAACTTAAAACTCATATCTTTTATGATTTTTTTTAAGTAGAATATTTAGGTGTGGAGCCCAGTGCAGGGCTTGAACTCACAATCCTGAGATCAAGATCTGACCTGAGATCAAGAGTCAGACTCAACTGACAGAGCCACTTAGGTGCCCTTTTTTGAAGTTTTCTAAGAATTGACTGGTAAGACAGGAAAACACTAGTGGTGAGCATTTAATGTAGACAGTTCTAGATCTAACACTAATACAAAGGCAGGAACAGGAGTGAAACAATAAAAATAAAAACGGTTTGTAATTCTGATATAAAACAGAGTAGACTTCAAGTAAAAAAGCATTACACCATGATAAGGAAGGACACATTATAAGTCTGAAAGCCACATTTTACAATATAGATATAGCTTTTATGAATATTTATGCTTCAAATAACACAGTATCCACCTTTAAAGAGCTGAAGATGGAAAGAGGAATAGATACAAATGCTAATAATAAAAGATATTTAACACTATTTTTGATAGAAGAACAAAATATAACTCAGTGTACAGAGATCTAAACATCAAATTTTACACCGTGAGAATAGAGATGAAAACTTTTTTTGGATCAGTTCTGAGAGGATGTTTGATTAAACAAAAGAAGATAAAAATAATTATCATGATATGGAGTAATGATGTTTACAGTGTGTTTACATGTCTTTTTCAAATATTCAAGATATCTAGGGGTGTGTAGCTGGCTCACCCAGAAGAGTATGCAACTCTTGATCTCAAGAGTTGTGAGTTTGAGGCCCATGTTGAGTGTAGAGATTACGTAAATGGATTTTAAAAAATTTAAAAAATTTCTAGATATCTATCCATTTATTTAGATCGAACCTTAAAGGTCTCACTGTTTCTAGTATCACACTATAAAGACTTGAGAAAAGAAAATTAGAAATATAATGAAATAAAATAGAATTAGTTTCAACAACTATATATATACATATATATATAGTTGATTTAGAATGTGATACAGTTGTAGCACTGCAAACAAAGACTAAAGCTAAGAATATATTTTATACATCAGAGACACAGAATGGCATGCATCATAAAATCCTTAACTTTGAAAATAAATCATATAATTTCTGTACCAGTATCCAATTAAGGATCCCACATTGCATTTAGTTGCTGCATCTCATTAGTCTTTTCCAGTCTGTAATAGCTCCTCAGTTTTTCTGTGTTAAAACATCTTCAACATAAAATTTTATAAAAATCAATCATGTTAGGTCACAAAAAAGTATCATTGATTTTCATAGAGAAATGTTATAAATAACCCTGTCATCATGCAATATAAATATAGTGTTTGCCAGAGACTAGGTGAATGGGGAGCAGTGATGGATTAGTCAAAGTATATAAAGTTTCAGTTATGCAAGATGAAAAGTCCTAGAGATCCATGTACAGCATAGTGCCCATAGTTAATAATACTATATTGTTATACTTAAAAATTTGCTAAGAAGATAAATCTTATGTTAAATGTCTTATCACAAAATAATAACAATAATAAAGATGATGGGAAGAAACTTTCACAAAAGACAGATATGCTTATGGCTCAGATTATGATCGTTTTATGGTTCATTTATATCCCCAAATTCATAAAGTAGCATGTCAATCATAATTCAATAAAACAGTTTTAAAAGAAGAAATTAAAGAAGTAAAGCGGTAAAAGTGATAGCTCTAACAAATAAATATACTGTTATTCTTTGAAAAAAGACAAAACATTCAAATTTCCAGCTAATTTAGTAAGTGAAGAGTATTGACATACAAAGTGAGAAATGACACAAAGATAAATGATTGAAACAGAAGAACTGTTTTAAAAAATATTGGAGGTGGTTTTAGGAAAACGTCTGTGCAAACAAATTTGAAAACCTAGTTTAAATTAATAAATATAGGAAAATAGCATGACAATTGGTGTTGCTAGAGATAGAATGTTAAATATAGGAAAATAACATGACAATCAACGTTGCTAGAGATAGAATGTTAAAAAACAAGAATTTCTATAGAAATTAAAAAAAAATTCTTAAGGAATTACTCTACAAAAGCACCAGGTCCAGTTAGCATCCCAGGAGAAATGTCCCAAGCATCTAAAGAACAGATCATTGAAATGCTACACATAACATATTAGGTAGAATAAACAAAGAAGAATGCCCTCCATTTTTTTAAAGCTAGTTTAAAATTGATAATTAAACCAAATAAAATTAGCACAGAAAAGAAAATTATAAACAAATGAATAACAAATTCATGAAGATAAACTCACTATGTAATGACAATTGAGTGGCATTTATTTCAAGAATTCAAGGTTGGGGGCAGCCCGGGTGGCTCAGCGATTTAGCGCCGCCTTCAGCCCGGGGTGTGATCCTGGAGACCCGGGATTGAGTCCCACATCAGGCTCCCTGCATGGAGCCGGCTTCTCCCTCTGCCTGTGCCTCTGCCATTCTCTCTCTCTCATGAATAAATGAATAAAATCTTAAAAAAAGAGAATGCAAGGATGGTTATACATATCTCATGTAATCTGCATTCATGATCAGGAAAAGGGAATACTCCCATTCTCCCTTCTATTATTTATCACTGCACTGGAGGTATTGCCCAAGGGAGCAATCAAATAAAGAACTACAAATTAGAAAAGAAGTGAAAAATTCTCTGGTAGCAAAAGATACAATAGTATACCTAGAAAACCTGAGATCAGTTATCATATTGTCAAACAAGAGAAATGAGTAAGGTAGCAGGATGCATAAATAATATGCAAAGATCAATAATCTTCATATATATATAAATAATCAGCCAGAAGATAAAATATTAGTGAAAACCCCATTTTTAGTCATCAAAGAAAATTAAATACTTAAAAATAAATTTAATAGGAAATGAGCAAATTCACAAATATAGGTTTGTACAAAGGAAACACAACCAAACCAGTCAACATCATAAAGATGTCAGTTCTCCCAAAAGTAATTTATAAATTTTATACTGTTCAATAAAGTACCACTAAACTAGTTTTATATGGCTAGAAAACTTGATACTAAATTTCATGTGGAAAAATAATCATGGCCGAATAGCTAGAAAAACAATGAAAGAGAGAAACTATAAGGAACTCGCCTCACAAGATATTAAAACATACGAGATAGCTTCTATAATGAAAGTAGTAGAGTATTGGTCAATAAATAGACTAGTGGATAATAGAAATTTCAGAAACAGACCAGAGTACATATGGAAATTAAGCACATAATAAAGATGGGATCACAAATCACTGGGCATAGATAGGATTTTCAATAAATGGTTCTGAGACAACTGGGTAGCCATTTTGAAAAAGATGAAGATACATGTCACAGACCATATATAAGAAAAAAAAACTCCTAATGGATTGGGGAGCCTAAATACAGAACACACATACATCTGAGTAGTTAAAGGAAATGTGTGTAAGTTCCTCATTAACCTTGGTGTTGAAAAGGCATTCTAAATATGACTCAAAATCCAGATGTAATGTTGAAAAATTGGTAAATTTTTCTGTTTTAAAGAAAATCTTTGCATGATGAAAACACAATAAGGCAACTTTAAAGACAAGTGACAAACTGGAGAAAAATTTATAACTTCCAGCACTGCCAAAGGGCTAGTATTCCTAATATATGAGGAACTGTGAATGGCTTCATAGTGACTGTATTAATCAAGAAGTGTTAGAGTAATTATCACTGCATTTCTGAAGCCTCCTTGTATTAATTATGTTTTTCATACAGAATCATCCATGTGGTAATTTTAAAGAAAATATACACTTCCATTATTTGAATTACAGTTGGGCATAGCTGTAAATTCTGAATACCTTGCCTTAGGCAAAATTGTCTTTTGGAAAATTGAACTGAGAATCATTTGATCGCAAAAGCCATAACCACAGCCTGATTCTATGTTAATTGGCCAGGTGACTCGGGTTTTAAAAGTAAATTCCTTCGCCTCATCCCCTAATCAATTTACTGCTCTGTCTTTGAAGTTCTACTACACATTCTGGACTAGTCTGTGGGTAAATCCACCACAGTCTCTTTGACTAAATGGATGTTAATGAAAACAATATTGAGCTTTTTCTTGGCTAAATTACCTCTAACAAGACATTTTAGAGTTAATTTAATGAAGTGCACTAGGAAGTTAAGTAAGTGGCTTTTTTCATTAAATGAAGCAAATTGGAAGAGAATAAACACAATAAATACTGTAAGGTGTGAGTATTTTTATTGCCTACAAACTATTTTGAAATCCTTCAAGTGAAAATGTAAACTGCTGACATTAATCACTCCTTTCTATGTCTTATCTCCCTAAATATTAAGCTGACAAATTTATTTTATCTATTGCTATTTTGATCTAGTATGATTTAAATCATATATGAGTAGTATATGATATTGCTATGTAACCTTAATAGATGCATCCAAATAGTATTCTTTTTTTTTCTTTTTTTCCAAATAGTATTCTAAAGTAGAAAAGGTTGCATCTTAAACTTATTTTACCTGCAGGAATACATGTGTTATTTTCAAAATGTGAGTTAGAGATAAGAGAAATTGCATGGCTATCTTTCTTACTTCTAAGAAATGCCTTTCACACTAAATATTTGCATGCTGATTTGAAGTTTACATAGCACTTTAACATTCATGACTTTTTTTTTATTCTTACAACAAACTCTTGAGACAGAGGGTTTTTTTGTTTTGTTTTGTTTTAAAAATAAGAAAACAAAGGATCTAAGAGATTAAAGGACATAAAATCATATTGCTGGTATTGGTGAACTTTTCCTATAAAATAAAGCACTTCTGTGTCAAATAAAGTTTATTCATTAAATGGCCTGGGGATAAATTGTTTCTACATGTAAAAAACAAACAGCTGACATGTCTGTTTAATATAGATAGTCCACTATCCGTTTTTGGAATTGGTAAATGCTTCACAGGAAAATTTTCCTGATATTTCTTAAAGTAGTCTGCATGGGTAGACCTCAGCAATACATTAACTGGAGTGCGTATATACTTTCACCAAGTACTATAAACTCTTTTTAAAATAAACAAGAAATAGTGACATACTCTGTACAATCAGTCCAGAAGCTTGCTGACTTGTCACAAACACATGCTATACTACTGCGTTGAGTTGGAAGCAGTGTGTTTAACCACTGGTTCTCCAGAAAATCAGAAGTCCTGATTTGTGGGGTTTCACAGTTCCCTTCTGTAACTATTCTCACCGTTGTCCAATTTCAAGTTTCTAGCATGGTTGTTACTGGATGTAGAGTTGAGAAGAGTTGTGAACTATTGGCTCTTGGTGGGCCAGTGTAATCCAATCTGGGCACATCACTGGTTGGAAATTGCCATCAATGTCAAAGGGTCTGAATGTAGTATTTAGAGAAGAAGTAGTAGAGGATATCCTTTTGGATTTAGATTAGCTTTTGTATCTTGCCTGGGTCACTTGATATTTTTACTTGATCCACAACCAATTTAAGACTAGAGAAAGGTAAAAATACAAAGATGAATACTTCCTACCCCCATTTCACCAGAAAACTTTCAGAGGTAGAGCTCTGGAGTAACGAATCCACTAAGAATTTAGTCTGCCCTGTGCCACATAAAATATGACAGCCCACAGAGCTCCAAGGTAATGTATACTTTCTGAGCTTGAGTAAAAGAGATCTTCCTTGCATTACACAAATGGGATTTCCCTCTCAAAAATTCATAGCTTAGTTATGGTCATAAAATATTAGGCAAGTTGGGTATGCTCTGTTCTACCGGGGTCCACAATATAGCTGAAAGAAGGACTCAAACACAAGGTAACAATAATGCATATCTTAAGAGGAGGCATTCGAAGTTAATCTTTGATGTAATAAATGTCTAAGTGCTTACCCACTTGACATCAGTTTTTGAGATCTCATGTTTCTTGTCCTTTCTCTTCATACAGATCAATAAATTGTGGTGGTTAGAATACAGATTAATTTAGATTTTCCTATGGATAGATATGTTCAACAAGTTACACTAACATTAACATTGGAGCAATTTGGCACATTGTTTCTAAATTATAACTCTATCTGTGTGAACTGGAAGTATCTTCCTTAAACCCAATGAATTCTCCTAAAAAACTAATCTTGCTGTTTTCTGAGTGGTTTTTTCAAGATCTTCTTGGAAGGTCCAGTGAATAAATTGCTCTAAGAAAATGTGTCTTGACCTTTGAGGGCTTTGTCAAAATAGTGGGAAATAATCCTTCAGCAAGAAGAAATTATCCTTCTCTTTTGTCTGGGTGGCATCCTGATTCTCAAAAAAAAGTGGGAGGCTGAAAACAGACAAGCAAAATTCTGTTATAATAGGTGAAACTCAGGATTTCCATCATAATATTGTAAATTCCTAACTATGCGCATCATATGATTTTCAAAGTGGAGGCCTCAGTACAGAAGCAACAGCACAGGGGAACAGATTCTCAGCCTCATCTTAAATCTACTGAATTAGAAATTCTAGAGGTGGGATCCAGAAATCTGTTATAAGAAATTCTCCACTGGGATGCCTGGGTGGCTCAGCGGTTGAGGCTCTTCCTTTGGCCCAGGGCGTGATCCCAGGATCTGAAATCAAGTCCCACGTCGGGCTCCCTTCAGGGAGCCTGCTTCTCCCTTAGCCTATGTCTCTGCCTCTTTCTCTGTGTCTCTCATGAATAAATAAATAAAATGTTAAAAAAAATTCTCCAGGTGTTGCTGATGTAGGCTCAGGCTTGAAAAATCACTGTCTTAGAATAATGATCTTTAACATGGAAGGTCTTCTTTTTCTGCCTATAAGTTTTCTTCTCCATTGGTTTATTGAGTCCAATTTTAGAAAAAGATATAGGTAATTTTTTTCATGATGGTCTTTCCTTATCTGGATGCATTTTTTCTTTGTTTTTTTTTTCCCCTCCTATATTAATGAAAATCTTCAAACACTATCTACCTATTAGCTATTAACTTCTATGAGTACTTCCAGGATAAACTCATATTATTGAGAGAAAGTTACCTGAATCCTCTAAAACTTCTGAACCACTTCAACTAGATTTACTACCACTTTAAACAAGCACAAGTGGATTTCAATTATACAAGTTTTAGGGACGGGTTTATTTTGCAGCTAATAAGGGGTGAGGGGAATCCTTCCAGAAATTTCTACGTAAGTCTCTGGTTTAACACTTTTATATGAGGGGTCTCTTTAGGCTAAGTTTAAGAGTCCTAAAATGTACAGTGAATTCTTCTCTAATCTTCAGAATGTGGTTTAACTTGCTGGCTCCAGGTATTTGGAAATTATTTTAGAAGAACATGCTTTGCTCCATGTGTGTTTACTTGAAGATCTGGCTCCTTCCTAATATTGTTAGCTGCACGTATTTGAGAGAAGTCGGTTTCCAAAATTACTTAAAAAGTCACCAAATCTAGGAGCAGCCAGGTGGCTCAGTGGTTTAGCGCCACCTTCAACCCAGGGCCTGATCCTGGAGACCTGGGATCAAGTCCCACATCAGGCTCCCTGCATGGAGCCTGCTTCTCCCTCTGCCTGTGTCTGTGCCTCTCTCTCTCTGTCTCTCATGAATAAGTAAATAAAATCTTAAAAAAAAAAAAAGTCAACAAAATCCAGAGATACTAAGCCTTTTTCTCCACTTTTCCCAGATATTTTTTGCTTCTCTCTTCCCTGCTTGGATTCTTTCCCAAACCACTTCTCTCTAGTTAATCCCAACTCAATTTTTATTTATTCCTTTTCTCTTGTTCTGACTCTACTTTTCACTGTCTAGGTTTTATTCTGGTTTCTTTGGCATGTGCTGACTGGCTCCAATTATGGAAACCTTATATTTACTCTTTTGAGATCCATAAAGACAGGCTCTTTCACAGATAAGTACACTTTTTGTAACTAAACTCATCTTATTCAGAGAAATGCTGACTTTAAAAGTAATGAGACTATTGGTTCTGGTTTAAGATAAACAGGACAGGAAAATGTTGCCCTACTGGGAACTAGATTTGCTGAACTTTTTTCCTCTTTGTGTGCTTAAATGGTTTATAACTTTTTAAAAAATATTTTATTTATTCATTTGAGAGAGAGAGAGAGAGAGAGAGAGCACAAGCAGGGTAAAGAGAAGAGGGAGAAGCAGACTCCTGCTGAGTAGGAAGCCTGATGCAGGGCTACAGATCCCAGGGTCCTGGAATCAGGACCTGAGCTGAAGGCAGACACTTAACGGACGGAGCCACCCAAGCAACCTTGTTTATAACATTTTGAGGGTAAGTTTTCTCAAAGGTGGAAAGCTTTAATACTATCCTCTAGTTGGAGCACAGCATCCAGGAAATGCTGTAATTTGCAGTGTTTTAATATATGAATTAAAACATTTTAACTTGCTGTTTTAATATCTGAATATCCTACATAAGATCATAATATTTTGCTCTGCATTTTCTTAGACAATGTAAATGTTACATATCCCTGAAGATTCTTTTGCACTATACCTGAAGTTCATAGAAACTAGCTTTATTCTTCATTTAGCTGAGTTACTACAATCAAGGACGGGACTGATATATATTCCACTTTACCAATAAAATCTGCAATCTTATTCATTTGTGACATATATAATGCTTTCAGATGTGCTTAATTTAGTCTTTCAGTTATGTTAAGGAAGCCAGTATCCTCAGGTATTAGTTCTTTAAGCTTGAGATACTATAAAAATATGAAATACTCATTTATCAGACCACTAATTCCTTAGTCCTTTAGTTTGCAAGTGCTTTTCTAATATGCAAATATGTGGAAGATTCCTACAGCTTCCCTCCTTTATCAGTGGAGTTGAGAATTCTAAGACACTTTATTGTCACTTTCAGATTTTGTAACTCCTGATTATGCTTAATTTTTATCAATTTTGTTGAATAAAGTCATTTTTATCCTACATTAAGGAAAGAAGCAGTGTGTCAATTTTAGTTAATATCATATGTAGGGATCAGAAAATAATGGTGTCAAATACATATGAATTTAGTTATAGATTCTATGACTGATCCAATTAAAGAGTTTCAGCCTTCTAAATATTTAAGTCATTTTCAAGAACATATGTAAAGTATACTCATAAATCACATATTTCTACAATTATTTTGGAAAAAGTTAAAAATAGAGGAAAGTACACAAAAATATCTAAACCATGAGCATATACTGAAATTAGTAAACACATCATTCAGTGTTATTTGCTTCACAAATTTTAACAAAACAAAATTTTACATATAGTTAAAATTTCTATTGTCAAAAAACAAAACAAGAACAAAAAAGTCTCTATTGTCCACCATTCCCATCCCTTCCATTCTTCATTATTATGAATTTGACCTAAGTTCTATCAGTTATTTTATATTTTCACATGTTCATGTGCATCTATGAATATGGTATCATTTGTAGGTATTAACTTTTTAAATATATATACCATATTATTCAGTCATTCTGCAATTGGCTTTTAAAAACTTCATCTTTGCCAATGTATAGAACTACTTTATTTCCCTTTCCTAATTAGGCAGACAGCCCCACAGGAAGCAGGACCTGGATAATAAAATCTGAAACTTCCTTATAAGTAACATAACTTTATTTTTTATGTTTTTATGTTTTTATTTTTATAAATTTATTTTTTATTGGTGTTCAATTTGCCAACATATAGAATAACACCCAGTGCTCATCCCATCAAGTGCCCCCCTCAGTGCCCATCACCCAGTCACCCCCACCCCCCTACCCACCTCCCTTTCTACCCCCTAGTTCGTTTCCCAGAGTTAGGAGTCTCATGTTCTGTCTCCCTTTCTGATATTTCCCACTCATTTTTTCTCCTTTCCCCTTTATTCCTTTTCACTATTTTTTATATTCCCCAAATGAATGAGACCATATAATGTTTGTCCTTCTCCGATTGACTTATTTCACTCAGCATAATACCCACCAGTTTCATCCTTGTCGAAGCAAATGGTGGGTATTTGTCGTTTCTAATGGCTGAGTAATATTCCATTGTATACATAAACCACATCTTCTTTATCCATTCATCTTTCGTTGGACACCGAAGCTCCTTCCACAGTTTGGCTATCGTGGCCATTGCTGCTATAAACATCAAGGTGCAGGTGTCCTGGCGTTTCACTGCATCTGTATCTTTGGAGTAAATCCCCAGCAGTGTAATTGCTGGGTCGTAGGGCAGATCTATTTTTAACTCTTTGAGGAACCTCCACACAGTTTTCCAGAGTGGCTGCACCAGTTCACATTCCCACCAACAGTGTAAGACGGTTCCCCTTTCTCCACATCCTCTCCAACATTTGTTGTTTCCTGCCTTGTTAATTTGCCCCATTCTCACTGGTGTGAGGTGGTATCTCATTGTGGTTTTGATTTGTATTTCCCTGATGGCCAGTGATGCAGAGCATTTTCTCATGTGCATGTTGGCCATGTCTATGTCTTCCTCTGTGAGATTTCTCTTCATGTCTTTTGCCCATTTCATGATTGGATTGTTTGTTTCTTTGCTGTTGAGTTTAAGAAGTTCTTTATAGATCTTGGAAACTAGCCCTTTATCTGATACGTCATTTGCAAATATCTTCTCCCATTCTGTAGGTTGTCTTTTAGTTTTGTTGACTGTTTCTTTTGCTGTGCAAAACCTTCTTATCTTGATGAAGTCCAAATAGTTCATTTTTGCTTTTTTTTCACTTGCCTTCATGGATGTATCTTGCAAGAAGTTACTGTGGCCGAGTTCAAAAAGGGTGTCGCCTGTGTTCTCCTCTAGGATTTTTTTTTCTTAATTTATTTTTTATTGGTGTTCAATTTACTAACATACAGAATAACCCCCAGTGCCCGTCACCCATTCACTCCCACCCCCCGCCCTCCTCCCCTTCTACCACCCCTAGTTCGTTTCCCAGAGTTAGCAGTCTTTACGTTCTGTCTCCCTTTCTGATATTTCCCACACATTTCTTCTCCCTTCCCTTATATTCCCTTTCACTATTATTTATATTCCCCAAATGAATGAGAACATATAATGTTTGTCCTTCTCTGACTGACTTACTTCACTCCGCATAATACCCTCCAGTTCCATCCACGTTGAAGCAAATGGTGGGTATTTGTCATTTCTAATGGCTGAGTAATATTCCATTGTATACATAAACCACATCTTCTTTATCCATTCATCTTTCGTTGGACACCGAGGCTCCTTCCACAGTTTGGCTATCGTGGCCATTGCTGCTATAAACATCGGGGTGCAGGTGTCCCGGCGTTTCATTGCATTTGTATCTTTGGGGTAAATCCCCAACAGTGCAATTGCTGGGTCGTAGGGCAGGTATATTTTTAACTGTTTGAGGAACCTCCACACAGTTTTCCAGAGTGGCTGCACCAGTTCACATTCCCACCAACAGTGTATGAGGGTTTCCTTTTCTCCGCATCTTCTCCAACATTTGTTGTTTCCTGCCTTGTTAATTTTCCCCATTCTCATTGGTGTGAGGTGGTATCTCATTGTGGTTTTGATTTGTATTTCCCTGATGGCAAGTGATGCAGAGCATTTTCTCATATGCATGTTGGCCATGTCTATATCTTCCTCTGTGAGATTTCTCTTCATGTCTTTTGCCCATTTCATGATTGGATTGTTTGTTTCTTTGCTGTTGAGTTTAAGAAGTTCTTTATAGATCTTGGAAACTAGCCCTTTATCTGATATGTCATTTGCAAATATCTTCTCCCATTCTGTAGGTTGTCTTTGAGTTTTGTTGACTGCATCCTTTGCTGTGCAAAAGCTTCTTATCTTGATGAAGTCCAAATAGTTCATTTTTGCTTTTGTTTCTTTTGCCTTCGTGGATGTATCTTGCAAGAAGTTACTATGGCCGAGTTCAAAAAGGGTGTTGCCTGTGTTCTTCTCTAGGATTTTGATGGAATCTTGTCTCACATTTAGATCTTTCATCCATTTGAGTTTATCTTTGCGTATGGTGCAAGAGAGTGGTTTCATTCTTCTGCATGTGGATGTCCAATTTTCCCAGCACCATTTATTGAAGAGACTGTCTTTTTTCCAGTGGATAGTCTTTCCTCCTTTGTCGAATATTAGTTGACCATAAATTTGAGGGTCCACTTCTGGATTCTCTATTCTGTTCCATTGATCTACGTGTCTGTTTTTGTGTCAGTACCACACTGTCTTGATGACAACAGCTTTGTAATACAACCTAAAATCTGGCATTGTGATGCCCCCGGCTATGGTTTCTTTTTTAAAATTCCCCTGGCTATTCGGGGTCTTTTCTGATTCCACACAGATCTTAAAATAATTTGTTCCAACTCTCTGAAGAAAGTCCATTGTATTTTGATTGGGATTGCATTAAACGTGTAAATTGCCCTGGGTAACATTGACATTTTCACAATATTAATTCTGCCAATCCATGAGCATGGAATATTTTTCCATCTCTTTGTGTCTTCCTCAATTTCTTTCAGAAGTGTTCTGTAGTTTTTAGGGTATAGATCCTTTACCCCTTTGGTTAGGTTTATTCCTAGGTATCTTATGCTTTTGGGTGAAATTGTAAATGGGATTGACTCCTTAATTTCTCTTTCTTCAGTCTCATTGTTAGTGTATAGAAATGCCACTGACTTCTGGGCATTGATTTTGTATCCTGCCACACTGCCAAATTGCTGTATGAGTTCTAGCAATCTTGGGGTGGAGGCTTTTGGGTTTTCTATGTAGAGTATCATGTCATCGGCAAAGAGGGAGAGTTTGACTTCTTCTTTGCCAATTTGAATGCCTTTTATTTCTTTTTGTTGTCTGATTGCTGAGGCTAGGACTTGTAGTACTATGTTGAATAGCAGTGGTGAGAGTGGACATCCCTGTCTTGTTTCTGATCTTAGGGGAAAGGATCCCAGTGTTTCCCCATTGAGAATGATATTTGCTGTGGGCTTTTCGTAGATGGAATTAATAAGATAGATAAGCCATTAGCCAGCCTTATTAAAAAGAAGAGAGAAAAGACTCAAATTAATAAAATCATGAATGAGAAAGGAGAGATCACTACCAACACCAAGGAAATAAAAACGATTTTAAAAACATATTATAAGCAGCTATACGCCAATAAATTAGGAAATCTAGAAGAAATGGACGTATTTCTGGAAAACCACAAACTACCAAAACTGGAACAGGAAGAAATAGAAAACCTGAACAGGCCAATAACCAGGGAGGAAATTGAAGCAGTCATCCAAAACCTCCCAAGACACAAAAGTCCAGGGCCAGATGGCTTCCCTGGGGAATTCTATCAAGCGTTTAAAAAGAAATCATACCTATTCTACTAAAGCTGTTTGGAAAGATAGAAAGAGATGGAGTACTTCCAAACTCGTTCTATGAGGCCAGCATCACCTTAATTCCAAAACCAGACAAAGACTCCACCAAAAAAGAGAATTATAGACCAATATCCCTGATGAACATGGATTCAAAAATTCTCAACAAGATACTACCAATAGGATACAACAATACATTAAGAAGATTATTCACCATGACCAAGTGGGATTTATCCCTGGGATGCAAGGCTGGTTCAACACTTGTAAAACAATCAATGTGATTCATCATATCAGCAAGAGAAAAAACAAGAACCATATGATCCTCTCAATAGATGCAGAGAAAGCATTTGACAAAATACAGCATCCATTTCTGATCAAAACTCTTCAGAATGTAGGGATAGAGGGAGCATTCCTCAACATCTTAAAAGTAACATAACTTTAGAATCAATAGGAAATGTAAAAAAAGAAATTCACCTAATGTTCACAGGATACTTACTCTGTATGGGTCTCTAACAGGAAAGAATTACACGAAAGCTCCAAGTATGAAGTAAAATGTATATTTATTCTCTATGAGGTCATCATGAAGTTGAGTTTCTGTGAAGGTCTATAAGCCAAAATATACTCTATATTGAAATAATCTGTTTAAAAATCTAAGGCAGATACATTTTTAAATGTAAGTCTCTGAATATTTGTTATGGGAAACACATTTATTAAGAATATTTGTGGCATAGAAGAGAGGTTCAGATGGAAGAGGAGTGAAGCAACCCTAAGCTTGCCTCCTCCCTCAAATACAGTCAGATAAATATGAAATCATTCTGAACATCCAAGAAAACAAAGCTATATGTCTACAAACAGAAAAAAACAACTCATGGAATATAGGAACTATGAAGAATTGACTTGTGGGAGAAAAGAGCCCTGGGTATGGTGGAGCCAGAAGTAGTCCTATTGGTGAGACAGTAGCAAGAGAGAACAAGATGGAGAAAGTGTGGGGAAACAAAAGAGTAAAAACACACACAGGATACTGCACAAGAAAACTGTTCCCCAAACCCACTGATTGGGAATAAAAAAGGAGAGGGTCTGAATACCATCAGATTTTGTTTGTGTTTTTAATTTTTGTTTTTATAAATAGCGGAGCACAGAGTCTGAAATTCCAGAGGTCTGAAATCCCTCAGGTACCATTGAGCTACCCCACTCATCAGTATAGGAACAAAGACACTAGATAAGGGAAGCTGGCACCTGCTGTATGTTACAATTTACCATAAACTCTGAACTGCTGCAGGGTCCCATAATTTTCTGGGATAAGCTGGTACAGGCTAGAACCTCTCCCAGAGGATCAGTTGGCATGAGGGGGGTGTGCTCTGAAGTGTGCGGCTTTGAAACACAGCTGTGCCTGAGATAAGGCATTTGAGAGCTGCGCCATTTGGTGGGTGGACATTTCCGACACAGGGTGAAGGCAGGGATCTGATAGACACTGGTAACACAGGAGGGGTCATTGCATGTATGTCAGAACAACCTGAAGAATGGTGGGAGTGAACCTCCAGCTCCTAAGAGACAGGAACAGGGTGCAGTCATCTTCATTCCTCACCTACCAGCATTGATTGATGGACCCCAGTGAGTTGAACAGCACCACCAAGTGGAGAAGAAACCGCTACATCAAGCCCAGCTCCCCTGAGCCCTGAAGGCACATATCCACTAGGGTAAGTCCACCTGAGAATCAAAGCAGCAGGCCTCTCCCCTAGAAGACCAGCACAAACCTCTCCCCTACACTAAGACTACTGATCATAGAGTGCTGCAAAGCTTCAGCTCTTGGGCAAACAGGATCTAGCTTCCTTTCATTTTATTTTTTTTTCCTTTCCTTTCCTTTCCTTTCCTTTCCTTTCCTTTCCTTTCCTTTTTCCTTTCCTTTTTCCTTTCTTTTTTTCCTTTCCTTTTTCCTTTCCTCTTTCTTTCTTTCTTTCTTTCTTTCTTTCTTTCTTTCTTTCTTTCTTTCTTTCTTTCTTTTTTGATACAGAAAGAGCATTGACTTTATATTTTATTATTAATTTCTTTTAAAAATTATCTTTTTTCTTCTATCAAGCTTCTTCTAATAAACAGACCAAAATACATGTAGGATCTACCTTCATTTACTTTTTAAAATTAATATTTATTTTATTTACCTTTTTTCCCCCTTTCCTCCAAAATGACAAGATGAAATAATTCAGTAAAAACAAAGAACAGGAAGTAGAACTCACAGCCAGGGATTTAATCAATACAGATATAAATAAGATGTCTGAACTAGAAGTTAAAACAATAATAGGGATACTAGTTGGGCATGAAAAAGCACAGAAGACACTAGACAATCCGTTGCTGCAGAGATAAATGAACTAAAATCTGGTCAGGCTGAAATTAAAAATGCTATAACTGAAATTCAATCCTGAATGGATGTGATAACAATGTGGATGAATGAAGCAGAGGAATGAATCCATGATATGGAAGATAAAATTATAGAAAATAATGAAGCTAAAAGAAGAGGGAAACAAAGGTAATGGATCATGAAGGTGGATTAGGGAACTCAGTGACTTAATAAAACAGGAAAACATTCATACCATAGGAGTCTCAGAAGATGAAGAGAGAGAAAAAGGGGCAGAAGCTTTATAGGAGGAAACTATAGCTGAAAACATCCCTAACCTGGGGAAAGATAAAGACATCCAAATCAACGAAGCACAGAGAATTCCCATAAATTCAACACAAGCCAGCCATTGCCAAGGTACTTCATAGTCAAGTTCACAAAATACACAGACAAGGAAAGAATCTTGAAAGCAACAGGGAAAAAAATCTTACCCTACAAGGGAAGACAGATCAGGTTTGCATAGACTTATCCACAGAAACTTGACAGGTCAGAAGAAAGTGGCAGGATATATCCGACATGTTGAATGAAAAAATATGCAGCCAAGAATACTTTATCCAGTAAGGCTGTCATTTAGAATAGAAGAAGAAATAAAGAGTTTCCTAGGCAAACAAAAACTAAAGGAGTTCATAACCACTAAACCAGACCTGCAATAACTATTAAGGGGGTCTCTTTGAATGGGAGAAGAAGACCAAAAGCAACAGAGACTATAAAGGAACAGAGAGTATCACCAGAAACAACTTTTCAGGTAACATAATGACACTAAATTCATGCCTTTCAATAATCACTCTGAATGTAAATGGACTAAATGTTCTAATCAAGATATAGGGTATCAAAATAGGAAAAAAAAAACTCCACAAGATCTATCTATATGCTGCCTATAAGACACTCATTTTAGACCTAAGGACACCTGCAGATAGAAACTGAGGGGATGGAGAACCATCTATTGTGCTAAAGGACATCAAAAGAAAGCCAGAGTAGCCATACATTTATTAGACAATCTAGATTTTAAAGTATGTAACAAGAGATGAAGATGGGCATTATATCATAATTAAGGAGTCTATCCATCAGGAATATCTAACAATTGTAAATATTTATGCCCCCAACTTGGGAGCATCAAAATATGTAAACCAATTAATAACAAACATAAAGAAATTCATTGATAACAATATAATAATAGTAGGAGACCCCATTTAGAGTGATGAACAGATCACCTATGTAGAAAATCAACAAGGAAACAGTAAGCTGTTCAGTATTTGCAAATCAATCAATGTGATACACCACACTAACAAAAGAAAGAATAAGAACCATATGATCCTCTCAACAGATGCAGAAAAAGCGTGTTTGACAAAGTTCAGCATCCATCTTGATAAAAATCCTCACCAAAGTAGGGATAGATGGAACAATACTTTAACATCATAAATGCCATATATGAAAGACTCACAGGTAATATCCTCAATTGGGAAAAACATTCCTCTAGGTCAAGAACAAGACAAAGATATTCACTTTGACCATTAATATTTAATATAGCACTGGAAATTCTAGCCACAGCAATCAAACAAAAAGAAATAAAAGGCATCTAAATCAGCAAGGAAAACATCAAAACTTTCATTATTTGCAGACAACATGATACTCTATGTAGAAAACCTGAAAGACTCCACCAAAAAATTGGGAAAACTAATACTTGAATTCAGCAAAGTTGCAGGATATAAAATCAATGTACAGAAATCTGTTGCATTTCTATACACCAATAATTATGCAGCAGAAAAAGAAATCAAGGAGTTGATCCCATTTGCAACAGAACCAAAACCAATAAGATACCTAGAAATAAACCTCAAAGATCTATATTCTGAAACCGATAGAACACTTATGAAAGAAATTGAAGAAGACAAAAAGAAATGGAAAAGTATTCTATGCTCATGGATTGGAAGAAAAAATACTGTTAAAATGTCTATACTACCCAAAGTAATCTACACATTAAATGCAATCCCTATCAAAATACAACCAGAATTTTCCACAGAGCTAGAATTCTAAAATTTGTATGGAAATACAAAAGACCCCGAATAGCCAAAGCAATCCTGAAAAGAAACACACACACACGCACACACACACACACACACACACACACACACACACTGGAGGGACCACAGTTCCGGACTTCAAGCTATATTACAAAAGCTGAATGTCATTAATGACAGTAAGGTACTGGCAAGAAAACAGGTACGTAGATCAATGTAACAGAATAGAAAACCTAGAAATGGACCCACAACTTTATGATCAACTAATCTTCAACAAAACAGGAAAGAATATCCAATGCAAAAGACATAGTTTCTTCATCAAATGGTGTTGGGAAACTGGACAGCAACATGCAGAAAAAGGAAACTAGACCACTTTCTCCCACCACAGACAAAAATAAGCTCAAAGTGGACGAAAGACCTAAATGTAAAACAGGGAACTATCAAAATTCTAGAGAACAGAGGCAGCAACCTCTTTGGCCTTGGCAATAGCAACTTCTTACTAGACACATCACCAGAGGCAACAAAAGCAAAAATGAATTATGGGGCCTTCATCAAGAAAGAAAGCTTCTGTACAGCTTTGAAAGAAACTTGAAGGAAACAATCAACAAAACTAAAAGTCAGCCTACAGAATGGGAGAAGATATTTGCAATGACATGTCTGATAAAGGGTTAGTATCCAAAATATATAAAGAACTTATCAAACTCAACACCCCCCCCCAAAAAAATCCTCATATTAAGAAATGGGCAGAAGACATGAATAGACACTTTTCCAAAGAAGACATCCAGATGGATTATAGACATATGAAAAGATGCTCCATATCACTCATAATCAAGGAAATATAAATCAAAACTACAATGAGTCACCCCCCTCACCCCTGCCAGAATGCATAAAATTTACAATACAAGAAACGACAGGTGTTGGTAAAGATGTGGAGAAAAGATTCCCACTTCTTACACTGTTGGTAGAAATGCAAACTGGTGCAGCCATTCTGGAGAACACTATGGAGTCCCTCAAAAAGTCAAATATAGAAGTACTCTACTACCCAGCAATAGCACTACTAGGTATTTACCCAAAAGATACAAAAATATAGATTCAAAGGGATACATGCACCCCAGTGTTTATAGCAGCATTATCAGCAATTTATGGAGAAAACCCAAATATCCAACAACTGATGAATGGAGAAACAAGTGATATGAAATCCTGCCATTTGCAATGACATAGATGGAGCCAGAATGTTTTATGCTAAGCAAAATAATTCAGATAGAGAAAGACAAATACCATGTGATTTCATTCATATGTGGAATTTAAGAACCAAAACATGCAAACATATGGAAAGGAGAAAAAAAAGAGAGAAAGAGAGGGAAACAAACCATAAGAGACTCTTAACAGTAGAGAGCCAACTGAGGGTTAATGGAGAGAGATGGGTGGGGATGGGCTAGATGAGTATTAAAGAGGGCACTTGTTATGATGAGCACTGGATGCTGTACGTAAGTAATGAATCACTGAATTCTACTCCTGCAACCATATTGACCTATGAGCTAACTAGAATTTAAGTAAAAATTTGGAAAAAAAAAAAATAGAACTGCAGGCTTAATGTAGAAAAAATACAAACAAACAAACAATAACTAAATATTACTCCAAAAAAGGTTTGTGGTATAAAACTATGTTTGTTCACTAAACTTGCAATTTGTTATAAGTGGTCAAATTTATTTCCTAACCTGGTAAAGATTAGCCTATTGGCTATAGGTAAATCCCTCATTTCTTCAGTTCTAATCAAACCCCATCATTATAAGTGATGTATAGATTCATTTAGAAATAGGAAGATAGCTATACACATTCTCCTTCCATAAAGGTATTTTGCAAAAAAAAAAAAAAAAAAAGCTATTAAAAAAAGAACTACCTCATTTAATTTATTCCTACATACAATTCCATTTTGCTGATCATCTACTCATCTACATTTTTGAACCTATTTCCTTATTGACAGACAAGTTTTTGCTGTTATACACAATTTTGCAGTGAACAATTCTATATCTGTATTACTCTATGACTGAGCAATTTTCAGGATACCTATCCTAATGGAAAAATACTTCCCACATGGTAATATAGAGACAGAATACAAAGCTTAACAAGGTGTGTTGAATGAAGTACCAATGTATACTTGTTCCAGGTGTGAATAGTTCCAGTTTCCTTACTTATTGGCCAATACATAATGGTGTCAGAAATTTAACACATGTCAAAACTGAGTAAGAAATTTCATTATGATATTAGTCACTTTTTCTGATACTTAGACTTTCTCTTTTCTGAATTTCTATTCAAATACTTTATGTTTCATTGTATTTTTAATATTTTTAATTATCTACTGGAAGTCTTTATATATCCTAGATATAGTATCTTTGTTTACTATGTTGCAGATATCTTCTAGTATGTTGCTTATTTTTTAAATTTGATTATGGTGTTGTATATACAGGACTTTTGAAAAGTTTAATTCTAGTATAACATATAGTGTTATATTAGTTTTAAGTGTACAATATAGTGATACAACAATTCTGTACATTACTCAGTGCTCATCTTGATAAGAGTACTCTTTAAAAAAAAACTTTATTTATTTATTCATGAGAGACACACACACAGAGGCAGAGACACAGGCAGAGGGAGAAGCAGGCTCCACGCAGGGAGCCCAATGTGGGACTTGATTCCGGGACTCCAGGATCACACCCAGAGCCAAAGGAAGATGCTTAACTGCTGAGCCACCCAGGCATCCCTCAATGAGAGTACTCTTAATCCTTAAACTATTTCACCCATCCACCCCCACCCCCGCCCTTTCTGGTGATTGTCAGATTATTCTCTTCAGTTAAGAGTATGTTTTTTTTTTTTCAGTTTGTCTCTTCTTTGTTTTGTTTCTTAAATTGCACATATGAGTGAAATCATATGGCATTTGTTTTTCTCTGACTTATTTCACTTAGCATTATACTCTCTAGATCCATCCATGTTGTTGCAAATGGCAAGATTTCTTTCTTTTTTATGGGCTGAGTAATATACATGACTTGTTTATAATTATTAAAACTGTAGACTATAATGTCTCTTCTGATTCATCATGGAAGTATAATTATCAATAACTCTTGTTCCACTTCTTCTTAACTCATAATTCCAACTTAATATTCAAATACATTTTCCTTCCAGAAAAATGTATTTGAAAGAATGACCTTATTGGGAATATACTATAATTATTATGCTTCTATAATTAATGACATCAGTGAGCTTTGAATTCTTAAAAGATACGGAAATTAGGGGTGCCTAGGTGGCTCAGTTTGGTAAACATATGCCCTTGACTTAGGTCATGATCTCAGGGTCCTCAGACTGAGCCTCTTGTTGGGGGTCCCTGCTCAGAGAGAATCTGCTTCTCCCTCTCCCTCTCCTGTTGTCACCCCCTTCCTCGTGCCCTCTCTCTCTTTCAAATAAACAAATAAAATCTAAAAAAAAAAAAAAAGATATGGAACTTTAAAGATTAGTTTCACAAACTTGCATTTTGGCACTGAAAGGACCCTTAAAGATAATCTTTCTCCCTTTGCACATAATAGAGCTAAAGTCCAGAGAATGTTGTGGCCAAAGAGCCAGTATCCATAGGAGGTGTATAGGCAGAATCAATGTCTATTTATTCCCAGTTCAGTTCAGGTCTCATTAAATCACAACCAAAGTAGCCCCAACAGCCAAAAGATATAGTTTGCTTTTCAGAATTAAAGTACATGGTATTTCTAACTAGTATGTTTCCTTTCCTTTGAGAAATGAGTGACATTGGACAGTTGGTACTCTGATTTTATTTTAATTTAATTTAATGTATTATTTTATTTTATTTTATTTTTTATTTTTTGGTATTCTGATTTTAGATAACACCAATTTTCTTTGTAATGAGGGAAGATAAGAGCATGATTAATATTAGGCCCTTTAAAGAGAAGGGCGAGTATGCACAATTACCATACACACTGCTCTTCCCAGCTACTCCACTCAGCAGGTGGCAAGGAACAGAAATGAATTTAACTTGAAAAAGTTTTACCAAATTCAGCCCCTAGAAAACCGTTTTCACATTTAGAGAAATTCTCTAGTAAAGGCTGAATCAATTCAGGTTTCCACATGCAAAAGTTAAGTTTGGGATATTGTTCATAATAGGGAGAATTACAATGTAACTGTGCTGTTTTAACTACTTACCGTTACCTTTAGAGTATCCACATTATGCACACACACCCATTTATTACAGGAATCAATTTATCCATTCAGTTTTGTTGTTACCCTCCAGGTGAAAGAACCTGTAGTTGGTATAGGGATTAAAATATGACTAAGAATGCAGCTCTGGGTTGGTGTGAAGCCATTTTGAAGGACAGTTGAAATGTTTTCAAACATAACCTGAGCTTTTTATTTCCCAAGCTGTTTGTAAGTAAGAGTCCTTTCATCTTTTTATGCTAGTTCACCATTTATTTACATCTTTTAATAGTATGTTTCATAGTTCTGACATCAAGGATTATACATCCTTTCCAGTTTGTTTCAGTTTTGGATCAAAATAAAACTGAAGGGTATTGGGAAGAGAAAGAAAAAATAATAATTGTCAACATTGTAGTACTCTTGTTTAGGAAGGAAATCTACATCACAATCAAGTATGCATATGCAATCTCTATGCCATAAAGCACTCTGAGTCTTAGAGGTCAGTTTGTGTCTCACATGATATTATTCTCTAGTTTCCATGGCAATTACTTGTTTTCATTGGGTAACTGAGCGAATGGCCACATCTGTTCTTGCTGAGTTCTCTTTTCCCCCACCTAACACAGAGCATAGGGAATAGATTCACTTCTTAGTGCACAAAGATTTACGTGCATAACTGTCTCCACATCAAGGAGAGACCATAAATCTCAGGTCAGAAAGTCACATTTGCCCTTGAGTGCTTTCCTTTTTTCTACCCAAATGTTCTTCTCTTCTTCTATAAACACAACTAAATATGCATTTATTCAATGGAAAAAGAGACATAACATTCCCCTTAGGCAATAAAGAGAAACATATATTTATAAATTTATCGAAGAAATGGTAATTTGTGCACTTGGCACAATATTCTGGAATTCTAAATGGAAGATTCCCATGGGTAAATTTAGATGATTTTTTTTTCTTTTAAGCAAATATGTGTTAATTGATAAAGTCTTTTAGGTAAATATTCAGAAATTTTAATTTGGGTGCCAGGTGGAACTAGAAAACCTTTTCGTAACTTGATAAATCTTTACTAGCCTCATTGAAATAAGTAGCAGTTGAACTGAGTCAATTCTTTCTTTTTCTTTTTTTTTTTTTTTGAGTCAATTCTTTCTTATTTCCTGTACCTCTGGAGAGAGAAAAAATGATAACAAAGATGCATAGAGACATTCAGGCCAACATTTGATTCACTAATACTGAGAGGCATGAAAGAGATTTTTTCATGTATTTCTTCTATATCCTTTTTTAAATTTGAGAATGATAGGATACCATCTGAGAGAAGAGACACCATAGGGCTTCTATTATTCCCTCTAGTAGTCAGGTACTTTTCTAGGGCTAAAGTCTCACATCATATTCTTCTAAAACTGTAGAACCTACTCCATATCTTTTGCTAGATTTTTCTTGGGAGGATTAGGTTGAGTAGTCAAGATGTAAGAGATATTCTAAAGATGGTACTGCTCTGGATGGTTTGGAGTTTTCTTGGAAAGTTCTGGAAACATGAGGGCAATCTGAAATTCTTGGGTATAGGAAATCTTTTTTGGCCAACTATAGTCTACCCGATTTGAGAGCCAATTGGTTTTCCAAATATTTTATCTTTTTTATTTTTTTTAAAGATTCTATTGATTTATTCATGAAAGACACAGAGAGAGAGAGAGAGAGAGAGAGGCAGAGACACAGGCAGAGGGAGAAGCAGGCTCTATGCAGGGAGCCTGAGGTGGGACTCAATCCCGAGTCTCCAGGATCACTCCCTGGGCTGAAGGCAGGCGCTAAACCACTGAGCTACCCAGGCATCCCCCATGTTTTCCAGATATTTTCATAGGAAGTTAAGACCTAGAGTTTAAGAAACAGAAGGACGCCACAGTCATAAAAAAACTGGCTAAGAAAAGCTGGACGCCTGTGCCCAAGCTGACCTATAGTTAAGCCAAAACCTGAAAAGACAAAGGAGGCAAGATAAGAAAGTCCGCATAGGAGTACACAGGCAGGGATGAATGTAATCTATGGTGAAAGAATCCAAGAGTGATATCAAGCTAAACTCAAGATTCAAATTGTTCATCCTCATAAGCAGGAAATTCAAAAAGAGACCTAGGCATATGAGAGTTTAATTCCTCTTTCTGAGGAGAAGGCCTGAGCAAGATATCAGGTCACACTGGCTGAAATGCCGTTCGAGTAACAGGAGTTAGGTTACATGTTACAATTATCTAAAGTAACTAAGAAACAGCAGGATGAGCTAAAGTGTGAGCTCAAGCTCTGACCTAGAGAGTATTGAGATATAAGGATGAGAACTGAATTCTCTCTTGAGCATGGGGCTAAATCCAAGAGACCAAAACAAAAGGTCAGAAATCAGATTGGTGTAGAGAAGTAGAGACTGTTACAAAGAACAGCATACCCATAGCATCACTTCCAACAAGGCTAGTGAGCGTTTGGGTGGGTGAGCCTAATTTAAATGTACAGTATCCAGCTGGACATTCAAAAGGTTTGAAGTATCAGGATAAAGAGCTGAGAGACTATCATGTCAGTCACAGTCTTTAGGAAATTTACACACTATAGATATTCATGTTCCTCTGCTAAATCCACAGCTAAAAAAATCTTTAGTACTGGCTAATTCATAGATTTTGTGATTATCACAGAAAACAGACCAAAGAGTTGGAAGCCAAAAGCAGATCCCTCAAGTCATCATTGCTCTGGGAGTCAGAAGGCATGGCGTATGCATTTAACAACTTGCCTATCAATTATCACTAGCATTTAATATTAACAAGTGAGATTAGGCTAATACATTAAATTTCTCCTCTCCTTTCTTCTTTCATTCAACGGATATTATAGTAGACATATAATGTACAAGATAGAATGCTAGGTGACATGGCAAGGATGCATAAGTAAACAGTAAGGCCCAGTCCCTCTCTCAAGGTGCTTAGAGTCTTGCAGAAAGAGAGATGGTACACAGCTCATTTTGCCAATCAGGACTCTCCTTAATCATTTTCTCTAGGCTATCTCTATTTCTGCCTTTTTCATTGAGCCCTGACCAATCATTTATGCCTTTTCCATCTCTTTTTACTTTTTTGATTAGTACTGCCTTTATTGTCCTACCCTAGAGGCTCCTTTTGTATGTGTCCCCTTCCCCTTGGCACTTTTCAGTTAGTAGTTGGGACTCTTATAAGAATGTGGCAGGATACAGTGTCTCTGCCTCTCACTCTGCATCTCTCTGTGTCTCTCATAGATAAATAACTAAAATCTTAAAAAAAAAAAAGAATGTGGCAGGATAAAATGCACAGATTTGCATTATACTTGAGTTTTCAGATTGGTTCCTGAGGAATAACACTGGCTGGGGTTGATGGCAGAGATAGGTAGAATGAAGTGATTGTAATTTAAATGTTTATTATTTGTGTAATTAGAATACCTCCATTAGGTTATTCTCAAATACTATTATACGGTAATTCCACGAAGTCAGGGATAGGGTCCATTTCTTTCATGTACGTAGCCTTGGTGCCAAAAAGTGCCTAGCAAATGATAAACAATATTTAATGAGTGAATGCCATGCATGAATGAACAGACATTTAGAAGATTGACTAGTGAAAGGCAGGGCAGGAAGAAACAGGAGGGACTGGGAAGGCATCACTGATGGCTCTTGGGGTGAATGCAAAATTGTTTTTATTTGGGGCAGGTTATAGGAAATGAAGCATTAAGGAACCTTGAAATAATAAACCAAAGTCTTGTCCACTTCATAGTTTTTATTGGACATGGTCCATGCTCACTTCTACAGAACTTTGCAGAAGGATCAAAACACTGTATTTAGACATCTTAATAGGCCTTGGAGTCAGCCAGACCTGGCTTTGCATGCCATAGCTCCACTTTTATTAACTGATCTGGGGCAAATTACTTCATTTTCTTGATCCCTACCTCCTTTCTTTGTAAAAAAATGGAAAATGATAATTACCTGACAACATATCTGTGAGGGTTAAAAATGAAGTGCCCAGAATCATTCCATATAAATGCTCAACTACTGTTTTTTCCTTCCTTACAATGCTCACTGTTCCTCCTGCTGTTCCCCACTGATTCCCCGCTCCTCCTCAGGCTATTTCATTTCCAACTCCGACCATATTTTCTTTGTTAATGGAAAAAGCTAACTGTTTAAATAAATGATAGCAATAATAGCATATTTGAATTTTAAAGAGAATTCTGATAAATAAGTGCCAGATAAAATGTATAATTTCAAAGAGCGGAGCCAGTCAGAACAAATAACAGAAGACAAATAATATGAGCAAAAATCTGTAATAAAGAATTGAAAGTCTCAAGTTGTTCTTTCAAAGTACACTCGAGTTCTTATTAGTCATAAATTTATATTTACATAATAAATATAAAAATGAGAATTTCAAATGATTTTATTAACATTAATCCATCTTCACAATTGAAGCTATTTTTTCCACTTTCAGACATAAAAGCTAGTTAAATTACAAAAGAAATAAAGCATTCTTCTTTGCTTCTAAGTTTGATAGATTTTCTAAGGGAAATCTCTGCAGTTTATTTAAAACAATTCTTTGGGTGAAATTAAATGTTAATCACCAAATGACTAGTTCATATTTTAGCCACATAGATGAATACATTTTTGACACAGATTTATAAACTTTTAACAGAGTAATAGCTCAATTGTTATATAACATGATAGTTGTCTTTCATATGTATGAATCAATAAAAAATGAACAAGCTTTATTCAATAGTACCTTTTTACATTTATCTTAATTGACTAAAAGTATCCCATTGATTCTTCTGCATATTGATCAAAATATTGTGACAATGACACAGAGAAGGAAATTATCCTATTTAAAATACTGGTAAAAACATAGTTACTCTGAACCAAGCTTTATTGGATATGTCAAATAATTATCCTTTTTTTTTAAAAAAAAAAACTATATTTTCCTTTAAAATGCCAAGAAGGTACAATGAATTCACTACCACATTCTGCCTAAATGAACTAATAGTACTATGATAAATATGGGAAGATTAAATTATAATGGAGATTTCTGTGAAATTATTTTTATGTGTTTATTTGTGAGTAAAAACAAAGTAGTTCAAGTGAAAGGTAAATAAAACACAAGTTGTAAACTAAGTAAAGGGCAATGTTTTCATTTGGTATTTTAGATTTCTTTTTCTGTCAAGATTCAAATCTCATCTCAGGGAGAAGTAGGAATCATAAAGTACTCTTGCCTTTCCTCTTTCTTTCTTTCTTTCTTTCTTTCTTTCTTTCTTTCTTTCTTTCTTTCTTTCTTTCTCTTTCTTTCTGAGTATAGTTAGCACAGAATGTTACATTAGTTTCAGGTGTTCAACACAGTGATTCAACAACTCTTATGCTGTGCTGTGCTCACCACAAGTATAGCTACCATCTGTCACTTTATGATAATACACTGACTATATTTCCCTATACTGTATCTTTTATTCTCATGACTTATTCATTCTATAACTGTGGAATCTATAGAGCAAAACAAATGAATAAACAAACAAAAGCAGAAACAGAATTATAAATACAAAGAAGTGGTGTTGTCTTTTGCACTGTTACATCAAGGCTTTTCTGTAGGATTGAAGTGACAATGGGTCCATGCCCAGCCTGCCCAGTGATCATCACCACAGTTCACTGTAGTTGTAAGATGTAACTAGGATATAAAGTATTTAGTCAATTTGCCTACTCTATTTATTTTCTCTCAAATAAAGTCAGCTGTCAGTAAAAAAACTGTGTCTTGCAATTTCTTAAAGTTAACCCATTGTATGTCTTTGAAAATGATGAAGCCTATTCTTTTTTTAGCTAAGGTTGTTCTCAGAGAAAAAGTACTTTTTCTCTAGCTGTGAAACTGATTGATGTTTTTGAAACCCCCAAGGAACTTGTGCTGGCAGCTAAGGTTGCAGTTTCAAAGATGAAATAGATGAGGTATGTGTTTTTACATAGAAAAATGTTCTGGATCTCTATTTGAAGTAGAATCACCTATGCAGCAGGTACTGATAAGTCAATGCAATTAATCAACATTTAAAAATTGATTTTACTAGTCCTTAAATATTTTAACATTTAAATTACATTATTTAAAATTATCAGTACATTTTTAGGCCACTGTAGCATTTTAGTAAGAGGTGCGCTAGCTATGAATTATCAAAATAGTGTATTTTTTAGAAGATTGTTTAGAATTGGAAAAATCATTAAGAACCTATTCAATGAGGATTAAATACATTGAAATATCTATATGCATATGGTGGAATCTTGTCCTATGGGAAGAGAGGAGAAGGAATATAAGGGTGAAGAAAGAAAGGGAATAAGAAGAAATCAGATTTTTTTATTCCTGATTTAAAAGAGGTATTGTTGTCATTTGATCTGACCCAAACCAGTTTGTCCATCTAGAACTGTGACATTCCTCAACAATCTTAGATAGGTGAGAGCTTTAGAGGCATCCTCAACAATTTTCTACTAGGTTGTATGTTATAATAAAAGCAATTCTCAAATTCTGCCACAATTAAATATTTATTAGCAGACAAGTATAAAAATACTCAACAACCCTTCTTTTCGACTTGGTAAATTGTACACCTCTCTCTCCTTAAGGAATTATGATAAGAACTTTGCATGAAACTTTTATTGGAGGCAGATGCTACAATATTCTAACACCACGAGCAGATAATCATCTAGTCAGTTGGGTACAGTATTCTCATGCCTAAATGAACTAGCAATAACAACTATAATAAATATTTCAAGATAACATTATAATAGAGATTTTTAAATAAAATGATCTCTGTGCTTATTATGTTGGGGAGCAAAAATATAGTTGAAAGAAATGTAAATAAAACACAATTGTAAGCCAAGTAAAAGGCAGAGTAGGACAGAGTCGTAGGAGACTGGATCTCCTTTCTGAAGAAATCTTTAAAACATGCTGAGGCAACAGGGCAGATATTTGTACAATATTGCCAGCAATTCAGTTTGATTACAAAATTAATATATCAGAGGTAACAAGAATTTTAAATATATCAGTTTCCTAATCATGAACTTCCATATAAACCCTTTCCAAATATCATATTGATTCTTCCTTCTTACTTGCTCTTTATCCATCCAGAATCTTACTTTGGTACATTGCCCTGAGAACATCAAATTTGAATATTTAGCAGAAGGACAGTATATAATATCGTTTTAGAAAGTGTCCTTTTAATATCAATCAAGGCAATTGGCCTGTAACTTTCTTTCTTTTTCTTTCTTTCTTTCTTTCTTTCTTTCTTTCTTTCTTTCTTTCTTTCTTCTTTCTTTCTTCTTTCTTTCTTTCTTTCTTTCTTTCTTTCTTTCTTTCTTTCTTTCTTTCTTTCTTTCTTCTTTCCTTTCTTTTCTTTCTTTCCTTCTTTCTTTCTTTCTTTCTTTCTTTCTTTCTTTCTTTCTTTCTTTCTTTCTTTCTTTCTTTCTTTCTTCTTTTCTTTCATTCCTTCCTTTTTTGTAATATAGTTTTCTGGTTTTGATATCAGGGCAAGGCTTTCTCATGAAGTGAGTAGGCACATTTCTCTTTTCCTCTATGGTCTGAGGATTTTTGTATAGGAATGGTATTGGTTCTTATGAAATGTTTCACAGAATTTACTATTGAAGCCATCTGTGACTTTCTTCTTTTTACTTATAAATTCAATTTTTCGGGATGCCTGGGTGGCTTAGCAGTTGAGCATCTGCCTTTGGCTCAGAGTGTGATCCCTGAGTCCTGGGATCGAGTCCCACATTGGGCTCCTTGCATGGAGCCTGCTTCTTCTGCCTGTGTCTCTGCCTCTCTCTCTGTGTCTCTCATAAATAAATAAATAAAATCTTTTAAAAAAATAATTTTTTAAAAGAGACATAGGGCTATTTAGATTTTTTCTTTTTTTTCTTTTCTTTTTTATTTTATTTATTTTTTACTGGAAGCTTGTTTTAAAGAGTTTTATGATGCATTTATAGTGCCTTTTCACTAAAATTTAGCCCTCTACTAAGACATACCCCTTCAAGAGTCTCTTTCTGAATGCCTTGTGTGTTCACAGATTCTGTTTTCTGACTGACTCAAACATGTATGTGTCTAGCTCTGGGTGAGCTCTGTGAAATATTCAGCCTACACCTGGGTCATTCTGTGGACAGACTGGATATTTGTTGCCCATGTTCTGCATGGTTCCCTCCTCTTCGTTACTATGCCTTGGCAATTTCCACAGGCCTTTGCCTCCTAGAACTCTGATCTGTCTCTCCTCCATTCAGTAATACTGCCTGCCACTGTTTTGATTCCCCTTGTCCATTCACAGATCGGAAATGCCTCCAGGCATAAAGATAGTATTACCTACCAAAATAGGTTATACCTTGTGTGTATAAACAGTACTGATTTTTTTTTTGAGATTTTATTTATTCATTCATGAGAGACACAGAGAGGCAGAGACATAGGCAGAGGGAAAAGCTGGCTCCCTGTTGGTAGCCTGATGCGGGACTCAATCCCAAGACCCCAGGACCATGACCTGAGCCAAAGGCAGATGCGCAACCACTGAGCCACCCAGGTGCCGCAATACTGGTTTTATGTACAGTTTTCTAGTAGTAGGTTTACCTAAACCAGATTTATTTTTTTCTATGTAAATTCAATTTGCAACATATGTTACATCATTAGTTTCAGATGTAGTTTTGTTATTCAATGGAATGCTTTTCCCTTTTTAAAAAGTTTGTCTCTAAATGTTTTTATTCTTTAGATCTTTCTCTTATAAACACCATATATTTGATTTTGTTTTCTTCATAATCCAATATGAAAATGTCTTTAATAGTGAGATTAGGAAATGTACTGTACTTTCATTCTTAAGATATTTTATCTAATATTTTGGTTCATTACCTTATTCCATGTTTTCTAGGTCTATTTTATTTTATCTTATTTTTAAATTTAATTTAAATTCAATTAATTAACATATACTGTATTATTGGTTTCAGAGGTAGAGGTCAGTGATTCATCAGTCTTATATAATATCCAGTGCTCGTGACATCATGTGCTCTCCTGAATGTCCATTTCCCAGTTACCCCATCCCTCCAACCCTTCTCCCCTCCAGCAACCCTCAGTTTGTTTCCTATGATTAAGTTTGTCTTATCAAGTTCCTATGATTATGGTTCATCTCTCTCTGATTTCATCTTGTTTTATTTTTTCCTCTTCCCCTATGATCCTGTTTCTTAAATTCCACATACGAGTGAGATCATATGATAATTGTCTTTCTCTGATTGACTTATATCACTTAGACTAATATCCTCTAGTTCCCTTCATGGAGTTCGCAAATGGCAAGATTTCTTTTCTTTCTTTCTTTCTTTCTTTCTTTCTTTCTTTCTTTCTTTCTTTCTTTCTTTCTTTCTCTTTCTTTCTTTCTTCTTTCTTTCTTCTTTTTTTTTTTTTTCGGTTGAGTAGTAATAGTCCACCACATCTTTATCCTTTCATCTGTCAATGGACATCTAGGTTCTTCCCATAGTTTGGCTATTGTGGACATTATTGCTATAAACATTGGGGTGCAGGTCCCCATTTGGATCACTACATTTGTTTATTTGGGACAAATGCCCAGTAGTACAATTGTATTTTCAACTTCTTGAGGAGCCTCCATACTGTTTTTCCAGAGTGGCCACACCAGCTTGCATTCCCGCCACCAACTATGTAAGAGGGTTCCCCTTTTTCTGAATCCTTGCCAACATCTGTCATTTCCTGACTTGTTAATTTTAGCCATTCTGAGTGGTGTGAGTGGTATCTCATTGAAATATCTTTTAATATACTTTATTTTATTCTAAATTTTTGCTTTGTTCGTTCTAAGCTTTTATTTCTGAAAGACTTTCGTGCAGTGCATTCTTTTGTCTTGCCATTAGTTGTTCTCATCAAATATCTTGTTTCATTTTGTATGGACATTTCCTCTGGGAGGTATCAGTTATCCTGTCTGATAATGAGTAAAAAAGGTCAGATCCCGGGTTATAAAACTTTGTAAGCTCCAAGGGAGTAAAATGGATATGGTCTGTGATTACAGAGTTCCAAACACCAGAAAATCACAAATAATCACTTTTTATTTGTGAAAATTTTTCTTATTAGACTTTCAAGCTTTGTCTTTTGGGTAGAAGTCAAATTGAGAGGAATGACTCCTTATGTTGTTCTATTATTTATTAAAGAACGTGCACTGGAATGTGTTTGCATCACCATTTAGTTTTGTCAGGTTTTGTTTGATATACTTTCAAATACACAATTGTGTACATATGGACTTAGGATTTTTATGTCTGTCTGTTGGATTGTCTTCTTATCATTATTAAATGTCCCCAAGTAACTTTGGTTATTCTCATTCCTTTACTTTCAAATATTCTGTGTCACAGGATCTATGATGTATCCCTTATAATTACCATGTTATTTTTAAAAGTGGAATCTAATATTCTTACTCTTTCATTGAAATACTTGTTTCATTTAAATATAATTATTGGTATACATGGAACAATACCTACCATCTTGCAACTTGCTTTACATGTGACCCATCTCTTTGTGTGCACTTTTCTATTCTTACTTATCTTTCTCTGAATTAATAAAATATTTTAAATTACTTTATTTTTCTTTTTTTTACTTTATTTTTCTATCCATAACTGGTTATGCATTCTTTTATTATTCTTTTAGCGATCTCTTTCTTAGAGAATAGAAATGTGATGTAATGAAGGTAATAACATTATTAATTTTATAATTTCCCTGATAATGCTAGATCCTAGGCCTCTTGAAATCTATTTACCTACCTCTCATCATTTGTCTTAATATTGTCATGGATGTTAATTCTGCATATATTTTAGATTCTACAACACATTACTATTATCATTCTGTACAATCAGCATACTTTTGCAAGTATCCACCCACTTATTTACCGTGTCATTGCTCTTCATCTTCCTCCATTTCCAAGTGGCTGTTTAGAATCATCTTTCCTCTGCTGAAAATTTTTTTTCTTGGTATGTCTGGCCAGAAGTTTATACATTTAATTGATACTTTTGAAGAACCAGCTTTTGGTTTCATTAATTCTATTGATTTCCTTGTTTTCAATTTCACTGATTTCTGCTTTATTTTTTTCTTTTCTTCTGCTTGCTTTTGGATTAAATTGCTTACCTTTCTGTAATTCCTTAAGGTAGAAGCTCAGATTTTCTATTTCAGGTATTTTTTTCTCCAGTATATGCATTCAATGCTACATTTCCCTCTAAGCATCATGTTTGCTGCATCCTACAAATCTTAAGCTGTATCTTCAATCTTTCAATTAATTCAAAATATCTAAAAATTTTTCTTGAGACTTCTTTAATCCCCATGTTATTAGGACAGTATTATTTAATATTCATTATGTATTATTCTGCTTTGTGGTTATTTCTCTGTTCTTGATTTCTAGCTTAATTTCACTGTGGTCTAAGGATATAATTTGAATGATTACTATTATATTAAATTTGTGAAGCTGTGTTTTGTGGCCTAGAATGTGGTTTATTTGTTGACTATTTCATATGAGCTTGAGAAGAATGTGTATTCTGCTATCATTGTATATAGCATTCTATAAATGTTGATTTATAGACCAATTTGATTAATGATGCTATTCAATTCAACCATATACTTACTGATTTCTTTCACTGTTGGAATTACTGATAAAGGGATATTGAAGTCTCCAACTGTAACAGTGGATTTGTTTATTTCTCCTTGCATTTCTATCAGTTTTTGTATTGCGTATTTTGGCATTCTATTATGAGGTGCATACATGTTAAAGATTATCATGTCTTCTTCGAAAATTGACCATTTCATCATTGTGTAATGCCTCTCATTGCCCTCGTTAATTGTCCTTGTTCTGAAGTAGGTTTTGTGTGAAATTCATATAGCCACTCCCATTTTCTTTTGGTTAGTGTTGGCATGGAGTATCTTTATTTTTCCCCATTCCTTTACTTTTAACCTGTCTGTGATTTTATATTAAAGAACTTTTTGTGAATAACAGGTAGTTGGAGCTTGTTTCTTTTCCCTTTCCCTTCTGATAGTCTTTGTCTTTAAAATTGGCATAATTAGGCCACTTACATTTAAAGTTATCATGGATTTAGTTGGATTAATATGTACGATTTTTAAAAGATTTTATTTATTTATTCATGGGAGACACAGAGAGAGAGGCAGAGACATAGGCAAAGGGAGAAGCAGACTCCCTGTGGGGAGCCTAATGTGGGACTTGACCCCAGGATCCCTGTCTGAGCCAAAGGCAGACACTGAACCACTGAGCCACCCAGGTGTCCCAATATGTACCAATTTATATTCCCTAGTCACTATAATATTTTTCCTTTCCTTTAAAAATCCCATTTTCTTCCTTCTTTGGCTTTAACTGAGTATTTTATGTTTCCATTTTCTATCTTCTCTTAGCATTTTGACTATACTTCAAAAAAATTTGTTGCTGCACTAGAGTCTGCAATATACATTTTTAACTAATCTAAGTCCACTTTCAAATAACACTGTCTTACTTCACGGGTAGTGCAAGTGTCTTACAATAGATCTAGAACACCTGAATACTATAATACTATACATATCTACTCTACTATAATGGAGTAGTCTCAATCCCTCTTTCTCACCCTTTATAACGTTTCTGCCATTCATCTCATTTATCCATTAACTATAATCACCCAATACATTGCTACTATCACTACTTTGAACACTTATCTAATAGGTAAGAATAAGAGAAATAAAAAGCTTTTATTTTACTTTGACTTATTCCTTCTGTGACACTTTTTCTTTCTTTATAGATTTGGGTTTCTCTGGGTTTCTGACCTACATCATTTCCCTTCTCTTGGAAGAACTTCTTTCTTATAGGGAATCTCTGCTGGCAATGAATTCACTCATTTTTGTTTATCTGAGAAAGTCATTTCTTCTTTTCATTTTTGAAGGATAAGTTTGCTGGATATAGAATTTTCAGTTGGCATTTCTTTTTTTCTCCCAACATTTTAAATATACCATGCTACTCTCTTCCTCTTTGCATTGTTCCTGGTGAAAAATCTGATGTGATTATTCTTTTTTCCAATAGGTCTGGTATGCCCTCTTCTCTCCCAGCATTTTTCAATATTTTCTTTGCCTTTAATTTCTGGAAGTTTGCAGATGATATGCCTAGGTTTTATATATTATGATAGTTATCCTGTTGGTGTTCTTTGGGATTCCTGGATCTTTTTTAGTTTGGTGTCTGACATTAATTTTGGAAATTTAACGTATACTATTACTTCAAATATTACTTCAAAACAATACTTCTGTTACAATACTTCTTACTAATCCTGTTTTGTTTTCTATTTCCTTCTGGTATTCCAATTACATGTATATTATAACTTTTATAAATGCTCCATAATCTCATAATTCTTAGATATTCTTTATTATTATTAATTATTATTATTATTTTATCTTTGCATTTCACTTTGGGAAATCACTTTCCATTGCTTTATCTTCAAACTGCGGATTTCCTTCTTGTGCAGCCTACTGATGAACCTGACAAAGGCATTCTTCATTCCTTTACAGTATTGATCTAGAATATCCTTTTGACTCTTAGAGTTTCCATCTTTCTGCTTAAATTATTCATCTATTAGACATGTTATTTCCTTTCCCATTGAAGGCTTTAACATATTAATCATAGATATTTTAAGTTCCCTAATATTTCCAAAATCTCTGTCATATCTATGGTTCTGGCACTTGCTTTATATCTTCAGATTATTTTCTCTTGCTCTTCAGCATATCTTGTAACTCTTTTTGTTAAAAGTTGAATATGGTATATTGGGTAATAGGGTCTGAGGTAAATAAGTCTTCAGTATGAGGATTCATATTAATCTAGCTCAAAGTTGGGCTGTGTTTAATGCTGCTTGTTAGCTGCATATGCAGAGGCTTCAGCTTTCTCTAGTGTCTTTGTGTTTTCTTCCCAGTTGTCTTTGAATTCTCTAAGAACTCTTGAACAGACTCTGGGTCTTGCAGCAATTTTACTGCAATTCACTGTTCTTATACTGTAAGCCTGTTGATGTAGTAGTAAGGTGAGGAGGAGGGGAAGCCTTCTATCATCTTTTGTAAAATTGATCTTTAAGTGAGTCTGAGTCTCTGGGCTATGACTTTAAAAAATATTTTTCAGCTTCTAGCCCCCTGGAGGTGAGACAGGAAGGTTAGAAGGAGTTGGGTTTAGTTAATTGCCATTCCATTGGATCAGATAAGGCCCTGATACAATATATTCTTTCAGAGTGTAGGTCTTTTTTATGGAGAATGACTTAGATATAATTCAAAATGCATACTCTCCCTCTCTCCCTGACAGAAACAGGTGGTATTTTTTCTTAGGTCTTTTCTATTTGAATCTGGCAGGGTTCCTTCTTATTGGGAAAACCCATGAGACTGTGGGACTCCTTAGGAATTTCTCACCGTAAAACCAGTGCAACCTCAGCCTCCAACAATTCATTAAAATTGCACTTTCAGTGTTCCTACCAGATCGTGGCTCTAGCAGCTTCTGCTCCAAGTATGCAGTTCTGAACTGTGACTCTCTCTATTCATTTCTCCTTAGTTTTCCGTGTGGTGGTTTGCCCAGGGTCACCATTTCTCTGATGAGTCTAAGAAAAATAATTGGTTTTCAGGAATACTCAGCTTTTGTCTTGTTTTAAGGACAAGATTGATAACTTCTAAGCTCTTTACACAGCTGAGATCTATAAGTTTGTTTTATACTTGTATTTGAAGGTTTTCAGGCAACGTGTTATTGCAGTTTCTATTTGTCTCTTTCTTTCACCTTCATAAGTATATACAGAAAAATATTCTTACTGGGTAACAAATTCTAGGTTGGCAGTTTTTCTTCTCAGTTATTTAATTGTGCCGCTGCATTGTGTTTCAGTGCCCCTCATCTGTCTTACTATTCCTCTTCTGAAAGTAATATGCTTTTCTTTCCTTTTAGGAAACTACTACTTTTAGGATTTTTCTCATTATTATTGCTGTCCATCAGTTTTACTCTGATATATCTAGGATAGGTTATCTTTTCATTTATGCTTTTAGGGATTCCTAGAAATTTTTGAGGATGCTTGTTTATGACTTTTTTGAGTATTGCTTCTGGTCTAGTCTCTTCCTTTTTTTTAAGATTTTATTTATTTATTTATTTATTTATTTATTTATTTATTAGAGAGAGAGAGAGAGAGAGGCAGAGACACAGGCAGAGGGAGAAGCAGGCTCCATGCAGGGAGCCTGATTTGGGACTCGATCCCGGGACTCCAAGATCACGCCCTGGGCCAAAGGCAGGCGCTAAACTGCTGAGCCACCCGGGGATCCCCTCTTCTTTTCTTCCAAGATTCTTATTACACATTTGATAGGCTTTTCTTATGCTTTAGTTTGGGTTTCCATTGATCTGTCCTTCAGATTACGAATCCTGTCTTCTATTTTAATCTGCCATTAAATCTATTAGATAAATTTCTAGTTTCAGGTATCATACTTTAAGTTCTAGAATCTTAGTTATATATATTTTTTCTTATTTAGTTCAAGTGTCTGGTGAAACTCTTAACATTTTCATGTATTTTCTATAACCTTTTCCTCTATTCTCCAGAGTAGGTTAATTATAATTATCTTAAGGTCTTTGTCTGCTAACTACAATATCTGGACTACATTTGATTCTTTTGTATATTCATTCCTCTTTGGCTTGGTCATATTGTCTTACCTTTTGGCATAGCTAATAATTTTTATTGAATCTTTCTGATGATATTATCCAGAGTATTTTCCATTTTTTAATGTTTGGCAGAATAAGTTGGCTGCTTGGTGGCCATTTTATAAATAAGCTTCAGGCTACCTAGCCTTCTGGAGCTTTTTAATGAGAGTACACTTATTTGTCAGGACTCCTCTTGCTGGTTAGTCTTTGTCCTCTCAGCACTGCAAGATGACATAAAATTCTGAATCCCTTTGAGAGATTTTTGGCTTAACTTTTTAGTGTTCTGTACTGAAGGGCTTCAGAATTATGTGTTTAAAAAGAAACAACATCTACATCAAGATCTCACAGTTTTTTTTTACCTTTGTCCAATCTTGTGTGCTTGCTGAAATCTCATCTTTTGCTGCAAAGGCTCTCTGTCCTGCCAAGCCAGGAGTCTCAGCCTATAGCACTAACTCCCCCACGTTGGTAAAATCCTCCCTCGGTAAAACTGGCTTCAGATCATCAGCTCACTGTTCCTGGCATATAGACTGGAGCCACTTCCCTGAACATTCTTTGTTTCCGGAGATTGCATACGATTCAGTTCTGGTTTCTATTACAGCTTGTTTGCTTCCCATCTCACATAACTTCAAAACTTAGCAAATGTGTCATGTTCTGAGACTCCATTTTTCTCCATTACTATTTCAACTAAGTTAATGACCAAAGTTCTATTATGTCCCTAGTGCAAACTGCTTCCTGCAGACACCTGTACCAGAACTCTGTATCACACCTGCTATGACAATAGGGGAGGGGGGTGGTTAATGATGGAAAAGAAGCAAAAGCAGAACTCTAGCTATACTGTTCTTACTTTTTTCTTCCACAGTAATCCCAAGCTGCCAACCCTGTCCTGGCTAAAGTCCAGAATCAACTCCCCTTAAATACACAATTGCAAAGCAATCCCTCTACCACACAGAGGGCTTTTATGCTTCTCTTTTCTTGGTATTTTCCCTATCCAGTCTGTCTGTGGTTACTCTTGGAGGAGGGGATGATATGATATACTCCACTATACCATTTTAACATCTTATTAGAAAAGGGATTTAGAATTCCTCTTAAGTTAATTAATTTAGTCTATTTTTTGTAGTAATGTTATAAATTTATAGACTTACTCATATCTATATCATATCTATAATAATTATACGTCACTAAAAATGAAATAACCATTTTAAAATAAAATATATACAAGGAAATATTCAAACAAATGCTAACTCACAATAGATAATGTAACGATTCTTATTTTCATCAATGTTTTAGTCATCTAAGGGATGTTTTTTAAGGGTTATCTACACAATCACCTGTATCAGGCCATTTTTGGGTGTATGTATGTCTATGTGTGTATACATGTGTATGTGTGCAAGAAGGGGTAGGTTGTTAAATTCAGGTTCATGGGCCCTTTTCACATCTAATGAATTTAAATTTCTGGGGGATGGGACCCCAACATTTACATTTTTAACAAGTCTCCTCTCCCAAGGAGATTCTGATTCATATTACATCTTAAGAGCCACTAATCCTAAATTCCCAATATAAACATATTTCTTTTCTAAAATGTTCATACAAATGCAAATGCCAAATTGTTATTAACATCATTGTCATAATTAATTTAAAATGATTAATGAACATGGCTTTAGTTTTCCTGGTTTAATTATTTGCTAATGACACTAGTTTAATTAATTATTCATGTCGACAAATATATGATTCCTGTTTTCACAGCTTTTCATAATCCCATCCGGAAAGCAGATCTTTTATCAACGAAAGGCATGGTCCACCTGTCATCATTTTCTATTGCACTGATTTGCTAATTTGATACTATCTGAATAGTGCTATATTCATTTCTGTTTTCAGCTTTTTATTTGGAAGTTTCTCAGTCTAAACACATTTGAAGGATTCGTATCTATGTTTGGCTAAGTATTCACAAGCATTGACTCCACTGTGAAAATGAACACATTTAGTAACTCAGATGAACACACATTTGTTATGAGAGGAGGCAGAGAATGTGAAGTTATATATATTGCTATGTTATTCATAAGGAAATAAGGAAGGAATCCTCTCCTCAGAAGCAAAAACTATTTTTTTCAACCCTTAGAACAAAAAAAAGCCTAATTATTATTATTTTTTTTTTTAGATTTTATTTATTTATTCATGAGAGACACAGAGAGAAGGCAGAGACATAGGCAGAGGGAGAAGCAGGCTCCCCGCAGGGAGCCCGATGCAGGACTCTATCCTGGAACCCCAGGATCCCGCCCTGAGCTGAAGGCAGATGCTCAATGCTGAGCCACCCAGGGTCCCAAAAAGCCTAATTATTTTAACTTTCCCTAGAAAAATGAATTGAATAGCTCACTGCTTTCAAAGTCCCTAAACTTATTCCTTAGGAGGTGAAGGAATTCTTCCCTGATTCTATTGTGGTTTTTGACACTTGTCTGTGCAAAAAGGTAAAAAATGTAAACATTTCATCTCTGGTGAGGCAACCTGATACAAATGTATTTGTGTGTTTTTTTGCTTAAAGTCTTCAGAGCACACCCATCCTGTTCCCCTCTACAACCAGCAATTTAACAATCCTTAGACCATTATAGGTACTCAGTAAATATATCTTGTTATCTCTGAAGTTTGGGTTATGTTTTAGAATTTTAGAGGTATTGCACTGCTACCCTTATATACAACCTACAGGCAAGATTTATTTTTCCTTGAAACATTTTCATACTGAATTTGAAGTATGTAGCAAGTAATTAGCTTAGCGCAAAAACTTGTGTGCAGAACTACTTATTTATTTTTATTAATGCCATGATTTTTGGCTCTGAGTATCTATCTCACAAGGTTGGTGGGAAATTTCCCTCTTATTTGATTGCTATTTCTACTAAGTCAGGAACCAAAGTATGAACTCAGCAAAGCATTGGGAACTGAAATGCAAATTTGGAGAAGAGAAAATTTAAAGGCAAAAATGATTGCTGACATATGAATAAAATGTATCTCCCCCAAAAAGTTCAGCTAAGTATTACCTCACATATCTGGGAAAGACATCTGGCTTCAAGATGGTAGGCTAACTAAATGAAGGAGACTGAGTACAGATTAAATCTTGAGGTTATTAAAAAATCTGATCCTGCATGTGTATTAAAAATTTAAAGCAAACCACTATTCTAGAAATAGACTGCAAAACTTCAAGACTTATAGAGAAGTAAGTGGAACAAAAATGTAATCAGGCCAATAATAAAAATGTTAAAAAAAAAACAAAGGAAAAAGAGAGTATCATAAAAAAGAAAATTTAAGATGGTAGGAATAACAATAAATAGAATTTGGTTAAAGTATGTCAGTTCTTCATATTAAAAATATAACTATATTTTATTTACTGGACATGTCTAAAACAAAGCACCACAGGCTGATGGAACATAAAGAAATGGGAAGAATAGTTTAGCAAATACTAACAAAAGAAAATAGTTTACCTTTATCAACAGCATTCAGAATCCAAGGCACAAAGCATTAAAAGGGTCAAAGAGAGGTTTATTTTTATTTTTTTTGATAAAAGGAACTCTCCTCCTCAAAATAATGTAATAGTCATGATTCTTACAGAATGACTAAACTTAGACATTTCAGTAAAAAATATGACAAATTCAGTCATATTGGAGATTTTAAAACAATTCTTTTATTAACATACATGAAGTAAATAAAACTCTAAAAGTTTTAGATATCATAAATGAGTTTGATCTAATTGATATTTATAGAATTATTTTCATACAAAATGGATATTATAGTTTTGTAAACACTCAAGAATTTTAAAAGACAAAAGTAACTGCATATTAGAGTCATAATAATCTTGAACAAATTACAAAAATATTGAGGGATAACCTATGTATTATATATCTTGACCTATATGCAATAAATATAAAAGTAGACAACAAAATGAAAGCCAACATCTTACCTGATGGCAAAGTTGTCCAGTGAACTTGGAAGAAAAGAAGTCATGGGTCAAAGAAAACATCAAATTGGAAATTGCTAATATTTAGATTTAGAATAAATGACAGCTAGCTACCTATATATAAAAATGTGTATGGGACCTTACCTCAGAAAGAATGTAGAACTTAATTGTATTTATTAGAAAACAAAAAGATAAACAATAAGGTAAATTGAGATTTTGCTTCTGATTAGCATGCAGGATGGTTGTAATACAATTTTGCTTCCATAGTATCACCAACAGCAATAGCCACTTGCAGGTGAGCTTAGAGCTGTGGCAAATTCTACAGCTGGAGATTCAATCAACTTTCTTGAGTAAATACTCTACACATTGTTGAATACCTTTGGTTAATTTTTATAGTTCTGGAAATGTTGACTTTGACAATTTTGTGTTTTATCACTGCCTTTATGAAGGAGAGGATTGTTGGATATCCTATTGTACCATTTCTAATGGACATCAAGCAAAAAATTCTTACATTTGACATCAAAAAGCATGATCCATATAGTGAAAAAAAGTTAATACACTGGACTTTGTTGACATTAAATACTTTCTCTTTAAAAGACTCTGTTTAAGAGAATAACAATACCACTCACACAGTGAGAGAAGTTTCTGCAAATCACATATGTGACAAAGGACTTGTATCTAGAATATATAAAGAACTTTCAAACTTCAATATCAAAAACATTACAATTAGAAAGCGGGCAAAAGACTTGAACTGAAATTTTAGAGAACATACAGTCGAAAATAAGTACATAAAAATATGTTCAACATCATTAGCCACTAGATAAAATCAAATGAAAACCATAGTGGGATATCACTACACAACTATTAGAATAGCCAAATTAAAAATAGTGATAATAACAAAAGTTGGTAAGGATGTAGAGAACCAGATCTCTCCATCACATATGGTAATATAATGTTACAGGGACTCTGGAAAATAGTTTGGTAGTTCTTTTTAAAATTAAAAATGAACTTACCATATGACCCAGAAATTGTACTTTTGTACAATTGGTATACTTACCAAATTAGTGAAAATGTATTTTCATGCAGAACCTTGTACATGAATATTCTTCCCAGCTTTATTATAGTAGCCCCAAACTCCAAACTATACAAACATCCTTCAGTTGGTGAAGAGGAAAAAAAGCTAATATCCAAAGGACATATACTGCATGGTTCCATTCATATAACATTTGTGAAATAACACCATTACAGAGATGGAAAGCAAGTTATCAATTGCTGAGGGTTAGGGTGGGGAGCAAGAGTTAGTGTGCCTATAAAGAAGTAGCATGGAGAAGTCTTGCGGTGATGGTACAATTAAGCATCTTCACTGTGGTAGTGGTTACTTAAAGCTATGCATGTGGTAGAACTGCATAGAGCTATACCCTCTCACCACCACTACCCCACACACAAATGAGTGCATATATAACTGGTGAAATATGAGAAAGCTCCATGGTTTATGCCAGTGATGAAGCAGAACTACAAATTAAATATTAGCCATTTGTATCAAGCAATATATTAAAAGAAAAAATGTATTATGACGATAGGAGGATAATTAGTTATCTATTGAATAGTCAGACTCTTTCTTCTCTAGTCACTAATATGACCAGCTTAAAAAGTATATTCCTCTCAATCTTCTGGAGCTTGGAATGCTAATGAAATGCAAGAAGAAACTGTGGGTTAGGACTTAGACAACTTAGATAACTCCTGAGAAATTGTTACCTTACTTCTCTCTCTCTCTCTCTCTCTCTCTTTTTTTTTTTTTTCTCATCTTTCTTGCATCTACTGAGGACATGATGCCTACATCTCTAGTGGTAATCTTGGGTCTATAAGAAAGAAAAAAAAAGAAGACAGACATGCTCTTTTATATCCTTAGGTTGCTCAACCAATGCCAGGAGCTGCTTTCCTTCAGCCTTGATATTTTCAGAAATGGAAGTCCTTGTGTGTTTAATCCACTATAGTCAAGTCTCTCTTACTAGCAGTTGAATGCAATCCCCAACTGATACAATAATCAAGGTTTATCCATGTATGACAAAGACAGGACAACATGAGAAATTCTTTTCTTTTTTGCTTAGAGACTAAAGGAGAAAATCATATATTTTAATGGATGCTGATTAAGAATTTTATAAAATCTAATATACACTCATGATAACAATTCTTCAAAAATGACAAGTAGGAATATACTTTCTTAATTCATTAAGAGCTATCTAATAAAAACCTAAGCAAACATACTTAACAGTGAAATATTAGATACATGCTCAGTAATGTCAGAACAGAATATTATCATTAGTATTATTGATAATTGTTAGACACTGAAGCTCAAATAGAGAAAAAAACAGTTCAAATATTGGAAAGATGGTATTCCTCCCGGAACAATTAGGAGAATCAACTATAAAACAGTAGAACTAATTAAATAACTTAGCAATTTGGTTGGATAAAATTCCCTATGCAAAAATAAACTTTACCTAGTTTCCATGAATAAGAATTAAAAATAGAGAATAAGGAACTATCTGTAACAATATCAAAAATATAAAATAGCTGGTTTTAAAAGGACTAAAAAATGGAAGATTTTTATAGAGAAAATAATAAAAGTTTATTCAATAAAAGATAGATCTAAATGAACAGAACTATGTTATGTTCATAAATGGTAATATTCAATATTAGGAAAATATTAGCCCCTCCATTAGTCTAATCAGAGAAATGTATATAAAAACAAAATGAGATTATTTTCTGCCAAATTAAAAAAAAGTCTTGTAAAAATGTAGAAAATAGTTCCCTACCAAAGATATTTTTTAGGGTTTGAATACACTGATTTACTCACTTAGGCAGAAATTTGAAAGTACAATTAAAACTAAATTTTCTGAGCTTGTGACCTTGCAATTCTATTTCTAGGTATCTGTGCCTGAGGGCAAAAGAATGTTCACTGCAGCATTATTTGAATTATCAAGACATTGCAAACAAATTTAGTGTCTTTGCTAAGGAAGTTTAAATCAAACATGGAACATATATTTTATTGGAATACTGCCTGTGAATTGAAATACACAGTCTACAGGTATCAACACAGAGTTACTCTTAAAGTTACATATTATATAATACATAGAATATCATACAACCTAAATAAAAACATACAGTAAACAATTATATACACTAACTAAAGGAAAAAAAACAAATTGGAAATGTGTACCAAAGATATAATATTGATTACTTCAGGGAAATGAGAAAGCATACTGGAATTGAGGATATAGGTCAAGGGGATTTTAAATTTAGTCTAATTTTTTTGAAAATGTAAACAGAAATCAGAATGCTGCATTAGTTGTGTGATTGAAATCAAAGAGTCTGGAGATATTTGTATAAGTGGATTTTGATGCTGCTCAATTAAAGGGTAGAACAAAACTTCATACCATGCTGAATTAATACTGGTAGACTTAGAGATTTGCATTTGACACATGATGGGGGTTACCTATTGGAGTAAGTTACCAAATAACGTAGTAAGTGTTTTGAAAGTATTGGGAATAGAAAAGAGTAAGTTGCTGGTTTTCTCTTAGGAAATATGAGTTCTGATTTTGAAGGGAAAATAAGAATTTTAAGTGAAATGGGCCAGTGAGCAGAGTGATTGCAGGCAAGGGAAATAGTCTGTACTGAGGATGTGAATCCCAAGAGGGTCTGACGTATTTAAAGAATAGTATGATTGAAGGCTTAAGCTTATACGTAGAGGAAAAGGCCGTAGGGGCTGTAAAGAGAACAGAAGCTAGAGATTAAAAATTGGTGCCAGACTGTGGGGCCTTCCTGCAGTGGAAAGACCTATGCTGTTTTCCTGATATTGAAGCTTTTCCCAACATTTTTTACTTTTTCTAACCATTCTCAAATTTCTAGTTCAGATCCCATGATGCCTTCCTCATCTACCTCAACCCATTTTGAATTTTATTTTCCAAAATATTTTAGTGCTTATAGTCTATCCATCATTTTGATATTTAAGCACCTTCATTCTGGCAGGCTCTTATATTGTTTCAGGTGTCTTGACTATCCCTCCCTCCAAAAAAAGGAAAGAGAAATTAAATTGGGTTATATAATTTTCTTGCACCCTGAAATGACTAAAATGGGTGTTGGAACATAATGGATTCCTGTGTTTTCTAAGTTAAATTGAGATGAAGTGGTACTTTCTAGGTGCTCCAACAAAATTAACCAATTATTACTGGCAACAGTCTTATAAGGAGTAAGGGTACAAGTACTTTAACATCCATTCTGTTTATTACTTAGCTCTGTTCTTGGGAAGGTTGTTTACCTTCTAGTGACTCATTTTTATCATCTATAATGTAGGGGTGATAACACACTTAATTTTGTTGGCTGTTTGCTGTATGCTAGGAACATTGCTAAAATTTTTTTAAACACATAGCAGGTACAAATTGGCATCATGATACATAAAATAATTGTTACATTTCTTTAGTTTTTTAAAAAAATCAAATCAAATCTAACTTAATTCCCACCTACCAGGGTTTATGAAAAAACATTCTGAATAGTTCTCTACCCCCCAGTTGTGCGATTGATATGAACTTTAGGTTTACACAATACAGAGAAGTTGGACTTTACTTATTCTACATGTGCATCATTTTATGTACTTATTAATCAATTTTAGAGATCCATTTAAAGCCAAGTGGCATTCTTCTCTAGTATTTTGATGGTTTCCCATTTCACATGTATGTCTTTCATCCATTTAGATGGCTAACAGACACATGAAAAGATGCTCAACATTACTCATCATCAGGGGAATACAAATCAAACCATGATGAGATACCACCTCACACCTGTCAGAATGGCTAAAATTAACAACACAGGAAACAACAGGTGTTGGTGAGGATATAGATAAGAGGAACACTTCTGTACTGTTTCTGGGAATGCAAACTGGTGCAGCCACTGTGAAGAGCAGTTTGGAGGTTCCTCAAAAAGTTAAAAATAGACTTATCCTATCATACAGCAATTGCACTACTAGGTATTTAAGAAGGATACAAAAATACAGATTCAAAAGGGTACATGCACTCCAATGTTTATAGCAGCATTATCAACAATAGTCAAACTATGGAGAGAGCTCATTCAACTAATGAATGGATAAAGAAGATGCAGGGGACATATATGTATATATAGTGGAATATTATTCAGCCATCAAAAAGAATGATGTGGATGGAGCTTGATGTGGATTATGCTAAATTAAACAAATCAGTCAGAGAAAGGCAAGTACCGAATGACTTCGGTCCACATTCATATGTGGAATTTAGGAAAGAAAACAGATGAACATATGGGAAGGAGGGAAAGAAAAAAAGGAGAGAAGTAAACAAGCCTAAGTGACTCTTAAAATAGAGAATAAACTGAGGGTTGATAGAGGGAGGTAGATGGGGGATGTGCTGGATGAGTGATGGGTATTACAGAGGGCACTTGTGATGAGCACTGGGTATTGTATGTAAGTGATAAATCACTGAATTTTACTCCTGAAACCAATGTTGCACAGTATGGTAACTAACAAAATTCAATAAATAAATAAATAAATAAATAAATAAATAAATAAATAAATAAAGGCAGGTGGCTTTGCAGTTCTTGGTATTTATTCCCTCTATTATTTCCATACCAAATAAGCATCTAGCCCTTTGCTATAAGCCTGTAGTTCTCAATGCTGGTGAGGGGAATGTGGCCTTCCAGGACACATTTGGCAATGCTGAAAGAGATTTTAGGTTGTCACAACTCGGAGGGGAGGTGTTAATGGCATCTAGTGCATAGAAATCAGGATGTTGCTAAACGTATTACAATGCCCAGGACAGTTCCTAACAACAAAGAATAATGCTGCCCCATATATCAATAGAGCCAAAGTTGAGAAACTGTGCTCAAGTACCACTGATTCTGTAGACAGACTCATGGGAATGCTTCTGTTTGTTGAGAACCAAGAAGTGTGACCAGAACTCAACTTATCCCAGAATCTCCTGAGCTTCCACCTGCTTCAGATAGGGTTCCAACTATCTCTTTCTTCTTCTTCAAAATGTATTAGCTTCCCTTCCTCCTCCCAACTCTGCTGAAATTGCAGGTTCCTTCCAAACAAATACCAGTTTGGTTCCTACAAAGACTAGTTTGAGATTTTCTTAAAGATGGATCTTGAAACCAAAAGAAGGTAGTTACTTCTGGAGTAAGCAGCCCAGAAAACAGCAGATTGGCTGTCCATCCTACCTCAGGAAAAACAAGAAGGGAATTAATATCTCTCAAGTGATCCTATAACATTTCTCAAATAGAAAACTTAAATGAGAGCAGTAAGGCTACTTGTCTACGACCACTAAGTGATTAAAGACCTGTAGCCATAATTGAAAGCTAAGTTTAGCAGTTCAATGTTATCTTTGATAAGAAAAGGTCATATTTAACTATGAAGTTGATAGATGGCCTTAAGTCACTTTTGAGATCACTTCATCCAGGTAAACTTAAAACAGAAGAAAAAGAACACATGTTTCCCTATAGCACACGTTTTATTTTAAAATATTTTAGTGAATTATAAAAATATATTTTAGTGAAATATACAAGCTCAAAAGCACATATCTGTGTACAGTTTCATGTATTATAAATGTAACCAGTAAGAAGATCAAGAAACAGCACATTACCAGTGTCCCAGAAGCCCTCTTGTATTCCCTTCCCCACTCTCCCCCAATCTAATATAGGTTTTCACATTTAGATTACCTGCAGATGCCTCTCCGGAACCCAACAATATCAAATTCTATTTTCTTTTTTTCATCTCTCTCTTTTTCCCCCCTCCTTCCCTCTCACCTCCTTTTTTCTCCTTCCCTCCTCTCCCTGTCTTACTTCCTTTATTCTTGGCTAGTATGAATTCATCATATGCTTTATTTCATTAGCTTTAATATATTTGGACAAATATAATGAAGAATAGGTATGAAGTAAAGAACTATTACAGTAGAGGAAAAGTACTGCAAAGTTTTACCACTATTACGGTAATGCTGGTTGCTCTTCTAAATCCATTACTACGAAGTATCTGGTTCTATGGAACTTGGCATTGCATATATGAATTTTAGAATAAAATATCATATACTGGAAGAAAACCATTGTAGACTGACAAAAACAGTAAACAGAGAAATTACAGGCAGTATTAAAAAAAAAAAAAAAAAGGTCCCTCCTGGATTCTTCTTTCTTCTATGCTGCTTTGGGATGTGTTTAACATTAAAAATCAATAATTTATCACTTCCAAATATTCCTTAGGCCAATTTCCCCCTCATCTAGTAAAGCTTGGTTAATTTTAACCACTTAGAGAATTGGCAGAATGTTTGAATTATAGACCATGTACTAGATACTCTTTTTTTGACAGTGAGACTGAGGAATGGAAGAAATAGGAGTTACACCTGCAATAAAAATTAATTATATTGCAACAGGGCTTTATGCGGGGCAGCTGTTATGTTTCACAGGGTGAATTTGATGAGTGAGATACCCAAATCTGGGGAATAATCAGCCATATGAAATTGGAGCTTTTGTTATTTGTTTAAAAAATGCAATCTTATTTCTAAGAACGTTCAGTTCTTCAAACTAAGTGAAAAGCCCTGCCAAAGAGAAGCCTTGCTGACCCTAAGAAATAGAATAAGGGCACATCTATCTGTAATCAGCACCTTAATTGCTTTAGTACAAATAGTGAGCACTACAGTACTTGAAAACAGTGATTAAACATTCCTATGATCTTCTTTACCTGTGAATTTGCTTAGCCTGTCCTTTCCTCGTAAATAATACACAATCTGAGTTTTAGTAAAACTTTTATATATTTGGACTAGCGCAGTTCTATTTAGTGAAATAATGCCATAAAAATCTGGGGAAATTACTAAACCTTCTAAATGCCTGGTTATACCAAACAAATCAGCTGTTTTTCAGTTGATTTAGCTTCTAAGTCCATCTTAACATGGCATAATGTACTTAATGACCCTTACTGTGATTGAATGGACCGTTAAGACAGCCCCAAACTCTCCGAATTTGGATCTTAGGTCTTTCTCATTGGAATGTGAGGAAAAGTTAGTTGTCTATATTTTTCCTACAGAACTTTAAAGTATAGATACTTTTGGAGCGCAACAATTCTATCAAATATCATAATGAAATATAAATTATTGGGGGGAGGGGCAAGATGGTGGAAGAGTAGGGTCCCCAAATCACCTGTCTCCACCAAATTACCTAGAAAACCTTCAAATTATCCTGAAAATCTATAAATTCGGCCTGAGATTTAAAGAGAGACCAGCTGGAATGCTACAGTGAGAAGAGTTCGCGCTTCTATCAAGGTAGGAAGACGGGGGAAAAAGAAATAAACAAAAGGCCTCCAAGGGGGAGGGGCCCCGCGAGGAGCCGGGCTGAGGCCGAGGCGAGTGTCCCCAGGACAGGAGAGCCCCGTCCCGGAGGAGCAGGAGCTGCACCAACCTTCCCGGGCGGAAAGGGACCCGCAGGGAGGTGGAGCAGGACCCAGGAGGGCGGGGATGCCCTCGGGCTCCCCGGGACAGTAACAGAGCAACTGCGCGCCCAGGAGAGTGCGCCGAGCTCCCTAAGGGCTGCAGCGCGCACGGCGGGACTCGGAGCAGCTCGGAGGGGCTCGGGCGGCGGCTCCGCGGAGGGGGCTGCGCGGCCCCGGGAGCAGCTCGGAGGGGCTCGGGCAGAGGAAGAGGCTCCGTGGAGCGGAGGCGGAGGCGGCGGCTCCGCGGAGGGGGCTGCGCGGTTCCAGGAGGAGCTCGGAGGGCTCGGGCGGCGGCTCCGCGGAGGGGGTTGCGCGGCCCGGGAGCGCGAATCCAACAGCGCAGGCTCCGGAGCACAGGGCGCCGGGACACAGCCCAGGATCCGGCCTCCCCCGGGACAGGCAGAGGCCGGGAGGGCCCAGGACAGCAAGGACGCTCCTGCCCCGAGCTGAGCAGATCAGCGGCCCCGCCCCGGAGCCTCCAGGCCCTGCAGGCGGAGAGCTCCGGAGTTCCTGCGGGGGCTGAATCCAGGTTTCCAGAGCTGGCCCCGCCACTGGGGCTGTTCCTCCTGGGGCCTCACGGGGTAAACAACCCCCACTGAGCCCTGCACCAGGCAGGGGCACAGCAGCTCCCCCAAGTGCTCACACCTGAAAATCAGCACAACAGGCCCCTCCCCCAGAAGACCAGCTAGACTGACAACTTCCAGGAGAAGCCAAGGGACTTAAAGTACACAGAATCAGAAGATACTCCCTCGTGGTTCTTTTTTTTTGTTTGTTTTGCTTTTTGATTTGTTTCCTTCCCCCACCCCCTTTTTTTTTCTCCTTTCTTTTTCTTTCTCTTTTTCTTCTTCTTCTTTTTTTTTTTTCGTTTTTTTTTTCTTCCTTTTTTTTCTCTTTCTCTTTTCTTTCCTTCTTTCTCTCCTCTCTTTTTCTCCTTTTCCCAATACAACTTGCTTTTGGCCACTCTGCACTGAGCAAAATGACTAGAAGGAAAACCTCACCTCAAAAGAAAGAAATCAGAAACAGTCCTCTCTCCCACAGAGTTACAAAATCTGGATTACAATTCAATGTCAGAAAGCCAATTCAGAAGCACTATTATACAGCTACTGGTGGCTCTAGAAAAAAGCATAAAGGACTCAAGAGACTTCATGACTGCAGAATTTAGAGCTAATCAGGCAGAAATTAAAAATCAATTGAATGAGATGCAATCCAAACGAGAAGTCCTAACGACGAGGGTTAACGAGGTGGAAGAACGAGTGAGTGACATAGAAGACAAGTTGATAGCAAAGAGGGAAACTGAGGAAAAAAGAGACAAACAATTAAAAGACCATGAAGATAGATTAAGGGAAATAAACGACAGCCTGAGGAAGAAAAACCTACGTTTAATTGGTGTTCCCGAGGGCGCCGAAAGGGACAGAGGGCCAGAATATGTATTTGAACAAATTCTAGCTGAAAACTTTCCTAATCTGGGAAGGGAAACAGGCATTCAGATCCAGGAAATAGAGAGATCCCCCCCTAAAATCAATAAAAACCGTTCAACACCTCGACATTTAATAGTGAAGCTTGCAAATTCCAAAGATAAAGAGAAGATCCTTAAAGCAGCAAGAGACAAGAAATCCTTGACTTTTATGGGGAGGAGTATTAGGGTAACAGCAGACCTCTCCACAGAGACCTGGCTGGCCAGAAAGGTCTGGCAGGATATATTCAGGGTCCTAAATGAGAAGAACATGCAACCAAGAATACTTTATCCAGCAAGGCTCTCATTCAAAATGGAAGGAGAGATAAAGAGCTTCCAAGACAGGCAGCAACTAAAAGAATATGTGACCTCCAAACCAGCTCTGCAAGAAATTTTAAGGGGGACTCTTAAAATTCCCCTTTAAGAAGTTCAGTGGAACATTCCACAAAAACAAGGACTGAATAGATATCATGATGACACTAAACTCATATCTCTCAATAGTAACTCTGAATGTGAACGGGCTTAATGACCCCATCAAAAGGCGCAGGGTTTCAGACTGGATAAAAAAGCAGGACCCATCTATTTGCTGTCTACAAGAGACTCATTTTAGACAGAAGGACACCTACAGCCTGAAAATAAAAGGTTGGAGAACCATTTACCATTCGAATGGTCCTCAAAAGAAAGCAGGGGTAGCCATCCTTATATCAGATAAACTAAAATTTACCCCAAAGACTGTAGTGAGAGATGAAGAGGGACACTATATCATACTTAAAGGATCTATTCAACAAGAGGACTTAACAATCCTCAATATATATGCCCCGAATGTGGGAGCTGCCAAATATATAAATCAGTTATTAACCAAAGTGAAGAAATACTTGGATAATAATACACTTATACTTGATGACTTCAATCTAGCTCTTTCTATACTCGATAGGTCTTCTAAGCACAACATCTCCAAAGAAACGAGAGCTTTAAATGATACACTGGACCAGATGGATTTCACAGATATCTACAGAACTTTACATCCAAACTCAACTGAATACACATTCTTCTCAAGTGCACATGGAACTTTCTCCAGAATAGACCACATATTGGGTCACAAATCGGGTCTGAACCGATACCAAAAGATTGGGATTGTCCCCTGCATATTCTCAGACCATAATGCCTTGAAATTAGAGCTAAATCACAACAAGAAGTTTGGAAGGACCTCAAACACGTGGAGGTTAAGGACCATCCTGCTAAAAGATGAAAGGGTCAACCAGGAAATTAAGGAAGAATTAAAAAGATTCATGGAAACTAATGAGAATGAAGATACAACCGTTCAAAATCTTTGGGATGCAGCAAAAGCAGTCCTAAGGGGGAAATACATTGCAATACAAGCATCCATTCAAAAACTGGAAAGAACTCAAATACAAAAGCTAACCTTACACATAAAGGAGCTAGAGAAAAAACAGCAAATAGATCCTACACCCAAGAGAAGAAGGGAGTTAATAAAGATTCGAGCAGAACTCAACGAAATCGAGACCAGAAGAACTGTGGAACAGATCAACAGAACCAGGAGTTGGTTCTTTGAAAGAATTAATAAGATAGATAAACCATTAGCCAGCCTTATTAAAAAGAAGAGAGAGAAGACTCAAATTAAGAAAATCATGAATGAGAAAGGAGAGATCACTACCAACACCAAGGAAATACAAACGATTTTAAAAACATATTATGAACAGCTATACGCCAATAAATTAGGCAATCTAGAAGAAATGGACGCATTCCTGGAAAGCCACAAACTACCAAAACTGGAACAGGAAGAAATAGAAAACCTGAACAGGCCAATAACCAGGGAGGAAATTGAAGCAGTCATCCAAAACCTCCCAAGACACAAGAGTCCAGGGCCAGATGGCTTCCCAGGGGAATTCTATCAAACGTTTAAAGAAGAAACCATACCTATTCTCCTAAAGCTGTTTGGAAAGATAGAAAGAGATGGAGTACTTCCAAATTTGTTCTATGAGGCCAGCATCACCTTAATTCCAAAACCAGACAAAGACCCCACCAAAAAGGAGAATTACAGACCAATATCCCTGATGAACATGGATGCAAAAATTCTCAACAAGATACTGGCCAATAGGATCCAACAGTACATTAAGAAAATTATTCACCATGACCAAGTAGGATTTATCCCTGGGACACAAGGCTGGTTCAACACCCGTAAAACAATCAATGTGATTCATCATATCAGCAAGAGAAAAACCAAGAACCATATGATCCTCTCATTAGATGCAGAGAAAGCATTTGACAAAATACAGCATCCATTCCTGATCAAAACTCTTCAGAGTGTAGGGATAGAGGGAACATTCCTCGACATCTTAAAAGCCATCTATGAAAAGCCCACAGCAAATATCATTCTCAATGGGGAAGCACTGGGAGCCTGTCCCCTAAGATCAGGAACAAGACAGGGATGTCCACTCTCACCACTGCTATTCAACATAGTACTGGAAGTCCTAGCCTCAGCAATCAGACAACAAAAAGACATTAAAGGCATTCAAATTGGCAAAGAAGAAGTCAAACTCTCTCTCTTCGCCGATGACATGATACTCTACATAGAAAACCCAAAAGTCTCCACCCCAAGATTGCTAGAACTCATACAGCAATTCGGTAGCGTGGCAGGATACAAAATCAATGCCCAGAAATCAGTGGCATTTCTATACACTAACAATGAGACTGAAGAAAGAGAAATTAAGGAGTCAATCCCATTTACAATTGCACCCAAAAGCATAAGATACCTAGGAATAAACCTCACCAAAGAGGTAAAGGATCTATACCCTAAAAACTATAGAACACTGCTGAAAGAAATTGAGGAAGACACAAAGAGATGGAAAAATATTCCATGCTCATGGATTGGCAGAATTAATATTGTGAAAATGTCAATGTTACCCAGGGCAATATACACGTTTAATGCAATCCCTATCAAAATACCATGGACTTTCTTCAGAGAGTTAGAACAAATTATTTTAAGATTTGTCTGGAATCAGAAAAGACCCCGAATAGCCAGGGGAATTTTAAAAAAGAAAACCATATCTGGGGGCATCACAATGCCAGATTTCAGGTTGTACTACAAAGCTGTGGTCATCAAGACAGTGTGGTACTGGCACAAAAACAGACACATAGATCAGTGGAACAGAATAGAGAACCCAGAAGTGGACCCTGAACTTTATGGTCAACTAATATTCGATAAAGGAGGAAAGACTATCCATTGGAAGAAAGACAGCCTCTTCAATAAATGGTGCTGGGAAAATTGGACATCCACATGCAGAAGAATGAAACTAGACCACTCTCTTTCACCATACACAAAGATAAACTCAAAATGGATGAAAGATCTAAATGCGAGACAAGATTCCAACAAAATCCTAGAGGAGAACACAGGCAACACCCTTTTTGAACTCAGCCACAGTAACTTCTTGCAAGATACATCCACGAAGGCAAAAGAAACAAAAGCAAAAATGAACTATTGGGACTTCATCAAGATAAGAAGCTTTTGCACAGCAAAGGATACAGTCAACAAAACTCAAAGACAACCTACAGAATGGGAGAAGATATTTGCAAATGTCATATCAGATAAAGGGCTAGTTTCCAGGATCTATAAAGAACTTCTTAAACTCAACACCAAAGAAACAAACAATCCAATCATGAAATGGGCAAAAGACATGAACAGAAATCTCACAGAGGAAGACATAGACATGGCCAACATGCATATGAGAAAATGCTCTTCATCACTTGCCATCAGGGAAATACAAATCAAAACCACAATGAGATACCACCTCACACCGGTGAGAATGGGGCAACTTAACAAGGCAGGAAACAAATGTTGGAGGGGATGTGGAGAAAAGGGAACCCTCTTGCACTGTTGGTGGGAATGTGAACTGTTGCAGCCACTCTGGAAAACTGTGTGGAGGTTCCTCAAAGAGTTAAAAATAGACCTGCCCTACGACCCAGCAATTGCCCTGTTGGGGATTTACCCCAAAGATACAGATGCAGTGAAACGCCGGGACACCTGCACCCCGGTGTTTATAGCAGCAATGGCCACGATAGCCACACTGTGGAAGGAGCCTCGGTGTCCAATGAAAGATGAATGGATAAAGAAGATGTGGTTTATGTATACAATGGAATATTACTCAGCTATTAGAAATGACAAATACCCACCATTTGCTTCAACGTGGATGGAACTGGAGGGTATTATGCTGAGTGAAGTCAGTCGGAGAAGGACAAACATTATATGTTCTCATTCATTTGGGGAATATAAATAATAGTGAAAGGGAATATAAGGGAAGGGAGAAGAAATGTGTGGGCAATATTAGAAAGGGAGACAGAACGTAAAGACTGCTAACTCTGGGAAACGAACTAGGGGTGGTAGAAGGGGAGGAGGGCGGGGGGTGGGAGTGAATGGGTGACGGGCACTGGGGGTTATTCTGTATGTTAGTAAATTGAACACCAATAAAAAATAAATTAAAAAAAAAAGAAATATAAATTATTCTACTTTACATTATCACTCTTCATTGAACATTGTCTTTTAGTATTTTTTTTCTCATTAAGACTTTATTAACCTCCTGACTGTTGGCTTAATATAGGATACAATTCAGCAGTCATTCCTGATATTCTTGGAACAAAACCTTCTTCTCATAATTCATAGTTACCACCATTACACAACCTCCGATTTTTTAAAATAATAGAAACTTTATGCTAAATAATAATCCTACAATTTCTTGAAACAATTTTGGTTCTCAGCTTGCAATACATGAATATTACAAAGAGAAATATCAATGCATTATATTTAAGGTAATACAATTTGAAATCAGGTATTCAAAAAAAATAAATCATTGTCTTTAACAAGATTTTTCTAGGGCAAAATCAAGATTATGTATATGGAAGTATTTGGAGAGTGCTTAAAATCAATGCTAATGCTCCATATTTGTCCTGTGGCTTTGGCTGCCCTCCCAGTCCAGACTGCAATTTAACAAGCATAGTATTATCTGTCTTTACCACCTCACAGCTGGAATTAATCTTCCCAGTTAACTAGTCAGTGACATAGAAAGACCTTGAATAAAAGGGGGACAAATTTACAAATGCTGGATTTGGGAAGGGCCTTCAGGAAACTTCCTGAGCCTGTGTCCTGACCTGAGTGGAGGAAGGTACCAAGAAACCTCAGGATTTTGGTCTCTGGATAGTGAGAGATAGTACTCGCAATATTTCAGTTCAATATATTTTATGATTTTGACTAAAGGTAATCCAGGGGAGATAGCTACCTCGTGGTGCACTGTATGATTGCACTGAGCAGGATTTAACAAGATATCTCATCTTGTAATTATTCATAGAATAGGTTCTCGATAAATACTTGACTGAGGAATGAAGGAAATAAAGGTATAGAGCTTACACATTTTGGGGATTTTGTTACATTTTCTGAAAGATGTTATCTCTATTTTATCCTCTCCTTTATTTTTGGCTCCTGGAAATAAATTGATTTACAATGAATATAATTTAAATGCTTTAAATTAGAGAGAGTTAGTTTAGTACAGATTCTAATTATTTATTCTGTCCATTTCTCAAATAGTATTAAATTAACTGAAATTTGTAACACTGTGTGTGTGATTTCCAACTACCCAATTCCTATTTCCATTCTATTAATAGATGTGACTATTGGTTGCATTAAATAGTAATAACTCTCCTAACTTTCTAGAAGTTATACTATTGTTTATATTGAGGGAAATATAAGAGGGAAAACCTGAAGCTGTTTTATTTCCCTTTCAAATGTTTTGTTTTTCCTTTCATGGCATTTGTCTGTATACAGAAATAGAAGCTGTTTCTGTTTTATTTGAATAATAGTCTTTTCATTTTGTGCTTCATGAATATTTTTCTCATAATCCTTATTAAATAAGTTTCCATGTTAAAATTTGGTTTATTTTGCTTACATCCTATGTTATTTTAAAGATTTCTTTCTTGAAAATGCATTTAGCTCAGCAATGTTAGTGAAAGACTCCATTACAGGCATTTGCAGAAGCATCTGTAAATCATTTGATATGAAAATGCTTCACAAATACATATTCATGATTAATTTAATGACATGACAAGATAGTCCAAATCAGATACCTATGTATTATGAATAATTAACAGTTACTCTATTAAAAATACCAGCTTAAAAATAATTTCTAGCCACGATTTACAGTAAGTAAATTAATATACTGTAATTACTTTTGTTGAACTTTAAGTTTTTCTCTGCCTGACCATTTAAAAAGGAATTAATATTTTATAAGAAAATTATACCCAGAATGTGAATCTACCCACTGCTTTTATACCCCTTTATATCTCTTAATATTGGTTGTTATCAAACAACCCAGTGTTGACATAGCTGGAACACAATATAACAATACTTCCCTGTAGCATCCCGTTGGATTTGTTATTGCTGAAACCAAGCAGAGGGTGGCACTCTCCTCCACTAAACTCTCTCAATATGATCAATCAGGCTTATTCCAGATGGCTGTTTGTGAGCTGCAGGAACAGATAGGAAAAGAATTACATGATGGGCTATTGCATTCAGGTTTTCACTTCAGCCATAACAAAATGGACTTGTTATTTTCCCCTTCATTCTGAAGTGGGGTCATTGCAAAATTCTTTCCTAAGTAACTCACACTCTTCTTGATTGTGGTTCTTAAACTTAAAGATTTTGTGTTGTGTTACCATTCTCCCGTTTCTTCCTTTATGTCAGCAAATTACATTCTCTCTCTCTCTCTCTCTCTCTCTCTCTCCCTGGCTTTTTACATTTTTAAAGAAGATTTTATTATTTATTTATTCATGAAAGACACAGATTGAGGCAGAGACACAGGCAGAGGGAGAAGCAGGCTGCATGCCAGCAGCCTGATGTGGGACTCAATCCCAGGACTCCAGATCATTCCCTGGGCCAAAGAGAAGTGCTCAACCGCTGAGCCACCCAGGTGTCCCACATTTTTATTTTAATTCCAGTTAGTTAACATACAGTTATATATTACAATAGTTTCACGTATACAGTATAGTTATTTAACATTTCCATACATCACCTTGTGCTCATCACAAGTGCACTCCTTAATCCTCATCGTCTATTTTACCCATCCCCCAGCTACCTCCCCTCTGGTAACCATCAGTTTGTTCTCTACAACTGAAAGTCTGTTTCTTGACTTGTCTATTTTTCTTTTTTCCCCTCTGCTCATTTGTTTTCATTCTAAAATTCCACATACAAATAAAATCATGTATTTGTCTTTCTCTGACTTATTTCATTTAGTATTATACTCTCCAGCTTGATCCATGTGATTGCAAATGGCAAGATTCATTCTTTTTTATGTTTGAATATTATATATATATATATATATATATATATATATATATATATATATACACCATATCTTTATCCATTTATCAATCAATGGATACTTCGTCTGCTTCCATATCTTGGCTATTGTAGATAGTGCTGCTATAAACATAAAAGTGCATGTATCCATTCAAATTAGTGTTTTTTTGTATTCTTTGCATAAGTACTCAGTAGTGTGATTGCTGGATCATTAGGTAGTTTTGTTTTTTCTTTTTTCTTTTCTTTTTTTTTTTTTTTTTTTTAGAGGGAGAGAGAAGGGGTGGGTAGGAGCAGAGAGAGAGTGAAAGAGAGAATCTCAAGCAGGCTCTATGCCCAGCATGAAGCCTGATGTGGGGCTTGATCTCACAACCCATAGATCATGACCGGAGTTGAAATCAGGAGTAGGATGCTTAACTGACTGAGCTACCCAGGCGCCTCTCTATTTTTAACTTTTTGAACCTCCATACTGTTTTCTAGAGTGGCTGCACCAGTTTGCATTCCCATCAACAGAGCATGAATATTCCTTTTTCTTCACATCCTTGCCTATAACTCTTGTTTCCTGTGTTATTGATTTTAGCCATTCTAATGGAAATGAGGGTGATAGCTTATTATAGATTGATTTGCATTTTCCTGATGGTTAAGTGATGATGAGCATCTCTTTATGTATTGTTGGCTATCTGTGTACCTTGGAGAAATGGATGTTTATGTCTTCTGCCTATTTTTTAAACTGGATTATTTGTTTTTGAGGTGTTGAGTTTTATAAATTCTTTATTTATTTTGGATACTAACTCTTTATCAGATATGTAATTTGCAAACTTTCCCTCATTCTGTAAGTTGCCTTTCAGTTTTGTTGATGGTTTCCTTTGCTGTGTAGAAACTTTGTATTTTGATGTAGTCCCAAAAGTTTATCTGCAAATCACATCTCTTTTTTAAACAGGATATACATCTGGCTATGAGGATATGCTTCACCAAAGAAGAGCTGTGTACAACTTGACTTTATTCTTTAATGAAAAATCTCCCTTATTGTTCCCTTCTTCTCCTTCTCTTTCTCAATTTTCCCTCCCTCCACCTTCCCTTCCACCTTGCTTCCTCCCATTTTTTTTCCTTTTATTCTATTAGGTGAACCACTTTTATGGTAGGCTGAATAATAGCCACCTAAATATGTCTATTTCATAATCCCTAGAACCTGTTAATATTACCTTATATGGCAAAAGGGACATTACAGATGTGACTGAATTAAGATTCTTGAAATACAGAGATAATCCTGGATTATCCAGCCTGGTTCCTTATGATTATAACGGTCCATGTAAGAGGCATGCAGTAGTTCAAACTAGGGGAGAAGACTGTGATGATGGAAACAGAGAAACACACTTTGACCATGGAAGAAAGGACCACAAGACAAGAAATACAGGCAGTTACTAGAAGCTGAAAGAGGCAAGGAAATTTATTCTTCCCTCAGAGCTTCCCAAAAGAACTAGTGTTGCCAACACCTTGACCAGTGAAATTAATTTCAGACTTATGACCTCCAGAACTGTGAGCATATAAATTTGTGTCATTTTAAACTACCAAATTTGTGAAAATTTGTTATAGTAGCAATACCAATCTAATACAGCTTCCAAGGAGAAAAATAAATGAAATACACTAAGAATATGATTTACTACACAAACTGTTACAGAAAAAAATGAAAATGATTAGAGACTAAACATTGAGCATTGAGTGAAAAATTTTCCTGCTAACCAAGGAATTCAATCCAGCAGAGTCTTGGTAGGCTGTTGGCGTGAAGTTCAGCGTGGGAGAATGGAATAGGATCTTAAAGGCAAAATGCCATGAACCGTATCTGCCCCATATTAAGAAAGGGAGACCTCTGAGTGATACGGATTGGCTGCAGAACTAGGTTTGCCAGCTGTGTAAACACTGAGCTGATGGGCAGTAAACCCATTTGGGGATGACAGCCTCCAGCTACCTTGTGGTAGAAGGTTAGGGTTTAGAAAGGCAATAGTAAGGAAGAGGAGAGCCATACATTAAGTCTTAGTAACTCTATTAGAAGGGAAGGGGAGAAATAGGAGGAGGGAAATAGAAATAAGAATTATAACAAAATATGAGCTAACACTTATGAAACACTATCTGCTAGGAATGTCTTAGGTGCTCTGCATGTGTTAAATAACTTATTACTCATAACCATACAAGAGGGATACTGTAATTGCCACATTTTATAGATTAGGAACCTGGAGAAATTACATAATTTGGCAAAGGTCATGGAAGCTTTGGCCAAATTAGATTCAAACTCAGGCCTGCCTAACTCTTAAACCAAGCTCTTCCCTTGTCTCCTGTTGAACAGAACTTGCTTTGACTTTGAGTATAACTGGAGCTCATTCTATCTTTATTATTTTATTTTACTATTTACTATGTGGCAGTTACCATTGCTGCCATTAGATAAGCCCAAAGTAACACTTCTGGGGACTTTAAGAATTACAAACAATTCTGTTAAAAGATAAACTGAGGCATATTAAAATTTTTAAGAGTTTATCTTTGCAAAAATCTATTGGAATCAAATTCCAAATCAGAAATGTTTAGGAGCACTCCACTGGGAGGAGCTAGGGGAAAAAGTTTTACAGAAGTAGTAGAAGTAAAGCAAAGAAATCATTTGGGAGATCCCCAAATGTTATTTGGGAAAGCCTATTTGGCTTTTTGTGATGGGTTGTCCTTAGCGTTTGATTTCTTAACCTTGATGCATTAGAATCTCAGGTTTTGGTTTGTTTATGTAGGCTACCAAGACATTGAAGCCACTTCAACCTAAAGCCTCCTTATTTAATTAATTTCACATCTCGTTTCAGAGCAACACTCAATTCTAGTTCCTGTAGATTCACAAGGTTTTACTCTTAACTTGGATTACATAAATTGCTTTAAGTATGTAAAATCAATACAAACATATTTGATCCTGCCTCTTCTCTACTATATTTGTAACATGAAATTCATGGAGTTATATATTTTTTAAAGATTTTATTTACTTATTCATGAGAGGCAGAGAGAGAGAGAGAGAGAGAGAGAGGCAGAGACACAGACAGAGGGAGAAGCAGGCTCCACGTAGGGAGCTCAACATGGGACTCGATCCGGAGACTCCAGGATCGTGCCCTGGGCTGAAGGTGGCACTAAACGGCTGGGCCACCCAAGCTGCCTATGGAGTTATATTTCTATTTGGTGCCAAAACTCAAAGTTATAAATAGCCTTGTAAACTTATCATTGCTTAATTATTTTGCTGTTGTGGTTGTAAAACCCACATTTTATGTTTTGCTTAAAAAGTCATAGTCATTTAAATTTCTAGTTAAGTGTGTGAGACGTAACTAACTGATGTTTTAGTTGATCATGAAACATTCTTCAGACAAATGTTGACTATTTAAAGGATAAACCAATATGTGTAATTAGGGAATGATATTTTTTTTTTCTGTTTCCTACTCCCTTCTTAAGGAAGGCACATCCCAAGACAACGGTAACTTCTTATCCTTGTGAAGATAAATGAGGCATTAGATGTATTCAGCATGAAAGAGAAGGAGAAGCCCACCGCCTTTCGCAGGTATAAAATATCTGTATAATAGATTGATTACTCATAGAAGTCAAAATCTCCCTCAAGATGGTGGCCGACTATAAAAATTGGGTTTCCAAACACAGAGGAACAAAGGTGGTAAAGGAATGTAGAGACCACTGGATGAAAAGGGAATAGGGTTCCAATGACTCTCTCCAGTAACTCCAATGACAGAGATGGCCTCTTGGTACATAAACTTATACTAAAGAACCTGTTAAGAAACTGGATTATCAGTTTGAAAGATCAAAAGGGAAATTTCAAGTTCTCTGCATCCTTTTCCCACCTCACAGATTGCATTTAGTTTGGAAAATAAAGCAAAATTGGATAAAAAAGAATGTTTTGTAGATATTGTGGACTGTTGGCCTAACCATGAAAGCTATATATATTTTTTATTAACTACCATATCCTTTGCATTATGAAGAATAGTTCTTGTGATTGAGTGTGGAGATACAGAGCCAAACACTTTATTATGTGAGGAGGTTCAAGAAAGCATTGCTTTGATGATCAAGAAAACTCCCACTTTTAAGAAGAGCAGTTAAAACTATTTACTTAAAAGCCCTAAGACTCAGCTGAGGTTCCAAGATGTTTGTGACACAACTATTCTACAGGACTGTTCACTTAGTTAAACATGTAAACTTTGTGGCTGGTGACTAGTAGAAAATATGAAATAATTTAATAAAAATTTGAGCAATTCTGGAAACTTGGGCATGTATACACATCAGTGATTCCCTCTTTTCTTTTTAATTAAGCAAAACTGAGTTTATTAAATTTAATACAGCAAGAACACTGTCTTGTCAGTTTTAGTGGTGTTTAAAAAGGAGGAAACTATGGAATGGTATTTATAAGATTTTCGGGGCCATGACAGGGTAATGTTTTTATTTTTAACTTTTTATTTTCAGATAATCATAGATAAACATATACTTGTAAGAAATACTACAAAGATCTCATGTATCCCTTACCCCAATGGTAATACCTTACAAAACTATAGTATAAAATCATAATCAGAATGGTGGCATTGATGCAATTCACAAATCTTATTCTGCAGATATCTGCAGTTTCACTTGTACTCCTTTGTGTGTTTGTGTGTGCAGTTTTATCATATGTGTAGGTTCATGTATCCACCATCACAATCAAGTATAGAACAGCTACAATACCACAAGGATCCTTCCTGTTTCCTTTTTATCACCACCTAATGCCTCCTTACCACCACACCACCTTACCACACCACCTTACCACACTTTGAGTAAAATGTGAAAACCTTAATTCCATCTGGGTCCCTTTACCTTCCCCACTTTTTAAAAATTATTTTATTTTTTATTGAAGTATAGTTGACACACAGTGTTACAGTAGTTTCAGGTGTACACCATAGTAATTCCACAAGTATTTGTTATGCTTGCTCACCACAAGTGTAGCCACCATCTGTCACCATACAACACTATTACTGTATTAATATCATCGACTGTATTCCCTATGCTGGATCTTTTCTCCCTGTAACTTATCCATTTCATAACTGGAAGCCTGTACCTCTAACTCCCCTTCACCCATTCTGCCCATATCCCCATCCCCCCACTCCCTTCTGCAACCATCAGTATGTACGTTCTCCACTCTTAAATATCATTATCTTGACTATCAGCTAGCGTAATCTTTGTTTCAGTCATCAGATATGGTTTATAAAACTCATGAGGAAGATAGTCTGTGCCTATATTGCTGCACTTTCCATTGTTCTTTCTTCATTTGTTATCTTCCTATTGCCCCAAGATTCCTTTGATCATTTCTTTTCATTTTAAAGACTTTCCTTTTGCTATTCCTTAAGGATAGGTTTGCTTGTGACAAATTCTTTAGTCTTTCTTTGTTGAGAATGTCTTTAATTTCCCTTCCCCTGAAGGGTAATTTAGCTGCATATGGAATTCACAGTTAATAGTTATGCTCCTATCTTCTGGCCTTCACAGTTTCAGGCGGGAAATCCACTGTTTGGATTCCAATGGGTGTTCTGAAGTTAATGTGTCAATTTGATCTGCATACTTGCAATATTTTTTTTTCCTCTGATTTAATGTTTCAAAGTTTATTTACATGGTGTCTTCATATGGATTTCTTTTGGTTCTCTTATTTGGTTTTACTCAGCTTTTTTAATGTAAAGATCTATTGGCCAATTTGGGAAGTTTTCAGCCATTTGTACTTTTAAAATCTTTTTTATCTCCACTCACTTTCTCCTCCGTTTTGGAACTGCAATGATGTTAATGCTGTATTTTTTGCTATTGTCCTTCAGGTTCTGGTGATTTTCTCTCTGTTGTTCAGAAAGAGTAAATTCTATTGATCTTCCTCCAAGTTCACTGATCTTATCCTGTCATTGTCACTCTACTATTGGCCCATCTAGCTAGTTTTTGATTTTTGTTGTATTTTTCAGTTCTATAATTTTTAACATAATTTCTATTTCTTTGTTGATGTTTCCAATTTTTTATTTGTTTCAAGATAGTTTGTAATTGCTTATTGAAACCTTTTCATGATGGCCACTCTAAAATCCTTCTCATAAATCCCAACATCTGATTTATCTGAATATTGGCATTAGTTTGTTGTATTTCCTCATTCAAGTTGTGATTTTGTTAAGTTTTTTGTATAATGGCAGAGAGTCATCCTGTTTATATGCATGTCTTGGCCTAATTTCTTGGGTGTGGTCCCAAAGGAAGTTTAATATCAGAGCCTTTGCAGTGCTATTTTTATATGCTTGATTTATTGATTAATGCTATTTGAGAAAGTAGAAGTTTCCACAAACTAGGCTCATTGGTGCCTTCCCAAGCAGGGTGTACTTCCTGGGTTGAGTGACTTTTGTAGAGGGATTCATTCCCCTCTACCTTCACCCCACTGCCCCAGTGCCTCTTGTTGGGGAGAGGATTCTCAGCCAGTCAGGAAGGAGAGCTCTTCCTGGGCCCGACATTTACTGTGGTGGGGCTTGCCGGCCTGTGAAAGATGAGAGATGGAGAGCACTTCTGGGCCAGGTACTTGTTGTGACAGGATCCCCCTTTCCAGTGCTCCATGGTCACCTTGTGTCTCTTGGTGGGGGAGGTATTCTCAGGAGAACAACTGTACTTCCCCTGTCTGCTACTGTCAGTAGGGCTCTCAATCACTCTTGCCAGTGGTATTAGCTTAGCCTGGTGGTGGTGTTGGTTTGATTTAGGGGAATAATTAACCTCTCTGGGCCACAGCCTGTTGTAAGATTGAGGATCACAAATACTAGAACTGAGTTGCCTTCTTAATTTGGAGAGAGGGTCAATATGATGTCCTGCTACTGTGTTGTTCCTCAAGCCTAGGGGTCCCTAGCTAATTTGCCTTTCTCTTCACATCTTTCAGAGTTCTCTGTTGGTTGCCTCTTCTATAATTTTTAGAGTTTTTAGTTGTACTTGGCAGAGAAGAGCAGAGAAAAACAAATCTACACCATATCCAGTAATCTCCTTCTTAACTGCTCTCTGAAGAACTATTGCAACTACTCAGGAACTGGTTTAGTCCTTTATTTTATATGATGCTGCCAAGTCTGAATGGGAAGGCAAGTATGGGACTTAGTTTTTCTTGTACCTGGCTTGAGCTCAGGGGTCAGTGGCAGAAGAGAAGCCAACAGGAAAAATGCTTTCTTTTTCTTATAAATAGAAGTTTCTTATCTTTGCCTGAGGGCTTCCTCCAGCTGCTGAGCCTATTCTGTCCATTAACAGGGCAAGGTGAAAATGCATTTGAGTGTATGTAGATTATACTTCCATAAAGCAGATTTTAAAAAAATAAACCAAAGATAAAATCTGATTAGATCATTTACTTTTATTATATAAGAAAGATAACGAAAAATCTACCTTTTAAAGATATAACTTTAAAGCTTGTCTTTAAAAGAATTGTGGGTACAGCTTTTGTCTGATTGAGAGGAATTTAATCTGAAAATAATCTAATATATAGAAAGCTTACAAAGTTATTTAGGAAATTATTCTAGCAAGAAGGTTACCAAATTGGACTAAAATGAACTCAAATCTTCTCATATGCAAACGTGCTAATTCTTATGCAATTGTTAATAGGAAGGAAGGACATCTCAGAGGGCTGACTTTAAAGAGCACAGAGGGCAAAATTATGACACAAATAGAATAAAACACTAGAGAGGCATTTCTATGGAGCAGAACCAGGGCTTAATTGTGATTCCGTGTCCCCAGAGTAAGAGAACTTCGCAATATTTTTCCAGGTGGATTTCAGAATTGTTATGGACCAGGGATTGCTTAGCACCTTCCATACCTCTCATTTTGAAAGGGGTTTCTCTAATGATTATTCTATTCCCATTTTACTACTGCATTTTAAATGTATGGGGACAGGCTGTCTTTTTATTTCATAGGCCTATGGATCAAAAGCCACATCCAGAGAACTGTATCTAGATTTGATTCAGATCATAAGATCCTAAGCTACAACATTGATGCCATACTGGATGAGACATTTGGGATCTTGGATTGATGATGATTGATTGCATGTTTTGCAAGTGGGAGGGATGTGAAATTTATAGTTAGCCATGACTGAATAAAAAATGGACACACATTCCTTTTCTCCCATGATAAGTGGAATTTATTTCTTCATTCAATGAATCTGCTTTGGCCAATGGAACATTAACAAATAAACCAAACAGAGGTTTGAAAGGCATTCGCCCCTTGTAGCTGGGGTCCTCCATCCTCCAATTTCCAATGCATATTTTTCATTTCCTTTTGAACTCTCACTAGAAGCATGTTTATTCTAACAATTTGTTCAAGGCAATTTACAATTTCTCTATTATGTTCATCAAAATCCATCTAGTTGTTACTACTGGGAGGTTCCTAAGCCACTCACATTTTTATGTATTAGTTATGGGAGCACTCCATTTCCAGGTACCAAAATCTTTATAAGTTATTTGTAATTATTTAACATTAACCTCAAAATTTATCAGTTAAAAAAATACACAAAATTCTGGATGTGACTTAACTGGGTCCTCTGTTTCATTGTCTTTGACATTTTGTCAGTGTTGGCCAAGGGACTATAGCTCTACTGAGAGGGAGATCCAATTCCAAGCTCATGTGGTCATTGGTAGGATTCAGTTCTTTGAGGACTGTTGGACTTTAGTTCTCACTAGCAGTTGTCTGCAGGCATCCCTCAGTTCCTTTCCACATAGTGGCTTGCTTCATTAAGGTATGCAAGAGGAGAATGCAATATAGGAGATTTGACTAGAAATAAAGAAGTTAAAATGTTTTGAAACTTAATTATCACATTTTTATGATATTCTATTCATTGGCAGCAAAAGGGAGGTGATTACACAAAGATGTGAAATCTAGGATGTATGGATCATTGAAGGCTCTCTAAGAAGTCTGCCTATCACAAGAAGTCAGGAAGACAGAAGGGTTGGAGTATCTTTTTGATATTCCTTCTCTGCTTTGAAATACATTCCTGCATTAGTTGCATCTTTACTAATGGCCTGTCACTACTTTATGGTTCAAGCTCTTACTGGTCTCCAGGAAGATTATTTCCTTTCCATGCCCTTCAAACCAAGATGTGAAGTGTTTTCCTATCATGGGTAGTCTCTAGTTGCTTCAGCCCTTCTTTGTTGTTTTCAAACATACCCTTCTTTTATAAGTAGTTCGTTCATTCATTAAAAATTCTTATAGGTGCATCTGAATTGAATTCTTTTTTTTTTTTAAAGGACAAGGACTTTTTTTTAATTTTTTTTTTTTATGATAGTCACAGAGAGAGAGAGAGAGAGAGAGAGAGAGAGAGAGAGAGAGGCAGAGACATAGGCAGAGGGAGAAGCAGGCTCCATGCACCGGGAGCCCGACGTGGGATTCCATCCCGGGTAAGGCAGGCGCTAAACCGCTGCGCCACCCAGGGATCCCCCTGAATTGAATTCTATTTTCTAACGGAACTCTCTCAGGAAGACAGTTTTTGCCATGAAAAGTTTTTATTTTTATGGGATCAAATTTGCCAATTTTGATTTTTTTGTTTCTCTTTTATTGTGAACTTTGAAAGGCTTTTTCTTCTTTCAGATAAAGAGGATAGAACAAAAATTGTTACCCTTCTTTCATGTCTATCTCTAGAATGTTTACGGTTTTATTTATTGGACATTTAAATCTTTGATCCACTAAAAATACCTAAACAGTGAAATTGTTTCTCTAATGATTACCCACTTATTGAATAATATTTATTTCCCTAGCAAGAAATGTCACCCATATCACTAATAAATTCTCATATATATTCATTTCTTTTTTTTTTTAAGCTAACCAAATTTATTATTTTTTTATGATAGTCACAGAGAGAGAGAGAGAGAGAGAGGCAGAGACACAGGCAGAGGGAGAAGCAGGCTCCATGCACCGGGAGCCCGATGTGGGATTTGATCCCGGGTCTCCAGGATCGCGCCCTGGACCAAAGGCAGGCGCCCAACCGCTGCGCCACCCAGGGATCCCTATATTCATTTCTATTGAAAATAAATCCTGTTACTTAATCTAGATCACACCTATAGAAAAATAAAAAATATTTTTCAGTTCAGTCTATGAAAGTGGTTAAATGCTAATTCCCTAACTCCAAACAAAAGACTGATTTCAATCTTCAATACAGATGCAGAAGTTCTATATGAAATGTTTGCAAATTAAAACTAGGAAAGTATGGGATCCCTGGGTGGCTCAGTGGTTAAAACTAGGAAAGTGAATTTAAAAACAATGAGAAAAAAAAATAAAAAAAATTTAAAAAAATTAAAAAAAATTAAAAAAAAATAAAAAACAATGAGAATAAAATAAAGTTTATTCTGGAAACACAAAGATGATTTAATATCAAGAGATCTTTCATCAAAATTTATTATTTCAATATTTGTTTATGTCATGAGGCATTAAAAAGATATTTGTTATAATGTAGCAATTACTTTTAATAAAATATTGAAATATGAATAAAAATTTATTAAATTTATAAAGACCATATTCAAAAAGTCAAAGAAAAGCATTAACTAAATTCTAAAGATCAGAACATCCAGGATGATTCACTATCTCTTCTATGACTCAGTATTGTTTGGTGGTCCTGGCTAATGCAATTAGAAAAGAAAATCTACATGAGAAGAGATCAAACTCTCTTCAGTTGTAAGTGGTCTGATTCCATACTTAAAAAAAAAAATAAAGAATGGGTGACGGGCACTGGGGGTTATTCTGTATGTTGGTAAATTGAACACCAATAAAAAAAAAAAATTCAAATCAATCCTTTAAGAAGTAAAAAAAAAAATAAAGATTAATAAAATTCCTAAAATTTATGAAAAATTAGTATTCTGGCTAGATATAAAGTAAATATATAAAAATTAATGTTTTTTTCTATACAATCTATAAATGCTCAAGATTGCTAATCATAAAAATAATTCATGCAGTGTTGGAGCAAAAAGCTACAAATAAATGCTTAGGATAACTTTAAGGGAATTGTGTATGACATATATACATTCATTTATAAAATACAATTGAGATGCATAAAACCAAATCTAAAAAGATAGATATGTAAATCTAATTATTTTCTTAAACAGAGCCCCTATGAATTTTATGGATTCCAAATGGGTAAAAGGATTTCACGTTTCATGTGGAAAACTAAAAATCTGGCAATTGCCAAAAAATAACGAAGAAAATAATGATGGTAGGCTTAAAGGGATTAAGCATTTATTATAAAGCTATGTAAGATAAACAGTACAATTTTTACCCAAGACTAGCCATGAATACATCTAAGTGTAAATAGAAATATAGGGATACCTGGGTGGCTCAGTGGTTGAGCATCTATCTGCCTTTGGCTCAGGGTATGATCCTGGGATCCTGGGATCATTTCCCACATGGGGCTCCCCGCAGGGAGCCTGCTTTCCCTCTGTCTATGTCTCCGCCTCTCTATGACTCTCATGAATAAGTAAATAAAATCTTTAAAAAAATAGAAATATAATGTGTGAAAAAGATTACTTTTTTAATTCACTGAAAAAATAAATTACATTTAGTCAGTTAACTGTAGTATCACAATTGGCTACCCATGTGAATACACATCAGTCAAAATCTCTATTACACATTATATTCAAAGAAATATTCCAGTCAGCTGAAGGTTCAGATATAATTCAATATGATAATATTAGAATTAAATTTAGGAAAACATTTGTATAAATTTGGTTGGGGACAATATTCTTTAGCAAGACTCAAACCCTAGAAGCTATATTAGAAAAAGAATTCTCAGAGATAAAAATTATAAATTTAGGTATGAAAAGCTATCATCAAAAGGCCCAAAGACCAACAATGTTCTAAGAAAATAATGACCTTTCATATTATGTGCCAAAAGAAAATATACCTATGATAAGAAAATGTCCAAATACTTGTTAGAAAAACAGAAGCTATAAATTAGCGATTCATAGACAAGAAAATTCAACAGCCCAAATAAAAGAAAACTGCTTAATCTCAAAAGTATTTAGGAAAATTTATTGAAAGCAAAAATTAGGTAATTTCATCCTTATCTATTACTGGCCACAATTTAAAAGAAAAATGATATCTAGTGCTAAACAAAGGGAAATTAGAAAACTGTCCTATATTTCTGATGACAACATAAAAAGCAGGTTGTAGAGTACTGTGTATGGTATGGAAAATGAATCTTTTCAGAAATTAATTTCATAAAAGTTGATTAAATATTTCAAACCTAACCAACTACTTTGGGGATCTTTCCTTTAAAAATGAAATGCGGGGGATCCCTGGGTGGCGCAGCAGTTTGGCGCCTGCCTTTGGCCCAGGGCGCGATCCTGGAGACCCGGGATCGAATCCCACGTCGGGCTCCCGGTGCATGGAGCCTGCTTCTCCCTCTGCCTGTGTCTCTGCCTCTCTCTCTCTCTCTGTGACTCTCATAAAAAAAAAAAAAAAAATTGAAATGCGGGCAGCCCGGGTGGCTCAGCGGTTTAGTGTCGCCTCTGGTCCAGGACGGGGTCCTGGAGACCTGGGATCGAGTCCCACGTCGGGCTCCCTGCATGGAGCCTGCTTCTCCCTCTCTCTCTCTCTCTCTATGAATAAATAAAATCTTTAAAAAAATGAAATGCAAACACACACACATGCACAACAGATGGACAGATATACAAGGATCTTTATCATAGCGCTATTTTTAGTAGCAAACATTACAAACAAACTGAATACCTAACTCTTTAATACAGCCGACTGGCTGAATAAATTGTGGTATATCTACAATATGGAATAATAAGCAGTTATTTAAAAGAGTGAGATATATTTATGTTCATTTACCTGAAGGAAAGTCCTTGCTGTAGTGTTAAGCATAGTTGTAGAGGATTATATGGTATGTTTCTATTTTACTAAAATCTAATGAACAACAATAACCTAAAAATACTGCATGTGTGTGTATGTATGTGTGTAAAAAAGCTGGTGAAGATACACATTGACTAACATTTACTATCTGAATGGGGATGTGATTCTAATTTTTGTCATTTTTTCCTTTCTTCTCTTTGCTCTAATTCTAGTTACAGATAATTACTTAAGTTGTTTAGAAAGTTAAAGTATTAGAAGTATATTAAAAAAAATTTTAGTAAATGTTCATTAATATATCTTGCATTTTATGAATCAAATGTTCAGCATTTGAATGATTGTAAAGGGGAGTTCATTTTTTCTTTTTGGATTACATAAACATTAAATAATTATTAATGGCCAAGTGTGGTTGAAATAATGGGAAATATTTGAAATCTTAACCAAAGAGGGGATGCTGCTGTCTACCTGATATTTCTTTCATTCATGTTCCTCTTTCCCTGCCACTAGTGTCTCTGACTATAATAAATACATATCGTGAAATCCATTCTTAAGGAACTCTGCCAAGATTCTGAAATTTGAATGGTCTCTCTGATGTAGCTGGGAAGGCTAGGCTAACCCCTGGGCCACTGAAGGGGTTGAATCAGTACATACCTAATTGAAGAGATAGACAGGGGACACTCATAGGCAGGTTTTGTTTTGTTTTGTTTTGTTTTGTTTTTTTCTACAGTTGGTTGATTTTGAGTCCTTTGATGGCTTTAGAATTTTCTCCTTTCCCTGTGGTTTTAAAACCAGTGTAGGTTCTATTTATCTATCTATCTATCTATCTATCTATCTATCTATCTATCTATCATCTATGAAAGACACAAAGAGATTGGCAAAGACACAGGCAGAGGGAGAAGCAGGCTCCCGAGAGCAGCCTGATGCGGGACTCAATCCCAGGACCCCAGGATCACACCCTGAGCCAAAGGCAGACATTCAACCGCTGAACCACCCAGGCATCCTACCAGTGCAGGTGGGATGCCTTATACCACATGTTCCATTATCTTCAACTGTTTTATGATAAATATTTTTTCCTTTGCTTAAATCATGCTAGTTTGCTTTAAACTTTTCCCAAGCCTCAGATTTCAAATCTTCTTAACTCCATGTTATTGTTACTGCTTTTATTCCTTCTCCTCTGCTCAAGTATATATTGCAAATATTCCTTTTCAATATGGGGCTTACATTTAAATTTCTTAACTATCTCCTGATGAGTTGAAAATTTCAATTTTGGTCATCTCTGATTCATTAAATTTTTGTGTCCTTTAAAAGAATTTTAATCTAATTTAACACAATGTGGTAGAGTTATAGTTTATAGTATTACCTTTATATTTAAGTCGCAAATTTTGTCTGTGGGATGAGATAGGCATCAATGTTAATTTTTTCTTATACATTAAATATACTTGTTCTGTCAGAATTTATTGAGAAATATTTTCTTTTACCCTGTTTAACTGCTCTGGATTTGTTAAAAATTGATCAGATATATGCATGTATATAGCTCTGGACTCTATTCTGTTTCATTGGCCTATTTGACTATCCTTAAGTCAATATCACAATGTCTAAATCAGTTTCATTTCTGCTACTACTGTATGCGCCACACAGCTTTTACTTGTTCTAAAATTTTGTTTTACTATTCTAGGTTGTTTTGCATATAAATTTTAGACTTATTAAATCCACATAAAAGGTAGATTTTGATTAGATTTAGAGTGGCATTGTGTTGAATTTCTGTTAACTTAGGGTAAACTGAAATCTTAAATATACTGAAAATTCCAATATATAAACATGGACTATTTATTCATTTATTTAATATCTCTCAGAACTATTTTGTAGTTTACACTGTCGATTTCTGAGTTCAAGTAAATATTTGGTAGATTCCTTAGGATTTTCTACATAAGAGGTCATGTTGTAAATAAAGAGATTTTTTATTTTTATCTTTACCATTTATTATCTTTTTCTTGTCTTTTTGCTCTGCCTATTTTCTCCAGGACACTTTTTAAAAAATATATATTTTATTTATTCATGAGAGATACAGGGAGAGATGCAGAGACATAGGCTGCAATTAGATCCCAGGATCCTGGGATCATACCCTGAGCCAAAGACAGATGCTCAACCACTGAGCCCCCAGGTGCCCCTTATTTGTCTGTTTGTGATAGTTTAGTGATGTCCTCACAAAATAAGTTGAGAAGTATTTCTGTTTTTTCTATTTTCTAAAAGTATTTGCAAAAATTGCTATTATTAAAAAAAAAAGTCTGATAGAATTCACCAGTAAAATCCTCTGGATCTTGAGTTTTCTTTTCTTTTTTTTTTTTTTTTAATGATAGTCACATAGAGCGAGAGAGAGAGAGAGAGAGGCAGAGACATAGGCAGAGGGAGAAGCAGGCTCCATGCACCGGGAGCCTGACGTGGGATTCGATCCCGGGTCTCCAGGATCGCGCCCTGGGCCAAAGGCAGGCGCCAAACCGCTGCGCCACCCAGGGATCCCTGGATCTTGAGTTTTCTTTTGGGGAAGGCTTTTATTACAAAGTCAGCTTTTAAAATACATATAAAGCTATTCAGATTATCTGTTTTTTTATAAGCCTTTATCCCTCTAATTTTCCCATTTGATCCATGTTGTCAGATTTTTTAGCATAGTTGTTTATAAAGTCCATTATCATCTTATTAATATCCATAGGATGTCTAACAATATAATTTTTCAATTCTAATACTGGTAATTTGTATTTCTCTTTTTTTTTTCTTGATCAGACTTTCTAGGGATTCATAAATTTCATTAGACTTTAAAAGGAACAAATTTTGGCTTTGTTAATTTGATTAATAGTAATTAATATTTGGCTATTTGATTTATAGTAATTTATTCTTCTTTATAGATAAAGAAATTGAGGCTTGCCTAAAGTCATGTAAATGTGAAGTAGTGAACTGAAGGTATAAAGATTTGAACACAACTCTTTGACTCTAAAATCTGATTTCTTTCCATTTCTCTTAGGTTTCCTACTTCTCAATTAGACTTTAGTTGCAAAAACCACAGCTCTTGATTTTTTATTTACAGCATACAGATGCTACATATTCTTATTTTTTGGAATAGGTCTAGGATGACTTCATTTTAGTTTATAGAATTTACATCTTCAGCAATTCTCATTGTAGTTCATTACTCAGTATGAAAAAGCAAAATAAGAATAAGAGAAAAACATGGCTCTATCCTAACACCACCTACCATTTATTGCCTTAGAGCCACAAATATATAAAGCATTAATGATGCACTGGTTATCCTATCTACCTATGGGAAACAATTTAGAATTTCTATTCTCATTTGGAGATAGCTAAGGGAAAAAAATGGTTCTTGGACAGATATGGGTATGAAGCTCAATTTATGAGGTTTTAATCTGATGCCTGCTATTCAATTCATATCTGCTAAATAAAAAAAAATTAAGAGGTGAGCTCCTGGCATGTATGTTTATACCTAATGAGTATAATATGCTCCCTTGGAAAAGAATCTGTCCAATTAGTTAAAAAGTTATTATGCAGGAGGTGAATTATGATATATGTGCTATAAGCTACTACAATTGATTAACCATATTTATTCCTTTAGATTTTTTAAAAATAATATGCAATATTTTACATATAAATGGGAATGGGTTTAAGATTTAGAAGTGGCACAAAACTGGCTAGTCTAGCACGAGGGGTCTGATCTAGGACTATTCCAGAATATTGATTTCTATTTACCAAGAGGCTAGTAAACCAAATGGAAGATCCAAACTAGTCTTAGAGTGACCCAGATAGAAACTCAGAATGAACCTACCCTTACCAAGTTCTCCAAATAGAAGATATCCTAGTATATAGTACTATATCTCTGAGACCATCCTTGAGCTAACATTATTACAAGATGGGGATTTTTAGATCAGCATTACAGAATTCCTTGCAGGCCACACTTTATCTGGCATGCATTTTGATACTATTACATTCCAAAAACATCCATGTTAGAGTTATTGCTTATAACTTAGATAACAAATTCAGTATTTTAATAAAGAGTGCCCCAGTCTGCATTATGATTAAAGATACTTCTATTGAATTCACCATAGTTGGGTGAAAATATCTATATTAAGTTACCTACAGAACACATCCAAATGTGTTGGAAGTGAATTTATTTTTAATTTTTAATTTTTTAAAAGATTTTATTTATTCACTTGAGAGAGAGCTTGAGAGAACACAAGCCAGGAGGAGGGGCAGAGGAGAGAGAGAGAAGCAGACTCCCTGCTGAGCCGGGGGATTGACAAAGGGCCTGATCCCAGGACCCTAAGATTATGATGGGCTCGATCCCAGACTACAGGATCATAACCTAAGCCAAAGGCAGACGCTTAACTGACTGGCCACCCAGGTTCCCCTGGAAATGAATTTTCAAACGTTTAATATCTTATGTCCTGTAATGTGAATTTAAGTTAATCTTAATAATAAAGACAAATGAAATTGAGGAATAGAAATATAAATGAGGACAGTGTATGTAACATTTATAGTTTTAAGTACATATACAACCAAAATAAAAGAGGTTTCAATTTTTTTTTTTTTTACTCCCTAAAAATAAGATTACGAAAATAAAGGACACTATTAAATCTGACTTTCAGGTAATAGCAAGCAATATTTTAGTATAAGTATTTACCAAATACAACATTAAACATACTTGTATTAAAAATGTGTTCCTGGGGCACCTGAGTGGCTTAGTGGTTGAATGTTTGTCTGCTTTTAGCTCAGATCATGATCCCGGGGTCCTGGGATCAAGTCAACGTCATCAGGCTCCCCACAAGGAGCCTGCTTCTCCCTCTGCCTATGTTTCTGCCTCTCTTTCTCTGTGTGCCTCATGAATAAATAAATTTTTAAAATCTTAAAAAAAGAAACATGATGAAAAAAATAAAAATAAAAGTGTTCCTTAATTTCCCTGATAATTAAATCTTACTCAGCATCCTGTTTTTCCCCCTAAATATGGGAACCCAGTTATTAAAAAAAAAAAAAAAAAAAGATGGGATGCCTGGATGGCTCAGTCAGTTAAGCATCTGCCTTCGGCTCAGGTCATGATCCCAGGGTTCTGGAATTGAGCCCTGTGTCGGGCTCCCTGCTTAGCAGGAAGCCTGCTTTTCCTTCTCCCTCTGCCTTCTCTGCTGACTTATGCTCTCTCTCTGTGTCAAATAAATAAATGAAATCTTTAGGAAAAAAAGAAAAAGATAATGCTTTATTTTCAAGAGTTATGATATTTTATAATGTTTCTTTTCAACTAAAGATTTTAGGTAACTTATTTGAACTGTAAGTCTTCTTTTCCTTAGTAATTTGTTCCTATTTAGATAGGGCACATTTGTGTTAACATGAAAATTGCCGCTTAAAAGAAAAAAAAAACTTCACATAATATTTTTTCAAAACCTAATTCATCAAGGCCACTCTCTCCTGCAAAAACATTTTCAAGCAATTTAAACAGATGGGCAAAGGTGCCAACCATATTCAAAGATACATCTTGAACAGTTTATAGCTCCTGATAAGCTTTTTCTGTGGTTCTTTTCTCCATATGACTCAGGTAAGCCATTGTCCAGAGGTTAAATGCCAGAGTTTTCTGATATTTTGAGCTACTGAAGGGTATTTTCTTTTTTCTTCCCATAAAAAGTTTCTGTTGGTACAAATCTAAGCTCATTTGAGATATGTTTGCAATCATCTGCTGAATGCAGGCAAAAGAGCAACAACCTAGAATAAATATGCCTCCTTTTATCCCAATCATTAATTTTCACCAGTGAAATCACTCAAAACTTAGATTATGCTTTACATGCTCCATTTCAGATCATATGTCAGATTCTAGATTTCTTATTTAATATATGAGTAGGATATTAAGAGAAAGTTAAACAAGTAATCTATAAGACAATATTTTCTATGTTAAATGTAGGAGCTTTTCCTTGTAATTCATTGTGTCTTTGTGATTTGGCTATAGAAAAAAAATCCTGTTGATGCAGAGAATATAGCCTCCAGTTCTTTCTCATCCTTCTAATTAAACACTATCTGAATAAACGGGGATCTTAATTGAAACCAAATTATAGTATCAACATTCAAAGTAAAATTAAAAAGCACAATTTAATCATTGCCTATTGCAAATTTGGTAATCATTACAAAACTAGGAATCTGTGTAAGACTGAAATATTTTAATGTTTGAAATAATCAAATCTAGAAAATCATAAAGTTCAAAAATTGATTTTTTCATGAGCTTTTATTGGGCATAATCTGATACGGAAAGCATCTAGACTTTAGTACCTATTGTGACAGAAGCTAAAAGTGTTATTATGCAAGTGGTATTTCTCTTAAGATGAAATTTAAAAATATTCTACTTTAGAAGCTTTCTAAATAGAGTAATATTGACAGCTCTTTTTGCTACAATGGACCTAGCATAAATTTTGCTTAATAGGGGTGCCTGGGTGGCTCAGTTGGTTAAGTGTCCAACTCTTGGTGTTTGACTCAGATCATGATCTTGTGAGTCATGAGATCAAGCCTCATGTTGGGCTCTGCACTCAGGGAGGAGTCTGTTTGAGATTCTCTTTGCCCCTCCTACTCATGGTTTCTCTTTCTCTGAAATAAATAAATAAATCTAAAAATTTTGTTTAATAAAATTCTAAACAGCACGTTGGAGATCACCCTTCTCAATACTCCTCCTTCCTCCTTCTAGAATTACTCTTTATCTAGTCCTAGATGAACACACTTCTTTCATTTATCACATGTATCCCTCTGCATTCTAATTTTTTGGTATATTTCCCTATCTCCCATATCAAATCATAGCTCACATAAGGAAGTATCAGTGTCTTTCATTCATAGTGAAAGGAAAATATATGCCTATGAACCAATCACAATGCTACTAGCTAATTAATAAGAACAGCTCAAGTGATAAGTTCAGTGGAGTAGGAAAAACAAAAAGAAATTGCAGTAAGTGTTAAATCAGGATGAAAAAAGATAATGGACACTCCATGTGTGTATAAAAATAATTTTGTTGGTCATAGTTTTGGTAACTATAGAAATAAAATCTGAGAAATAATAATTCTGGTTTATATAAAGGATAGAAAGTCTTAAATTAGAGAAATTATTTTAAGAGTTGTAGTTTATCTTGAGAAAATGGAAAGACACATATGTATATGTATTTATACATACATCTTTATAGATATTAAACATATGTTAAATGGAAACTATTTTTCTTTGTGTGTGTGTGTATATATATATATACATATATATAATATGTCTATAAGACAATATTTTCTATGTTAAATGTAGGAGCTTTTCCTTGTAATTCATTGTGTCTTTGTGATTTGGCTATAGAAAAAAAATCCTGTTGATGCAGAGAATATAGCCTCCAGTGGTATACATGAGTATACATGTATATACAAACACCTGTATATACATGGTATACAGTGTATACAGAGTATACATGTATATACAAACACCTGTATATTCTGTATACATATACACAGGAGAAAATTTCTTATTAAACATATCTCTTCCCTCCCCCCATATATTTCTACCCTATCTCTGTGTCTAATGACTTCTTGGAATTTTCACAAACTTACCCATAAAATTCTATATAATTATATTAAAAAATATCTTTCAATGGTAATATTTTTTGACAGCAGAGCATTTGGGAAGTACAAAAAGAGCACACATATAGTAAATATAGTTTTGACTAGTTGGAGGTGATAGGAAAGTGGGCAGTAAGACTCTGGTATTTGAAATTCAAAAATATGTGATCCTGGGACACCTGGGTGGCTCAGCGGTTGAGCATCTGCCTTTGACTCAGGGCAAAGGAGTGTGATCCCGGAGTCCTGGGATCGAGTCCCACATCGGGTTTCTGGTATGGAGCCTGCTTCTCACTCTGCCTCTCTCTCTGTGTCTCTCATGAATAAATAAATAAAATCTTTTAAAAAAATGTGATCCTTTTTAAGTGTATTGATTGAATAGTGTATCTTACTATTGCATCCTAGACATGGACTGTGTGCTAATCTGGGCCAGAGTATTAAGAAAAATAGGAGAAGAGGAAAGTTAACAGGCTGGTCCTGTAGCCTTTCCTCAAGTTTCATCTGATGACTTCACTCTCGGTAAATTCTCCTGCAACATTAACTCAAGAAATTGTTAGTAGATTACTATATTTAATCCAAGGTAAATGGAAATTCAGTCAAGTTCTGTATTTTGGAATAAGCTTTAATACTTCCTCATTGATGTTGAGTAGTGAGCACTGGTATTGAGATGAAGCTCAGCAAATTGGAACCAGTGCAGTACAGCTCACAGGCTATGTTTCCAGATGATCAAGAACACTTGGAGAAATAGTGGGACTAAGCCTAGTCATGTAAACCTGAGGCATGACGGGTCAGAATGAAATTACCCTAAAGCCAACTGCTTCTCTTGGCTTAGATTTTTCAACCCACACTCAACCTCATCTCCATTCATATCCTTACGAATGACTGGGAAATTGAAAGCTATATCTGGGTGTCATGACACTCCTCTTCTGTTCTAGCTGTGCATACTGTATCGCTTCCTGTCCTTTATCTTTTTACAAGGTCAAGTGAACTTGATGTTGGGTGAAGCTTATTATGCTTCATTAGTTTAATTTCAGAAAAATTTAAAAGATTGGCAGGTAACAGTTATCCCCTTAATGATTTTTAGGAATGCACTGCAAGAAGTGAATAAACTCAGACTAGAGGTAGCCTAGATAAAAGCAGAAAGGTCAGAAAACACAGCTTTTAAAAAATTTCCTGAATTTGTAATTTGAAACCGTAATCATTGAAAAACAAAACAAAACAAAACAACCAACTTTTCTACCTCCAGGCTGAGAGTGATACTAGCAGAGACCGCAAAGTCTCAGCCTTCACAGGATATTATATTGGGGTCCTAAGTAGCAAAAAATAAAATCAATGTATTGCCTTTCCATTAAATCCTAGACTTTTAATGTGCATCTAGTTAATGGCCATTAAGCAAAAGAAGCAGATAATACATACAATGGTCTGCAGGTAATAGATAAGATTCTTTAGGTTTACAAACTATATTTAGGGATGCCTGGGTGGCTCAGTGGTTGAGCATCTGCCTTTGGCTCAGGGTGTGATCCCGGGGCCTGGGATCGAGTCTTGCATCAGGCTCCTTGTGAGGAGCCTGCTTCTCCCTCTGCCTATGTCTTTGCCCAACACCCCCTTCTTTCATGAACAAATAAAATCTTTAAAACAAACAAAACAAAAAACCAAACTATATTTAGACCACATCCATGTTTGCAGGTACTTGAAAATCACAAGGCACAATTGGTTAAGGCTCAGTTGGTTAAGCATCCAACTCTTGGTTTTAGCTCAGGTCATCATCTCAGAGTCCTGGGACTAAGCCCCGCATCGGGCTGCATGCACACTCAGCACAGAATCTGTTTAGGATTCTGCTTCCCTCTGCCCTTCCTTCCCGTTTGTGCTCTCTCTCAATCTCTCTCTAAAATAAATAAATAAATAAAATCTTGAAAGAAAGAAAGAAGAAAGAAAGGAAAGAAAGAAAGAAAGAAAGAGATGACAAGCACAAGGAAAATGGAAGTCTAATAATTTTTGAAGAAGAGTGGATGACTGGATTGTCCAAAATCACCAGGCACGGTTGCAATAGCCCGTGACTATTAAGACTTAAAGCTTTCCCTAAAGATGGTTCAGTTTTGGACATGATGAGTTTGAAGAACTTAGGTATATCATAGGTAATCATATCCAGCAAAAGCTGGATTGCTATTTTTACACAAGCTCAAACTTGCTTAAACATAGAAGTTTGTAAATTTCAAACTATAGATGATTTTTGAAAACCAGGATAATGTATATATTTCAGTGAGTGTCTTTAGGGTAGAGGGAAAGGGAATGGAAGAACAGATTATTGCAGAACATAAAATTTTAAGGGTTAAGTAGAGGAGACTGAAGAAAAAAGGCATGGAGAGGCTAACACTGTAGAAAGAAGTGAGCATGTTGTATCAACAAGGACACAAAGTGAGCATGTTGTATCAACAAGGACACAAAGGACACATAGGAAGAATACTTCATGCTCACATATAGGAAGGAAGAAGGAAAAAGGGAGGGCACCTGTTAATTTTCTGTAAGAAGGGTGGCAGGAATTTGAAATGTTTGCATTGAAAATCTCGCCTTCTTTCTTCCAAATCATTGGTGAGGAAGTTAAGGATTATAGGTTCATATATTATAATAGAATTATAATCAATGAAATGCTGTTGTTTCTGGTAATTTCAGGTGGGTAGTAGTGGTGTGAATGAGGAAGGGGACTGAATGGGACAAACAAAGTAATTGTTGAGGGGCATGGAGCACTCAGTTAACATGAACAGCAGGAAAGAAATCAGCACAAATCCAAATATCTTAACGAGATTTATATTTCTCTACATTATTCCAAAATCTCAAAAAATCAAAATGTAGTTTTTTCACTGTCTTATTTTCCTCTCCCTCTCCTTTTATTTAACATGGATCACTACTGCAGGATGACTTTACAGCTACAATATTAAGAATATATATTGTATTTCTGGTAAATTAATGCTTTTATTATACATGGAGCAACCCTTTTATCCCAAATGGATTTTCCGGTTGATATATGCTTTGTCTTCTTAAATCAAAGTATTTCTGCTAGTGGGCATTACTGTGAACAAAATTTATTTCTAAAAAGAAATGAAATCCTCTCTCTCTCTCTCTCTACACACACACACACACACACATACACACATGCATACACACAATTTGCATGTATCTATGATGATTTGGAGAATCGGCAAATAGAAATCAAAGTGTGCTGGGGGCAAAATTTACTATTTATGTCTTAAATAGGCTTCCATTATTTATACTACTGCCATTTTGTGTTATAACTGAATTTGTCTACTGTACTTCAGTAATGGCTTAATAGTACAATGCTTTCCTGAACCTTCACTGCTGTGATGATTCAGGGTTCTTGCAACATTACTGTTCTTACTATATTTAGGATTATAAATTTAGTATATGAGACTATTTTTTCATAGCCCTTCTTCAATTAAAGTAATGTGCAGTAGGTGAAGAGTGGTTTGGGAGCAGGGAAATGATGTGGTTAGAGCTGTGCTTTAGGAACATTAATCTGTCAGGATTATGGAGTACAGAATGGCATCTACATGACGTGGCAACCAATTGGATGCTGAGCAGAGTAGGGTGGGAGGTGGTGAAGCAAGAAGGCTTTAAATGTGCCTCCAAGTCTTTTGGACTCTGACTCCTTTTGGAGTCTTGGAATGTGATTCCAAGGTCTTGAGTTGTCGGTACTATGAATATTAATTTGTAATAGTCACAAAAGGAAGCAGAAGAATATCAGATTTAGAGAAGGCACTTAATGTGTTTTGAATATAATCAGTATAAGAATTTGTGGAGATACTCAGAGTATTAGACATTTTATAACTGAGTTCAAAAAAAAAAAAACAAAACACTGCGTTCCAGATGGAGGCTAGGGATAGTGTAGAAGGAGATTTCCTTCACTGAACTTCATAAACTGGCATATTTTCAACAAATATGAAAGATAATCTGTTGTCTGGATGGTTGATGATACCACAGTAAATAGAAAACCAGTGAAATGCCATAAAGGTGAGACAGAATCATTAGTGTCAGACTGTGAGGTCATATAGGACGTAATCACAGGATGGCATATTTTAATGCATTAGCTTTCCCATATTACCTGCAGGGCTTTCTCTCATGTTGGTTACTACTTGTCCTGAAAAGTAGGCATTTTCAATATCTGGGAGAACTTTATGTTAGAGTCTACATGTGCTAATCTGTTACTCTCTTGCTTCACCCTATACTTTTTTTATAGTCCTTTCCTGACTAAGTCTTTACTGTTCAGGGACCACCAGTATCTCAGTGACCTCAGAATAGTGAGTTTTGGGTTTGGCCATGCTTCTTCGTGGTCTGCTACATTACAATAACCTCTCTTTTTAGTGTTTCCCAGTATCTCCAACACTTATCAATTCCCAGAAGTACAGACTTCTGCCCAATCCATGCTGCTCTCTGTTTTCTGCTACCTTGATCCACAATTTTAATTGCTTCAGTACCCTTGAAAGAGTTCTACTTAGCTCGATGAGATTGCCACCACATTTGAGCTTCAGCTCCCTGTGTCATAGGAGGAACCAATCTCCTAGGCGGAAAACTGGGCAAATGTGCAGCTCACTCTTATTTTTTCCTTCTCTCATTGATTATCATCCTTCTTTTGCATATTTTCTAAGGTTCAACAAGTGAGATGCCTTATGTATTTTGTCCAGTTTAGATCTGTTTATGGTAGGAAGGAAATTCCTTCAGTATATATGCCATCATGGCTGAAAGCAACATTTCATAAAGTTATAACATTTTAACAAATAAATGCTTCGAAAATACCCAAATTCATTTGTGTGTGGTGGTCCCTGAGATCACCTGCAGATTCAGCGATTCACTAGGAGAACTCCTCATGTATACTCAAATTATGGTTATAATTTATCAACATAACAGCAAAAAGATACAAAGCAGAATGAGTGTAGGGAAAAGTCATGTGGAACAAAGTCTGCAGAAAGTAGGCACAAGCTTCCAAGAGTCCTCTTCTAGTGGAATTACATAGGATTTCTTAATTTCTCCAGCAATGAGTGATGACAACATGAGTGAAATGCTGTTTATCAGGGAAGTTCATTAGAAATTCAATGCCCTCTGCCTAGAATGTATCAAAGATCTAGAGCAACCAGAAGGAAAGCAGGTGTTCAGCATAAACCACACTGATTGTACGAATGCTTCGGGCCAGTGAGCCGCCCTATCATTCATGGAATAATGGAAACACTTCTGAGCTGTTAGCTCTCAGACACCAGCCAAGGGACAACCCCATAAGTAACTAAGAATAAAAGTCTCAGGCATACTTTGTCAAATCTTTCCTGCACAATACGATATCTCTGATTTAAGCCCCCAATGAGATGTAGAACTCAACATGAGCTGCTTCATTCATGAACAATGCCCTTCCATCTTGTTTTTCTGATTAAAAATGTGAGTTTATGCTTTTACAAAACAACATAAATAACATTTATTCTTCAAGTAATATTAAAATATATGCATATAATTGAATATAAATAGATGGATATAAAGTTCAACCTCATTATTCTCAGATTCCATATTTGGGAATTTATCTACTTGGTAAAATTTACTTGTGACCCCAAAAATCCATACTCCTACTTTTCATGGTCATTTTAGGACTTGTTCAGAGCAATGAGAAATCTGAGTCCATCAACATACACATTTAGGGCTGAGGTCAAATATGGCGAGGCTCTGCCTTCTTGTTACAGTTCTCATGCAGAAATGCCTGAGGAGAGAGACAAGAGGGGGCAGTGCAGTGCAGTGCCAAAGCTCTGGCTGAGTCTGGTACTGTTTGTGAAGTGGCCTTAGGCAAGACTCATTTGAATCTCGTATTTTGTTTGTTTTTTGCTTTTCGGGTTTTTTTTTTTTGGGGGGGGGGGAATAAACATAATCTACCAGGATAAACTATTTTTTGGGATTTAAAGGTTATAATCCATTTGAGACCAATATGTGTACATTTCCTCTAGGAGCAAAGGTTCCATATCTTGAATTCAGTGTTCCCATGACTTTACAGAACATAATTACTGTGAATGATGAGTATCAGCTGGATGTATTTTTTTTCATTCCTCCATTCTGCCGGCATTGTCTTCTTGCTGAAGCTATTTTATAGATTTTAGTGTGTGTTTGAGACTAGCAAGCTATACTAATCTTTTTCATCAAAAGTGATTTCATTTGCCCTCCTTCTAGAATAATAATTTATAGGGTATCAGATTTTAGGTTTAGGGTGACAATTTGCATATATTATTCCATTTTTCTCCTGGTATGATTAAACTGATGAGAAAACTGCTGTAGGTGTATTTATTGTTCTTGTGCAAGTCATCAGTTCCTTTTTTCAGGTAGCTTTTAAGAGTATTCTACCTTTGGGGCACCTGGGCAGCTCAGTTGGTTAAGCAACTGACTCGATTTTGGTTCAGGTTATTATCTCAAGGTCTTAAGATTGAGTTCCCTTTCTCCGTCTCCCTCTGCCCAACTCTGCCCACTGCCCATTTTGCTCTCTCTCTCTCTCTCTCTTTCTCAAAAAAAAAAAAAAAGTATCCTACCTTTGATATTTTGCAGTTATAGTATCATGTACCTATACCTTGATTTATTTTTGTTACACCTGCTTAGCTCAGACAGTCCTTTTGAATGGAGTACTACCTGAATTCCTTTATTCTTGGAAAATTCTTTACTTTGCTTCTCAAAATACTGCTTCTTAATTCCCCTTTCTTCTAAAAGGGAGAATAGCAAACTAATCCCAAGGGCCTAACTGACCTATTGCTTGTTTGTGCAAATAAACTTTTGTTGGAACACAGCTACCTATTTGTTTACAAATTGTCTATAGCCACTTTTGCACTACAGTGCAAAAAAAAAAATATTTACCATTTGGCTCTTTACCGAAAAAGTTTGCTGACCTCTGTTTCAGGGAATCTAGTAGATGTGTGTTGAAGCAACACTCCAAATCTCTTGACTAATTCTTGATATTTTCAAAATGATGTTACATCTCTGACCTGTTCTTGGTGTTCCAATTTATTGCTTCTTTTAGTTTCCCATTCAGAGTTTACTCTTTTTTTTTTTTTTTTTTTGCAGGTAAAAAATTTCAATGACTGTTTTCTTAGTTCCAGTATTTCAACTGATTAATCTCATACAGGCTCATTTCTTTTTGTTCAATTTCAGAGCTTCTTGCACACTTTTATGGATACAATTTCTTCAATTATCTCACCCACTGAAATTTAAACTACATGAAGCTCAGGATTTTTATACGTTTTGTTTTATCTGTTCTATTCCCAACACTTAGAATTGTGTCTGACACTACTTAGGTATTTCATAGATGATTGTTTAAATATCAATTTAGGATTTTAAATATGCTTATATGAAGTATTTTGCCCAAACTATTTTTATTTTCTAATGTCATTTGAAGTAAATTCACTTCCAAATTGTTGATTTTATTGTTTTTCTTTTTGCTGTATTTCATTATATATTTTGTAATTTGATTTGCAGATTTTTTTTCATGAAATACTCACAAATACCTCCTGTTTTTCTTCTGGAAGTTGAAGATACATCCACCTTCAAATCTAAGTCTTCTATTGCCACTTTAGACTTCATGCCCCATGGGGATACTGGAAATACCTCCAGGAGAGTCCCTAAGCCAAAAGGTATCTTGGTTCAATTTCTGGACAAGTAGTTGCACTGACTTAAATTAAATCTTCTTGTTCTCTCTAAAAGAGTTTCAAATAACCCATAGATACAACCAGTGGTCAGCAGCTCTTTCTTCAACACTTCTTCCAAAGTTGAGCAAGAGATAGCGAAAGGAGTTCTATAAGTAAGCCTGGTTCTGATCTCTTTCAGTCCTTTTTTACTTAATATAACTTAATTTTCAGGTGCTTCATGTTGTTTTCTGGGGCCTATGAAATTCACAACTTCTGCCCCTGGGATCATTTTGTATCTTGCTCTGTTTCAAAGCCTAGGAATACCTAGCTTGCTTGTGAGGCCAGTTACACACTTCAAAATTTTTTCTCTTTTATATTCTATGAGTTTTAGTCTAGTTTTCCTCAATGTGTAAAAATATCATGCATTTTAATTTTACCTTCATTCTTTATTTTCACTTATTTGTTTTCCACTCAACATTTATCTCTTCCCTCTCTTGAATCATTAAGTGCCCTCTATGCTGGACTGTTTCCAAAACCACAAAAATAATGCTGTAATATTTTCCATCTTACTAAAACCTCCCCTAACCCCTTCCCTTATCTCAACTTCTCCCTCCAGCTACAGCTCACACTCTTATTTTGCTTTACATCTCATATATCATAGTGTCTGTACTGGTGTACTCTGTATCTTTTCCAACTCTGTATTCAGTGTATGCTTCACTGAAATGCAGGTCAAGACCCCAATGACCTATGGGGCCCAAATTCACCATTTGTCAGTCCCTGCTTCACATGACTCATCAAAGCATTTGACAGAGTTGACCACCTCTTCATTCTTGAAACATTTGCTTTGCTTCAATTAGGTGACTCCCCCACTCTTCTGAGTATCCTTTGCCTCACTTTCCCTCACTCCTGAATTCTTTCTGGACCCTTGTCAAGTTTCTGATCTTTTTTTTTTTTTTTTAATTAATGCTTATTTGCCCCTGAAATCAGACTCAGACATCTCTGTATTTACACCTACTCCCCAGGTGATCTCATTCAGTCCCATATTTTCAAATGCTATCCATATGTTCCTCATGCAATAATTTATAATTCTAGCCCAAATTTTCTTCATATGAGACTCCATATCCTCTCTTCGATTTCTATTAGATATTTCATTCTTAATTCATCCAAAATGGGATTGTTGATTCCTTCCTGAATTCCTGTTAAAATCATCCCTTCCCCTGTGTATGTCATATCAGGGAATGGCATTTATATTCGGTGGGATCAAGTAAAACAAACAAAAAATATCCAACAACAAAAAAACCCTTGTAATCATCCTGGGCGTCTTCTGTTTTCCCCTCATAACCCACCTCTATTCCATTGGTAAATCCTATTGGCTCTATCTTTAAAAACACACTCACATTTTGAACTTTTATTATAATGAGCATGGCTCAGTGATGCTTAATCTACCATAATCTCTTAGAACTTCATTTCCTTCAGTACTCTTTCAGCTCTTTCTAGCCCTGTTCCATACTAAGCATTGCCAAATGATTTCCAATAGATTTCCAATCTATTGTTTTTGTATTTAATATTAAATATTCATGGTGGTGGCCTCCAGTCATGCTTAGCTACCTGCCTGGCTGACCCAGTTTGGGGTACCAATGACTGTTACATTCTCTGGTTTTACAGTTGTATAGGTACTGCATGATCTAGTCTTAATCTTAATTTCCCTTCAAGCCCATATTTCTGCAGAAAGCAGTTTTACCCTCCACCACTAGTATAATTATACAAAAAATAGCAGAAACACTTCATTCTCCTGCCTCTGGGCCTTGGCATTTGTGGTTTCTTTTGTCAATGACACTCTTCTCTGAACAGTCTCATGGTTTGCCTCTGGCTTCATTCAGTCTCCCTTCAAACGACACCTTACCTATGAAGTCTTTGAATGCAGCACATCTAAAGTAACAACCATCCTTATTAGTCTATCCCTTTAACCTCTCCACTTTCTTCTTAGCACTCGATATTATATATTCATTTGTATATGGAGGAACTGTCTGTCTCCCACATTAAAATGTAAGCTCTTTTAGGGCAGAAAATTTGTTTTGTTCACTGTAATAAAAATGTTTGGCAATTAGCTACGTGCTCAAGAGACATTTTCTGAATTAACGAATAAATGGCTCAATGTGTGGATAGTTTCCTCTTCTAAGAAACACTTTGTCCACAAATAGTCTTTGATGCAGACTACTTTGTGAAAATAATTTCTCATTTTCAACTACATGTTAAATAAAAGAAATTATTTTGAACCTAAGAGTTAAGTAGTTTCATGAGTCAATACACTTAGCTATAAACCAATGCTAATAACTTAAATATAATTGCTACAATTATTTTAACTAAAAAAGGATTTCTGTGGGATGCTTAAATGTTGTCACTAATAATTTCAAGAGAGTAAATTAAAGCTCTGTGGCAGGGTAGAAATTCAAGATCCTTGAATGAGAAAAGTTAAGTCTAACAGACTACAGCAATATGCATCCGTTAGTTTAGTTACATTCCTTATTTTTCAGTGGTTTATTTGCATTATCAATACTAGGTAATACAAATATCTAATCTCCTCAGTTGTTTGTTCTTTTCAAGATTGGATTTCAGAACCTTTTTTTTTTTTTTAACCTATTACTCTTCCTTATTATTCATGTGTGAAAGGGAACAGTGGGCTCTCATTTTCCAGTGGTAAAAACTCTGCAGGGGAACAAAAGGTTTGACCCTTATCGAGCAGAATTAGAGCCATCCTGGAAGCTGTTTACATATTCCTGGAACTAGAGAGACCTTTTGGAGAGTGGGTGGAGTGGAGATGCATGCAGTTCTACAGTGGGAAGAAAGTACATTAGATAAGAGAGGTCATATGATTTGATTACATAAATTGTACTTAAAAAAACAGGAGACTGTGTAACAGTCTTCTGTAGTTTTCCTACGTGTTCTCATATGTGAGGCAGGCAGTGCAGCAAAGTGGCTAAGAGTGTAACTCTGTAATCTGGTTGCCTGGACTTGACTGCTTTCTCTACCACCTACTGGTTAAGATATTTTGGAGAAGTATACTTTTATTTAGTCACCTATAAAAGTAACTGCCGCAGAGAACTTTTGTGAAAATTAAATAAATTAATGATGTAAAGCATTTAGAACAGTGTCTAGTATGTGATAAATATTCAGTAAGTGTAATAAGCATCTGTCATAATTCATTCTTCCTCCTAAATTACGTTGCAAATCAACGAATGAATGACAAAGAATCAAAAAATGCCCCAAAGAGCAATAGCTCAATACAAGATACTTAAATAAATGGAGGGATTCCTTATTTTTAATAACAAATTAAGGAGAATATGAATCTTTTTGATGTAACTGTTCTTTTTCTTTTATTGTAATTGACATTACATTAGTTTCAGGTGTACAACAGTGATTTGAGGACTATATGTTATTTTATGCCTACCAGGATGAAGCCATTAGGCTTTGTAGCCTTGGACAAACTACTTTTCATTATTGTGTATTTCTAACTAGGTACAGAAATCTTACAATGAAAAATAGATCTGGAAGCAGATAAATTTAATAAGATAGAAAATATAAAAGAACATTTTAATAGACTTCATGACATTAAAGTCAAGAATCATTTTTGGGCTCCCAAATTATTAATCAAAATAATTAACATGACAAAAGCCTTGAAACTATTGTGTGTACACTAAAGTGACAACATTTTAACTACAAAAATTTCTTTTTTTGGTTCTAGTGACTTGGTCATGAAAATTGTCATGAGATTGAAACCTGGCATATGTTGTGTTCATTTGAAGCATAAGTGGCTTTTTATTAGTTAGAAATTTTCATCATTATATTTTGTAAAGCAGGAAAAATAGTAGTTTTATATTTCTAATTTATTAAACTCTTAGGGAAAGTAGTGTTTTCTTAAAGTGGAAATTTTTGTCTTAAAACTTATGACTTAATTCTGAAGACTGCAAGGCAACATATACACATAAACTTAGTGAGAATTCTAGATTATAATTAACTTAACAATAGCATGTTGTGGCAGAGGGAAAATTTGAAGGCCAAATAAGACATGTGGTAATAGTCACTGGTTGGGTTGACACACCACAGGGGCTTCATTAGGGATAATAACTATGCTATTCCTCTTGTAAAATTTATAAATTTTAAGTACAATCAATTAGAATTAGTCTCAGATTCAAGTAAAAGAAAATAACTACAAATGTACTTGCCACTTTAGAAACATAACTTTTTAATGATACTGAGTTACAGAAATATATGTGAAAATGTGCACATTTTAAGCTGTATGGTACTGATTAACCCAGTAGGCCACTTGGGTAAAATGTTTTGTTGGAATTATAAATTGAAATGTCTGATGATAATCACAAAAGAATTGTGGATATAGAAAATTATCTGTTCATCCCGACTTAAACTTTTGCTCAAATTACTTTCAGTGGAGCACATTATGTGGACATACTATATATGTGTGTATATTTACAGCTTTCTGGTAGGAATTCTCAAGTCATATATTTAGGTGGCAAATGTAACTTTTAGTTGTCAACTGAAAAACCTCTATTTTGAACACCCATTCTGACTGATGATTAAGGACTGAACCTAATTAATTTCAAGTAAGCTGACACTTCAACTTTTTTTTCATTTCATTGTACTCCCTCAAAGCAGAGTATACCAAAGACTCTTCTTCCATTGTGGTTTATGGGACATCTTGTCATTGATGGGCATGGTGTATCTTCTCTACTATAGTGTCCAGCTGAGACAGAGTGCATCCTAAAGTCTCTTAGCACTTAGTCCCATTGACATCTGAGGCCACATTTAAGGCCTCACTGTGGCTTTTATTGGTTGGCTATCGACACTAGTGTCTATTTGGAGGGCTTTTTCATTTCTTCTAGCCATCTCGGACTTCCCACAATCCTCTCAAGGAGGGTGGTGAGCATAGAAAAATTTCAGTTGCAGTTTTTCCTTTTTCTGCAGCAGTGAGAGACTTGAGTTGTGGGGGTTAGGGAGCTTTCTCAGATTATCTCCGCATAGAATTCCTCTGTCACAATATCTAATATGTCACTGTACCATTCTAGTTTAAAAGGCTTCTCTTTGAGGCTTAGCATCTTCCTGGGTTTCAACCAGAAAGTGAAGCTTATGTATTCTTCTACTTTTATATCCTTACCAAAAAGATCTAAAATTTTTGCTGTTTCCTATTATCCCTTATCCTGAGGCTAGATCCACATTGGGTCAGGTTGGTTCAGGGTACCTTCTAAGACATCTATAAGAGCATTTAACACTCTACTGGATACTTTTTATTTCCTTCTGTGCACCCATTTCTGCACCATTTACCACCCTGCTCTGTATCCTAGGAGCCTGGAGTATTTGGACTAAATCAGTTGAAGCCCCTCTCTGGGTTTTCTTTCTTAATGGGATATACCAGCAAGATACTAGAGGGTAGGAAAAGAGTGATATGAAGATATGTGTTCTTCTACTTCACTCCTACCAGGTTGCTAAAGGTGAGAACACTTGTTAGATCATCTTTCAAGACTTTGCTTGATTCTGCTAGCTTCTATTTCTTCTTACTATGCTGTGGTGGTAACAGCTTCCTTTTTCATTATTTCCAGGATTTTTCACCAATCATTTGGTTTCCCTTAAACTTAATTATATATTGTAAATTATCCTTTAATTTAGCTCTCCACATTATCATTTTAGAATACCTTCTTTTTGCTGATAATACTTTGTTATGGTGTTTGATAGAAGAAATGGTCCTAGGAAACATAACTTCAAATTGGCATTCTGAAATTGGTTTTCTTGCATAGCTAAGAAGCACTAGTGAGCACTGCTCACTAGAGAGAAATGTAACATAGTAAGTTACACATGAGTCATGTGATGGCATTATCATAATTCAAATTATTACCAGTGGTGGCATGGGATGAAGTCAATATGGAAAGTAAGGTATTCAGAAATAAACTGGCTTTGTTAATTAGTCACTGTGGCAAAAATTATGATTATAAATGCTGGGTGGTCTGTTGACTTTTCAAATACAGGATCTCCTGTAGTATATACAGGAGAAAATGACAAAGAGGGCCTTGAATGCTAATTCAGAACATGAACGCAAAATGAGAAAGTTCCTATGTTAGCTTTCAAGGAACTCCTCATCTCCTGAAGTCTCAGGGAAAATATGGCAGAAAATCACGCTCATAGCTTGACTCAAATGAAGGCAGGAATCCAGCAACATTTAAATACTCAACATTTCCAAGTGTCTTATGCTAAGTTAAGGCACTGATGGAGAAGCAGAGACTGTGCAACAAAAGAGTAACATTTGACAAGCACAGACAAGACTATGGAATTTGAGCCACCAAAACTCAATGGAATTTCCCTTGATGTTAGAGTCATCTTTTCTCTTGTAGAAGCCAGGTGGATGCACTTTACTCTCATATACAAGGTCAGGACAATGACCACATGAGCAGCACCAGCGAGTGACAATCAGATGAGGTGTCTTGTAGGACACTGTGATGATGGCCAGTTGCTTACGAGGTCTTTAGGAATAAAACAGTTGGGCAGACTATGACATGCTTCTTGACACATATAGGCAGATCTAGATTTAGTGGGCAAAAAACAAAAAAGTATCCTTAAGGAAGTCATATACTTTTACCTACTTCCAGATATCAGCCACTCTCCAAACATTAACACTGTAGCTGAAGAATGGCTGGTATAGTCTTGACTTTTCTTCCAGACTTTACCCAGAGGACATATGGGTATTACCACATGTATTGAGTTAAGCAATTTACCCAGAACTTCTGGACATTATGAAGTCCTGTTTCTGAAATGATGCTAATCTCTAGAGACCCAAAGTGCTACAACAATATACTAGTCAGAGTGAAGACTATGAAAATTCCAGATTATGCAGAGAATTTTGGCCCCTTTTCTTTTCCTACAGGATTCACTGTGACCATACACCAATTATGTGATTATTACCCTAATTCTAGAATGTATAGTGCAAATGGATATATCTAACATTTAGCTGAATCTCCACACAGATACTGTGGCCCATGAAGTGGGGGTTATTATAGTATAAAAGCCAAGCAGAAGCTCCTGTTGCTAATCCTTTTTCTAAGAAAATAAAGCAAAAGTAATAATGCCATACATTGGGGAATTTTAGAGAGTAGTGCCATGATCAAGCACTTGAAGAAACCAAGTACTGATCCCTATCATAACCCCACTTTGGTGTAGAGCCACTCAGGTCCTGAGAATGATTGTAGAGTTGCTGAAAATTCAGTTAGTGATCTACAGCTGTGGTATCTTTATTGCAACACATCAGCAGATCCCCTAATACATGCTATAGGACCATAGATTTAGCAAATCCTCCTTTTTTCAATTCCTATCAGAGAATATAGTCAGAAGCAGATTAGATTCACTTGGAAGATAGCAGTATGCCTTCACTTCCTGCCATAACAATTTTCACCTCTCTATCCTTCACCTCTCTATCCTTAAGATAGTGTTGAGGATTATTTTTAATTTTGAAATTCCAGATCATATAATGCAAGTTCATTGTGAAGTAAAGACTAATTTTATTGGGAATTAAAAAAATGAAATTCCTCTAGATGCCTTAATAAAACACATGAATTCCACAGGATGAGAGATATATTGCAAATGTTCAGGGTTCTGCCACACCTGTGAAATTTCTAAGGTTCCAATGGTCTTGGGCATGTCAAGATACACTTTTTACAGAGATAGAAAAATGGTAGCACCTTCTATCATTAACCAAAGAAGCAAACACTTAATGGACTTCTTTGGGTATTGAAGGCAGCATATACTGATTTTGTCTGTGTTGCTCTGACCTGTTTACCAGGTAACAATGCTGTCAGTTTTGAATTGCACCTGGAGTTATAAAATGCTGTGCAGCATATTTAGAGTATGATGTAAACAATCTTGCCTCTTGCCTTTTGGCTTAGTAAATGCAATAGTATTAAGAGTCTGCCACAAGTTACAGAGCCTCTGGTAAGCTACACTAGGACTCATATTGCACTTGGTCAAAGATCATTATCTATCCTGCTGAAAACAATTACCTATTTGAATATATATATCCAAATTAATAATAACTGGATTGTTACTGAACTTCTGGATTGCTACTGGGCTCCTTTAGGGATGCATATCTGAACGAGGACACCAAATAATTTTACAAAATTGTCTTGAATGCCTCAGAAGTGCCCATGTCAGTTGTCCCTATGAAAAAGGACATAGTATAGATAGTGTAAGTAGAGAGCAGCCTCTAGCTGATGCTGCTTATGGATGTCTCATAGCATTCACACTGAGGCCATGCCCTCCCTAGGCTACTCCCAGACAATGACTGAGCATGTCAGTGGTAGTATGGCACTGATACTAGAGTCAGGCCATTTCTTCCCAACATGGGGCTCCTATTATGGACAGTTTTTTCATTGGAGCTCCCTATTGGCTTGGCTTGGACAGCTGGGACTTGTCCCACCACACCACTCTCCTTTTACTAGTATGAGACTTTCATCCAAAGGAGTCTGTCCAGAACTCTTGGCCTGTTTTTCTTTTTAAAATGAGTTGCTTGTTTTCATATTGTTGAGTTTTAAGAGTTCTTGTATATTTTGGATATAAGTCCTCTATCTTCCAGTCTGTGGCTTGACTTTTCATTCTTTTAACAGAATCTTTTGAGGAGAAGATGGTTTTAATTTTAATGGAGTACACCTTATCAATTTTGTCTTTCATGGATCATGCTTTTTTTATTGTACCTAAAAAGTTATCACCAAAAAAATAAAAAAATTTAAATTAAATCAAAAAATAAATAAAAGTCATTGACAAACCCAAGGTACCTAGATTTTCTCCTATGTTATTTACTAGAAGATTTAGAAGTTTGCTTTTTACATTTTGGTCTATGATTAAGAGCTAATTTATTGTGAAAGTCTAAGGCCAGCATATAGATTTATTTATTTTTGCATGTGGATGTCTAGTAGTTCCGGGATCATTTGTTGTAAAGACTAGCTTTCTCCATTGAATTGCTTCTGTTCCTTTGTCAAAAGGTAATTGGCTATATTTGTTTGAGTGCATGTTTGGGTTCTCTATTCTGTTCCCTTGATCTATTCTTCTGTTATTTCACTATTATGACACTCTTTTGATTAATATAACTTTATAGTAAGTCTTGAAGTCAGGTAGTGTCAGTTTTCAATTCGTTTGTTCTTGGTTTCTTTTTTTAACCTCTCCTTTGTTTCTGTCATGTTTTGGTTTTAAGTGAGCATTTTGTATGATTCCATTTTCTTTTTTTATAATATCAAATATAATTCTTAAAAAAAAGTTTTAAAGGTCATCCTAGAGTTCTCAGTATACATTTATGACTAATCTAAATCTACTTCCAAGTAATTCTAAACTACTGCCTAGGTAGTGTACTGTGTAAATGGTGCCTTTATTAAGTTTTCCTCAGTGTCCTCCCTTGAATGTTTCATCAATTTCCTGACAGGATACCAGCTAAAGAAAACAGGTTCTTTTCCTTCTGATTCTCATCCTCTATCTCCCTCATATTATCATGACCATTTTGGCTGGCCTATGTTTCACAGTATATATGCAGGATAAACAATAATTAATTACCTACTTTGGGATGAACTTTTTTCTTTGTATATTTTTTTATTGGAGTTCAATTTGCCAACATATAGCATAACACCCAGTGCTCATGGGATGAACTTTTATATATTGCTATAAAACAACTCAGTCAGTAGTGTGTTGTAAAGAGTACAGATTTTAGTGACATTTTTGATTGAATATTACTCCACTAATTACTAATTGTGTCTATGGGCAAGTCATGTAACCTGTTCCAAATCACAGTATTATTTCAAAAAGAGAAAACAGAGGCACATGAATGATATAGTCAGTTAACCAACAGAGTCTTGATTTCGGCTCAGGTCATGATCTCAGAGTTGTGAGACTGAGCTCCATATGGAGTTCTACACTAAGCAGTGAGTCTGCTTAAGATTCTTTCTCTCTCTCCCTCTGAGCACTCCTTTCTCCCACTCTATAATAAATAAATCTTTAAAAAATAAAATAAAAAAGAGAGGACAGTATCTGTCCAAGAGGTATATCTGAGAATAGGAAATTGCACAATCTGGTATGTGGCAGTATTCAATAAATAAATGATAGCATAATTATTGCAATTTATTATCCAGAGCCTTTTCAGGAAATATGAAACATCAATAAATAAACAGAAATTAGCAGGTGATGATTCTCACTGAGCACAGATAAAGCCATGAGCAAAGGGAATCTTTTTTCCTTTCTAGCTTTTTCCAGTGAAAGGTAATTCATGATACCTTTTCATTATATGTATATATATGAATGTATTTGCCTATCTATCCATCCATTCATCTCATGTTTAAGTGACTTGCTTTGACAATGGAACACAGTTTCTAACTGAAAGACTAACTACTACTTACCTCTTGGGAGAGGAATGGACAAATCAAAGCTATAAAGATGGTCAAACAGCATGGTGCCTACTACTGAAAGGACTGTTATGCATGGGTAGTTGAGACAGGGATCCTGGCATAGGTAATAAGCCAAAACCACCAGAATTATTTTCTTTTTTTGAGAGAGTGAGAGAGAGGAGGCTTGGGGCAGAGAGAGAGAGAGAGAGAGAGAGAGAATTTTAAGTAGCCTCCACACGCGGTGGGGAGCCCAATGTGGGGCTGAATCTCACAATTCTGAATGATGAGATCATGACCTGAGCTGAAATCAAGAGCAGAACTCTCACAGAGGAAGACATAGACATGGCCGACAAGCACATGAGAAAATGCTCTGCATCACTTGCCATCAGGGAAATACAAATCAAAACCACAATGAGATACCACCTCACACCAGTGAGAATGGGGAAAATTAACAAGGCAGGAAACAACAAATGTTGGAAAGGCTGTGGAGAAAGGGGAACCCTCTTGCACTGTTGGTGGGAATGTGAACTGGTGCAGCCACTCTGGAAAACTGTGTGGAGGTTCCTCAAAGAGTTAAAAATAGATCTTCCCTATGACCCAGCAATTTCACTGCTGGGGATTTACCCCAAAGATACAGATGCAGTGAAACGCCGGGACACCAGCACCCCGATGTTTATAGCAGCAATGTCCACAATAGCCAAACTGTGGAAAAAGCCTCAGTGTCCATCGAAAGATGAATGGATAAAGAAGATGTGGTCTATGTATACAATAGAATATTACTCAGCCATTAGAAATGACAAATACTCACCATTTGCTTCGACGTGGATGGAACTGGAGGGTATTATGCTGAGTGAAATAAATTAATCGGAGAAGGACAAACATTATATGGTCTCATTCATTTGGGGAATATAAAAAATAGTGAAAGGGAATAAAGAGGAAAGGAGAAAAAATGAGTGGGAAATATCAGAAAGGGAGACAGAACATTAGAGATTCCTAACTCTGGGAAACGAACAAGGCGTGTTGGAAAGGGAGGTGGGCGGGAGGTGGGGGTGACTGGGTGATGGGCACTGAGGGGGGCACTTGATGGGATGAGCACTGGGTGTTATACTACATGTTGGCAAATTGAACTCCAATAAAAAAAAGTAGGATGCCTAACCAAGTGACTGAGACACGGGTCACCCCCTTCTTTTTAAGAAAACCACCAGAATAATTCTTTACTATATTATTTAGGTCTGTTTCCATGGGAGATTGGATATGTGAGAACTATGCCTTTAGCAGGTTGCAAGTCTGGTACTTTTCACTATTTTAATCAATTTTAGAACACTAGATTCAATGCTATGGTCAATGTTATAGGCAATTTCTAAATTCGCTAAGACAGTATTATGGATCAGATGAAATCATGACTGTCTTAGAAAATAGCGACTTAATTTCCCCCACAGAGTGCAGAATCTTATGTTGATAGCTTATAAAATGACATGAATTTCACTCGCTATATCTTTACTGAGCATTCCCTTCATATTCACTTTTGCTTTATGCTTACATAACTTTTTCTCACAACAAATTTAAGATCATATACAACAAAATATAAAATGAAAGCTAATGTAATGTAAGTGGCAGCTGAAAATAAGGGCCACAGGGCTTACATGGTTGCTAAAATTAGGCTTCATGTCTGTTTGATAGGATAAGAGAAGAAACTCAGATAGCTATCTGAATCTCATAATTTATACATGGTTTACACTGATTTCTTGAGTTAAACAACTGCCTGTCAGATCTCTCCTGATATTCAAACCATTCAGACTCTCTCTCTTGCACACACACACATTAATTTTCTACACATAACTTTGTGATCTACTGTGTGATATGATGAACAATATTATCTAAATTAACATTGTAGTACATTTCACATACCTTTTTAATGAAAGTACCATTTGATAAAAGTTGAAAGAGTAACATTAACTGTTAAAATGACCCCATTACATGGAAAGCTAATAATGTTCAAACAGGTAACTTGATGTTGGTTGCATCTGATTCAGGAAAATATCTGAAACCACACAGGAAAGTCTTCAAACACCACATCTTTAAAACAACATATGGTTTGTAAATAGTGTCCTTTCGGGCAAACTTTGATAAAACTGCTTAGAGAGACTTCAAGATTGTATTCTCTGATGAAGTATTGGATTGTATGTATTCTATAAAATATATGGATTGATGCTTTATGACATGCAGATGAGATGAATGGAATCTTATAATGAAAACTCAGGGGGTGCTTTCCTGGATAAATGACTACAACCTTACAGAGGGTGGCAACAGGGATATCTGTAGGAATGTTTAGTATTTAGAAGCATTGAAGATTTACTTTAGAAAGTTCTAAAGGTAATCTTTAGCACATGAATATTCTACATTGAATATTCTCCAAATTCTACAGCATTGATGATAAAGCAAAATGTTTTTGGTCTTCAAATATTTTAAATCATATTTCATTATAGAAAAACATTAGTAATGGTCTCTTTGAACTTACTTTCGTTGTACATCAGTGTGAATTACTTACAGTGTAACACTGAATCAAGTTTTTGTAAAAAGTGATTGGATGTAAGAAAATTGAATTTTGGAGAGTGTCTTGCCAAACACAGTAAATTTTAATTTAGAGAAACTGATAGCATGCCACTTTTTCAGATATAATTAGATACTGGTTCCAATTGTCTACTGAAGACTCTGCCGGTCCATCTTAATAAAACATTATTATAAATAAATAGAAGGATTCAGCTAATTCTCTATAGCAGGTGTGGTATGCATTTATTTAATATAAAAGCAGCTCTAAATAATTCTGGTGTAAGTAAAAAAGGAGTCTAAAACATTCTCTTGTTAAATTTAATTCTTGAAATGTTCAAACACTGTCAGAGATAAATTAAGATAGTTGCATGCACAGGTCTTAAGAACTAATTAGATAGGGGCTGATTAGGAAGAGAAAGCCAAGAACAACTATAGGACATGTTTATACTTGATATGTTTTCATATGGTTGAAAATTGTTGATTCAACCAAATATCTTTACAGTATCTATACTATTTTCTTTCTTCCTAAAATATAATATCTAGCATGGTTCCACTAATGGTAAACTCCTTGTTTTTTCAAAAAATGTTTTTTCTCTCATTCTTGAATGATAGTTTTTCATGGAATGTATTTTTATTTCCTCTATTTTTGTCATTCTGATCTTTATCTTTTATTGTACCTATAGAAAAGTATTTGTTCTATTTTTAGAGAAAGTTTGTTTTTATATTTACTAATAAGATGACCTTATCTATGTATTCTTATTTATAATTGATCTGGTATTGGTTTAACTTTACAGTGTCTGATTTCTGTCCTAGTTGAGTGTCTGCTACAATCTTGCCTTGGGTTTCCTGAGATACTCCTATATCTTTACTTAAAAATCCCACTTTCATTTATTCAAATTAAATTAATAGGAGTTTTAGTTTTCTATACTACCTAACAACTTACCCTAAGTGCAGCAGCTTAAAATAACATCTATTTATTAGCTCACAATGCTATAGGCCAGAAATCCAGGAGAGGTTGATTGAGTTGCCTGCTCAGGGACATACAGGTCAAAATCAAGCTGCTGCAGGATGTATTCTCATTTGGAGCACATTCTTTTTCCACGTCTATTTGACTTGTTGGTAGAATACAGTTCCTTTAGGTTATAGGACTAAGGTCCCCATTTCCATGCTGGCTGTCAGCTGGGGCCTTCTCAGCTCTTAGAAGATGGTTGCATTTTTGCCACATGGTCCCTCAATCTTCAAAGCTGACACTGGAAAAGATTCCTGGTGTCAAATTCCTCTGAAGTTTCAAATCTTTGACTCCAGGAAGAGGCCAGTTCCTTTTAATGATTCATCCAATCAGGTCCAAGGCACCCTGGATGGTATCTCTTTTTATTTATTTTTTTATTGTTTATTTTTTTGATGGTCTCCCTTTCAAAAGTCAATTGTACCATACAGCAAGCTAATGAAAACAATAAAAGTCCAGAGGATTAGGCAGAGAATGTATACCACGAGGTAGGGTCCTTGGGATTCATCTCAGAATTCTATCATAATAGGGGCAGGCCGGGTGGCTCAGCAGTTTAGCGCCACCTTCAGCCCAGGGCCTGATCTGGAGACCGAGATTCAGTCGTCAGGCTCCCTGCCTGGAGCCTGCTTCTCCCTCTGCCTGTGTCTCTGTCTCTGTCTCTCTGTGTCTCTCATGAATAAATAAAATCTTAAAAAAAAATCTATCATAATAGGTATATAGCAATTATCAATGAGTTCTAATAAGTGAAGAGAAAATTGTCAAGAAAGGTTTCTTGTAGGTAGTTTTGTTTTGCGAGAAAAATCTAGGTATTGTTTTAATATATTCATTTAGATACTTTGAATCCTCATGAATATATATTTATTGGTATGCAAATGATTTATTTAGTTTAAATTTAACATTGTATTGCTAACATGTCAGATTTAAATGATTAATGGAAGAAGATGGGAAAGTGGAGAGTACATTCTGGAATCTATTTTTTAATTACAAAAAAGAGCTCTGCTTCTGCATATATAAATATAATATTAAGACCTCTTCCTTTTTTGCATCTTTGGCTGGAATAATCACATGGCCTTGCTGATTTCCCACCATTGTAAAGAATTACTAATTGAATTGACTCTTTTTTTTAAAAAATATTTTTTTTTATTTATTCATGAGAGACACAAAGAGAGAGAAAGGCAGAGCCATAGATTTTGATTACTTAACCTTCCTGGCCTTTGCCTGTTTCCAGTGTTGCCTGGAAATACGATTTGTCTGTGTGAGAATACTAATTCTTATCTTGATGCTATGTTTTTAAGTATCTTTAGTTTATCACCTAGTGGTTTGCTTCATTTGAGAAGGCAGCTGATGGTGCCCCAGTGTTTTTGAAGTCTATTTCAGGTCACAGTATATATATATTCATTGAAGAGGAAACAAAGTTTAGGCATACATTTTATGCAACTTAATATTTTGTGAGATGGACCTACCATACTTCAAAAATTGTTTTTTTTTTAAAAGATTTTATTTATTTATTCATGACAGACAGCGAGAGCGAGAGAGAGAGAGAGAGAGAGAGAGAGAGAGACACGCAGAGGGAGAAGCAGGCTCCATGCAGGGAGCCCGATATGGGACTTGATCCCGGGACCCCAGGATCACGGCCTGGGCCGAAGGCAGGTGCTAAACCGCTGAGCCACCCAGGGATCCCCCCTGAAAATTGTTTTTTTTTTTATTAAAAATAGACCCTTACACAAATGGCTTGAATTCACTTTCCCCACCTGAAACTCCAGGTACAAAGAAAAGTTTTCCTTTTCTCCCTAATAGTGTTTAGGTTTTTCAATACTAAAGTCAGCTTAGACCCAACAACCAAACCTCACAGAGCTTAGCACTTAGTCTTTCTTGTACTGCACCAAGGGGCAAAAGAGAACAGCCGCTGGCAGGCTTCCCTTTAACAGAAATGATAATGAGGATACCAGAAACAGCTTTTTGAGAAAAAGAAACAGAGTCCTGCTTTCTTCGGATTTAATATGTCTGTGATGCTCTGATTCTCCTAGTAACTGCTCTAGGAGAGGCGTCGACTGGCGCCCACCCCGCCCTCTTTAGTGAAGAGGAAAGGGAGTTTGGCGGGCGAGCTGGTTACTAAAGGAAGGGCGCGAGGGCGCGGGGCGGGGCGGGGGCGCGGGGCGGGGGCGCGGGGCGGGCGCACCACCCGCTCGGGAGGCCCCGGGGGCGCGAGCCTGGAGCCCCGCGGTTGCCTGGACACCGAGTAACCGACCCGGAGGGCCTCGGCCGCCGGCGCCGGGGAGGCGGCGGGGTTGGGCAGGAGCGGCGGGGGAAACGCGCGGAGCCGGAGAGTCGGGCTGCGCACTCCTCTGGTCGCCTGCACGGCTCCCACGGGCAGCATCCAGACCCGAGGAGCCGGGGCGCCTGCGCCCAGAGTTACACCCCACTCGGTCAGTTCCTTAATCAATCCCTTACGGGCTGTCACTCGGCGAGTTTAAGAAAAATCCCCGTGGCTCGGGTAAGGGATGTAAAGTCTCCCTCCACTGGCCGCCCAGCTGTACTTCACATTGTCCAGAACTGCATCCCTAAGCTCTCTTTTAATAATTATTTCTACCTTTTATTTTGCTTATAAGGCCTCCTTGTGGTGGCTCATGTATTATTATTTGGATTGCTATTTTTCTTCTTTTGATATTTTGTCTTTCAAGTGTCTGCCCAAATACTGCACACCTAGTTAGGGCAGAGGCTGGGAATTTGTTTTGTCCTATAGCACCCCAAGTAAGATGATCCACAATAACACCTCCTTTCTGCCAATGAGGAAAATGAGGCACACAGCTGATACGACTTAACTAAGGCCTGAGAATCTGCAAGATTCACTTCCAATTCAAAGAATTTTCTATTTCTTTCTTGACACTCATTGGATGCTCAATAAATATTTGAAAATTGACTTGGTCATTTCCCAGGGCCATTTACTATTGCATGATCTGTCTGGACATCTTGACCCAAATGTAGCATTCTAGAGATATCTCTGTTACTGGGTAGCTCAGTTCTTGTCTCAAATGCACTAGAGAATTGGAGACCCAAGACCTGAATGGGGAGAGTTTATTGAGCAGTTGAATATAGTACACTTTCAAGAGTGAAAGCAGGCCACTGCTTGAACAAGAGTAGCAATGACACCCAGAAACTTTAGAAGCATCCTTTTATTTTTTTTTAAGATTTTTTTATTTATTCATGAGAGACAGAGAGAGAGAGAGAGAGAGAGAGAGAGGCAGAGACATAGAAGGAGAAGCAGGCTCCTCTGTGGGGAGCCTGATGTGGGACTTGATCCCAGGACCCTGGGATCATCACCTGAGAGGAAGGCAGACACTCAACCACTGACCCACCCAGGCATCCCTAGAGGCATCCTTTTAAGCCTGCTTTTTGCATATGTAAATTTGGCACTGATTGACATTTTTGATTGACAACCAGTGGTCATATAACATTTTGGCTTTTGAGCACTGGCCTACCCAGGATGCATTGTTATAACTGTATTCATTTATGTATATATATTTATAGTCTAATGAGCTTTTGTGACCTTAAAGATACTTAAGGGCAAGTTTCACCCTTTGTGGGCATGCTCAGCACTTAGAAGTCCCCTTGTGGCTTTTGAGCCAGCTCTGTGGCTAGGTCTTTCCTATTCTGTTAGCCCTTAGAGGTGGCTCTGAAGGTGTGGCTGTTAACCCTCAGTGGTAGCACTGACAGTGTGGCCAGCACCTGCTTAAACCCTCCTCATTCATGCCTAACAAAAAACTGCCTAATATCCCTAACTGTCCCTCCCCTCCACCAAGTCACTTCTTGGTCCTACTTGGAAAATTGGGTTTAGGACACCATTTAGCAAAGTTAGAACTTAAAGACAAACGGATGGCTAATTGTCAGACACATCCAAACATCTAACAACTTGAAGGATTTTGAGCTGTTGATGTTGAATTATACTTTAGATATTTATATGTGAGACTAGTGTACTTCTTTTTTGGGGGGATTTTATTTATTCATTAGAGACCCAGAGAGAGAAGCAGAGATATATGTGAGGGAGAAGCAGGCTTCCTGTGGGGAGCCCAATGCAGGACTCCATCCCAGGACCCTGAGATCACAACCTGGGCAGAAAGCAGACACTCAACCACTGAGCCACCCAGACTGCCCACGACTAGTGGCATTTCTATCCTGAATTCATAATACTTCTCATTTTATTCTTGCATTCTTAAGGTTTTATTATTAACCATATCTAGCTAATTTCCAGAACGATCAAAACAATAAATTTGAACATTAATCTGATTTTACTTGGGTGAAGTTCCATTATGTTGGGAACTGCCACAGCTCTTATATACAACTCAGCCTTTTCTCTTCCGCTCTTGTTCAGATTCAACATAACCTCAGACTCAACTAACCTGTTACTATATCCTCAGACTTTGTTCTTTCTTCTCTATGCTCTATGGCAGTGAATGATACATGCATATATTTTCTTTTTCCTTTCAACTATGGACTTTATTCTCACACAGGCTTATTCCACTAGGCTAAAACTATGATTTCCAAGAGCTCTGAACTCATAAATACCCATCCTTGTTCCCAAAAAGAAAAATCTAGAAATGCCCTGGGATGAGACTCCTTGACTCCAGTTGGTTCACCTGCCTATCCCTGGAGCATTTATGTTGAGGTTAGGACTACTAGGATTCATAGCAATCTATTTAACCATGTAAATGGAGTTGGCAAACAATTTCTCAAAACCAAGGAACCCTCCTTAAGAAGGAGAGTTTCTGGAGAAAAAATAGAAACAATATTTGTCTACCCAGAGTTTACTTAGGCATATGAAACATTTTTTTTAAAGATTTTATTTATTTATTCATGAGAAACACAGAGAGGAAAGAGAGAGGTAGAGACACAGGCAGAGGGAGAAGCACGCTCCATGCAGGGAGGCTGATATGGGACTTGATCCTGGGTCTCCAGGATCACACCCTGGGCTGAAGGCGGTGCTAAGCCGCTAGGCCACCTGGGCTGCCCAGGCATATGAAACTTAAGGTTAATGAGACTATTGACTAAAAAATTGCTAAAATGCTAGACATTGGAATCTAGACAAAATGGAAAGCAGAAAAGATATATAGTAGAAAGGAAAGGGAGGGAGATTAGGCAGCTGGAATACTCAAAGTAGGTGAAGAATTTGTATTGTGGTAATGATGTAAGAAAGAGAATTGGATTGATCATAAGCTTTTGGATTATGTGCCTGGTGGAAAAATTGTACATTCACAAGCAGATGGCTGCATGGGTGAGCCTTAATGATCATGATGTGTTTTCTGCACAATAATAACACTAATAAAAATATATGGAATTTCAAAATTGATGCTGAACTTTTAACCTCAGTTATAATGCTATGGACACAAAAACCACCCAAATAAAAATAAACAGAGGCTATTTGTTCAGAGCCTGCAATAGCAAGGGAGTCAGCCACCATCATTTGTTTAGGGCAGGTACTCAAAGGGGACAAGGGAGTGGTAAAGTTTTCTAGTGAAAAAGAGAGAGAGAGACAAGACTGTAGGTGTGTTCTGATTGGAGGCTGTCGACAAGGGGACACTGGAGATGGGCCAACAAGGAGCTGAGCATCCTACATGATTGGTTTGAGGAGCTTATTTGGCTTTCTCTGACTGGTCCTGAGTTGGAAGTACAGGCAAATATTAGGAAAGCTGGCAGAAATTGACAAAGTCCTGACTGTTCCTGGCTGATTACTGCAGAAGTTGTGGTTTGGCTTCCTGCACTGGTTGGTGTAGAAGGTTGTGGGTTAGAATTCTATTTTTACATATGGTTTGGCCCTTGTCCATCTGTATATTCAGTCTCTCAATGTTCATAGAAATGCAGTTAAGTAAACTTAATTTTACCCTCATATTCTAAAACTGAGATATGGAGAGAATTGGACAAGTTAAGTATAGTATTCATGAATATGTAATTTGTTAGTGAACTCTCATTCACTGAATTTAAATCATGGCTATTTATTAAACACTTATTATATGCTGGTCAGTGGACTAAACAGTTTGCATATACATGTTATATTAATCCTCATGACATTTTGAGACATTATTGTTTTCACCATTTTCCAAAGGAGGAGACTGATGATCAAATACATTAAGTAGTCTTTCTCAAGGTCATGTAGCTGGTAAGGAGCCCCTCTGGAACTTAATCCCACATCTTACTGATTTAAAAGATATGTTCCTTGGCACTTGGTTAAACTGATAATCTACTTTCATCACTCTGTCACTGTATTTCACCTTAGTCTGTATCTATGAACACTACCATCTGGCCTCTTTTCCTGGGTACTTATAGGATGTTTACATGAGCAGAGATAATTAAAAGACCTTTCTGTGTGAAATGAAGGGATTTAATCCACCATTAGGATACTAAAAATCATTTGGATTGAACCACAGCCAACAAAATGGATGAGCTGGGTATGTAAAATCACATGGTGAAAGTAGAGGGTGACGAAATGGTTGAAAGGGCAGTGGCCAAATACAACCAACAGGGCACAAGTACTTAAAATGGACTGCTTCTCTTAATAAACTAATAAAATTGTTTGCATAGAAAATCAGTTATCTATAAATAAACTAAATATTGCTGATGGTTAGTAAGATGTTTTGTGGACAAACTAGACAATTATTTTCCTTTTAAATTTGTTTTGTGGAAATGAGACTATATATTTTTTCCTCGAAGAGAAAACTATTCTCAGGAATTGTAATTGTTGAGCCCCCAACTCACACTTACGACAAATTCTTTGAGGGACTGAAGAAAGATGAGCATTTTGGCTAGTAACATGTTAGTCAGTGTCAATTATGTGTTAATCGCCTTTAATGTTCCACTGTTTATGGAACTTCGTTTACTCTGTGCTCTCAGAACAATCTTATTATAGGCAAGGATGTAGCACAGAAACAATAGAAGATATGCATGGAAAAGTGTCCGGAGATCTCAGGCACAGATTTCTTTATTCTCCCACCTCTGAGTCACATAGGTGCTTTTGGTCAGTGGACTAAACAGTTGCATATGTATGTCTGTACAGAGAAGTCTGGATCCACTACTGCTGTGCATCTGAAGAACCTCTGTAAGCAAGAAACCCAAACCTTCTCATGTTGGAGATCTCTTATAATGAACTCCTCATACAGACATATTCTAGCTATGTTTCCCACATTTAGTTTGAAAGATCCCCTCTCCAGGCTCTACTGAAATTAGATGCAATTATAAATCCAATTATTATTACTAAACAGTGCTGGCAGGCTGATATATACTTCTTTGAAACAACTCACAGACCCATGGTTTCAAAACATCATTTATCTTTAGTTAAGGCTTTCCATAGTGTTGGACAAGGGTCAGTAGCTCTGGAGATAAGCTGCAATTAATCCAAACAAGCTAAAATGAACCCATTATATGCATAGCCTATGGAGATGGCAACTTTTAAACTAAATGCACAAGCTTTTTTCATAGTAGAACTAGCAAACAAATAAACATCCCCTCTTTTATCTACATATCACTTCCTGTATAGCTCTTTCCATCCTGTATCTGTTCTGTTCATTTTCTGGAAAAAGTAGTTTATGCATATCTTTTCTTCAAGCCCATTCATTGGGCTTCTTGCTACCCAAACTCTACTACTGTCATTTAAGGTCACCCATGACTTACTGCCACATTAAATGGCCTTTTTCCTCCTAGTCTTTATCTTATGTAACTTTCTGAAGCTCTGTAGGTTGTTTGCTCCTTCTTAAAACTCTTTTCTCTTGGTTTCTATGACCCCATTCATTCCTGTTTCCTGTGCAAATTTTCTAGGAATTGTTAGTTATTAATTTTCTTGGCTCTCATTGTCAAGATTGCTTTTTGTTGCTGTGTGATCTCATCAAACTACCAGCTCTAAAATGGTAATACTAGAAACTCTAGCTCGTTTCAAATTTTTCATTAATATTAGACACACGTGTAACATTATAAAGCACTCATATATAAATTTAAAATAGTCATCTTTCCTCTAAATCCTACCAGTTCTTCCTCACATAGACTCAAATGAAGATAATGGCATTCCCATCTATTCATCCTCTCATGCCAGGAGTTACTCTAGATTCCTTCTCTGTTAACATAACTAATGCTTACCAAAAAATGCAATCTGTGCCTCTTAAATACTTTTTGGTTCTTTCTTCTCCTCTCCATTTCTACTTCCTTTGGCTTAATTTCAAAAATATTCACCTTGATTAGTAGTCTTCTTCTTGATCATTTTTTTGCCTCAAATCATGCTCTCTTTCAATTAAGCCTCTGGCACGGCACTGGATTGTGACTACCCACAAAAGATTCTAAATGGTTATAAAGGGATCTTGTGTATTTTTGTGTCTTCAGTGCCTAGCATGTAATGTACATTCAATAAATATTTCCTGAGTGAATGAGTATGAGTCTAGAAAATATGTATGGAAAATTATCATATGCTACTGACATGCTTAGAGCAATGTTGTCTGAAACACTTCTCTACAGTTCTATCACTATCTCTTCAGTCCCAGAATGTAGTAGCTACTAGCTATCTGTGGTTACTGAGTCCTTGAAGGTGGCCAGTGTAGCCAAGGAGCAGAAGTTTTCATTTTAAAATTTAATATGGCTAGTGTATTTAGTATAGGACAGCACAGCTCTAGAAAACGGGCTCAGAAATTTCCTTTCTGCTCCCTTAATCATCAACACTTCTAACTAAGATTCTGGAGATGTTCTGTCACCCAGAGTTCAAAAATTCCATTCAAGAAATATTTTTGTCTATTTAATACATGCCAAGCACTGTGGCTTCAAAGAAGAAACAAACAATCTCTACAGACAGAGATAGAGCAGGAAAATGCCATCTAGCAATGGAATTTGATTCCTGGAATTAGGGCACGTTCTGAGGGTTTATTTAGACAGTGGGAAAGAAGATTTTATTTGTTTTTCCCTTCCTCCTCTGTCTCCATCCTAGATTCTGAAGTAGCGAATGGAAGTGGAATTGTCAAAGCTATACTTCTGAAGATGATGGGAGCCATTCTGGATCCCACTTTATACCCCTCCTTCAGATGATGATGAACTCTTGCTGGTTTCTTTGATCTATTTAGTTTTCATTATGTCTTCTCTCCTTTCTACCCTCTATTATGTATCTGTTTGGTATTTCAATTGCTTTTAGATTTATTAATTTCTTTGTATTTTGTAATACACTGTCAAAGATGACCCAATATCATATCCCTCTGGCTCTAGACAATTTCACCAAACTGTCTCATTTATTATGACTGGCTCTTTGTGGTGTGATGGCAAATTTTCAATCAGTATGACAGCATTTATAGCCAAGCTAATTTAGATTACTTAGCAAATATTATGCCATGAGATTATGTATAAAATGATATCAGTAGGGCCCAAATATGTTGTATATAATGTATTTCTTTACCCACTAATTTGAACATTTCCATAGAAAACTGCAGTAAGAAGCTCTTGGCATAATTTCTTTGTAATAAATTCTGAATGCTGCTTATTACTTTTGATTTTCTTATTCTCCAGATGGTTACACATTTGCACTCTATTTGTCTGTTATTTCACTAAGCACAGATTTCTTACTGGGCGCTATTATTTATTTATTTTTATTTATATCTTTGGTTTATCTTGTAGCAAACAATTTCTCTTAACTGATAATTTAAGAGAGGAAATTAGTGGAAAGCTTGATTTTCCAGTGTGATTTAATATTTTTCAAGAGTGATACCACTGGATGAACTTTGATATCTATACTGAACATTAACAATTTAAATCATATAGGAGTGAAAAGTATATAATTCCTAGAAAGTATAAATAAGTAATGCTTGTATTGATATCTTTGCTAAATCATAATAATTTTTAAAAATCCAAATGTTTACATTTTAAAATCTTTCAAAAAGAGAATCATTAATAAAAGAATTACTTACTTCTTTTCCCCATGGCCTAATGATAACCTCATAGTGACATCCATTTTGATTTTCCTTTTCAAAAGTATAGGAAAGTATACCCTTTCAAACAAAGAAATCACTTGTATTGAATTACTGGCCAGTCATGGAGTGGGAAGCTATTAAGGTACATTACTGTTTAGAATGAAACATGTAATAGGAAACCTCAGTATTTTATTAAATTTTTTCAACTAACAGCTTAAAGCTGTAGTTAGAGGGAAATAAAGCTTCATTGTCAAGTTTCACTGTATTCTTTATTTTCTGATTAGTTTAATTTATTTATTTTTTGTATATTTTTTATTGGAGTTTGATTAGTTTTAGTCTCATATTTTTCTTCCCTTCAGAATACTTATGGGCCTCTGGTAAAGAACCTAAGATGAGGAACTCTGAATGAGTAGTGGGTTAAGGGGTGAGTGACAGCAGTGCATTACCTGTTTTCAATTTAGTGTTTGAAGACCTGTAGTAGGGAAAAAAACAAAATAAAACATGACCTTTTGCCAAGGTCATATTCACGGAAGAGTTAGTCTTTCGGTTTTTATTAAATTTTAACTTGATAGTTCATATGAACTAGAATTCTTTCTTATTCAATAACACATGCTTTGTATTAATCCAGTAGTTGCATTTTGGGGAAGATCATTTAGGGAGTCTGGATAAATAAAAATCAGATATACTCTGGAGGCTCCATGGCAATGTATGGGATAATTCTTTTGTAAAAGCAGGAAAGTCAGCACTAGGTAACAGTTCTAAATAGAATTTTTAAAGTATTTCCTATGTGAAAACTCAGAATTCCTCTCAGATTATCCAACCTTTAAACCCTACAAAGTTAATAAAAATGACAGGCAGAATGAACAGTCTTGGTGAATGTTGTTAAAATTTCTAAGTGAAGGTTAATGGACATTGAATAGTGTTCTTCATTATTCAAATATAACCTTAGAATAATGGATAATATCAGAGTCTTTCTTATAAAGGCAATAAATAAACCTGTGGGAAGGTCACATTTTATATACCTTAATACCACATTAATCAATGTAACTGAATTGTCTTCATATTTAGTTTCTTAAGAGACAATAATTTGAAAAATTTCAAGGAAGTTGCTTGTTGATATCTTTAAAAAAGTAATTAAATCAATGGGAAAAGGCAAACAATTTCTCAAAATATTTTTTACGGTTTCTCTTAGTAAAGCATTATAAATGAATTATAGATGGAAATAGTATAGAGATAATGTGTTCCTTATTGCTAGGTTCAATCCTTTAGATACGTTACCAGAATTGTTTTTTCAAGAGATTTGTTTTTTTGTTACTGAGGATCCTAGAGTGCATAAAATTAGGAAGTGCCTTTATTGGTATGTACACCTTGGATGTTATATTGGGGTGTGTGTGCGTGTGTGTGTGTGTGTGTATATGGGGAAAAAGCACGAAAGGTTAATACTAACATTGGGGTTGAAAAAATATATTACTGCCATTCCTAAGTAAAACTTAGAGTTCCATTAGAATGATTTTTTCCACTAGCAATATACTTCTATTGATGTAGAAAGCCTGGATCTTAGTCTATAAACTGAGCTGTGTAAAGAATACCACACTTTGGGGTAGCTCGGGTGGCTCAGCGGTTTAGCGCCGCCTTCAGCCCAGGGCGTGATCCTGGAGACGGGGATCGCTTTTCTCTCTGCCTGTGTCTCTGCTTCTCTCTCTGTGTCTCTCATGAATAAATAAATACAATCTTTAAAAAAAAAAAAAGAATACCACACTTAAAATTTTCTTTTAATTCAACTAAATTTCAACTTGGTGGTCCCATCCCACCAGTTCAGCAGGAAATTTACCATTATTCATAATATATACATTAATATGGTTATATTCATAATTATCTATACTTATACCAAAAGTGTTGAAAAACAAAGTTTATACATCTTAGATGGAAAAGAAAACATTTTTTACAAGTGTTTATCTTTTTATGTGGAATTACAGCAAAACAGCACATATAACCTTACTATAGCAGTATGGCAATCTCCAGTTTAAGCTTACTTTATTAACAAATAGGTTCTTTGGTTCCATAGGTTATAAATATTCTACATCCTCTAGTTTAAATGGCAAATGAAGATAAATAATTTATAATATGGTTACCTGAATAAAAAAAATTTCTAGGTAAAAGTGATTTTTCTTTACATTTTTTATTTCATAAGTATGGTTCCTGATTAAAAGAGGTCCCTTTTTAAATTAAAATTATGGTTTCCTTTATTAAAAAGAAATGTAGATTATTTCTATTATATATTATTTTCTCTCCCCATAAGATTCAGGTAATATATCCATTGACGATATAGACATTTTTTTGCAGTTTGCATGTCTGTATTACCTATCGCTGTGTGATAAATGGATTCTTCTATTACTTTACTATATCATAACTTCTGCAAAAAAAGTTTTATTGTATGAATTACTAAGACTAAATAGTTTTTTTATATCATTTTGCTCTCTTTCCCCCAGAATGTGTGTGTGTGTGTGTGTGTGTGTGTGTGTAGGGATTGTCAATTCAAAATCTTTGCTCATTTTTTTCCTGTTTGAATATTTCATTTTTTCTCACCAATTTTTATAACTTTTTATATATTAAGTCATAAACATTTTGTTACCCACATTTTAAGAATTGCTTCCTGATTTGAGGGATTTTTAAAAAAAATAGTTGGATGGCTTTAAATTTTTATGGAGTCAGAGCTCTAGAACTTTATATGTATTTTTTGGTGGTATGCTCAGAGACCTTTCTCATCTTATTTTTATATAAAGGTTCCTCTACCTGTTTTTCCTTTTGCTCTTAAACTTTTAATCTATTTGATTTTGAGCCTAATTCTATAGTCTCAAACAGAGACTACATAATCATTTCCCTTGATTCTATTAAAATCAGGTTTACATTTTACAAATTATTGGGAAATATTGCACATTTTGTTCTTATTTTAAAGAGTTACTGTATACAATAGCACATTAAGGTGTCCTGAGAACTCTTTTCTTGCTTTTGTTTTACCCTATGAACACCAGTTGCAATACTTCCCTTGTATCTCTGTAGCTAGAGAACAGCATGATGATAGAGTGCAGGGCTAAATCCAGTTCTACACTGCCCAGGTCCAAGTCATTGGCAAGCGCTTAACCTCTCAGTGATTTCAAGTCTCCTTTGCAAAACAGAGCCAGTAATCCTATCTGCCTCATAGGTTGTTGTGAAAATAAAAGCATATGAGGTATGCTTTAAGTTCAAACTATCATTTTTGTTTTCATTGTCAGGACTCTAGCTATTTCATGAAGTTAGTAGTAATGTCTCCAAATAAATTGAAACTTTTGGAGTGCACCAGGGACTGTGCCTCATAATTTTCTTTCTTTTTTTTTTTTTCCAAAGTTTCCATATATTTTCTTAAATCCTTATCAGAAATAGTCAAAAGTGTTCAATAAGTAGTTCACATTCTAAAAAGAGTCAAATGAAAAGGCACATTTCTTCAAGAGCAAAGTCTGTCTCAAAGTAAAATGGCATAGTATTTTCTAATTAAAATATTTCTTCCATAAAAATTTTAAAGCTTCAAATTTATAAGAATTTGTTATTTTTCATCTCAGAGATAAAGTAGCTCTTGTATATGAATGACTTAAAGACTATATTTTGTCAGCATATGTAAATGTTTCTCAGGACACTCACTGTAAAAATTATTTGATGTAACTTAGAGGTGAAATAGTAACAATACATGATACTGACCTATGAAATATTTAACATCATAAAAGCTGATTTGACTTACTTGTCTTTCTTTATGTCTCAAGTAATTACCAAAAGGTGAAAAGCTCATCTCTTGGACAAATTTAGAATATGGTATGAGATTTCTTTCTGAATATATGTGTGGAAACGGACTTTTTCAGTTCTAATTTGATTTGTAGAGAAAGATTATATCTAATCTTTCTGAAGATGTATTTGGCTCTAGCAAAACCATGAGCTGTAATATTTAATGTATCTTAACTCTAATCCATTGGATGTTATACAAACATAATATAAAGTCAATGGGACTTTATTAAAGAAAGAAGAGATTAAGAATCAGAGGAATAGAGCTTAAAGATTTATAAAAGAAATTACTATAGATATGTGTGAGAAAAATGTGAAAAAAGCCTTGTCTTTTTTTTTTTAAAGCCTTGTCTTTTTCCAGTTTTCTTTACCATTTTGCAATATCTTCAACATTGCCACAAAATAATCTATATAGTCTATATATTATACATAATCTATATATTATACAATATATAATGTATACATTATATAATAAAATATAAAAGATTAGAAAAAAATGTGCTTGTGAAATCAACACACGAGGACACGAGGCAGGATTTATTCTTTCTTCTATTATTGTTGTATAAATTTTCTACAATAGGATTTTTAAAATTTTGGAACTTGGGTTAAAATGGAAGTCAATATTTGATAAATGCATATTTAGTATTATTATCTGTTTTTAATGGGTGAACTTTGACAAACTTTTTTCATGGTTTCTTGAAGTAAACTTGAAAATGGTTGTAAAGAATGAACATATGATTGCAACTTTGTGACTTATTTATTCCCAAACTGATAATTTGTACCTATTAATCCCCTTTATCTATTTTATCCATTGCCTTACCCACCTCCCCTCTGGTAACCACCCGTTTGTTTTCTGTATTTAAGTCTGTTTTTCTGTTTGCTTTTGTTTCTCTGTTCATTTTGTTTTTTAGATTCTACATATAAATAAGTCACAGAGATGAAAGGTACAGCATAAAGAATATAGTCAATATACTGTAATAACATTATATGATGACAGACGGTGACTACACTCATGATGGTAATTAATCAATGAGTAATGTATAGAACTGCTGAATCAATATGTTGCATACCTGAAATTAATATTTTATGTTAATTACACTTCAAAAAATGATCAAAATTGCATATTGAAAATTGAAATGTTTTTTCTAGAACCTATGATTAAAATATTGACCTATAGTTTATCATAAATATGAAATTTTTCTACATTTAAGGTAAGATTGTACTACTTAATGAAAAAATGTTATCTTTAATCTCTTTATAAATATATGTAAATACCAATTATTTTGTTTTGTTTTATTAACAATAACTCTAACTTTGATTTTTACGGTCATTCAAAAATTTTCCACTATTCACTATCCTCATCTTGTTACAACCATTTTTTTAGTTTTTATGCTGTTGCACTTTGATTATAAAAAATGAGACAACATTCTTCTCCTTTCATATCTCATAATTCAATGGGGAAAAAAATACGTGCATAATTATTTAAGAAACTCTACAATATATAACACTTAAGTAATAATAAAGTATAGGGAGGAGTAAATTTGTTTTGTGGTGAGAAGTAAAAGGAGACATCATAATAGACACTTAAGGAAAGGGAGAGTAAGAAGAATGTGCAAGGGAATGGCAGCATGGAAGTGTATGGCTTGTTTTGATGACTGGTATGATTAGAATATGGAATGTGTGATAAAGAGGCAAGGGGTGACAGGAATATACTAAGGAATATTTTTATTGTCTCACAGAGATATAATTTTTAGAGTTTGTGTTAAAATTCCTTGGTGTTACAAAAAATATGTAATATATATCAAATTGGGGAGTACCTTGAGGACACATGTCTTACTCTTTTGTATCTTAAACAAGTAGCATGGTGACATAAACAAGATATAAACTAAAAACTGCTAAATGAATCAATGTATGGCTAAAATGAAATAAATCAAGCATTACCAAATATTAAAGTGGATCTTAGAAGATAATTCAGTCCAGTCTCTTAGATTTTTCCAAATCCCTCTTACATAACACTTAATAAATTATTTTATAGTTTCTCCATGTTATGAGGTAGAAAGTGATTATGGAGAAATATTCTTCCATGTAGACCACTGTTAGTCTGCCTGTCATTTTTGGAATAAAGTCTTTGAGGATGTCTGAGGAGACTTATTTCCCTATCTTCTCCTCTACTCCACCACTGGCAACATTATAGTGGGGACAGCTTATGATAATGGATGGTAGCCTCACCTCTGGCCATAACTGTGGCCAGGAATAAGAGAACAGACTTAAGCTAGTACAATAATAATATCCTGACTTCCCAGCAATAATTGAATGGGTCAAATAGGCACTTGTTGTGAGTAAGGCTAATTAAAATACCCCCAGAGATAACTGGAATAAAATTTGAGAAAGAGTCAACACTACTTTGATGGCTGAAGCTCTACAATATAAATCCCAGGAGAGAAGATTTCTGAAACACACACACACACACACACACACACACACACACACAAACATGTTATAGAAACAAAACTAGAATGAGCATGAGAAGATTACCTGAGGCCAAGATACAGAGAATGTTGATGGCATCTAAGTCCTTATATTCCTGCTTCTGCTATGGATGGATGCTGATATTTCCTACTAATTAACCAGTATCTTTCTGGGTGCCTAGGTGGCTCAGTTGGTTAAGCACCTGCCTCTGGCTAAGGTCATAATCCCAGGGCTCTGACATCTAGTCTCACATCAGGGTCTTCGCTCAGCAGTGATTCTGTTTCTCCCTCTGCCCTTCCCCCTTGCTCAGGAACTCTCTTTCTCTCTCTCAAATAAGTAAATAAAATCCTTAAAAAAACAAAGAAACAGTATCTTTCCCATAAATACTCCATTTTATGTTTTATTCTTTGCTTTCTGTGGGGGTTTCTTGGTGTATTTTTGTTTTGGCTTAAACTGAGTTTTCTCATCTGCATCAAAAAAGAACCAATATAATTGGCAATCTGGTTTAGACATTTTAGATATTTAGTCTCAGTTGTGGTTGGTCATTCCTCTGCTCCATTAAGATCAAATCTCTGATTACTGACCTTGGCCTGGATGCTGACTCTGATTCCTATTTGCTGCCTTAGTTGATAGTTTGCATTTGTATTCTGTGCTCTTTATTAGCTGTGTTTAACCTATTTCCTGTTGCAAGCTATTTAGATAGAATATTTGACATAATTTATATTTGGATCATAACTTTAAATGAGTTTAAAATCTCAGTTATAGTATGGGATGAAAAATTGGGAAAAGTAAGTAATTACTTTTTAATATTCCAACAGTTTATGAAGTATTTCCCATTGTCAGACCTTTTATCTTCTTTGTGAAGAGAATGTAGACTTCTAACCATTACTAGGCATATTTAAATTGTCATAAAATGAATCAGCTACATTATAGAAAGAGCCAGTAAGAATAAAAAAATAAACATGTTTTCCACAATTACTGAAGGACTATCAGTATGTTTGCACTGAATACTAAAAAGAATGTATGAGGGAATCATGGCTACTGAGATGATTTAAGTCTAAAATTGCTTAATATTTTCATGAGGATATGAAAAGAACAGGAAAGTAGCACATTAATTTCATAGCTTTATCAAAGCCATGAAAATAACACAGATAAAAAGAAACAGCATCTTGGGGCAGGCACAGGGTGGCTCCGTGGGTTAAGCATCTACTTACCCCTTAGGTCATGATCAGCAGGGAGTTTGCTTCTCTTTCTTCCTCTGCCCCTCCCCCTGTCTCATGCTCGCTCTCTTCCAGGTTCCTGCTCTCCCTCTCTCAAAAAAAAAAAAAAAAAAAAAAGGAGAATGCCTGGGTGGCTCAGTGGTTGAGCATCTGCCTTTGACTCAGGGTGTGATCCTGGAGAATCAAGTTCCACATCAGGCTTCCTGCATGGAGCCTGCTTCTCCCTCTGCCTATGTTTCTGCCTCTCTCTTCTGTGTCTCTCATGAATAAATAAATAAAATCTTTTTAAAAAAAAAAAGAAAAGAAGTAGCATCTTAAAGAGATGAAGTATTTAATACAATTTATTAGGTTTTAGAGGATGATATGGTACTATCATTGACTTTTAAGCTTTAGTTTTTGTGGGTGTTGAGAATGAGTTTCTAAATAGTCTAACTACTGACTTTCAATATTATTTGTGGATTTGGGAAATGGGTGATCCAAACTGATTTATATGCTTATTTCCATTCAAAATAAATATATTTTCAAATAACACAAACTGGGAGTAGATCCTTATAATGCATTAATAACAAAGGACTTTATCTAAAACTATTGAAGATTTAAAAAGCCAAAAACCACAACCAAGAATGTACTTTACCGCGTGTATATACTAGAGATAGTCTATATGATACACAAAAATATGCAAAAGACCTTATAGTAGACTTAGTTACAATAGGAAATATATTTTAAAACAACAAATGTTCATCAATAGGAGAACAGTGTACTAAAACAATGGAACTTTATACAGTAGTAAAAGAATGAAAGAAAGCTATTTATAAAAGCACAATCTCAAAAATGTACTAAACAATAAAAAATCCCAGAATGATTTGTAGAGTATAATATTCATTTAAAGTTGTAAAACTGAATATATTGTTATGAGATACCTATATAACAAAAATAAACTGAAACTATGGAGATTATAATTTTGATGGTTGTAACTTTTGGTGAGGGAGGAAGTGAAATGTGACCATTGAATAATACAAATAAGTGTTAACCACCTATTTCTTAGTTTGCATTGTAGAATACAAGGTCTTTTATTTTATGTTGCTATGTAATATTTCATAAGTATATTTAAAACAATTGTGAATAAAATCACGAGATAAAGAGGGCTTTTATTTATCAGGAAGATAAATAGCTCAGAAATTTTGTTTTAGCAATGAGAAAGCAAACAAAATTTGAAGAATATAGTGATTTGCTAAGATTATAGCCTAATGTGATGAAACAAAAGGAACTGTATGTGTAACATGCTAGTAGAGTATGGAAACAAGAATTGTAATAAAAAAAACTTAGCTTTTGCCAGAAAATGCCAGAAAGCTTGAATAGATGGAAGGGAAGGTGAAAGTCCAAATTCAAATCTATAAACTATAAGCTGATTGCAGGTATTTTATTTTTTCATACCTTTTTTTTTCATTCATGCATTTTTTCATTTTCAACAAGACCCTGCTGAACTCCTTTTATGTTACAGATACTGTGGTGTAGATCTGTACTGTCCAATTTAGTAGCACTTAGCCATATGTGGCTATTTAAATTCAAATTTATTAAAATGAAACAAGAAATTCCTGGGTTATATTAGCCAGATTTCAGGTGATCAGTAGTGATTCCAAGTGATTATGTGGCTAATATAATGCCTACTGTTTTAGATAACATAGATTTATAACATTTTCATCACTGTTGAAACTTCTATTTAATGCTGCTGTTGCAGATGGTAGGACTACAGCAGTGAACAATACAGGTTTTGACTTCTAACAGAAAAGAGAAAACAAAGGAAAAGATTATAAAAATGTATTACCATGTTAAGTAATAATGAGCCATTAAAAATAAAGCATAGTAAATGGATAGAGCATAAGTTGTATGCTCTGATGAAGTGGTTTTCATAAGAAATCATAACTATGGGGGATCCCTGGGTGGCGCAGCGGTTTGGCGCTTGCCTTTGGCCCGGGGCACGATCCTGGAGACCCGGGATCGAATCCCACGTCGGGCTCCCGGTGCATGGAGCTTGCTTCTCCCTCTGCCTGTGTCTCTGCCTCTCTCTCTCTCTCTGATGACTATCATAAATAAATAAAAAAAAAAATTAAAAAAAAAAAAAAGAAATCATAACTATGGAAAGAAAGACCTTTCTATTTATTGGGAGGGGGTTGAACCAAGAAATGTGTGGCTTCATGAATGCCAAGATACACAATTATTTTTAGAAGACAGCATAAAAGAGAGTTCTAGTAAGGTAAGAATTTTGAAATTGTAATTGGAAATAGTAAATCAAGAGGGGGAAGGAGGTTATGGACTTTCCAGCCCAAGTAGAGGGATAAGACAAACCAGTAGTGGGATACTCCTCCACTGTCAGAAAAGAGGGAGGCCATGAAACACACAGATGTGATTGGTTTGTGGGTTTGGTGATAGGAAATTAGAATTTAAATTCAATTCCTTCAGGATGCCTGGGTGGCTCAGTGGTTGCGCTTCTGCCTTCAGCCCAGGGCATGATCCTGGGATCCAGGATCAAGTCCCCCATCAAGTGCCTTGCAGGGAGCCTGCTTCTCCTTCTGCCTATGTCTCTGCCTCTCTGTGTCTCTCATAAATAAAATATTTTTTAAAAAAATCCAATTCCTTCTACTTCCTCTCTGAAGTGGGAGGTGCTATCTTTCAAAAGAGAGAAGTTGGGAATAGAGTTTAAGAAGAAATAAGATTTGAAACCACTGATGTCTAAATATTTTTAGCTTGAAATGAACATTCCCCTTATCACTCCATTTTTATGACTCTATTCCTCCTCAGAACCCCTTTATGGAACTAAATTCTCTATTCATTTTTCTCTCAGTGGAACCCACTCCAGCTTTGATAGTCTAGCCCATTTTAGTCACCAAAAAGATTCATTCTCTTTTCCAGTAGCCTTATATTCTAACGATGCAGGCTATGTACGATCTACTAGGAATCTTTCTTTGGTAGTATACTAATAATGTTTAACAACCACCTCTGATTTCCATGGTATAAATTTTCTCACCATGGTTGATTTCAAGCTTCTATGTGGCCTCAATTGGCTTGCAAAATTAGTGAAAATCTAACAGCCAGCTTTCTGGCAAAACTCATGAAGGACTTGCAGTTGTACTCTATTGGCAAGTTAACAAGTCAGCCTGCCATGATGATGAAAACAGCTTGAGGGTTCCAAGCAGTGACCAGGACCAAGATGAATGAATGCTTTGGACAAAAATTGGCTGAAATGCTATAGACCTTTTTTTTGTGGTTGTTCATTTATCCTTTTTAGGACTGGTTCTAAAGTAATAACTAGGGATCCCTGGGTGGCGCAGCGGTTTAGAGCCTGCCTTTGGCCCAGGGCGCGATCCTGGAGACCCGGGATCGAATCCCACATAGGGCTACCGGTGCATGGAGCCTGCTTCTCCCTCTGCCTATGTCTCTGCCTCTCTCTCTGTGTGACTATCATAAATAAATAAAAGTAAAAAAAAATAAAGTAATGACTATTTACAATTACCATTTCTGGGTCATTCTAAACTTATTCCTGCCTTTAGGACTTTTGCAGCTCTTCCTGGGTAACTCTTCCCTAAAATCTTTTGGCACATTCTCTCAGTTTAGTACAATCAGACATCACTTTTTTAAAGAGGATTTCTCCTTGGAATACTGCTTAAAATAGAGACCCTCCCACTTCCATACTATCTCCTCTAGGTACTGCTCTGTTTGTGTCCCACATGAGGTGATGGGCTTATATTCATGATCATTGTCCAAAATTTTTCTAAGTTCCGTTGTGATGTATTCTTCTATATGGGTCATTTATAATTTATTTCTTCATTTACACAAGGCTGGAGATTTTCTAGGTATCATTTTTTCCCTTTATGACTTAATTTATTTTGAACTTTTTATTTCAAAATAATTATAGAATCACAGGAAATTGCAAAGAAATATACAGAGAGGTTTTGTGCTTGTTTCAGCTATCATTCCTCAGTATTAACATCATAAGTAATGATACTACAATAGCAAAAGCATAAACTATAGAGCTTACTCAGATTTCACCATAATACATGCACTTATTTTTGTAAAGGTGTATAACACTATGGAATTTTATCATGTGTAGCTTTGCGTAAGTACCACCACCATCAAAATACTTAACTGTACATCATCATAACACTACGTGATGTTACTTTTCCACATCTAGCTCACTGATCTGTTCTCAATCTCTATATAATTACATTATGTCATGAATAAAATAAAAGCCTACAATATATAAGCTTTTGAGATGGGCTTTTTATATTTATTTATTTATGTGACACACAAAGAGAGAGGCAGAGACACAGGCAGAGGGAGAAGCAGGCTCCATGCAGGGAGCCTGACATGGGACTCAATCCCGGGTCTCCAGTATCCCACCCTGGGCTGAAGGCGGTGCTAAACTGCTGGGCCACCGGAGCTGCCCTGAGATGGGCTTTTTTTTTTTTTTTTCAGTTAGCATAATTAATTTGGGGTTCATTCAAGTTGTTGCATGCATCAACAGTCTGTTCCTTTTTACTGCAAGATTGTATTCTGTGGTATAGATATATTACGATCTGTTTCGCCACTCACTCACTGTAGGACATTTGGGTAGTATGCAGTATTTGGCAAGTCTGTTTTTGTTTTTGTTTCCCTTGCCTGAGATCTATCTAGAAAGATGCCATGGTCGATGTCAAAGTTACTGCCTGTGTTCTGCAGGATTTTCATGATTTCATGTCTCACATTTAAGTCTTTAATCCATTTGAACATTTTTTTATGTATGGTGTAAGAAAGTGGTCCATTTCATTCTTTTGCATGTTAGTGTCAAGTTTTAGCTAGTATAAACAATGCTTCTAAGAATATTACATACAAGCTTCTGAGTGAGAATAAGTCTTTATTTCTCTTGGATATACGTTCAAGAGTGCAACTGCTAGGTCATATCTGCAAGTCCATTTTAGTTTTAAGAATTGCCAAACTATTTTCCTAAGTAGCTTTATTATTTTATATTCTAATCAGCAATGTATAGGTGACCTATTTCCTCCACATCTTTGCAAATGTTGGGTGTTAAAAAACTTTTTTTGTTTATTTTGTTTTAGCCATTTTGGTAGGTATATAGATAGGTCACTGTGGTTCAATTTCCACTTCTTATTGCTAGGCAGAGATAGGGGTTCTAGCTCCCTATTAGGCCTCCCCTGACTTCTTAGCTGGGAGAGGTAGGAGTGCTTAGTTATTGCTTCCTATGTGATCTCCACTGAACCCATGTAGAGGGTATAGCCTCGTGCCTGCTGGATTATGGTTAGAGTTGTGATTCACCATTAAGAATCCTTGTACTCTACCCCAGTACTTCATTATTGCTGTTGGGATGTGTGGGAGTCCCGGCTCCCCACACAGTGTTCATTGACAATGAATGGGGAAAGGCTTGACTCCAACCAGTGGGATCAAAGTTCTGCATTCCTATTTGACTTCTGACCGCCCCTACAGGAAGACTGGGGTGCCTTGTAACCACCTACCAAGGATGGAAATAGTCTAGGCTCCTCACAGCACTTTCGGGGGTGGGGGGGCACCGTTTTTTCTCTGGTGTTTGGGTGGAGTAGAGAGGTTAATGTCTAAATGCATTCTCTCTTGCTCAGTTCCTCTTTTCCTGGTCCCCTGACTAGAGAGAGCAGGCTTCTGTTGGAGATTTATTTGATCTGCACCCACTGGCATTTCCGGGTTGCTGGTTTCTGCAGCTTCAAGTTAGGATATACGACAATAAAAATCTTAGAAACTCACCTCATTGTTCCTCTGGTTCCAAGGTGCATATTCAGGCTGCCTTCTTCCTTCCATCGCTCCACCTTTTGTTTTAGTTCTTTATTACACTTAGGGGAAGGAATAAGGATAAATACACTCACTCATCTTTCTGAAAGCCGAGTTCAAGACTTTTATGCTTGCTTTTGTATTTTTCATCTTTCTATTACTGATGCTTCATTCAAGATCTTTTTTTTTTTTTCTGAACTTGTCCTACTAATTCATTCTTCAGCTTTGTCACACCTGCTTTTTAAGTTTACCAGTGAGTTTAGAATTGCAGGTATAGCAGTTTGCAGTTCATATACTTCTGACAGACTTATCAAATCTGCAGTATCAATGTTCATAATTTTTATTTCTGGAATTATAAAATGTGATGTTATATTTATAAACATCTTAAACATAGTTAGGTGGTTTATATCTGGCAAGTTCATTATCTGGGGTATCTTTGGATCAGTTTCTGTTATCTTCCTCTTTTGGTGATTTCTATTATCTAGTCTCTTTATGTGTGGGGTTACCTTCAACTTTATACTAGGCAAGGATCACGTTAATTACTTTCTTTACGAAAGCTTCTGAGTCATCCAGATGATCTGTGACTGGGCTTCAGTCCCTGGGCAGTCCTCACATTGACTTTACTTCTGTTTCATTCTATTGCTTAAAATACAAACTTCTGGCATCTCATTTCTAGGAATGAGTTAATTTTCCAGGGCACCTACACTTGACAGAATTTAGATTGTATCTTTTGTTTCCAAAGTTTTGTGTGGCTGTTACAAGTACTGTCCAGCCTCTCAGCTGCCTCTCTCACATCAGATATTGCCCTTGGGAAAAGTAGCCTTACATGTTGATCTCACTTCTGTAGATTTCTATGTTCTACTAGATCTTGGCCCAGGTATTTATTATTATTTCTACGTAGTTCGAGATGCTTTCATGAATATTTAAAAAATACATTTTAACCATATTTTTAGTAGTAATTTGTAAGAGTATTTTCCAAGTTCTACATTATTATAACAAATTTTTCTTATATTTTTCTGTAATTTTGTATAGAAAATATAACTCTATGTTTCAACTATAATCATCATTGAATTAAAAAATTAAATGTTGCTTTACAGTAAAATTTAATTATGTACTTTTAGATAGCTTCCTTTCTTTTAATAAGTTAGTCTTGATAAAATAGACTGGCTTATTCAAAGGAGCTGGACTTGGGATTGGGTATTCTTTCATAGCACTCATCCCTAAGCTGTCCTTTTATACTGAATGAATTTACTCATTTCAGTAAGGATTTTCTTATTTGTAAAATTTAAAAAAAAACTAGATTATTTCTAATCTGTAAACTCTATGATGTTTTAGGTCTACAAATTAAAAGAGGTAGCTATTCTATGTTATAGAATTGCTGTCTTTCCATTAAGTAGCTTAAATTTCTAATAAATATTGATTTATAGAATTATGGCAGAATAACTTGTTAAATATAGGGATGTTGTCAGCAATGTCAAAATTCTATAGGACAAAATATTTGATTTCTATATTGATAAATTGTAGAGAAAATAAACCTCATAAAGAGAATTAAAAGAAAACTTACAGATTAAAGAGAATTAAGACATTTAGGTTGAATGTTATACTTGTAACATTATTCCAAAAAACTTTCAAAAACAGGAAAAAATATAAGACAATGAAAGAAATGCAAATGCTAAATATGTTTAGTGGTATTATTGCTATGTTTTAAAAAAATCTTCAAATATTTACAAATGCAATACTTCAACATTTGAGATTTGCCTAACTATGATCAAGGGTAGGTTAGACAGGGTAGTAGGTGGGGATATAGAATTCATATTGGCCATTAGTTAAAAGGACCCATAGATGCATTATACTTTCTCTTACCTTTGTATATATTTGACTTTCTCTATCATAAGATGTTTAAAAAAAAGAACCGAAGGAAAAGCAAAGAAGAAATGATGATGAAGTTTAACCTTATCATAGAAAATGAACCATTATAGGTTCCAGAATCTCTATAAGGCTTATAGTCCACAGTTACAATGACAAATGCTAAAAAAATCTAGTCCCCAGGCCAGATGCCTATTTAAGTTACAAGCAAAACAGAGGATTTAAGATCCTTTTTTTATGAGGACTTTTATAGTTGGTGTTCCCCAAGAGGATCATAATAGTTCTCATTGGAAGAGTATAGAAGAGTATACTGTCAGATTTCCTTACATTTTTAACATAATTTAGTATTGATTTTTATATATTTATATCGAGAAGTAGAATGATCAATTCTTAAATGGACAATTTTAGTCTAATTAAATGTATACTACTTTTGATTCATAACATTTAAATATTTTTCTTTCTAATTAGGTTTCAAAATATTATAAATAACCATGCCTGAAAATAAGACAATTTCCTGTTCTCACATTGGAGGTGATCAAGCCAAGAAAAGTAAGTTTATCATTAAGTGATTTTCTTTGAAACTAGGTCATTGGTAAATGCAATTAAATAAATCATAGAAGATAGCTGCAAAGATGGTAGTCTTCTCCAGGACAAAGGGTTACACAACCAAACTTTACTGGGACCAGGAAGGTGAGGTAAGTGAAAGGAATAATCAGTTTAAGGAAAACCCTTGTCTGGATTATAATCAATTTATTTTATAATTACCACTGAACTAAAGTATAGGCAATATAATATATAAGTAGTACAGCAGAGACAGCTCTTACTGGCTCATGTGAGCCAATCACATATATCTCAACTCTACTCCACTGATTGCTTAAAATTGTCTGGTTGATAACAACAGCTAGGTATGAAAATTATACCAGCACCCATTGAAGATAAACACAAAATTAATAATGAAAAATACTTTGATAACTCTATCTTTAAAATTGTATTAGATTTATTTCATTACTTTGCATTCTGACTTTGCATTGATGTCTTTGCATGATATAGAGCAGAGGTCAGCAAATTATAGCCCATGGGCCAAATTTGAACAGCAGCCCTTTTTCTACAGCCTCAATGCTAAAAATGGTTTTATATTTGTAAAGCATTGTAATAAAAAGGAAAACAGAAGCAAAAACAAAAGAAAAAAGGAAAGAGGAATATGCAACAGAGATTGCATGTGGCCCACAAAACCTAAATTTTTTACTATCTGGTCCTTTATAGAAAACATTTGCCAATCCTTGGTATAGAATTTTGCCTTGAGTACTGGGAACAAGTCTTTGTAGTTCATTGATAGTCAAGTTATCCATTGTTGCATGAATGCTACATAATAACCAACCAAAAAATGCAGGTGCATATAGCATTATAAACATTCATTTTAGTTCACTTATGCAGGAGTATGCTGGATAGTTCTGCTAATCTCAGGTGGGCTCAGGATGGCTCACTCATGTATCTGCATAAACCACAGGTCAACTAATCACCACTACTAATTTCATTCATTTGGGGTTTGATCTTTCACAGGCCTATGGCTGGGAAAACTGGGCTGATTCATCTCTGCATGGTGTCTCTCATAGTCCTCCAGCAGCTTTGATCTCATGGCTTGAGAGGAGGAACAGAAGCTCACAAGGCTTCTTGAGGGCAAGGTTCAAAACTGGCACACTATAATTTATTTTATTTTATTGGCCAAAGCAGGTCACGTCACAGGATCAGCCCAGAGTCAATGATATGGGTTAAAGCTAAAGTTCACCACCATTTTTTGGTGATGAATGCTGCAAAGTCACACTGAAAGGAAGTGAATACTGGGAGGAAAAACCTATTGGGACCATTATTTTAATCCAGCTACCACAATTTTATTTGGGGTTACAAAAGAAAGCAATCATTTAGTAATTTCAAACATGGTTGAGGATATTACACAAGGGATTTCATATAGGATTACCAATCTTGGGTAGGATTTTAGTACTCATCACCACATTTACTTTCACAGTATTTCAATAACTTTGGTTTTTAGCTCTTTATTCACTCTACCAATATTAGTTGAGAAAAATCATGGCATTTAATTGTCACAGAGCTTATGTATTGCAGTTTAAGCAAAAAATTTTGTTTTGGAAATTGATTTTAATCTCATATTAGAAATATGGGCCGGGGGTGGGGGGAATCCCTGGGTGGCTCAGTGGTTTAGCGCCTGCCTTTGGCCCAGGGCGCGGTCCTGGAGTCCCGGGATCGAGTCCCACATTGGGCTCCCGGCGTGGAGCCTGCTTCTCCCTCTGCCTCTGTCTCTGCCTCTCTCTCTCTCTCTCTCTATGTCTATCATGAATAAATAAATAAAATCTTAAAAAAAAAAAAGAAATATGGGCCAGGTCATTCATTTAAAACAATTTTCCCAAAGACACAATTTGGAAAGAAGATAATCAAATCACACTTGTACATATCTTTTGTTTAAATAGTTGAAAAGAACTTTTTAAACATTTTGGATTATAGTGTTAATTAAAAACTTATTTGTTTCAAGACTTTTGAGATCCAAGCTGATAGTTTCTCTTTGAAAGACCTGATAAAGTCTATATTTTGTATTGTAATAGAACTTGACCAGTCTACACTGGTTTGCCAGCCAAAAAATCCTATGTGTGGTACATCAGGAGAAAGTTAATCATATTAAAAAAGGCAGGCCACCTGTATTTAGTCTATATAATGGACAACACAAATATAACCACATACCACATTATTTGATAGAATATGAGTATTCTATGATATAGATTATTTCTGTACATGCATAGGAGTTGGAAAATAATATGACAAATTGTTTTTGGTATCTGCTTGGTTAATAAGTTTAGAATTTTGTAATTAAATGACATTAGAACTAATATTCGTAATGCTGGCATAAATACTGATTACCAGTTAAAATTACCTTCTATCTCTTTGGCGTCATACCATTATTAAGCTCCCCATCCTCTGTGTAAACCAGCCAACCCCTATAAAATACATTCAGCTCATCAAACAAAGCATTGAGATGTCTATGTTCAAACTACAGAAATTTATCAGACCTCAGTATTTATTGCTGTCTTGGCAAATTTCAAACTTTTAAGCCCAAAGCAAGCTTTACTGAATGATGTACTGAACCTAATTATGTACCAACCTTTGAAAATGTTTGTCATTAACTCTGTCATTAATATCACAAGAACACAGTGTGAGGTCTTATTTATTAACTTCTACAAGATGATATTCAGCATAAAACTTTTCTTAACATCAAAAATAAATCTTTTTCTTATGTTGTGTCAATCATCATGAAACTACTATGGTCATATCAAAATTCTTATACTATAAACATAGAAAATTGGATAATTGTTCTGTGCTCTCAGCTGAAATAATTAAACAAATTATCAAATGTTTCCAAACTGTTCTGTATCATCACAGCCATATATTAGAGCATGCTGACCAACAGTTTTTCAGATGACTCATATTTACAAATAGCTCTGGGAGAATAATTTCTACTATAATTAACAGTACCTTTTTACAAACTTATTGCAGGTAATGTGATTTTTTTAGGCAATATTTTTAGTAAACACAAAACTGCATTTCATGGCAGTATCACATATTTATTTGAATTATAATATTGATACTGCATTAGTTTTTCTATTTATTGTATTTCACAATGTCTCTTTTCCATATTACAGGCAGAGGCTGTACTACTTTTTTTTTTTTTTTTTTTACAAATTAGTGCCTTATTTGTTGGAATAGGAAATATTTCATACGCTAAAAATATCTGTAATAGGGGATCCCTGGGTGGTGCAGCTGTTTGGCGCCTGCCTTTGGCCCAGGGCGCGATCCTGGAGACCCGGGATCAAATCCCACATCGGGCTCCCGGTGCATGGAGCCTGCTTCTCCCTCTGCCTATGTCTCTGCCTCTCTCTCTCTCTGTGTGACTATCATAAATAAATAAAAATTAAAAAAATATCTGTAATAAATATGTAAAGTATGAAGAATATTGATAAAAACGAGTATCTGTGCACTAATAACCAACATTAAGAAATAGAACCCTGGGTTTTCTCACCTCTCCTAAAACACATTTAGCATTGTGTATTATACATAAAACTAATGCTATATATATATATATATATAGTTTTATATGTTTAATCATATTACAATTTTAACTCTTATTAATTCACTAATAACTTAGATCATCTCAAAATAATGAGATTTGTTTTTACACTTTCTTCCCATTATAATTTTATTACTTTCTCTCTTCTATTGCTTAATCTAGATCCTTTAGAACTCTGTTAAATGAAACAATAAAAATATGAACATTTATCTTCTTGTTCCTGATTTTTATTTTTTTTTTTAATTTTTAAATTTTTATTTATTTATGATAGTCATACAGAGAGAATGAGAGAGAGGCAGAGACACGGGCAGAGGGAGAAGCAGGCTCCATGCACTGGGAGCCCGATGTGGGATTCAATCCCAGGTCTCCAGGATTGCGCCCTGGGCCAAAGGCAGGCGCCAAACCACTGCACCACCCAGGGATTCCTTGCTCCTGATTTTTAAAATGAGATTTTTAATGTTTCACCATTAAACATAATGGTATTTTGAGATTATCTTTATAATGTACTATAAATTATGAACATGTATTGAATTTTATGAATGTTTTTTCTATACCTACTGAAATTTTTCTGTGATTAAAATTTTTCTTCTTTAACCTTTAAATTTAATGAGTTGCATAAACAGATTTTCAATTGTTAAACTTTTCATTCATGGGACAAAATTAACTTACTGTAAAAATTTTTTTTAATATATTGCTGGATTTAATAGTCATTTGTTTAGGATTTTTGCATCTATGCTCTGGAATAACATTGGTCCCTAAATTTGTTTACTTACCTTTTTTTTAGTCCAGTTTTGTTAGCAGGGTATTTATAACTTCACAACTGGATTGGAAGAATGTTTCTTCATTTTCTATTCTCTGAAAAAAATATATTTTAATTAATTTTCTTAAATGTTTTGGTGAACTTATGTCTTAATTTTTAGAGAAACACTTGATATAAGTTATTGGTTATAGGACTACTTAGGCTTTCTGTTTATTCTTAATTTACTATTGGCAAGTTACAGTTTTTTCTTTTAAGAATTTGTTCATTTGGTTAAATCTTAAATATATTGACACAACACTGCTAATACCTTTTCCTTTTATATCTCTCTACATGCAGTTATTCCTCCTTTATATTCATAATATTGTATTTTTTTTCTGTTTCTTCTGCCTTGTTGATCAGTTTTGCCAGATGTGTTCAATTTGTGCGAAACTTTTCAAAGTGGTAATTTCTGATCTTTTTAATTATCTCTAGAGTTTGTTGTTGTTGTTGGTCTGTTTTCTATTTTAATAATTTCAGATATTATTACAGCTTCTCTTCCTTCTACTTTCTTTGGGTTTGTTTTTCCACATATTCTTAATTTGGATGCTGAGATAACTATTTTTTAGATCTTTTCTAATATAATTATTTAAATATATAATTTAATTACATATTAAATATATTAAAATATTTAAATTATTATATTTACATAATATATAAAATAAATATATAATTTATCATATATTGAAATATATTAAAATCATTAAATATAAATGTATTTTAAATATTTAAATATAATTTAAATAATTTTGTTTATTATAATTATTTAAAATTACAAATTTCCCGTGAGATATCATAGATAAAATAAAATGGATTAGACTGTCAAATCAGACCCATTTGAAGCAGAGATTTACTCAACTGTTCTGTGTAATACTGTTTAACTTTTAAAAACTTATACTCACATATCATAAAATTCACCTCTTTAAAGTGTACAATTCAGTGTTTTTAATATAATCACAAAGTTGCGTGACTATCAATGGTATTTAATTCTAGAATACTTGCATAACCCCTAAGAGAAGCCCTATACCATTACCAGCCACTCTTTATTCCCCATCCACCCAGCCCCTATGTGCCTTGGTAGGGATATCACAGGACTGGTGTGTGTTGATTACTTTCTGCTGAAAACGGGTACCACAACCACCCTGGAGGACACCCACAACATGCAGTTGATGAAGTTCAGTGTAAGGCCTGTCATCACCTTCGCAGTGGAGGCCAAGAACCCTGCAGACCTGCCCAGGCTGGTGGAGGGCCGAGGCAGCTAGCCAAGACGGACCCCACGGCACAGTGCATCATTGAACAGTGAGTCCTGGGAGCACCCAATCGCGAGTGCCAGTGAGCTAGCTGCGTTTGGGGACCTGCCTAAAGAACCTGGAGGAGGAAGGACCACACCTGCATTCTCATCAAGAAATCCGACCTAGAGTCAAAGGTGCTCTGCCTATCCCAAAGCTCCAAATAGATACACTCTGCTGTACCTGAAGGTGTGGCCCCTCCCGGACCACCTGGCAGAGGACAGCAATCGGGTTGAGGTGTGGCGCCGCCAGTAATTGAAGTAGCGGTACCCTGCCTAGACCCACAGGTTCCGGTTGGTGTTCTTGGCCTGATGGCATTGGCCCAACATCTTCAACATCACCAGAACTGTACAGTACCTTGGCAAAGAAAAGGAGACCACGGTGGCTGGATGCCAGTGGGGCTGCCATGCCAGGAGAACGTGCGAGGCATGGGCTTTGACTTCTACGATGTGGCTCTGTACAAGGACACCATCCCGACCACCCCACCGGTGGCACCGTCTTTGCTGCAGCACACGGACAGCCGGCACCAGCCTATCCACCCGGCGGAGCTTCAGCGGCTGGAGGAACTGGCTGGCGGCCTCTACAGTGTCTTCAACAGGAAGGAGGGCCACGTGTTCGAGGAGTCCCAGGTGGCTGGCACTTCCTTGTGTATCGTGAAGGCCTATTGCTCCTCAAGGAGTCCTTTGCTTTACTGCTGACCTGAGTGGAGGCCAAGCCTCCCCCAACTGCATGTTTGGCAACCGGCAGATGCTGCCCAGGGACCCCTTGGACCACAGCGGCCGCCCCAAGCCAAGCACAGCGGAGTCGCGCAAGCGCAAAGCCCTGTACAAGGGCCTCTCAGCCCCACGTGACTTCCTGGACAAATTGTGGGCGGGGCTCCCGGCAGCACCCGCGCCCCGCTTTCAGGGACCGGAGCAGCCGCGAGCAATGGCGGCCGCCTCAGGGCGTTTGCCGACTGCTGGAGCCCTGTGTGGCACGGCCTGTCAGCTTTCCGCGCCCCTCTCGGTGCCGTCACTCAGCATAAGCCCTGTGGTCGTTTCTTTCAGTATTTATCTCAGGATTTCAGAGGTAACAGAAATGCCCTCACAGCCAGGATTTATTTGCCCAGGAAAGCTGGGAGAGGCCGGATGGGACACCGTTCTGGACATTGCATATGAAAGAATCTGTGGAATAGTTGGCTTTGTGCGTCTGTCTTCTATTAAACTAGAAAAACTTCTGGTTTTGGAATTTCAAGGTTCAATTTTATGGCTGAATAGTATTACGTTGTATGCATATTCCACATATTGTTTATACATTCGTCACTAGATGGATATTTGTGTTTCCTCTTTGGGGCTCTCATGAATAACGTTCTTAGTATTTGAGTACAAGTTTCTATGGGGGCATATGTTTTTATTCCTGTTGGGTATACACATAGGACTGGAATTGCTGGGTCATTTGGTAACTTGATGTTTAACTTTCTGAGTAATTGCCATTTTTTTTTCCCCCGTAGCAGCTACAGTATTTTACATTCCAAATAGTATGTGAGGATTCCAGTTTTTCCCTTGTCAAAGCCTGTTATAGTCTGGGTTTTGTTTTTGTTTTTGGTTGTTTTTTAAAATTATTATAGCCATCCCTAGCGGCTGTGAAGTGACGTTTCTTTTTTTTTTTTTTTAATTTTTTATTTATTTATGATAGTCACACACACACAGAGAGAGAGAGAGAGAGAGAGAGGCAGAGACCCAGGCAGAGGGAGAAGCAGGCTCCATGCACCGGGAGCCCGACGTGGGATTCGATCCCGGGTCTCCAGGATCGTGCCCTGGGCCAAAGGCAGGCGCTAAACCGCTGCGCCATCCAGGGATCCCTGAAGTGACGTTTCATTGTGGTTTTGGTTTGCATTTCTCTAATGACTTGTCATGGGAAGATCTTTAAGTGTGCATTTGTCTATCTTTGGAGAAATGTCTGTTTAAATCTATTGCAATTTTTAAATTGAGTTGTCTTTTCTTTTTTTATTCTTGAGTTGCAGGAATTCTTTATGTATGTATTTCAGACACTAGATTTTTACCAGTACATGATTTGTAAATGTTTTCCTCCCTTTTTTTTTTTTTTAAGATTTTATTAATTCATGACAGACACAGAGATAGAGAGGCAGAGACATAGGCAGAGGGACTCCATCCCAGGACCCCTGGGATCACACAACCACTGAGTCAACCAGGCATCCCTGATTTGCAAATATTTTCACCCATGGTAGGGGTTGTATTTTCATTTTCTTGATAGTGTCCTCTGTAGGACAAAAATTTTATTAGATGAAGCCAATTGGTCTGCTTTCTTAAAATTGCTTGTTCCTTTGATAACACATTAAAGAAATTATTGCCTAATCCAAGATTACAAATATTTACATCTGTTTTCTTCTAAGAGTTTTATAGTATTAGCTCTTGCACGTAAGTTTATGATGCATTTTGAGCTAATTCCTGAGTATGATTTATAGTAGGAGTCAAAATTCTTTCTTTTGTATGTATATCTCCAGTAGTCCTAGTACCATATGTTGAAAAAAAAAGACTTTTTTTTCCCTCATTGAATAGTCTTGGCACCCTTGTAAAAATCAACAGACCACAAATAATGGGTTTATTTCATGAATCTCATGCTCGCTTCAGCAGCACGTATACCAAAATATTTCATGAATCTAAATTCTACTCCACTGAGCTATGTGTCCACTTTTATGCAGTACCACACTGTATATTATAGCTTTGTAGTAATTTTTAAAACCAGAAGTGTGATTTCTCCAACACTGTTCTTTTTAGCTAATCTGAGTCTCTTGCATTTCCACGAATGTTAGGATCAGTTTGACAATTTCGGGGGCGGGGGAGGGAGGGGAAGCCTGCTGGAATTTGATAGGAATTACATTGAATCTATACATCAATTGTAGGGATTTTGGCATCTTAACAAGATTATGTCTTTATGTCTATTATGAATACTTATCAGGGTATCATTGTATTTACTTAGGCATTAATTTTTTTTTTTTTTTTGCAAATAATGATTTGTAGATTTTTGTGAAGAAGTCTTGCACTTGTTAACTTTATTCCCAAACAGCATCTTTTTGATGCTGTTTATTTCATTTTTTTTGTGTGTGTAGTTATTGTGACTAAAAATCTCTGGAACAATATTGAAAAGAAGTGGCAGAATGTAGATATGCTTGTCTTTTTTCCTGATCTCAGGGGAAAATTTATTTTTTACTATAAAGTGTGGTTAACTGTGGATTTTTCACAAAGATTCTTTATCCTGTTGAAGAAGTTTCTCTCTATTCCTATTTTTTTGTGTGTGTTTTTACCATGAATCTGCATCTATTGAAATGCTTGTGTGGTTTCTTCCCTTTATTCTGTTAATATAGTATATTGCATTCATTGATTTTCATATGTTGGAACATTTCTAGGATAAATCTCACTTGGATATGGTGTATAATCCTTTTTTATATTGTTGGATATAGTTTGGATTTGGCTGGTATTTTGTAAGGGTTTATCTCCTAATATTTTTTCTTTCTCCTTGGATTTAGTTTGCTCTTTTTTTTTCTTAGGATGTGACATAAGACTATTAATTCAAGTTCTTTTTTTTTTTCATATAGACATATATAGCTACGTATTTCCCTCTATTGATTTTACTTATTTTTTACTATATGTGTAAAAGTTATATGTTTAGTTGCATTTTCTTTTTGTTTTCATTTATGTCAAAGTATTTTATCATTTCCCTTGTGATTTATTTTTTTGACCCATAATTTATTTACAGTTCACATATTTGAAAATTTCCCAAATTTCCTTTGGTTACAGATTTCTATTTTGGACATTGTAGTCAAAGAAGATAGACTTTGTAAGATTTCATCACTTATTCAAATGTATTGAAACTTATTTATGGCATAATATGTGCTTTTATCGAGGATGTTCCATATGCACTTGAGAAAAATGTGTTTTCTGCTCTTAGTGAAATATTTATACAGTTGTTTCTTAGGTCTAGTTGGTTTATCACGTTTTCAAAACTACTGTTTACTTGTCTATCTTCTGTCTAGTCGTTTCATCTGTTATTTAAATTGGGCAGTTGAAGTCTCCCACTGTTGTTGAATTGTCTATTTCTTCCTTCAGTTATGTCAGCTTTTACTTCATTTTGAGGCTCTGTTGTTAGGTTATATATGTTTATAATTGTTGTAGCTTCGTGATAGATTGACCCTCTTACCATTATAAAATGTCCTTTATTTCTAGTAATAATTTTTGTCTTAAAGTCATCGTGTGCAATTTTATGCAGAAACATTCCTTTATGATTCTTTCAAATTTTTTTTTCTTTCTCAGTAAAAACGGTATATGTTTACATTTTTTTCAGTATAATTCTTATATGGTTACTCTTTGGATAAATTTAGATCATTCATATATATTAGTGTTATTTGGCTAGCGCTATCTTCTATCATATTTTAACTTTTTCAACACTTGTATCTCTTATGTTTTGCATATTTTTGCTATGAATTTCCTTTTGCCTATTCGATCCTGGGACTCCAGGATCACGCCCTGGGCCTAAGGCAGGCGCTAAACCACTGAGCAACCCAGGGATCCCATATTTCCTATTTCATAATTTGCATATAATGAAATGCTCAGGCTTTAAATTTGTAATTTAATGTATTTTGATAAATGTATACTTGGTAAATATAGAACCACTGCCCATTTTTGGATAAAAAAGATTTTCATTACCCTAGAAAGTTTCTCACCTACCTTAGGCAACCACTGTTCGTTACCTATCACAGTTTAGTTTAGTTTTTTTAATCTCAAATGATGGAATTATGAAATATCCATTTTGTTGTTCTGATTATTTTTGCTCAATGTATTTTTGAGACTTACCAGTGTTATTCTGTGTATTAGTGGTTCATATATATATTTTTTTTACTGCTTAGCGTTATATTCTTGTGTGACTACACTGTATGCTTTGAAATTTAATTTTCTAATGATGGACATTTAGGTTGTTTCCAATTTGTACTGTTAGGAGTAAAGCTATTAACATATTCTCAAATAATTTTTTTATGGACCTACACTCTCATTTACCATGAGTTAAAGTTTAGCACTCTTTTTACATCATAGAGTAGACATATTTAACTTTATAAGAAACTGTCAAATATATTTGAGAATTTTTAAGCACTTCAGAAATTGCGAAATAAAATACAAGATTTCTCATTTGTCTCTACATTCCTCTTTCCAAACTTAATGGGTCCTAATTACATGTATAAATACCTATCAACACATACATATATCCTTTAGATATATACACAGAAATGGGATTACTGTATCACATGAAGTTCTGTTTTCATTTCTTGGTAATATTTTCTGTAATGGCTATACAGTATAAATTTATGTTTGCACCAACAGTGCATTAGGATTTCCTTTTATCTCTACATTTGATACCTCTTGTCTTTTTGATAATAACCACTATAACAGATATGAGGTAATAGCTCATGGTGGTTTTGATTTATATTTCCCTGATGATTAGTACTGTTGAATACCTTGTCATGCACTTGTCCATTTGTATGTCTTCTTTGGAACAATGTCTACTCAGGGTCTTTGCCATTTTAAAATTGGATTTTTTTATGCTATTGAATTGTATGACTTCCCTATATATTTTGGATAGTAATGACTTACCAGATAGATGTTTTGCAAGTATTTCCTCCCATTCTATAGGTTGACTTTTTCATTGTTATTTCTTTTGCTGTGCAGAAGCTTTTAAGATTGATGTAGTTCCACTTACTAATTTAAGTTTTAGTTGCTTGTGCTTTTGGTTTTTGTCATATTGAAATAACCCTTAGACAATGTTAATTCCAATGTCAAGGAATCTTTTTCACATATTTTCTTTTAGGAGTTTATATGGTTTCAGATCTTACATATTAGTGTTTAATTCATTCCAAGTTAATTTTTCCTGAGTTGTGTAAAGAAGGTGTCTGGTGTCATTCCTTTGCATATGAATATCTAGTTTTCCTAGCTTGTTTCCTTCCTTCCTTCCTTGATAAATCTTTCTTGGTTTATTTTTATTGAAGTGTAACTTTCATTTACAGTGTTATATTAGTTTCAGGTGTACAATATAGTGATTCAGCAGGTCCATGCATCACCTGGTTCTCATCACAAGTGCCCTCCTTAATCTCCATCACCTATTTAATGCTCCTGCCCCCATCTTCTCTGGTAACCATCAGTTTGTTCTCCATAATTGAGAGTCTGTTTCTTTGTCTCTCTCTCTTTTTCCTTCTGTCATTTGTTTTGTTTCTTAAATTACACATGAGGGAAATCTTACAATATTTGTCTTTTTGTGACTGATTTATTTCCTTAGCATTATGCTCTCTGGCTCCATCCATGTTGTTGCAAATGGCAAGATTTCATTATTTATATGGCTGTATAGTATTATAATAAAGTAATGTTATTTATGGCTGAATGTATACCACATCTTCTTTATCCATTGATTTGATGGACAATTGGGCTGCTTCCATATCTTGACTATATAAAAAATGCTATAAGCAGAGCAGTGCATGTATTCCTTTAAATTAGTGTTTTTGTATTCTTTGGGTAAATTCTCAGTAGTGAGATTACTGGATTGTAGGGTATTCTATTTTTAACTTTTTGAGGAACCTCCATTCTGTTTCCTACAGTGGCTGCGTCAGTTTGCATTCCTACCAGCAGTGCACAAGGGTTCCTTTTTCTCCATATCTTCACCAACACCTCTTGTTTCTTGTGTTTTTTATTTTGTTTTTAAGATTTTATTCATGAAAGACACACAGAGAGGAAGAGACATAGGCAGAGGGAGAAGCAGGCTCCCTGTGGGGAGCCGGATGTGGGACTAGATCCTCGGACTCTAGGATTACACCTTGAGCCAAAGGCAGACACTCAGCCACTGAGCCACCCAGGCGTCCCCCCGCCCCCACCTTTTTTTAATTAGCCATTTAGACAGGTGTGAGGGGATATCTTACTCTAGCTTTGATTTGCATTTCACTGATTATCATTGATGTTGAACATCTTTCATATGTCTGTTGGCCATCTGTATGTCTTCTTTGGAGAAATATTTTCATGTATTCTGTCCATTTTTTTATTTGGGTAATTTATTTTTTGGTTGTTGAGTTTTATATATTTTGCATACTAACCCTTTACCAGATATGTCATTTACAAATATCTTCCCCCATTCAGTGGTTTCCTTTTAGTTTGTTGATTCTTTCCTTTGCTGTGCAGAGCTTTTTTTTTTTATTTTTGATGTAGTCACAATAGTTTATTTTTTGCTTTTCTTTTTCTTTCCTCAGAAGAAATATGTAGAAAAACGTTGCCACAGCCAAATAAAAGAAGTTACTGCCTTTGTTTTTCATGCACTTATAAATGGGATTGTTTCTCTTTCTGCTGCTTCTTATTGGTGTATAGAAATGCAACAGATTTCTGTGCGTTGATTTTATCATCCATTTTTATTTTTTCCTGAGACTTTACTGACTTGCTGTAGCTAAAACTTGCAATACTGTGTTGAATAAAAGTGGTAAGAGTGGACATCCTTGTATTGTTCCTTATGTTGGGAGAAAAGCTCTCAGTTTTCCCCATTGAGGATGATGTTTGCTGTAGGTTTTTCATATGTGGCCTTTATTATGTTGAGGTGTGTTCCCTCTAAATCTACTTTGTTAGAAATTTTTATCATGAATGGATGTTGTGCTTTGTCAAATGCTTTTTCTGCATCTATTGAAATGATCATATGGTTTTAATCCTTTCTCCCTTGCATCCCAAAAATAATCCCACTTGGATTGTGGTGAAGGATTTTTTTTAATGTACCGCTGAATTTCGTTTCCTAGAATTTTTTTTTAATGTACTGTTGAATTTAGTTTCCTAGTATTTCATTGACAATTTTTGCGTCTATGTTCATCAGGAATATTGGCCTATAGTTCTCCTTTTTAGTGGTGTCTGTGTGATTTTGGTATCAGGATAATGCTGTCCTTATAAAATGAATTTGGAAGTGTTCCTTTCTTTTCTATTTTTTTGGAATAGTTTAAGAAGAATAGGTATTAACTCTTCTTTAAATGTTTGGTAGAACATTGGTGAAGCCATCTGATCGTCGACCTTTGTTGGAAGTTTTTTAATTACTGATTTAATTTCTTTACTGGTTATTGGTCTATTCAAATTTTCTATTTCTTGTTTCAGTTTAGGTAGTTTATATGTTTCTGAGATTTTATCTATATCTTCTAGGTTGTCCAGTTGGTTGGTATGTAGATTTTCATAATAATCTCTTATAATCTGTTGTATTTTCTGTGTTGTTGGTTGTTATTTCTCCTCTCTCATTTGTGACATTGAGTCCTTTCTCTTTTCTTTTTGATAAGTCTGGCTAGAGGTTTATCAATTTTACTAATATTTTAAAGAATCAGCTCCTGGTTTCATTGATCTGCTCTATTTTTCTTTTTTAGTTCTATATCATTTTTCTTTCTGCTGTTTATTATTTGCTTCCTTTTGCTGATTTTATGTTTTATTGTTATTTTACTACCTTGTAAGTTTAGATTGTTTGATTTTTTTTTCTTGCTTCTTGAGGAAAGTCCTGCATTGCTCTAAACTTGCCTCTTAGAACTATTTTTGTTGCATCTCAAGGGTTTTTGGGCCATTGTGTTTTCATTTTCATTTGTTTCCATGTACTTTTTTATGTCTTCTTTTATTTCCTGGTTGACATATATTCACTGTTTAGTGACGTATTATGTAGCCTTCAGGTATTTGTGGTTTTTTTCAGGTTTTTTCTTGTGGGTGGCTTTTAGATTCATAGCTTTGTGGTCAGAAAAGATACATGGTATGACTTCGATATTCTTGATTTTATTCAGGCTGGTTTTGTTGGCTAATATGTGACCTATTCTGGAGAATGTTCATGCACACTTCAAAAGAATTTATATTCTGCTGTTTTAGGGTGGAAAGTTCTGAATATATCTGTTAAATCCATCTGTCCAGTATATCTCTCAAAGCCATTGTTTTCTTGTTGATTTTCTGTTTAGATGATCTGTCCATTGATGTAAGTGGGGTGTTATTGTACCCTACTATTATTGTATTATTATCAATAGTTCCTTTATATTTGTTATTAACTGTTTTATGTATTCGGGTATTCCTCATGTTGGGTTCATAGACATTTACAGTTGTTATATCTTCTTATTGAATTGCCTCCTCTATTATTATATAGTATCCTTCTTTGTCTCTTGGTACAGTCTTTGTTTTAAAGTCTATTTTGGTGAAATAAGTATTGCTACTCAGCTTTGTTTTGACACCATTTACATGATAGTTATTTCCCCATCCTCTCACCCTTTTTTAAGATTTTATTCATTCATTCATTCATTCATTCATTCATTCGAGACACAGAGAGGCAGAGATATAGAGCAGACAGAGAAGCAGGCCCCTCGCAGGGAGCCTGATGTGGGATCCCGGGATCATGCCCTGAGCTGAAGGTAGGCATGCCATGGCTTAGCCACTCAGGCCTTCCTCCATCCCCTCACTTTGAATCTGCAGAGGTCTTTGGGTCTAAAATGAATCTCATGTAGATAGCATGTAGATGGGTCTTATTTTTTTTTCCAGTCTTTACCCCATGTCTTTTGATTGGAGCATTTAGTCCATTTACATTCAAAGTAAGTATTGATATTTATTTCTTACTATTTTATTACTTGTGGGTTTTGTTGAAGATTTCCTCAGTAACTTTCTTGTCTTTTTCTCTTTCAGGTTTGTTGTTTTTTCTTTATTGATATATTTGGATTTCTTTTTTTTTTATTCTTTGCTTGTTTATTAGTGGTTTTTGATATATTGTTACCATTAGGGTTGTATAATACCTCCTCTGTGTATAGCAGTCTGTATCAAGTTGATGATCGCTTAAAATTTGAAACCATTCTTTACTATCCTCCCCATGTTTTAGGTATGTGGTGTCATATTTTATATCCTTTTCTTTATGAGCTCCTTAACTGATTTTTTTACAGTAACTTTTCATTTTCACTGCTTTGTGTTTCCTCCTTTATACTGTCACTTTGGTCTCTCTTTCCTATGAAAAGAGTCCCCTTTAGTGTGTCTTGCAGGGTGGGTTTACTGGTCACAAACCCCTTTGTTTGTGAAACTCTGTCTTTCCTTCTATTCAGAATGAAGCCTTGCTGGATAGAGTATTCTTGGCTACAGATTTTTACGATTTAGCACTTTGAATATATCATGCCACTCTCTTCTGGCTTGCAACTTTTCTGTTGAAAGATCTCCTGCTGGCCTTATGTTTTCTCTTGTAAGTTAATCACTTCTTTTGTCTTGTTGCTCTTAAGATTTTATCTGTATCACTATATTTTGTAAGTTTAATTGCATTATGTCTTGGTGTGGGTCTGCTTTTACTGATTTTGATGGGAATTCTCTGTGGCTTCTGGATCTGGATATCTGTTTACTTTCCCAGATTAGGGATGTTCTCAGCTATTATTTCTTCACAGAAACTCTCAGCTGCTTTTTCTCTCTTTGCTTCTGAGACTCCTAAAATACAAATTTATTAATTATATTTGATGGAGTAACTGAGTTCCCTAAATCTATTTTCATTTTGTTTATTTATTTATTTTTCTCTCTTTTGTTAAGCTTGATTACTTTCCAGTACTCTGTGTTGTAGGCCACTAATTCATTCCTCTGCTGCTTTCATCCTACTATTCATTTCCTCAAGCATTTTTTTCATTTCATTTGTTGAGCCCTTTATCTTTGCTACCTTATTCCTTATCTCTGTGTTGAGAGTCTCATTCATGTCTTCCACTCTTTTCTCAAGTCCAGTATCCTTATGATCATTGCCGCCCCACCCCCACCCCGAGCAGGTCTACTTGTGTCCCACTAACACCAGAGTGAGCAAAGACAGCCCACAACAGGCAAGAGAGTCAGTGCAGACAAATGCACTGAAAGCAAAAGTAACTCAGACACAATAGTAGGGCATAAGCACCACACATAAGATACTCTCCTGAATTGCCAGGTGAACAGGAGACATTGCACTGCAGGTCATTCCAAGAGCTCCTCTTCATAAGGTCATTACTTTCAAGAGCAGAAAATTTAGCTGACTTTCTTAACACAGAGAAACAGACACAGGAGAGGGAGACAAAATGAGGAGAGAGAGAAGTTTATCCCAAATGAAGGAACAGGACAAAACCCTAGCTAGAGATTTAAGCAAACAGATATAAATAACATGCCTGATAGATAACATGCCTTAAGATAGATCTTAAGGCAAGGATTTTAAGGAATGTGGGACTGGGGTGTGCCTAACACCGTTTATGGAAGAGACTGTCCCATCTTCTTTGTCAACTATTAGTTGATCATATATGCATGGGTTTTTTTCTGGGTTCTCTGTTCTGTTCTGTTGATTTTTGTATCTACTTTTATGCCAGTACCACACATTCTTGATTGTTATAGCTTTGTAATATAGTTTGAAATAATGAAGTGTGATGCCTCCAGCTTTATTCTTTTCTTCTCATAATTCCTTTGGCTCTGCAGAATTTTTTGTGGACCCATAAGAATTTAGGATTTTTTTTTCTGTTTCTATGGGAAATGCCATTGGATTTTGTTAGAGTTTGATTGGACACATTAACAAAATTTACTCTGCTGATCCAGGAGCACTGGATATCTTTCCATATCCATATTCATCAATTTCTTTCATCAGTGTCTTATAGTTTTTAATGCATAAATCTTTATTATTTTGGTTAAATTTATTCCCAAGTATTTTATTCTTTTCATGCTGTTGTATTTGTGTCAGCCTTGCACAGGGGCCATGGTAATCTCCTCTGTATTGTTCCAATTTTAGTATATGTGCTGTGGAAGCAAGCACTCTACATGGGATTGTTCTGTTTGATAGAAGTATAGCTACCTCTAATCTCTTTACATTTGCATGGAATATATTTTTCTGTCTCTTCACTTTGAGCCTTTATGTGTCTGTAAAACTGAAGTGAGTCTTTAGTAGTATGTGATTGGGTCTTTTTAGAAAAATACATTTAGCCACTCTATGCCATTTGTTTGGAGAACTTAATCCATTTATATTTAAAATGACTATTGGTAGGTAGGGACTTAATAATACCATCTTGTTGATTGTTTGCTGTCTATTTTAACCTTCTTTTGTTCATTTTTTCCTTTCTTGCTGTCTTATGAATTGATGATTTTCCATAGTGGTATATTCTGATTCCCTTCTCTTTCTCTTGTGTATCTACTATAGGTTTTGCTTTGTGGTTACCTTAAGGCTTACACAAAATATTTTGTAGTTATGGTAATATACTTTAAGCTAATTAACTACCTCAATCGTATGCAAAAATTCTACCTTTTTATTCTTTTTTGTTTCTGATGTCACAGTTTACATCTTTTTACATTATGTATACAGTAGTAAGTTGTTATAGCTATAGCTATTTTTCATATTTCTTTCATCTATATACTAGAGTTAAGCAGTTCGCATGCCACTATGTTATAGTATTGGAGTATTCTGAAATTGACATATACTTATTTTTACTGATTTGTTTTTCCAAATACTTTCATGTTATTAATTAAAGTCTTCATTTCAGCTTGAAAAGCTCCTTTCAGCATATGTTGTAAGGCAGGTTTGGTGGTGATAAACTCCCTCATCTCCTTTTGTCTGGGAAACACTTTCTCTCTCTTTCAATTTAGAAGGAAGACTTTGCTGACGAAGCTCGCAGGGTCCTCCACAAAGCAGGCCACTGAGAATTGTGATCACTTTCTCTGTAGGACTATATTGGTAGCCTTTGCCCTTCTTCCTTGTTTGAAGCCATTTCCACAATTCTTGCCTTTGCCTGCCTCTGAGTAAAGTGAAACCGAGCAGGTCTTTTATGCAGTTCCCTTTTTGAGTGGGGAAGCTATTCTCCTACCGTATTTGCCCTTCTCCAGTGAGTGGAACTATTTCAAGCTGGAGTATTCCCTCTTGGTGCTTAACAGTGTTGGCCTGGTGGATGGGATGATGCAGTCAAAATGAAGCTGTCTTCCTTCCCTTTTTGTGAGGTTATTCATGGGCTTTTTGTTCCATTGTGTTGCTGAAGTTTGTTGAAATCCATTCAAAATCCTGAGCTCTCTCAGAACTATTTTTGTTTGTTCATAGCCATGTAACTATTGAACTTTGTTGTAGGATGGAGGCTAGAGTCTCCTATTCCATTGTTTTGGTAATGTCACTGAACAGCCTCTCAGTGTTTGCTTTTAATAGCTAAATGCTATTTTGAATACCTTCTTTAGCTAGTTAACCCAATTAAAGTACCAGAGAAAACATTTAAATAAACTCTACTGTGGGTTTTGGTTTAATACTTGAGTTATAGTTGCTTTTGCAAGGACAATACTTTTACAACACAGTTTTATGCGTTATTTTGCTTATTAAAAAATTATACTAAAAAATTTATATTAACTGCTCACTGAAATTTTTGTTTTCTTTTTAAAAGATAATGCCACATCACAAGCTTTGGTTCTATTTGGTGCCCCTAAGGAGGACATTGAGATTTTTCATGAAAATAAAATGACAAATACTGAAGGTAAGGACTGAATGTGAGTTATATAGTAATCTTTATAAACTTTATTTACATTTATTTATTAGTTTGTGGTGTCCATGTTATATTTTTTTTTTAATTTTTTTATTTATTTATGATAGTCACAGAGAGAGAGAGAGGCAGAGACACAAGCAGGCTCCATGCACCGGGAGCCCGACGTGGGATTCGATCCCGGGTCTCCGGAATTGCGCCCTGGGCCAAAGGCAGGCGCCAAACCGCTGCGCCACCCAGGGATCCCCCCATGTTATATTTTTATTTAGAAATGAATCCTAGGGCAGCCCAGGTGGCTCAGCTGTTTAGTGCCTGCCTTTAGCCCAGGGCGTGATCCCGGGGTCCTGGGATCGAGTCCCATGTCGGGCTCCCTGAATGGAGCCTGCTTCTCCCTCTGCCTGTGTCTCTGCCTTTCTCTCTCTCTCTCTCTCTCTGTCTCTCATAAATAAATAAAATCTTAAATTAAAAAAAAAAGAAATGAATCCTAGATATCACTAATAGTTAACTTGGTAATTATATAATATTAAGAATAAAATATAATTATTTTATTAACAATATACTGTTATTAAGTTATAAAAATTGTTTATAATTTCAGAAATGTTTAATTTTTAAAATAAATATATATTATTTTTTACAAGTTTTTTTTTTTTAATTTTTAAAAAATTATTAATGAGAGACAGAGAGCATAGAAGAGACACAGGCAGAGAGAGAAGCAGGCTCCATGCATGGAGCCTGATGTGGGACTTGATCCCAGGTCTCCAGGATCAGGCCCTGGGCTTAAGGCGGTGCTAAACCGTTGACCCACCTGGGCTGCCCAAATATATTTTTTTTATTAGTTATGCCAAGAGTAGCAGGTCTAGATTCTTTCTAGTTCTTTGGGGATATGTTTCTTAGAAGAAAAAGAAGCAAGGCTATGTTTTCGCGGTATAAAATCTAGCATTAAGAATCCATAAAATATTAGCCCTTGAAAGTGTTTCTAATATTGTAAGTAGAAAGAGGTAGAAAGAGATGATAACATGCATACATTTCATGTATAGGGGTTCATGCATATTTTCAGCTTATTTTGGTGGAGAACTCTATATTAATCAAAAAATTCTAATCTTGATTTCAAAAAACTTCTGCTCTGGAGATTTTCAACTTGACAGGATAAAATTGGAATAAGGTGCCATTCTGATTCTTTATTTCTCTCCAGTAGAAATGTTAATTAGAATTTTAAACTTCTGGCTTAGAGTTTATTGCCATAGTTTGGGACACACTTTTTAAAATATCAAATGATTGGCTTATGAAACAGACACAGAAATATACATGTGCTAGTAGGATATAGAGTTATTTAAGAATGATCCTTATATGGAATGTATAATCTTGCAAGCCAGGTAAAATATAACTATAAGCCAATTAGTACAACACAACAGAAAAGAATGGTTACAGAGAGTAATAGCAGAGATGGCACAAGGTAATTAAAAGGTTCAGTACCAAAAAAAAAAAGGTTCAGTACCTAATTCAGTGTGAGCTTGGAGTTTCCCCACTGCCAAACAATTCTTGAACACCATCTAGGTCCTATAATTCATCTCAGTTCTGATACTGTCTACTTACCTGGAGGTAGAGTCAGATTCCACAAGGTAAGAGCTTAGTACTGTAAGGCTGCCTCTTCCCCCATTGCAGAGGTCAATCCAAAACCCAGGTTGTCAACTGTGCTTCTGACCAAATACTATAGATTAGAGGTTCCAATGAACCCCTTCTCCTTGGGTTTACTAGAATGGCTCACAGAACTCAGAAAAGCATTTTTACTTACTGGGTTACTGATTTATTATAAAAGGAACAGCTTGATGAAGAGATGTATAAAGCAAAGTAGGTGCAGATCTTCCATGCTCTCTTTGAATTTGTATTCTTCCCGAATCTTCATGTATTCCCTAACCTGGAAGCTTTTCTTTTGGATTTTTATGGACACTTTTTCACATAGATATGGTTGATTACGTTATTGGACACTGTCAACTGATTCAGCCTCCTGGCCCTCTCCCTTCCCTGGCGGTTTGGAATGGAACTAAAATTTCCAATTCTCCAATCATGTTCCGACTTTACAATCATATTTCCTACTATTCTTTTGCTTGTCTTTTCATTTCTTATAATATCTTTTTGAGGAGTTGAGTGTTTTGTTTTTGTTGAAGTCTAACTTATTATTTTTCTCTCTAATGTTTCTCCCTCTCTTCATTCCTTCTTCCCTTTCTTCCTTCCTGTCTTCCTACCTGCCTGCTTGCACTTTAAAGATATTTTTCTATTATATCCTTGCCTGCATTTTTTTTTTTCTGATGAGAAATGTAACAGTCCATATCTATGTTACTTTTATGTCATGTTCCCTTTTGTTCTCTGGTTACTCTAAAGAATTCCTTTTAATTTTTATTTTATTTTTATTTTTATTTTTTTTAGTATTTCGACTGTGATACTCCCAGATATAGTTAGTTCTCTTGATATTTTAATTGTTTGGGATATACTGAGCTTACATGTGTTACTAAGTGTTTTTTTTTTTTTTTTTTACCAAGTTATGAAATAATGTGGCCATTATTTCTACAAATACTTTTCACTCCAAATTTCTTTTTTTCAAGAACCTTAACCTTACACATGTTAGATTATTTGATTTTTGTCCCACAGCTTTTTGAGGATCTGTTTTTTTTTCTTCATTTTTCTTTCTGTTCTTCAGATTGGATGATTTCTGTCAATTCATCTATACATTCACTGACTGAGTCTTTACCAATATATCTTTTAACTTAAAATTTCATACCTTGAAGTTCTAGAATTTCCACTTGGTTCTTTTTCATAGTTTTCATTAAAAAAATTTTTATTTAAATTTAATTTGCCAACATATAACACCCAGTGCTCATCCCATCAAGTGCCCTCCTTAGTGCCCTTCACCCAGTCAACCCATCCCCCCATGCTCCCCTTCTGCAACACTTTGTTTCCCAGAGTCTGTCATTGGTTTGTCTTCTTCTCTAAGTTTTCCCCACTCAGTTTTCCTCCTTTCCCTTATAGTTCCTTTCACTATTTCTTATATTCCTTATATGAGTGAACCATATGATAATTGTCTTTCTCCAATTGACTTATGTCACTCAACATAATACTCTCCAGTTCTATCCACATTGAAGCAAATGGTGACTATTCGTCATTTCTGATGGCTGAGTAATATTCCATTGTATATATATATTCTTTATCCATTCATCTGTCGAAGGACATCGAGGCTCCTTCTGCAGTTCGACTATTGTGGACATTGCTGCTATGAACATTGGATGTTTCACTATATCAGTATCTTTGGGGTAAATACCCAGTAGTGCAATTGCTGGGTCATAGGGTAAATCTATTTTTAACTTCTTGAGGAACCTCCACACTGTTTTCCAGAGTGGCTGTACCAGTTTGCATTCCCACCAATAGTGCAAGAGGGCTCCCCTTTCTCCACATCCTCTCTAACATTTGTTGTTTCCCGACTTGCTAATTTTAACCATTCTCACGTGTGAAGTAGTGTCTCATTTTGGTTTTGATTTGTATTTCCCTGATGGCAAATGATGTGGAGCATTTTTCCATATGCTTGTTGGCCATGTGTAGGTCTTCTTTGGAGAACTGTCTTTTCATGTCTTCTGCCCATTTCATGACTGGATTGTCTATGTCTTGGGTGTTGAATTTGCTAAGTTCTTTATAGATCTTGGATACTAGCCCTTCATCTGATATGTCATTTGTCAATATCTTCTCCTATTCTGTAGGTTGTCTTTTAGTTTTGTTGATTGTTTCCTTCAAAACTCTACAGACACTTTATCTTGATGAAGTCCTAGTAGTTCATTTTTGCTTTTGTTTCCCTTGCCTTCATTCATAGATGTGTCTTGCAAGAAGTTGCTGTGGCCAAGTTCGAAAAGATTGTTGCCTATGTTCTCCTCTAGGATTTTGATGGATTCTTGTCTCACATTTAGATCTTTCAACCATTTTGAGTTTATCTTTACGTATGGTGTAAGAGAATGATCGAGTTTCATTCTTCTGATTGTGGCTTTCCAAATTTCCCAACACCACTTATTGAAGAGACTGTCCTTTCTCCAGTGGATGTTCTTTCTGCTTTGTCAAAGACGAATTGACCATAGAGTTGAGTGTCTCTTTCTGGGTTCTCTGTTTTGTTCCATTGGTCTATATGTCTGTTTTTGTGCCAGGACCACACTGTCTTTATGAGCTGACTTTAAGCTTTGTAATACAGCTTGAAGTCAGGGATTGTGATGCCCTCAGCTTTGGTTTTCATTTTCAATATTCCTCTGGCTATTTGGGGTCTTTGACTGGTTTGGGGATCAAGGTACTGCTGGCCTCAACAAATTTGAAGGTATTCCCTCCATTTCTATCCTTTGAAACAGCTTTAGTAGAATAGGTATTCTTTAAATGTTTGGTAGAATTACTCTCGGAAGCCATCTGGCCCTGAACTTTTGTGTCTTGAAGGGTTTTTGATGACTGCTTCCATTTCCTCGCTGATTATTGGCCTGTTTTAAGTTTTTTCCTTCTTCCTGTTTCAGTTTTGATAATTTGTAGGTTTCCAGAAGTGCATCCATTTCTTCCAGATTGCCTAATTTGTTGGCATATAGTCGTTCATAATACATTTTAAAAAATCATTTGTATTTCCTTGGTATTGGTTGTGATCTCTCCTCTTTCGTTCATGATTTTATTAATTTGAGTCTTTTTTTCTTTTTAATAAGACTGGCTAGGGGTTTATTCATCTTATTAATTCTTTCAAAGGACCAGCTCCTGATTTCGTTAATCTGTTCTACAGTTCTTCTGGTCTCTATTTCATTAAGTTCTGCTCTAATCTTCATTATCTCTCTTCTTCTGGTTGGTTTAGGCTTTATTTGCTGTTCTTTGTCTAGTTCCTTTAGGTGCAAGGTTAGCTTGTGTATTTGAATTTTTTCCAGTTTCCTGAGGGAGACTTGTACTGTGATGTATTTCCTTCCTGGGACCACTTTTACTATATCTTAAAGATTTTGAACAGTTGTACTTTCACTTTCAATTAGTTTCCATGAATCTTTTTAATTCTTCTCTAATTTCCTGGTTGACCCATTCATTTTTTAGTAGGATGCTCTTTAAGTGTTTGAGTTTCTTCCATATTTTTTCTTGTGATTGAGTTCTAGTTTCAAAGCATTGTGGTCTGAAAATATGCAGGGGATAATCCCAGTCTTTTGGTATCCGTTGAGACCTGATTTGTGACCCAGTATGTAGTCTGGAGAAAGTTCCATGTACACTTGAGAAGAATGTGTGTATTATTCAGTTGCATTAAGATGGAATGTTCTGTAAATATCTGTGAAATCCATTTGGTCCAACATATCATTCAAGGCTCTTGTTTCTTTGGTGACATGTTGCTTAGAATATCTGTCTTTTGGGGATCCCTGGGTGGCTCAGTGGTTTAGTGCCTGCCTTTGGCCCAGGGCATGATCCTAGAGTCCCGGGATCAAGTCCCACGTCGGGCTCCCGGCATGGAGCCTGCTTCTCCCTCCTCCTGTGTCTCTGGCCCCCCACTCTCTCAAATAAATAAATAAATAAATAAATAAATAAATAAATAAATAAATCTTTAAAAAAAAGAATATCTGTCTTTTGCTGAGAGTGCCATGTTGAAGTCTCCTGCTATTAACATACTATTATCTATGTATCTCTTTACTTTGGTTATTAATTGATTGATATAGTTGGCTGCTCCCACATTAGGGGCATAAATATTCATAATTGGTAGGTCTTGTTGGATAGACCCTTTGAATATGGTATTGTGTCCCTCTTCATCTCTTATTATAGTCTTTGATAGAAAATCTAATTTATCTGATAGAAGGATTGCTAGCCTAGTTTTTTTTGAGGATCATTTGAATGGTAAATTGTTTTCCAGCCCCTCATTTTCAGTCTGGAGGTATCCTTAGGTCTAAAATTAGTCTCTTGTAGATAGCACATAGGTGGTCTTGCCGTAGTTTTCATTTTTATATTAATACTCCTTATATGTTCACTTATTAAGACCATATTTTCCTTTAATTATGTGAACATATTTTATTTTCCTTACCTTTTTGAGCATGTTTATAATAACTACTTTAAAATTTTTACTATATCGATGTCTGGGTCAACTTGGTTTCAGTTTCTACTGATTTTTTTTTCTAGACTTTTAAAACACACTTTCTTGTTTCTTTGTATGATTTATTTTATTATTATTTTTTCTTTGTATGATTTAATACTGGATATTTGTATAGTACATTGTGAAGATTCTGGATTCCGCTATCTTTCTCTGAAGAGAATTGATTTTTTTCTAGCAGCAGTTCAGTCTGTCATTTGATGAACTTAAAAGTGGTATATGCTTGGTTTTATGCAAAAGTACAGATATAATAATTGGGGTGATGTACATAAAGTAACCACATATTAGAAGGAAGGATGGGCTGGTGAATAAATTACATAAGTATCACATTCACTGGGCAAGGAGAGTTGGCAGTTTATGAACATAGTTTTTTATTTCATTTGTCCACACGATCAGCAGTTATTTTTCTTCACATGGAAGTTTCATGTTGCAGAGCCTCAACAAAACTCAACTGTAGCCTACATCCAGGAAGATCTTACCTCTTAGGCACTGATTCTGAGCAGGGAAGTTAAAGTTGGGCAGATGTTTAAAGAGGATGAAAGTATTGTCTGAGATTAAGTCTTTAAAGACTTAGCCTGGGGTTAAGGGTCCAACTCTTGATTTTAACTTAGGTGCTGATCTCAGGGTCCTGGGATCAGAGGCCTACTTCTCTCTCTGCTTGAGGATTCTCTCTCCTCTGCGCCTGGCTCCCACTCTCCCCCTTCCTCTCAAATAGTAAATAAATCTTAAAAATAATAATAAAAATAAAGACTCACCCTGACCATTTGTGCACAGGCTTCATGGAGAGGATTTCTATCAATATGTTTGACTGAAATCATTATTGTATCATGGAATTTTACAGAAAATGATATTTTAACATCCCACCAACCATTCATTTATTAAATGAGAAATCTGAGGTTAGAGACTGAGTCATTTTAACTTAAGCATAGTTAGTTAACACTCCAGTCAAAAAATGGATGAATGTGGACATCTAGTTTAGTAATCTAGAGCGTCTCTTTAAACTGAGTGAAATTAAAAAGAAACAGAAAGGAAAGTTTTAACTTATACTATGCCTATATTAGAATAAAAACAGTGATAATAACTCCTGAGTTCTGTTTCTGTGTTGTGCTACTTATGATGTCATGTCTTTACAGACTTTAGTGCCAATTTTAACTTCATAGTATTTCATTTTCTCCACTTTATCATATGTAAAATGTTAATCCTAAACCATGGGGTGCTATGGAGATTAATTAGCATTCACATAATAGGTTGAGAGTAGCACATGTGGAAAAATGTTAAATGAGTCCTTACTATCCTTGTTTTCTCCACATTTAATGAAGCAAAACAAATGTTTTGAGTATAAGGACAACTGCCTGGTTGTTAAATGTATATTAAAACTTTTTTATTTCTAAAAAAAAAAAAAAGAAAAAACTTTCTTATTTCTAGAGGGAAGGGCAGCATGCCCTTATCAAGATAATTGGATAGGAGATCAATATGTAATTTTCATCAGCTTGTTCTTTAGTCCTATGACTAAAGTGGAGGTGAAAATACATATCTATGTATGAACTAAAGAGGAAAGATGGAATATAATACAAAATGTTCATAGCAAGTATGTGTGTTTAGTATAGTCAAAGCAAACCAAGATACATTAGAACATCAGGACTGATATCTTAAAGAAACAGTCAAAATTCAAAAACAAGTGAAAATGTGAAGCATTTGAGATGCCCTGAAATATATTTTTAGGACTGCCTGTCTTTATTTTGCCATCTTTTTAAAAATACGAAAACAACCTTCAAAGTATAGCTTATACTCCAAAGCCAAGGAGATACAATTTCAGTCTCAGCTCTCCACCTACCAGATCTGTGGAAATGGACACATTATATAACTTCTCTAAGCCTTTGTTTCCTCATCTATGAGAAATCAAGATATAAATCCATTTCATCAAATTGTTGTGAGGATTAAATAAAATGTGTAATCAAAGTACTTAGCACAGTTCCATGACTGGAATATATTTTTAGTTCTCAAAAAATGTTAAAAAATATATATGTATATGTAATATATGGGGTAGGGTAAACACTTTATAAGTGAAGGAGATAAGCTATTTTCACAGATTGTGTTTTTGGAGGGGGGTATCATGAGACTTTATTTAAAATATATTTTAAAAATTGCTGTTCAAATGAAGACATTTACGTCTCTTGGTTGGCACTGAAATAAAAAGCACAGTCTGGAGGCAACAGCATAACTTCTATGTTCTTCAAGGTCAGCTGAAATGAGGACATCACATTGTTTTCACTGAGGCACCAAGCCTATTTTGTGTCTTGCATTTAAGATCAGTGATTGCAGCTATAATCCAGCCCAATAGAGTCCTTAGAGGCAAAAGGACTGCAAGTAAGCACTTTGGTGGAGTTTCATGGACAACTTTGCTTGCTTCTGCAACCTTCAGTTGATTCGGGACATGCCAGGATTAGAATCACTGAGGCACATCGGACTGAGTGGATTTTATGATGAGTACAACTTGAATGCTATAGTAGGAACATCAATCATTCTTTGCATGAGACTCCAATTTTCAGAAATGGAAGGTAGAAAATGAGGTTATTATAAGGATGAAGGGGACCTGCTTTTATTATTTTTTTTTTTTCAGCCAGAGAAACTCATGCTGGATTTAAAGAACTTCTTCAGTGCATGAGTGGTTGGATATTATTTACACTGGAAGGTGTGGACTCTCTTTGAAGGGAAAACTTAAAATATATTTCAAAGTCACTTTTTAAGTGATTCAAGAACTATTTAGAAACAATTGGATTGACTGGTTTTCTGTCTTTTTTTAGTTCTTTTTTTTCAATGATTACTTCATGATATTATGGAACACTTCATATAATTATATAATTTTAATATCATTCTATTACTTTCTGAAATATTTATCAATTTATTAACAAAATTTAAAAAGTATTAGTATTAATAAAGCAGAATAATTTTTGCATATTCTCAACATCACACTTTACTATTTTGTATGTACCTGTTAACTAATTCCTGTCTGCTTTATTTTTAAGGGGTGAATAAAGGAATTTACTTTAGCTACCCAAGTCGACGTCAAAGCTGTACTTTAGTAAACATCCCAGCACCATGTGTCAACAAAATGATTTCACACATTGAAGATTTGGAATCTAAAATACAAGAACATTTGAAATGGGTAAGATCTAAAATGCTAACATTTTTGCAAGTTCTATAGAGCCTATAAGGGCTGTTACTTAAAGAATCCAGGGAGTTATTTTTTTAATGATACTTGGACTATTTTATAGAATCTTTGCTCAGTTGTGTAATTTACTAATCTAGACATGTTTTTGTTATTCTCACTTCAGAAAGGTGAAATGACCTTACTAAATAGATTTTTCCCCTACCTGTTTGTTTCTTATCCAGAGGCAATCATGCTAAGTAGTAATTTCCATAAGCCAACTTGACTAGCAAATTAAATAGTATTTACATCGTTTTTAGGGAGACTAAACTGATTAGATGATTAAATGAGTAAATTGGTGTGTAAAAGGACAGCGTGCCCTTTTTAATGAGTTATTTTGTTCTAAAGAAATACTTAATAGGTCTATTGAAAGAGAATGTAATGATTCTGTCTTTTCAACCTGTTTGATTTTATTATTCTTATGGGAGTTCAATCTTGAAATCAATGTAACTTTCAGTTATTTTCAGAAGATGATGCAGTAATGATAAATAACTTCTAATACCTTTATTAAGATTATTCTGAGCCATTAGTACACAATTATATTGACCAAACAGGAGGATAAATCTGTCTATGCTATTTCTCTTCCCTCATCACCATTATTGAATCTGGCTCTGAGAAAGTTCTGAAGGGGCAGTCATGATACTTGATGTAGGGTGATGTCTCCTTCAAGAGGCATTAGAGTGCAGTCCTTAAAATTGCAACCTTTAGAGCAAATGTTCTATGACCTTAGATAAAAACGGACATAATGATATTGTGGACACAGTGCTAGCATATGATATGCACTCAATATTTATTAGTTATTGTTATTTCTATAATATTGTTTATATCATTTTATAGTAGTATTATAGTTATTTATATATATTCTATTTATCTTTGTTTCTTCTTTGGTTCTCCAAACTTTTCAGAAAATGCTTTGTGAGTCATAAGTCTTACAGTATCCTCGGCCTTGAGAAATATTGTTAAGTAGATAGAAGATAATTAATCTTTATTGATTTGATATGCTGTATACTTCACATGTGTTTTAATTAATGATTAGGCATATTTTGTAAGTATTGAAAATAGATTTATAGGTGTTTTAGTAAATAATTCCAATAGCTATGATTGTAATAGCTATACTATAGTAGCTATTTTAACAACTGTAATATTTTTTAAAAAAGATTTTATTTATTTATTCATGAGAGACACAGAGAGAGAGGCAGAGACATAGGCGGAGGGAGAAGTAGGTTCCCTGTGGGGAGCTTGATGTGGAACTTGATCCCAGGACCCTGGGATCACGCCCTGAGCAGAAGGCAGATGTTCAACCATTGAGCCACCCAGGTGCCCCTCAAAACTATTTTTAAATGGTTATTCTTATATCTAATTGGTAGTTGGGGAAATAACAAATAGTTGAGAGACTTTTCAAGATCATAAGATAGAATTGGGATTTGAACACACCATCTGTTATCAAAACCCTTTTTTGTTTTTTGTTTTTTTTTTTTACCCAGTCTCAATTAGGCTTCTGAACAATTGATAAACTGTTAAACACTATGGATAATGGGCCAGCTGAAAGATTACCTTTGATAAAATAATTCACAAAGTTTACAAGATATTCTATAGCTTTTCTTCAGAAAAACTGAAAAAAAGAGCTTTTCTCATGTAAATGTGTTATGAAGATGAGCCAGCTGAATAAATAAAAAAGCCTTATGAAGGCCAGCACCAGAGTCACTTGCTTAGTGTTGTCTTCTGGCGTTTAGCTTAGAGCCTAGCCTGATACATAGTAGATGCTCAATAAATATCTGTGGAATGGAAAAATAAATGAGGACCTGAAGCAGAACCTTTCTTTTCTAGATACATCTGAGACACCTATCCACCCAATATAGAAAGAGCTACCACTTACCAAACATCTGCCATTTTCTAGGGGCACTTGGGTGATACAGTCGGTTAAACATCTGACTTGGTTTTGCCTCAGGCCATGTTGGGCTCTGAACTCAGCACAGTGTCTGCTTGAGATTCTCTCTCTCCTTCTACCTCCGCCCTTACCCACTGTGCACGCTCTCTTTCAAATAAATAAATAAATCTTAAAAAAAGGAAAAAAAAAGTATTTTCTATGTACTTACCAAATATATATTTCTGTATTTGTACTTTACAGAAATCCAACTTTATAGGTGAAAATCCTAACAGGAAAGTCAAGTAATTCATGTATCATCACACAGGTAGTAAGAATTAGAGATGGAATTTGAGTCAAGTTCCTTCTGACTCTAAAGCCCCTTTCAGTTTCTTTTTTATAATCCCTAAGGGCAAAAGAAGGCCTTAATTCTCATTGATGTGGAATGTTAGTATTTTGACAACATGAAATATCCAAGTAACAATGTAAGATAAATATACTTCTAGACTAAAACTGTATAGTGAGAATAATGTGTTTACAAGTAAATATACAAATAAACTATTTGAAAGATTAGTTATGAAAATAATGCTCATAACCACTTTTTTAAAAAATCAGGACTTATTTTAGGCTTTTTCTGTTTTCTAAATTTAAAAAAATGATATTTTGCTTTGACTACATATTTAGTAGTTAGACTTGCTAGTGTTGAACTGTTAAGACTATATAGAGTATATTTTACGCTAAATTTTTTTGTATAGGTCATCACAACTATTGACTAGGCTTTTACTATATTTGAATTATTATTTTGGGAATGAAATGGTAGCTACCTATCTTCTTTAAAAGGATGAATTTTTCTTTCTGAATAAACTCATACATAAAAAGAAATTTCCAATACTACTTGGAAAAATGAACTTTTGGTAGTAGTAGTTAGACAACTTTATATTCATTGTCTTTATTGAAAAATTTAAAGAAAATTAAGAAATTGCACTTAAAGGAAATTTTAAAAATAGAGCCTGTGATTTTTTGATAAACAAAAGCTAATAGGATCTGTTATTTCCAAAAAGGTAAATTCATGTGGTTTTTGTGGAAAGATGATGTATTATATTTTCCTGTAGATCATAATTCAGAATTAGTTAAATCTAAGCATAAAATCTAGTTTCAAAGAGTGGGTTACTTGTGTCAGAAGTATAAAAACTTTACAATTATCCTGAGAAAATATCAAATTTTTATAAATGTGCATCTGGATTCATTTTGATAATTCTAGAATACCTGAAAAATGCTGAAAAAGGACATTTCTTCTCAACATTTTTACCATTGAAAAGCATTTTATCCAATGAAAGTTATCAGCTGATTGTACCTTTGGGAGGAGTTTCACATTTTTCAATTTTATTCATTCATTGTCTATAGTCCTAGGCATTGTCTTTGCCTGTTGGGTTTTTCTTGGGGACTGCAAGGGGTGCATTTATGATGGGATTGATGTGAAGTCAAACAGAGAAAGAAAGTGATGTCCTCTGTAGGCCCACAGTTTTTATTTTTTTAATTGCAGTTTTTTCACTTTTGTCTAAGTTGTCAATTATGTTTTTCTATAAGCTGGCTTGATTTTTAAAACAGCTTTATCGATATAACTTACATACAATAAAGTTTGTCATTTACAGTGTACAATTCAGTGGTTTTTAGTGTATTTACAGAGTTGTGTAATCATTACCATAATCACAAAAGACCACATATTGTATGATCCTATTAATGTGAAATGTCCAATATAGGCCAGTCTGTAGAGACAGTAGATTAGTGTCCTAGAGCTGGGGGCTACTATTGGATGGTTGTGAGGTTTCTTTTGGGGATGATGCTTGTTTGTTTTTAGTCAGGATCATCTTAATCTTTTATTAGATAAAGCTCTGTAAGTAATTGTAAAGCTGTCATCTACCTTGGTATGGACTGCATTAAATGAGTGAAAGATCAATCTTTTTGGATCAACCATTATGGTTTGTTTGCCAGTTAAATCACGGTGGTTTCCATATTTATAGTCAGAATGAATACTGTAAAGCCTGTGATTAGCAGAGATGAATCTACCATCAGCTTTCCATGCATTTATAGCAGTTTAATTGCAATTTTGAATTTTGAAAAGAAAATTCTCCAAAGTAGAGTTACTATGAACACTTTCTGTATCTTTTTGCAAAGAACGAGAAAATATGGAAATATAATGGAAATAATTACCTTCATATATCCCCATTACAAGTAAAAGATTTTGTTTTATTTTTCTTCTACCTGTTTTTTCTAGACTGCCTATAGATGACTTTAATTTGAAGTGATCTCTACTGCATTGAAAATTCTTTCTTCATTTAACCAATACAAATCATTAAAATGTTACCATGATTTGAAAGAATTACATAGAAAGTATTTAGAAATCATTCTTTAAAATATATAAATAATTTATTGTACAAAATAACAGTATTTTATCAATAATAGTGATAAAGCTAATGTTGATTAGGTACCTACTATATATTCTAGGCTGTATTAAACAATTAATGCAAATGATTTCATTGAAACCTCATGGAAACCTTGTGAATTAGAAACTGCCATTATCCCAAGTTACAGATGAGGAAACTGATTCCAGAGGTTGACTTCTCCCAACATTACATAGTCAATGGCAGAGCTAGCATCCAGACAGGTGTCTGAGATCTTAGAACATCCTATTTTCCACCATGCTGTATCATCGATTCCTGAGAGTATGTGAGCTATGAGGACCAAAAAGATGTTTGTTAAAATACTTGTAATTCCAGTTGTTAACTTTTTGCTGTGCTTAAACCATTTTATATTTGTTTTCAATTCTGAAAGGTAATATTTAATCATCTGACTCTACTGATATCTTGAGTTCTCTAATTCTGTTAATTCTATTGTATTTCATTTGAAACTTAAGGACACTTCAAATCCTGGAATATCCATTATTTTCCTTCCTAGCATCTCCATTTTCCTTTACTTCCTTGACAAATGGATTTGTCTCTTAAAACACTAATTGGTATATCTGTTTTTCTTACTTTTTTATCCTACTATCCTTCTAGTCTGACATCTCTGATGAGCTCTCTCTGATGGTTTGCCATCTCTACTCCTACACCTTAGGCTGCTAAATAGTGCCGGAGAAAAATTACACAATAATCCCAATTTGAGATGTTATACATTTATTGTTTCCAACCTCAATGGAACCTATAATAGTGTTTTGAAATTATTCTGTTTGTCAACCAGAATTTTCTCTAGTATTCTCTGGTGGCTACTCATGCTTCTTTTGCTCAGATCTACAAATCTTCTACCTTACTACCATTCATCTCCTACTTCCTAAAGAAAATAGGAGGTATAATAACAGAAATGCTTAAAACTCTTGTTATCCCACTTATAAATATCCTTGTCCACAAATATTATTCCTTTGGTCCTTCCATGGAAAATTTCCTTCCCCCATCATTGGCTTCTTCCCACATCTGCATTCCATCTTCAGCTTTTTAAGGATCTTGTTCCATGAGGTGTTTGTATTCATCTTCCAAATTTCTTTTTTTTTTTTTTGCCCCTTGTCTCATTTCTGTTAAAATTTAAAATATTTGTTTCTCCTGTTTTTAAGAAAAAAATTTTTAGTCCCATACATACCTCTAAATATATCCTTTTTTTTTGTCTTTTTTCCTGTTTTACTTAACATCTGAAAAGGGTTGCCTAAATTTAGTATTTGTTTCCTCACCTCCCAGTTACTCACTTATTCATTATAATCTGGATTTGGTCCTTATTACTCTAATGAAAATATCTTCAGAAGAATGAATCATTGTTCCTTATTACTCTAATGAAAATATCTTCAGAAAAATAAATCATTGTTTTTTCTGTATATTGGTATATATATATATATATATGTTTATATATATATATGAATTGTATGAATTGGTATATATACATATATTGGTATATATATATGAATTGGTATATACACACACACACACAATACTGTTTCTCTGTCTCTCTCTAAAACTTTGTGGCTAAAACAAGCATTTATTTGGTTATCATTGAGCATTTCTTCTGTGTTCAGCTGGGCAATTTTGTAAGATCTTGCTTGGGGCCAATCATGTGCATGTACACATCTGCTAACTTAGCTAGAAATGCTGATTAAGATGGCCTCACACCCATCTCTGGGACAGTGTTCTAGGAGTACATATCCCAATGGGAATACTAATACTCATAATCAATACTTCTGTTAATGCAGTAGAGTATTAAGACAAGAATGCCAGGAGATGTGATTCTTTAGGGAAAATTTGTGTAGCAATCTATCAGTCCATTGGCAACATGATTAATAACCCATCCAATTGAAGACTATAATCACCAACTCTCCAAAAGTTTTATTCTATTATTCTATTATGGTATCAGAGACCGTGATTATGTTTTGTAGCAGATCTGATACAGATGAAGTTTTCTGGTTTCAGTTTCTTCTGACCTAGGGATCTATGAATTAAACAATATTAAATACTTCTGCACACTTAGCAAACGGTGAAGCATGGACAAAGCTATCACAATAAACACTGTTATTCAAAAAGGGGGGAAAAAAAAGGGGAGAAATTAAAGACATAACTTTCACTGGTGCCCAAAATTCTGAAATTTATGAGGGCACATGGTGTTAGGTCTAGCAACATGTAAGTGTAAGAAATAAATCTTGATTAGAACTCAGTTCTGCTTTCTGAAGATAGTTCCCTAATTTGTGGTTCTTCTTGTCTCTGCTTTATTCTCTGAGCTCTTGGTTCTGAGAAGTACTTATATTTCCATAAGAAATAGACCTGAGTAACTATCCCAAACTTTTTTTCTGTATTAGTTTGTTCAGACTGTCAAAAAATACAACAGACTGGAATACATAGACAAAGGGTTATTTTCTCACAGTTCTAATGGCTGGAAGTCCAAAATCAAGGTGCTGTCACAGTTGACAATACTGAGGATTCTCTTCCTGGCTTGTAAACAGCTGTGTTTGTTCTCACATGGCCTTTCTTCTGTGCCCAGATGGTGAGAGAGCGAGCTCTGGTATCTTTTCATCTTCTAAATAAGAACACTAGTTTTATTGGATTAGGACCCCATCCTATGACTTCATTTAACTTTAATTATCTCCTCAAAGCTCTTATCTTCAAATACAGTCACATTAGAGATTAGAGTTTCAGCATATGAATTTTAGGAGGACACAATTTCATCTATAACACTGCCATAAATTGGAATTGTCTTTGCATTTTAAATCTTGATTTTTAGTCCAAAATGTTACAATTCCCATAAGAACTTTGGGGTTTCATATTAATTAATCTGATTGGGTTTACCCTCATATCTCAAAAGCTATGATCATATTATTTTTTTCTTTAACATCATTTATTTTATTTTTTAAAGATTTTATTTATTCATGAGACACACACACACAAAGAGAGAGAGAGAGAGAGAGAGACAAAGGCAGAGAAAAGGCAGAGGGAGAAGCAGGCTCCATGCAGGGAGCCCAATGTGGGACTCAATCCCAGGACTCCAGGATCACGCCCTGAGCAGAAGGCAGGCGCCAAACTGCTGAGCCACCCAGGGATCCCAATTTACTTTCGTTTAGTTCAGCCATTTTTATGTTCTCCTAAATAGTATTGTTTTATTAAAATAAACATTTTAGAACAGTTCAAGACTTACGGAAAAATTGAGAAGATAATACAGAGATTTCATATATACTCTTGACCACATTTTCCCTATTTTAACATCTTACATTAGGATAGTACATTTGTTACAATTAAAGAATCAATATTGATGCATCATTGCTAATTAAAGTCCATATTTTATTCCAATTTTCTTAATTGTTTTAATTGAGATAAAATTTGTGTCTAGAACATGAAGTCTATTTGAGAAATATACAATTAATGTGGCATCTTGAAGATAAAGCTTAATTAAAACATTTTGAAGAACAATTGGCAAAATTGGAAGAAGCTAATGCAAAGCTTCCAACAGACGTAGACTATATGAATATATGATATGCAAACATTTTCTTTGTGTAGGTTGTGTTTCACTTTCTTTATAATGTCCCTTGGTGTATAAAAGTTTTTAATTTTGATGAAGTTCAGTTTCTCATTTTTTTCTTTTGTTGCTTATGCTTTTGGTGTTAGGTCTAAGAATTGCAAACTCCCAAGTCATGTTTTATTCTAGAAGTTTTATGGTTTTAGCACTTATATTTAAGTCCGAAAATTTTTGTACATAGGCAGCATGTATATTCTTGTGATCAAGGTAAGATAATGGGGTATTAAAAATGGCTCTTTGTCCTTTATACCTCCTTCCATTACAGGCAAACTTTATTCTCCCAACCCTTAAATATTGACTGGATTTGGTATTTGCATTGAACAATAGATGTATCAGAAGAAATATACAACTTCTAAGCAAAGTCTCAAGAGACCTTGAAGCCTCTGCTGTCACTTTCTTGTTCCTCTAAGCTTCCCCTGTAAAAAAGCCTAATTGATATAGCCTCCTTGACGATGAATGACAAAATAGAGAGGGGCGCAACCTGTAGCCAGCACAAACCACCAGATTTGTGAGTGAGGCTGTCTTGGCCTACCTGTCCTACTCAAGCTGCCAGATGACTGATTAGTTTGAGATCACATTAGTTACCTCAGACAATACCAAGAAACTCATGTCCCTTCAGCATTCTGCTCTAGTTTTGATTATCTCTAACTTCTGGGCCTTAATCTATGAAATTTCTGTTAGAAAAGTATTATATAAAGTCCTAATTATTAATTAGTTTAGGAACTAATAATATAATCATTGAATGCTCATTCTCTTCTCTGCCTGTTTAGTTCTGTGCATTTTCTTTGAGTTTATTTGTATTTTTCTTATAGACCTGTAGGAACAAATTACTATCTTTAGTTTGTTATATATATTTTAAACTTATCCTCTCAGTTTGACTTTTTACTTTTTGATATCTATTAGTTAAAGTAAGTTTTTAATTTTAATGTACTTACATTTATCACTTTCCCTTTATTTTAAATGTTTTGCATCTTGTTTAAGAACTCTTTCCATACTGCAGAGTCCTAAAATTTTTCTTACATTTCTTCTGAAATAGTAAATATTTTTGCTTAAGATTTATTTTTTAAACAATGTGGAATTGCTTTATGTGTATGTGTGTGCGTATACACAGAGAATGGAATAGGTCGTTATTTTCATTCATAAAAATATGAAAAATTATTTTTTGTAACATTAATTTTATTGGAAAAACCAGTCATTTCTTAGAAATCAGCTGTGCATTATCTATCATATATCAAATTTTCATATATAATTGTATCTATTCCTGACTCCATTATTCTGCTGGTTATTTTTATTTCTCTGTTACAATACCTTATTTTACTAAACATGCTTCATAATATGTTTCAGTATCCGCTATGGTAGTTCCCTCTTTTTTTCTTTTTTTTACTTCTTTGGTTATTCTTGGTACATACAAATTTTAGAATACACTCGTCATATTACATGGAAAACCCATTGGGATTTCAAACAACTGCATTTTTTAAACTTTGTAGATGAATTTAATCTCTTCAAAAGTTTTTTTAGATCCCAATAAATCTATTATACTGTTAACACAAGAAAAGTTCAGTAGTGTAGCAAATACTGAAACTAGTTTAGAGGGGAGGTCTAAATATAAGGTAATGAGGGACATGGGCAAATTTATGAAAACGTAATGTAAGTTTAATGTTAAATTACTGTTTTTTACATATTAATATATTTAACATATATTTGTGTATATGTAATTGTATGTACATGTTCATAGATATGGCTAAAATATATATATAGATCAGTTGGCATGCATAAATTGAGCATTCTATGCTTTCTGCCCATTCAAATTTAATTTTCTATTAATTTCTGTTCATACAGTTTTCCCAAAAATTTTTTTGTATTTGTTATTTTTTATATATGTATAGAAGCATTTTAATCTCTTCTATCTCATTTTCTCTCTTCTTCTGTTCGTTACAGTTTTTTTTTTTCTGCTTGTACTAATTTTTAACTTATTTATAGTATTCTTTCATAGGGAAATTTGTATGTAAAATGAATCCATTATCTGACAAATTTTGTATTGTTTAACAAAATTTTCCTCATATCAAGATTATTAAAATGTTTTCTTATTTTCAATACTTTTTTTATACTTTGGCTTTTTTACATCTGAAGTTTACCATTTTATGGCATGAGGCACATACTTTACCTCTTCTAAATAATTGTTTAAATTACCCTAATATCATTCATTGTCTTGTCTAACTCCTTTTGATTTGTAATGTAAATTTTACAATAAACTAAATTCTCATTCATATAGGTAATGAAATGATTACTTATTTCAGTCCTTTTCATATTTGGATAACATTCTTAAACTTCATCTTTCTTTTTTTAATATTTTGGAGAAATATATATGTGTGTATATATATATATATATGTCTTGAATTTTTTATTATATTCACTTCTGTGCATCCCAGCATTTCTGTTATATCTTTAGTAAATTCTCTTGTTTTTTATGTTCTTAATTATTCCTCAAATATTTGTATACTCTTTTTTATTTTTTGTATTTATAAATGATGGACCAGACTGATTACTGGTTGTAAGCATAAGTTTTTACTGGCTTTGTTGTTGTTGTTGTTGTTGCTGTTATTTGTTTTTTTAGCAGCTTTCAGAGCCTGCTTACATCAAAGACTTTTATCCAGTATATAAAAATTTATACTGGAGTTCTTTGTAAAAAGGAGGTAATGTGTTTAGGCAGCTTTTTAATTTAAATAAGTGTACATTTGAGTTTGTTGTAACTCCTTAAAATATTTTCATGCATTGATGCACCAGCTTTTTTTTTTTTTTTCTTACACACTAGTTTCTTTCTATGTGAGATTCTGCTAGTTAGGTAGGTTCTGTTTTGTTTCTCTCTAGAACCACAACTTCCATTCTTAGCCTTTCTGTCTTAGATGGGTCTCCAGTGTGGCCAGAGAGGTCTTCTCATGGCGTGACAAGAAGGCATCTACTTGATATGCTTGCTAGTTATAAGGGTGCATTCACCTTATGAAAATTCCCCAGGCTGTCCATTTATGAGATGTGGACCTTACTTTAGGTATCTTATACTTTACTAAAAATATTTTTTGCAAAAAAACCCAAAAATACAAAAAAAAAAAAAAAAACCCAAAACGAAACAAAAAAAAACAACTTCTCAGCCATGTGTTCTAGATTTTGAGAATGGAAAGCAATGACTTGTCTGCTTCACCACAGGCAGGCCTTCAGTTTTTTACTTTGATTATCACCTACTTATTATTACATACATTCATGTGCTCCACAGAGAAGCCTTTTACCTCTCCTGAAATGGTTTTCATTTTTTCTTCTGAGTTATATTTTTCTTTGCTTTATTTTCACTGATAATCCATCTGATTTCTTTCTATCTGGAATTGTATAATATATGTTACAATGATTTTATTGACATATATTTTTCTCCAGAAATATTGGTATGACATGGGAATTGAAAAGAAGTAATCATGTGTGCCCAACCTAACATCTGGAATTAGGGATTATCTAAGAAACCCATAAAATTATAACTGTGTATTCCTTGTGTTTTTGGTATTTTGTGTCACTAATGGCCCAGGATACTCTGAGAATATATCTGTAGATCATGACTCCTACCATAGAGTTTATAGTCTAAAATAAAAGAGGGACACTATGGGAAACCAAATATTTGTGATCTTACCCGAGTGTTTTCCATTCTTTGGTTATGTATTAAAATTTAATGGATATAAAGTGCCTCTGATTATATGGAAAGTCTTTTGGGAATAAGTGGCATTGAACAGGCTTTTGATGAAGGAATGAGATTTGGAAACACAGATGAAGGTAGGAACAATTAGGTGGGGATAATAATGAAAGGACTAGGTAGTAGAAATGTATATATCTGTTTTAGAAATAGCAGAACATCGTTTGACAAAAGTATAATGGGGTATGTAAAGTAGTACTTAGAGTTCTATCAGTGATTTCAAATATAAGCTAAGTCTACTATTATTTTTTGAGATATTTAAAGTTTGATTCTTATTGAGATCTTTTATTTTGACAGTTTGAAACTTCTTTTGAAGAATGGTAAGCACCTTTCATTCTTTTAAAATTGTTTTATGTTTACATTTTAATGACTAAGGTGCTGTATGTGAGTTTTATTGCAAAATAAACAGGAAATTAAAAGCAGAATTTTCATATTTGATATTAAAATGTATTTTTTGAAAATATAAGAACTATGATATTACTGTAAATGGTAAAATAGGGATCTCTGGGGCTCTGTCCCACCACAAGAAAAGGTTGGCAAACATTGGTCAGAATTGTAGAAATCTGAATTTAGTAAAAGACAACAACTAGGGGAAAAGTTAATGAAGAGTCTGTTGCATTGTATTAGGAGAGCACTGTGGTACTATAAATCGCACACTTGCCATCCTCTAGCCCCCAGATCAGTGTTGGCCATGAGGAGAGCAGTGTGTATTTGTGGTGCAGATTGCTAGTGCCAGAAAAAACAATATGGACCTTATTCTCAGAGAATTGTGTTTCAGTGTTTTGACCTGTCTGATGGGTTTTCAAAGAACCAGCACAAAGGCTTGTCTTTGTTTTGCCTGACTTTGAGCAATCACTCAGCTGGAACCACTTAGAGGCAGTGTTTACTGAAAGCCTTTAAAGGCATAGTCTTGCCACCACGTCTGCAGCTGTGAATTAACATTTGAGATAAACATTAGACAGACCAAAATGCCTGGAAAAGAAGAGATACATAGGGGAAAAAAGGGCTTTCAAAGCTCTTATATATCCTGGAGAATCAAGAAGGGCATGCATATGACTAAGCTAGGCACATATTCAGGGAAGACCCAAGAAAACCCTGATCTTTTATCTCTGGCTGACCTTAGGGTCTGTGTGGGCAACAATTAAAACTAGAAGCAGAGTTGTAAACAGCCTGGGTAAGCATTGAAGGAATACTTCAACACAGAGTTAGTCTGCTAAAACTAGAAGAGTGTTTTTTTTTTTTTTTCTTTTCCTTTTCCCTTTTCCTTCCTTTCCTTCCCCTTCTTTCCTTTTTTTTTTTTTTTTAATTTTGACTCCAAGTACTTAAGATACCTGAACAAAACATGAGTTTACCAGTAAGCTAATGAAACACTTATTTTAGTTGCCACACATGACAAAGAATACAGGCATTACAAAATGTATTTGGAACTACTAAACAAAGAAACAACAACCCACAATAAGTAGCAACAACAGACCCAACAGAGGGAAAGTTATCTTATTTCCATTTCACATTAAACTATTTAAAATGTCCAGTTTTCTACAAAAATTATGAAACAGGCAAAGAAAAAAAGTCTGTCTCACTAACAAGGGGAAAAAAGAAAAAGAAAATTTTTAAAAATGGCCCTAAGAAAGCTTAAATGTTGAACTCATTAGACAATAATTAATTATCTTAAATAGTCTCAAAGAGGTAAAGGAAACTATGGACAGTTAAAACCAGGAGACTATTGTCTCGACAAATTAGGATGATCAATAAAGAAATAGATGTTATAAAAAAGAACCAAGTAGATATTCTGGAGCTGAAAAGTATAATAACTGGATGAAAAATTAATTAGAGATGTTCATCAATAGATTTCAACAGGCAGAGGAAAGAATCAGTGAACTTGAAAATAGGTCAATTGAGATTATTCAGGTTGAGGAGCAGAAAGACAAAAGAATGAAGTAAAATGAACTAATAGATCTGAAGGATACCATCACAAAAACAAATATATGCATAGTGGGAGTTCAAGTATAATGAGGAAGAGAAAAGGGGGAGAAGGAATATTTGAAGAAACATTGGCTAAAACTCCCCAAATTTCATAAAAGACGTGAATTTATACTTTTACTAAACTCAGTGAACTCTAAGCAGGATAAACTCAGAGATCCACGTGTTATGGTCAAATCATTGAAAGCCTGGGACAAAGAGTATCTGGAAAGCAGTGAGGGGGAAGCCTGGGTGGCCCAGTGGTTTAGTGCCGCCTTCAGCCCAGGGCGTGATCCTGGAGACCTGGGATCAAGTCCCACGTCGGGTTCCCTGCATGGAGCCTGCTTCTCCCTCTGCCTGTGTCTCTGCCTCTCTCTCCCTCTGTGTGTCTCATGAATAAATAAATAAAATATTAAAAAAAAAAAAAGAAAGAAAGCAGTGAGAGAAGTGACTCATTATGAGTAAGGGATCCTCAATAAAAATAACAGCCAGGGGTCACCTGGGTGGCTCAGTTGGTTAAGTATCTGCCTTTGGCTCAGGTCATGGTCTCAGGGTCCTGGAATCGAGTCCCGCATTAGGCTCCCTGCTTAATAGGGAGTCGGCTCCTTCCTCTTCCTCTGCTCTTCCCCCTGCTCATGCTCTTTCTCTCTCAAACCAATATGTAAGATACTTCAAAAAATAATAGTTTATCATCAGAAATTATGGAGGTCAAGGATACCTCGATGGCTCAGATGGTTAAGAATCTGCCTCCACCTCAGGTCCTGGAATTGAGCCCTGAATTGGGCTCTCTGCTCAACAGAGAGTCTGCTTCCTCTCCCTCTGTACTCTCTCTTTCTCTCTCAAGTAGATAAATAAAATCTTAAAAAATAAAAGGAATTATGGAGGCAAACATCCAGTGGAATGACACATTTAAAGTCCTGGGAGAAAAAACAAAACAAAACACCTCAAACAGGAATTCTGAATCTTGGAAAAATATCCTTTAAAAAAAAGGAGAAATTAAGATATTTCCAGATAAACAAAAATTGAGGGGATCGATCTCTAGCAGACTGTTCTATCAGAAATCCTAAAGGTAGTCTTTTAGGCAGAAATGAAAGGACACTAGACAATAACTTGAAACCATATGAAGAAATAAACAGTAAAGTAGCTTCAAAGATAGAAAATTCAGTGTGGTTGCATTTTTATTTTGCATCTCTTTTATTTTTCTATATAATTTTTAAATGGATAAAATTATAAATCTATATTAATGGGCACACAATGCATACATATATAATTTGTAAAAATGACAACATAAAGGGAGGGAGCAGAGGTGTAATGGAACAGAGGTTTTTTTAGTAATACTACTGAAACTACGCTGATTTTAATTCAAACTTAATTTTTGGAAGTTAAGATGATAATTATAGTCTCTAGTGAACCACTAAGAAAAATTCTGTAAAACAAAAACATCAACATAAATCCAATAAGGAAACTAAATACATTAGAAAAAAATCAATTAACCACAAAAGAAGGCAATTATGGAGAAATTAAAGAATGAAAAATATTTAAGAATTGTAGAAAACAAATAGCAAATGACAGAAATAGGTCCTTTCTTAATAGTAATTGCTTTTCATGAAAATTGATTAAATTTTACTGTTAAACGAGAGTGATAGAATGGATAAAAATACATGCTTCAATTATATGCTGCCTATAAGAGACTCACTTGAGATCCAGAGACACAGTATGTTGGAAGTAAAACAAAAAAGTAACACTTTTCAATTCATTCTATGAGGCCAGCATTATCTTCATACTAGAACCAGATAAAGACATGACAAAAAGAAATGTAGACCAATGGCTTTATGAATATAGATGCAAAAACTTTAATGAAGTACTAGCAACCTCAACCCAGTAAATATTAATAGAATTATATATCATGACCAAGTGAGATTTCTCCTAGGTGTGTAAGGGTAGTTCAAAATACAAAAAAATAATGTATAATATAGCCACAGTAATAAAATGAAGGGGGGGGAAATCCATGTGAACATCTCAAAAAAACAGATTGGAAAGCTGATAAGGGGCATTTATGAAAAACCTTCAACTGAAATTATACTTAATGGCGAAGACCAAAAGTTTTCAACCTAAGATCAGGAACAACACAAAGTTGCTTACTCTTCTCACTTTTATTCAACATTGGAAACCTCATACATTGCTAGTGGGAATGTAAAATGGTTTAGCCACTTTGAAAAAAGTTTGGTGGTTCCTCAAAAAGTTAATCCTAGAATTACCATATGACAAAGCAATTCCACTCTGAAGTATGTACAGAAAAGATTTCAAAATAGGTGTTCAGACAAATCTTATATACAAATGTTCATATCATCAGGATTCATAGTAGCCAAAAGGTAGAAATAACCTTAAATTTTTCAGCTATCCAATGGAATATTATTCAACCATAAAAAGTAATTTTGATACATGCTGCAACATGGATAAACTTCTAAACTAGCATACTAATTTAAAGAAACCAGATACAAAAAGTTACCTATTGTATGATTCAATTTATATGAAATATCTATAACAGGTAAATTCATAGAGATGGGAGGCTAGTACTCACTTCAGCAGCACATATACTAAAATTAGAATGATACAGAGAAGATTAGCATGGCCCCTATGCAAAGATGACATGCAAATTCATGAAGTGTTCCATATTTGAAATAAAATAAATGAGGCTATTCTTCTTAAGTGATAAAAATGTTTTGGTGCTAGATGAGGATGATGATTGCACAATATTGAGTGTAGTAAATGCCATTGAAGTTTACACTTCCAAATGGTTAATTTTATGTTATGTGACTTTTGCTGCAATCAAAATATATGTAAGAATTAAAACAATTTTGCTGGCCCAAAAATGAACACAAATTTAGAATAAAAGACACAAAAATAGATTCAATTATGTGTAATAATTTAATATATCATGTAATTGGTGTTACAAGCCAGTAGGGAGAACATTATTTGCTGGGACAATTATTTTTCTATCTTTACTTTTATTATTATTTTTTATTATTTTAAGAGGTAGAATTTAGTGATTCATCAGTTGCATATAACACCCAGTGCTCATTGCATCAAGTGCCCTCCCTAATTCCCATCACCCAATTATACCTTTACACACTCCCCCTCTAAAAACCCACATGCATGTATGTATGTATGTATTTATTTATTTATTTATTTATTTATTTTACTTTTTTTGTGGTGTGAATGTTTTATTTATTTTTAATTAAATTTTTTAGTATAGTTTGCACGTATTGTTACATTAGTTTCAGGTGTATAGCATACTGATGACTCAACATTTTTAAAAAAAATTTCAAATGAAAAAATACACTAGATTATTTAACAAAAATATTTAAAAATAAAATTAAAATAAGGAGAAAAATATAATGAATATTTCCATGACCACATAATAAACAGGCTTTCTTAAATAAATTGTGGAGCTACAATGAGACAAATAATATGCAACCATCAGAAATATTAAACTGTAGTCAAATATACTGGAAACAATGTCATGTACTAAAGCAGCATACAATATTTTATGACTGTAATTTTATAAAAATTGAAATATCATAAGAATGTTATGTTGTTATATCTAAAATAAATGAATTATGGATTATATTATATTAATGTTTTTGGTCTGTTTAAAATTCCTTTAATTTGTAATACTTTAATAAGAAAAATAATAAGTTAATAAAAATAACACTCTCTGCTTTGTTGTTGATACTATTGTTCCTGTAACTTTTATCAGAGGAAAATACTTCTTTTTAAATATAATGAAAGGTTTACCTAGAAAAATTATTTATAAAAAAATTTTTTGAAGATATTTATTTGAGAGAGCATGCAATGCAAGAAAGAGTGTGCATGAGCTGTGGGAAAAGGGAGAGGGAGAGCAGGGAGCCTGATGCAGGGCTGGATCCCAGGACCCTGAGATTAAGACCTGGTCCTAAGGCAGACATTTAACCAACTGTGAAAGACTCAGGTGCCCTAGAAAAATTCTTTAGAAAAGAAAGAACATTTTAATTTAGATATTTGCTAAAACCTTATTAATTTCAAATCTGAAGAATCATTTTTGGTCCTTGTAATTTATATGGGACCCCAGAAACTGGTAAACTGAAGTTAGAGAAATACCTCTTAAATTATTTGCAATATTTACCCCCTTTTCCAATTCTTTTTTTTTAAAATATTTTATTTATTCATGAGAGACACAGACACACAGAGAGAGACAGAGACACAGGAAGAGGGAGAAGCAGGCTCCATGCAGGGAGCCCGACATGGGACTCAATCCCAGACCCCAGGATCACACCCTGGGCTGATGGCGGCACTAAACTGCTGAGCCACGCAGGCTGTCCATTTTTTTTTAACTGCTTTAATATCCCCTACAATATTTTCAGGGCATTCATGTCATAAATTTCTATAAATTTACCATAAGGTATAAAGCCCATTATGATCAGGGAAATACAAATCAAAACCACAATGAGATACCACCTCACACCAGTGAGAATGGTGATAATTAACAAGACAGGAAACAATAAATGTTGGAGAGGATGTGGAGAAAGGGGAACCCTCTTGCACTGTTGGTGGGAATGTGAACTGGTGCAGCCACTCTGGAAAACTGTGTGGAGGTTCCTCAAAATGTTAAAAATAGAACTATCCTAAGACCCAGCAATTGAACTGCTGGGGATTTACCCCAAAGATACAGATGCCATGAAACGCCGGAACACCTGCACCCCAATGTTCATAGCAGCAATGTCCACAATAGCCAAACTGTGGAAGGAGCCTCGGTGTCCATGGAAAGATGAATGGATAAAGAAGATGTGGTCTATGTATACAATGGAATCTTACTCAGCCATTAGAAACAACAGATACCCACCATTTGCTTCGACGTGGATGGAACTGGAGGGTATTATGCTGAGTGAAATAAGTCAATTAGAGAAGGACAAACATTATATGTTCTCATTCATTTGGGGAATATAAAAAATAGTGAAAGGGAATAAAGGGGAAAGGAGTGAAAATATCAGTGAGGGAGACAGAACATGAGAGACTCCTAACTCTGGGAAATGAACAAGGGGAAGTGGAAAGGGAGGTGGGCAGGAGGATGGGGTGACTGGCTGACGGGCACTGAGGGGGGCACCTGACGGGATGAGTGCTGGGTGTTATGCTATATGTTGGCAAATTGAACTCCAATAAAAAAATAAAAAGCCCATTATGTATTAGAATTTTGCTCTATTACTCTTATATGGTAGCATTAGCATGTATGGTAAGTTTCACTACAAACATTTCAAGTTTAATGTTAAAGAAGCACCTAAAATTTGTTTTACTAACTTTAAACTTTAAGTCCAGCAGTTATTTCTTAATTGATTATTTCTTTCCCTTTACACAGGAGCAGAACTTCTACACAAGACCAGAAGCAAGATTGGAGTGTTGCTACACCAGTGAAAGAGGTTAAACCAGAAGAGAGAGGTAAAGTTGTTCCTTATACTTAAATAAGTGAAATTATATTTTAAAGCTCATTGACTTTCATTTAACATATTTTTAATTTTCACAATACTCATTTTAAGAGTTTTATAATTCTTGTGAGTATCTAATAGAGGAAAGTCTTCTATATCATTTAACAACAAAATTCAGTGAATACGTATTATACCATATACTGATCTAGGTCCTGAGGTTGTAGTGATCCCTGACCACCTCTCAAGAAGCTAAACGTAATTCAGTGCTATCTAGTAGAATGTACTGAAATAATCAAAGTATTCTCTATTTCCACTATCCAGTAGAGTCGCTATCAGCCACATACAGTAGCTGCTTGAAATGTAGCTAAGAGGACTTAGAATTTAATTTTTCAATTTAATTTTAACATGTTAAATGTAAATAGTCACATAAGATTCATGGCTGCCATATTGGACATTAAGGCTCTACTGTATGTATATTTATTAATATATATATTATAATATTTATATGTATAAGTTAAGAGTAATATCTTGTCACAATTTACAAAATGTCCAATATGTATATTGTAATAAACTTTGAATTAAAATTACTTCAACATATTTGAATATATTATTAATATTATATTAAACACATCTTCCTTCCCTCACCGCAAAAATTTGTTAAACATCTTCCATGAGAGATAACTAATGAATTCAGGACTATTAAACGTACTAAAATTTTGTTCTTCAAAGCTGTATCTTATAGTGAGGCTCTGTTTTTACTGTTTACTTCTCACTATTTGTATCTACACTGAAGAAAAATCCTCATTCATTACTTATTTTTTCACATGACAAATGCTAGGAGAAGATTAATATGTTAATGGCTACAATAACAGTTAAATTAACTACAATTATGTTTATTGTAAACTCATATATTTGGTCCCAAAGTACAAGACAGTATCCAGTTGAGGAAGATTTATTGTAATTAAGTGTTTGTACTAAAAAAAAATTGCAGGTGGTTACCTACCTACTCAGTATGAAACAGTAAGACTAATTGATAATGGTATTCTAGAAAAAAATTGAGAGATTAAATACAACGAACTGGAGGCATCTTAGGTCAGAGGCATCTTAGGTCATAAACACAGCATTTATTTTAGAATGCTCTCATAGAAACACTACAAAAGATAACAAAAGATAACTCATACAAACATTATAGACGTTTTGGGTAAGAATTATATCACATCAGAAGTGATTTAAGTGGCATTAACTTCATTAAACATTTCAGGCTGAAATCTTTTTATAGAAATTGAATAGATCATAAGTTGGTTGGGGAATAACAGTGTTCACTGTGTATGTTACTATGAAAAAAAAAACCAGACAATTAAGGGTATAGGGTGTCCAGGATGTGGTAGAACATGAAAAAAGAAGACAATAAACCAAATAAATAGAGTCTAAATAAAGGGCCAGTCCATAAAGAGATAGTTTTTATACATTACAAGAAGAATTCTTGTTTCTGTTTCTGAAGAATTCTTTTCAGGCAGCATGCTGAATTTCTGTGATAGGCCTGCTAGGTTAGAAGTAGAAGCTATGTGACTGAGCTTGCACTTATAACCCATATATAATGTTATCTTCTAGCAGAAAATTATTGCTTTGTCCAAAGTAAAACAAAACAAAACAGAGGTCTATTAGTTGTCTTTTTTCTTGAACCAGTTTTACTGTTTTTCCTTAGCCTTAGCTCTTTGAGGCTTTGACTTTCTTGACACTTTGTGTTTGTTTATGCCTTCTTGTCACGTTACGTTTTGGCAAAAGTCACTGTTTACAAGTATAAATCTCACCAGAGTGGAACCCATATCCATCTTCCTTAGTGATCTATCTCTAGGGAGAGAGCATATTTCCCAGAACATAACAGACCTTCTGCGCATTTCTGGTATAAACAGATGAATGAATACCCATGTTAATCAATTCGTTAACATTAAACCATATCATTTCAGAGCTATGAACCAGGGATCACAAATATCTCTCATTACAGGAGTTAATTTGTGTTGTAACTAAATAAGTGGAATTTGGAAATGATAAATTCCTAGCAGGGCTAACTAGGGATGTTATTACCTGATAAGGAATATAAAATGTCTTGTTTTCTAGGAACCATTTGAGGATTTTCGATATTTATCTCATGTAATCATTATGATTTGCTTTTGTCATAGAATGAGAGAAAACGCAAACATAATTTACAAATAAAGCTCTCTAATATAGTTTATGAAGAAAATATTTTTGAGATAAAATATACATGAAGATATTGCTTGAAATTTCTCTATTCTAATTATTTTATAAAATGTTGACTTAAAAATCTGTCTTCAAAGGTTATAATTAATGTTATGATTGTATTATAATAAAACTGTCTTTGAAAGGCTGATTCATTTTTCTAAAATTCTCTCCTTAAACATACAATTATTAAAAAAGAATAATAATACAATTAGTATATATGTTCCCACCACCTACTTTATAGGCTGAGTCACTAAAAAAATGTGATACATATTTCTACTTTAAGATGAAAAGTGTCCAGAATTAAAGCAGGAAATGGAAACATTGCTATCAGAGGCCATTCATCTCATTAAAAGTCTAGAAACTGACCGTGCAGAAGCTGAAGAAGCTTTAAAGCAACAAAAATCAAGAAAGAAAAATATTCACATGAAAATTGATTCTTGGTCAATCTGGAGACTTGAAGAAATCCCACTAGCTGTGCAAAAAGGTAATAGTAAGATTTTTTTCATATTGCCAGTTACTTTGAGAGCAGGAATAATCAATTGAAGCTCTGAAAAAGTCAACTCTGCCCATATTGTATTGCATCCAAACGAGTGCATTTTGAAAGATGTTATTAATGCTAATACTGAATTCATATATATAGCTGGGACTGCACTTAGCAAACCTGGATCTTCTGTAGTTTGTTTTTTGTTGGTAATTCCATAGCGTTCATGGTGCCCAAGGGACATTCAGACTTTTCACACATATTTCCAATGATGACTACATTATTGCAGTAGTTGAAATTTAGAAATTTAATTGATTTCTAGTTGGTATCATTGGCCATATCTTTAAATCTGGGAAAATAAAAGACTTAAAGTGATATTTTAGCAACATACATCTGCTTTTGAGAATTCAGTAGTAGGTTTTATTTGGAACTTCTGGCAGACAATAAAAGTGGAGATGTTCCCAAGAATCATGTAGGTAACAAATGTTTAAAATGTTTAAAACAAATGTTTAACATTTAACAAATGTTAAAAAAAAACACTGTTTTTTTGACCACAGAATAAGGGACCTATCGTAAAGTATTAAACAGTCTAAAGGCATTGGATTTTTCATTCTCCAACCACTGCCTATTAAGCATGCCTGACTACTTGATTCACCTGAGGTTGAAACTCTTTTATAAATAAATTTTATATCAGTTAAAAATTTTAATTTAGGATTCATATGCTTTATAAGTGGGTTATATTAAGGTGCTCATAAACCTGTCATTTAAACTAAGACACTTTTGAGAGGAAAAAGGAGGCTATTAATTATTACTCTGAAACATTAAAGAATGTATCAAACTGAACACCTACATTTACTTTAGTTTACGTCTTCTAAAACTATAGTTTCCAAAGTAAGTTGTATACAATTTAAGGAGTTGCAAGAAAAGACTAGAACTTTTATTTATATTTTAAATTTTATTCTTTTTTGTTTTCTTTCTTGATTATTTGGGTTTAATTTTGCTTTCACTGAACCTGACAAAATACAGTTATCCAGCAGTTCCTTGATTATGTTATTTTAATACAATAAATTAAATGAATGCAATGAATTTAATGACTGTTTATTCCTTTTAAAGTAATACTGAGCTCACAGATTGAACTCACCAATTGTTCACTACCTCCTAGAGCAGAACTCAAGAAGCAGTAAATTGCCCAGAGGCTAGACTGGATGAATTTTATTCAGCCTTGTCTGTGTTCTTTTTTGCCCTTTACTAAAGAGTTAATTCTATAAATTATGCAAAAAGTGCTCAAAACTCAAGTAAGAGTAGACCTTTTTCTACCCACACATAAAGTATGCATTTTACAAAACATTTCATGTTCACAAAGTTTTTGAATAGAATTTATGCTGTTTATACTGTACTAATACCATAGCATAGGTATGTAATTTATAAATTCATACTTACATACAAATTAGTGTTTTAGAGGCAGCCAAAGGTACAAAAGGATCAGGATAGGCATCCTGAGAAATTCTGGAACCCAGATTTTGAGCAGATTCACATTCACATCTACAAGGAGTTATCTGCAATTTTTTAAAAAAGATTTATTTATTTAGAGAGTGAGAGCACAGAAGGGGCAGAGGCAGAGGAAAAGAGAATCTTAGGTGGACTCCATGCTAAATGTGGAGCCCAAGGCAAAGCTTGATCTCAACAATCCTAAGACCACGATCTGAGCCAGAACCAAAAGTCAGATACTTAAGAGACTGTGCCACCCAGATGCCCCTACAATTTTTTAAAATGTTTGGGAAGCCCTTGTCGGTAGTAGTAGAAGAGTCAGTGGTAGCTGGTTTTAATTAACATATTACTGATAAATTTCTACATAATTTCATATGGCCTTTATAAGAGTAGATGCTGTTGTTTGTGGTTTATATGAAGTTCTACTTAAGGAATTACCAAAATAAAATCAAATTGAGATACATACATACACATTCTACAAGCCTTATAAATGCATTTTCAATGATGGAATACATTCTTGCCATTGTTGATAACTTATTACTTGGCTATCTTTTACTTAAAGATCTCCTTAAAGATCTTTAAAAAACTATTGAAGATCTACTTAAAAAACTGAAATTATGTTCATCTATTTTATTTAAATAGCTAAAACATGTAATGAAATTTAAATTCATTATTTACTGTATAGTTTTTAGATGCCTTCTGTTTGTAAAATATTCCTGAAAAGTAATGTACTTTCAGGAATATATTGCCTTTATATTGATATATCTAAGATATAATTTCTAAATTTTATACTTTTTTTTTACAGATTACAGAATTATATATTCTTATAGATTTTAGATTCTCAAAGTCTCTAGCTTTGTGACAGGAAAAACTTTCAATTTCCTTAACCTTTACATTAAGTATGATGTTTATAGAATTTTTGATAATTTTTACAAAAAAAACCCTTATAACTTACTAAATATTGAGGAAATTCAATTTTGTCTAGATATCTGTGGTTACTCCTCCCTATCCTTTCATTGCCCTAACCAGCCCACTAACACTTGTATCTTTTGTTTCGTGGTTCATGAAGCTGATTCATAATGGACTACATCAAAGATATCTTTTGTACTTTTCTTCCTACTGGTTCAACCAATGGGCAAGAGACCACGGGAGATAATAGAGAAGGGAGAGGATGGGGTTTTATACATCTGACTACCTTCCTTTCTGCTTGGTCACATCCTCCTCCTCCACAGAATGATAGGCACTGGTACCCAATATGCAGCCAATAATCTAGCAAATGTCTTTTTATTTTCCTATCCAAAAAGATCATCAGAAATAAGGTTTTCATCAGAAATTGGGTGTTGTGTGAACTTACAAATTTAAAATTCAATATGCAAAGCTGTGTTTCCTTACAAAATAAAAAAGTATGTATATTTATCATACTCAAGCAATGTCTGGAGGCACAAAGAAACTAACGACTCAGATTTCCCTGGTACTCTCATTGTACCTGCTTCTGTCTTTAATTTATTTTATTTTATTTTATTTTATTTTATTTTATTTTATTTTATTTTATTTTATTTTATTTATTTTTTATTTTATTTTATTTTATTTTATTTTATTTTATTTTATTTTATTTTATTTTATTTTATTATTTTTTTTACCTGCTTCTTTAGATTCTCTGTCTTTCCCTTAACCCACATTTAGAGCTCTATGGGTACTTCCCTATGACTGATTACCAAAGGAAAGAAAAAAAATATCACAGACCAGTTTATGTATGGATTGAATGGTATGTTCACATAATTTGGACAGCTGTTTATTACAATCTCAATTTGCAAAGGGTAAATACAGATTACCTTGTAGGAGAAATGTCCTGTGATACAAAAGGGAAGTAGCAAAAAAATGGCATAATGGGAGTTGGAAAGACATGAATGTGAAGACTGGTGAAAGGAGGTCTGGTATTCTGGGAATAGACCATTCAGAAAGAATGGAGTATGAAGATAATTGTGTCCCATAGAGAAGCTCACAAGAGTGTTTCTAGTGTGGAAGATCTCAGTAATAGCATAATGTTAAATATCCTAATTTTGTTCTGCATTGTTTAGTCATATGAATTAATGTTATTACTACAATAATGCTTCATAACAAATCACCTTGGAACTCAGTGGCTTACAACAATAAGCATTTTTAAATATAAGCTACCCATTTGTAATGATTTTCAGTTGATATTTTTGTGTTTTGATACATAATTTTATCAACAGAGAATAGTACTTATTTTTTCCATTTCATTTCTGACATTTATAATTCCTACCGCATCATTTTACTTCTAGATGATTTTAGAAGGCCTCTACTCTTGCGGTTTTTCCTCATTTTGTAATTTATAGAGTGGTTATACATAACCCAGTATATACATGGGTTGTAACAGGCAGGGTTTGTACTAAAACAATTATTAGTTTATAGAATGTATATTTTAATCCCTTTGCTAATAAATGAAGAAAGCAATATATTTTATAATGCAATATTAAAATAACATTAAATTTAGTAAGCTTCACAGATAAGTAATTTCTGGATCTAAAGTATTTCATATTTTTCTATTATCAAATAAAGATTTATTTCTGGAGCTTTTGTTTTAAAATCAGATTTTTTTTCTTATTATTGTATGTCTAGAACACGAGGCTTATTTGAGAGATATTATAGAATTACGATGGCATCTTGAAGATAAAGCTTATCAACTAAAACATTTTGAGGAACAAAAGACAAAATTAGAAGAAGCTAATGCAAAACTTCAAGCAGACATAGACTACATGAATAAACATGGTCCTCTAATTAACTCAAAGCACAACAAAGAACTTGAAACTCTCAAAGAATTTTATACGAAAAAATTTGAGGTAAATGGATAAATGAATGGATATGCATTTTATAGATTGTTATGTAGTTTAAAAAATAATACAGCTATGAGAAATTAACATCTTTAAATGTTTCATTTTCATTGAAAATGGACCTTCTATTTATTTCCTAAAGGAACTATTAAACTACACATAATACAGTCAGTTGATAATCATTTAAATTTTGTCATCATCCCTTTTATACTTAGGAGTATTAGTAATATTTAGTCAACGTTTTAGAGATTTAAAACAACATGGTAATTTTTGAAGTTGTAAATCGAACTGGGGAGAATGCAAGTAATATATTAGTCACTTTCATGATAATAAAGTGTAAAATCTTTTTAATGGTTAATTAACATTAACTCTCCTATTGTGGGATTGTACTATGGAAAAATAAATTATTTATACCTGCCACTAAATGAGCAAATTTATTTCATATTCTTTTTTTTATTATTTTAAAGTAAATAGACTTGTTAAATGTGTCCTGTATTTTCAACTGTTCCCTTTTCCTCCCTCACTCTCCAAACACAACCTTATCATAAAAATCTGTTTGTGCATTTTGTATATTTTAATACGTATATATGTGTGTGTATATATATATATTTAAGCACATGCATAATTTATTTTTTATTCTTCAGATAGTATCAAACATTGTATAAGTTTCTGCTATTTGTTTTTTAATCTGACATTGTTTTAGAGGTCAAGCTACTACTGTTCATTTTATTCACTGTTTTGGATTTGACACCAAAAGCAAAGATAACGAAAGCAAAAATAAATAAGTGTGGATACATCAACCTAAAAAGCTTCTGCATGACAAGAGGCACCGTTAACAAAATGCAAAGACAAAATACTGAATGGAAGAAAATTTGCAAATCATGTATCTGGTACGGGATTATATCTGAAATCAAGAACTTCATATAACTCAACACCAAAATAAGATAATATGATATAAAAAAAGGCAGAGGAGGAGGGGCAAGATGGCGGAAGAGTAGGGTCTCCAAATCACCTGTCTCCACCAAATTACCTAGAAAACCTTCAAATTATCCTGAAAAACTATGAATTCGGCCTGAGAATTAAAGAGAGAACACCTGGAATGCTACAGTGAGAAGAGTTCGCGCTTCTATCAAGGTAGGAAGACGGGGGAAAAAGAAATAAACAAAAGGCCTCCAAGGGGGAGGGGCCCCGCAAGGAGCCGGGCTGAGGCCGGGGCGAGTGTCCCCAGGACAGGAGAGCCCCGTCCCGGAGGAGCAGGAGCTGCACCGACCTTCCCGGGCGGAAAGGGGCTCGCAGGGAGTTGGAGCAGGACCCCAGGAGGGCGGGGATGCCCTCGGGCTCCCCGGGACAGTAACAGAGCAACTGCGCGCCCAGGAGAGTGCGCCGAGCTCCCTAAGGGCTGCAGTGCGCACGTTGGGACCCGGCGGGACCCGGAGCAGCTCGGAGGGGCTCGGGCAGAGGAAGAGGCTCCGTGTGGAGGGGGCTGCGCGGTTCCAGGAGCAGCTCGGGGGGCTCGGGCGGCGTCTCCGCGGATGGGGCTGCGGGGCGGGAGCGCGAATCCAACAGCGCAGGCCCCGGAGCACAGGGCGCCGGGACACAGCCCAGGATCTGGCCTCCCCCGGGACAGGCAGAGGCCGGGAGGCCCCAGGACAGCAAGGACGCTCCTGCCCCAGCTGAGCAGATCAAAGGCCCCGCCCCGGAGCCTCCAGGCCCTGCAGACCGAGAGCTCCGGAGTTCCTGTGGGGGCTGAATCCAGGTTTCCAGAGCTGGCCCCGCCACTGGGGTTCTTCCTCCTGCGGCCTCACGGGGTAAACAACCCCCACTGAGCCCTGCACCAGGCAGGGGCACAGCAGCTCCCCCAACTGCTAACACCTGAAAATCAGCACAGCAGGCCCCTCCCCCAGAAGACCAGCTAGACTGACAACTTCCAGGGGAAGCCAAGGGACTTAAAGTACACAGAATCAGAAGATACTCCCCCGTGGTTCTTTTTTTTTTTTTTTTTTTTGCTTTTTGATTTGTTTCCTTCCCCCACCCCCCTTTTTCTCCTTTCTTTTTCTTTCTCTTTTTCTTTTCTTTTTTCGTTTTTTTTTCTTCCTTTTTTTTCTTTCTCTTTTCTTTCCTTCTTTCTCTCCTCTCTTTTTCTCCTTTTCCCAATAAACTTGCTTTTGGCCACTCTGCACTGAGCAAAATGACTAGAAGGAAAACCTCACCTCAAAAGAAAGAATCAGAAACAGTCCTCTCTCCCACAGAGTTACAAAATCTGGATTACAATTCAATGTCAGAAAGCCAATTCAGAAGCACTATTATACAGCTACTGGTGGCTCTAGAAAAAAGCATAAAGGACTCAAGAGACTTCATGACTGCAGAATTTAGAGCTAATCAGGCAGAAATTAAAAATCAATTGAATGAGATGCAATCCAAACTAGAAGTCCTAACGACGAGGGTTAACGAGGTGGAAGAACGAGTGAGTGACATAGAAGACAAGTTGATAGCAAAGAGGGAAACTGAGGAAAAAAGAGACAAACAACGACAGCCTGAGGAAGAAAAACCTATGTTTAATTGGTGTTCCCGAGGCTGCCAGAAGGGACAGAGGGCCAGAATATGTATTTGAACAAATTCTAGCTGAAAACTTTCCTAATCTGGGAAGGGAAACAGGCATTCAGATCCAGGAAATAGAGAGATCCCCTCCTAAAATCAATAAAAACCGTTCAACACCTCGACATTTAATAGTGAAGCTTGCAAATTCCAAAGATAAAGAGAAGATCCTTAAAGCAGCAAGAGACAAGAAATCCCTGACTTTTATGGGGAGGAGTATTAGGGTAACAGCAGACCTCTCCACAGAGACCTGGCAGGCCAGAAAGGGCTGGCAGGATATATTCAGGGTCCTAAATGAGAAGAACATGCAACCAAGAATACTTTATCCAGCAAGGCTCTCATTCAAAATGGAAGGAGAGATAAAGAGCTTCCAAGACAGGCAGCAACTAAAAGAATATGTAACCTCCAAACCAGCTCTGCAAGAAATTTTAAGGGGGACTCTTAAAATTCCCCTTTAAGAAGAAGTTCAGTGGAACATTCCACAAAATCAAGGACTGAATAGTTATCATGATGACACTAAACTCATATCTCTCATTCAGTAACTCTGAATGTGAACGGGCTTAATGACCCCATCAAAAGGCGCAGGGTTTCAGACTGGATAAAAAAGCAGGACCCATCTATTTGCTGTCTACAAGAGACTCATTTTAGACAGAAGGACACCTACAGCCTGAAAATAAAAGGTTGGAGAACCATTTACCATTCGAATGGTCCTCAAAAGAAAGCAGGGGTAGCCATCCTTATATCAGATAAACTAAAATTTACCCCAAAGACTGTAGTGAGAGATGAAGAGGGACACTATATCATACTTAAAGGATCTATTCAACAAGAGGACTTAACAATCCTCAATATATATGCCCCGAATGTGGGAGCTGCCAAATATATAAATCAGTTATTAACCAAAGTGAAGAAATACTTGGATAATAATACACTTATACTTGATGACTTCAATCTAGCTCTTTCTATACTCGATAGGTCTTCTAAGCACAACATCTCCAAAGAAACAAGAGCTTTAAATGATACACTGGACCAGATGGATTTCACAGATATCTACAGAACTTTACATCCAAACTCAACTGAATACACATTCTTCTCAAGCGCACATGGAACTTTCTCCAGAATAGACCACATATTGGGTCACAAATCGGGTCTGAACCGATACCAAAAGATTGGGATTGTCCCCTGCATATTCTCAGACCATAATGCCTTGAAATTAGAACTAAATCACAACAAGAAGTTTGGAAGGACCTCAAACACGTGGAGGTTAAGGACCATCCTGCTAAAAGATGAAAGGGTCAACCAGGAAATTAAGGAAGAATTAAAAAGATTCATGGAAACTAATGAGAATGAAGATACAACCGTTCAAAATCTTTGGGATGCAGCAAAAGCAGTCCTAAGGGGGAAATACATTGCAATACAAGCATCCATTCAAAAACTGGAAAGAACTCAAATACAAAAGCTAACCTTACACATAAAGGAGCTAGAGAAAAAACAGCAAATAGATCCTACACCCAAGAGAAGAAGGGAGTTAATAAAGATTCGAGCAGAACTCAACGAAATCGAGACCAGAAGAACTGTGGAACAGATCAACAGAACCAGGAGTTGGTTCTTTGAAAGAATTAATAAGATAGATAAACCATTAGCCAGCCTTATTAAAAAGAAGAGAGAGAAGACTCAAATTAATAAAATCATGAATGAGAAAGGAGAGATCACTACCAACACCAAGGAAATACAAACAATTTTAAAAACATATTATGAACAGCTATACGCCAATAAATTAGGCAATCTAGAAGAAATGGACGCATTCCTGGAAAGCCACAAACTACCAAAACTGGAACAGGAAGAAATAGAAAACCTTAACAGGCCAATAACCAGGGAGGAAATTGAAGCAGTCATCAAAAACCTCCCAAGACACAAGAGTCCAGGGCCAGATGGCTTCCCAGGGGAATTTTATCAAACGTTTAAAGAAGAAACCATACCTATTCTCCTAAAGCTGTTTGGAAAGATAGAAAGAGATGGAGTACTTCCAAATTAGTTCTATGAGGCCAGCATCACCTTAATTCCAAAACCAGACAAAGACCCCACCAAAAAGGAGAATTACAGACCAATATCCCTGATGAACATGGATGCAAAAATTCTCAACAAGATACTGGCCAATAGGATCCAACAATACATTAAGAAAATTATTCACCATGACCAAGTAGGATTTATCCCCGGGACACAAGGCTGCTTCAACACCCGTAAAACAATCAATGTGATTCATCATATCAGCAAGAGAAAAACCAAGAACCATAGGATCCTCTCATTAGATGCAGAGAAAGCATTTGACAAAATACAGCATCCATTTCTGATCAAAACTCTTCAGAGTGTAGGGATAGAGGGAACATTCCTCGACATCTTAAAAGCCATCTATGAAAAGCCCACAGCAAATATCATTCTCAATGGGGAAGCACTGGGAGCCTTTCCCCTAAGATCAGGAACAAGACAGGGATGTCCACTCTCACCACTGCTATTCAACATAGTACTGGAAGTCCTAGCCTCAGCAATCAGACAACAAAAAGACATTAAAGGCATTCAAATTGGCAAAGAAGGGATCCCTGGGTGGCGCAGCAGTTTGGCGCCTGCCTTTGGCCCAGGGCGTGATCCTGGAGACCTGGGATCGAATCCCACATCAGGCTCCCGGTGCATGGAGCCTGCTTCTCCCTCTGCCTGTGTCTCTGCCTCTCTCTCTCTCTCTCTGTGTGACTGTCATAAATAAATAAAAAAAAAATCAAATTGGCAAAGAAGTCAAACTCTCCGTCTTTGCCGATGACATGATACTCTACATGGAAAACCCAAAAGCCTCCACCCCAAGATTGCTAGAACTCATACAGCAATTCGGTAGCGTGGCAGGATACAAAATCAATGCCCAGAAATCAGTGGCATTTCTATACACTAACAATGAGACTGAAGAAAGAGAAATTAAGGAGTCAATCCCATTTACAATTGCACCCAAAAGCATAAGATACCTAGGAATACACTTAACCAAAGATGTAAAGGATCTATACCCTCAAAACTATAGAACACTTCTGAAAGGAATTGAGGAAGACACAAAGAAATGGAAAAATATTCCATGCTCATGGATTGGCAGAATTAATATTGTTAAAATGTCAATGTTACCCAGGGCAATATACACGTTTAATGCAATCCCTATCAAAATACCATGGACTTTCTTCAGAGAGTTAGAACAAATTATTTTAAGATTTGTGTGGAATCAGAAAAGACCCCGAATAGCCAGGGGAATTTTAAAAAAGAAAACCATATCTGGGGGCATCACAATGCCAGATTTCAGGTTGTACTACAAAGCTGTGGTCATCAAGACAGTGTGGTACTGGCACAAAAACAGACACATAGATCAGTGGAACAGAATAGAGAATCCAGAAGTGGACCCTGAACTTTATGGTCAACTAATATTCGATAAAGGAGGAAAGACTATCCATTGGAAGAAAGACAGTCTCTTCAATAAATGGTGCTGGGAAAATTGGACATCCACATGCAGAAGAATGAAACTAGACCACTCTCTTTCACCATACACAAAGATAAACTCAAAATGGATGAAAGATCTAAATGTGAGACAAGATTCCATCAAAATCCTAGAGAAGAACACAGGCAACACCCTTTTTGAACTCGGCCACAGTAACTTCTTGCAAGTACATCCACGAAGGCAAAAGAAACAAAAGCAAGAATGAACTATTGGGACTTCATCAAGGTAAGAAGCTTTTGCACAGCAAAGGATACAGTCAACAAAACTAAAAGACAACCTACAGAATGGGAGAAGATATTTGCAAATGACAGATCAGATAAAGGGCTAGTTTCCAAGATCTATAAAGAACTTATTAAACTCAACACCAAAGAAACAAACAATCTAATCATGAAATGGGCAAAAGACATGAACAGAAATCTCACAGGGGAAGACATAGACATGGCCAACATGCATATGAGAAAATGCTCTGCATCACTTGCCATCAGGGAAATACAAATTAAAACCACAATGAGATACCACCTCACACCAGTGAGAATGTGGAAAATTAACAAGGCAGGAAACAACAAATGTTGGAGAGGATGCGGAGTAAAGGGAACCCTCTTACACTGTTGGTGGGAATGTGAACTGGTGCAGCCATTCTGGAAAACTGTGTGGAGGTTCCTCAAACAGTTAAAAATAGACCTGCCCTACGACCCAGCAATTGCACTGTTAGGGATTTACCCCAAAGATACAAATGCAATGAAACGCCAGGACACCTGCACCCCGATGTTTATAGCAGCAATGTCCACAATAGCCAAACTGTGGAAGGATCCTCGGTGTCCAACAAAAGATGAATGGATAAAGATGTGGTTTATGTATACAATGGAATATTACTCAGCTATTAGAAACGACAAATACCCACCATTTGCTTCAATGTGGATGGAACTGGAGGGTATTATGCTGAGTGAAGTAAGTCAGTCGGAGAAGGACAAACATTATATGTTCTCATTCATTTGGGGAATATAAATAATAGTGAAAGGGAATATAAGGGAAGGGAGAAGAAATGTGTGGGAAATATCAGAAAGGGAGACAGAATGTAATGACTGCTAACTCTGGGAAACGAACTAGGGGTGGTAGAAGGGGAGGAGGGCGGGGGGTGGGAGTGAATGGGTGACGGCACTGGGGGTTATTCTGTATGTTAGTAAATTGAACACCAATAAAAAATAAATTAAAAAAAAAGGCAGAAAATCTGAATAGATATTTTTCCAAAGAAAACATACAGATAACCAGCAAGTACATGAGAAGATTCTCATCACTAATCATCAGGAAAATACAAATCAAAACCACAGTAAGAGATCATCTAATACTTGTCAGAATGGCTAATAAATAAAACAAAACTAAAAGTAGCTAAAATCAAAAAGACAAGAAATAACAAGTGGAGAAAAAGGAACCCTTCTATACTGTTGCTGCGAATGTAAATTGGTGCAACCACTGTGGAAAATAGTATGGAAGTTTCTCAGAAAATTAAAAACGGAACTGTTCTAGGACTCAGCAATTCCACTTCTGGGTATTTATTAGAAGAAAAAACACAAACTTGAAAAGATGTGTGTATCCCCATGCTCACTGCTGCATTAGTCAGCAGTACCCATTATTATATACTCTATTATATACCCATTATTATATTATATACCCATTATTATTATAGTAGCCATTATTGGCTGCATATTGGGTACCAGTGCTAGTACCATAGCCAAGATACTGAAACAACCTAAGTGTCCATCAATGGATGAATGGATAAAGCTATGGTATACACACACAACACACACACACACACACACACACACACACACACACACAATGGTATATTACTCAGCCAAAAAGATGAAATCTTGCCATTTGCAACAACAGGGATGGACCTTGAGGGGATCATGTTAAGTGAAATAAGTCAGGCAGAGAAAGACACATATATGATCTCACTTATATGTGGAATCAAAGAAAAACAAAACAAAAAACAATTCCAGGGATACAGAGAACAGATTGGTGGTTGCCAGATGCAAGAGTTAGAGGATGAATGAAAAGGGAGTCAAAAGATACAGATTTCTGGTTATAAAATGCATAAGTCATGGGGATTTAATGTACAGCATGGTGACTATAGTTAATGTTGTATTGCATATTTGAAAGTTGCTAAGGAAATACATCTTCAAGATTCACATCACAAGAAAATAATTCTAGCTATGAGTGGCAATGTATGTTAACTAGACTTATTTTGGTGATCATTTCACAATGTATAGAAATATTGAATCATTATGTTTTATAATTGAAACTGTTATATATTGTACTTCAATAAAAATTAAAAACTTTTATGCATCAAAGGACACTATCAATATCTGATAAAGGTGAATATCCAAAATATCTAAAGAAGTTACATAACCCCAAAACAAACAAACCCCCCCCAAAAAAAACCCCAAATAATATAAGATGGGCAGAGGACCTGAAAAGACATTTTTCCAAAGAAAACATACAGATGGCCAACATATACGTGAAAAGATGTTTAACATCTCTAATCAGGGAAGTATAAATCAAAACCACAATGAGATATCACCTGACACCTGTCAGAATAGCTAGAATCAAAAAGACAAAAAGTAGCAAGTTTTGGCAAAGACATGGAAAAAAAGGAACCTTTATGCACTGCTGTGGGAATGTAAGTTGGTGCAGCCACTATGGAAAACAGTATGGAGGTTCCTTAAAAAATTAAAAATAGAAATGCCATATGATCCAGTAATTTTACTACTGGGGATTTACCCAAATAAAACAAAAACACTAATTCGAAAAGATAAATGTACTCCAGTCTTATTGCAGCATTATTTACAACAGCCAAGTTATGGAAACAACCTCAATGTCCATCAATAGGTGAATGGATGAAGATGTGGTATACATATATACAGTAGAATATTAACCGTAAAATTGAGATCTTGCCATTTGTGCCAACACGGATGGATCTCTAGAGGATATGCTAAGTGAAACAAATCAGAGAAAGACAAATACTGTATGATTTCACTTATATGTGGAATCTGAAAAACAAAACAAAACAAAAAGCCAGGAATAGACTGTAAATACAGAAAACAAACTGTAGTTGCCAGAGGGGAGGGAGTAGAGGTATAGGCAAACGAATGGAGAGGAATGGGAGGTACAAGCTTCTAGTTATGGAATAAATAAGTCACTGGGAAAAAAGGTACAGCATAGTAGGGGCTCCTGGGTGGCACAGTCAGTTAAGTGTCTGACTCTTGGTTTTGGCTCAGGTGGTTATCTAAGGGTCATGAGATTGAGCCCGGTGTCAGGCTCCATGTTCAGTTCAGTCTGCTTGCTTCCTTTCCCTCTGTCCCTCCTCTGCCTCTCTCTCTCATAAATACACCCCCCCCCATTTTTTTTAAAGTACAACATAGGGAACATAGTCAATGAGATTGTATAGCATTTTATGGTTACAGATGGTAGCCACACTTGTGGTGAGCACAGCACAATGTATAGATTTGTTAATACACTATGTTGTACCCTTGAAATTAATTTAACATTGTGTGTCAACTGTATGTATATCAGTGAAAATAAGAGAGAAGAAGGATACTATCAGAAAAGTTAAAAAAAAAAAACCTTATAGAATGAGAGAAAATATTCCAGGTTATACATTTCAGAACAGTGTAGTACCTAGAATATATAAAGAACTTTTTAAATTCAGCAACTCCAGACAAATAACCTGATTAAAAATGGGCAAAAGACTTGAGTAGATATATCTCCAAAAGATGTACAAATGGGCAGGAAACATTTGAAAAGATAGATATTTAACATCATTAGTCATTGGGGAAATGCAAGCCAAAATCACAATGAGATACCCCTCACACCCATTAGGGTGGGATTAAAAATAAAACAAAATAACAAGTTTTGAGGTCTATGTGGAGAAATTGGAACTGTGGTACTTTGCTGATGGGAATGTAAAATGGTTGCAGATGCTGTAGAAAAGACTGGCATTTCCTCAGAGTTTAACACAGAATACCATATGCTCTAGCAATTATATACTCTGAGGAATTGGAAACTGATATTCAAAAAACAAAAATTGTACATAAATGTTCATAGCATTTAGCAGTGTTTATATTAGCTCAAGGTGGAAACAACCCATTGTCCGTCACCTGATTAATGATTAAACAAAATGTGATATATCTTACACCATAGAAATTTTTTTAAAATGAAATACTGTTATGTGTCACAACATAAATAAACTTTGAGGGGTTTTGCTAAATAAAGAAGCCAAATACAAAAGATCACATCCTCGAAAAAAAAAAAAAAAAAGATCACTGTATGAAATATCCAGAATAGATAAATCCATAAAGCAAAACAGATTGATTGCTAGTGGCTGGGGGAAGTGTAATGTAGTATTTTGTTTATAGTACTTTATCATATAACTTTATTTTATTTTGCTGTCTTGACTCAGTTTTGAGATCCTGGCTAGAGACCTGCTGAATTAACCAATTGTTTAATGGACACAAGGCCTCTAGCCAGTGTGCTTGAGTGCATAGCTATTTGTAAATCAAGCTCCAACACTCTATGTTGCCTCCAAATTCTGCAAGTAGCTCAGCCTCATAATACATAGAAACGCAAGAGTATTATCCACATCAATTGGAGGATACATATACCAGTGCCACACAGACCCAACCCAAGAGGTTGCCTTAGAGATGAATTTGTCTCATGTTATGTAGCCTAGTTCCCAACATGGAGACCACCACCCCCCAGCAATGCCTACAGGTTACTCGTAAAGGTGCTGACAAATTGGACATGAGATATTTGATATTAGGAATTCTGTTATGTTTCCTGACCTCTTGTTTGTTTTGCTCATCATCCTGGTATACTCTTTGCTCTCTACTAAAATGTATACCCCTACATTGCTGTGCCTGAAGAATAATCTTGTAGAGGTTATTACTTCTGTGCTATTCTAAAAGTTAATGAACATTATTGCTTTTCCTGAAGGCAATTGCTTTATTTCAGTTCACCAACTGGCCCTGGGGGAGAAGACTATTTGTTCCCTAGTGCCTTACATTCTCCTCCCTCCAACTTTCCAGCAGGACATCCAGACTATAACCACTCCATCTCCATAGGTTGACAGAAAATAGAGAAATGAAGAGGGAAGGATAATGTATATGATATTTGATAATAAAAACAATAAAATGTAGTATTTTGGACCCATTCATTAAGATAATAATGATTATCCCGAGAGGATTGCAGTTGATTTATTTTTTTCATCTGTGTTTTCTGCTTTTTCTATAATAAAGTATTATTTCAACAATAAAAAGTAGCAATTCTTCTGCAGTTGAAAAGATAATTATTTTATTTTGCTCATGTTACCTGGGATATTGAACTTATTTTCTTCAATAATATTTATACATCCCTAGTATTGCTGATTTTTAGGCTAATGGAAACTTGAAACTTTACTGTGCTAAACAGACTAATATGGGAAGAAAATCAATGTAAAGAACTTTTTCTTTAAATCCAAAACTACTCTAAATTTAAGTTCTTTCTCTGATATTTCTGTTGCCTGATTCTTTTAATTACCCATTAAGTGCATGTATTAACAAAAATATTTTTCATTACTAGGTAATGGAACTATACAAACAAGTTCATGGAGAACTTGAAGAAGCTTTAGGAAATGTTGAAAATGCCAAACTGAGCGCTGAAAAAATTAGACAAGACATGGAAAAAGACATTCATGGTCATGAAACAAGCCTAGAAGCCTACAAGTAAGAATTTTTCACTAATGCTGCTTATAGCCTTTCGAAGAAAAATTTTTTTTTAATTTTTATTTATTTATGATAGTCACAGAGAGAGAGAGAGAGGCAGAGACACAGGCAGAGGGAGAAGCAGGCTCCCTGCACCGGGAGCCCGACGTGGGATTCGATCCCGGGTCTCCAGGATCGCGCCCTGGGCCAAAGGCAGGCGCCAAACCGCTGTGCCACCCAGGGATCCCATCGAAGAAAAATTTTGATTAAAATGTAATTTATATTCTTATGTAAAATTTCAGATAAAGAACCAACCTAAATCACCCATATTTATCACCAATATAATATACATATGTAATATACATATGTATAGATTCCTAAAATACTATTTTTCTGACATTTTATTTATAGATTTTTAATTTTAATTTTAAATTAAATAATTTTTGTGTTGTTAACATACAGTGTTATATTATTTTCAGGTGTACAGTATAGTGATATAACAATTCTGTACGTTACTTTGTGCTCATCATGATAAATGTACTCTTTATTCCCCATCACCTATTTCATGCATCTCCTTTCCCATATCCCCTCTGGTAGCCATTAGTTTGTTCTCTGTAGGTAAGAGTCTGTTTCTTGATTTGTTCCTGTCTGTTTTTTTTCCCCCTTCACTCACTTGTTTTGTTTCTTAAATTCCACATATGAGTGAAATCATATCGTATTTATCTTTCTCTAAGTGACTTATTTTGCTTAGCATGATACTCTTTAGCTCCAGCCATGTTGTTGCAAATGGCAAGATTTCATTCTCTTTCATGGCTGAATAATATTCCATTGTGTATATATACCACATCTTCTTTATCCATTCATCTATCAATGGACACTTGGGCTGCTTCCATAATTTGGCTATTGTGCATAATATTGTAATAAACATAGGGGTGCATGTATCTCTTTCAATTAGTGTTTTGTATTTTGGGGGTATCTAACCCAGTAGTACAATTACTGGATCATAGGATAGTTCAATTTTTAACTTTTTGAGGAACCTCCATACTATTTTTCACAGTGGCTGCACCAGTCTGCATTCCCACCAAGAGTATACAAGGGTTTCTTTTTCTCCATTTCCTCACCAACACTTGTTGTTTCTTGTATTTTTTATTTTAGCCATTCTCACAGGTGTGAGGTAATACCACATTGTAGTTTTGATTTTCATTTCCCTGATGATGAGTGATGTTGAACATCTTTTCATGTGTCTGTTGGCCATCTGTAGGTCTTCTTTGGAGAAATGTGTTTTTGTGTCTTCTGCCCATTTTTTAATTGGATTATTTGTTTTCTGGGTGTTGAGTTCTTCATATATTTTGCATACTAACCCTTTAGCAGATATGTCATTTGCAAACATCTTCTCCCTATAATGTTTTTATGGCTTCTTTCACCGTCCTTCACAGAGAAATTATTGCCTGCTTTTATGGAATTTTATGGTTTTAGGACTCACATTTAGGTCTTTAATCCCTGTTGAGTTTATTATTGTATATGGCATAAGAAAGTGGTCCATTCATTCATTGTTTAACATATAGCTATCCAGTTTTCCTACCACCATTTGTTGAAGAGACTTTTTTTCTTTCCTATTGTATATGCATTCCTCTTTTGTTGAACAGTAATTGACCATATAATTGCAGGTTTGTTTCTGGGTTTTCTACCCCATTTCATTGACGTATATGTGTCTATTTTTGTGCCAGTACCATACTGTTTTAATTGCTACAGCTTTGTCGTATGACTTAAAATGGAATTGTGATGTCTCCAGCTATGCTTTTCCTTTTCAAGACTGCTTTGGCTTTTTGGAGTCATGTTTTTTTACAATGTTTAGAATTGCTTGTTCTAGTTCTGTGAGAAATGCTGTTTGTATTTTGATAGGGATTGCATTTAATGTGTAGATTGCTTTGGGTAGTACAGACATTTAACAATACTTGTTTCCATTCCATGAGGATGGAATGGCCGTCCATTTCTTTGTGTCATCTTCAGTTTCTTTCATCAGCTTCTTACAGTTTTCAGAGTACAGGTCTTTCACTTCTTTGGTTAAGTTTATTCTTATAGGGGATCCCTGGGTGGCGCAGTGGTTTGGTGCCTGCCTTTGGCCCAGGGTGCGATCCTGGAGACCCCGGATCGAATCCCACGTCAGGCTCCCGGTGCATGGAGCCTGCTTCTCCCTCTGCCTGTGTCTCTGCCTCTCTCTCTGTGTGACTATCATAAATAAATTAAAAAAAAATTTTTAAAAGTTTATTCTTATATTATTTTTGGTGCAGTTATCAATGGGATCATTTTAATTTCTCTTTTTTTCTGCTTTATTGTTACTGTGTGGAAATGTCTGTTAACTAACTAGAGTTTAAATAAAAACTTGAAACGAGAAAAAAATAAATACAGCAGATTTCTGCATGTTGGTTTTGTATCCTATGACTTTACTGAATTCATTTATCAAAACTAGCAGTTTTTTGGTGGAGTCTTCAGGGTTTTCTATATATTGTATCATGTTATCTGCAATAGTGAAAGTGTTACTTCTTTTTTAAAAATTTAGATGACTTTTGTTTCTTTTTGTTGTCTGGTTGCTGTGGCTTGGACTTATAGTACTGTATTGAATTAAAGTGATGAGAGTGGACATCTTTGTCTTGTTTCTGATGGTATGTGAAAAGCTCTGTTTTTCCTCAATGAGTGTGATGTTCTCTGTGGGTTTTTCACATAAAGACTTTATTATGTTAAGGTATGTTCCCTCTAAACCTGATTTGTTGAGGGTTTTTATCATGAATGAGTGTAGTGCTTTGTCAAATGCTTTTTTTTTTTCTTTTGCTTTTATTGAAATGGTTTTTAACCTTTCTTTTATTGATGTGATATATCATGTTGATTAATTTTAGAATATTGGACCACCTTTGCTTCCTGAGAATATATCCCACATCCCACTTGATTGTGGTGAATGGTTTGATTTTTTTGTTTTTTTGTTTTTGCACCTACATTCATTTTATGAATGATTTTGGCCTATAATTCTGTTGTTTTTCCCCCGTGGGGTTTTTTGTGTGTGTGTCTTTATTTCATATTGGTATTAGGATAATGCTGGCCTCATAGAATGAATTTGGAAGTTTTCATTCCACTTCTATTTTTTGTAATAGTTTGAGAAGATTAGGTGTAACTCTTCTTTAAATGTTTGGTAGAATTTACTTCTGAAGCTGCCTGGTTCTGGACTTTTGTTTGTTAGGAGTTTTTTGATTACTGATCCAATTTTATTGCTGGTAATCAGTCTGTTGTTTTTTTTTTTTTCTTCCTGATTCAGTTTTGGTAGTTTATATGTTTCTAGGAATGTATCCATGTCTTCCAGATTGTCCAATTTGTTAGCATATAGTTTTTCATAATATTCTCTTACAGCTGTTTGTATTTCTGTGGTATTGGTTGTTATTTCACCTCTTTAATTTTTGTTTTGTTTGAGTCCTCTTTTTTTCTTTTTTTGATGAGTCTGCCTGGAGGCTTATCAATTTTGTTGATCTTTTAAAAAACCACTTTCTGGTTTCATTGATTTTGTTCCATTTCATTAGTTTCTGTATTATTTATTTCTGTTCTAATCTTTTGTCTTTCCTTCCTTCTCCTGGTTTTAAGTTTTGTTTGTTGTTCTTTTTCTAGCTCCTTTAGGTGTAAAGTTGGGTTGTTTATTTGATTTTTTTTTCTTCTTGAGGTAGACCTGTCTTGCTATAAACTTCCCTCTTCAAACCATTTTTGCTGCGTCTCAAGGCTTAGACCCTTTGCTTTTATTTTTCATTTGTTTCCATGTAATTATTTATTTCTTTTTAAATTTATGACTGACCAATTCATGGTTTAGTAGCATATTATTTAACCTCCGTGTATTTGTGGTCTTCGCAGATTTTTTTCTTGTGGTTGATTTCTATTTTCATAGCATTGTGATCAGAAAACATGTATAGTATCATTTAGGTGGTTTTTTTTTTTTTTTAATTTGTTGAAGCTTGTTTTGTAGCCTAATATGTGATCTGTTTTTGGAGAATATTTCTGTGCACCTGAAAAAAAATGTGTATTCTGCTGTTTTAGGATGGAATGTTAAGGCCATCTGGTGCAGTATGTCAGTCAAAGCCACTGTTTCCTTGTTGATTTTCTATGTAGATGATTTATCCACTGGTGTAAGTGGAGTATTAAAATCCCCTACTGGGATACCTGGGTGGCGCAGCTGTTTGGCGCCTGCCTTTGGCCCAGGGCGCGATCCTGGAGACCCGGGATCGAATCCCACGTTGGGCTCCCGGTGCATGGAGCCTGCTTCTCCCTCTGCCTGTGTCTCTGCCTCTCTCTCTCTCTCTCTCTCTGTGTGACTATCATAGATAAGTAAAAATAAAAAAAAATAAAATAAATAAAATCCCCTACTATTATTGTATTACTATTGATTAATTCCTTTAAGTTTTTTTATTAACTGCTTTGTGTATTTGGGTGCTCCCATATTGAGTGCATAAATATTTGCAATTGCATATCTTCTTGGATTGTCCCCTTTATCATTATATAGTGCCCTTCTTTGTCTCTTAGTCTTTGTTTAAAATATATATTTTGTCTGTTACAAGTATTGCTATCCCAGCTTTCTTTTGACATCCATTTGCATGATAAATGTTTCTCCATCTCCTCACTTTTAGTTTGCATGTATCTTTAGCTCCAAAATGAGTCTCTTATAGACAGCATGTAGAATGGAACTTTTTTTTTTTTTTTTGGAACTTATTTTTTTATCCAATTTGTCATCTGTCTTTTTTTTTGAGTATTTAGTCCATTTATATTCAAAGTAATTATTGATAGATATATATATTTTGCCTTTTTTGTTTGTTTGTTTTGTGGTTGTTTTTGTAGTTTTTCCCTGATCCTTTCTTCTCTTGCTCTCTTTCATGGTTTGTTGGCTTTCTTTAATGATATACTTGGATTTGTTTCTCCTTATTCTTTGCATATCTTTTACTGGTTTTTGATTTTTTTGGTTACCATTAGGTTTGTATAAACACCTTCTCCATATAGCAGCATATATTAAGTTGATGGTTGCTTAAGTTTGAACCCATTCTTTACTCCTCTCTCACCCATGTTTTAGGTATATGGTGTCATATTTTATGTCTTTTTATTTTGTGAAGCCCTTGACCCATTTTTATGGATATACTTATTTTCACTGCTTCTGTGTTTTCTATTTTTTGGACTCTCATTTATGATCTTTCCTTTTCATTCAGAGAGTCTTCCTTAATGTTTCTTGTAGAGCTGGTTTAGTGGTCATGACTCCTTTAGTTTTCGTTTGTCTGAAAAACTCTTTGTCTCTCCTACTATTCTGAATGGTAGCCTTCCTGGATATATTCTTGGTTGCAGATTTTTCCCTCTTAGCACTTTGAATATATCATGCTACTCTCTTCTGGCCTGCAAAGTTTGTTGCTGAAACATTTGCTGATAGCCTTATAGAGTTTCCCTTGTGTATAACTGTCTTCTTTTCTCTTGTTGCTTTTAAAATTCTTTCTTTATACTACTTTTTGCTTTTTTAATTATGATGTGTCTTGGTGTGGACCTCCTTGGATTGATTTTTTGGGGAGATTTTTGTGCCTTCTGGATCTGGATATTTGTTTCCTTCTGCAGAGTAGGGAAGTTTTCAGTTATTCTTTCTTCAAATAAGTTTTCTGCCCCGTTTTCACTCTCTCGTTCTGTGATCTCTATAATGCAAATGGTAATATGTTTGATGGAGTTTCCTAAGTCTGTTCTTAATTTGTATAATTCTTTTTTCTATTACTTGCTCAGCTTGATTGTTTTCTGTTACTCTGTCTTCTAGATCATTAATTTGTTCCTCTACTTCCTCTAGCCTACTATTTATTCTATCAAGTGTATTTTTAATTTCAGTTATTATGTTCTTCATCTTTGATTGGTTCTTTTTTGTCTTTTTGTTAAGGGCCTCACTGATGTTCTTCATTCTTTTCTCAAGTCCATTGGTTATCTTTATAAACATCACTTTAAGTTTTCTACTGGCCATATTACTTAATGGTTTTGCTTAGGTCTCTTGCTGTCATTTTATCTTGTTCTTTCATTTGCGACCATATTCCTCGGTCTCCTCATTTTGTCTAGCTCTCTCTGTCAGTTTCTATATTAGGAAAGTAAGCTGTCTCCTGCTCTTGATGGTAATGGCCTTATGAAGAAGAAGTCCTAGTGTTCCTTGCAAGGCAGTGTTCCCCAGGACCTGGCACTTTAGGGAGTGTCTCCTATGTGTGTTGCCTATGCCCTGGTGTTGTGTTCTGGCCACTCTTTCCTTCAGTGGAGTCATTTGCAGAAGTTCTCTTTGCTTGTTGTGGGTGGTGTTTCGTCCCAACTAGATGGGGCACATTTTAACAAGGGGCATGCTGGTCTGCTTGCAAAATGAGACCTGCCAACCCTGCTGTCAGAACTTAGGCCCCACATGGGGCATGAATAAATGACATCGTTTTGGCAGGGTTTGCACCAGTATTCTGGGCAGGGGCCTCACAGTGCAGGGACATGGCGAGCATGATTGGAAGGGACAAATAAGATGGTGCTGTAGTTAGAGGGGCCAGGACTTGGTATAGACAAATTAGGTAGGGAGCATTGTTGCTGTGCTATTCCTATAGGTGGCTGCATGTTTATGTTGGGGGGCCAGGAAGGGAAAAGGCACCTGCCAGCTCCTTTGTTCCTGGAGAGGTTTCCCTGCTATCCCTGCTTCTATGATACACACTGTAAGATGAGTAAATAACCCTCCTTTCTGTATGTCCTAGACATTTTTCAAACTGCTGCTTCCATCTTGTATCCCTGGTGGCTGTTTATCCTGCTGTCTCTTTAAGGGCAGAGACTCAACTTCCTATTGCCCTCCAGGCTCTCCCATAGCAGAGCCAGCTGAGTTTTAGAATTCCAGGCTTTAAGTCCCACTGGCTCTAAGTATTCACATGATTAGGCCCCTCTTGGTTTCAAAGCCAAATGTTATGGGGATTCCCATAACATTCCCCTTTGGCTCCCCAGTGTGATAGTCTGTTTCTTGCCCTTCTCTAAGCAACTGGCTCCCTTCCTGCTGCCAATGGCCATGGTCTGTTTTGCTTCAAATCCAAATACATTTCTCTGCCTGTTCTACCTTCTTGGATGTGGCTTTTTCTCTACCTTTAGTTATGGAGTTTGTTCTGCCAGTGTTCAGGTCATTTTCTGGGTTATTTACACTGATGTGAGAGTTATCTAGTTGTAGCCATGGGAGGAGGCAAGTTTAACATCCTCCTACCCCACCATCTTCCCAGCCTCCCTGTGTCATTTTAAAACTCTTCATACATATTGTTAAATTGCCTATAGTTGTGTATAACAAATATGCATCACTCCTATGTATGTGCAAAGTGGCTATTTTAAAAAAAGTCTCCAGCATGAGATATTATTAAGAACAAATTATGTAGCTGTATATTAATGATAAATAGCATCCAAGTATTTCAATTTGCATTTGTTTGATTTCTAATGAAATGAAGTATGTTAAAATATATATAGTATTATTTTGCATTTTAGTAATTGGTGGTGTTTTTTACTGCATTTTTGATGTATTTGTGTTTTATGATATTCTTTTTTGTGTGTGTGTTTTATGATATTGTAATTTCTTTTGTGCACTGTAAATTCTTTATGATCTAGTGTGTCATAATAAAATCTTTATTTATTCAAATTGATTAATGATTTAGAAAAAATCATATTCACGTAGAGCTAGAATCAAGTAAACACAAGCAAGATGAAGAACATAAAGTTTATACATAGTTCTGTGATCTAGATAGCATCCATTTATTAAGATATTTATATTTCCTTACATACAACGTCTGTTTTAAGTATTGTCTAATATTTAATAAATTAATCACTTTTGTAGCAACCCTGATTTGTTATATTTCATTTTCATTCAGTTACATGTATTTTTATTTTTTATTTTTTTATTTATTTTTTTTTAATTTTTTATTTATTTATTTATGATAGTTACAGAGAGAGAGAGAGGCAGAGACACAGGCAGAGGGAGAAGCAGGCTCCATGCACTGGGAGCCCGATGTGGGACTCGATCCCGGGTCTCCAGGATCGCGCCCTGGGCCAAAGGCAGGCGCCAAACCGCTGCGCCACCCAGGGATCCCCACATGTATTTTTAATTTTCATTTTGATATCTTCTTTGATCCATAGGTTATTAAAATATACATTTAAAAATTTTTTGTGGATTTCTAATTTTATAATTACCTTTTTATTATTGCTTTCCCAGCTGAATTTGTATTTTGGTCAGGAAACATAGTTTCAACCCACTGAAAATCACTGAGTCTTCATTTTTGGCTCAATGACTTGGGTTGTTTTTTAATTTTTTGGTAAATATTCCTTATATACTTATTGAATATAATATTGGTTACTGTTTCGTTAGGTCAAATTTACTAATCATAGAGGCTAATCTTATACAAATAGCTATCCTTGCTATTTTAGGTGTGATCTATGGACCAACAGCATCACCTTTACCTGGGTGCTTCTTCAAAATGCAGAATCTCAGGCACAATTCAGACCTATTGAATGAGAATTTGCATTTTAAAAAAATCCCAAGGTGATGTTTGAGAAACACTGTTCCATATCATTACTGATTTTTACTACTTTTTCTATTATTAAGAAAAGTGTGGTAAAATCACCTACTGTGATGGATGTGTCTCTCTACATCTTTTTTTTTTTTTTTTTTAATGCCATCAGTTTTTGCTTTACATTTTGAAGCTCTCTCAGGTTCATACAAGTTTAAAGTTGTTATATCGTTATGGGAGATGATTAACTTTATTCATCATTGTGAATTGATTCTTGGAATACTTTTTGCCTTAAACTCAATTAAGATGGTAATATAGTTTCATTATCTTTGTCTCTTGATGTTTATCTGGGAGATATTTTCCGTTTTTAAATTTCAATATTTTTGAGCTCCTATGTTTTATACATATCTCTTGTCATTATGTAGATAGTCTTTTTTATCAGTTGCCAACATTTTTAAAGGTGGGCCATTAAATGTATTCACAAATAACTAATACATTTGGATTTAAACAACCATGTATTTGCCCCCATGTGTTTTATTTCTTATTCTTTTTTGGTCTTTCACATTAGTTTTTGTTATTTTTTCCTTTTCCAGTTTGGCAGTTACAGTTTTGTTCCTAGTCTTCTTGTAGGAAACCCTATTAATTATCACATGTAAACTTAGATATCAAACTCCAAAGACACTGTTAACATGCTAGACAAGAAAAGGACTTAGGAAAATTTTTACTGTAGTTATCACATTACCACTGAATAGGTATTTATTGTTGTTCTGGACTGTTTCATTTTTATAACCCATGAGAACATTGTTGTTACTGTTTTATTTATTTATTTTTAAAGATTTTATTTATTTATTTGAGAGAGAATGAGAACATTAGTTTGGTGGGGTGGGGGAGATGCAGAGGGTGAGGGAGAAGCAGACTCCCCACTGAGCAGTGAGCCAGATGGAAGATGGGGGTTTGTGGTGCTCAATCTCAGGGCCCTGGAATCATGACCTGAGCTGAAAGCAGACACTTAACTAACTGAGGCACTCAGACATGCTTGTTGTTATTGTTTTAAACAGTCAAGGTTGTTTTTTAGATATACCCTCAAAATAAAACTCTTCTTTGTTCCTTTTTCCTTCATAGACTTTTTCATCATAGACTGTATCTGGCAGTGCTTTATAGTTGGAGAGGTCCTTAATTATACTCTTCAGTAAGGTTCTGCTCATACCAAATTTTGAGTTTTTATTTGAAGAATAATTTCTATTTTCATAGATTTCTTGATTCTTTTTTAAAAATACTTTATTTATTTATTCATGAGAGACAGAGAGACAGAGGGGCAGAGACATAGGCAGAGGGAGAAGCAGGCTCCATGCAGGGAGTGTGATGTGGGACTCGATCTGGGAACCCGGGATCACGCCCTGAGCCAAAGGCAGACACTCTACTGCTGAGCCACCCAGGTGTCCCTGATTTCTTGATTCTTAATTGACCTTTAATATATTAATAAATACATCACTCTGTAACGTGATTTTCATTTTTACTGTTAAGAAGCATATTGACCTTTTAACTGATTGCTATGCAACTACTCTATACTTTGCTTTAAAAAAAAAAATTTATTTATTCATGAGAGACACACACAGGGAGAGAGAGAGGCAGAGACACAGGCAGACAGTGAAGCAGGATCCATGCAGGGAGCCTGATGTGGGACTCGATCATGGGACTCCAGGATCATGCCCTGGGCCAAAGGCAGGCGCTCAACCGCTGAGCCAGGTGTGCCTATACTTTACTTATAAGATCATCCCTTGATTTTGAAAATTTGTTAACTTTACTTTGTTAAGGCACTTTAGGTGTGGAATGATTTTTCTTTGTTGGGATTTGTTAGTCTTCCAATATTATTGAACCTATGTATTATAATTATTATCCCTGGGCATTTTCAGTCATTATCTTTTCAAACAATGCCTTGGTCCCATTTTCTATTTCTTTCAGGACTCAAACACATACTAGTTTTTCTTATAGTATCTTCCATGTTTCTTGATCATTTTCTCATATTTTCTATATTTTTAAACCTTCTGAAGACTTTTTTCTAGTATATTACCTGTATCATTCTGTTGTATTCTGGGTCTGATGCGAAAGCCATAGGTATCACCTCACCAACCTCCAACTATGGAAACTGTAAATACCAAAGAGCTCTATGGTTAGTTAGCAGCTTCTGACATGACTTTTCAGTGATATCTGCCTTGTGATATTCTTTCCTAAAATCATGTCCCCTTGCATGTGGGTTAGATCTGGTGAGTATCTTCTAATAAATAAAGTAAAAGTGATGGGATATCACCTTGATGATTAAATTGTAAGAACCGTGACTTTTTTCTTGCTAGTACTTTATTGTTCTGTTGTGTATTTGCTCTGATGAATTTAGCTGCCATGTTTTGAGATGCTCTATAGAGAAGCCCACATGGCAAGGATACAGTCTAGGCTCAGTCCAATAAACCCTTGAAAATCAACCTGTTAACAAGCAGGAGTGTGATAACAAGGAGTGTTCTCCTTATGTTGGTCTGCTTCATCTATCATTTTCTAACAGAAATATTTTAAAATCCGGGTACCTGGGTGGCTTAGTAGTTGAACATCTGCTTTTGGCTCAGGTCTTGATCCCAGGTCTTGGGGTCTTTAAAAATAAATAAATCATAAAAGTCCTTTGATGATTTTCTTCTCATCTAAATTTAGTAAGTAAGATTTACTGTAAGCATTAGAGGAGTCATAAATGATGTATTAAATAACATTTTAGAGATGTGTTTATTGTTCACTATTTTTTAAATTAATTGAGAATACACATTATATAAACATGATTACATATGCTATCAAGTGTATACATTGAAATTTTTTTTAAAGATTTTATTTATTTATTCATTAGAGACACACACACACAGAGAGGCAGAGACACCGGCAGAGGGAGAAGCAGGCTCCACACAGGGAGCCCGATGTGGGACTCGATCCCGGGACTCCAGGATCACGCCCTGGGCCAAAGGCAGGCACTAAACTGCTGAGCTACCCAGGGATCCCCTACATTGAATATTTTAAAAATCTGTACATATGCATGTAACCATGTCCCTGGTTAAGGTATAGAAAGTTTTCAGCATACTAGAACTTTCTCTTGTTCTCTTTCCCAGTCCATACAACTGCCGCCTTCCACCCCAAAGAGATCATCTTCATTCTGACTTTGATCTCCAGACTTAGTTTTGCCTGTTCATGAAATCCATGTGAATAGAAGCATACTACATAGGCTTTTTAGTATCTTGATTGCTTTACATTGTAACTTTTAACAGGTAGAAGGATTCATCCCATTTTATTCTTCTAAATTTATTCTGATTTAGCAGATACAAGAATGATAAAGGCTGAACTACTGGTGCCTGGGGGCACTAGTGGCAAACTTTTACCCTGAAAAATCCTTAAAAGGCTGAGGAATTGGTGGCATCAACTTTAGGAAATCAGGATAAAGAGACAACTAAAATAGTACTTAGTTTCTGAATTTGATGACACTGGGCAGTTTCCACTTCTTAGTCAGAGTTCATAGTTTATTGTCTGACCTGAGGGAAATAGATACCATTGAGAAATGAAAAATTTATTTCAAAGGAAGGAAATTCAACCAAACATATTTTGAATGCTGCGATTACCCACCTCTCATTATCTACTTGGCTTCCAGAATTCTGATAGGGAGACCTATACTCTCCAGACATGGAAGGGTAAAGAAGAATCCTTTTGCTTATTTGTTTATTGTTTTAATTTTCATTTTGATATTGAGGTTGTATCTTTCAGTTTCATTTGACTCTACTCCTAAAATCAGAGTTAGTGTATAAGAACCTGGGCTAATTCCAGGTGGAATTATCTGTATTTCTTGCTGATATTTTATGGAAATGATAATTTTGTCATTTTCTCACCATATTTTTTATGTATATTAAACCGTAACACCCTTGTCTTAAGAGACATTTGGAATGTGTTTTCTACCTACTAGATAAGAGGCAGGATTATGTGGATCACAGGTTAGCTCTGGCTTTCTTCGTGGAAGATCATATAAGAGCAAAATATTCCTTGGCAATTTAAAAAAAAAATCTATTGTTTTTCTAAGCTGCAGTTTCCTCCATTTTACCTCTAAGACTGAGAAAGACAAAACAGTAAGCTAGGACTTTAATAATGTGTGGACTTTTCACTTCTAAATCTTCTCTTTTTTTCTCGCCTTTCCATCCCTGTACTGCCCACCCTCTGAATCAAAGGTGGTTAGCTCTATCACCTGAAATCAAATCAAAAGATGATTTATTTTAAATAATTTAGAAATTATTTTTCTCTAAGTTTATTCCATTGGAAACAAATACACCTGGTGAATTTTTTCTCACCATTTACTTCTTGATTCTAAATGGTACTTTTAAGAAGTTGCTTTGGGATGGGAGAAATTTTATGAATAGGTAAATGCCATTAATGTACATTGTTAAGTCAGAAGCTAATTTACATATAGTTTTAAACATGATTTTCCTTTCATTGTGGATAAAACCAAATGTGTTTCCTCTTAGGAGAGAGAAAGAGAAACTTACTGCTCTACGTAGTCACTACTCTACAGCAATAGAAAATGTTAATGTTAGTATTGAAGAGAATGAAGAAGCAGTGACTGAAGCATTGAAGGAAACAAAGACATCAAAAGATGAATTATCTGCTTTATCAAAAACGGTGGGTTTTCATATTTAAAAATTTAAAAAAATACAGATTTTAGTTTTAAGCCATAGCTGTTAAAACTTACTATCAGTAATGAAGTAACAGCCAATTTTCTGTCTATATTGATTTTCTCTTACTACATAACAAATTACCAGAATTTTAGCAGCTTGAAATGACACCCACTTATTATCTCGAGGTTTCTCTGGGTCATGTCTTTGCTGGTTTCTATATTCTGGGTCTTCTCAGGCTGAAATCAAGCTTTTAGCAGCCCTGCATTTCTTTCTGGAGACTTTAGGATGAATCTGCTCTCAGGCTCATTTAGTTTTGGCAAGATGCAGTTTCCTCGATTTTAGAACTGAAGTCATTGTTTCCTTGGTGGCTATTGGCCTGGGATCATTCACAGCTTTTAGAGGCTGCTTGCTTCCCAGGTTGGTGGTTCCCTTCATCTTTAAATCAGGAATGGAAGGTTGAGTCCTCTTAGGCTTAGTATCACTCTGACCCTCCCTTAAGACTCATCTTCCCTGACTTCCTCTTCTGCCATATCTCATTCACTATAGTAAAAGAAGTAATAGTAAAAGAAATTGATAAAATGGTTAAAAGAAATAATACTATAGTGCAAGACAATAATAAACACATTCTGTACTAGTTGACATTTCTAGTTAGAGTTAAAATTGCATGTTTTTTTCAATTGCCACGTTGTATTATAATATTTCTATTATAATACTTTATATACTTCTATCTATATACTCTTTAATTGTGTCTCCTTAAATTTTTAAAATTCATAATTAAGAGTGAGACTAAGCATGTTTAATGGCTTTTTGGAGGTCATTTGTATTTTCTTTTTTGTAAAAAGGCTGCTGCTGATATTTTTCCATTTGTTGAGTGATTATATTTTGACTAATTTATATGAATTTGTTGTATATTATCAATACTTAATACTTTAAAGTTACATATATTGAAGATAGTTTTATCCAGTCTTCTTTCATTTATGGTAACTTCTGATAAAGAGAATCTTCAGTTTTAGTCTAGTAAAAGTTATAAATATTTTCCTTTGACCTTTGTGCTTTTCTGAATTTAAGAATTTTTTTCTACCTTGAAGTCAAAATATGTTCTCTGGTACTTTATTCTAAATGTTTTGAAATTTGGCTTTTCATATTTATATGATGCTTCTAGATGAAATTATATTAAAAAATTCAGAACTGATATTTTTGCACATATCTTTTACTTATAAGTTTGGAAGTAAGAAACTACCTAGAATTTTGGGAATGCATTTTCACTTGCCACATGTGAAGCATAATCAATATGAAATTCATATAAGGATATAGTGTGAAGTTGAGGTTCCAACTACATTTTCTTCTTTTTTATATTTTATTTTTATATTTTCTTTCTTAAATAAAAAACAAATTGTTGCAATATTTGTTGCAATATAATTTAATGTATTTATGTATTAATATTCAGTGCCATCTCTGTCACATGTGAGGCTTCCATATATGTGTGGATCTTTTCTATTTTTTATTTGTTTGGTTTACTTAACCATCTTTACCTCAATACTTCATGTCTACATTACTAAGCTTCTGTAATGAGTTTTGATTATTTATTATGGTGAATCCTTCAGTCTTAATGTTTCCTTATGAGTTTTAGGCTGTTCTTGACCTTTGTCCTTCCATATAAATTTCAGTGTTATCTTACTCATTTCCTTCAGAAGTTTTATTGGAATTATGATTGGAATCATATTCATTTATGGAGTATATGATTGAAAAATGAAATCTTTATGATGGGGATACCTAAACATAAACATGATCTATCTGTCTATTTATTTGGGTAGTTTTTCTAAATCGAACCTTAAGCAGTTCCTTGGAATTTTGTAGAAGGCAAACTCTCTCTGGGAAATCAACCTGAGATTAATCCTAGATAAATTAGTCCTTATATCGTCAATGAATTGTACAGTTATTTTTTAAAATAAATTTTTAATGTAATTTTGATTTGTTTATAGATGTAGTCTATATAGTAGATATTATTTAAAATTTATGAAGGCTTAATTATTGTCCTACTACATGGATAATTTGGATAAATATTTTATTTGGGAAAAATCTTTTCTGTGTAGCAGGGTACAATTCTAAATAGGTTCATTTTGTAAACTGTGTTAATTCCCTTATTTAATTCTTTTATTATTCTGATTTATTTTCTGACTGATGTATCAATTACTGAGAGCTGCATTAAAAAATTTCAATGTAATAGTGAATTTTTTTCTTACTTTTTCTGTTTTTCTGTTATTTCTGGTTTATATAATTTGTAGCCATATTTTAGATGAAACTAAGTTTAGAATGTTTAGAATTAAGTTTTTTGCTTATGATATATTTTATTATTATATTTTAAGCTATAAATTCTTAGAAGTTTTGGAATACATATTTTATTTACTGCTTATGAAACATAATATCTTTAATGTCTTCCTGACAGTTTGAGGACCTTATGATTTTTTCTTGATACATAGTTTATCTTCCATCATGTTTTGCTTATCTTATTTAATAATCCTTCTATTACGATATTTTTTATTAATTTACACAATAAATATTTGATTACATTTTCCCAGTGTAACATTTTGCACACAACTCTTTTTGTTTATAAAACATTCCTAATTGCATTATTTTTTTTTTGTAACTAAAGTGTATCTTTTACGAGTTAGTGAGGTAGATTTGGTATTTTCAAAATTTTGTTTCCCTGAAAATGTCTTTATTTTGTTCTCATTCGTGCAGTGTAGGGAATATGCACCTAAATTAATATGGACATGACTTACATCACTGCATAGGCAATGTAGAAGAATCCAGAAATAGGCAAGGTTGAAAATACTAAACCAAAATACACTGGGCCACAGTGCTAGAGGGGATGACAAGGGAACAATGAATGAGAAGAAACTGATCTTAAATAGTAATGCAAGTATCTCTTCGATTTGCCCTTGTTTCTCTCTCAAACTTCTTTATAGCTACCCTTTTTCCTCTAACTCTGGATGAAACAGTCTTTCACTTTCTTCTGTCTGCTTTGTACTCTAATTGTACTCTATGTTTACCTCCATACTGGTACTGACAACACTATTGAAGTCAGTGATTACCTGTCTACTTCTTTTTAGACTATAATGTTTTCAAAGATAGGAGATGCGTTGTAATTTTTGTTTCCTCTGTGTAACATACACAATGTCTGTCCTATATTAGATACTCAATAAAATGCCAAATCAGGCACTCAAAAGGCATTTCATGCTTTCTGAATGAGTGAGTTAACCGGTGAATAAATGAAAGGAAGGAAAGGAGGGAAGGTAGGGAAGATAGGATAAAGGAAGAAGGAAAGGAAAGAGAGAAGGAGGAATAAGTGGAGAAAAAGAAGCATCACGGTGTGATCCTGGAAAGAATTTTGTGAAGTGTGGAATGTACAGTGTATACATTCAAGATAATCTGTGAAGATTTAAAATAATGAATGTAGCATTCTTATGTATAATTTCTTTCTAGGGACAACTATAAACATCAGGGAAATATAGCACAACCAATGATTTTTACAATATTATATAGTATTGTCAAATAGTTACGATCTCAATTTCCTAATCATGCTGAAATTTGTCATCTTAAAGAGTATCATTGTTAATAAAATGTTTTCAGAAATGGTAAATTCATTCACCAAGCCTACAAACAATAAATTTATTTCTTTGATCATCTCTAAAATGGCAAGTGTGACCTTAACAAAATGTTATTTCTGATAGATATTACGACCATATTTTATAAGGTTAGTAATATTTTTTCAATTATAGAAATCGTTTGGGGACTGTCATACTTCCTGAGGAAGATCAGAACATGATTAAGTTTAGATATATTAATATTTTTCCTGCATTTTGCACATTATAAAAACCTTTAAGCTAGAATTTCAAAGAGTGCATTTTAAGCACTCAATTAAAAGCAATGATGTGCATCACTTCCATGCATTATTTTTTGGTATGCAATTGAAACTTCTAGTTCAAGAGAAAAGTAAAAGATTTGTGCTGCCTAATTGCACATACAACCTAACTGATTTTTTAAAGTTTCAAGGCATATCATACTTCCAGTCTAGTCTTTACCTCATTAACATATACTTTTTAAAAATTTATGTTGTCATTGTATCTATGAAAACACATTTTTCCTTCTCATTTCTATAAACAGTAGCTTTTGTAGGCTAGAAAACACCATGAAATTGATTCAGGACTTTAAAAATATTGTCAAGATCAAATTCTTTTTAAATGTAAAAGTACAGATTTTCTGTAAATTCTTTTCTCATGTTTTCTTTGACATGTACTTCTACCACAGTTCAGAATTTTGTTTAGAACATAATTTCATCATCCATAACTCTTAGTTTCTTGTGTTATTAAAAAAAACAAACAACCATCTACATTTCATTTTATCCAGTAATTTCATGAGATAATAAAAAAATGGCTTTTAAAAATTTAGAAAATCTTTGTGATTTTCATATTTTACTGAACAGTGGCAGGTACATAATACTTTTTTAAAATAAATCAGATTGCAGGTAAAGGTTGTAAATAAGTGAATTCCTTTATTATGTATACTTCTGTTTTCTTTTTTAGATATTGATTTTTTTAGTAGAAATGTTTTATTACTACTTTATTGAGTATATAGTATAAATCCAAAAACCACAAAACATCCAGCAGTTTTACTTTTTGATTCATATTTTACCTTAAAATCTTCTGAATTAAGCAACTTATTTCTTAAAAATAGGTAAGCCAATAATTATCAGTGACAGCTTACCAAATAAGAAACTGGTCTAAAGAGGGAGAGTAAATTCTTGATGGACACAAGCTGTTACATGGTAGAGCCAATCTACAATGCAATTTTTGATATTGTTTCAATATAATAATATGGGTAAAATGTGATAATATTTATGAAAGTACATAATGCTGATTTTTTCATCATAAAATTTCAATCCCTGTGTGACTTATTTCTAAAATATTTTAAAAATCTAGAAACTGACTTTATTTCATTTCTTATTTTAAAGAAGTGCTTAATGTTATCTAAATGTTGATTTCAAATATATGCTTATCATCATTTTTAAAAAGATTTTAAAAATATACTTAGGTTATAAAAACAGTTTACCAGGAATAGATGTTGCTTTGGGAGCATCTGTGAAGATTTTAAAGAATTTCCCATTTGACCTATTGAAGTGATGTATTATATTAATATTAAATCTTTTTTAAATTCTTGAGATGACTCTGCTTGGTTATGGTTTATTGTTCCTTTAATTTACTGCTGAGTTTGATTTGCAAGTATTTTATTTAAGATTTTGCATCCATATTCATAAGTTAGTATGTATTCCAGTGTTCTTAATTTGTGCTATATTTGATAGATTTTCTTATCAGGATTATACTAGCTTTTAAAAATGAATTGTGAAGCTTTTCTTCCTTTCTTATTACCTGAAGAATTAATGTGGATTTAAATAGCTTTTTCTTGAAAGTTTTATAAAACACCTTAGTGAAAATATAACTCTGATGTTTTTATATTTTTTAATTGTTTGAATTACTGTTTTATTTATCATGGAAAGCTGTTTTATTTCATCACATGATTGGTCTTACCAGGCTATATATTTTTTCTTAAGGTTAATTTGCAATATTTAATGGCCCTAGAAATAATCCAGGTAGATTAAGATTTTGAATTTGTTATGATATGATATAGAATGCTCTCATGCTTTATCTCTTATTTCTAAATAACTGTATATGTATTTTTTACTATTTAAATTAGATTTTCAAATTTTAAAAATAGAATAAAAATAAGATGGTCCTTAGATTTCATAACTCTACAATTTCCAACTTCTAAAAATGTTAATGTATGCTTCTGTAGTTATGATTTATTTTCTTATTCCTTTAGGCTTATTCTGTTCCTTTTTCCCTTTCATTTCTCTGTTTGAATGCTTAATATTTTTGTTTTTTGTTTTTAAATCATTCCCTAAGAGCAACAATTGAATTTCTTCTTACACTTTGAAGCAGAACTTCTTGAAAGGATTTTCTATATTCACTCTCTCAGATTTCTCTCCTGTGTTCTCACTTCAGATAACTACCAGCCAGGCTTTCACCACCACACTACAGTGAAATTACTAATATGGGATCCTATTTTCTTCCTTACAACCCTCATAAAATCTGGTAGGAGTCATTACACAAACTATTAGCTAAAATTACTTTAAGGCATTTTTTGAATAGCACAAATATTTAATGTGTGTACATCAGAGCTTAGAATATACTCATGTGAGTAGAAAAAAATACTGATTTATTACTTCACTATCCAGATGTGGTCACTCCTAATATTTTGTTGTGCATAAACTGGCTTTGCTAGATTAAAAAATCTATATTATCATATGCATACAGTAATTGATGACATGGTTCTCCTTAGATAAAAACTTATCCAAAGTATCTTATATTTTACAATATAATTTTAATAATTGAGAGTTTCTTAGACCTTTATTATTGAACATTTAGGATGTTTTCAGTTTTTAAGTATTATAATCAAAGCTATGGTAAGTATTTCTAAAACTTAAATATTAACATAGCTGTTCATTTTAACAAAAATAATATACAAAAAGAAGTTGAATTATGGTATAAGAGGTTTAAGGAAGAATCGTATGCCTTTATTTCTCATAGGGCTTGAATGATTTGCCTGCATTTTTACATGTTCTAAAATTAACTCACTTTTTTAACAACAATACTTTCATTAATTTAACTTCTTGGCTTTCATATTATTAATGTTGTAGAGTTGTTGTCACAGGAACTTGTATGGCAGCTGTTCACAATTTAAGATCTGAGTTTATACTATTTTAACTTTTTACCTAATGTTATAACTTTAAATGTTGGTCAGGTTATACATTGTTTCTTTAAATCTGAAAGAATTTTAATAACTTTAAATATAATCATACCACCTCTCAGAGCAGTACAAATTGTATAATATTTGTACTTGTTAGGGGAAGATGGAGAAGAAAGAGCAAAGTGCTTAATACCAGTATGTTTATAGTTAGGCAGGATTAACCATTGTCCCCTATGTCTGCGTTTTGTTTTATTTGGCTGTGTATATTATATTGTACATATAAAGGACAAATGAATCCTAATTTACAACATCTCATCTTTCTAGATGTTAAAAAGGTTGCCACTCAGTGGTTGAGCATCTGCCTTCGGCCCAGGGTGTAATCCTAGAGTCCTGGGATTGAGTCCCACATCGGGCTCCCTGCATGGAGCCTGCTTCTTCCTCTACCTGTGTCTCTGCCTCTGTGTGTGTGTGTGTATGTTTCCCATGAATAAATAAATAAAATCTTAAAAAAAAAAAAAGGTTGCCAGTGTGTGAAAAAGTAGTTAGTAAACAAACATTGGGTACACTTTGTGTTTAAAAGGCGGAAAGATTTATATCTGAAAAGAAACCAGAGAACGTAAGTTTTGTGTTTAAATTCACAGGAAAGATTGTTCTAAAAACAACTAGAGGAAATGAAATTGTTAAAATTCTTTCTAAGCATTACAGATACTTATACTTTCTCCTGGGTTTCTAGAGATGGGAAGAGGAAGGATTCTAGGCCAGAGTATTCCTTCAGTGCTGCTACATATTACAGTGGGCAAACTAAATATATCCTTACTTGAGACATCTAGTTTTCTAGATGTTTAAAGGGGAACAACAGGTCAAAAGTAGAGAGTTAAAGTAACATCCTTTAAGTGTTCTGTTAATTCATAAGAATGATTGTATTTTGGGAATGAAATTTTTTAAAGATATTTATTTATTTATTTATTTATTTATTTATTTATTTATTTATTTATTTATGAGAGACACGGAGAGAGAGACAGACATAAGCAGAGAGAGAAGTGGGCTCCCTGTCCTTTAAGTCTTCTGTTAATTCATAAGAATGATTGTATTTGGGGAATGGATTTTTATTATTTAAGATTTTTATTTATTTATTCATGAGACACACACACACACACACACACACACACACACACACACAGAGATGTGGGGAGCAGGCTCCATGCAGGGAGCCCGACGTGGGACTCCAGGATCACACCTGAGCCAAAGGCAGATGCTCAACCGCTGAGCCCCCAGGCGTCCCTTGGGAATAGAATTGTTAAACTTGATATCATGGAGTATATGCTGACTATTCACTGGGTGGCTGGGGGTGGGGTGGGTTCTGTGCCCATGAGTCTTTAACTAAGTTCAGATTGTCTAACCATTGTTCTGTATGTGTACTGTAGTTAATATTGCTATGTATTAAAGGATAAACAAGTCCTAATGCCTGAAGCCATATAAAAAGTAGGGATGGTTAAATAGTCGCTTTATAAGTGCCCTTTTGTTAGGTTTTAGGAAGGACTGTTTAGGGGGTGTCTGTTAATTCACTTCCTAAAGTTAGATGTCTTGCTTTACTTAGTCACTGAAATGGTGGAGGGGGCAGTGGAAGGGTGAAGGGAAGGACTTATAACTAGTATCTCCATATCTAGAAGACAGTTTTAGATTATAATTATAGATTATAGATAAGTCTTTGTAAAGTACCTGTATTTATTGTGGACAAGGGTCATTATTTGTAACATCTAAGCTTTTCAGATATCCTGAGGTGCAATGAAAGATAAAATGTACAGCTATTGAATTAACCAATTTATAGGTTTCTTTTTGTTATAATTGATAGGAAAGAAGCATCTTAGACATGGAATTGTTAAACTGTCTCTGAGAAATTTACATCAGGACTTGTTAGGTTGGCAGCAGAGGGGTGCAAGGAAGTATAGGGGGAGAGATGTATGTGAATGTGTTCATATTTACATTTAAATGATAACTGTTAATGTGTGTACATCTCTTTTGGCTGTACTATAGAAAGATACTAAGTGATTTAGTGGCAACATACCTCCTTGCTAATAGTATAGATTGGATAATGAATTCTTTGAGAAGCATTATACTTTGTGTACTCTGTTACTTTGTCTCATTTTTAATTGAACATGAAGGGAATGCAGTATTTTAATTGCAATTTTGCCACTATCTTTATAGAGAAGCCAGTTACTATTTTTGTCTTTTATGACATTTTTTGTCACCAGGAAAGGCAGGATTACATTTTTTTCTTTCAGATTGAGTTGGTGTAGTCTATTCTTAGTTATCAAAATACTTGTAGTTTTGGGACTTTGAAATGATAAATATTCATGGTGTGTAAAAAACATATACGTAATTGTATGATCTTAATTACATTAAAATGCTTAGTTGTATAGATACACACATGGGACCTAGAAGTCAAACTGTAAACTGTTTGTGAATATGGATGACTTTGTTCCTTGTTTTTGGGGTTTATAGTTTCTTTTTATGCACATACTAACTTTTAAAAAGTAAATTAAAAAAAATCAAAAAAGCAACCATACATAATAATTCTTGGTGTTTGTGTTGTAAGTATAGAGAGTTTTCCATCCTTAGTATCATTTCTGATTTATTTATTCCTTAGAATAAAAATTCCTTGACTTTGTCTTAAACAGACATTATCTATGTTGTAAAAAGAGATAGATTTTGGAAATTTTCCAATAATTTGAGTCATATGGAGAGCTAAGAAAAGTTATTCCCATAATGATTTTGTATGCATCTGATGCCTTATGATTAACTTTTAGATAAAACTATTCATTGGATTTCTTATACTGTGAAGTATAAGTTCTCTTAGAGACAGTTCCTCTGTATTAAGTACTATAAATATTGGTTACTTTCATTAGTATTCTTTAAATGATAAAAATGCTATAAGGTTATAAATTCAATCATTTTCTAGTTGTAGGGGTGGCTTATATATATATATGTTAGGGGAAAAGCCTATATTCTATGTCACTGCTAAAATTTTAGTTAATATATTTGGGTATAATTTATGACTATTAATCAATTTTAATTGAAATTCTTTTTTAATTCAAGTGAAGTGATTCACATATTTCTTAATCTAGAAGGAAACATAAGGATATTGCCCCTCAACTATTTCAGTGTAACCAAAGTTGAGAAGAGATTATTCATCTAAAACATATTTTGGACCTCTCCCCACTATCTAATAGGATACAGACACACACACATACGTACATATTCATAAACATATATAAACATATATAGGCTTTATGCATATGTACATAACATATATATACATACATACGCACACACATATATACGAATGAATGAAGGAATGAATCCCTGGTATACATGAGGGACCCACAATGTTGTGATTTTTATATCAACAAAATGTTGCCTTGTGTACTAAAAGAGGCTGAGAGTATATAAAATAAAATAAACCTGTTGGATCTCATGATTATGCTGGCAGGAAGCAGGTTGATAAAATTGTCCCACTGCAAATATGTGCTATCTTTCATTAAAAGGGAAGAATGAGGGGATCCCTGGGTGGCTAAGTGGTTTAGCACCTGCGTTCAGCCCAGGGCGTGATCCTGGAGTCCCGGGATTGAGTCCCACATCAGGTTCCCTGCATGGAGCCTGCTTCACTGCCTGTGTCTCTGCCTGTGTCTCTCTGCCTCTCTCTCTCTCTCTCTCTCTCTCTCTCGTGAATAAATGAATAAAATCTTAAAAAAAAAGGGAAGAATTACTCAAATGGTGAAACCAAGAGCCCTGAAGGTGGTGGAACCAAGCATCGAGCAGGTGGATAAAATTCCACAGAGTGCAACTGAGAGCTATAGAAGATTATTCTTCCTCTTGGAAGAGGATAGAAAAAATCAGGGAAATGTAACAGAAGCTGGAGTCAAAGACACACAGAGCATGATAAGCACTCAACCAGCCATTGCTGACTTTAAAATGGAGTGGGCCATATAGAAAATGTGAAAGGAAAATGAATTCTACCTATAATCTTAATGAGATTAGCAGTGGCTCATTCCCTAGAGTCTCTATAGTGGAGCCCAGACCTGCTGAAAACTTCTTTTCAGCTTTGAGACTCTAAACAGGGTATTTACTTAGTCCACTAGCATTCTGTCCTACAGAACTATGAAATAACAGGTATGTATTATTTTAAGCCCGTAAGATGATACCATTCTATTTGTTCAGTTCTTCTTTTGTTTCTTTTAGAAATATTTTTCAAAAGATTTTCTCAATAGGGTCTCCATATTTTTGATAAGTTTATGCCTAATTAGTTATTTTGTTGCACTTTAATTGGAAGTTTTATCTTTCATTAATTCTCATAACTAGTTATGTTTGGGTATATGAAATCAATAATGCTAACTTATATTTTACTAATTTAATGATTTTTAAATTATTTATGGTAATTTTATCATTGTTTATTTTGGATTTTCCAAGGGTGCTATTATTTCAACTGTAAATATGGATATTATTATCCCTTTGCTATTTTTATGACTTTTAATTGTTAATCTCTTATATGATTACATTGGTTAATATATCCAGTACAATGTTAAATGGTAGTAGAGATCATTGGCATCCTTGCTGTGTTCTTCTCTTGGTGGGATTAGTGGTAGTTTTTTCCCTTAAATAAGAGTCTGACTTTAGGATTCAATGTGTATTTTGTAATGTTAAGAAAATATCAGTTTCAATTTATGGAGTATTTTTTTAAATTGGAAACAGTTGTCAAATTTTGTCAAGAGTCTTTTTAGCATCCAGGGAGATGCTCATGTCATATTGTCTCTTATATGTATAGAGAATTGTGTTGATGGGTTTCCTAATGTTGAACTTCACATTATTGTAATAAATCTTATTTGGTTAAAATATCTCATCCTTTCTTAGACACATTTCAATTTTCTTTTTTGCCCTCATCATTCAAACAGAGTATCTCTGATTTAGGTCAACAGTGATTTCCATATTGCTAAGTCTAATCATTGTTTCTTTGTCCTTGTTTTAATTAACTTATATATAGCACTTAAAGTTGATTATACTCTTATCTCTGGAAATCTTTTCTCTTGGCATCTAACACAAGAGAACACATATTCTTACTTCTTCTTATTCTTTTGGAAACTTGCTCTCGGTTTCCTTCACTGGTTTTTCTATATTTCTCCAAACTCCACAAACATTTGAGAATTCCAGGGCTTAGTCTTTTAGAAAAAGCTTAATGTATATGTAACTGATGATTCAGTCTCCACTTAGATGTCTTGTTGGTATCTCGAGCTTACCTTTTCTAAAATTGAATTTTAGATATCCAACCTCTCTATAAACCTGAAGTTTCCCCTGTTCCAGTTAATGACATTCAGTCCATCTAGTTTTTCAGACTAAGGCAGTTGATATATGCATTGGAACTATGTATTAATTTATGTTGGGAATTGCTGGGCCAAAAAACCCATCTGTTCAATTTTAGTAGATAATGCCAAAATTTTTTCTAAGATAGTTATACATTTTTTTCTACTTAGACCATCATGTATGAGAGTTCCAGCCTCAGATTAACACCATCATCTAATATTGTCTTTTATTTATTTTTAATTATAGTTCTTTTGGAGGATTTATCCCACTGTGATTTTAAATTTTCATTTCTCCAATGAGTAGTATGGTTGAGAATCTTTAAAGCGCTTTATTTAAAATGCTGTTTTAGAGGCTGTCACAAAATCAGACTCAAATTTCTCCTCCATATTCTAGTTGTGACCTGCACATTACCCCCTTTTGGGATTCAGTTTTCTCATTTGAATAACAAGGTGTATATTAATTTAACATGTTAATAATCTACAAGAGACGACTTAGGGGTTAATGTGTTGATTAAAGGGGGAATATATATAGTGTCATTCATTTAGAAAAACATTTTATTCTTTACTTGATTTTAATAATTTTAAGTATTTAATTATATTTTGTGTTCAAATTTAATTTTTATTCAATATGCATGTCTAAAACATTGCCAATTATAAATCCCCTATATTACTAATTATTTACAATGTTGTATGAGTTCTCTTTTCAGTGACAGAGTATACAGAATGTTTTCCCACCTTGATTTTTTCATTATTTTATTTACAGCTATCCTCAGTAATTTCCATTCTATTAATGACTCACCCAGTTTATAAAACAGTGAGATAGTATAGACTAGGTGCTGCCTTTCTTAACTTAATTTTCTCCTAAATATTATTAAGTAGCATGTTCACTGAGGCTAATGGTATAAAAAAAAGATACAAAGATTTAGCTATTTATTTTAACACCTATTTCCTCCCCATATCTGATCTCACATGAAGTAGCCTATATTACCAGCACAGTATGTCATCTTGCACATATTTTTCTATGCTTCTGTAAATACGTTATTATATGTACTTGTACAATTTACTATTTGATTTTTAATTTAAAAAGAGGTTTTCGAATATACACTTAGTAAACTTGCCCTTTTACTTAAAAATGCATTGTGAAATTCCTCAAGGTTGTTAGATATAAGTCTAATGTACTTTTTAAAAAATATATATTTATGTATTTTAGAGACAGAGTGGGGGAGGGGCAAGAGAGAAGGAGAGGAAGAGAGAGAGACTCTCAGGCAAACTCCACACAGCATAGAGCCCTACAAGCAGAGCTTGATCTCCTGACCTTGAGATCATGATCTAAGCCAAAACCAAGAGTCCAGTACTTAACAGACTGAGCCACGCAGGTGTTCCTAATGTACTTTTTTAATATACAAGTATTATACACTATGAATTGCCATCATATCAGTAAGAGTACAGTGTAGAAAACAGAAATCCCTCTGTGTTAGGCAGAAAGGGATATAGAGATTTCGGCAAGTTTGCAAAGCTGGCAGAGTTATGTAGGCTGGACTTACAGGAATGTTTTTCAAATTGACCAATATAGGAACTATGACATCTGAGGCTGCCTCTAGATCTGTATTGAGCGTATGACTGCTGCATTGATCAGAAAGTGCAGATCTGGAAACTGTAGCCACTGCTGCTGATGCCAAAGTGCCTCAACATCCACAGCTAGCAGATGGACACCAAAAGCGACTATACAATATTCACATCTCTTGACCTTACTTGCCAATAGAGAGAAAACAAACAAAACTAATCTTAAGGAAAGCAGCCAAGAATCAGAAAGATGCCTTTTACCTCAGTTCTATTTTCCATAATATGCATGACTGTATCTCCAATTGGTTGAACTAATTTGCATCTTGAACACTTTCACAAATAGGAATAGAAACTGCCTTCCTTCCTGTCTTCCTGCTTTCTTTTCTGTTCTTTTTCTGTCGTGGGCTCTGATACATTAGGAAACACATTAGAAGGAGGTTGCAAAGGAGGTTCACTGAGCCATTAATTTTACTTTATTCATCTCAACAACTCAAAAGTATTAAAATTAATAACTTCATATATGTTGTTTTTAATGTGCTGGTTCTTTGTATGTGCTAGATTCTCAAAACTTGGATTGTTATGCCAGAACTAAGTGTATTTTTCAAGATAGATATTACTGAAATATGTTCTAAGAAGTTTGGTATGTATATTTGTGCATATGTATGTGTATCTGAGCAGTACAAATGTCTGATTTCTCATTTTTCCCAACAGTGTAGGTGTTTTAAAATTATACCAACTTAATTGGTTGGGTAAAGAAATGTTGGAGTAATTTTTGTTTTCCTGTCTGGAAGGGAAATAAATTCATTTTCATTTTCTTTTATTAGCCATTCAATCTTCCTCTTCTTTCTTTTTCTTACTTGCAAAGATTACTATTCATGACATACTACGTAAGTTTAGATATTCCAATGACAAGCATTTTCAAAGTTACATGTTTAATATTTTTTTTAAAGATTTATTTATTTATTTATGGTAGACAGAGAGAGAGAGAAGCAGAGACACAGGCAGAGGGAGAAGCAGGCTCCATCCCGGGAGCCTGACGTGGGATTCGATCCCGGGTCTCCAGGATCGCACCCTGGGCCAAAGGCAGGCGCTAAACCACTGCGCCACCCAGGGATCCCTATTATTTATATTAGGAAAGCAATTAGCACACAATGCTTTCATGTGTGATTCCATGGATTTTATTGATTAGGGCAGGGTTAACATAATAGTACTTATTCAAAAATTGCAAGTTGTAAGTATACTGTAGTACTTAAGATGTGCTCATGAACGTTTCATAACTTCACTTCCTGAAACTGCCAACAAATACCTGTCAGTGACATGGTAATACAGATCATTAATTTTGACCTTAAGGCACTGAATTTTCATGTTTATCTTTTACTCTTTTTATTGGGAAACGTGCTAGAAAATGTATTTCTGAAAGATTGACAATTATTTGACATATGAAATATGTATAATTTTAGGCATCAGAACTACCACATCTGATCTGGAAAGTACATTAGAAACTCATTGGTGGGGATCCTGGGTGGCGCAGCGGTTTGGCGCCTGCCTTTGGCCCAGGGCATGATCCTGGAGACCCGGGATCGAATCCCACATCGGGCTCCCGGTGCATGGAGCCTGCTTCTCCCTCTGCCTGTGTCTCTGCCTCTCTCTCTCTCTCTCTCTCTCTCTGTGACTATCATAAATAAATAAATAAATAAATAAATAAATAAATAAATGAATGAATGAATGAATGAATGAATGAATGAAACTCATTGGTGGGAGGGTAGCTCCTGGGTGGCTCAGTCAGTTAAGCATCTGCCTTCAGCCCAGGTCATGAACTCAGGGTTCTGACCTATGTTGGATTCCCTGCTTAGTGGGCTCCCTCTGTCTCTCACCCTGCTCATGCTGTCTCTCACTATCTTTTTTTTCTCTCAAATAAATAAAATCCTTTTTTTAAAAAAAGGGAAAGAAAAAGAAACAAACTGACTTGGGTCCTGTTTATGATTTTTGTACTCTGTAGATTCTGTCCTAGGTAAGTGGTTAAAAATATGGGTGTTTGAGGTATCTGGGTGGTTCAGCCTGTTAAGCTTCTGACTTTTTTTGTTTAAAAATTTATTTATTTATGAGAGACACAGAGAGAGGGGCAGAGACATAGGCAGAGGGAGAAGCAGGCTCCGTGCAGGGAGCCCAATGTGGGACTCAATTTTGGATCCCCAGGATCATGGCCTGACGAAGGCAAAGCATCTCAAGCTTCTGACTCTTGATTTCAGCTTAGATCATGAACTCTGGGTCCTGAGATCCAGCCTCTTATCCAGCTCCAAAATGGTTGTAGAGCTTACTTAAGATTCCCTTTCTTCCTTTCCCTCTGATCCTCTCCCCCTGCTCAGACATGCATACTCTTCTCTCTCTCTCTTTCTCTCTAAAACAAAAGAAAACAAAACTATGGATGTTTAATTGTAGAAGTAGAGACACTAGTGAGGAATGTGATCAAATCAGTTACATGTCTTTAGATAGGTATGAAGACTAAATTAAAATATTTCCTAAAAATCCTTTACCAATGTTTACAAGCAGCAAAGAAAGATTAGTGTGGGAATAATTTGAATTTTATTAGAATTTTGGATTTTGTGAACTGGTGAAGAAAACAGATCTACTTTATTATATGTTCTAAGATTAGTCACAATGGTCATAATTAATAAGTAATCCACAATTGTCATGTTAAAGCACAAAAAATAGCCTATAAAATTTTTTAAATAGATGCTGAAGTGTATGTACAGAATGACACAGAATGAGAGTGCTGAGACTTTAGAATTATGTTTTTAGGATTATAATTAACTTCAGAGTCCAGATCTGCTGAAGCAGTTAGTAAGACATTTATCAAGCCTGCTACCAGGTGACAGAGAGATTCAGGGATATAACAAACAAAATGATTCATTAAATGCCTATGTCAAATAACAATTCATCTTTTACTTATAGAGATTACCAAATATGTAAAGAAGTAATTATTATTTCTAGTATAAAAGTTGTTAAAATTCACTGTGAAGTGATGAATTCATTCATACTGTGAATTCTTTGCTAATGTGTACAGATAGAGAAAATTTAAATGTATTGATGACTTCTTGAGAAACAGCAGTAAGTCCTGAAATCCATGTTTTTGATTAAGCACATATGATGCTAATGCCATAGCCAGATGAAAGAAAATGATTAGTTACATATATTCAAAAAGTTGCCCAGAAAGGCAAATCTACCCACTGTTATACTCATGAATAGTCATATTCAAGCCATTGCAAAATGATGCAGGCATGTTAAGAGAAGTATTTCATTAAAGTTTAAAAATTATTCATCAAATCAGTTAAAACCGCCAAATACTCATTTGTGCTCTCAGACTTGTAAATGAATGATCATTATTCTGTAATATGTGCTTTTTAAGGAACTCACTCCCTATTAATTTATTTTAAAAAAGCTTCAACTATTCCTCAGTGAAAAATTCAGGCTTCTAGATGACTTTTATGACTGAGAACTACATTAAAAATTATGATATTTTACAAAGGTATTTTCTCAATCAAAAACTTTAAATGTCCTAATACAAATCGAATAGGTGAAGCACATATGAAGAAAAAACAGCAAAATTGAAGCCATAGAATATACTTTTTAATTATGTCAAGGTGGGAATGTCTCATTGTCTAATTTGTTTACAACTTTATCTAAGGAATACACTCAAACTATGTTGCACTATCTAAAAAAACTTGACTGATAAATTTTTTCATGATTATTTCCCAAAGATAGTAATGAGTAGGTAAAAATGCTTGTACATCATTAGTAGTTGGACAGTTTCTGAAGAACAATTCTGAAAGATATTTCAAAGGCCTCTTGAAACTAAAACTCATAAAAAAAAACTTCGGGTTATATCTATAATATCCAGTTGTATGGGAAATTTATTAAATATACTGATAAATCATAATCATTGAACTCTTAAAATTACATTAATTGAAATATTTATTTAATTACTATTCATAATTCTAAAAAACATTTAGTATTTTCTTGGACTGTTGAATACATTTAATACTACTAGTATTTTATTTTTATATTGTTTATTTCATAAATTGTTTTTATTTATTTTTAAAGTTGCTTCCCTTTATGGCATATGATACTGGATTTTTAACTTAAATAACAGTAGTTTCCTTTTTTAAAATGATTTTTAAATAAACGTGAGCTGCCTTAAGAAAAAACATTTTTAAAGAAAAATTTTAAATGCACAGTAGTACAGATGGTATGGTATGTAATAGTGTAAAATAACAAGTTTGAAATGGTTTGAGAAACAGTGTCCTGTTATATCCTTTGTCATTAATTTTTGGATCTGTTGCCTCTTAACAATGTTGTTTTTTTTTTTTTTAATTATAGAATTCAATGATTTTTAGTATATTGACAAACAACTATAATTTTGGGATAACTAACAGTATATTCTATTCAACCTTTATATGGCTTATCATTCTTTTCATGTGGTTTTTGATTCGAGCTTCTAAGTAAGAATTTGTTTTTATTTTCTATAGTTCTCTTTTACATTTAATTAATTCCCAAATATTTTGTATTTTTTTACCGAAGTTTTTAAGTATTGTGACAGTGTTTTTAAACAGATTATTACTGTTATGGTTAAAAGCTTCTAATTTCCTTATATCCAGCCATTTTACCAAAATCATTTATTGAAGTTTTAAATAAAATCTTCTGTTTTTCAAAGTGTTCAGTAATATCTAAAGTTGAAGGTGTATTACCTATTTATATTCGACTTTATAATTCTTTATTTTATTCAAATACATTTAAACTTTCACATAACATGATTAATAATAATGGTGATAAGAGAGAATCTAGCCTCATTCTTGAGCTCAGTGGGTATGTATTTAGCATTTTGATGTATTTTGATATTTTCTATTTTTTTTATATCTGTGTAGTTTTTCCTTGTACTAGTTTAAGTATTATTGAAACTAGATAGTGAATTTACCACATAGCTATTCTCTAGAGTGTTGACCATATTAATGTTATTTTTTCCTTTAATTTTTTAATGTGATGAATTATGATTTAAATTTTCTAATTTTTATCAATTCTTACAAAATAACAAATACCTTCTATTTTATTCTGATTAATTATTTGAGCACTATTAGGGTTGATTTTCTATATTCTATTCAGAATGTTGCTTCGATTTTTATAAGTGGCAACAACCTGTGGTATTATACTATTTTTTGTGTGTATTATACTATTTTAATCAACATTAAGTTATGGTAGCTACATGATTTGAATATATTTCTTACTTTACAAAAGAATGGCTAGCTTCATAATTCATTTATTTCTTCTGTATATTTTAGCTAGATGATTTGAAAAAAATTTATGATCAACTTGCTTGGAAGAGAAAAAGTTATGAAAAGGAGTATCTGGATGTACTTAATAATTATTATGCCTCAGTAAGTACACCTTTCCTTCCTTCCACCTAAAGTTCTATTCTCTATTCCTAAATACTAACTCAGAGAAGTAAAAATAATTTCGTTATATATGTTTTTTCTTTCTGAGATACAAAGCATGTATAAATGATTCTTTTATTCTTTTCTTAAAGAAAACATCATGGGATATTGAGCTTTCTAATGTTACAAAAGACTTTTCAGATATCTCAATTGCAAATGCTCAGTTGATAGAAGAAAACAGAAGACTTGGAATTGATATTGAAACTATAGCAGGTTTAATCAATGACAGGTAATTTTGCAAAGATAATTTTTATTTTGTTATATCCAATATGTTAAATATAGTATTATATTTATACATCTCTTCATTTTGTTCTCCTGGCATGGTATGGTGGTGTGTGTGTATCATTAGCTTAAATTTTGTTTATTTTTATTCATTTTGTATTGTTTTGTTTTTTAGGAGGGAGGAGGAGCAAATGGAGGGGAGGGAAAGAACCTTAAGTAGGCTCCATGCCCAGTGTAGAGCCTGACACAGGTCTCAATCTCACAACCCTGAGATCATGATCTGAGCTGAAATCAAGAGTTGGAAGCTTAACCAACTCAGCCACCCAAGTGTCCCTAGATGGTGCTTTTTAAGTTTCACTCTGAACCCCTTTAGAGATAGCAAAACAGTGAAAAAATTATCCAATAAAATAGTTTCACGCTCCTATCACCTCTTTTTGACATATCGTCTTATATCAAAGAAACTTAAATTAAAATATGCTTTTTAATAGTAAATTTATTTTTTATTGGTGTTCAGTTTGCCAACATATAGAATAACACCCAGTGCTCATCCTGTCAGGTGCCCCCCTCAGTGTCCGTCACCCAGTCACCCCCACCCCCTGCCCTCCTCCCCTTCCACCACCCCTAGTTCGTTTCCCAGATTTAGGAGTCTTCATGTTCTGTCTTCCTTTCTAATATTTCCTACCCATTTCTTCTCCCCTCCCTTCTATTCCCTTTCACTATTATTTATATTCCCCAAATGAATGAGACCATATAATGTTTGTCCTTCTCCTCCAGTTCCATCCATGTTGAAGCAAATGGTGGGTATTTGTCATTTCTAATGGCTGAGTAATATTCCATTGTATACATAAACCACATCTTCTTTATCCGCTCATCTTTCGATGGACACCGAGGCTCCTTCCACAGTGTGGCTATTGTGGACATTGCTGCTATAAACATCGGGGTGCAGGTGTCCCAGCGTTTCATTGCATCTGCATCTTTGGGGTACATCCCCAGCAGGGCAATTGCTGGGTCGTAGGACAGTCTATTTTTAACTCTTTGAGGAGCCTCCACACAGTTTTCCAGAGTGGCTGCACCATTTCACATTCCCACCAACAGTGTAAGAGGGTTCCCTTTTCTCTGCATCCTCTCCAACATTTGTGGTTTCCTGCCTTTTTAATTTTCCCCATTCTCACTGGTGTGAGGTGGTATCTCTGTGGTTTTGATTTGTATTTCCCTGATGGCAAGTGATGCGGAGCATTTTCTCATGTGCATGTTGGCCATGTCTATGTCTTCCTCTGTGAGATTTCTGTTCATGTCTTTTGCCCATTTCATGATTGGATTGATTGGATTGTTTGTTTCTTTGGTGTTGAGTTTAATAATAAGTTCTTTATAGATCTTGGAAACTAGCCCTTTATCTGATACATCAGTTGCAAATATCTTCTCCCATTCTGTAGGTTGTCTTTGAGTTTTGTTGACTGTATCCTTTGCTGTGCAAAAGCTTCTTATCTTGATGAAGTCCCAATAGTTCATTTTTGCTTTTGTTTCTTTTGCCTTCGTGGATGTATCTTGCAAGAAGTTACTGTGGCTGAGTTCAAAAAGGGTGTCGCCTGTGTTCTCCTCTAGGATTTTGATGGAATCTTGTCTCACATTTAGATCTTTCATCCATTTTGAGTTTATCTTTGTGTATGGTGAAAGAGAGTGGTCTAGTTTCATTCTTCTGCATGTGGCTGTCCAATTTTCCCAGCACCATTTATTGAAGAGACTTTTTTCCAGTGGATAGTCTTTCCTCCTTTGTCGAATATTAGTTGACAATAAAGTTGAGGATCCACTTCTGGATTCTCTATTCTGTTCCATTGATCTATGTGTCTGTTTTTGTGCCAGTACCACACTGTCTTGATGACCACAGCTTTGTAATACAACCTGAAATCTGGCATTGTGATGCCCCCAGCTATGTTTTTTTTTTTTTTAAATTCCCCTAGCTATTCAGGGTCTTTTCTGATTCCACAAAAATCTTAAAATAATTTGTTTTAACTCTGAAGAAAATCCATGGTAATTTGATAGGGATTGCATTAAACATGTAAATTGCCCTGGGTAACATTGACATTTTCACAATATTCTGCCAATCCATGAGCATGGAATATTTTTCCATCTCTTTGTGTCTCCCTCAATTTCTTTCAGAAGTGTTCTATAGTTTTTAGGGTATAGATCCTTTACCTCTTTAGTTAGGTTTATTCCTAGGTATCTTATGCTTTTGGGTGAAATTGTAAATGGGATTGACTCCTTAATTTCTCTTTCTTCAGTCTCATTTTTAGTGTATAGAAATGCCACTGACTTCTGGGCATTGATTTTGTATCCTGCCACACTGCCAAATTGCTGTATGAGTTCTAGGAATCTTGGGGTGAGTCTTTTGGGTTTTCTATGTAGAGTATCATGTCATCGGTGAAGAGGGAGAGTTTGACTTCTTCTTTGCCAATTCGAATGCCTTTAATGTCTTTTTGTTGTCTGATTGCTGAGGCTAGGACTTCTAGTACTATGTTGAATAGCAGTGGTGAGAGTGGACATCCCTGTCTTGTTCCTGATCTTAAGGGAAAGGCTCCCAGTGCTTCCCCATTGAGAATTATATTTGCTGTGGGTTTTTTGTAGATGGCTTTTAAGATGTTGAGGAATGTTCCCTCTATCCCTACGCTCTGAAGAGTTTTGATCAGGAATTGATGCTGTATTTTGTCAAATGCTTTCTCTGCATCTATTGAGAGGATCATATGGTTCTTGGTTTTTCTCTTGCTGATATGATGAATCACATTGATTGTTTTACGAGTGTTGAACCAGCCTTGTGTCCCGGGAATAAATCCTACTTGGTCATGGTGAATAATTTTCTTAATGTACTGTTGTATCGTATTGGCTAGTATCTTGTTGAGAATTTTTGCATCCATGTTCATCAGGGATATTGGTCTATAATTTTCCTTTTTGGTGAGGTCTTTGGTTTTGGAATTAAGGTGATGCTGGCCTCATAGAACGAATTTGGAAGTACTCCATCTCTTTCTATCTTTCCAAACAGCTTTAGTAGAATAGGTATGGTTTCTTCTTTAAACGTTTGGTAGAATTCCCCTGGGAAGCCATCTGGCCCTGGACTTTTGTGTCTTGGGAGGTTTTTGATGACCACTTCAATTTCCTCCCTGGTTATTGGCCTGTTAGGGTTTTCTATTTCTTCCTGTTCCAGTTTTGGTAGTTTGTGGCTTTCCAGAAATGTGTCCATTTCTTCTAGATTGCCTAATTTATTGGCGTCTAGCTGTACATAATGTGTTTTTAAAATCGTTTGTATTTCCTTGGTGTTGGTAGTGATCTCTCCTTTCTCATTCATGATTTTATTAATTTGAGTCTTCTCTCTCTTCTTTTTAATAAGGCTGGCTAATGGTTTATCTATCTTATTAATTCTTTCAAAGAACCAACCAACCAACTTTTGTTGATCTGTTCCACAGTTCTTCTGGTCTGGATTTCGTTGAGTTCTGCTCGAATCTTTATTAACTCTCTTCTTCTGCTGGGTGTAGGATCTATTTGCTGTTTTTTCTCTAGCTCCTTTAGGTGTAAGGTTAGCTTTTGTATTTGAGTTCTTTCCATTTTTTGGATGGATGCTTGTATTGCAATGTATTTCCCCCTCAGGACTGCTTTTGCTGTATCCCAAAGATTTTGAACGGTTGTATCTTCATTCTCATTAGTTTCCATGAATCTTTTTAATTCTTCCTTAATTTCCTGGTTGACCCTTTCATCTTTTAGCAAGATGGTCCTTAACCTCCATGTGTTTGAGGTCCTTCCAAACTTCTTGTTGTGATTTAGTTCTAATTTCAAGGCATTATGGTCTGAGAATATGCAGGGGATGATCCCAATCTTTTGGTATTGGTTAAGGCCTGATTTGTGACCCAGTATGTGGTCTATTTCGGAGAAAGTTCCATGTGCACTTGAGAAGAATGTGTATTAAGTTGAGTTTGGATGTAAAGTTCTGTAGATATCTTTGAAATCCATCTGGTCCAGTGTATCATTTAAAGCTCTCGTTTCTTTGGAGATGTTGTGTTTAGAACACCTATCTAGAAAGTGCTAGATTGAAGTCACCAAGTATAAGTGTATTATTATCTAATATGTCTTAATTTTGGTTATTAATTGGTTTAAATATTTGGCAGCTCCCACATTCAGGGCATATATATTGAGGATTGTTAAGTCCTCTTGTTGGATAGATCCTTTAAGTATGATATAGTGTCCCTCTTCATCTCTCACTACAGTCTTTGGGGTAAATTTTAGTTTATCTGATATAAGGATGGCTACCCCTGCTTTCTTTTGAGGACCATTCGAGTGGTAAATGGTTCTCCAACCTTTTATTTTTAGGCTGTAGGTGTCCTTCTGTCTAAAATGAGTCTCTTGTAGACAGCAAATAGATGGGTTCTTCTTTTTTATCCAGTCTGACACCCTGTGCCTTTTGATGGGGTCATTAAGCCCGTTCACGTTCAGAGTTACTATTGAAAGATACGAGTTTAGTGTCATCATGATATCTATTCAGTCCCTGTGTTTGTGGATTGTTCCATTGGACTTCTTCTTAAAGGGGAATTTTGAGAGTCCGCCTTAAAATTTCTTGCAGAGCTGGTTTGGAGGTCACATATTCTTTCAGTTCCTGCCTGTCTTGGAAGATCTTTATCTCTCCTTCCATTTTGAATGAGAGCCTTGCTGGATAAAGTATTCTTGGTTGCATGTTTTTCTCATTTAGGACCCTGAATATATCCTGCCAGCCCTTTCTGGCCTGCCAGGTCTCTGTGGAGAGGTCTGCTGTTACCCTAATACTTATCCCCATAAAAGTCAGGGATTTCTTGTCTCTTGCTGCTTTAAGGATCTTCTCTTTATCTTTGGAATTTGCAAGCTTCACTATTAAATGTCGAGGTGTTGAACGGTTTTTATTGATTTTAGGGGGGATCTCTCTATTTCCTGGATCTGAATGCCTGTTTCCCTTCCCAGATTAGGAAAGTTTTCAGCTATGATTTGTTCAAATACATATTCTGGCCCTCTGTCCCTTTTGGCGCCCTTTGGAACCCCAATTAAACGTAGGTTTTTCTTCCTCAGGCTGTCATTTCCCTTAATCTATCCTCATGGTCTTTTAATTGTTTGTCTCTTTTTTCCTCAGTTTCCCTCTTTGCCATCAACTTGTCTTCTATGTCACTCACTCGTTCTTCTACCTCGTTAACCCTCATCGTTAGGACTTCTAGTTTGGATTGCATCTCATTCAATTGATTTTTAATTTCTGCCTGGTTATATCTAAATTCTGCGGTCATGAAGTCTCTTGAGTCCTTTATGCTTTTCTCTAGAGCCACCAGTAGCTGTATAATAGTGCTTCTGAATTGGCTTTCTGACATTGAATTGTAATCCAGATTTTGTAACTCTGTGGGAGAGAGGACTGTTTCTGATTCTTTCTTTTGAGGTGAGGTTTTCCTTCTAGTCATTTTGCTCAGTGCAGAGTGGCCAAAAACAAGTTGTATTGGGAAAAGGAGAGAGAGGAGAGAAAGAAGGAAAGAAAAGAGAAAAAGAAAAAAGAAAGGAAACAAGAAAAAAAAAGAGAAGAGAAAGAGAAAGAAAAAGAAAGGAAAAAAAAGGGTGGGGGAAGTAAACAGAAATCAAAAAGCAAAACAAAACAAACAAACAAAAACACCCACCACCACAACAACAAAAAAAACACGGGGGAGTATCCTCTGATTCTCTATACTGTAAGTCCCTTGACTTCCCCTGGAACTTTCCAGTGCTGCTTGGTCAATAATTTGTTTTTCCCCCTGTCGTCTAGCTGGTCTTCTGGGGGAGGCGCCTGTTGTGCTGATTTTCAGGTGTTAGCGCTTGGGGGAGCTGCTCTGCCCCCTGCCTGGTGTAGGGTTCAGTGAGTAATGTTTATCCTGTTTATCCCGTGAGGCCACTGTGAGGCTCAGTGGGGTTGTTTACCCCGTGAGGCCCCAGGAGGAACAACCGGCAGTGGCAGCGGCATCTCTGGAGCCCTGGATTCAGCTCCCGCAGTAACTGTGCAGAGCTCTCCGTCTGCAGGGCCTGGAGGCTCCGGGGCGGGGCCGCTGACCTGCTCAGCTTGGGGCAGGAGCGTCCTTGCTGTCCTGGGCCCTCCCGGCCTCTGCCTGTCCCGGGGGGAGGCCGGATCCTGGGCTGTGTCCCCGGTGCCCTGTGCTCCCGGCCTATGCTGTTGGAATTGCGCTCCCAGCCGGGCAGCCCCCTCCACGGAGCCGCCGCCTGAGCCCCTCCAAGCTGCTCCCGGGGCCGCAGCCCCCTCCGCACGGAGCCTCTTCCTCTCCCGAGCCCCTCCGAGCTGCTCCGGGTCCCGCCGTGCGCTGCAGCCCTTAGGGAGCTCGGCGCACTCTCCCAGGGCGCAGGTGTCTGTTAGTGTCCCCGGGAGCCCGAGGGCACCCCCTCCCTCCTGGGGTCCTGCTCCAACTCTCTGCAAGGCCTTTCCGCCCGGGAAGGTTGGTGCAGCTCCTGCTTCTCCGGGATGGGGCTCTCCTGTCCTGGGGACACTCGCCCCGGCCTCAGCCCGGCTCCTCGTGGGGCCCCTCCCCCTTGGAGGCCTTTTGTTTCTTTATTTCTTTTTCCCCGTCTTCCTACCTTGATAGAAGCACGAACTCTTCTCACTGTAGCATTCCAGCTGTTCTCTCTTTAAATCTCAGGCCGAATTCGTAGATTTTCAGGATGATTTGAAGGTTATCTAGGTAATTTGGTGGGGACAGGTGACTTGGGGACCCTACTCTTCTGCCATCTTGCCCCTCCTCCTAAAATATGCTTAATCAAGCTCTGGCTGTCCTTCAATTAATTCTTCCTAGTGACTACTAGTTTTCTTAGCACAGAAACCTACAGATTTTCTTGCTTCCTTTTTCTATTTCAATCTTCATATTCAACATGTTAAGAAAAAACTGTTCCACATGCTAATATCATTTTATCTGTCTCACTACTCCACCAGCACCCTGGTACAAGCTTACAGTGACTTCCAAAGCTAGTTTACTGCAGTCATTATGCTCCCTTTCTAAACTATTATCTACACTGTGGTAAGTTCTTCTTTCTGTCTGTTTCTCTCTCTTTCTCTCTCTCTCCTTCCGTCCCTCCCTCCATCCCTCCCTCCCTCTCTCTTTCTTTATTTCTTTGCTTTCTTTCTTTTTTTTCTTTCATCTCTTTCTTTTTAACAGAAGTATGGTTGTTTTCTCTCCATACTTACATTAATGTTAACATTAATGCCTCCGTAACCTCTCCTTCAAGGCCCCTGAATAGGCAGACATGCTTGCCTCTGAAGTAATATCACACATGGTTTGCCCTTATTTCTAGGTCCAAATACAATGGCCTTACTGCATCTTCTCCCATTTACCATATATTCTCCGCCCATATTGCATTTTGGCTATGTTCTACTATATTCTATCTACATTTGCTACATGCAACTTCCATTTATTTTTCCTGTTCTCTCTATCCACCATTTATCCTTAATTTAAAAACCGTTTAGGAGTCGGTTCTGAGAAACTTTTTATTGACTGTCCAGTTAAATCCAATTTGTTTACTATATGTGTGTGTGTGGCACACCTACTTTTCACATTCATTTTCTTTTGTCATATTTGCAATTTTGTGGGTATGAATATTTGACTATTGTTCATTTTCTTCAATAAATGAGAATATCTGTGAGGGCAGACATAGGCCATGGCCATATTTTCTTCATCAATGTATCTGCATCATCGGGCATAGTACCTGATACATATTATACTATCCATTGAAGGGAGGAAAAGAGGAAAGAACAGAGAAGATTAATGATGATATTTCATGATTGTGTAGGAAGATGGTTAAAATTTCATAGCATTGTATCTTCAGAAATAATAGAATTAAACATTTGTAAGATTTATCTGTATGTTGAAAATACTTTTTAAAAGAGAACAAAAGAAACATTGTTTTCCAAAAGATAACTTAAATTTTTATGTATTAATATTACTGCATTTTATTAAGAGAACCAGAGGAGAGAAAAAGAAAATCTGAAGCTAATGAGAAGACTCCTCTAAAAGAAAGGAAGACAGAGTGAGTGAGGTTAGCATGCATTAGATTATCCCACACTAACAAGCAATCACCCCATCTTAATGATATACAAGTATAAAAGTTTATTATTTTTCACTTGCATTGAAACTTAGCTGCATCAATGCTTCATTTTATTTCTACTTCTTAGATTCAGGGTGAAGGATCATATCCTTCTATGGCACATTGCTCTGGTAAGTATAAATAAATTCATTAGTGAGATCACTTGATGGTTCTTACAGTTTCCCCCAGAAGATGATAAGTGTTTCTTCTGCTCATACTCCATTGAATGAAGCAAGTCATATGGCCAATCCTGTTGTCCACAAGGTGGGAAATCTAATCCTCTTAAAAAGAGAGTGCATAACTGAGAACACAGATAAAATCTGTCATTAATAGTGGGAATGTAGCCCTGGCTATAGGAAAGGAATTCCATCATATGCATCGTACTTGTCCAATTAATACCTTAGATGCCACTTAATTACCTAACTTTCCCTTCAAGTTTTTTACTTAAAATTTTTTAAAAAAGGATAATTTTAAGAGCAGATTATGTAGTACTCAGTGGAGAATTAATGAAATATTAGTGAAATGAAAGATGAAGGGATATACAGGAAAGAAAGAGGTCGGGACACCTGGGTGGTTCAATGGTTGAGCATCTGTCTTTGGCTCAAGTCATGATTCCAGGGTTTTGGGATTGAGTCCTGCATCAGGCTCCCCATTGGGACCCTGCTTCTTTCTCTGCCTATGTCTCTGCCTCTCTGTGTCTCTCATGAATAAATAAACAAAGTCTTGAATGAAAGAAAGAAGGAAAGAAAGAAAGAAAAGAAAGAAAGAAGAAAGAAGAAAGAAAAGAAAGAAAGAAAGAAAGAAAGAAAGAAAGAAAGAAAGAAAGAAAGAAAGAAAAAGAAAGAAGAAAGAAAGAAAAAATCAAGTCTACCACATTTTTAAGTGATGTTCCAAAGGAAGAGAAGATTAAAAAAAAAGGTAATATTTGAGGGGATAATCATCAGTCATATATGGCAAGTATTTCTTACATTCTTAAATGATAAGTCTCTTACTCTCAATTATTGACAGGTATCTCAGTAGGTACGTAGGTAGATAGATGCAAATGTAATTATTCATTTCCAAATGTTATTTATTTTTCTTCGAAACCTTTTAATTCATTTTATGATTGCTCGTTTAAGCTTATTTTTTGCTTCTACAACATAGTACAAATAGTTATTTTTTAATTATTATTTTATCTACATGTAATAATTCAAATATGTGTAGTCTTTGTCATCTACTTTTGCATCTTATTCTCCTAACTCATGCTTTTGCTATTTTTTTTTTTTTGTCGTTGTGCTTTTGGCTATTTTTATTGTGCATTGTTCATTTTCTTCTGGAAACTATTAGTGAAAAATCTTTCAGTCCTAAGATAAAATTGAGTTAATCATTTGCAATCTTGTATGTATTAGAAGGGTTCTCTTTTTCAGTTTGTCCTTGGATATGCCCAATAACTTTTTTCATTTCACAAGCCATCATATTCAAAGCTCCATTTTATCAAAATTTCCAGTGTTTTCAAAACAAAAGCATCTTCTGTGACCTTTTTTTGGACTCTGGCTATTTGTTATAGAAAATAAAATACAAAAAAGTGTAAAAACTTAAAATCATTTCAGGAAATAGAGGTAATTATATTAGTATATTACTTATTTTTTAAAATTCATAATGAAACTAATTGTCCTGCTTTTATTCCCATAATGATATATTAGAATTTTTGTTGCATTGTTATACAGATTTCAAATATATTACTTAAATATCTGTACAAAAGGCTGTTACATGGGTGGGCCATGATTTTTCCATAATTATTCTAACCTTTATGTTTAGGTTTTTTATTTATAACTTACAAATATTGTTGTGACTTTTTTCAGAAATTTTTCTTAGCATCATTGCCTTTCAAAATTTAAACTAGATTTATAAAAGATTTGCTCTAATACTTCTAAATTCCTATTACCTTTCCAAAGAATAAAATACATTCCTAATACCTTTCTAAGCCTACTTTCCAGAAAGATGGTATCATTTATTGAAGCTGAGCAGTATGTAAGCTTGGTCTGTGATGTACCTGTGCTAACACTGAATGGTACAGTTTCTAAAAAATCTGTTCTAACTTGATAAGTGAAAAAATGTGTTCTCAATATTGTTTCAAACTCCATTTCTTTGATCACTAATTAGGTGGAATACTTAGGTATCCTCTCTTGAATTCTGCTTTTTCTATAGAATTCTTGAGGGGGGCTTCCAAGAAGAAATAAAGAACTTAGGATCCAGAGAGGAAAGTACCTTTTCTAAATTCCTATAGTTTAAAACCACTGGCATTTGAAACCTGATTTTCTATGTTCAGATTCAGTTGTTTTTTTTTTTTTAACCTTATCTCATTTTTTTTACAATTTAATCTGACTTCAATTTAATGTTTAGTGGATGTTCAAATACACTTGACATATTAGTCCAATAATAACAATCCCAGATAGATAGTAGTCTTAACATTAAAATAGAAATTATCTTAGAGTACAGTTAAGATTGTTTTGAGTTCCCACTTTGACTTTGTGGCTAAAGCTTAAAGCAAGTGCTTGATCTGATTTCTATGTCTGTCTCTGTGTACATGTGTGTGTGTGTGCGTGCACACGTGTTTTTATGTGGCAGGCAGGTAAGGACAAACATTGAGAGTAGGGAACTAAGCTTTAGATAACACATCATTCCAAAGGATTTAGACTCTGATGAAGACTTTGGAAAGCCACTAAAGAAGCCATATGGTCAGATTTCTCTTTTAAAGGTATCACTTTGATGGTAATTAGATGAGTTAAGGTTTGAGTAACTGGTTTAATAGTGGTACCAGATATTAAAATGAAAAATGTGTGGAGGAAGAAAGAAAGATTGGAGGGAAGATGTTTGTTTTGGAATTGTGTACAACATGATTCAAGTGTAAGTGTCTAGATTTCACTTTTGATGCATAGGCCTGAAATTGAGGGAAGATGTTCATGGTGATGGAAGCTAGATGTTAAATGCAGAAGTGCTTTAAATTGGCAAACAAACATTTTTATGTTTACCACTTCATTTACTTTTAGAAATTAGAATTTTCATGAATTAGAAATTTTGTGGGATAAATTATAACATCAAATCATGTATAAATATAGGTCATGATCCCGGGGTTCTGGGCTGAAGCCCACACTGGGTTCCCTACTCAGTGGGGAGTCTGCTTCTCTCTCTCCCTGCCCCCTGCTTGTGTTCTATCTCTCGCTCAAATAAATAACATTTTCTAAAAAAGAAATGTTATTAATGGCCTCTATAGATTCTATCCACTAACAAAAACTACTTTCTCATTCATTAGAAAATGAAACCTAAATTCAACGATAGGCAAATATAAAATAGGAAACTAATGTGAAGAAAACTCTTAAATATGATTTATTAAACATTCATTAAAATGTATTTTATTATTTATTTTTTAAAAATATTTTTCCAGATTTGGTGAAATATAATTGAGAAATGAAAATTGTATGTATTTAACGTGTACAAATGATGTGTTTTTAATTAAGACTTTATTTTTTTAAGAGCAGGTAAGGTCACAGTAGAATTGAGGAGAAGATATAGAGACTTCCCATATGCCTCCTGCTCCTACATATGCATAGCCTCTACTATTATCAACATCTTTTACCACAATGGTACATTTGGTACAATTGATGAGCCTACACTTACAGAACATAGTCACCCGAATTCCATAGTTTACATCAGGGTTAACTCTTAGTGTTTTACATTCTATAGGTTTGGACAAATGTATAATGACATATATCTACCATAATGGTATTATACAGCATATTTTCATTGCCCTGAAGTCCTCTGTATTGTCTACTCATTCCCTCATCCCTCCCATCCAAATTCTGAAAATCACTGATCTTTTTATTTATTTATTTTAAATTTTTATTTTATTTTATTTATTCATGATAGGCACACAGTGAGAGAGAGAGAGACAGAGAGACAGAGACACAGGCAAAGGGAGAAGCAGGCTCCATGCACTGGGAGCCCGACATGGGATTCGATTCCGGGTCTCCAGTATCGCGCCCTGGGCCAAAGGCAGGCACTAAACCGCTGCACCACCCAGGGATCCCCATCACTGATCTTTTTATTGTCTATATAGTTTTGCCTTTTCCAGAATGACATATAGTTGAAATCATATAATATGTAGCCTTTTCAATTGGATTCTTTTACTTACTAATATGCATTAAAATTCCTCCATGTCATTCATTTATTTTTATCATTGAATAATATCAATGATAAATTGATGTATGTAAATGTATGTAGATGTACCACAGTTTATTATCCATTTACCTACTGAAGATCATCTTGGTTGCTTCCAAGTTTTGGCAATTCTAAATAAAGCTGCTATAAATATTGGTGTGCAGATTTTATGTGGGCAAAAGTCAACTCCTTTTGTATGCTTTGGATAACAGGTCTTCACCAGATGTGTCTTTTACAAATATTTTCTCCCAGTCTGTGGCTTGTTTTCTCAATTTTTTGACCATGGGTTTTATAGAGCCAAAGGTTTTAATTTTAATAAAGTCTACCTTATCAATTATTTCTTTCATTTCTTTCTAACAGAAAAGAAATTCATACCCAAGCTCATCTAGTTTTTATCCTATGTTATTTCCAGGGATTTTATAGTTTGCATTTTACATTTAGGTCTGTGATCCATTTTGAATTAATTTTTGTGAAAGATATAAGGTCTCTGTCTAGCTTCATTTTTTTTTATGTAGATGTCCAGTTGTTCCAATGCTACTTGTTGAAAAGTTGATCTTTGCTGCACTGTCTTGCTTTTGCTTCTTTGTCAAAGATCATTTGACTATTTCTGTGGTTCTATTTCTGGGCTCTCTATTCCTTTGGATTGATATATTTGTCTGCTCTTTCACTGATAAATCCCACTATCTTAATTGCTATAGCTTTATAGTAAGTCTTGAAAAGAAATATAATTGCCAGGTGAAACTAACCTTACTTTTTAAGTGATTCATGATCATAAACAGCTCTATGCTATATTTAAACAAGAAAAAGATTAAATATTTATTAAACTGTGTAGTGCTGGCCAAAATATAGGTAGCTAGATAATTGAAACATTACTAGATATGAACAATAGTTAATAAGTAAGATTTAAATTTTTTTCTTTTGAGAAAGAGAGTGAGTGAGAGGGAGAGAGAGAATCTCAAGCAGGCTCCATGCCCAACCCAGAGCCCAATGTGGGACTTGATCTCATGACCCCGAGCCAAAACCAAGACCTGAATGGACAGAGTTCAGCTACATAGAACAACTTGGGTGAATCTTGTAATCATAGAGCTGAAAACAAGAGCTGAATGAACAGAATTCAGCTACATGGAACAACTTAGGTGAATCTTGTAATCATTATATTGAGCAAGAGAAGACATAGTGTACACAATATGATCCTGTTAAGAAACTGACAAATTTTCGTGATGGTGATAGACATCAGGATTGTAGCTCTTATTTGGTGGCAGTCACTGGGGAAGCTCACACAGGAGTTTCTGCTAAAAATGTTCAGTTTTTTCTGTCTCAATGAAGGCATTACTGGTATATTCACAGTGAAATGTAATATGCTGTATTCTTTGATTTGCACACTCTTCTTTATAAAAGTTCTGCTTCAATAAAATGTTATGCTTAAAAAACACATTAAATTAATAAAATGTTAATTCAGTCCAACAAAAAATGCATTCAATAATTTATTAATCTATTATTGAATTCACATTACATGCATAAAATTTCTTTCTCTTTCTCTGTATATATATATAGGAAAGTTCCTACTTTCAGTGAACCCCCAAGGTAATAATTATTATAGAAGCTAAACTTTCTTAGCAGCCTAATAAGTATGATTAGAAACGCAGGAATGGCTTTAGCTAGCGGAAATTCTGGAGCTGCTGCTCATTTTAGGCAGTAGTGACTGATTACCTGTGATTTCTTTCCCCCACTCATTTCTGTGTTTTTAATAGAAGTACTCTGCCTTCTATAATGATCTCAGATTTATTTAATTACTTTTTCTCTTAGAAATAGGATAGCCTTGGTGATGTTTTACACGTAGAATAGAAAAAGATAAAATGTACACTTTTTGCATGGCTGCACACCCACTGCCTTATAAATGCTTGCAGGTAGGACCTGTCTATATTTTCCCCTATTATTGAATCCTGAAGGACTAATCTAGTCACTAATATAAAGATACATTGTTGATGTGCATTAAGTATTCGTTGAATGGCATTTTTGGTACAAAATATTCATTTGTTAGACACTGTCCATTATAAGAGATAGAGAAAATAATAAAAGTTCAGTTGTTTTTATTATTTCATGGTTAACATCAGCAATAGTTTCATATATATTTATTTTTATAAATAAAGTGATTTATAATTTCATAATTTCATAATTTTGCAGTGATTTTATAATTTCATAATTATGTCCAATAGACTAATATTATAACTTTATGCTTATTACTAACACTATAACCAAGGATTATACTTAAAGAAAATGTAGACCTAAAATTCAAATGTATGTTTATGAGTGTGTATGTGTTTGTGTATGTGTGTGTTTGTGTGTCCTGAACATTTGCTTTATATGAAATGCCGTTTTAGTGCTGGGGATATCATTTAAATTTATATTCTCCTAAATAGATAATAAACGTGTAAAATTATAAATTTTTAAAAATTCAGTCATATTTTTGAGAGGAAGAAAAAACTGGATAATGTGCTAGAGTGACAGAGCCAATGAGGAGTTGGGAGCTCTGCTTTACTAAGAATCTTTAGGAATACCCTCTCTAAGAAGGAAACATTTGAATTGAGACTTGAATGAAGGAGGCGTGCCAGCTTTGAGCTGATCCAGGGAAGAGCTTGCCAAATAGATGGAATGGAACATGCAAAAGTCCTGTGATGGAACCAGAATGGAGGCCAGTGATTCCAGAAAATTCTACATGGGTACTGTAATTTCAGGAGATAAATGTTGGCAAGGCAAACAGGGCCCAGATACTGCAAGCCCATAAGTGGGCTGTGATAAAGGAGTATAGATGAAAAAATTGAATGCATTTAAAACATCTTACATTATATTTTAGCAAGAGCTGCTGAGCAGCTTAGTGAAAGATAGACTTTAGTGCATAAAGGAGGGATGACAACTTTTTTGGTAATCCAGAAAAATTAGAATAATGATCACATCGGTCAAGGTTTTTTTTTTCAATAAAAATGGTAATAGCTGATTTCACATATATTTTGGAAGAAGTGCCAACCAGAACTTTTGGTAGATGGAATATAAAATGTGAGGGGAAAAAATGATTAGGGTGTTTGCTGAGGTAACAAGGGCTTGAGGAAGATATGAGGAGGATGTTGGAGAAGATATAATTATGTCTCTTTGGGCCATATTAAATTTCAGATTCTTATGAGCTCTTTAAATGGAAATGAAAAGTACCAATTAGATACATAAGTTTTTAGCACAGAGATGAGGAAGACACACAGTTTGAGTCAAAAAATTAAGCAAAAGGACAGGATAAAATGTCTAAAAGAGTATGTGGATGAAACAGTAATGAGAATTTACATTTTCTGCAACACTGACAATAGAGAATATAAGAAACTTATAAGTGGAGCATAAATAGGATATATATTCTTTAAATGCCTTGTTGGGCATATGGGGAAGTAGAGGAAATCCTCAGGGGGCCAAAGCAAAGCAAACTGAACAATTACATTAAATTTTTAGTTGATACTTGGCTGTCCTCAAAATATGAATTGAAGAGTAATTTTGCTGATCTTGGTAAACAGGGTAATTAAATTTTTAGTGTCTTCAAATATAGGCCATGAGCTATAGATCTGTGCAAGTAAGGGAGCTGGATAACGTAAGTGCATTTGAATGGGTAGAGCAGAAAAGAAATATACCCAGAAGCAAAGGCGAAGACAAGAAACTATGTTTGCCTACACCTGGAAGTTGGGCAGGGAAAAACAAGTGAGAACAGTTTTTTTTTTCACAATTGTTTAATATTTCCATTTATGTGTACCATCTAGGTGACCTTTAAGACCCAATCTAGAAATTATCATTTTAAGAAATGATCTTACTTTGATAAATATTCTGTAGAGAAATAAGTTGGCAGGGGCTACACAAGATTTTCTCCAGTAAAGTAAGGCTTTTAAATATAAAATGTAAAACAATAGGGAAAAGTCCAACATGAATAAGAGCAGAAATAATCAGCAGTATATTTACCCCCCCAATAATTTCAAATGATCATATTGGAATAAATCTGCTGAAGTAAGTTTAAAAAGTTTAAAGGGAACAAAAAAAACTATCAAAAACAGTTCAGGGAGGTTTAAAAAAGAGCTTATCAAAACTTGAAGCTTAAAACTGGAATCCATTTTGATTAAGGATTTTATTAATTAGATAGCATATGCTGCTGGGAGGGTAGCAGAAGAATCAGTGCACTTGGAAACATAAAGAAGAATGCAGAATGCAGCACAGGGAGCAAAGGAGACAAAATATGTGGAAGAAATATTAAGAATTATGGAGAACAGAATGAGAAAGGAGAAAATGGGAAAGAAATATTCAGAAAGACAACAACAGATAATAGTGCATAATTTTTAAAGCTTAAATCTTTAAATTCAGGCATTATAATAAATCCAAAGAAGATAAACTCAGAAAGAAAACTTTAATTTTCTTTATATTACTGGTTACTCATATTGGAAGGAAAAGTTGGAGACATGTATTTTATCAAACAAATGCATTCTACTGTGATAATATCTGCAAACCACTTTTCTGCCTCTTTACATTTAAGTGGTAAATGGTACTTCCTCTTTAAGGCTAATGCCTCTTTTTCTGCTCTTGGTCTTAATCCTTTTTGCCCTGTTCAGTCATTACTTTTTTCCTTCAGCCTATATTCATAATTAACCCTCTTCCAAACTAAAATGAAAGCCTTGCCCTCCTTCTAGTTGTATTTTAGGCAATTGCATGGTATTTCTTTTACATTCCTATTAAAATTTTCACATAATTAGCAATATTTCCTAGATTATTAACAGTATTTGCTTGACTATTAATCACTCTTTGATATAAAATAGTCTGGCTTTTCAAACTCCCATGCTACCAAAATTTGTCTCACTGAAGTTAAAAACAAAAAACAAAAAACCATCTCCCTTTCTAAATCCACTGGATGCTTTTAGGGTTATTGCATGTTTTTTTTTTTTCCTCCATATGAACCAAGCATTTGTGTCTGTGCCCTCTCTGATGGTATCCCTTTCTGAGATTCAGCATGTCACTCCCTTGGTTCTCCCTTTAACTCTGAAGCTGTTCTCTCTAGGAATGCTACAGGGGCTTGTTTATCTCTACTTGTCTCTAATAGGTTAGCTCAGGGTTCTAACAGCAGCCCATTTACATCCTTGGTCTCAATTACAGAAATTTTATCTACTCTCGTTATCTTAACATATGTCATATTTTTCTTTACTTTTTAATCTATATCCACATCTTTTATTTCTCCTGATAGTATCATTTTGACTATCTCCTCTCTCCTCCAACGTCACATCTTGACACCATTACCCACCAAGTTCCTTGTTTTAGGTATCATCCTTGTTTTAGGTATCATCCTCTATGACTCTCCACTATTTTTTTTTAATTTATTCATGACTGACACACACAGAGAGAGGCAGAGACACAGGCAGAGGGAGAAGCAGGCTCCATGCAGGAAGCCCGACATGGGACTCGATCACGGGTCTGGGCCGAAGGCAGTGCTAAACCGCTGGGCCACCGGAGCTGCCCTAGGACTCTCCACTATTGCCAGCATCTTACCAACATCTTTAAGTCTGCCTTATAAATGGTGCTTTCCTTTCTGTCTGTTTTAATTACCAATTAAATAAATCATTGCTCTAATTGTTTCTTAATTGGAATACTAAAATAGGCATCCAACTGGTCTACCTTACACCAAGGTTGAGCCCTCAGATCCTGATATACAGCATTACCCTTGCAAATTATCTACAAAGGATGAAATGTTATTTATTTTCAGCATCTTAAAGTTTCAGAGTCTCCCTACCAACTATAGCATAAAGTCCAAGCTCCCAGACTGATGTATTAGACACTTTAATCTGTTAACCTATACAACTTCAGACTCTTCTTGTACCACTTTCCATGATTTCCATGTGCTAGCCTATAAAAAGCTAGTATAGCCAAACTTATATTGTTTTAAGCTTTAATCTTTTTTTGTAGTATTTATCTGATTGAAATTCCCCTCCTTTTCCTTCCCCTTCCTCCTTTGCCTCTTTTTCTGGCTTTTAAAAAAATACATGATTAATTGATCATTCATACAATAGATCAGACATTAACTTTTCCCAGGTACTTTCCCTGTTGGTAATTTATTTATTTTCCCCTGTCCCCCAAAACAAAGTGATATTAAGTGCTTCTTCTGTTTCCTCTATTGTTGTACTTATGATTGCACTGAGATCTGTTTTTGCATATGTCTTTTATCCTTAATGAGAATATAAATTGGAAAGCTTAGTTTTAATTCATATCCCAATCGCCTAGCATAGCACTTGATATGCAGTCAATGTTCATAAGTATTCATTTAACTAACCTCCTCTGATTCCATACACTTTTCTCTCCGACTTGTCACATTATGTACAGTTACTGTTGGTTTGTTTATTTGTGTTTCCTCTTAGCTAAGCTTCTTGCCTTTAGGCATTGTGTGTGTTTGTGTCTTTGTGCTTGTTTGTGTTGTTCTCAGTAGGTGTTAAATAAATCACATAATGAACTAATGAAAGCTAAATATAAAAGTTATCCTTATTTCTTTCTTTTCGTTAGTATCCCTGTGCTCCTATTCTCTCTGTTGTATGCTTGTTCTGATGTCACCTGTGATGTCTCATTTTTCTCCAAAGTATTATTAATGGTTATTTACCTTTTTTATTTGTCTTTTTTTCTCTCGTCTTCCATTTCATTCAACCAGATGGCACTGTAATAAAGATCCATGCAGTTACATACTTATTAACAAAAACCAATTCATTAAATCATTTGTGTATGTTATTCAACATGTATAGTATAACATATATATTATTCTCAATGTATTTAAACCTAATCTTTATAGCATCTCTAATGGGAGGTATTATTAAGGAAATTTTACACATAAAGAAATTGTGTATGAAGCCACCCCCCCCATTACATAAAGGACAATCAGAATCTGATTGTGGGTATATCTAAATCCATAATTTATGTTTTTTTCTCAGAAATACTTTCTATCTCCACTGGCAAGTCTTAATTCCTATCTCTGACATGTTAGAGCAGACTATCAACATGACATTTACTACTTCAAAAAAAAAAATTAAAAGCCTACTACTTTAATTCTCCACCTCTATCTGGCTATATCCATTGCTTTCTCAGAAGAGCTCTGTTTTTCTTACTCTTTACTTTTTTCCTTTTTATTCTCCCATTTACCTGAATCACCTTCCCCTTAATCCCAGCTTCTTTTTTCCATAAATCTAAAAATAATAACTTTTTAAGCAAATCACTGACACACATCTATTAAACACTCATGAAAATTCCCCAAATTTCGACTGATATATGCTAAGATTCCACTACTTGGAATTTCTCTGTTTGATTGCATTTCCAACTGCTACACTATTTGAATAAAGTACATAATTCAGTATATGATTATATATTGTATATTGTTCATATATAGTTCATTTTTTAAATGGCTACATTAAAAGATAGATGCCATATTTCTTAACAGACTTTGTTCATGACTGCATACAAATATTTGCAAGACCTTTTGGTGATAACAATGATATGTAACTTTTACCTTGTAGTACAATGTATAATTAGTAATTTTGTCTTTCAATAAGTAAGCATCTTTTATTAATGGACCTTTTACATTCGGGACATTTGACTTGAGCAAGAAACTTTACTTGATGGCTTATTCACATGATAGGCAGGCCTCAGGAGCTTAAGTCAAAGATAACTTGTTTAAGATGATTTGAAATTGATTAACTTGTATTTAGTTTGCTTGAAGTTAACTGTGTGGTAGGAATTTCTATATAGTAATTTCTTACTTTCAGCCTCTGTAAAATATTACTCCTAGTGCTGTACTGTACCTCAAGCAAGACAATGCCATTGTAACTGCAGTGATCCAAAGATGGGGTTGATAATCGAGGGAAATGAGCAAAAAAAGCTATTGAACATTATAAAGACATACTAGTATATTTTATGAAATGTGTTTATCAAGAGTTAACAGGATAGTGATTTATTTGTAGAGATAGCAATTAGAATATTATTGAAGTTGTTAAATAGCCTGGAATACTTAGAATGAATCCAGAGGGTACTGTGTTTTTCATACTCGCTTAGCTATATCTTACCAGCCTATTAATTTGAGTTACTTCAGAGGAGTATGGAATATGATTTTTTCAGCGTTTAACAGCACACATTTCAATGAATATTCTTAAACTATTTTGCTTTTATTTTATTTTTCACTGTTTCAGCTATTGAAAGAGAAAATGCTACATTCAAAAGCATTTGACTTTTAACTACTCACCAATATTTTAACCTACTTTAGACATTGATTTAAGGAATTAAAATATTACAAATAAATTGCTCTTCTTATTTCTATTCTCTGTCTTTCTCAGAGGCAATCAAAATCTGAATTTGGTCTGTATTCAGTAAATTCAAAAACTTAGATTCTCAATTTTTAGATCTTCACATTTCCAACAGTCATTTCTTCCAGCTCATACCAACCACCTTCTCTTACAATTTTACCCCTACATCTTATCATTGCATTAAGGGAGTTACTTTCTAGTTTCAATTTTTAGAATCCTGATCTCAATTTTAAGAATCCAGTCTCACAAAGCTGACACCTCTCTTTGCAGCTTACCTATTCTATTATTACCCTCACTCCAACAATTATTTGACACTTCAAGATGACCAGTCTATTATCCCTACTAATTTTTTATATCCCACCATCTTGTCCTAGTTAATATCAGACCAAAATAAGCATTCATTTAAATAACCTTCACATTTATTTTCTGTGACTTGAAAAGCTCTATCATTGAACTAAAGCAGGATCCAAACAGCTGAATGTGGCTAAAGTAAAACACAACAGTGTTAATCTTACCATGGGTGGATCCTGTTTTGGTGGGCCTGAAATGTTATATAATGTGAGGTCTCTTCATGAAGTATACAAGATTGTGAGTACCGGATTCCCACAACCAATTCAATGCCACTTTACAAGGATAAATTATGTTAAAAAAAAAAAAGAAAATATTCTTAATATATTTTTATTAAAATATCTAATTTTTCAAACCTTATAAAAAACGTGTGACCATGTGAAAACACTGTTAAAGATGCTCAAAGGACTTTACAAGGGGTTTGGTCAGTTAGAGGCCCTCATATTTAAGCTTCATTAGCACTGTGATAAATTTGCTGCTGAATTGAACTTGAATTCTATGACTACTAATCTCAGGTGACATCCACTACTACCAAAAAATTTTTGGATGATGCAGTTTTTCTGACAACTATTTCACATTTTATCACTCTCTCCATTCCTAATACCCACATCACCCCCTTTTTAAAGCTAATAATCTTCCCAGATAATTAATAGAGATCATAGGTGCAATCAAATGAAAATTATCTATTTTTTTGCTAGCCTGTTTGCATCTTTCTGCATACTCTGTGTTCCCCTGTTAACTAACATCTAATAACAGGAGCAACTCTTACATAGGAGTTGCCATCACCCACACACTTGCCAAATGGATGTCATTTACCCTTTTTTAAAAGATTTTATTCATTTATTTGAGAAAGAAAGAGCATGAGCTGGGAAAGGGGGCACAGAGGGAAAGAGAGCAGTGATCTCAAGATCTTGACATCATGACCTGAGCATAATACAGACACTTAACCAACTGAGTAACCCAGGCACCCCTATATGCCATTTACTCTTACACACTTGGGGCTTTGCAAGTACCATTCCTCTTTCCTGTGAGTTATTATTATTTCTCTCTAATAGCATATGAAAATTGCATAATATTACTCATCTTAGAAGCAAACACAAGATAAAAATAGAGCCCTGAATCCCAGCTCTGCCCTTCTATTCTTTATAGCAAATCTTAAGTAAAGTGCCCATTCCGGTTTCCATGAACTCACTTCCGTTTTCTATTCAATCCATTCAAACAAGGATTTTCTCAAAGTATCATATTCTAGATCCAAAGTCATTTTTTCTTATTAATTTAAAAATACTTTATGATTTATTTAGATTTTAAAAATTATATATACTTAAAGTTTATATCATGATGATTTTATATACATAGCAAAATGATTACTATAGTCAAGCTAATTAACATACCATCTCTTCACATAGTTATCTTTGTGTGTGTCTCTGTGTGTTTGTGTGATGAAAGCACCTGCAATCTACTCTCTTAGCAAACTTCTAGTATTTTTAATGATCCTTCCGCAGGTTCACCTACGGAAACCTTGTTACGACTTTTACTAGCAAACTTCTAGTATTTAAGACAAGAGTAAACTCTGGTCATCTTGTGCCTTAAATCTCTAAACTTATCCAATCATTCGTTTGATTTTGCGTGATCATACATTTGATGGCATTTGGATATCATTTATTCGTAAGTAATCTGTTTTTTTTTTCTCCCTGGGAACTTCAGAATTGTCTCTTCATATTTTGGAGTACTTAAATTTCACCATTCCATGCCTAGGGGTATGTGTGTTTCTCTGTGTAATACATCTAGTTTAACATTATGTAGGACTTTTCATTTTAATGACCCATGTTGATTTTCAGTACTGGAAATTTTTTGGATATGGTTTTATTACATACACCTCCTCTCTATTTAATTTTTTTCAGCTTAAGTATAATTGACAAAATTGTATATATGTGAAGTATAAAATATGATTATTTGACATACCTATACTTTGTGAAATAATTACTACCCATCAATCACCTTACATAGTTACTATTTGTTCTTTTGTGGTGAATATGCTTAAGGTCTATACTCTTAGAAAATTTCAAGTATGCAACACAATATAACTCTAGTTGCCATACTGTATAGTAGATCCTCCAAGATTATTCGTCTTATAACTGAAGGCTTACACCTTTAATCACTCTTCCATTCCTATCACCTCTCAGCCCTTGGTAACCACCATTCTACTCTCTGTTTTTATGAATTAGTTTTTTTTTAAAGATTTTATTTATTTATTCATGAGAGATGCACACAGTGAGAGAGAGAGAGAGAGAGGGAGGGAGGGAGGGGGGAAGGGAGGGAGAGAAGAACAGACACAGGCAGAGGGAGAAGCAGGCTCCATGCAGGGAGCCTGACGTGGGACTGGATCCCGGTTGTCCAGGATCACACTCTGGGCTGAAGGTGGCACCAAACCGCTGAGCCACCTGGGCTGCCCTATGAATTAGTTTTTATTGTTGTTTTAGATTTCACATATAAGTGAGATCATATAGCATTTGTCTTTCACTATCTAGCTTATGTGACTGGGCATACTGTCCTCTAGGTCCATCCATTTCATTGTTCCTCGTAACTGAATAATATTCCATATTTATATGGAATTTTCTTTATTTATATATCCATTGACAGACACTTAGGTTGTTTCCATATCTTGGCTATTATGAATAATGCTACAGTGAACATAGGAATGCAGATATCTCTTCGAGTAACTGATATTGTTTCTTTAGCTATATACACAGAAATGCAAATGTTGGATCATATGGCAGCTCTATTTTTAATTTTGTGAAGAACTCCTAGGTTGTTTCCATAATGAATGTACCAATTTATGATCCCATCAGCAGTATACAGGGATTCCCTTTTCTCCACATTCTTGCAAGAATTTGCTGTGTCTTTTTGATAAAAGCCATCCTAACTGATGAGAGGTGATATTTTTTGAGTTGCATTTCTTTGGTGATTAATGATGTTGAGCACCTTTCTCACATACTTTTTGGCCATCTTTATGTCTTTGGAAAATGTCTTTTCAGGTCCTTTGCCCATTCTTTAATTGAGTTATTTGGCTTTTACCTACCAAGTTATATAAATTACTTATATATTATGGATATTAACATCTTATCACATAAATGTTTTGAAATATATTTTCTCTCATTAAGTAGGTTGGCTTTTCAATTTATTTAGTTTTGTTTTTTGTTTCTGTTTGGTTTGGTTTGGTTTCTGCTTTATAGAAGCTTTTTAATTTGACATAGTTACCCTTGTTGATTTTTACTTTATTTCCTGTGCTGTGTTTCCTGTGTTTAATTCATTCCTGTGAAATGAATTAAGTATTTAATTACTTAAATAAATACTTAATTTATTATTAATTATTAAATGATAATTTATAAAAAATATATTAATATATTATTAATTAAGTATTTAAATCATTTCAATTTAATTTTTGTACATGGTATAAGATAGTGGTCTGGTTTCATTCTTTTGCATGTGACTATCCAGTTTTCCCAACACCATATATTGAAGAGATAATTCTTTCCCCATTGTGTGTTGCTGGCATCCTTGTCAAATGTTTTTTTAGGCTCTTCATTCTGTTTTATTGATATATGTGTCTGTTTTTTTTATGCTAGTACCATCCTGTTTCTTTGATTACTATAGCTTTATAATATTATGTGAAGTAAAGAAGTGTGATACCTCCAGCTTTGTTCTTTTTTTTCTAGATTGCTTTGGCTTTGGGGGGTCTTTTATGGCTTTGTGCAAATGTTAGGTTATTTTTTTTCTGTGTCTGTGAAAAATACCCCTGGAGTTTTGATAGAGATTCATTGAATATCTAGATTGCTTTGGATCATATAGACATTTTAAACATTTTTAATTGCTCCAATCCATAAACATAGGATATATTTCCACATCTTTGTCTTCCTTAATTTCTTTCATCGGTGTTTTATGTACAATGTCAGTCTATAGATCTTTCATATCCTTGGTTAAATTTATCTATGTATTATTTTTCATGCTATTGTAAGTGAGGTTGTTTTATTTTTTTCAGGTAGTTCATTGTTAGTATATATAAATACAACAGATATTTATATATTGATTTTGTATTCTGTAAATTTACTAAATTTATGTATTAATTCTAACAGTTTTTTGGTGGAGATTTTAGGGTTCTGTCTATATAAGATCATGTCATCTGCAAACAGAAAATTTTAATGATTCCTTTCTGATTTGGATATATTTTATTTCTTTTCTTGCTTAATTAAATGTCCTAAGATTTCCAGAACTGTGTTGCAAAGATATAGTAAGAGGGGGCGGGAACTTTGGCTTGTTCCTGATCTTAGAGGAAAAACCTTCATTTTTTTTAAATCTTTTTTTTAAATTTTTATTTATTTATGATAGTCACAGAGAGAGAGAGAGAGGCAGAGACACAGGCAGAGGGAGAAGCAGGCTCCATGCACCGGGAGCCCAACGTGGGATTCGATCCCGGGTCTCCAGGATCGCACCCTGGGCCAAAGGCAGGCGCCAAACTGCTGCGCCACCCAGGGATCCCAAAACCTTCATTTTTTTATGCTGAGTGTGTTGATATATCGGTGGGCTTGTCATACGTGGCCTTTATTATGTTGAAATACGGCCCCTTTATATACAATATTTTGAGAGTTTTTTCATCATAAATGGATGTTGAATTGTGGTTCTCCTTCTATTGAGATGATCATATTTTTATCCTTAATTCCACCAAAGTGGTGTATCACATTTACTGAATTGCATATTTGAACCATCCTAACACCCCAGGGATAAAGCCTATTTGATAATGGTGTATGATCCTATTCATTTGTTGTTGAATTCAGATTGCTAAGATTTTGTTGAAGATTTTTGCATCTATATTGATCAGGGATATTGGCCTGTAATATTCTTTTCTTGTAATGTCCTTGTCTGTCTTTGGTATCCAGGTAATGCTGGCCCCATAAATTGATTTTGGAAGTTTTCCCTCCTCCTAATTTTTTTGGAAGAGTTGAGAACAGTTGGCATTAATTCTTCTTTAAATGTTTGTAGAATTCACCAGTAAAGCCATCAGGTTGGGCCTTTTTTAATTAGGAGTTTTTGATCACTCACTCAGTTTTCTTATTCATTGGTGACCTTCAGATTGTTTATTTTCTCAGGATTCAGTCTTGGTAGATTATGTGTTTCTAGGAATGCATTTCTTCTGGGGTATCCAATTTGTTGGCATATAATTGTTTATAGTAGTTTCTTTGAACATTTGTATTCCTATGTTATCACTTGTAACATGGCCCTTTCATTTCTGATTTTATTTATTTGAGTTTTCTTTCTCTATCTTTTTAATGTGTTTAAAAGTTTGTTGGTTTTTATATTTTTTTTAAACATGTTTTTCTGTTAGTAATCTTTTCTATGGCTTTTGGTTTATTGCACTTGTTTCTCCTCTGATTGTTATTTCTTTTCTTTTAACTTTGGGCTGAGTTTGTTCTTACTTTTTTAGTTCTTTGAAATGTAAAGTTAGAAGATTTGAGATCTTTTTTTCTTAACGTAGGCATTTATTATTAACTTCCCTTTTAGAACTGTTTTTGTATGTTGTGTTTCAATTTTTAAAAATTTCTTCTTTACTCATTGGTTGAGCTTTTGGTCTCTGAGTCTTTTCTTCCCAATGCTGTAGTTCCTAGCTTTGTATAAACCTATAGTTTTCATCAATAAGTTGGTTCTTTTGCCAACAAGTACAACTGACGTAAACCCCTGCTGTGATACAGTGAGCCTTACTTGAGTAACACCTCCGGTAGAATACCTTCAGTTAGTTTCTTGTTGATTCTGTACTTTTGCCTTGTTTCCTAGTTTTAATTTCTGTTCTATAGAGATGCCTACCTCATTTGTGAATATAACTATGTCTTATTTGTTTTTCTTCTTATCTTGTATGCCTCGGTGGTATGTATCTGAAAAAGATGATATCCAATCTAACATCTTACTTTTTTCCTCTATTAACTCTTTCTCCTTAGCTGTTGGTTTTCTTTTTTGAAAGTTTTCTTTTAGCTACTGGTTTTCTTTTGTTAAGTTTTGCTTCTGTCTCTCATGGACTGGATTTTTCTCATATTTAGTTATTCTTAAGGAGTAATGTTAAATAGGATTAGAAGGGATGGATTGATACAGAAGGGATGAATGCTCTGAAAGCTGAGCATTTGAGGGCCCCAAGCCTTTCTTTTTTCTTTTTTTAAGATTTTATTTATTTATTAATGAGAGACAGAGACAGAGACAGAGAAAAAGGCAGAGACACAGGCAGAGGGAGAAGCAGGCTCCATGCAGGGAGCCCAATGTGGGACTTGATCCGGGAAATCCAGGATCACACCCTGAGCCAAAGGCAGATGCTCAACCACTGAGCCATCAAGGTGTCCCCCCACCCCCCAAAAGCCTTTCTTATTGATACACCTATCCTTCTGCAATTGAGCAAAGCTTGACAATTAGGAGTAGCCAAGAGGAAAAGCAGGAAAATAAATGGAATTTTGGGTCATATTATTTGTATTCAAATTTTAGTTAAGAATCTGTTTGTTTATATTTTTGGCAACATAAAATATGACCTTGTTACTTTTTTGCTATTATTAAATGTATTTGCCTCTATATATGTTCTTTTTGAATAATCATATCAATCTTTTTGCTTTATTTTTTACAGTATAAGGAAAAAATCAGAATTGGAGTCTGAAATCCAATCTTTGATGAAACTAAGGTCAAAAAATGATGAATTTCTTAAACAGTTATACAAGGAAGCTTATCAGCTTGGTGCTGTTTTCCACCTAACCAAATTTAAAACAGAAGAATTAGAAGAGAAAATAGCAGAAGTGAGAAGAAAATTCAAGGTTTGCATCTCTCTCTGTGTTCTTCTTAGTTGTAAAAAAATGGTAATTAACCTCAATTTTATTGATTTGTTGATGACAGTTTGATTTTAATTTAAGCCATAATGGTCTTTTAAAAATAAAAGACTCCTTCCATTAAATCTGAATAAAGTCATTTCTCTTCAGAGGCCCAGCATAACTAGAAGAGGAATGGGACTCAGTGTAACTAATCAACACTTAACGTCTGTTTTTTGCTATCACTGACCTTGAACTACCTGGTTAATGAGAAGAGTAGTGCTTGGTTTAAACTCGTCCTGAATATCTAATCTATAATAGTTCCTACCTATGATAGGAAGGATTGCTGGGAAGTGCCCTTGCACCCTTACTAATATAAGAAAAGGGATTACCTACATCAGGCCTGTAAATTACTGGATTCCTGAGTACCAAGCAATGCTGAGTAGACCACAATGTTTCCGTAGACACAACTGTTCATAGGCCTTAAGTCTATTCCTAAGTGAGAAATAAAATGAATATCCACTCCTTGCCACTTGGCATAGACACTAACAAAATCAACTTCACATTACCATACATAAGGGACCACTTTACTAGGGCTACCTCTGTCTACCACACATCATACCCATACTCCCCCCTTCTTTGGCTTTTTCTCATTGGAAACTCATTATCATAAAATTATCTGTAAAATATAGAATCTATATTATGTGTTCAAGTCTTGTAACAGCACTTTATTCAGTGAAGACTTTCTCTTGTGCTTTCTAAATATAGAAATCTTTGATTCTCTTCCAATAAATGTTTCTATAACCGAGAGACTGGGATTTTGTTCCTGCATTGAATCCAGCTGTTTGATGGACTTATTGTACCTGTATCCCTTCCCATGGGTTATTTAGTGTGTCTCTTATATCATATATGTTCCAAAGTTAATATGAAATAGAAATTATGTGCAGTAAAAATTAACCTCAAAGTTATTTTCAATATATAAAATGTGTGATTATACATATGGTTTAACATCTATAATAACACTATAGATGTTTTTCATTAGTATGTGTTTCCCTCTGGCCAATAATTACGTTTTGTTTTGTTTTGTTTTGTTTTTTATCGAGGATATCAGTGAAGATATCAACCACTGATTCGGTCACTTAACAATGTGCCTTAATTTTTTCAAATGACAGGAAACCTTTGTTCATATATTTATCTCATAGCTGTCACAGTCTGCCTTCAATTCTTCACCTATATGGCTTCACTAGCCTGAGGCACTCATCTATTAAGAAGGATGTGTTGAATTATTTATTTTTTCTAAGGTTTTCTGATGCCCTAATATACAATTTATAGGTTGAGTGCAATTTTGATGTAACTCCACTGTACTTGCATTGCCAACCTAAGACAAAATATAAGTGTCCCTCTGGTTTTATTCAAGCAAAATTGAAGAAACTGTTAATCAGGTCCTTTCCCTACCCAGTAGCAGCTGACACACAGCTAGAAAGAAGCAACAGAAAGAAACTACACATTTTAGGAAATAATTCCCCATTGCTAAACACTTCCACTGAGCTGAATGTATAGGGCATTAAATTTCTTTGATATACACATGTTTATCTATGTCAGAGTGATCATGAATTAAAAATAAATTTCTAGATAGTCCTTAGATAATTCAGGTCTGGAGTAATGCAGGTTTGTAGTTTTGTTTTTTAATGACTCCAATGTCTTTCATTGACTAAGTGACACAAATCTATATAATTTTCTGACTCTTGGCATCATGTTTTTCTTGCAGATAACTTTGTATATTTGTTGATTCTGACCTGACATTAGTCCTTAATTTATATCTTCTAGAAATTATAGCATTAGCACCTCTGAGCTAGCTTTGAGCTAGCACCTTTTGAAACCTTAGAAGTAGAAGTTCTGAATTATGTTTCCTCAAACTAATGCACCTGTCCAATGCCTAGTAAGATTTCGGCAGTCATAGACTAAAAGCAACCCTGAACAATCAAGGTATTTAGCAATTTCCAGATTCTTCCAGCTATTACAGATGACTTGTCCCAGTTTTTTCATACCTTCAATCCCAATAGCTGGCCTATTCAGAAAAGACATGATTAGCCAAGTCCCAGTCTAAAATTATCCACAGTAATGAGAAATAAATCAATAAAAGGGTAATATGTATTCAATTATGGTATTGATGGAATGAACAGAAAATCATTCAGGGTTGTCTGAAGAATTTAATATTGTAACAAGAAAAATCTTGAAAGCTTTTATCAGATAGTATGTACTTCTCAACATTTAAATAGAAGGCTTTTGTGCAAGCTACAGGAATTTGGAGGGTTTTTTATTTGAACATACTGGAATTTTGATGGAAAAGATAAACATCAGGCCACTCTGGTTGTAGGTTAAAATCATAGTACTAAAACTAAGTGGAACTTAGTAGAAGAGAAGAAAGGAAGTAGAAAGGAAGATAGTTTTCTGAAAGCCTATTACAGGCTAGACTATACATGTTAATTCAGTGTTCGTAATACTGTGAAGATGTTATTAGTGTGTTCATTTTGGGATGAAATGGTTTGCTTAAAGTAGCATAGCTTTTAGGTAGCTGTGTAGAATTTGGGGACAAGGTTTTCTGATGCTGATGTTGATATAAACTGGTGAGTCAGACACTAAGTAGACATATACTCCAACCAAAAAGATTCATTCAGGCTCAGAATTTCAAAATAACCATATTTGAGATCACCTTTTAGATTTTATTTTTAAAGGGAATTACTAGGATCACAGCAACAATGAGAGAAGGAACAGTGATTTCCCATTTACCCCTTGCCTTCACACATGCTTATAGCCTCTGCCATTATCAACATCCCCCACTAGGGTGGGACATATTTTTTTTTTACCAATAATGAACCTATATTGGATCATCATAATTATCGATATTTATAGTTTATATCACAGTTCACTCTTGGTGTTGCTGTGTACATGCCTAGATTCTGAACACATATATAGGAATATGTATCCATTATAGTAGTATCATACAGAATATTTTCACTGCTCTAAAAATCCTCAATGCCATACCTGTTCATCCCTTCTCCCACTGATGGTAGCTATGGCAACCACTGATATTTTACTATCTCCATAGTTTTGCCTTTTCCAAAATATATATGGTTGAAATATACAGTATGTAGCCTTTACAGATTAGATTCTTTCACTTACTAATATGCATTCAAGTTTCCTTTATGTCTTTTCATGGCTTGATAACTCATTTCTTTTTAGCACTGAATAATATTCTATATCTGAATTACCATAGTTTGTTATGCATTCACCTACTGAAGAGCATTTTGGTTGCTTCTAAGTTTTGGCAGTTATAAATAAAGTGTAACTTTAACTTTTAACTTTATAACTTTTGGCACTCTAAGTATCCATTACAGGTTTTTATGTGGACATAAGTTTTCATCTCCATTGTATATGAATGAAGGAACATGATTACTGGATCTTAAAATTAGTATATATTTAGTTTTGTAAGAAACTGCCAAAGTGCCTTACAAAGTGATTTACCATTATGCATTTCTACCAGCAATGCATGAGAGTTTCTGTTATTCCAAATCCTTGCCAATGGTTGATATAGTCAGTGATCAAGATTTTGGCCATTGTAATAGCCATGTAGTAATAACTCTTTGTTTTTAGTTTACATTTCCTTGATGACATATATCTTTTCGTATGCTTATTTGCCATTGTTTGTCTTTGGTGATTTGTGTGTTAAAGTCTTTTGCCACCTCTCCCCTTTTTTTACTTATTCCCAACACACAACATGGGGCTTGAACTCAGGGCTCCAAGATCAAGAGTCCCATGTTCTACTGAGTCAAGCCAGGTAGGTGACCCAATGTCTTTGACCCCCTTTTTAATCAGATTTTTTCTTACTGTTGAGTTTTCAGAGTACATTGTATATTTTGGAGAACAGGTCTTTCCTAGATTTGTCTTTTGCAAATATTTACTACTAGTTTGTGATCACTGCTTTCATTTCTTTTCATTTCTGATATTAGTAACTTGTGTCCTCTCTCTTTTTTCTTAGTTTGTCTGGCTTCAGGCTCATCAATTTTATTGATATTTTCAAAGAAAAGATTTTCTTTTCACATTTTTAACTGATTTTTTTCTGTGATTTTGTTTCTAATTTCATTGATTTATGCTCTTAATTCTTATTATTTCTTTTCTTCTGCTTAGTTTTGATTTAATTTTCTCTCCTTTTTCAGTTTTCTAAGGTTGAAATCTAGATTATTGGTGTTAGGTCTTTCTTTTTTCCTAATATGTGCATTTAGTGCTATAAATTTCTCTTTAAGCACTGCTTAAAGAACTCCTTTAAGCACATTTAATTCTGGAATCTGTCTCCTGATAAATATGTAGATTCTAAACAACACATTGAAAGTAATAATATCTATTTGTTGAATGCTTTGTGTGAATATTGCCTCAGGTAAACTATTTTATATGCGTTGTTTTCTTTTACTTCTGCAATAATTTTGTGGAAAAGAAATGTTATCCTAATTTTACATATGTGAAAACTAATATTTGGTAAATTTGTAGACATACTGATATAGCAACCATGATAACCAGTACTCAGTGTAACTTGGTAGAACGTTTCTGCAAAGTAATATATTAATATATTTAAAAGCTTTATCTATTTTTTAAACTTTTTATTATTGAAATTTTTTTATTATTGAAATATAGTCAACATATAATATCATATTAGTTTCAGGTGCATGACATAGTGATTCAAAATTCTATACATCACTCAGTGCTGACCACAATAAATGTAGTTACTGTCTGTTACCATACAATGTTATTACAATATTAATAATTATATTCCCCTTGCTCTACTTTTCATCTCCATGACTTATTTATTTTACAACTGGAAGTTTGTACCTCTTAATTCCTTTCACCTATTTCTCACATCTGCCTATGTTTCTCCCCCTCTGGCAGCTACCAGTTTGTTCCCTATATTTATAAATTTGTTTCTTTTTGCCTGTTTGTTTGCTTGTTTTAAATTCCACTAGCCAGCATCATTTATTGAATAAACAGTCTTTTCCTTATTGCATATTCTTGCCTCCTTTGTCATATATTAATTGACCATATAATCATGGGTTTATTTCTGCACTCTGTATTCTGTTCCACTGATCAGTGTGTCTGTTTTTGTACCAATACCAAATTGTTTTGATTACTAGAGCTTTGTAGTATATTATGACAACTCTAGCTTTGTTCTTTGTCAAGCTTGCTTTGGCTACCAGGCTCTTTTATTATTCCATGCAAATTTTAGGATTATTTGTTCTAGTTCTGTGAAAAATCCTATTGGTATTTTGATAGGGATTGCATTGAATCTATAGATTAGTAATTTTGGGTAGTATAGATATTTTAACAATATTAATTTTTCCAATTCATGAGCATGATATATCATGTCATTTGTGTTATCTTCATTTTCTTTCATTAATGTTACAATTTTCAGAATATAGGTCTTTCACATCCTTGATTAAATTTATATCCTAGATATTTTATTATTTTTGGTATGATTTTAAATGGGATTGTCTTCTCAATTTCTTCTTCTACTTTATTATTAATGTATAGAAACACAACAGATTTCTATGTATTTTCTTGTATCTTGCAACTTTAGCAAATTCATTTATTAGTTCTAATAATTTTTTGGTAGTCTTTAATGTTTTCTATATATAGTATCATATCATCTCCAAATAGTGACAGTTTTACTACTTTAATTAATTGAATACTTTTTATTACTTTTTCTTGTCTGATTGCTGCATCTAGGACTTTCAGTACTATGTTGAATAAAAGTGCTTAGAGTGAACATCCTTGTCTTATTCCTGATATTAAAAGAAAAGCTTTCAATTTTTCACCATTGAGTATGATGTTAGCTATTGGCTTGTCCTGTATGGCCTTTAGTATGTGATATGTTCCCTCTAAACCTACTTTGTTCAGAGTTTTGAATCATGAACAGATACTGAATTTTGTCAAATGTTTTTTTCTGTATCTGTTGAGATGATCATATGGTTTTATGCTTCATTTTGTTAATTCCATATATCATGTTGACTGACTTGTGGATATTAAACCAGCTATATGTAGAGAACTCTAAATATATTTGTAATGTATAGTTAATTAAAATTATTTTTTAAAACAAGACTTAAAGATTTGCATTCAATTGGTGTAAGATAGATTCTTGCAGTCAACTTTAATACTGGACCTAAAAAGGAATATACCAGAAAGTCCCAATGCATATCTCTGGGTTTGAGGATTCAGGTTATTTTAGTTTTACTCTTTGTAATTTAAAAATGTTTCTACAAAAAAAAAAAAACCATATGTTTTCATGTAAAAAGAAAGATAAAATAGTGCCTTTGTGTTTATTTTTAGAAAGAATCCGTTTGGGCTGCTACCTGGATTTTTGTTAGAATCCTGGCCACTAAACAGTACTCTAACAATGCAGAGCCAGAACTACTCTGTCCCACTGATTAAGTCCAACTCAGTTATTTGCAGAACTACTAAATTTTTCTATATGATTATAACTCTTAATTTGAAAGTCTTTTTTTTTTTTTTCTGTTCCTGGTTTCAGACCTTATATAATTATTTGTGTTCTCTAACTTTTGTCTTAGCCCCCCTCCATCACTGAAGAGCATACTGCTGTTTACTTCCTTGATTCTGAGCTTATATATATTTATATTTAGTGTTTACTTGTCTTTTCTCTGTGAGTGTGAGTTTCTGGACACAGCATTGTTACATTGCTCTTCAGTTCTTTGTCTTAGCATAGGAGTCTCTTCCAGTAGAATAGCTCTTTGCTGCCACCTTCTGGTTTTTGGCTGCTAAAGCCAGGTAGCAGGTCAAAGGTGACTTTCTTTCCAGCATCTAAGAATGCTCCCTCTTTTCTTTGGCTTCTTTCAAGCTCTTCAAAGTGATCTTTGATACATTTGATATATTTTATTCTCCAAACTAGAATTGACTAGTTGTTACAGAGACTTTATGTCCCCAAAGACTAAATTTTCTACTAACTTTTTACAGAGAAAGCTTGTTGACTTCTGCTCTGACTTCTGCTCTAAAGAATATAAGACTCTAAGACTAGCAAGTATAGAGGGCAGCCACATCCTTCAGGGATAAGTATCCAAAGAAGGAATAAGCATGTAAAAGGGCTGCCTTCCCCCAAAGCAGAGTAAAGTCTTACTGGAGAGAGTGTGGCTATGTCTCAGTGGATGGCCATAATAAGCCACTTGCCAGAGATTTTGATGGAGGTTAAATGGAGTTTCTGGGTAGAGAACCTTGCTACAGGGTAAGCACCATTGGTTTTCTGCATACCAGCTGGCAGCAGTTCTGCAGAAAGAAAAGGAAATAACTGGAATCAGAACAGGGATGTGAAGCACCTTGCTGCCTGCAGCCTTATAAGCCCCTCCACTGCCCTCTATTGATAAAGCCTAACTTAACTCCAGCTGGAAGAAGAAAACTGCTTACATATACAGCTCTAGCATCTCAAATTAGAGTTAAAAGAGTGGATTTAGAGCTAAGAGGCAATAATGAGATAACTGGCACAAATACATAGTGCATATGCAAATTTCTCTAATTCAGTTGGTTTCTATATGTAATTTAGCACCATGCATTGCATTTATCTCAAAACTTGATTCTACTTTAAAGAGTTGCCTACATTTAAAAAAAATTGTCTTTCATTACATTGACATTTTTACATTGACATTTCTTGAAGAGTCTAGACCTGTTATTTTGCAGAATATCTCTCACTATGGATTTATTTTTTGTTTGCTCATGATTAGATTCAGGTTAAACACTTTTGGCAGGAAATTACATAGTTATAATATTGTGTCAATGGAACATCACAAAGCACATTGTATAAATTTGTCTCATTACTAGTGATAGTAAGTTTGATCATGGGTTAACTTTATGACCAACAGACGTGTTCATTTTCCTGTTGTAATTAATAAGTACTCAATTGAATGATATTTTAAGAACATGCAATGTCTTCGTTTCCCCCAAAACAACTTCAATTTAGCATCTATTGATAATTCTTGGTTGAATCCATTATTGTAATAGTTGTGAAATGGCAATTGTTGTGGGCTTTTACTCCCTTTATAATGAATTGGTAATGGGAACTGAAAAGTCTGGCACAAACTGAATTGCAGGCCACGTTCATGAAAATGACAGTCTTCTTTCAGTTCTGATTCAGGCACTTGTCTTTGGATTTCCTACCACTTCACCTGTCTCCCAAGTCTCGGGAAAACAGTGTATAGGCCTGGTTTCACTTTCCATCCTTAACATGATGTTTATAAATAAGAATATGTGTGATTATGATATTTCAGTGGATCTTGAGTTTCTCTTTATATAAAGAAATTTTAAAAAACATATATTTTAGTTTGAAAGGACCTAAAACTTTTACAATTTAATTACCCAACCTAGGAACCAAAAGCAATTTGTTTATTTGCTAACGCATTTGTTAACAATTTATTTATTTAGGAAATGTTCTTAGAACTACTATAATTCTTTGTCATTCTCCAGCCTCTCTTCTTGAACATTGTCAATAATAGTTCAATTGATATTTTACTAAGACCACACTCTCTTGTGTTAAGTTTATCATAATATGTATCCATTTAATCCTGATAATGTTTTTAGCAGCTACATGATTCATATTGCATAATTAAAAGGCAGCATCTCTGGTTGCGTGGTAATGTCGAGTATCACTATGGAGACTTTAAATCCACATTTTTTGCCCACTAACTTCCAATGAATGATTTTTTTTTAAGAAAAAAGAAAAAAAAATCTAGCCAAAAGGAGAACATGATCACATTTTATAAACTTCAAACTTAAATTGTGTTTGTCTTGTTTTCAAAATTGATTGTGTGCCTTCTGGAAAATAATATTAAAAACAAACTGATAGTTTTAAAAAGAGGAATTGAAGACTAAAAGGGAGGAATTGAAAGTTTTTCACTTTTGATTACTTTGGTATTTTAGTTCATGGATATAAAGTATAATAAACTGGACTGAACTGAAATTCTATATTCTATTTCTTGGTCTTATGTCACTTACTACCTTTGCTTCAAATAACACAAGGAGTTTTGTTTGTTCAGTTGGTTGGTTTTTGTGTTTTTTTGTAATACTCAATTCTTAATGAATATTTTTTATATAATATAAGTAAAATATATTTTGTGTTAGGAATTGTTTTTAATAATATTTTGATATCCTATAAGTAAAACCTTTTTTTAAAAATTTGATAATATATAGGGTAGAGAAGAATTCTTGAAAAGACTCACCCGAGGTGAAGTGGCTAATGGAATGATGATTCAGGTAATCCTAATTTGGTTTCAATATTTTCTTCTTCCTTTAATTTGCATTGTACTTAGCATTTTAAATTTGCCTGTAATGAGGCATCTTTTCACTACTTGGTTTGCAAGCCAGCAGTTTTCTCTCCTTAGCTGATGACAGTTGCCCTCTGTGTACGACTAGCAGTATCTGATCATGCATAAAGAAACTGACCTCCCATACACATATCTCATTTTGTGGCTTAATGGGAATTTCTGCCAGTCTAGTAAAAGGGCAGTGAGATCTTATTCCTAAGTGTCTCTTTAGTTTGCTTTGTGATGATGTTATGCTTTCTTTACTTTTAGTGCCTTTCAATTGAATTTCTTTATTTAACACTTAAAGAAAAATATACTATGATATTTCTACATAAGATTTTGAAATTAAATTATTTTAGCTAGCAAAATCAATTTTAATTTTTTTTTTATTTTTATCTACCACCTGCATATTCTCTGGAACCAAGGTTGAGTGTTTCGATCTTTGGCATGTTTCTAGAATGCCTCTTTCAGAAATATGTAAATACTTGAAATTACAAAAATAAAATCAAGAGGCAAAACATTTTATAAACTTATTTGAGGTTATCTGCACCTCTGGTCTTCTTTGAAATAAACACAAATTGTGATTTTTTTTCTGTTAGGAAATTTGGCATTTCCTTTTTTTTTTTTAATATTTATTTATTCATGAGAAACACAGAGAGAGAGGGGCAGAGACACAGGCAGAGGGAGAAGCAGGCTACATGCAGGGAGCCTGATGTGGGACTTGATCCCCGGACTACAGGATCATGTCCTGGGCCAAAGGCAGATGTTCAACCACTGAGCCACCTAGGCGTCCCAAATTTGGCATTTGCAAACATATAAAAGCACTCTCTCTACTTCTATATGTTGAAAATGCCAAGTGCTTCTTCTCTCTATGAATATATATGTTCAGTAATTCCATAATCTTCTAGCCCTTTCTGCTTAATATTGTATCATTAACTTCTTATTCATTGATTTCGTTGGATCTTAGATTACAGGAATTGCATATATATCAATATTTGTTGTTAGTGTGCTTCTTAGCCTTATTATCTTCCAGCACTGACTTAAGAATGTTTGATTTTTATTGTCTATATTAATTTTTTTCTCACATTTTTATAGCAATAACTATGCATTTTTTAAAGATGCTATATTCAGACTTACTGCTTTTTATGGTGGCATAACTTTTTTTAAATTTTCAAAAAACAAACATTACTGCCTGATTTACGATTGAGACTCAATATTTTTTTTATTTTTAAATTTTTAATTCCAGTTAGTTAACATATAGTAAAATATTAGCTTCAGGTGTACAATATAGTGATTCAGCAAGTCTGTATATCACCTGTGCTTATCACGACAAGTACACTCCTTAATCCCCATGTTTAGGTAATTAATAACTGAATGAATTATGTAAAATCTTTTCTGGCAGAAAAAACTGTATTCTATTCAAGAAGAACAAATACTTGAGAGGAGGGAGCTTTTGGAAAAGAGAGCAACGTATGCTCTAGCACTGGCAGAGCTAGAGACACCTCTGCTTAAACTAGAAGAAGATGCTGTAAGAATCAGAACTACTCACAAAGAACATTCTGATGTAAGCATTTATAATTCATCCAGAAGCTTATTTCCAGGAATATTTAGGTCAACAAATCATGTATGTGATTTTACATTATTACTTGGAATATTATGATTTCATATAGGAAGCCATAAAAGCATGAACAAAATATATATTTTATGACCAGACACTATTAGTGATTGCCCACTATGTTAAATTTAATTCAAAGTGTTCCTGCTTATTAAGAAAATGTTAAAACTGTGTTTGCTCAAATATAAAATATTTGCATCTTGATATTTTTATAGTAAATATTCGATGTATGTAGAAGAAGTTAAGACACGTAGGATGAAAAATAAAGCAAATATCAATAAAGTATTTTCAAAACAACAAGTTTATGGCAGTAACTGATATTACTAGCCCTTCCCAAAGAAAAATTTAGTAGAAAAATATGTATGCATCATGTCATTAGTCTTTTGGAAAAGTAGAGGGTGTGGTAAGAGTTATATATTCTTGTCCTTAGATGCAGGGAGAACATACATATATTCATTTGAGCCATTTTGGCAACAGGATTTTTCTTTGTGAATGATGATGTAACTTTATAATCTTAGTTTTCAGTAATTTTCAGTATTTTTTAATTAAAAAAACTTCATGATTTATAAAATGTTCCCATTATGATAGTTTATTTTGATCTTCAAAACCTCCCTATGAAATAGCCATGGCGAGTTTATCCGTATCATAGACTGCAGAAAACTTGGGCATAAATGCATGAAGCAACTCGTACAAGGGCATAAAACATGGCAACAACAAATTCTGAGTATACTACTGTACTCAAGATTCTTAATTGCTTATCCTAGAGCTCATGTAATGAATATATAACCAGTACTAACACCTAGTGAGATAAATGATTTTAATAATGGCTCCTCCTTACATTAGTGATGGAAATTTATTAATTGCTTCAAAAGCCTCAGTATAATCATCTGAGTATAATGAATTCCTGAAAAGATTAATGACTTTTATTCCCCCTTATTTTATAATAGCCATTGTTTTATCTCATCTTATAGCTCAATAATCTATTTTTGTTTTTATTATATTTTAATAGTTTATAAATTGTAAGAACTATCAATTTAACACAAACTTGAAAATAATAGATTTTTATGTATTTTTGGTAATGATTACTGACAATTTGTATTTGGAGTTTTAATTTTGGTTAAGATATTTTAAATATCATATTAAAAACTTAGTTGCTATGTGAGTTTGTTAGTTTTTGTTACTTAGCTAAAATTGACTACATGTTGGTTTTCTCAAGTAATTCAAATGGAATATTGGGATGTGGATATCATAATATGTTTTTATAATTCATGTGTGGTGGTCCTTTTCCTTTATACCAAAATATATATTGTTATTAATAAAATAGTTACTTGGGAGCCATTTGGTCTAAGCCAGGGTAATTGGATTATAAATGCTGCTCATGTTAATTTCTAAATGTCTTCTAGATGTTAAATGATATAACTGAGAGGAGAGACTATGTTAAAAGAAATGTGGAAAGAACAAAGAAAAAATTGCGAAGAAAGGGGAAGAAAACACGTGATGCAATAACAGAAACTGGGGTAAAATTTTAATATAAAAAACAATTATGGATTTTCAGCTTCTTTATGTCAATGAAAACTGCTCAAGCAAATTTATTTTAGGTGGATGCCTCTCATTTCTAATTGGTTGCACTAAGTAGTTTCTATAACATACACTCATGCACACCCACACAGTTTCTCTGTCTTCATTTTTTTCTCTTTTTCCATTGTACTAGTACGTCCTCCTGTTAATCTCTCCTACTAAATAGAGGTAGGAATTTGTATTGTATTAAATAGAACAATGTTTCTACAGATGAGACCCAGTATACAGACAGAAACATCTGTTAATATCCGACATCTCAGTTTTACCCTCAATCTCGTGTATCGGCAACATGAACAAATGGTCATATATCAAAGAACTCAGAGCTTTTTCCAAGATAGAAATATTTGCTCCCTGAAAGTCCTCATCTCTAATATTCTGCTTTTAAAGAATCACTGGATATGAGGAAGTGGATATAGTCCATTGTCTTTAACTTGCTATCCTCTGGATATATTTTAAAGTTTATACCAATTAGATTTGTTGGTAGACAGCATGTAGGCTATGAGATAGAGGTATAATCATATCATTTTTAAAAAGTTTGCTCTGTACCAGGCCACAGAAAAAATATAAAAATTATCAAGGAAAATAATAACAGGAACAGATACTGATATTTTGCATGTTCTCTATATACGAGACATTATTTTAAGTGCTCAGACATATTAACTCATTTCAACTTCATAATTACTCTATGGAGATTGTAATATTATTATCCCCATTCTACAGTTGAAGAATCTAATGCCTTGTTTTTGAATTAATTTGTTCAGTTTCACACAGTTCGTTAATGGTGGAGTTGAGATTCACTAAATCTGGCACTGGCATTAGAGTCTGTGCTCTTAACCATTCCATTATTCTGGTGAGATCATACAGGTTACTTTCGTTGGATACAATGAAGCAAAATCAGACTCAATAACAAAAAAATAGTGCAAAAAGAGAACAGATTACTTGAAATACTTTTTGAATTATATTTTTCATTATTATTTGTTTCTGTGTTGTTTTAGAAGCATAAATTATTGATAAATGACTGATGATAAACTACAGGAAAATTTATGGAACAGGCCAAGGTAATACTTTAGTGTTACCAATAAATTATTTTGGTGAGAAAAACTTAAAGTACTTAGCATATCTATAAGGAGAAAAAGAAGATAAAAACAGCCACGGAAAAAATTAAAAGAGGGATCCCTGGGTGGCGCAGGGGTTTGGTGCCTGCCTTTGGCCCAGGGCGCGATCCTGAAGACCCGGGATCGAATCCCACGTCGGGCTCCTGGTGCATGGAGCCTGCTTTCCCCTCTGCCTGTGTTTCTGCCTCTCTCTCTTTCTCTCTCTGTGACTATCATAAATAAATAAACATTTAAAAAAAATTAAAAGAGACATAATTATATATTAGTAAGAGAAAGAATGCTATTTTGCATAAAATTTTGTTTTAAAATTTAGATGATAGGGGATCCCTGGGTGGCTCAGCAGTTTGGCGCCTGCGTTCTGCTCAGGGCGTGATCCTGGAGTCCTAGGATTGAGTCCCACATCGGGCTCCCTGCAAGGAGGCTGCTTCTCCCTCTGCCTATGTCTCTGCCTCTCTCTCTCTCTCTCTGTGTCTCTCACGAATAAATAAATAAAATCTTTAAAAAAGTAAAATAAAATTTAGATGAGGTATATAATTTATTTATAAAATACAAGTAATGAAAAATGAATAAAGAGGGAAAATCACAATAAGAGTAGAATGATAATTATAGAATAAATGCAATTTGTCTATACTCTACCACTAGCCACAAGAACAAGCGTAGGGCCACCTAGGTGGGTCAGTCGTTTAAGCCTCTGACTCTTGATCTCAGCTCAGGTCATGATCTCAGGGTTTTGAGATCGAGCCCCACATCAGGCTCTGTGTGGGGCATAGAGCCAACTTGAGATTCTCTATCTCCCTCTTCTTCTGCCCCTCTCCCCTAGCTTGGACATGTGCATACTTTTTGCAAACCAAAGATATCATGGAATATTGCTATGTGTTTGTGGAATTGCAGGTAGTTTGGTATGACCAGAGAGCAGGGCACCTATTATAAGAGTGAAAAGAGATGACTCTAGTGAGATGGGTGATACACAGATGAAGAAATGCCTCATGCACCATACTGTTGAACCCCAAACTGTTATAATGTTAAACATCATTAATAGAATTTACTAACAGTTTTTATGCTGATAGATGTACAAGCCATGCTGTAGGCCCCATTTCTGTCTTCTAAGAATTTAAGACAAATAATTTTTACGACAGATACTTTTATCTTTTACTGTGGCTAAGCATTTCAATCATGGGCCAAGCTAAACATGAATTACTGAATTTTTACTATTTTTAATCCTAATTTAAATCTTAGGCATAGATTCTAAACTTATTTAGATAATAAAAATAAATATATTAAATCTTAAATAAAAATTAAAAATATAATTTGAAATAAATCATTCAGAATCTGAATATAATCTGTATTACCTAGATTTTTTTAAATATGTGACTTAAAAGTTTTGAAGATAAGGAAATGATGGAAAATGTATACTAAAACATTAATTAACTGCTAATTCAGATTTTTAGACTCTTTCAGGTCTGGACATGAAAGTATTCTTGGTTTGGAAAGCCTTCAAATTATTGAAGCCTGTGTCCCCCAGGCTAGAGAAAAAATAAGCCAAATAGTTGCCGATTATAAAAGTACTGTTTTATGCCTTTCTTCCCATTTGCTCTGGTGGCATTTCAGCATTTATCAAAAGACTTACAAATGGCTCTGGCAGGGGAGGTCCCCAAACTTTTACTCAATAGAGACGTGTATATTTGTACTCCTGATTGACATGCAACATTTAACAGCTTCTCTTTAGACTCATCTCATTATAGTGAAGTTTCTGTTATTTTTGATGCCATGGAAGGGGATATGCTATCCATATTTATCGGAACTCACTGATGGTACCTATTACAGTTCCAAAATGCCATTTTTTTTTTTTTTTTTGCTTTTCATTCCTGTCTGCAGGAAGTGTGTGTCTCTTTCTTTCCTTTAGTATAGAGTCTTCTGACACCAGATTCAGCACCACTGAATTGGCAGGTATGCTCTAAGTTGTTGATACCATTGCTTCTGAGGTCTTCTCAGTTTTCTGTGAGATCTTCATTCAAGATTAAGGTGTGAATTATGGAATCTGACTCAAAAGTCAAGTTTAGTGATAGCATTGCTGTACTCAGAGTTGCCTATCTTCTTTAACTCCTACCTACTTACTTTATTCCATACTTGTACATCTTCACACTTTTTAGGGGGTGTTGACTTTTCTCTCAGTAATAATATAATATAACCAGCAGTTATATTATATAATATAACCAGCAGACTGGTCACATTGAAGGATCTTAGTCAGCCATCTTTCAGCTACACTCAGGTATTAAAAACAAACAAAAACAAACCCACAATTTTCATTTATCAGTAGACTGATTCCAGAACTTTCAGAAAAAGAAAGAAACGGAGGGTATGAAAATCCAAATAGAGTATCCAGTGTTGAAAGTCATAGACAGATTTTTTTTTTAGATTTATTTATTTATTCATGAGAGACAGCGAGAGAAAGAGAGGCAGAGAGAGACACAGGCAGAGGGAAAAGCAGCAGGCTCCATGCAGTGAACCCGATGCGGGACACGATCCCAGGTGTCCAGGATCATGCCCTGGGCTGAAGGCGGTGCTAAACCGCTGAGCCACCAGGGCTGCCCTAGGAGATTTTTATAAAAAATAAATATAAAAGATTAGCCTTTCTTAGTAAAGTCTATAAGAGTAGTGAAAGAATAAGGGAGCAAATGGGGGAAAAGGGAAGAAAATGGGAGCAGAGAGAGCAGTTGAGATCTGAAATCAGCTGGGAGAGTAGTACTAATTAGAAGCAATGCCAGAAGTGGGGAACAACATTCAGTAAGTCAGTCATCCAGTCAGTAAATTATTCAGTCAATATAAATATCAACAGTCATGAAGGGATCATGCAAAAAATAGATGCAAAATCAAATCTTCGGTCTGGAATTGTACAGGCCAGCCTTGGAAAAGTGTATTGGTATTAAACGTCAACTTCTTTTGTTTGAAAAATCAGGACAATGTATATCCTTGCCCACCTTCAATGTACAAGTTTGAAACACAGCAACCACATGTTTATTTTGAAAGGACATGCCTTTAAGATGTGCATGTATTGGGGTATGTGAAGGGGGAGACAGCGCAGAGGAGAAGGAGAAAAGGGAGACTAAGGAGAGAGACTAACTATATAGTTAGTTGTACGTAATCTTTTAGGAGATCTTATCAGATGTAACTATGGAGAAGAGAAAGAACATAAACCTAAGTTGTTACTTACACTGATAAGAAGATACTATTTGCTTTTTTATTATTCACATGGCCAAATGTAATTATGTCCTTAAATTGCAAGGATTTGAAAATTCTAGTATTTATAATAAAACATCTTTGAATTTATTTTTCAGGAAAAACGCTCAATAATTTTCAAAGAAATAGAGACCACTAAAAGTAAAACAATGATTTATCATGCAAAAATAGTTCAATTGAATAAGAACTTAAAAGAAAAAGAGAAAGAAAAGGATATTTTTGCTCAGACACTTGAGAGTTTAAAGTAGGTACTTAAATTTTATCAAAGTAATTAAAATATTAGATGTTCAACGTATTATCTATAAAAGAAATAAGACCAAATTTCTTTAAGGTTTATTCTTAATTGTTCCCACTAATTTCAGTATTTCTCACTCACATGACATGGTTAATAATACATAGTTTTTCACCCAACCTTTTTAGTAAGTTTTGAAGTAAGCCTTTAGAAATAGTCTGCAAAAGCTCATGTAATTTGTTCATATTTATTGTCTTCAGAAACCTCTTATTCAGTTTCTTTATTAGCCAGGGGCATACCTGACAAGGGTTAGTAAGGTTTTTCACTCTCCATAAACCCTCACTTAGAATTTACATACTCTTCCTTTATGGCTTTTTGGTTCTTTTTTTTTTTTTTAAAGATTGTATTTATTTATTCATGAGAGACACAGAGGAGAGCAGAGAGAAAAGCAGGCTCCCTGTAGGGAGCCTGATGTGGGACTCGAATCCAGGATCCTGGGATCATGACCTGAGCCAAAGGCATCTAGATGCTCAACCACTGAGCCACTCAGGTGCCCCCTTTTTGGTTCTTATTCTCTATTTTGTAATACATTGAGAACAGAGCTTGAAGGACTTCTGGAAGATATGCAGTGTTCACATTTAGGAATTATAGTTTGATTTAAATAAGGCTAACACAGCATTAGCAAAATCATAGCACTTGAGGGATAAAATGCCAGAAAAACAGTTATGCGCAACTTGATTATCTTACACTATGATAAAATGAAGTCAGTGCACTCAATAAGGATTTATTTAGCTGTTACTACTATAGGGTAAAAACTTATGTTCAAATGATCATACAACTTTATCTAAAAAACACAAAATCATATTCAGTGTATCATGTAAATAACAAGGAATTATGTTTACTTCGAAAGATATTTATTCATGTTATTTAACATCTGTAAGAATATTTTGAGATTCAGTGGTATAAATCTAAGATTATATAATTCACACTAAACTTATAAAGATTTCGTTTAGGAGCTAGTGAATTTCTTTTCTTCAGAATTCTTATCATTTCAGTTCTAATATTTTCTTCTATTCTGTGGCTAGATTATATTGCCTTTGGAACAAGAGTGGTTATCGTGTCCCAGTGAATCAGTTCCCTCTCCCAACTTGACAAAACTGCCTTCTCACAGGAAAAAGAGAAAAAGAATAGCTGATGCTGTGACAATGTTTATAGATCTTTTAATTAACAATGATGATGGATAATGTCAAATAATATTTAAAGTTACCGTTGATTGACTTCCTAATGTACCAAGCACCTTGTGGGCAATCTGTGTACCTTATCTTATCCAATTCTCACAGCAAAATTTTAAATTATGTAATAACATTCTCATATGAATACTGAGGAAATACAAGCTCAGGGAAATTAAGTGATTGTCATTGTACAGCTAATCAGTGGTAGAACCAGCTCCAATTTAGGTCCATCTTGTTCCAAAGTGTGTACTTTTGCAACTGTGCACATGGACTTCCTAAATGAGAATTGGAAAGGAAGATTATTGCAAATAATCTACTGGTATTTTCAATAGGTGATTGTATCAAGTTAATCATTATTTATTGAGAGTGCATCTAGTGCCAGACACCAACAAGGACAGAAACAACAAATGGGAAGGTGTAACTTCAAGTATCTAAAGATAATTTTAGAAATACAAACTTACATATACAAAACTATTAAAATGTGGGGTTCAGAATAATAGCTGTTCTTGACTCTAATTTTTACAATTGTAAAAGAATTTAAACCCTGACCCATAGGACTTCAGAATTTTTTCTTTTTATCACTATGAGAAAGGAAACGCTATTTTCTTTTCTTTTCTTTTTTTTTTTTTTTGGAAACACTATTTTCATGCAGAGATATGCATATATAGTCTATATAATGTATATGTGGGTACATATATATAATTAACTAATAAAAATGCAGTATTGAATGTAATCCAATATCAAAATGCTTAGCATAGTGAACAAAATATATGTGGTCAAGATACAATGATAGCAGGGAGCAACTATGAGCAACTTTTTTGGCTCTGGCCACACCAGCTCTTCCCCATGTGAATTTCATGGTTTCCAGGTTTCCTAATATTGATACTAGTGAATATCTATATAGGATACCGCATAAGAATTTTGGATGTTTTGATATGAGTGATGAAGTGGAAAAAACATGGGCAACACAGATTAAAGGGAAGACCTTATTCTATTTGTTTTTGGTTTGGGTTTTTTTTGTTGTTGTTGTTTTGTTTTTAGAATTTTTATTTTATTTTATTTGTATATTTTTTATTGGAGTTCGATTTGCCAACATATAGCATAACACCCAGTGCTCATCGTCAAGTGCTCCCCTCAGTGCCCATCAGCCAGTCACCCCTACCCCCCGCCCACCTCCATTCCCCTACCCCTTGTTCATTTCCCAGAGTTAGGAGTCTCTCATGTTCTGTCACCCTCACTGATATTTCCCACTCATTTTCTCTCCTTTCCCTTTATTCCCTTTCACTATTTTTTATATTCCTCAAATGAATGAGACTATATAATGTTTGTCCTTCTTCGATTGACTTACTTCACTCAGCATAATACCCTCCAGTACCATCCACATCAAAGCAAATGGTGGGTATTTGTCGTTTCTAATGGCTGAGTAATATTCCATTGTATACATAGACCACAGCTTCTTTATCCATTCATCTTTCGATGGACACCGAGGCTCCTTCCACAGTTTGGCTATTGTGGACATTGCTGCTGTGAACATTGGGGTGCAGGTTTCCCAGCGTTTCCCGGCATCTGTATCTTTGGGGTAAATCCCCAACAGTTCAATTGCTGGGTCTTAGGGTAGTTCTGTTTTTAACATTTTGAGGAACCTCCACACAGTTTTCCAGAGTGGCTGCAACAGTTCACATTCCCACCAACAGTGCAAGAGGGTTCCCCTTTCTCCACAGCCTCTCCAACATTTGTTATTTCCTGTCTTGTTAATTATCACCATTCTCACTGGTGTAAGGTGGTATCTCATTGTGGTTTTGATTTGTATTTCCCTGATGGCCAGTGATGTGGAGCATTTTCTCAAGTGCTTGTTGGCCATGTCTATGTCTTCCTCTGTGAGATTTCTGTTCATGTCTTTTGCCCATTTCATGATTGGATTGTTTCTTTGCTGTTGAGTTTAATAAATTTAATATTTTTTATAGATCTTGGATACTAGCCCTTTATCTGATATGTCATTGGCAAATATCTTCTCCCATTCTATAGGTTGTCTTTTAGTTTTTGACCTTGTTCTATTTGAAAGGAGAGGCTCACATCTAAAAATGTGAACAAAAGAGTTGTTCTCAAATTTCAAATTTCTGGTAACAGCTATAGTAGAGAAAGAGAGGGCAGCCCAGGTGGCTCAGCGGTTTAGTGTTGCCTTTGGCCCAGGGCGTGATCCTGGGGACCTGGGTTTGAGTCCCACGTCGGGCTTCCTGGATGGAGCCTGCTTCTCCCTCTGCCTGTGTCTCTGCCTCTCTGTGTGTCTCTCATGAGTGAATAAATAAAATCTTAAAAAAAAAAAAGTGGTAGCCGTCCTTTGAAAAAAAAAGATTATTTAGTGTTGAGCTGCTGAATCAAACAGAGTAAGACAAAACTGGACTGGCATTCTGGTTCTGTATTTACTAGTGGGCTTATATAAGCTAATCATGGTGAAGTTTAGTTTCCTCATCTGTAAATCACTGTAATTATTATTCTTTTATAAGGTTGTTGTATTAAATGAGATATTATATTCAAAGCACTTTAACATTTCAGCTCCTCGAAAACTTTAGTCCTGCTGCCTTTTTAGCTAACTGCAAATGATTCACTTTTCTATACCAGCAAAGATAAAAACAAATATGGGTAACATAAAACTGTGGTGAGCTTTTGCAGCTCTATTTATTCTGCATTCTGTGTTAGTGATCAACTCTGGCAATTATTTCTTAAGTGTATTTGTTTTCAGTGTTGTTTTAACCACTTTTTGATTTTTTTTTCTACCTGTGTTGTTCCTTATTTAAATAAAAATCATTTAACCTCTGTGTCAGAATATACTTAGTTACAGATGCCAAAATATACACACACATGCACATGCACACATAAACAAATATTAACACAACAGCTTGAACTAAACAGTAGGGAAATGTGTCATCTTATATAATAGGGGCTCTTGGGTAGAGTAAGCTGCAGAGCTGGTTGATTTAGCAGCTCAACATTAGGTACTCATTTTTTTCTCTTTCCACTATGTCCATTGATATAAAGCTTGAAAACATGACCTTCACATTTAGTAGATGTTGAGCCTTTTCTACATAGAATTAGGTCCTTGTCTTTCATCTTATTAGGCTAAATTAATATGTATGTTCACTCCTAAATAATTAGCCACTTGCTAGTTGGTTTAACCTATTTAGAATGTATTGTTGGTGTTATATGCTGCATGGAGGAGGGGTTCTTTTGGAATGACAACAAAATAGAAACATGCTGGGTAGGCAACCAAGAGAATATACTAAATTTCTCCAGAGATTTCCTTCCAACTGGATCATTTAGAAGTAGCTCTGTGGAGGTAGATCTATAGAAAGGATTAGGGAATTTTTCCCAAACCCTTCAGTTCTAAGACTTTGCAATATTGGCTCTTTTAAAATGTATCACAAATGTATTTTAAAAAATAAAATAGGAATTGATTAGTGGCAAATACATTTGTTTCTTTGTAGGAACCAATTTGTAACTATGAGATACAAAAAGGAACATGCTCAAGCTGTGTTTGATCATCTTGTAAGTGAGAAAAAAATCTATGAAGAGAGACTTTATGAGGAAGAACAGAGGTATCGAACACTCATTACCATGAGGCAAAAAACTCTGGCAGATATTAAAGTGAGTATTATTTTTGGCCTGTCTTAGAATGAAAGAAATACAGTGATAGTGCAATTAGCAGCTAGTTTGAGGCACCCATTTTTCATCTTAAAGTAGCAAAGATGTTTAAATTTTAAAAGTAAATCTCTTAGCATAATAAGCATGTCACTTCTTATTTTTTCTTATAAGTAAATATAGTCTTCACACACTATATTGTACTTTTTGGTGCATCTTACATGCACTCTCATTTTGTTGTTACAGACCTTCCTTGACTTGTGAGGAAGTTATATTCCAGTAAACTAATTGGGAGTTGAAAATATTGTCAAAATGCATTTAATATACTTAACATACCCAGCATCATAGCTTAGCCTAGCCTACCCTAAATGTGCTCAGAACACTTACATTAGCCTGCTGTTGGGCAAAATCATCTAACACAAAGCCTATATTATAATAAAGTGTTGAATATTTCATATAATTTATTGACTACTGAGCTGAAAGTGAAAAACAGAATAGTGTGGGTACAGGATGGTTTTAAGTGTATCAGTTGTTTACCCTCATGATCACACCACGGCTGACTTCAGGCTGAGGTTTACTGCCACTGCCCAACATCGTGGGAGAGTATCCTACCCCATACTACTAGGCTGGGAAACAATAAAAATTCAAAATTTGAAGTACTGAATGCATATAGCTTTTGCGTCATAAAATTTTAAAATTCATGAGTGGAACCATTGTCAGAGACCTTCTATACTTGTTTATTTTGAAGTCTACTGGTTTAGAAGTATGTTTATTCCAGACCCACTTTTATGTTTTTAGTGGGAGATATAAGAATAGTAAAATTTTGTTTCTGAATAAACACACTCTAAATGTTTATCAACTCCTTTTAAAAGAATATTTCATGATCTTTTCCTGTAGAAAATTTTTGCATGGGTTTTAATTGCACTGTAAACCTGCTAGTTAGAAACAGAAATCGTAATATTTTTTAGATTTGAAGTTTAAGTTTTATAAAGCTATACATATTAAATTTCTTATAGAACATGAGTAAATGATATATATTTAGTTAAGTGATTCCTATCCTTGTTTTATATTTTGGATTAGTTTTTGTTACATTTAATTGTAATAATGAATACTATGGTGTTTTCAGTATATATATATTAAAATTGCTTATTCTTGAGAGATACAATGGGAAATTACTCCTAAAAAATAAAGAATTCTGCTACATCTTATTAAAACTATTTTCTGCAAAACCTTTAAAGATATATGTAATAACATAATATACTTTTATAAGCTTTTTTGATTTTGATATTTATATATTCAACTATTATATATATTCATATACTCAATTACTATTGTCCTTTTTTTCATTTTCAAAGACATTGATTCATTTTTTAAAATTGGAGCAAATATACATTAAACACGTATGTTGGTTAATTAACAGCATTTTTAGTGCTATTTCTGTGATCCTTCTATAGAAAAGTATTAATAAAAAAACCAATTTTTAAATAATAGTGTTAACTAATATTCTAACATTTTAAATATGGCCATTACATACAAAAAGGGTATTTGTGGGGGTGGGGGCCCTAAAAAATATGAAAATAATTGGTGCCATCTAGTGGAAATAAATGATGCCTTCTCCTGCAGAAGTTCCTGAATCATTGAGAGCAAAAATCTCAAGATTTGTGATATATGGACGAACTGGGGAGGTTTAGACTCAAATGCACCCCTCAAAAAAGAGAAGGCTTAAGTTATTTACTGATTTAAACATCATTCTCTACCTCATATTTTATCACAGCAGTAGAATTAGCTGTTTGAATTCAACCACATTTTCCAATCGTACTGGTGCTGAGAACACAGTGGGATCTCAATAATCATTTATTGACTGGCATTTCAGCACTTTAATGAAACAATAATAATTAGTGAAATGGCAAAATATGGTCAGCAGGAGAGAGACAAAGAAAAAATCCTGTATAACTATCCTCTCAGAAATGGAGATTTGTATTTTTTCCAGCCAGAATTTTGTCTCTGCCTTCCATTCTGAAATGTACCTACCTCCAGCCACTTGTCTCATCACATGGCTTTCTGTTTTGTCTTTAGTACCAGTCTCTGTCTGAACTTGTTTTGTTCATTTGTTTTTACTTGTTTGTTGTCTGCCTGTATCTTGCAATACTAATGTATTGTGAGTGTGGACAGGAGATTTTCTGTCACATTCTTCTCTGTATCCTAAAAGGTTAGAACTATGCCTGGCACAAGGGAGGCACTGAGTGAATACTCATTGAATGACTGAATGAATAAATGGATGAACATATGCTTTTTTTGGTAATTTTGCTGTCCACATGCATGATAATGCCTGAAAGCAGGAGCATTTCACAGATAGTTTCCATATTGTGCCCCCCTGATACTTTAGTTGAATACTCATGTTGCATGCAAAAACTGAATCTCTCCCTTTTTTCCCTTTCTCATTCTCTCTCTCTCTCCTTGATAATACGTGAGAAATTAGCCCTCCAGTCTGTTCCCTCTAGATGAAAATGATTGAATTGTCTATTGCTTTCTAGCAATTAAGGATTCTGCTAAATATCTGAATAATACTTCTCAAGTAACCTTTAATCTATTTGAAATTGTCTCTTGGCAGCTCTTGGATAGCTCTTTGTTATACATTTACTCTCTGTGACCAGAAGCATACAGCTTGAACATGCACAGTTTAGAAATTGATATATCTCATTATTAGTGACACTATTTATGATTATGATCAGTTATTGGCATTAAATAGTAGAAAGGCAATGTGATTTTTCATAGAAAACGAGTCTCATCCGTGTTTAGAAATTGGATGAGATAAAAATTTGTAAGTATGTATGTAATATGAAGCATTCCCATAAAGAAACAAGTATCATTAGACATCATTATAAATGTGGTATTACTAATCTGGGCTGTCCCCTGGGGGCAAAAGAATTGATCACAATTATGGATAATCTGAAGGAATTGTTTAATAAAAGTCTATAAAGGCCACAGTACAATTAACTGGGGATGTAAGAAGACATGACATAGAATTAGAAATACAAACAGCCAATAAAATGGCTTAAGAAAAAATACATAAAAACTTTAGATAGCATGCAATGTGGTTCTGGAGTTAAAATCAACCTTTTTTGGTAGGTAGTTCCATATCAGATATCTTTAAATGAAAGATTTTTTAAATGTTAAATGTTTTTATTAACTACCTATAATTTGCAAATGCAATTAAGTTTAAAATTTAAATATAGCGTATTCATCAAAGTACTATAGCTCTAGCTACTGATCTTCATTTTGGTACTGGAAAGATCCCAACAAAACCAGAGTTTCAGGTATTTTAATATTTAATTTTAATTTATTATTAGCCTTCCCTAGAAGTTCCATTGCTTTTCTATGTCAGTGCCTTTCTCTAGTACTCTTTCTAAAACCTTGTTCTCCTTTCTAGAACTTAGGATATGATATGAGAAGAGCATAATAGATTACATTGGATCTTTGGCAGATGAAACAATTTCCAAATTGAGTTCTAAAAGACAGTCTCCCAATACTTCATAGAGTTTATTCGTTTTTATTTTGCTTCATATCTTTTACTCTCAGGCAATACTTATAACAGTCTCATACTTAGCTATTAAATCATATCTTGACCCTTTCATGTGGAAAATTCCTAGCTTAATACAGAGGTAGTGATTCACTGCCTCATTAGACAGCCAGGTACAGCAATAGTAAAAATCAGAAACAAATTTAATCTCTGAACTAATTTCAAAGATTATTAAAATTTTAAAAATTATTCTCCTATTGTCCACTCATCACTTCTTCACTCACACAACTAGCTTATGAATACTATGTTTAGGGCACTCAACATTTTGACATCCAACATTTGTTGGATGACCAAAATGTTAGCCTCAATTTTAAAGATGCAATCAGTAGAAAGATGGAAGATGTGAAAAACAAACTTGAATATAGTAACAATGCACAAGTTACATACAATAAATTGTGTCGTTGGCCCACTGACTTGATATATTAGGTATGATTAAAATAAAATTAAAAACATTACATATTCTGTGGTCTTAATAGTGAGAAATGAATATGTGAAAACCTGGAAACATTTAGAAGAACTGACCAGTGAACCTCCTAGGCAAGAATAATTTGCCCTAGTGCTATTTTCTTGCCACCAAAAGATCTTAAAATAATATGGAATTTTAAAAAATTAGGAACATGGTTTGCATAATATTTTTAACAATATGGATAGGAGTAAGCATCAGTCACATGCAATAATACTAATTAGATTCATCATATTGCTTTTTAAAAACAACTTGTCAAATCTATGGCTCTTTGAGGAATTAACATTTTAATTTGAGGACTGGTAGCAAAAGAGTACTAATTTCATAATAGGGAACATTTGAAGTTTTTCCACAGACCCGGTGCTGCAATGATTGTAGGTACATAGAAATCAGGAGAGAGTAACTCTAGAATGTAAGGGAAAGATGTGGCATAGATATAAATGATTACCAAATATAAATTTAATGTATTTTGGATGTTTGCTTAGAGCATGATCCATTAAACAAGGAAGAAGCCTCTCTTCTTTTAGCATGTCTCTTCAGCATCATATTAAATCTTAAAGATATGTCCCAGAATTTCTACTAACACTACATTAAAGCACTATATTTGAAGTTTGAATAGGCTTTTTATTTTTTAACTGGCAATCACCATTTTTTTTAGTTTTTTTTTTTTTTCCTCCAACTACCTAGAGGCATCTAGTAAAATCATTTGGCCATAATCCATTTCATTTTTCTATACATTGGTATTTGTAGCATTGTTTTGATAATACTCTATGAACACACTTTGGATGTATGATTCTTCCAGGTAATATTAATTTCCTAGTGGGAGTGCCACTTTTGAAATTCTTCCCTGCCCCCCACTGCAGAGTAATAGCATAAATATATGATTATTCTCTTTTAGTCAATTAGAGTAACTATAGTATGAGTTTCCAAATACCAGACTGCATTCTTAAGTATACCTAATTGGTTATTTTTTTTAAACTATAATACATCACTTGATTCAATTTGCAACCATTTAATACTGAACATCTTTTGGTCTGTTTTATACTTTGTTCAAGATATTGGTATTAGAGATTTACAAGATTTTTTCAATGAAATAAGATTTTCTTTTTTTCTTTGTTAAATAGCATAACACATTTCAGTTCCTTAAAGTTTTGAGAAATTCTCCCATGATACTATCAAGATATGTGAAGAGTTAGAGATTTTACCTCATCTGCAAGCTAACAAATTAGCCTGCTGTAGTTTCACATATGCTGGCAGAAGACATGAAACTCCTGGGTGAGAAGGAGAGATTTTATTATTTCCTACACAACAGGAGTGTAAGTTTCATGTTTGGTTGGGTTTGCCCTGGCTCCAAGTCTTGTGAGATAATGGGAACGTGGTCCAGGTGGATGCTGCATACACAAGGAATTTTTATCACACCTGATGAACTTGGAATGTAGGAGAGCCCCAGTTTCTTAAGGGAGCTTCTAGCAAATGTGCTCAGCCTTTTCCCCAGAGGAAGGTATTACATTTGCTATGCAATCTTGAAAAGATAGTTCTGGATAAAAGCTGTCAGAAGTGTATAAACATGATGGTGAATGCCCCGTGATACCGTGATACATATTATCTGACCTTGACTCTTTTTGGAAGAAAAACATGGGAAAATTTATTCAGTTTAGTTTTTTGTTTGTTTGTTTTTTGCATGATTGATGGTTTCTAATTTTTGAGTCAATATGGTAAAGCTATATTTTTTTCTAGAAAAGATCATTTTAATGAGGTTTTCAAATTTATTGTCATTAAGTTACATGAAATGTATATATATATTTTTTTCATTTCTTCTGCTTCTGTAGTTATATTCTTTCCTCATACAACAGGATTTTCTCCTTTTCCTTGATTGACTTCATTAAATTTTTGCCTTATCGTTGTTTTTCAAAACACTCCAAATTCTGATTTGTTCATGATGATTATTTTTGTTCTCTAAGTCATTAATGTTAGCTTTTTTCTTTGTTAACTATCCTTTTTGACTGAGTTTTATAATTTTATTTTATTTCTTTTCCTTTTTTTTAGCGAGTTGAATACTATAGTTTTTTTTTTTTCTTTCTCACTTACAATGAAAAACAAACTTGAAAAATGACCTAGTAGTCTCTGAATGCAATTTTGGCAGTTTTAATATATTTCACTACTTGATATTGGTCCTGGCAATGACTTTTTGCATATGAACACCAAAGGACATGAAACAAATGCAAAAATAAACAAGTAGGACTACATCAAACTGAAAAGATTCTCCACAGAAAAATAAATAATGAATAAATTGAAAAGACAGCCTACTATGGCAGGAAATATTTGCAAACTGTATCTCTGATAAGGGATTAATTTCCAAAACATAGAAGTTACTCGTACAACTCAGAAATAACCCAATTAAAAATGGGCAAAAGACCTGAATAGACATTTTTCCAAAGAAGTATACAGATGGCCAACAGATAAATGAAAAGGTGCTCCATATCACTGATCATCAGGAAAACACAAATTAAATCCACAATGAGATATCATCTCTTTCCTATTAGGAAGGCATTTATCAAAAACAAAAGGGATAACAAGTATTGCTAAGGATGTGGAGAAAAAGGAACCCTGTATATTGTTAGTAGGAATGTAAATTGATACAGCAATTATGGAAAACATTGGGAAGATTTTTTTTTAATTAAGAACAGCAATTCATTAATTCAACAGTCTCCTTTCCAGGTATATATCTGAAGGAGACAATCAGTATCTAAAAGAAATATTTGCACTCTCATGTTCATTGCAGCATTATTCACAGTAATCAACATGTGGAAACAATCTAAGTGTCTGTCAATGGATGAATGGATAAAAATATTGTATATAGATACATAGATACTCATTCCATATATAATGTAATATTTTTCAGTCATGAGAAGGAATGTAATCTTGCATTTGCAATAGATAAATATATCTAGAGGACATTATGGTAAGTGAAATAAGCTACACAGAGAAAGACAAATACTATATGATCTCACTTATTTGTGGAATTAAAAAAAATGTTGAACTCAGAGAGTAAAATGGTGGTTATCTGGGGCAAAGGGATAGGTAAAATGGGGGAGATGCTGACCAAAGGGTACAAGCCTTATGTTATATGATGAGTAAGTTTGGGATCTAATGTATTGCATGGTAACTATAGGTAATAATTGTCTTGTATACATGAAATTTGCTAAGAGAGTGTAGATCTTAAACATTCTTATCACACACACACACACACACACACACACACACACACGAAGATAATTATACGAAATAATGGTTGTTTTACCTAACCTGATTGTGGTCATCATTTCACTATGTAAACATATATCAAATCATCACACTGCCCACTTTAAATATATACAGTTTTATTTATCAATTAGACCTTAACAAAGCTAGGGAAAAATAAATTTCTGTTACAAGGTTTTGTTTAATTTGCATGAGATAATCAAACAAGATCACTGCTACTTTTGCTCCATAGATAATTTATGAGCAAATAAATTAAATGTTTAGTTCAGTATGCATTAATTTTTGGATTTTGCTTTATATATTTCTATATCATGTTATTTAATGCGTAGAGACTCACAAATAATAAATGAACATTTTGATTATATTTTTTCATATAGTGACCGTTTTCTCCTATGTATTGTTTTAGAGTTAATATCAACACCTGCTCTTTTTATTAGACTAACTTAATTTTGCATTTTATTGTTAGGTATTCTGGCTTATTTTTTAGATGTGCATTTGTAACCTTTATAGAGCAATATTTAGGATAATTTTGCTTTTCAATCCACTCTGCTTTAGTAATTTATATGATTAGTTTTATTGGTTCTTGCTTCTATCATCTTGCTTAATGCTCTCTATGGTGATACTACCTTTCTACTTTTGCCATTATTACTTTTTGGCATATTGATTATTGTGGTTTGATTTTATTGCTTTTAATAATGTAAAGTGGAGACATCCAACTTTTAATTATACCACTGTTTCAAATTTCCATCTAAATGTGCTCATATATTAGTAATGCAGATAAATAATGAGAGATAAAGCTGAGAATGTAGGTTTGGGATATATCATGAAGACCCACTTGAAAAGTCTACACTTAATTTGTAAAGCAATGGGACGCATGAGGAATTTTCCAGGAGTACAATGTGCTCACTATAGGCAAGATCAATTAGCATTATGTAGGACAAACTGAAATGAAATGAAAATATGAGTTACAGATATAAGTTACAAGAAAATACTTTCATAATTAAAGAGAGGTGATGAGACAATGAGGATTATAGACTTAACAGAGTCTTATGTCAAATTACATATGATACATGAATGGAAGAACAGAATATACAGAAGAAAGTATGATACCGTTTGACTAGAAAAATTATGGTGGCATTTAAAGTAAAAAGAACTTGATGACTGGCTTTGCTGAGAAGAGGATCTGTCTTACATGTGGTAGAGGCTGTGTAAATGGAAGCATGCACCTAATCACTATGTGGAGATAGAGTTTGGGAGAAGTAGTAGAAATGGATAGAGTCAAAGATCAGTGAGTCCACTACAGCATAAATAGTTGAAGCTCATGAAAACTTTGAAGAAAAAGGTTGGAGAATATCTGAAGATAGAACTTCAATGTGTAAGTTGTTAAATTATTATCTGTCAGCATTTTTGTATTTAGTTGGGTGACCACTGGAGCTAGGGCTCTGCAGACAACATTCTTTTCTTTGTCACATGCCTCTAAGGCTTTACAGAATATAGGGTACTAGAGGGAGATTGAAAGGTTTAAGGAGGAAGAAATGTGTTCTTTCCTGCTGGCTTCCAGTAGGCCTCCTTTCTTCTTGCAGGTCCTGTCAGCTTTATCCTAGAAATACATATTCACCTGAAAGCAGCAATTCCTGCCCATAGCCCTTCTTGCATACAACTTGGTTATTAGGAGAGCAATAGTAATAGGAAGAGTAGTATCAGACTGGTAAAGGCAGAAGAGCAAATATAATAGTGAGGGGAGCAAGAGCATTGAAAGAAATTGGAAAGGCAGCTTTAAAATACTCTTTCAAGAGCTTTGGTAATAAAATAATTTGTGTATTTCTATTTATTTGTTTGCAAATTGCAAGTTCCAGGTTATTTTCTAGCAAAAGGGAAAGACATAAGATTGAGGAAGAGATTGTATTATATGTTGTATTATGCAGTTTCACTTAAATACTTGGTTTGCATTCCAATTTGTGATGCTTTTGAGAGAGAGAACACTATCTCATTCACATGAGTACTTCCAGAGTCAATCCAATGTCTAGGACATAGTAGGTACTCAACATTTGTGGAGTTGAAGTCTAGATGGAGTGATGCTACTCCTAAAATAGTATGTGGAAGAGTGAGGTTTATATTTTAATTTACTTTGGCAAGGATAAAGAAAATTGTTCCTTATTTATTTATTTATTTATTTATTTATTTATTTATTTTGAAATTGTAAATTGAGTGTCAGAATATGGGTGAGATTCCAAGCATCTTAAATGAAAGGTGCATTTGCTCTTATTTACCTTCACTGAGCAATGATGAGGCCCAAGTTAAATAAGGTACAACAACTTCTTTTCTTGAATTAAGCACAGAATTCTCTAGAACCTAGGAAAAAGAGTTTGAAGGAAATCTCAGATAGGCTGTAAAGATGATAGAATAACAGAACCAAGTCTTGGAGGGTAGTAATAAGTTAGTCAAGGAAAAAAATGCATCATGTAGTGATAACAATAGTAGAAAAGGCAGACAAGTATCAAAAAAATAAGCATGCATTTGGGGAATGGCATGTAGTTTATTATGTTTGAAGATCAAGTAGTGGAAAAAGATCATACCTACTGGTGGGAGCACCATCATAAAAGCTATGAATGTCACACTAAGGGTTTTACATCATGAATAAGTGATCAGAAGAATCACTGAGGAAAATCCCACTGCAATTAGCAGAGATTTCCACTGTCCTGCTGTCCACCTTGGTATTGGGCCAAAGTTAGACTGAGACATTCATCCTGTCAGCAGTTAGAGTTGGGAAAGGTCTATGGTGCCTGAAACTGGCTCAGAAGACACTGCCATCAAAGAGCCTTGTCCTTTTACCCCAGTAGGGTAAAGCGAGTATTTATTTTTATTTGTATACCATGATGTGTAACAACAATCGGCAACCATTGATTACATGTAATAAGCTGGAGAGGAATGTGATTTTGGATGCAGTGATACCAATTAAGAACTTAGTGGTGAGACTGGAAGAATAAATATCGTTAAAATGTCTATACTACCCAAAGCAATCTATACATTTGGTGTAATCCCTATCAAAATAACACCAGCATTTTTCACAAAACCAGAACATTTCTGGACTTTAAGCTATATGATGCAGCTGTAGTCATCAGGACAGTATGGTACTGGCACAAAAACAGATACATAGATCAATGGAACAGAAAAGAAAATCCAGAAATAGACCTACAACTATATGGTCAACTGATCTTCAACAAAGCAGGAAAGAATAGCCAATGGGAAAACAGTTCTTCAACAAATGGTGTTCATAAAGCTGGACAGGAACATACAAAAGAATGAAACTGTGGGACACATGGGGGGCTCAGTCAGGTGAGCATCTGACTCTTGGTTTTGGGTCACATCATGATCTCAGGGTTGTGGGATCGAGCCCTATGTTCTTGCACTGTTGGTGGGAATGCAGACTGGTACAGCCACTCTGGAAAACAGTATGGAGTTCCTCAAAAAGTAAAAAACAGAACTACCCTACTACCCAGCAATTGCACTAGTAGATATTTACCCAAAGGATACAAAAATATTGATGTTTATAACAGTATCATCAACAATAGCCAAATTATGAAAAGAGGCCAAATGTCCATCAACTGATGAATGGATAAAGAAGTGGTATATAATAAAATGAAATATTACTCAGCCATCAAAAAGAATGAAATTTTGCCATTTACAATGATATGGATGGAGCTAGAGTGTAATTATACTAAGCAAAATAAGTCCAGAGAAAGACAAATACCATATGATTTCACTCATATGTGGAATTTAAGACAAAACAGAGAACATAGGGGAAGGAAAAAAAAGAGGGACACAAACCATCAGAGACTCTTAACTAGAGAACAAACTGCAGATTGATGGAAGGAAGGTAGGCAGGAGATGGGCTAAATAAATGATGGCTATTAAGGAAGGCACGTGTATTGAGGCACTGCTATATGTTGTAACAAATCACTGAATTCTACTCCTGAAACTAATATTACACTATATGTTAACTAACTAGAATTTAAATAAGTATTTGGAAAAAGTAATTTAATGGTAATATGATAAGGTTCTAGCAAGGTAAAAGGATGAATTCCATATTTTTTTAAAAGTTTTTATTTTAATTCCAGTTAGTTAAAATACAGTGTACAATGTAGTTATTCTGATGTACAATGTAGTTATTCAATACTTCCATGCAACACCTGGTGCTCATCACAAGTGCACTCCTTAATCCCCATCACCTATTTAACCCATCGCCTTACCTACCTCCCCTCTGTTAACCACCAATGTGTTCTCTGTGTGTAAGAGTCTTTTTCTTGGTTTGTCTCTCTGTTTATTTCTCTTTTTTCCTCCCATTTGCTCATGTGTTTTGTTTCTTAAATGAAATCAAATGGTATCTGTCTTTCTCCAACTGACTTCACTAAGAATAATACTCTCTAGCTCCATCTACATGGCTGCAAATGGCAATGATTCATTTTTAAAAATACACATTTTTTTCCCCTCAGATCTAGGATTAAGATTCAGTATGGAGCCAGCGTAGGGTATGTGCTTATTACCCTGCAGTTAAAAGACCTCTCCAAAGAGATTGATTTAGGGTTAGGGCCATGGTTAGGGTTAAGGTTAGAGGTTAGAGGTTAGTGGTTAGGGTTAGGAGTTAGGGTTAGGATTAGGTTTTCAGCTAGGGTTAGGAATTTCTGATAATTTTTTTACATTTAATATAGGCAGAAATTCATGACTATTTGGTTATATGGTGAGGAAAAATGATCAAATATATTTTATATATATACATGTATATGTATATATATGTATATATAAAGTTTTGACTTTGATAACAAAATGGTTAGTGATGTCAGTATCAAAAAATATGGACTGAGAAGTAGGATGAAAACTAGATTCAATCAAATGAGATACCTTTGAAGGAGCTACATGGAGCCCAGTGTCCACTGAATGTAAGAGCCTAGAACTGGAGGAGCAAGAGTTTGAAAAAGATATAGGTGTAGAAGCTGTAGGCATATACATTGCATTAGAGACTTCAGGAAATATTTCACAATACTAAGAATATGGAGAAGAAAGATCAGGACATACTCCTGGTTGGATGATTATGATACAAAGAAAGTAGCAAGAATAGAGGAAGCAAAAGGCAGAGATTATAGTCAGAAAGTGAGATATAAGAGTTTAAAACAGCTCTGGTGCCATGGGTATGGATTGTTAATGAGATGTAGAATTGAAGTTAACTAGATTTGAGTAAGTCTATAAACTCTAAGATTAAAATACTGGATATGTTATCCAGATAGATACTGAAGTAAAACAGAATGATGGTGAAACAAAAGACAGGAAGAGAAGATTGAGTCACATGGACCAAAGCCTTTCCTTAGTGTAGGAAAATGACTAGAAAACCATTAAATGACAGTGCAATAGAGTGAAAGAAGGTTTATATTCCTTAGGATATAGGATTATATTCTTTAGGACAAAGGATTATATTCTTTAATCAATATAAAACTCAAATAGTATTTTTACATAAACATGGAGAAATAATGGTTTGGAAGCAAAAATGGAGAACTAGGATTTTGCTAACTACAACTAGACCCTCTAATATGTAGGACCTTGAGAAATTAATATTCTTTAACTTAGGTCCAGATTTGGATAAAGCAAACAGTTTTATTCAGTACCATCTAATGAGAATGAAATGTAATCTGAGGGATCCCTGGGTGGCGCAGCGGTTTGGCGCCTGCCTTTGGCCCAGGGCGTGATCCTGGAGACCCGGGATCGAATCCCACGTCGGGCTTCCGGCATGGAGCCTGCTTCTCCCTCTGCCTGTGTCTCTGCCTCTCTCTCTCTCTCTGTGTGACTATCATAAATAAATAAAAATTAAAAAAAAAAAGAAATGTAATCTGAGTTTGTTTACCAACGAATAGAACTTCCAGAGTTGGGATGCCTGGGTGACTCAGCAGTTGGGCCTCTGCTTTCAGCTCAGGGCATGATACTGGAATGCCTGGATCAAGTCCCACATCAGGATCCCTGCGTGGAGTCTGCTTCTCCCTCTGCCTATGTCTCTGCCTCTCTGTCTCTGTCTCTCATGAATAAATAAATAAAATATTTTTTAAAAAGAACTTGCAGAGTTCACTTTGATAAGGATAATGGTTCAGTACTACAGATAAGTATGTGTTAATACATATGTAAAATACACTGTTCTAGATACCAAGGATTATTGGAATAAAGCACAGTCTTCAACTCTGAGAAGCATACCAGCTTCACAGAGGAGAGAGAATCATAGCTTTATTGTAATAGGTTTTGCTAACTGAAGATAGAATCAAGGGAAGAGAGACTTAAAATACCACCTGTAAATATTGTCAACTTTCCTATACTTACCAGAATTTTTTTTTTTTTAAGGAGAGAGATTGAATTGCTGAGACCACTAAGATTTGTTATGGTATTGTTTCTACCTATACCATTGATAAGGCATCAACTATAGGTACATTATTTAAGTTATCAGATATACATGATTATATATTAGCATCTAAAATCCAGAATTTTTAGTGTCATCTACATAATAGCTAAGCCATACTGAATAGCATGACACATTATTTTTTATTTTTATATTTATTATTTATTTGTTTATTGTTTGTTTATTTATTTATTTATTTATTTATTTAAAAGAATCTCCAGTTGTCCCATCCTGTCCATTTTCCTTTAAATTGTATGAATTTTACTTCAATTGCTATCTTCAGGGAGGTCACCTCCCCTTGTTTTCAGAAAAAAATAATTTAATGTTGCATAAATGAGGTATCTATAGGATTATAGTATTTATAAGGATAGATCTTAGCCTAAAGTACTTCGCTACAGCCAGGAAACTTTTTTCAGTTACTAAGAGTTTCTAGTCTGTTCCTATTTCTCTAAGTTTTACAGGGGAGATAGACCTAGAGACAGGAAGATAGACCAGATTGAGGGTGGGGGTGGGGGAAGAAACAGTAAGAGACGAGCTATCACTTTCTTTAGTGAGTTATTAGTGGCTTTCTGTGTTAAGTATCAGCACCATGAACTCTCTTTTAAACTTAGGTGATGTTCTGACAAATATCACAGATGTGACTTGTACAGTGTCCTGTGGGGAAGCATTGTTAACATTACCCAAATAGCCCTCCCACTGTCTGATTTATCTGCTTTTAGAAAACACGTATACCTGACCTCCTGAGGGAGCTGCATAGCTCAAATTTGGGTGCCATGATAATAATAACAGTTTGAGAGAAAATGAAATAGGCTATAAAGAGAAAGGAAATGGAATATATAAACTAGTATACAGTGTCATGTTCATTTTCAGTACTGTATAAAATAATGAAAATGTTTTTCGATAACCTGTGTTGATTTTTATAATGTGAAACACCCTTTATGGAAAAAAAGACAATGAATGAACAAAACAAAACAAAAAATTAGTATAAAAATATTTTTAGCTTTTGGCTCAAATTTATGCATTGCTTTTCATAAGTTTAGATTTGAATTGAATTCTGAAATAGAACAGCTTTAAGATAAATGTGTTAATTTCCAACTTCAGTTCTTAAGTTGCTCTTTCAGGGTTCAAGTACAAGGATTATCTTGTGGCAAAGCAGTTCAGTGGGATAGGCAGCAAAGATTTTTTCTAATTTTTCAGTTGTATTTGGAGAACTTAAATATAAAGACGTTAAACAAGATTTCTCATAATCACTTAGTTTTTAAATTGCACATCTGGGATTAAAATGGTTACCCTAGTTTCTAGTAGTCTTTACCTCAATATATTGAAAGCCCCCCTGTAAACAGTATAGCAGTAGGATATCATTACTACCTAATCACTAGTGCTGGATAGCCTTATAGTGGCCATTGTTCTTTGGATACTATGATCAAATAAGAAAAATTAAAGCCCAGTTATGTTTACAATAACTTAATTAAGATTTTTTCTGAATTCAAAAGGTAGACAGAATACAAACAAAATGTACCAAGGCTTTCTCTAGGTCTTCATTAGTAAATGAGGTTTATATTCACCAGGAACTTTTCCCTCAAGCATGTAGAACATAAATATTTCCCAATTTCAACTCATTCTTGTTACAACATCATAACCACTGTTTGTATGATGGGAGACAGGGAAGTTGTGTATGTTGAGAAGGAATACTGTGAGGAATGATGAGGTAAGAGAACATAGCACCATAATTTACTACTCCACTGTGGGCATACCAAAGCTGGCCAGAGTGCTCAGCCCACACTGGGGATCCCCCCTGGCTCTTGTGGCCAAAGGAGAATGTGTTCCTGGGTCCTATGGGTCTAAAACAATTGGGGAGATAGTTCTTGCCAGGCTACTATCTCCAAGGCACTGCACAGACAGCAGACTGAGACATACTCCCTAGTCTTCTGGTGAAGAAAAAGACCTATCTACTTGATTTGGGGCTTCAGTCTGTGGGCTATCACACATCCAGAGGCTATATAGATGTGCTTTTAGAGAATGTAGACCAGCAGTTCCCATCTTTGAGCTCTTACTTGCCCTTGCTACAGCTCATTGGTATACCCTAGATAGGAGCTCATACACTCATCTGGAGCCCAGAATTTTGCAACTGTCACTAACAGAACACCTCTAGATCACTTGGTCTTGGAGGCCAGCAGAGTCTATGGTTGTGGTGCCATAGGACTATATATATATATATTACATACCTTTAAAAAAAAGATTTTATTTATTTATTCATGAGAGACACAGAGAGGCAGAAACAGAGGGAGAAGCAGGCTCCCTGTGAGGCACCTGATGCAGGACTCTATCCCAGGACTCTGGAGTCATACCCTGAGGCCCTGAGCTAAAGCAGATACTCATTACCACCTAGATGTCCCTATCTGCATGCCTTAAAAGCTGCTGCCTGAAGTTTTAGTTTTCACTCAGCCTGAAACTAGGTGTTGACTGAGATCCTTCCCTCCGACTAAGTTTTGACAACTAGGAGCTACCAAGAAAAAAAATATCAGGCTGCTTAGACAATCACAAAGGTTTAAAGATGACCAAAAGCTAGAACAAGGTGAAATGATAAGGTTTATCTCCTACACAAGGCCACTTCTGCAAAACTAAGAGAGAAAGTTGTTTTGCCTAATACATAGAAACAAATACAGGGACTCTTGAGAAAAATGAGACAGAGGAAGTATTGTGAATGAAAGAACAAGATAAAACCCCAGAAAAAAATCGTAAAGAACTCAAAGTAATGGTCATATAGATGCTCACCAAACTCAGGAGAAGAATGGATGAGAGAGACCTTTAATAAAATAGATAGAAAATATAAGTACCAAACAGAAATCACAGAACTGAAGAATACAATAATTAAGCTGAGAAATACACTAGAAGGTTTCAACAGCAGACTAGAGAAGACAGAGAAAGGATCAGTAAACAGATAGGACAGGAGACCTCTCCCAAAAAGTACAGCGAAAAAAGAGAGAAAAAAAAAGTCAAGATAAATCAAGCCTCAATAAATTTAAGAAGACTAAATTTAAGCATATTTTTTCACATAATAGTATGAAAGTAAAAATTTCAAGAAAAAAAAATAGATAATTTACAATGTGGAAATTAACATTCTACTGAACCAACAGTGGGTCAGCAAATAAATAAATTTAAAAATGCCTGAGACAAATGAAAATTCAAGATCTATAATATATAGCAAAAGCATCCAAAAGAGACAAATTCATAGTAATATGGGCCTACCTCAAAAAACAAAAATCTCGAATAAACAATCTAACTTTACACGTAAAGGAACTAGAAATAGAACGGACACCCAAAAATTAGTAGAAGGAAGGAATAATAAAGAACACAGTGGAAATAGAAGCTAAAAAGATAGTAGAAAAGGTCAATGAAACTAAGAGGTGGTCCTTTGATAAGATTAACAAAATTGACAAACCTTTTGCTAGACTCAAGAAAAAAGCCAAATAAATGAAATCAAAAATTAAAGTGATACCAAAGATCAGTGCAACTGATACCAAAGAAGTAGAAAGAATTATAAGAGATCACTACAATTATATACCAACAAACTGGACAACCTAGAAGATCTAAATTCCTAGAATTAAACAATCTTTTAAGACTGAATCATGAAGAAATGAAAATTCTGAATAGACTAGACCAGTAAGGAGACTGAATCAAAACCTCTCAACAGACAAAAGTCCAGGATGAGATGGCTTCACCAGTGATTTCTACCATAAATTCAAAGAAGATTTAATACTTGTTCTTCTCAAGCTCTTCTAAAACATTGAAGAGGAAGGAGAGCTTCTAAAGTCATTTTAAGAAGCCAGCATTACTCTGATACCAAAACTAGACAAGGACACCATGAAAAAAGAAAATGACAGGCCAATATCCCTGATGAACATAGATGCAAAATTTGTCAGCAAAATATTAGCAAACTGAATTTAACGATACAATAAAAGGATTAAACACCATGATCAGGTGGGATATTTCATAGATGCAAGGATGGTTCAGAATTTCTAAATTAATCAACATGATATACCACATTTAAAAAAATAGATACAAATCATATGATTATTTCAATAGATGAAGAAAAAGCATTTTACAAAATTCATCTATTCATGACAAAAACTTTTAACAAAGTACAGATGGAACATACCCCAGCCTAAGAAGGGGCACTATAACAAACCCACAGCTAACATACTCCATGGTGAAAAGCTTTCTGAAAGCTTTTCCTTTAAGATCAGGAATAAGAAGGGTGCCCATCTACTCTCACCCCATTTTATTCAGTATAGTTTGGAAACCTAGAGAGAACAACTAGAGAGGAAAAAGAAATGAAAGGCATCTAAATAAGAAAGGAAGAATTATTTGTTCACAACATAATTTTATATATAGTAAACCCTAATGACTCCACTAAAAATCTCTTAGTACTAATAAACAAATTCAATAAATTTGCAGGGTACAAAATCAATATACAAAAACTAGTTGCATTTTTATACACTAATAATGAACCACAGAAAGAGAAATCAAGAAAGTAGTCCTCTTTACAATTGCATCCAAAAGAATAAATACCTAAGAATAAATTTAATCAAAGGGGTAGAAGATCTGTACACTGAAAATGATAAGACATTGATGAAAATAATTAAAGATACACATAGATGGAAAGATATTCTGTGCTAATATATTGGAAGAATTGATATTATTAAAATATCCATTACTCAAGGTAATCTACAGATTCAGTGCAGTCCCTATCAAAATTCCAGTGACATTTTTCATAAAACAAACCATCCTAAAATTTGAATGGAAACATAAAAGATTCTGAATAGCCAAGGCAATCCTGAGAAAGAAAAGCAAAGATGGAGGCAGTATTTGATTTTAAACTATATTACAAAACTATAGTAATTAAAACGATATCCTACTGTTATAAAACAGGCAAGTAGATTAATAGAATAGGGAGCCCCCAAATAAATCCGCATATATACTGTCAGTTTATGACAAAGGAGGCAAGAATATGTAACGGGAAAGAAAATCTCTTCAATAGGTAGTGTTGGGAAAACTGGACAGCCACAGGCAAAAGATTGAAACTGGATCACTATCTTACACCATTTACAAAACTTAACTCAAAATGGATTAAAAACTTGAATGTAAGACCATAAACCATAAAACTTCTAGAAGAAAACATAGCTGGTAATCTCCTTGACATTGGCCTTAACAGTATCTGTTTTGGATATGATTTCAGAACCAATAGCACATAGAACAAAAATAAATAAATGGAATTATATCAAATTAAAAAGCTTCTGCATAGTGAAGAAAACCAACCAAATAAAAGAACACTGAATGGGGGAAGATATTTGCACATCATATATCCAATAAGTTATATAAATAACTCCTATAACTAAATAGCAAACAAACAATCCAATTAAAAATGGGCAGGGGACATGAAATCACAGTTTTCCAGAGAGGACATACAGATGGCTTACAGACAGAGGAAAAGATATTCAGGATCACTCTTCATCAGGGAAATGCAAATCAAAACCACAGTGAGATACCACTTCACACCTGTCAGAATGGCTATGATCAAAAAGACAAAAAAATAACAAGTGTTGGTAAGGCTGTGGGGAAAAGAGAATCCTTGTGCACTTTTGGTGTGAATGTAAATTGATGTAGCCACTATGAAAAACAATCTGGAGGTTCCTCAGAAATTAATATCATATATTGTCCAGCAATTCCACTTCTGGGTATTTATCCAAAGAAAATACACTAATTTGAAATGATCTATGCACCCCTATTGCAGCATTACTTACAGTAGACAAGATATGGAAACAACCTTAAATGTCCACCAATGTATGAGTGGATAAAAAAGGCACGTTTATCTTACTGTTTGCAACGACATGGATGGACCTTGAGTATTATAAGTGAAATAAGTCAGAGAAAGACCTATAATATGATTGCATGTATATCTGGAATCTAAACAAAACAAAACAGAAAAAAATGAACAAACAAAATTCATAGATACAGAGAACAGACTGGTGTTTGCCAGAGGGGAAGGACGTTGAGGGGTGGGCAAAATGGGTAAAGGAGATCAAGAGGTACAAACTTTCAATTATAAAGTAACTCATAGGAATGTAAAGTACAGCATGGATATTATAGTCAATAATATTGTATTGCAAATTTGAGAGTTGCTAAGAAAGCAAATCAGAAGTCCTTATCACATGAAAAAATGTAAGTTTGTATGGTGACAGATGGTAAATAGACAATGTGGTGATGTTCATTTTGCAATGTATACAAACATCAAATCATTATGTTGTATGCCTAAAATTAATATAATGTATCTCAATTATACTTCAATAAAATAACTCCCTTGATGCAAAATAAAATAAAACAGGTCCATTTGTTCAAAACAAAGCAAAAAAAAAAAACCCATAGGGATATTTGAGTAAAGTCATAACAGATAACATAATTCCACTCTAAATTCATGATCATTGCTCCCAAATGAGCTCTCTACACTCATTCTCTAACCGTAGACTTACTGGCTCTTCTGCTGATACAACCAGAGTTCTTTTATCAGCAAGAAAAAGAATGAAGTACTGAAACATGCTATAATATGGATGAACCTTGAAAATATTGTGCTAAGTAAAAAAATCCAGTCACATATTGTATGATTCCATTTATATGAAATGTACAGAATAGGCAAATCTATGGAAACAGAGGTTAGATTATTGGTTGTATGGGGCTTGAGAGGTAGGATAGGAGTGGGAGGATGGGGGTGCGATGGCTTAAAGGGGCGGGATTTTTGGAGGAGATAATGAACATATTCTAAAATTAATTGTGATGATAGATATAAAATTTTGTAAATATACTGCAAGCCACTTAATCTCCCATTTTAAATGGGAGGATTGTATGGCACATATATCTTAGTAAAGATATTAAAAATCAAAAAAAAAGTTTACTACAAATCATGCTCCTGATTCTCATGGTACAACTATTCCCCATACAACCAAAACATGCCAATAATTTGGCCAAAATAGGATGCACAAAGTCCACATGACTTTATATGTTTTTGGTGCATTTAGCTAAGTATACTATCCCATATACTATCATGTGATTTAAATACCAAGATACAAGGTTAAACACTATTAATACATCTCATGTTAAATAAGGAAATTTTAGGGAAAACAAGATGTGCATGTATGTGTGTATACACAGACATGTAAAATATCTATATATACATATATAATATACAAATATGTTCATACAAAAACAAAGAAGAATTGATTAAAATTAGTATGTTCCTTGTCTCTGCAATATGATCATAGCTGGTATTTATAATTTTGTTTTTCTACTACTTACACTCTTTGCCTTCAGGAACCACCCTATCTTGTGGTTCCTTGTTTCCTGGGATTACCCAAATCTTTATTTCTATAGGATTTGTATCATTAGCTGTTCTGCCCCGGTTGGTTATTTTCCACTTACTTTTATCACAGGGCATAGAAGTACTAAGTGACACCCCAGGGAAACTCCTGCATTCTATATACCCCTCTTTGTTCCCATTGTATAGTAGTGACTCAGCCTCCTTTTGAGAGTCATGATAATTATCTTGGCCAGTACAGAACCACTTTGCTTTGCTTGTTGATCTTCACTGGCATGAAGATTTCGAAGTGACCATATGGAAGTTTCAACTTCCAGTTTAACAGAACCATTACTGTATCTGGGTTCCACCTCTTAATACTTGTGCATTGTGTTATTATTATTTTTAATTACAGGCATAACAAACTACCACAAACTAAGATGCTTAAAATAGCATCCATTTACTTTCTCACCGCTCTGTGGACGAAATGTTGGCAGATTCTGCTGATACCAAGGTGCTGGCAGGATAGCCTTCTCTACTGGAGACTGAGGGATATTCTACCTCAAGCTCATTCGCTTTGTATGTGTATTGGGAGTGAATTCAGTTTCTTGTGATTGTAAGACTGAGATTTTTAGTCACTGGCTATCAGCTGAGGACTCTCTTAGCTCTTAGATGCCTCTCACTCTGGTCCTTGCACAAGACTCCCATCTCAGAACAAGCAGGTGGACCAAATCCTTTATACCATTGGAACCTCTTTGACCTCCCCTTCTGACTCATCACTCCTGCTTTCCTTTTCTGGTTTCTGCTACTTTTGATTACCTTGGGTGTGCTTGGGCAATCCAGGATAATCTCCTTGTTTTAAGGGCAGCTGATTAGTATCCTTAATTCCATTTGCAAAATCCTTTCTTAGTAATACCTAGGTTAGTGCTTGATTGAGTAACCAGGAGATGAGAATATTGTAGAAACATCTTTGAAAATTTGCCTACCATACCCTTAAATCCTGAACCATATATTGATTGTTGATTTAGAGCATATATTATGTCCTGGAAGACATTATCTTATCCTGCATGATGTTTACGCTCTATTGGTACCTGAGTCCACCATTTTATTACTTTTTCTCTGTGGATTTAGTGCCATTAAATGGTTCCTGACACTTCAAAATGCTTTCATCCCCAGTGAATTCAGATAACTGATTTGGGTTACATCATTTTCCATGGTTGCACTGGCTCACCAGGACTAACCACTCCAAAGCTTTTTAAGAATGTTGACATTTTCTTCTCCACTGTACCTCTCAAAGCCTGTGGAAGGGAGTCTCCTTTGGACCTTCCCAGAGAATATAGGAAGAGGTTGATAAGTAGGTCTCACACAATAAATTTACTCTAAGACTTTAGCTGCCTTTCTCAGTATTCCCAGGAAGTTATGGCATTTTAACTTTATTTAGTATAGGCCAACTTTGAGTCCTGTTTTTAATTGACCTACCAAACAAATAGGGTTTCCTTCATCTGCTCAAGCTAACACTTTGAATTCAGAACTTCTCATTAGTGCAACTGTGTAAATAAATTTGACCGAATCCAACCATGTTTTTTCCACCTTGATCTAACACCTTTAGAATACATTCCTATGTATGTGCCTCATGTTTTGTTTATAATACTGGCAAAATCTTACAATTATTCTGATGTGTGTAATACATACTCACAGGCCATACTTTGACTCCTGAGTCAACTCAGAACTTGAATTTGGTTATAATTCTAGAAGCAATCAGCAATGTTGGGGGTGGGTCCTAAGGAGATCAGCATTCCTCTGAAAGACACTGATATTAAGACAGGTCATTACAGGTTCTTCATATAAGAAGAAAGTAATCCTTTTGGACAGGAGAGGAAGGACTCCTATTGACAAAGGAGGCTGCTAGTGAGATAAGCTAGGTATAGAGTAGTGGAGAAGAATGGCAAGCTATGTCTATCACTATGTTTTCCCATCACCCTTCCCATCTTCTTTCCATCTGGCTGCAGTAGCCTTCTAAGAGTTATGGTTGGGGGCACCTGGGTGGCTTAGTTTGTTAAAGATCTAATTCTTGATTTCAGCTCAGGTCATGATCTCATGGGTGGTGAGATTGAGCCCAGTGTCAAGCTCCACAATCAACAGAGAGTCTGCTTGGGGGATTCTCTCCCTCTGCCTCACTCTCTGTCTTTGTCTAAAATAAACAAAATAAATCTTGAAAAATGAAAGTTAGGGTCAGTACTTGACTTACACTTTCCAAATCTGTCATTCTTTCAGTTACTCCTGACCTAGAGTTATGCAGGAAAGAGACTTCTGGGAAACAGTTTAACAAAATTGAAAATAACATAGTCCAGTAGAAGGTCCAACATCTTAGCCTCTGAGCAGGTTTCTTCCTTCATAGACAAAGGCAATTTACTTTCCCTCTTTAGAATTTGCTGAAAGAAAAAAATAAAAATGAATGAGAAATATCAGAAAGGGAGACAGAACATGAAAGACTCCTAACTCTGGGAAACGAACTAGGGGTGGTGGAAGGGGAGGTGGGCGGGGGCTGAGGGTGACTGGGTGACGGGCACTGAGGTGGGCACTTGATGGGATGAGCACTGGGTGTTATTCTATATGTTGGCAAATTGAACACCAGTAAAAAATAAATTTATAAAAAAAAAGAGAGAGAGAAAAAAAAAAATCTCAACAGCCCATGATGGGGCTAAGCACAGATACTCAGGGAGAGGTTTTTTACTTGATGAAGCAGCATATGGATCTATAGTCTTTAATCTCCACTCTGTTCTTGTTTCTATTTTATTTTTTAAGCAGAATTAGAACATTTTTACTTAAAAAAAAATCTTTGATCATGTTTGGTTACTATACAGGTAAAAAAAAACAACTTTCTCAGACTGCTAACACACGTGCTATGGTCAATGAGTTGAACCTAGTGAACCTACATCTGGACTATAGACAGAGGAAGTAGGCTAGGATTGGCTGTCACTATATTTGATGACTAAGTTGAAATTTAGTGAAATTAATTAAATGAAAATAATTTGCCATTTAAGATTAATACAGCCACCCCAAAAATATATACCTGCTCTTTTACTTTGTCTAAGCCAACATTTTGGATTGAAAATCAGGATAATTTCTTATTGGAAAAATAGGGTGACATGTAATTCTAAACATTCTGAATGGCAAACCCACATTTTATTGTGTACATGTGAATGTAAGAGTACTAAGCATTTGGAAACAGGTCTCATCAACTATAAGAGATGTTTTTAGCCTGAGCTTAGTACAATGCTTGACACATATTAGGCAATCAATAAATTCTTATTAGAGGCATGACTGAATATGTGAAAGGTAAAATCATTGTGGAAGATCAAAGAGGACCTGTATAAACCTGGATTTTTTGTTGTTGTTCTTGCTATTATTTTTGTTGGTATTATCAGTGGTGGTAGTGGTGTTTGTAGTAGTGGTTTTATTCTTTCAGACTATACTCACTTTTTCCATCCAGGGAAAATCATTCTGGTAAACCATCAGGGCAGGAAAATTAAGTTGGGAACTACTGATTCAAAGATATTTTAAGATGATAGTTTCTATGCAAGATTAACCTCAGGGTTCACAATATAGAGCCCACTAGATTCTCACTGAGGGTGAGGGTATTCAAAATTTCCTTAAATTAAGTGGTTGCTGATTCAGAAATTCCCCCTTAATTAAGTATTTCTAAATTTCTCCTTGTTGGAATATTTATAATGAGACTTATTAAAATTTATAATAAGTCTTTTCTATATTTGTTTACTGGGATCTCCCTTCATAATAACTTTCCACTTTTGGGTGTTATTATTTTCAAAAGTTGGGTTTGTTTATTTAACTTCTAAGAGAGAGGATTTATTTCCCAACAAACTGTGGATTTGTTCTATAGCTAATATAATCCAGATAGTAGAAAATATAACACATTTTTAATATAATATTTTGGTATTCATATTGATTTCCATGTTTGTAAAGATTCAGATCAGTACAATGTACTCACTGCTTTTATCTATATTCTTTTCTACATTCCTCTTTTTGTCATAGAAAGACTTCTTTGCTTATTTGTTCTTTTAAGTAAGACTTTTCCTATCACAATGCTTACTCTAGAAGAGATTGATCATTCATCCTTACAGGTATCCCTTTGTTTTTCCCACTCTCCCCTTCCTGCAGTAATTATGATGGTGAATAAACATATCACTCTTTCTCAACTTCCTCTGAAATGATTTTTTCAAGCTGCAGCATGCCTTTCTGGCAAGGAGGGGGCTAAGGAGTCATACATCCTGCACATTTAGCCCAGAAGATTTAGTGGGTATCTTTACAAGGTTCCTGTTGTCTTACTTTAGAGAGAAAGACTGTGTCCGGCTCTTTGCTTGGGTTTTTGCAGTCTGGTGTAGATGCAAATCAACCTTTCTGTTCTGCCTCACTTGAGTGCAACTAGTTACGAGAGGCAGTAACACCGCAGTGACCTGATTTCATTAAGTAACTGTGAGCAGGTTAAGTAAACCTGAATGATGGCCACACTGCTCCTTAAAAGAATTTTGTTTAAGTTTGTAATACTTGAAGCTAATAACTATAAATATTTTCCAACATTTGTTTAGTAAACTATAAAATAATATGCTATTATAGAATACACTTCGATTATATCTGGTTCCATCTGTATTGGAAATCTACATGGAAGCCTTTGATTCAGAAGACAGCATCCTATGTAATTCTGAGTCTAAAAATGCACTCCCCCCCCCCAAAAAAAAGAGACTAGTATTTGAAGAAGGATATATGGAACTCCTTTGAATGCAACAGATCTTTATATTAAAATTACCACATTCTTCACTTTCTGATTACTGTATAACAGTATTAATGGAAGTATTGCATATATATTCATTCACCTGGCTTCTTATCCAATCTCTTGTTTTTTCTTCATTGCTCTCATAGAATTATTGATTTCCTTGGTTATTCCTTGTATTTGAAACATTTAGTCATAGCTTTTGGTTTCTTATAAGTAGTCACCTTTGTTCTCTGAGTAATACTTTTACTTTGTAAAGCAACATTTTACTATATTTCGTAATTAGATAGCAATGGTATTCTAAGGTAAAATATATCAGTAGTATTCTTTTCAAACTGGTATCTATTAATATCATCTATGTGAACAAAAGAAAATAATTCTGAACATATTGCATGCTTGTGCACAAGTCATTGACATTTGTGACAGACTGAAAAAAATACAAGATAGACTGAAAACGAATCTAAGCAATTTCATTTCCTTCTTGTTTGAAATCCAAACCCACAAATCAAACTTAAGCTGAGAACAACTTATTTCTGCTAGTTATAACTAAAGTTATAGAAATATTAATAGGCATAGTGGTTCTAGATTAGAATAAAAATAGAGAACAGATAAGTCTTTTAGTGTTAACTGAATCACTTTAATAAAAAATTAAATAGCAGATGTTAATACAAAAAATAATTTTTCATTGAAAATTCATAACAAGTTACGTTACTTCCTAAAGGCTACCTGAACACATCATGAAAATTCTATAGATCAGAGTGCAATGAAGTAAGAGTGAGTAATAACCACTGACTAGAGAAACTTGTAGAATAAATCTATTTAATTGCATATTTAAGATGAGTTTCGCTTCTGTGTGGGGGGAGCAGAGCTGAATGCCCTATCACAAACCCAATAGTGCCAGTGTCAGTGAGCTGTGTGAGTTGTCTCTATGGGTTGTAAATTGGATCCCCTCAGTGACCAGTTAATGTTTTCTGTATTTACGGCAGTATTTCTGTTTTTCACAGCCACCAGGGCACTTTGGCAACATAAAAATTTAAAAATAATTTTTAGCAATCATACCGTGCCAATTTTTTATAGTTAAAGGGGCTCATTTAAATTGGAAAACCTGCTAGTCTGAAATTTTCATCTGAAGGATTACCACCAGCCAGAGCTACTTGTCTGATGAGGGTTTCACATGGCTTATCTAATGTGAAATCTCCATGTGGTATATAGTTTCATTAAACGGTGATCAAGAATACATTAGTTCAAAACAAGAAAAGGCAATGGAGCTTAATCCGCCAGGCATCTTGGCGCAACAACTTTAAAAGAGTTATTGAAGTGAAACAATTTGAGAATTAAAAGTCTTCCACTTATACAAGACTCCTGTCAAAAGCCTAAAAGTCAGCCTTTCCTTTTTCTGTTTTCTGTTTGTATACCGAAAAAAAAAATGCCCCTGAAACAATATTTTGAATGTTATAGAGGCAATAAAATGCATATATCAGTGAAATAACCTAATCCATTAAAAAATGGATTTATCAAGATAGAAAAATAAGGTGGCTGTTAGATAATGCAGAAATAAATAGAAATGAATTTTTAGAGAAAAAATATGAGAAACAAGTGTTTGTATGATGTAATGTAAACTGGGATTTATATGGCTTATATTGGAGTTTTGAAAACAATAGTATTAGCTTTGCCTATTTGAGAATTGATCATTAAACCAAATGTTCACATTGCAAATGTGAACAGGCATTAGTGTATATTTATGATTCTCATATATACATACCACCAAATATTAATAATTTTACATTTTAATGTATAGAAATTAACAATCATATTATTTGATTTTAGAATCACACTCTTTTATATGCTACAATAATATCTAATTGAACAATAACTATTTAAACCAGTATTTATAAAATTAATTTGATATGTAGTGTTGACACTTATAGTGAGAGACTTTATGCATACATTCCTGTGATCTAACTAATCATTTTCATCCATTAACACTTGATGAAAAATGTATTAGCTTATGTCAGGAAATCTCAAAGCTCCAAAGATTTGAGAGATTTCCAGTGTGTTTTAGCACAAGGTAGAAGAATGATATTTTAGAAGTGTTACTTCAAATACATTTTTAATAAAGAATTTGAAATTTGTTATATTAGACTACACTTAAAAAGACAAATTTATAATTTGATTTTTAAAAAATTGATCTTATTATAGTACTTTATAAATATTACAGTTATTTGAATTTAAAAGATTGGCTTTGGGAAATATCTATCACTAAATAGGTATTTTTCTACTTGTTATTCAGCTTGGATTTAAAGATACTATAAAGTGCATACTTCCCTACATTTCTCCACCAGTGTATTTCAACCTTAATCTTGAAAGAACTGTGTCTAATGGTGTAAAGATATTTCAGGTTATGTGTTATTTAATCTGAGTTCTCTTGTGAAAAGTGATATATTCCATGATAAAACAGAGTTATAAACATTATTTAAAATCTCAAACAATATGTGTCAGCTATTTTGCATTTTGCATTTTTCTTGCAAGTCACAGTGACACAAAACCCCAAATTTTGTGACTCTTTATACTTCTTTTACATACACGCTTCAAATTTTGAACATTTTTATTGTAGTATAAGGTGCTGTAAATATAATGTCCCCTCCTTATCTGGTGTGGTATTTGCCATGAAGAAATATTATAGCTTAGGGATTTCATGAGTAGTCACTTCTTTTTCATGATATGTCATTTGCATTTTATGTTTTTCTATTCTGTTGTTGGGTAGCCTTTCAAAGAAATTAATAAAGTTCATGTAGTTGGCAGCAAGTACAGCAACACAGAATTTAGGCACTCCCTAAATTCAATCAGAGTTTAGATAAAACACAGACTACATTAATGTATGGGCGCTGTTATAACCTCTATTAATATAGTTGAAAGCCGTCAAGCACCAGTGATTCTCAGAAACATAAAAAAGTTTGTATTAAAAATCACTGAACAGTACAAAAATGGGAACAATACATATAAATTAAATTCAACGCTCAACTTTATAAAACACCTTTCTTTATAAAAGATGGCCTATGTTTGCATGCATTTCATGTTGCTGTAAATACAAGGTTTTTACTGGGAGTGTTCAGATGCTTAGTACTTATTCTATGATTTTTCTCTTTAGATTAAAAGAATATGAATTTTTACCCAAAACCCTAATATACTTTTATTTTCATAGTGTTAGGGGGCCCTTTTAGAGGAAGTTAGTAATAAGAATGGCAATATTTACTGTTGTCTGCATTTGAGTGGTTCACAGCTGAGCACTCCTCTTGTGTATTCAGTGACAAATGGCAATCACTTTATCATTTATCTTATGACAAATAGCAGATTCAGCCATAAACTGCTGGCCGTAGCAAACTTACAGGATGAAGTTCTTTATTGTTTATGGTTTGTGGGTTGATGTATTCATGCCTTGTTTATTTGTGAAATGAACAAAAATCAGTAAGCAGGCATGAACAGAAATTTGGCCACGCAATCAATTGTACTTTTTTTCCTCCAGTCTTCCAAGGACCTTACAAGGAAATTCGCTGAACTAGGTCTAAGCTGTAAGCTGCCTTTAGAAAAAAAAAGTCATTAGAGGATGCACCAAATTGTGACATTATGCCCTTAAGCCAAAATAACACTGAATGGAGTTCCTACCTCGCATTAACCTCCTGAATAAGGGTCTTAAATTTGATAGCAAGCTATTGTCATAGACAAGTGGCATTGGCCAACAGTAGAAGGAAATTACCCCACTATACTCTCACAATTTAAGCAATACATTAAAGTTTTCACTCTGTTTCATACAGTTAAAGGAAATGTGCAAGTCAACTATGTACAAGAATATAAATTGTATCTGACTTGCATATATCAACTGTATTGTGATTACATGTATGCTTAGAATATTATTAATTTAGCTTGTGTAATTGATAAAGATTGAAGCAGGTCACATTCTGCGACACATGTTTGAGATTGAAATGCATAATTCTGGATAATAACAATAGTGCCTTAAATAGGTTCTAGCAGTACAATAGACAAAAGATATAATTTCTAATTTTAAATCTATTTTTTCCAAAGTGACTTTGAGAAACTTAATATGACTGAATAGATTATATTCTATTATTAGCATAGCTTTTTAGGTTGTGATGATGCATTATACGGGATCTAACAAAATGTGTAGAAATTCCTGATTTACTAAGTTAATGAAAAATCACAAATAATCATAATGCAGTTAGTAGTATAGGGAGATAATCTTTCTTTAGGAATAAAGGAAAATAAAGATTTTGTTATATATGAATAGGAAAAATAAAATACCTCTGTATGATATGGAATAAAGTTTTTATATCAAGACTATTGGTTGCAAATCAGCAGAATGAAGTAAGGCATAAGAAATTTTACTAATTTTCGAAACTCAATTTTGAAAAGGTGATGTTTTAAGGTAAAATAGTGTACTCATTTAATGAAATTTTAATATACATTTTTGGTTGTATTCTTAAATGTTTTGTAAAAAAGCCATTTGATACATAGTCTAAGACAAAAGAAATATAATTAACTAATTTGAATAGTCTCTAAGCAAATGTCTATAAGTCCCATAATTTGGTGTTATAAAGAAAAGGTATTTGCATATTATATATTTATCTTTTACATCCTTAAAATCTCTGCCAGATAAACTAACCAAAAATAAATTAACAAAACCAAAATCTGTCCAGTTAATGTCCATGAAGTGTATAGACTAGTGGTGTTAAAACTAATATTCTGAAAGGAAACTGAAGTTAGAGGTCCAGAAAAAGCTATTATGCAGCTCTAAGATTTGCATATGCTATCTGCTTGGCTCATCAGAGGTGAATGATAGTTTCCACTGCACTTAGTTACAAGCCAATCTAGATGCAGTTATTTGCATAAACAATTTGATTGGTAAGCATTGCTCTATACCTCTGTTTTGAGAATTTTGGGGGGAACAGAGACTATTTTGTTGTTTTTTATTAGTCCATACTTGGGGAATATTTCCTTTGTTATGACAGAAAATAGAAGACAAAGTAGAATGCTATATAGATGAAATTTTATGAAGCCAATAATGTCAACAAGGAGACAAGGCATAGTTTATTATTTTTATTTTAAGTAAGACTAATAAATTTACTGAATTTACTTTGAAAAAAGAAAATTCACAATGACCCTAGTCTATAATTCAGCCACTAACATTTGAATACATTTTTATATGCTTTTCCCTCTACATCTTTATTTTTACAAAGCTGCAATGATTATGCACTTGAAGTTTTATGCCTTTTTTTTTTGCACTCAGCAGTAGATAATCTTCCATGCAATGTTTTCTCAAAACAAGTTTTTTTTTGTTTAGCTCTTTGATATTCCATCAAGTGGTATATTCATTAAACATCTCTTGAATGACTAACCTCTGCCAGTTATTGTGCTGAAACTTGGATGTAATTGTTATGACTATGTCGATGACTGCCTTGAGTTTATAGTCTTGACAGAAAAGTGGAATGAAGAAAACCAACAAGTACAAGGTGATAAATGTGGGGAACGTTGAACAATTCAAGAAGAGGCATCTATATCAAAATAGAGACCATAGAGGGTTTCCCTAAAAAGATGATTTTGAGCTATTTTTCTTTCTTTTTTTTTTTCTTTTCTTTCTTTCTCTGTGTGTGTGAGAGAGAGGGAGAGAGAGAGAGAGAGAGAGCATGAAAGCTAACGTGTGCACACAGCATGTGGGAAGGAGAGGCAGAGGGAGAAGAAGAAAAAAATTCCAAGCAGGCTCCTTCACTAGCATGGAGCCTGAGGCAAGGTTCCATCTCAGGACTCCAAAATCATCACCTGAACCAAAAATCAAGTCAGATACTTAACCATCTGAGACACCCTGGTGCCCTGAGCTAAATTTTGATCCACATTTTAATAAATAGAAACCACCCATGTAAAAACAGTGTATGTTAGGAAGTTGGATAGTATTTCTTGACAGACAAGAAACAGCACTGTTAAAAACAGGATATATTCCTGACTAGATCAGGTCAATAAAAGTGAAAGGTCTGTATTGCAGTGGGAAGGGGGGCTGCAGAGAGCAGAATTGCAAATGAAATGGCACTGTGAGCTATGATTGAACATTATCCTGGAAGAAAAGAGAAGCCAGTGAAATGTTTTAAGGTGCTAGTGAGTATAAAATAGTTGTCATTTCTAAGAAAGAGCGTGACTTGGGCAGCAGTATGTAGATCAGTTTGTGGCAGGGACAAATTTGGAAGTAGAAATAAAGGGAAGGAGCTTCTTAAACTAAACCACTCTTGAAGTGATAAAGATTTCAAGAGAAGTGAAAATGGGGATAAAAAAATTTTTGAAGGAAAAATTCATGGGGCATGGTGAAGTTTTGGTCTTCAATTGGATGTAGGAACCAGTGGGAAAGAAGAGTTCAAAATAAATCTCCAATTTCTAGCTTGTGAAAGTATGTAAGTGACAGTGTCTTTTACCAAGAGCAAAGAAAAAGGAAAAGCAGATATGGGGAAAAGGGGATCATGTTAAGTTTTGAAAATATTGAGCTAAGGTTGCCTGTGCTATCCAAATGGAGATGTAAAATGTTGATATACGTCTCTGGATCCTAGCAGCAAGAATTGTGAAGGAGTTTGGGGAAGCATCTGTGAATGTGTTATTGAAATGTCAACAGAAAGGTGTAGTGAGAGGTAAGGGCAAGTAGCTAAGAATGTGCAGTAATTGGGGAATATTAATATTTCATAAGAACATGACAACTTCATGGTCATGAATATTCAGAAAACCAAATAAGAAGTTGTGACCAAAGAGAGAAAGAAAACTAAGAATCAAGTAATATAAAAGTAAAGAGCCTCAACAAATGGTTTAAACAGAAAAGAGGTAGTCAAACATGTCAAATATTGCATAAAAGTAAAAGAAGCTAGAAATAAATTAATAGATCATAGCTGCTTTAAATAAGTTCAATGGAATGGAGGAGGCAGAAACTAATTTCAATGGGCTGAAAATTAAAAAGTGAGGAGCATAAAATTCAATGTAGATTATTCTTTCAAAAACATAGATTATGGGGATGCCTGGGTGGCTCAGTGGTTGAGCATCTGCCTTTGACTCAGGGTGTAATCCTGGAGTCCCAAGATAGAGTCCCGCATTGGGCTTCTTGCAGGGAGCCTGCTTCTCCCTCCGCCTATGTCTGTTCTTCTCTCTCTCTCTCTCTCTCTCTCTCTCTTACTCTCACTCTCTCTGTCTCTCATGAATAAATAAATAAAAACTTAAAAAGAACCCAAAAACATAGATTATGTCAGAAAGTGGTAAGTTAGTTAATAGACAAAAACGCTATAAAAGTAATTTTTTTTTTAGCTGGGGACTTTTGAGCATATTTATTTGATGATAAGAAAAAATTAGTGGAAGAAGAAATGTTAATGCTTTTTATAAAAGTGAAGGTGATGATTCACAAAGCAAGCCCCCAAGGATGAGGAATGGATTTGAAACCCAGAGCCCTGGTGGCAGCCCTAGCCCTAGATAGAAAAGAAAGGAAGAAGGCTTGAAAAACAGTTAAGTTTTTGAATAGGTGAACTTTTTAAACTAAAAAGAAAATATTATAAAATGAGGCCAGGGATTTATGAAAAGGCTTAGTGTTGAAAAATTCAAGCAGAGATGTAGCTGACTAAGGATATTGAGGAATTATTAAGCAAACAGATTCACTTACAGACCTTACATTTGTAATGGAAGCCGGAGATTTTCTTCTGTGTCATTTATCAGCTCAAATTTGAGGTGAAAGTCTATTAGGTGTTTTTTTGTGGGTTTTTTTTTTTTTTTTTGGATCTGGAGTTTTGTGGGTTGCATTATGAGACCTAAACACACAAGAGAGACAAAACGTATATTGAAGACAGAAAATAATTGAAATTATATTCTTGGTTATATGAAGGAAAGGAAAAGAAAACAAAGTTTGCTAGTGAATAGAAAAACATGAGTGTAAAGCATTAGAAAACTTCGAGAAAGTGAAGCATACCTCTTCCAGTAGTAGGAAATGGAAAACGGCTGTGAAAATAGTATGTAGGTCATGGGCAGGACAATTCTCACTTTAGAGTTTTTTATTTACCCATTGAAATATAGAAAGCAGTTCTCTTAATTGAGGCCAGAAAATAGATTACAAAATAAAGTAGTAAGGCGGCAGGGAGGTAGTTAGAAAATAGAATAATGCAGTTTAAAATTTCAGGAAAGGAAATGTTACCGCACTATACGGAAGGCGTTCCTCTTTCAGGTGCTATTACTCTTTCAGCCAGGACCTTAGATTCTAACCACGCATTTACTAATCCTAGTCTTTGTTTACTTATTTATTAATGATAGATGAATAGGGTTTAGCTCTGTGTATTTATTCAAGAGTCCACTCCTTCATGTAATCACTAAACCAAATCTTATGGGGGGAAAATGGAAGAAAAAGAAATGTTTGGGTGACAGGAATTTAGGGCATGCCGAAGATTTTAGATTACAGAGCTATGATCTTCAAAGAAGTTGGAGAACTCTAGGCTAAAGTGATGGGCGCTATAGCTCCATGCTTGTGGAAATATCAAAGATAATTTCAGTATTTAAGTTGTAAGAAAGTTGGCTCCAACTGCTGAAATCTTCAGCAAAAGTAGGTAAATGACAATATGTAAAAGTTAAAATAAGGGAGGAGAGATATTCCAACTGATGGCATGACCTTTGAATGAAGCGACTCACTAGGAGCTGGAGAAGGATAAAAAGGACAGTAAAGGACAAAAAAATGCCTGTCTCCAAATGTAAGAATTACACATGCTTCATGAGAAACAAACAAAGTTTTAACAACCTGGAAAGAACCCAGATATACATGATGAAGCAAAATGTTTCAAGATAGAAATAATGTTGCCCCCCACAAGAAGCCATTAATATTCTAGAAGAAAAATACATCTATGAAATACAGTTGAAAAGATATAAGATGGTAAAGTAAAATACTGCCTAAAAGCACCAGGATTATATGAAATTTTCTTAGTATAGAAAGACCATGAGATTTGTTCAAAGTGGCATACCCCTAATAAGATTTTAGTAGTTAGCAAATATCAGACATATATTTCAAAAATAAGTAAATGTAATTATAAATATGTATAAGTATATAAACATATGGTTACTCATGATTATTCAGTTTTGATTCAAACCACATTTAAATTTATTTAATTTATTTATTCATATATTCCCTGTTATATATTTATATAAATGTATAATAAATATATTTGTATGCAATTTGAATCAAAACAGTGATCATGAATTTTCCAGGGACAAGACATTTTTGTCAGCTACTTACATAAATATGAACAGCTCAGAGGTTGAGGAGTGGCATATATAGAAAAATGGTGTCAGTTTCATTAAGGAAAAATTATACTGTATTGCTTTAAAGAGAGGATCATTGCATGAGTAAATAGAGGTAGTTTGAATATCACAAATAAAATTGATAGTATAAAAATTTCAATTCATTGCCAGCCATTATCCTAGACACTGGGGAAATCTTGAGCCTGCCTGAGAAGTATTCCCTCAGCTCTACTGTATTCAGAGACAGGTCATCTCCCCATTTTCCCGAAGAGCATGTCAACTGTAAGCCCAGCATAGCTAGGTGCTGAGGTATTTTTCTTCTCTATAATTCAACATAGGCAATTACACATATTGTCAGGAACACAGCCTAAAATTCTCTGTAGTTACAGAACCTTGACTGAAAGAAATAGTCTCTGGTCAGAATTGCTATTCAGTAATCCATTCTTTTGGATATTATAAAATCTCTTCTTGAATTAAACGAGCAGAGAGCTGTTCCTGACCATGTATTATCTCTTCTCTATAGAATTACTACCTTGAGGGTCACTATAAGAAATGGTTCCAATGAAACTCATTGTTGTGTTCACTATAAAGAGGATGTTGTCCATTAAATTCACAATATCTACTTTAAGACCAGAAATTTCTGTCAGGTGTAAGTATCAGAAATAGTGAATAGTATTTATCCTACAGATTTTGTTTATTTGATCTTCAGGGCATTGAATTGACCAGGTTTCCTTTTTAATAGTGTCTGCTAGAAAGCTTAGACTGATGTTTGTCACTTGCTTGCAGAAAGTATATAGGTTCTATCTTATGCACCATGCTTACTTATTCCTTTTTTTTTTCTCAGCTAGTTTCAGTTTATTTTTTCTGTTGTATTTGTGCTCCTAGTTATATGTGATTCCTCCACACAGAGTAGAAATAAAGGAGAAGAGAGTAAGGGAGATTCTACCAAATGCAAAATACCGTAATACATGAGTGAGAAAAGAATCTGCCTTCAGTTAACTTACAGTCTAGAATGGATAAGTGATTCACAGAAAAACTATAACATAGGGGAAAGACAGTATTTTTTTCCTAGAAAGTAATATGCCATGATAAGATGAATGAAGTTATAATAAGAATGGTCAGAATAATGTAGTGCATTATTAATACACTAAAAACATACATTTAATTGGCTCTCTTGCCAAGTGAAGATATACAGATCTACTTGCATGGTAGAAAAAGTTGAGCTGTATTAAGCACAATATTTGTAAGTGACATAAAATTGACACCAGTTTTTTAACAATATGAATGTTTTCCCACTTCCATCAATCTGTTTATATAGCTTAAAATTCTATTGGTAATTTTAACATGCATTTATAACACTGCTTATTATTTTATATTAACAAATACTTTACACAATCTGTATAGAGTGTCAGGGTTTCTTCCATAGCTTATATCTTTGTGTTTATGTTGTATAAGATCAAAATATTTCAAAACCGTAGTTACAGATTTTGAGTTGCACTTTCAAGAGTGATTATTTCATTTTGTGATCATTAAAACTAAGAAACTGAAAAGAATTCTAAAAGATATATAACCATCTGAAATCAGAACAAGAAACATTTATACTTAGAGATTTCACAGACTTTCTTGTTAGCCTCTTTCAATGTTTTACAAATTTAATACAGGAATTTAACACAGGTGACATTGGGTTGCAGGAACCCTTGAATTCCCTGAAATCATAGGTTTCATTCTTGGGTGAGAGTATCTGAAGTACGGCGTTTTCACGAGAAAACATTTCATGGACTTTCTCACCATCTGTCTACAAAGTGGAGAAGTCACTTCACAAATGGCTGGCATGTCCCACAAAACAAGACATCTTTGAGCTTAATGAATTTCAGAGCTGGTATTTGTTTTAGGAATAGAGAGATCAGCTGGTATATGCAGCTGCAGAGATTGAAGAAGGTCTGGCTTGTTATTTAAAGGTGGTGATGAGTATTATCTTTACGCAATAATGCACAAAGGTGATGTTCCCTAAACTGACCACCAAAGGAAACAAATTGTATTTAACAATTGAATTAAAAGTGATAATATTGGCTTTTTTCTGTCCATGAAGTAAAATGATTTTGTCATCATGCATTCCTGTAGTACAGAGAGACAGAGCTTTGTTTAGCTATTCTGAAGCTTAAAATCTGACATGTGTAGACAGGAAACAGCATACTGCCATCCAGCCTCTCAAACAAATGTCATTTTTATAAGAATTTTAAGCTAACAGTTGGAATCTGACAAGAAATATAAAAGCTTGTTCTATTCACCCACCCCTCTGCATTATATTTCAGTGTAACCCTGGATTTATTATTTCTGTCAACTTTCTAATTCTTGTTTTTGGGTAATAGACCGAGGATAGATAGTTAGAAAATGACACTCGAAGTTAGTGACATGAGACTGGGGCCTTTGCCTCCTGGTTATAGAAGCAGAATTCTTTCTAGTGACCCAACCGCATTCTCTACTTCCACAGTCTTTAAGCATTTCCAACCAGCCAAATTTTTCTATTATCAAAAATCAGTTAACTGCATGATTTACTCAGACTGATCTCACTAGCTTAAATCTCCCAGTAAAATGTATCCCTAAGAGGAATGAATTGTTAAATTAGCTGAAATTGCACTTTTGAGAAACTGAAACAGGTGTGATTTGAATGCACATTTTACTTAGATTTTAATGCATGATAGAAAAAGAAACTTGAATAGCTAAAAAAAAAAAAAAAAGTATGTACTCTTTTTAAATTACTTGACTTCCCTAAGTTTTATATATATGGACATAATGGTCTGACTCTTGATTCAATGATTTAAATAAAAGCCTTGACCTTTTGGACAATGGCCATTCTCTGTTTGTCCAAGTATAAGCAAATAGTTTACCCTTAAAATATAAGATAACCAGGTGTTCTAAATATGCTGAACAATGGTTGTCAAAAGCCGCTACTGCTTTATAGGCTGAGATAGCTAGCTGATCAATATCACTTAAACATTTGAATAACTGATTTGCATGCAGAATTTCTAACCAGACTTAATTTTCTGAATTCATCAAAATACTTTGGGGTCCAAAAACATCCTGTCCACTCAAATTTTTTACAAACTAAGGAGTAATCACTTCTAAATAATATTGGAGCTTTGTGGTCTAAGCTTTTATAGCTTTTTAAAGTAAAAAAACAAAACACCATATATTTTACCAAACATCTCAATCAATATGCTAGTTGATAATTGCTAATACATCTTTCAAATGCTCTTGCTTATGGTGAAATGCTTAACTATTTTAACACCTTTGTGGGTTTTTCCAAATACTTATTTTAATAACTATGTTTTACTAGATTTGATATAAGCACAGTCCATTGTGTGGAAAAATACTGGATTTTTTCCAGTTTAAAAAAATTTAACTTGTTAGCAAGTATTTCTTCTATATTGTTCAAGATCTCTCATTGTCTAGAACAGTAGTGTGGTCAACAAGACTTTTTGGGGAGTGTAAAAAGCAGGTTCTGTAAAAGCAAAACCATTTTAAAATACTAAGATATTTGTCTTTTTGACTGAATTGACATTTGCACTCATAGTGTAAAAACACTGTTGGGTAAAACTGCTGGTACCTTAGTATAAATGGAGGTAATGGCACAGGCAGTACTAATACTCATTGTATTCCACATTGCCAGGCATTTACATGGCCAACTTTAATTAAAAATTTACTTGGTGATGTAATAAATGTTAATTATGTTAAATCTCAACACTTTAGTACATGGATTTTTAATATTCTTTCTGATGAAATGTGAAGAACACATAAAACACTTCTGCTGAACATCAAAGTAGACCCTCCCGGAAAAGCACTTGTGTGATTTTCGGAGTTGTGAATTGAACTAGCCACTTTTTTATGGAACATAATTTTTACTTAAAAGAGCAATCAACAGGCAGACTGGTTTTTCACAACCAACTATTTGATATACATTTTCTTGAAAATAAACAAAATAAATCTGTCACTTCAAAGATAACAAGGTACAGTATTTGTTAGCAAAGAAAAATTTGAACTTTCATATGAAAATTAGAATTTTGGAAAGCTTGTATATGCCATTGTGAGCTTGACAGCTTCCCAAAATGTAAAGTTTTCTAATGATATAAGTGATATAGGTGGTGACATTAACTAATGTGTTTTTTTATATTGCATAATGAACATTTCAAGAGCTGCATAACTCGGTGAACTAATATTTCTTAATGACCAGTGCACGATGTTATCAATGGATCTTAATTTAATAGAGTATGAAAAATTCATTGATATGACTTCAGAATCCAAATTGCAAATATTTAAGAAATGACCACTTGCTGAGTTTTGGTGTAGTAACAAAGACAATTATCTACGATTACATGAAAAGTCTGTGAAATGCCCCTTCCGTTTCCAACTATGTAGCATACATGAGGCTGGATTTTTCTTCAGTTACTATAACCAAAACATTTGACAAATATATTCAGTGTGGAAGTGGATATGAGAATCCATTTTTGTTTTATTAAGCCAGATATTAAATAAATGTGAAAAAGTGTAAAAAAGTACCACTGTCACTAATTTTTTGTTGTGAAAAATACTCATTTTCATGAAAAGTATTTATCATTGCTATTTTTAATGTATTTTTTTAATTTCTCAACTTTTATTTCCAAAATGGTAAGTATCTATAAATATAACCTGCACAGTCAAAATCGCTTTGGGTTCCTTAATAATTTTTAAGAGTACAAGTGGATCCTGAGAATAAAAATATTTTGAGGATAATTTATCCAGATAACTTCACTCATGTAGGAAACAGTTAAGATCACAAATCTTTAAATAAACTGATGGAGACAGGGTTTTGATGGTGTGTGGCAGGGATTAGCCAGCCATGTGTTCAGTTGCAATTATACAAGAATGTGTCCTAATATTCACTTACTTCCTTACATTTTCTAAGAGATTCATACTTGGTTCACCACAGTTGCTATTGTTCTTACGCAATAAGGTTGAGAAAATCATTGTTGTGCAGTAACACACTTTAAAACTGGACAAGCCTTAACCAACACTTAGTGAAACAAAATTGTGACACCAAAGAAGTATTTTGTTTAGTACTTTTACAAAAAAAAATGGAAAAATCTCAAATACACAAGCTAACCTTACACCTAAAGGAATCAGGCCTAAACCAAGCTGAAGAAGAGGGATAACAAAGATGAGAGAAGAACTCAATGAAATAGAGACCAGAAGAACTGTAGAAAGATTATCAAAACCAGGAGCTGGTTCTTTGAAAGAATTAATAAGATAGATAAACCCTTAGTCTTATTACAAAGAAAAAAAGACTCAAATTAATAAAATCATGAATGAAAGAGGAGAGATCACAACCAATACCAAGGAAATACAAATTATTTTAAAAACAGATTATGAGCAACTATATGCCAACAAATTAGACAATCTGGAAAATATGGATGCATTCTTGGAAGCCTACAAATTACCAAAACTGAAACAAGAAGAAATAGAAAACCTGAACAGACCAATCAATAGCCAGCAAAGAAATTGAAGCAGTCATCAAAACTCCCAAGAAACGAGTCCAGGGCCAGATGGCTTCCCAGGGGAATTCTAGCAAACATTTAAAGAAGAAATAATACACATTCTACTAATGCTGTTTCAAAGGATAGAAATGGAAAGAATACTTCCAAACTCGTTCTATAAGGCCAGCATTACCTTGATTCCAAATCCATGACCCCACCAAAATGGAGAATTACAGACAAATATCACTGATAACATGGATGCAAAAATTCTCACCAAGATGCTAGTGAATAGGATCGAACAGTACATTAAGAGAATTATTCACCATGACCAAGTGGGATTTATCCCTGGGATGCAAGGGTGATTCAACATTCATAAAACAATCAATGTGATAGATCATTTAAATAAAAGAAAAGACAAGAACCATATGATCCTCTCAATAGATGCAGAGAAAGTATTTGACAAAGTACAACATCCTTTCTTGATTAAAACTCTTCAAAGTACAGAGATAGAGGGGACATTTCTCAATATCATAAAAGCCCTCTATGAAAAGCCCACAGCGAATATCATTCTCAATAGGGAAAAACAGAGATTTTCCCCTAAGATCAGGAACACAAGGATGTTTAGTACTTTTCGCTTCAAATGGTTAGTTTTGGCTCCCAAACTTGCATGACTAGTCAATTTTATTATCTTCAGATCAAATGCAAATTATTTTGTTAAAGAATAGCTATAGCAAATCAAGAAATCCAAAATTCTTGAAAAAAGTACTGAATAGCAGAATTCATATGATTTATAACATATGAAATCTTACCATCCAAGGCAATTGGCTTTTTTTAATTTTTTACCAAGTACTTGAATTTTTAGCAATTACTGATAAGCAAGTATATACAGATCATAATTTAATAAAAAAGTAAATGCTAATTCCATCATATATAGTAGGGCAGCAGTTCTGTATTTTCTGTTCTCATTATTGCTTTAAAAGTAGCACAAAACATATATTGAAATGAAACTAGTATTCTAGGATTTGAGACTGTATAGATCACATGTACTCTAGTTAGTAATTGTTCTAGTACTACTTACTGATTGAATATATATATACATATATATGCATATACACACACATATATTTTTGAACTTGCCTTCTGAAAGTTTAACATTGAAAGGGTTTTATTAAAAATTATGCTGAGGGGATGCCTGATGGCTTAGCGGTGGAGCGTCTGTCTTTGGCTCAGGACATGATCCCAGGGTTCCGGGATCGAGTCCCACATCGGGCTCCCTGTGAGGAGCCTGCTTCTCCCTCTGCCTATGTCTCTGCCTCTCTCTGTGTCTCTCATGAATAAATAAATAAAATGTTTTTTAAAAAATTATGTTGAGGATATTATTATGTTGTTGAGGATATTATTGAATTAATTGCGTAGTTCAGATTGATTAATAGTTATTGCAAATCAGGTTTGACAGATTCTTTTTTTTAAGATTTTATTTATTTATTCATGAGAGACACACAGAGAGATAGGCAGAGACATAGGCAGAGGGAGAAGCAGGCTCCATGCAGGGAGCCTGATGTGGGACTCGATCCCAGGACCCCAGGATCATACCCTGAGCCAAAGGCAGATGCTTAACTGCTGAGCCACCCAGGGGTCCCAGGTTTGACAGATTCTTATTAATAGTAAGTCTCTAGAAAATCCAAAAGAAATTGTGATTGGAAATCTTAGGATAATTCTAACCTCTCTTTTTTTCATGAAATCAGGAAGTGATTCCTGCCAACCTCTGCCCATAGAACATTTCAAGTCAGTTCAAGTGCAGCTCAGTGAGAACGCAGTGTTACATCTGCCTCATATAGGTAGGAAGGCTGCTGGTAAAAAAGAGGTCATATGTCTTGTAAAAAGTTGGAAAATTATAGGACAGGAAATAGACTTTATTACATAGACCTAAATCCTTTTTGAATGGGTCACCAATATCCTCTACCTTTCCATACATGTAATTTCATTTGTTCCAGTGCCCATGTGATAGCTTGAGTATGAAGTGGAAGTTGGGCACAGGAAATGGGTAAAATGTTTTGTATACTTTTCATGAACAGGCTTTCCATGTTCTAAGGCTTTCTTTAGAGGAAAGTTTGCTTTTCTAGGGCCTATAATTGTTGATAATTAACTCCACTTTTTTTTTCCCCTAGAATTCCATTCTTCTTCTACTCCCTATTCTCTTAATCCTCACAGTAGCTTTTAGTTGAAAGACTGCTCTTCTAAATCAGGTCTATAACAATTGACGTATTTATTAGTTTTAGTGTTTGGGGAATTTTGACATATGTAAGAAATAAAATACTTTTACCAGAGCTAAATATTTCAGGAATATTGTAACTGTTCTCTTTCATTCTGGCCATGTGGCTATGTAGAAAAGGTAGGATAAGTTTGTGGAAGATGTGATGAAGAATCAGGTGAATGGGAGTTTAGAAAGCATGAGGTACATGGGGAAGAAATATTATGGTTACAAGTCTGGGAATTGTCATCTAAGTTCCTAAAACCCAAAATAGTAGCTAAAGACTATATAAGAGATTATAAGAGATCCTTATATAAGAGACCCAATGTGCTTCTGTAACTAGAACCAGATGCAGGGAGAGCTACTATATCAAGATTTTGTTCTGTGAGCAAATGATGCTAACCATCAACTAGAGAATAAATCTTGAGTCCAAAATCAAAACATCTTGCTTTCTTGATGGACAGGGAATTGAGAGAAATAACTTTGTTATTGATGAGTCCTCTTATTAAAGGGGACCATCAAGAAAGAATATTAACCAAGATTTTAGACTATAAAACTTCTAAGGCAAGATTGAGAGTCAAATCATATAGGTATCATGTATGTATGTGGATATATAATTATAATGTGGATATTTATGTGATAATATGTATTTATATAATTACATATATAACTACAAGATAAAATTAGTATTATTTGTAATATTTTGCAGTGTAGGCATTATTTTATTTTTTCTTTAAATTCAATTTGCCGATGTATAGTGTAACGCTTATCACATCACATGCCCTCCTTAATGTCCATCATGCAGTTACCCCATCCCCTCTCCCACTTCCCCTTAGCAACCCTCAGTTTGTTTACCAGAGTTAAGAGTCTTTCATGATTTGTCTTCCTCTCTGATTTTTCCTCATTCAGTTTGCTCTCTTTCCGTTATGGTCCCTTGCACTATTTATTATATTCCATATATGAGTGAAACCGTATGATAATTGCCTTTATCCAATTGACTTATTTCATTCAGCAGAATACCTTTCAGTTCCATCCATGTGGATGTAAATGGTAGGTATTCATCCTTTTTAATGTCTGAGTAATATTCCAGTGTGTGTGTACACTACATATTTTTTATTGTATAGGCATTTTTTAATTGAATGGTATGGATTTTCTGTTTATCAGCAAAGTGACTGAGGAAACATATATGCCCTGAGAAATAAAAAGGAATATCTATGAGCACAAGTTCAAGACTTTATTTCAATTTGAAAAAATATAACAATACCTTATATGTGCCAATCACTGTGCTTGGGGTGAGATATAAAGATGAGTGAGAAATTTGAATCTGATATGAGTGATATGCCAGATTAGCTCATTTATACAGAAAAATGGGGATGGATAGCTTTCTTGCAAACTATATTCTAAGATTTTCCTCTCTTGAATCATTTTTTGGACTGTAATTCCCCTTAAAGAACTCTAAATCCTGCCAACTTTCAAAAGAGAGAGTTAAAGGCATTTATTTTAACATAACCACTGTCATACTCTGATGACAGAAATGTTATCACTGTTTCCAGTAGATTTAATTCCTGAATCAAGGGTCATCTCTTTGAAGTTTTCCGGATAGAGAAGAGTTAAATAACCATGCAGAAAAGTAATGGAACTATTTAAACTTATTCTTACTCCCAAATAGATACTATTTAAATGAAAACATGTATCTTAAAATGAATGCTAATAATGATAGGTAAAACAATGGCCTTCAAAGTTCATGGCCTAACCACTGAAACCTATGAATGTAATCTTACATGGCAGAAGGGATTTTGCAGATATGATTAAGTTAAGGACTTTGAGATGGAGAGATTATCCTGGATTACCCAAGTGGGCCCTAAATGTAGTCACAAGTTGTTATAAGAGAGGGGCAGAGGGAGACTTAGAGTGGGGCAAGGTTATATGACAACAGAAGCAAAGGGAGAAAATGTGATGTGATGCCAGGCCATGAGCCAAGGAATGCAGGTGGCCTCTAAGAGCTGGAAAAGGCAAGGCAAGAAATTCCCTCCAGAATGAACCAGATCTGCCAACTTCTTTATTTTAACCCCATAAGACTCATTTTTTAATTTCTGACCTTCAGACAATAGGAGAATAAATTTGTGTTGTCTTAAGCCATTAAGTTTGTGGCAATTATAAATGTCCAATGAATTGCATTAGGTAGTGCTGAAGATTTTACATTTTTTCCTTCCAGTAATTTTCTAAACAGAGGAATTAGATGACACAATCTTCTACAGCAGAAATGCACACACCTGACAGATTATTACTATAATAGGTTTCTGCACTTTTGCCCTTCATTACACATACCATAGAGTGGTTGTGGCCCACAAATGTATACCTGTGACCCATAATAAATTAGTCATCTGGTCTCTGTTATTTCATGTTGCAGAATTTGTTGTTTATTCAGAAGAACTTTGTACTTACAAAAAGGGAGTTACTTCTATTAACGCATACTGGATCTTAAAATTTATGATGATTAGTGGTCATTATCCAGTTACAAAAAGGGAAATATTATCATTGTCAGTCTATAAACCTATTTCATTCAAATAATGCACTTTAAATAACCACACTAACTTTTTAACTGAAGTTAAGAATGGGGCTTCCATACAAATAAGTTTTATTTTAGAACTTTTCTTCTAATTTCTTTTTTTTCAGTTTTTTTTGAAGTATAATTGAAGTAAGGTATAAGTTTAAGGTTCACAACATAATGATTTGATATATGTATATATTATGAAATAGTAAGTTTAATTAACATCCATAACCTCATATAGTTATATTTTTTCCTTGCGAGGAGAACATTTAATATCTACTCTTTTAGCAACTTTCAAACATACAATACAGTATAATTATGTGTAGTCGTCTCCAAGTTCTTGTCTGTATTCTGACAGTAACTTGGAAAAAATTATAGTTCAAACACTTTAGTGTAGAGAAAATTCACTAATCTTAGAATGAAAAACAGCATTCATAGCTTATACTCCTTTTATAAAATACTTGACCTTAAGAATATCATAGCTTCACTTTTAAATAAACAATTTAGATGATTTTGAAAGGCCCTTCATATCCCACAATTTGATCTTGTGAAATACCCTTTATACTAATGATGTTTAATTTATGGGAATAATAATATTTGGCACTAAAATATCAATGGGTCTAATATTTTCCTTTTCTTAAATTATAATGCTGTTTGTGAAAATATTAGTCCATTTTCAAATCTCATTTCAAACTACTATCAAATATGAAGTTTAAATTTCAAGTATCTTAGGTCATTTTATGGAAATAAATTACAAAGTATCAAGTTAACAGCCAGTTTTTCACTACTTGGGATTTAAAGCATATATTTGTTGAGTAAATTCTGGGACAATCAGCATTTTCATAGTTTTCTTAGGGTAGGAAGAAAACACCAGTAATATTATGGAAAACCTTGGCAAATCAGATTGCATCATGAAAATACAGTCACCCACTTTAGAAAAGTACACAGATAATACTAGAAAGGTTTTGAGGGATCCCTGGGTGGCGCAGCGGTTTGGTGCCTGCCTTTGGCCCAGGGCGCGATCCTGGAGACCCGGGATCGAATCCCACGTCGGGCTCCCGGTGCATGGAGCCTGCTTCTCCCTCTGCCTGTGTCTCTGCCTCTCTCTCTCTCTCTCTGTGACTATCATAAATAAATAAAAATTTAAAAAAAAAATAGAAAGGTTTTGAGATCAGTGGTAAGAAAACACTTTAAGCAGCTGTTGAATTACAGAATATGTGTCTGCTTGTTTGACATACTTTTTGGAAAGGTAAGTAGATAAAAGAGGCACTATTATCAAGAAGCAAATAAATCCAGTGTTTACAAAATCATTTCAGTTAGTTTAAGAACAAACACTCAGATAAGTCAGCATTTCAAATCCAGTGCAAAAAAAAAAATGTTACACCTATGTTTTATAAAGCTGTAAGAGGCTCAGAATTACTTACTTCAAGAAGTAGCAATTTCTGTTAGAAGATGCATGAAAAGTGTTAACCTCATGGGAATCCATTTGTGACAACAGAGCAGAAAGCAGTCCCTGCTCTGACAATAAAAAAAGTGACAGATAATATGGAAGTAATCAATCTGAAAGGTATAGAATATTTAAACCATGAAATGCCTAAAAAGCCATAAGCGAGATCTTAAAATCAATATAGGATGCTACTGAAAGACAGAGTAATGACTCAAGAATAAGAATATTATACTGTTTCCAGAAGGGCCTTGTGAAAATACTATGCATTTGTATTTTAAAAAGAAAACATGATTGTTATATTGTTTCTATAAAAAGAAACAAATGATGCTATTTTATAATATTAAATGACACAATATAGAACATTGTGTCCATATAAAAGACAGAATTTTCTAGCATTTTGGTCTGTATTTAAGAACTGAACTATTTTGATGAGAACAAAACCATATTAATCCTTAAGAAAGCAAAGTTGCAGAGAGCATAGAACCCAATAAGTGCTTAGGTCTGAAGAGATTTAATTGGTTTTATTAGTACTTCACTTAAAATATTTCTAGATTCAAGGAATGTAATTACTTCCATCTAGGAAGCTCAGAGGCATTAAATCACATTTGTCAAGGTGTTTGACTGGAAAGTCAAAAAGCAGAAGTATTTCCTGGTTTAAATTGGAAGATCAACCACAGAAATTAAAAGTATGTCTGAAAGGAAAGAAAGAATGCTGTATTCTGGTAGTCCTTGGAACATCCTTTTTAAATAAACGATCATTTCTAGTCATGTTTAAAACCAAAGAATGGAACTGGCCATCATATTGATTTCTCCAAACAATATTATTATTATTATTATTATTATTATTATTATTATTATTATATGTTGACTGCTTTGAATCAAATGTATTCTGGATAGAAGGGAAAAAATATCTTCCTAATTTCTAAGATAAGTATAGGGATAAGATGTTTATAACTTTTCCTTATGAGCTGAGGCTAGATAACTTTGTTGCCAACTTGGTATGAGGTACTAAATACTTGATTTTCATATTGTGCCAAAGTATTACAGTAGAAACATGGAACCTGAGAAATCTTGTCCAGTTGATTCCTGTGCCTAGTACTTCTTTTAGGAAATAGGGTCACAAAGTTCAGTAGTGGAGACCTTCATCCCTCCCCACAGCTCCAATTCCTCCCAGAATCTTTCAACTCCAATTATACCACACTAAACAGTTCACTACTTTGGGTTTTGTTTTGTTTTGTTTTGCTTTTGGAGAGAGAGGGCAGAAATGATAGAAAATTAAGGAAATAAGAGGTCTTGTTAAAAAAAAAAAGAAAAAGAAAGAAAGAAAGAAAGAAAGAAAGAAAGAAAGAAAGAAAGAAAGGAAGGAAGAAAGAAAGGAAGAAAGAATGAATTAGCTTTAGAGAGACTTTGGAACAGCCCAGAAATGGTGAAGCAAAATTTAAATTACAGACATGATAGTCAACGCTATTTGTTTGCTTTTATGTGTCCAGTAATTTTGCTGTCTGAGAGACTTTTTTCCCTTTATGGGTGATATTTCCATAGATTACAGATTATTGAAAAGAAAAAAGGTTTCTAGATGACCAAATATCAATATTTTCAGATACTCTTTATCCCCAATGATATATAGCCATAGACTTTTTTTTCAAGATTTCTCTTGAAATATTGTGACCACTTTTTAACTAAAACTTCCCCATCTTACATAGAAATAGTCCCTGATAAAATGCATTTTAAATGCTTCATTGTATGGACAACTAAGCATAGATCATCAACTTTTCCAATCAGTTAACCACCATGAAATACTCCCCAGTGCTTGGGGAACTTTATGCTTCTGTATCCTTTCCACACTGGACTTCTAGACCTTGTTCCTGGCCTTGATGCAAACACTAGTTCTGTCAACAGGCTCCATCTCTTCGTTTTTAATCCACAGTATGGGTATTGCTGTTGTCAAGCTCTCATAAGAAAAGTCAACCATCAGGTTTCGTCACAAACTGACAGAAACTTGCTTGAGATATGTAATATTTGAGAGACTCCGTTTGAAGAACACAAGGTATTTGTTACTAGATATTTTCCTAATATATATTTTTTTCATTTTAAATTAGACCACCAGAAAGCAGTATACTTGGAATTCCCTAGATCACTGTCACTGTATTCAATTTGATTGATTCCTACTCCTCTTCCTTGATTGATTTCCTTCCTTCTACTTACTTTGGGTTAAATTTCTCTTTATTTTTCTAGCTTCTTAAAATGAAGTCTTAGATCATTGATTTTAAATCTTTCTCTTTTTTTCTAATACAAGCACATAATGTTATAAAGTATTTTCTAAACATAGCTTTAGGTACATCACACAGATTTTGATAATAATTTTATCTTTTTACTTTTATTTTTATTCTGATCTATATATTTTCAGAATTTCATGTGATTTCTCTTTTGACTCATAAGATACTTAGAAGTGTGTTGTTTATCCTGAAAAAGGAAGAGAAAAAAACAAGAAACAAGTATGTTGTTTCACAACAATTCACAAATGTGTCAGGATTTTCTAGATTTCTTAGTGTCATTGGCTTATAATGAAGTCTGTAATGATCAGAGAACATATTCTGTACAAATTCACTTTTTTTAATAACTGAAACTTAATGTTATATTACTGCATATTGTCTGTTTTAGTGAAAATTCCTTGTACATATGAAAATAATGTATATGCTGTAGTTGTTAGAGACAGCGTTTTATAAATCTTGATGCTGCTGTTCAAAATGTCTGCAAACTTAGTGATTTTTTGTTTGTTTAGCCTTTTGTCTGTCAATTACTGATAGAAGGTATTAAAATCTCCAACAATGGCTATATTTTTCTAGTTATTTTTTGCTTTTATTTTGTCAGCTTTTACATTACATTTTTTTTTTTGGCTGGGTACAGTATACTTTATTGATGGTACATGACAAGGTAGGGCTCCCCAAACCTCTCACCTTCTTCAGGAGGGTTTAGGATGGAAACTGTGGAGGTCAGGGGATTCTTAGTGTGTTGGGGACTCCCTAGCAGTTGAGGGCCTCTCTCTTCCTCTTGCTCTTGCTGTGGCTGGTGGTCCAGGGGGCTCTTACTCCTTGGAGGCAATGTGGACCATAAGATCTACCACCTGGTTGCTGTGGCCAAATTCATTGTTATACCAGGAAATGAGCTTGACAAAGTGGTCATTGAGAGCAATGCTAGCCTCAGCATCGAAGGTGGAAGAGTGGGTGTCATTGTTAAAGTCACAGGAAACAACGTGGTCCTCCATGTACTCCAGAATGCCCCTGAGGGGGCCATTTAATGCCTGATTCACCACCTTCTTGATGCCATTATATTTGGCAGCTTTCTCCAAGTGGCAGGTCAGATCCACGACTGACACTTTGGGGATGGGACATGGAAGGCCATGCCAGTGAGTTTCCTGTTCAACTCAGGGATGACTTTACCTACAGCCTTGGCAGTGCCAGTGGAAGCAGGGATGATGTTCTGGGCAGCCTGTTGGCCATCACGCCACAGCTTCCCAGAGAGGCCATCCATGGTCTCCTGGGTGACAGTGATGGCATGAACAGTGGTCATGAGTCCTTCCACAATGCCAAAGTTTTCATGGATGATCTTGTCCAGAGGATCCAAGCAGTTGGTAGTAGAGGAGGCATTGCTGATAATCTTGAGGGAGTTGTCATACTTCTCATGGTTCACACCCATCAGAGACATGAGGGGATCTGCAGAAGGAGCAGCAATGATGACCCTTTTGGCTCCACCCTTCAAGTGAGCCCCAGACATCTCCATGGTGGTGAAGACCTCATTGGACTCCACAACTACTCAGCACCAGCATCACCCCATTTGATATTTGCAGGATCTCTTTCCTGGAAGATGGAGATGGACTTTCCATTGTTCACAAGTTTCCCATTCTCAGCCTTGACCATGCCATGGAATTTGTTGTGGGTAGAATCATACTGGAACATGTACACCATGTAGCTGAGTCAATGAAGGGGTCATTGATGGGAATAATATCCATTTTGCCACAGTTAAAAGCCCTGGTTACCAGGCACCCAATACAGCCAAATCCATTCACTCCAACTTTCACCATTATGTCTCAGTGACAAGGCTGGCATTGCACCATAAGATACGGCTGTCCGTTGAACAGGGAGGAGCAGAGAGCCTGCATTACATTCCTTGAAGCTCTAAATAGAGATCCATACACGCTTATGATGATTTTATCTTTCTGATCAATTGACTCTTTTATCTTTATGAAGTGTCTTTATCACTGGTAATCCCTTATCTTAATGTCTACCTTGTTTGATACTAATATAGTCATGCTGATTTCTTGATGCTTATGTCCACATGGTATATATTCTTCTTTCCTTTTACTTGGTCTGTCTCTTTGTATTTAAAAGTTATCCTGTGTAGGCAATACATAGCTGAGTCTAACAAACTCTACTTTTTACCGGGAGTCTACATTCAAATTATTCATATATTTCATATATTTATTCTTTACTGAAGTTTCCCATTCTTTAAGCTCATCATTTCCATGTTTTCCTTAATTACTTGAATCTATTTACAACAGCTGCTTTAAAGTCTGGCAGAAATTTCATCACCCAGGCCATCTTGGGATCTGTTTCTATAGGGCTAAGTTTTATCTTCTCTATGAACCACAATTTTTTATTGTTTGTTGGATTTTCTACAGACTCGGGATACTCTTTTATCTTTCCTTTAAGTGGTTTAATTTTTGCTTTTCTTACTACAGGGTATAAGAAAAATCTATGTCAACAAAGATCTCTTTTCTTATCCTCCAGTTTCTGCCCATTTTGGTTACTCTATAGTGCCTTCAGATATTTGATTTTCATATTATACCCACAGAATAGAATTGCTATCTATGGGAAGTTTGCTGCCATCACCAGAAAAAGAACTATAGTTTCCATTGTGTATATGGGTTTTTCTGTGAAAAGACACAAGATTTTTAAAAATAATAATTTATCGGTTGAATGTTAAAATAAATATTGCATATTTCTTGTTTTCATATTATTTCATTTTTCATCTAATGTTTTACATACATACATCACACATATATATTTTACTTACAAATTATGTGCAATACTGGATATATTATTCGCAATTTTGCCCTGTTACAATTTAAACTCACCTGTCTCTATGTCATTAGTTTTCAAAAGTATGATTTTTTAAATTGCATAACATTCAATATATAAATAGGTCATATTTTCTTTTTTCCAATTTTTTATTTTTAAGGGTAATTTATAAAATTTTTGTTACTTCCAAATTGTTTTATTCTTAAAAAATGCAATGATAAAACTTTTTGTGAATATCCATTTTGCTTCTATTTATTTTTTCATTATTTATTAGTAACAAGGGAATTATAGGTTCAAAATGTTTAAATATTTACAGTTAATTGATAAATATCAGGCCAGAATGTTTTAGAAAAATAAGTATATTTATAATAAGATTCATAGACATTGCACATAGGCATAAAATATATGAGATGAAGTAGATATGAATTTAGTTAGAGATTTTTCCTTGGTATATTTCTTTGTATCTTAACCTAATTTTAAATTTAATTTTTTCAAATAAAATATTTAAATAAAACAAAGATTTAAATTGTACTTCAACAACAAGAGCCCCCAGCTCCACTCTTCTACACCTCTCATTGTCCCTCCCTGGATGCAGATACTTTAAAATCTTTTCTGGTATTTACTATTATATTTCTAAATATGTACTGTCTGCTGTACTTTATTATTTTTGTTTCTGTATTAAATTACTATGCCTATAATTATTAAAGTATGTAGCATGAAAAATGTTTCATGTAACTTTTTCTCTTTTCCGGGTTAATATTTGCATCTTTTTCTATTTCTTTGCCAAGTTTTTTATACACCTAAAATGAATTCAAATCTGTGATTGTTTTTTCTTTGACAAAAAAAACAGCTTCCTGCAGCTCCTTTCTTGCCCCAGTTTGACTTGTTGCCTCTTGTTTTTTCTGCTTAGCTATTGTCTTGTGTCTGCCTTTCCAAGTCATCTTAGGAATTCTCTTTGCCATTTCCTTGTGTCGGATTTACTGCTTCCCGGAATCAACTAGACTTTGTTTGTTTGGAGGTGTAAATTCTGTAGAGGTTTCCTGGGAATATTTGAGAATCTATTCATTAACTTTTGCTCTGTAACAATCCACCCCAAAACTTAGTGGCTTAAAACAATTGTTTGTTCAGTTCTATGGAGTCAGCTGTTTGGGTTCTTCAGATCTACCAGCTCAGAGCTGGAGAGGCTAAAATGGCCTCACTTCCTTATTTGTGACTTCATCTGGGATGACTGATATGGCTGGGGCCTCACTCCATGCACTTGGTCTCTCATCTTAGGAGACTAGCTTTGGCTTCTTTGTGGTGATCTCTGGGTTTGCAGTAGCATGAGAAGGCAAGCCAAGGTGCACAACCACTTTTTGAGCCTCTGCTTTGGTGTCATGTTTGCTCATGTGTCGATATTCGAAGCAAGTCGCATGAGCCAAACCCAGATTCAAGGGGTGGGGAAAGGTATCCATATCTTGATTGGAGAAACTGCAAAATATTGTAATCATTTTTTTTATTTTTTTAAAGATTTTATTTATTTATTCATGAGAGAAAGAGAGAGAGAGAGAGGGGCAGAGACACAGGCAGAGGGAGAAGCAGGCTCCATGCAGGGAGCAGGTGGCGAGATTCAGTCCCGGGTCTCCAGGATCACACCCTGGGCTGAAGGCGGCGCTAAACCGCTGAGCCACCCAGGGATCACTGTAATCATTTTTTTTTAAAGCTACCCACGTTGAATATTTAAAAATGATTTTAGTTTGTCCTCCATTGTGATTGATAATTCCCTGGTTATGGAGTTCTGGTTTAGCAGCATTTCCCTTTATAGTTTTGAGCCATATTTTTCTGGCTTCTGTTATCCTCAGAATTCTGACATCATTCAGTTACTGATCATTTGTATGTACACATTTCTTCCTTCCTTTCCTCTTCCTATGTGGAAACACTTAGCTTGTCTCTTTATTCCTAGAATAGTGAAATTTCACAGTGCTCTCTTTTGACATGAGTCTATTTTCATTAATTGTGTTAAATAACAGGTAAGCATTTAAAATCTCCAGCACATGCCCTTAGTTTAGAGATATTTTCTTGTATTTTATGGATAATTTCCTTTTATCCTGGTCCCCATCCCTTTTTACTTTTTCTCTTATTTTAAGAACATGTATTTTTCACTTTAATAGTAATATTGCTATTGATACTAATTGTAACATTTATTGAGTGCTTGCTTTGTACCAAGCATAATTCAAAGTGCCTGTACTGACCCATTTAATTTCATCCTTACAGCAATTCCATGAGCTGGGTATTCACTGAATGGTTTTTAATGGATTATTATTATTATTATTATTATCCAAATTTGACAGATATGAAAATAAAAAACAATTTAAAAAAATTTTATTTATTAATGAGAGCACAGCAGAGACACAGGCAGAGGGAGAAGCAGGCTCCATGCAGGGAGCCTGACATGGGACTCCATCCCAGGTCTCCAGGATCAGGCCCTGGGCTCAAGGCGGCGCTAAACTGCTGAGCCACCCGGGCTGCCCAAGGTTTATTTTTTTTAGAATGATAACTTTACTCATTTGGTTATTTTCTATTTTTGAAACCTTTTTGTTGTACTTTTTAGTGATGCGTTTCAACTTCGTCTTTCAATTCTTTTTTTATTAAAAAAAGTTCTCATTTAAATTTCAAAGAGAACTATCTTTTTCAGAATTTGTATCTCTGAGAATATTCACTGTTAAATTTGCTTGCTTTTTCCTGTTTTCTGCAGTATCTCTTTCTTAGTTTTTTTTTTTTTCTCCTATTTCTTTTGGTTTCTCGTTTTGTTAGAAGTATTTATCAAATATCTGGTAATCTCCAACTATCTGTTGGTGAGACGACTAAAATAATCTTCGTAGGCTGTAGGTGTGATGTTGACTGGTGGACCTCAGCATGCAGTCATGCCATTTCATTGTAAGAATGTTCAAATAAGTCTTTTCTCTTGGTTTGATCAATTTCTTCAAATAATTCAATATCCTACACATTTGTGGGAATTAGGGAGAAGGGAGATCTGTATAATTGAGGGCTGATGTATAGAGGAGGAAATCACATTAGACAGAATATATAGCCCTTCATAATTTGTTTTTAGTGTGAACTCTGATATGCGTGGCTTCCTATACCATGACCAATAATTCTATGATAATCTCTGTAGATGACAAACTTCCAAACTTATACTAAAGAGAGGTACCTTCTGATAACATAGTTGAGGAAAAAACTCTGGGGTGTTCAGAGCTTCCTTTGAGGATTTCCAACTAATACTCTTGTTTTTATTCACACATCTCTCCTCCCATTCCGAGGTATATGATACCTGCAACTTTTGAGCACTTTTGAAATTTAGGGTACAAAATGACAATTTTTTCCACTGCTGGAAGTGCTTTGATTTCCAACTTTCTAGAAACCTAGATCTGTTAATATTTAACCATTTGCTTTCCAGCTTCCAAAGTATGTTGATATTTTTCATAGGTATTGTTGTAATGTCTACTGCAGATCCAGATTACTCTCCTAGGCAGATTTCCTCCATGTGGAGATCGAGGTTGTTTCCATCCTTAGGATTCTCCATCTTAGTATGAGGCCCATATGATTACCTTCACAGGAAAAAGAACAAAAGGATGGCACACTAGCTCTTAAATATTTTAGCCCAGAAGTTACACATATTATTTCCATTCACAGCACATTTGCCAGAACTAGACATGTGGCTTCCAGCAAGTGGGCTGGGAAAACACGTGTGTGTTGTGGGTGGGGGTGGGATGCATTGCACTTGGATATTCAGTGAGTAGTGGTTGTGATTATCAAAGTTAACCACTCTGGTTATAAGATTCCTGTTTGCTCCATTATTGATTGTAACATGTCCCAAGAAAAACAAACTAAAGTCCCAACTAATCACTGCCATCAAGCTCAAAGTTCAAGGTTTCTAGATATTATGGCATAGTCTCTAAATTTAGATAGATTAAATAAAAAGACAAGTTATCCGCATCTCCTAAGCCCTTGGCACTCAATTATTTAATTTTTAATTATGGAAATGGAATAGAATAGAAGCAGTAAACACATTCCAGAAAGGGAAATATTCAGTACTTCCTGATTCAGAGCAATTCTAAAGTCTTGAAATCTTGCTGGACAGACATTACAAGGTCTCCCCAAACCTGGTGGTGGGAATCTGCTCCTAGATAAGGTCTGACATGCTCCCTGGGAGGAGTATCTTGTTCATTGTTTCTCATTGCTCTAGCAACTTCTGATTTTCAAGATGTTTCTTAACCATGTCTTAAGTGGCTGTTGTAGAATATGCTCTCATTGGGGCTGCATAACTTTCTTGATTAAAGTCTTAGTTATGAGGGCACCTGGGTGCCTCAATCTGTTAAGCATCTGACTTTGGCTCAGGTCATGATCCTAGGTCCTGAGATTGAGCAATTTGGCATCTGTAGGGCTCCCTTCTCAGCAAGGAATCTGCTTGTCCCTCTCCCTCTGCTCCTCTCCCTGATCATGCTCTCTCTCTCTTTTAAATAAATAAAATCATTTTTAAAAAAAGTCTTGGCTGTGGAAGGTGGGAAGTCCAAGAACTGTTAAGAATTATGTATCACATACTTCGTGAATATTTTTTTTTCAGTGTGACTTTTAAAAACCAAATGGGCTTTCTATCTATTGCTAGTGGTCAGTTTGATTATCAGGAATCATACCCATAGTTTGGTTTGAGCCATTGTCATTTATTTATTTATTTATTTATTTATTTATTTATTTATTTATTTATTATTTTTTTCCACATCCCATGCCCCTGTAGATTTAAGGAGTGTAGGTTTAAGGAGTGGTATCATAAAGACTGTCACATTCAGGAGAGAAAGTCTTATTCTTACTTTCACTTTTTCCCTGAGATACCTCCTATTGGTTATAGGTTTTTAAAATAGGTGAGAAGACTTCTCTTAATCTGATCTCTGCCCCCAAGGCTAGCTTAACGGTTCTGTCTCTCAAGAACTTTTTCAATTTTATTTGTTACTGTTTGGGATATGTGACTTAATGATTTTTCCTAAATTTCTGCTTTCACGACGAATGCCCACCATTTGCATCAATGTGGATGGAACTGGTGGGTATTTTGCTGAGTGAAGTAAATCAGTCAGAGAAAGACAATCATTATATGGTTTCACTATATGGGCAATATAAAAAATAGTTAAAGGGATTATAGGGGAAAGGAGAGAAAATGAGTGGGAAAGATTAGAGAAGGTGACAAAACATGAGAGACTCCTCTAACTCTGGGAAATAAACAAGGGGTAGTGAAAGGGGAGATGGACAGGAGGATGGGGTGACTGGGTGATGGGCACTGAGGGGATGAGCACTGGGTGTTATACTATATGTTGGCCAATTGAACTCCAATAAAAAATATATTAAATAAATAAATAAACAAACAAACAAACTGCTTTCAGACTGAGATATTCCTCGCTAAATTATTTCTTTTTTTATAACACTCTGCCAAATAGAGCCAATAGCAATCAGCACACACACCTAAGTTTCCATTTTTTAATTTTTAGAGCTCCCCTAAAGCTCATGGCTTAACATGGCCAGCACTGTAACTTATGAGGGGCAACAGTAGTATTAAAAATGCCACATACTGAATCATGATCTTTCCAACCTCCACCAGACTATTCATCAAATGTCATGTTTTCTTTTAGTTTCATTTAATTTTTGGTTTTTAACAATAGTTACCCACTTTTATCAATTCTCAGTACTGATCAGGAAATATTAAGATATCCTCCAGGAACAATATCCACATCTCAGTGACTTACAGCTACAAATGCTGATTTCTTACTCACAAAAATTCACTGAAGCTCTGTGACTCTCCAGGATAGATCACCTGCACAAAGTAACAATGGGGTCCAGTTCATTTCCATCCTCTGGCTCCACCTTCTCAACCAAGGGCCTTCAGGGTCTCCTTGCTGGACGAGAAAGCTGAGAATCTCATAACACCTGTTAAATAAATGTCTTGGCCTCAAACTGATTCATGTTTCCTCTATTACTGGTGAAAACTAAACTCGTGGCCCTTCCAAGTTAGGACTTGGACAATAGGACTGAGAAAATGTGGGGTATCCCATGGACAGTTGGTAAGTAGTCTGGATCTCCCGCAAATCTTATTAAAATTCTGAAAAGTGTCTGGAGGGCTGGGTCAACATTATGCTCTTTGATAGACTAAGTGACATTTCAGTTATGTTATAAATAGTAAATCATATCTAAAGTTGAGACAAGGATTAATAAAGCACAAGGTAGGGAATTAGTAGTCATATTGTGTAATTATGAAAGCTCTTACCCAAGCCTGGAAAACGATATAAGCTCAAAGTCTTTTAAAAACATATTTTAAAAAATTATTTACTTATTTGAGAGAGAGAGAGAGTGGGGAGGGGCAGAGGGAGAGAATCTTCAAGCAGACTTCCCACTGAGCATAGGACCTAATGCAGGGCTCACTCTCATGACTCATGAAATCATGACCTGAGCCAAACCAAGAGTCTGACATTAACTGACTAAGCCACCCAGGCACCCATAAAAACATAATTTTTTAAAATCAGGAATTTGAGAAATTATAAGTAACACCAAGTTGGAAAGAATATAAGGTTTATGAGTGGAATCCTGAAAATATTTTTTAATTGGTAGAGAAGAACAGATGACAGAGAGTAGAAAACTGACTAATTCAAATTAATTCTTGAAATAATTGGATCAAGCCTTTTTAAAACATTCATATTGGGCAGCCCAGGTGGCTCAGCAGTTTAGCGCCGCCTCCAGCCCAGGGCCTGATCCTGGGGACCTGGTATCAAGTCCCACGTCAGGCTCCCTGCATGGAGCCTGCTTCTCCCTCTGCCTGTGTCTCTGCCTGTCTCTCTCTCTCTCTCCCTCTCTCTCTCTTGTGTGTGTCTCTCATGAATAAATAAATAAAATCTTTAAAAAAATAAAATAATAAAACATTCGTATCAAGAATAGACATCTGGAAGTTAGGTTCAAGATTATCAGAGATTAAATTCATAATCTTGGTCATTAAAATAAGGATATTCTTTGTGGATACCTAGGCTGAAGAATATGGATTCTATTGAAAAAGAAAAGAGAGGCAATAGTTTGTTGTGTGTCTTTTGGTATCATATTGATTTCATTCAGATCCTGGGTTTAACGTCTACTGGTTAAACATCCTTTCCTATAAAAATGGAAATAAAAATGGTACTTAACTCAAGGAGTTGCTATGAGTTTTATATGTAAAATAATGCACATCTAGTACCTGATGCCTAACTTTTCAATAAATTATTAATAGCCTTTGAAAGAAATTTAGCAGGAAATATTAAGAACATGGTGATCTTGGTCAAATCAGCCATCAGGTTATTCATGGCACTGTTATTCTAAGAGGAAAAGTACTCCTATGTTGGGTTATATTTTTTTTTCTTTGAGTCCTTTCATTACATTTCATACACATTATCTTTGCTCTATTGGCTTTTTTTTTATTTAGACATTTTTAACCAAATACAATTTCAGATTTGTTTTTTGTCCAAAAGGATTCTACAGTTATTTCTCCTAACCTTTCAATATTAGAAGTATGTGAATATAAGTTGAAGTAGGGATAAGGAACTGAGATTATGGAGAGAATAAAGCATATAGGTTTGAAGCATTAGCTAGGGTCACTTAGTTATGCCTTTTCGAACATAATGACAATGGGCTTAAAAAAGTAAAAAGTCACCTGGTCATTAAATCAAGCTGCTTCTACTAGCTTCTTAGTATTATAATATCTTTCTTACTTGTTTCACAATTTGTAAATAGCTTAATATTAATTTAAGTGTGACCCATTAGAATGTCACTGACTTCCAATATTAAAATATCATGCCATTTAAGGATAAATCTTAGAAAGAGCAGGCATGTAAAATAGGACAAATTTAAGGAAAGCAAAATAAAATCACAAATGACATCTAGTGAAAAAACCTTGAAAGGGAATTGTCTTTAATTAGTTCACAGTTGGAGATTGTTCATACTGCTTATTTTAGTTAAGTCTTTCATTTGGGGAGAAACAAGCTATTTAACTTTCAGGATGCTTGCGGGTAGTCGGGGAGCAACTTGAATCCCCTATCTTACTGAATAAAATGCTGTCCTCAATATAGTGTAACTATGGTAGGGAACAACATGATCTATAAAGTATTGTAATCTATTGGAGTTTGTTACACATTGGCAACAACAAAGGAAAAACAAAGGTAATTTAGTAAACTTTAAACTCATAGCATGGATATTGCGTATGAGTCGTTATTTATTCTAGTCAATGTAATTACCTCAGGAACATTTCTAAGTGGACCTTTCATCTTTTCTCCTGGACCTTGATAAAAGATCTAGCTTATGCCTTTTGGGAAATCATCCTCTGGTTAAATATGTGGTAGGTTTTTCTTTGTCAAGGATGTAAGGAAAGAGAGAAATCCTGAAAAATAGGTTACATACATCACTTTTATAAAGTTCATGAACAAACATGGCACTTTCAGATATTATAAAAGAAACTTTTATAATATCTCATAAGGCTGCTACTTTGCACAAAGCTGGTCTTATAATATGCTCATGACCATCACCTCTTCTCTTGTTCATATAGGGTTTACCCACTTCGGGTATCTCTGTATATTATTGGGGAGCACTACTGAACTAGAGGTTTATGAAGACTGGAATTTTATCAGAGTTGACTGAAGCATATCTGAAACTGCTCTATGAATGATGATAGCTCTCTACATTGTTCATAATATTTATTTAGCCATAATCTATTTGTAATAAAATACACAGATATGGCAGAAAGTATTTAGTGAGTACATTTATAAGCTTCCATGTCCTTCTGATTCAGGATGTGTGGTGAGAATATGTAGCCAAATGTAACCATGAAAATAGTCCCTTGCTCTCATCTATTTTCTTCTTCTAGGTTCTGTGATGTTTTTGTCTGTGTTTTCAAGACAAATCTTCTTTCATACTCATCTTCATGAAAAGCTACTTTCTAGATTCAGGATATTTATCCTTATTCTGTATTTATCCTTATTCTCAAAATTCAGTTAAAACATATATCGTGTTGGCTATTTTGCACAATAATCTTTGTACAGTGCTAGCTGCCTGCTTTGCTTCTTAACTAGGAAAAAGGTTTCTATGTGATTCTTTGACAACTCGGCTTATCCTTCTCCAATCCTAATGTTGTATCCTTTCCTTTGTGCCACATTTTCTGTAACCTGTAAAAAACTATAGTAATATTTTAATATTTTGTTCAAAACATGGATATCTTGATATTTCATTTGTAATACACCTAACACTTCCAACTAGCTCAGAAAGAATGGGAAAGGAAGGTCTTCCCTTTAGATATTTTGCTTTCAGTGTTTTGGCAAGGCTATCTGTTTGAAAAAATAAAAATAAATGATTAAGTATCTAATTTGACCATAAAAATATTTAGTGTCATTCTGCCAGCTCAGTACCCAGTCTTGAAATATTTGCTTCTATCATTCTATCATCAAACACTTTTTTTCCTATTAAATCATGAGTTTACTCTCTTTTCTGTTTCTCCATCACCAACGTTCAGGTTCTAATAACCAGTCTTTTAGCTGAGCTTCTGAACTCTCAACTTCTGCTTTCCACCATTCCTTTCTACATAAAACCCCAGTTTATTCTTCACTCTTCCTCATTTTATTCATGATAGTCTTATTCAAAACCCTGCAGTGGGATCCCGGGTGGCTCAGCAGTTTAGCGCCTGCCTTCGGCTCAGGGTGTGATCCTGGAGACCCGGGATCAAGTTCCACATCGGGCTTCCTGCATGGAGCCTGCTTCTCCCTCTGCCTGTGTCTATGCTTCTCTCTCTTTCTCTCTCTCTCTCTCTCCCTGTCTCATGAATAAATAAATTTAAAAATTGTAAGAAAAAAAAAGAAAGAAAAAAAAAAACCAAATCCTGCAGTAGCATATGATTTTCTATAAAGAAGTATTAACACCTTTGAATGCTACAGAGGGACTGTCCTGTCCATATTCTAGCACAGTTTCTTAACCTAAGCACTGTTGACTCTTCAACTGGATAATCCTTTGTTGTGTTGAGGTGTCCTGTGCATCGTAGGTCTCTATTCATTGGATACCAGTTACATTCCTGAAACTATGACCACCAAAAATGTCTCCTGCCATTCTCAAACATCCCAGGGGATGGAGCAGGGAGGTCATAAGCTCCCCCAGTTGATAAACACTGTTTTGCATCCATTTAAATTTTTTTGTATCGTTAGAATTGTGTTCAGCTACAAATATCCAAACAAGCTGAATAACTATAGTTTAAAGAAACAGAAGTTTGTTTTGTTTGTTTCTGTATTTATAGGAATCTGTAGGTGAGAGGTTTCTGAAATTATGTTAGGACTTGTATCTTGATTCCTTTGGCCTTTTCCTCATGATTATGATATGGCTGTACAAATTCAGGTATCATATCCTCTTCCAAACTAAAAGAAGTGGGTTGGAGAATTAGGGAAGGGACATACTCGTGAAATTTGCATTTACAACTCCTTGACCCGAATAATATCTTATGATCCACATTAATTTCAAGACAGCCTGAGTCTATAGTCAATCCAGAAAAAGGAGAAAAACATTGGACACAAATATTACAGGAGTCTAATTTTAGGTGCCCTAGCTTCCCATCTTTACCAGATGAACTTCCCACTATGTTTTATTTGGAATAAATGATTCTGGAACCTAAAACAAAATGCCACAACATTTAGTAGCTTAACCTAATAGATGTTTATTTCTTACTCAAAACATCCAATGTGGATATCTTTGATTAGGGAGCACCTTTTGTGTGATCTTTCAGAGACTCAGGCTGCTTTTAGCATATGGCTTTGCCATTCCCAAGATCCTGGTTGCCTTGCCAGCTCCTCTGCCTCCAACCTGCAGATGGAAGAAGAAAGAGGGTGTGAAAAATTTGGGGCCAGGCCAGGACTTGACCTCTGACATTTCCAGTGACATGATTTTTTTATTTTTATTCTTAACATGATTAAAATAATAGTGGCTAATTGCTTGTCTCTGTCATTTGCCCAAAGAAAACACTTTTCCATATCTTTCCATTACTCATACCTTTCCTTTTCTGGAGGGCCCTGACCTTTTTTTCTTGTCTGAAAATCATAACTCTTCACTGTGTTCCACTGACGACTTCTTGACTGTAACACCTCAAAGCAACCACTCCTTCCTTTGAAAACTGGTGTAATATTGTGATTGAAAGAACTCTGGGGTCAGACAGAACTGGGCTTCAATAACAACACTCACTAGTTTTGTAAAATTACCCAAGTTACTTACCTTCTATGAATCTTAGATTTCTCATGTTTTAAACTGGGGCAATATTAAGGTATAAATTAAACGAAATAATGTCCTTAACATAGCATTTAACATATAACAAATACCAAACAAAGATTATAATTTTATTCTAGATTAGTTACTGCTTGTGCTACTCATTGGGTACCTTGCTGCACACCGCATTTTTCTTTTGTGCTTAATTCACTATTTCCCTAAGCCACTACCACACACCTTCACTCAGTATGTATCTAACAGATATTATTGAGGGAAGGGAAGCTGAAGTTTCTTTGTTACCTTCTTCCTGCATGCAAGCTGATAACCTGCTGGGATCTATGCCCTTGATTTTCTATGCCTCAAAAGGCTGAGGGGCCCTTCTCTAACTCAAAAATAGAAAAGCTCTAACATGATAACATCTGCATTTTTAATATCTATTGATTCAAATGAAACCCACAAAGGACACAGTTATTTAAAATTTATGCATTTTAAGGAAATTAACATTTTCTGAATCACAACTGGTGTCCACTAGCACATTTCATTAATCAAAGCAGCTCTCCTCTACTGCCACTCTAGATCCTGTTTTCACTGGTGCCTGCCTCTATAATCAATTCTCCACAGAACTGTGATCTTTTTCAAAATGTAAATCAGGTAATGCCCCTGCTTAAACCCTCTAATGGCTCCTGTGACCCCCAAGGTAAGATCTGTATTGCCTTGGCATACAAAGTCACACATGATCCCTCTGATTTTACCCCATAGCACCATATGACTTACCTTGCTCAGTCACATTGGCCTACTCTCTGTGTCTTGAAATTTCCAATCTCCTTGTTGTCAGCTGGTCTTTGAACTCCTGTTTCTCTCTGCCAGAATCACTTCCCCTTCCCATATTTACATGACTCACTCCTTCTTGTCATTCAGCTATCAGTTTAAACGGTCCTCCTCTGAACACCTTCACTGATAATCCTATCCAAAGAACACTGTGCCATAGTAGATTGTGAGCTTTCAAGCCCCCAGTTCTATACAAATAGGCTGAAATATGCAACATGTGTATGTTGTATACATGTTGAGGCTTTTATGACACTGGAAATTCCCCCACTGTCATCTTTATACAAATAGAGGCGTGAATAGGATAATCCAATAAGTATATAGGCAGAACCCTCACTGGAACTTCTCTTCAGTTAAACATATGGTTTTGGACATAGAAAGTATATTTTGTGCTTAAATTTATATATGCCACAAGTCTTTTTTTTTTAAGATTTTATTTATTTGTTCATGAGAGACACAGAAAGAGAGAGGCAGAGACATAGGCAGAGGGAGAAGCAGGCTCCATGCAGGGAGCCCGATATGGGACTTGAACCCTGGTCTTCATGATCACGCTCTGAGCCGAAGGCAGATGCTCAGTGCCTGAGCCACCCAGGCATCCCTATGCCACCAGTCTTAATGGCTGGAAGATAATCTTTTGAGGACCCCCAAGGTAAATTCTGAGGATTCCTCAGAATTTTCTTTGCCTTCCCAGAGCAGTTCAGAGAGTGTCATTCAGAAGTTTGCATTGGACAGTACTTGTAGAAGAGCACTTTGCCATGCAGGAGGGATGTGGTAATTGCAGTAAGAGTTGATAGATGACACAGGGCCTTGTTTTTAATGCTAAGAAGAGATTTAGATAACTATGCTCAAAGACGTCTCAGAATGGCATCTAATCTAGGTTTTTAGAGGAGACTGAACCCAGTGGTATTTCTTGGCCTTATCAAATTCTATAGCATAGAAATTGTAATTCTCAGGATATGAGTGTTTTATCTCTGTTTACATTCCCTGTTGAATGCTATTAATTATATGAATAGAAAGAAAATAGAAAATACCATATGATGAATTTGGGTCTTTGCTTAAAGAATTTGTCATTTTGCAGATGGTTAATTAAAAGCAGTTAATTTGCATGGCTATCGAGGTTCATAAATAAATCAAAAAATTGATTTTTGTTTTTCCATGAAACTCTACAAATTTCACCTATAAATATTTGCTGATTCCTTTTTTATATTCTTGTTGCTCTATTAAAATATAATAATTTGAAGCTCTTTACTACAAGCTGTTATCATTAAATACTAAAACCATTGTTATTATTAGTATGAATTTGTATAAAATCTAAGTTAAAATTTATCTTTATACATAGCATATGAGTTCCAAAAAGATATCCTGCAGAATTTCACGGTTTTCTTAGACTCATACATGTCTACTATTTTTAATTTTTATTTGACTTACATATTTTATGTGTATTTTATACCGATACCTAATGGAGGAATTGCATTTTAATGTAATTTTTTTAACTTTTATTTATTTAAATAATGTCTACAGCCTACATGGGGCTCCAACTCACAATCTCAAAGAGTCACACACTCTTCCAATTGAGCCTTCCAGGTGCCCCATATTTTTACGTAATTTCAATAATATTTTTTAAATAATTGAAGAAGGGACAACTGGATTGCTTAGTCGGTTGAGTGTCTGACTCTTGTTTTCAGCTGAGATAGTGGTCTCATGGGTTGTGAGATCAAGCCCTTCATGCGGCTCCAGGCTCAGCAGAGAGTCTGCTAGAGGTTCCTTTCCCTCTTCCCTCCACCGCCATCAGATGAATAAATAAATCGTTAAAAAAAATAAACAAAATAAGATAAATAATTGAAAAAAGTTACCAACAATATAGTTATTATAATTATATTACCTTAAATTCTCTATTTAAAAAAGTATATATTAAGAATATATATATATATGAGTCATTTCTAATGGCTGAGTAATATTCCATTGTATACATAAACCACAACTTCTTTATCCATTCATCTTTCGATGGACACCGAGGCTCCTTCCACAGTTTGGCTATTGTGGACATTGCTGCTATAAACATCGGAGGGCAGGTGTCCGGGCGTTTCACTGCATCTGCATCTTTGGGGTAAATCCCCAGCAGTGCAATTGCTGGGTCGTAGGGCAGGTCTATTTTCAACTCTTTGAGGAACCTCCACACAGTTTTCCAGAGTGGTTGAACCAGTTCACATTCCCAACAACAGTGTAAGAGGGTTCCCTTTTCTCCGCATCCTCTCCAACATTTGTGGTTTCCTGTCTTGTTAATTTTCCCCATTCTCACTGGTGTGAGGTGGTATCTTATTGTGGTTTTGATTTGTATTTCCCTGATGGCAAGTGATCCGGAGCATGTTGTCATGTGCATGTTGGCCATGTCTATGTCTTCCTCTGTGAGATTTCTCTTCATGTCTTTTGCCCATTTCATGATTGGATTGTTTGTTTCTTTGGTGTTGAGTTTAATAAGTTCTTTATAGATCTTGGAAACTAGCCCTTTATCTGAAACGTCATTTGCAAATATCTTCTCCCATTCCGTAGGTTGTCTTTTAGTTTTGTTGACTGTATCCTTTGCTGTGCAAAAGCTTCTTATCTTGATGAAGTCCCAATAGTTCATTTTTGCTTTTGTTTCTTTTGCCTTCGTGGATGTATCTTGCAAGAAGTTACTGGGGCCGAGTTCAAAAAGGGTGTTGCCTGTGTTCTCCTCTAGGATTTTGATGGAATCTTGTATCACATTTAGATCTTTATGTATACAATGGAATATTACTCAGCCATTAGAAATGACAAATACCCACCATTTGCTTCAACGTGAATGGAACTGGAAGGTATTATGCTGAGTGAAATAAGTCAATCGGAGAAGGACAAACATTATATGGTCTCATTCATTTGGGGAATATAAATAATAGTGTAAGGGAATAGAAGGGAAGGGAGAAGAAATGGGTAGGAAATATCAGAAAGGGAGACAGAACATGAAGACTCCTAACTCTGGGAAACGAACTAGGAGTGGTGGAAGGGGAGGATGGCGAGGGGTGGAGGTGAGTGGGTGACGGGCACTGAGGGGGGCACTTGACGGGAGGGGTGTTATTCTGTATGTTGGCAAAATGAACACCAATAAAAATAAATTTATTATTATAAAAGAATATGTATATGAGTATATTATTAAAGACCAAGAGAAAACAATTTATAAAAATACATGAGTTTTTGAATATTAAATATGACATTTTTGTTTTATCAGAAAAATGGTGATACATATATTTCTTAAAACCAATTATTCCTTTATATAGGTTATCCAACAGATAACTGCCTATAGAATAATAAAGACTGTCCTCCAGAATCTTGTGGGGTTTTTTAAAATATTATTGTTATTTTAATTGAAGTATATTTGTTAAACAATGTTACATTCGTTTCAGATGTACAACATAGTTTGACAACTCTATGTTATTATGTGCTCACCACAACAAATATAGCTACCATCTGTCATCATTCAATGATACTACAGTACCACTGACTATATTCCCTATGCTCTACTTTTTATCACCATGACTTCCATAACTAGAAGCGTGTACCAGGCTAGAAGCCAGAGTCTTGTAACTTTGAATAAATCAGTTATTTGGTAGGTAAGCAAATCAGATGAATCCATATAAATCTTCTGGAAAAGTTTGCATATAATGTGCTATTTTTGATTTACATATTTTCTGTAATTTGATGTTAAAATAAGTTAGTTGAGTAGAAACTAGTCTGAATGACTTATCCAACACTTTATGGTTTTCTTTCAATATAGTATCTAAATACTGAATATTTCATTATATATGTATATTACATACATGTATTTAGATATACAAATATAAATACACGTATACATGTATATTATGTGCCTACATATATGTGAATTCAGAAGTTGCCTTTGGGGCTTTTTTTAAGTTGTTTTACTGCTAGAATAGTAAGGATATCTCTGTCAAACTTTTTATCTAATTCTCCTTATTCTTATGTTTAAAATAACTCCCTGAGTATTGCAATGCAGAGAAAACATAAGTGCTATTTGTATTTTACAAAACAAAGAGTTCTGTATTTTCTCATGTTGATGGAGATAAACATCAATAAGTATTTCAAACCCAAAGAACTGAGTAATGATCCTCAGCAAACTGGGTATCTTCTGAAAGTTTAGAATGTCTGTATAACATCACATTCATATAACAAGGTTTTAAATTCATCAATAATATTTGGTTAATGTAAATGATGGTACCTTTATACCTCTCACAAATTTCTCCCATGTGATTTCATGTCACTAGGTATTATTATTCTCATATTTCAGATGCATAACTTCAAATACCTTGAGATTAAGTGACTTGTGCAAAAAAGCAAATGGCTAAGCAATAGCTTCTCAGTGTACACCCTGTCCACTTTCCATTATTGTACTGAATTACTGAGCTGTCCTGTTGTAGCCTTCTGTGGGGGAAAGGGTCTTGGAGAAAAATGCTGTGGACCTGGCTTCTACTAATTGCCCGTGTGATTGTGACTCCCAAGTCTTACACCTTCTATTTGGCCAGTAGCTACATCTATGATAACATTCTTAATTTAGCTTATGTATAAACAGGGATGCAGAAACTAAATCCACCTGATTTGCTATGGAAATTGGTTGTCTAAAGTAGAAACCACATATCCATTGAGAAGGAAGTCTAGTAAATTAGTTGATGCCTGGAAATAATTGCTTTTCCAGATAGGCTTATAATGGATTTATGAAGTATAAATAGAACATAAAACAAAGTTACCTAGTTAAAAGATGGAAAGGTTTTGAATCTTTGTATACATAGAACAAATAACAGTTTGAATAGATGAGGTTCTCTTCAAGAAATGAAATTAATAGTAGTAGATGTGAATTATACAAATACTAAAAATTTGCATTAGTGTTAATATTAAATCATTTATAGGTATTTTTTACTTAATTCTTTGAAAAATCATTTGTTTTACCTGAGATTGTATTTTATTAAGTTGAAAATGCAGAAATTTAATAAAATGTTTGCTTAAAAATATTCATAAATGATAATGACATTGTATAAAAGATGCTCAGCAAATGCTCTCAAATGAACTGAATGAATGAGTTAATGAAATCTATTCCGTTGAGATATTAACATTTTAATACATTTCAGTGTTTTTTTATAGTAGTGGAGATATTTCAAATTTCAAAATTGATCTTCTCTCCTTCATATCTCTGGCTTTTTCTCTCACTCTGTAACTCTAATTCAAGTCAGCCTCACACAGTACTTTTATTCCTGTGCCATATTCATATCATAACTGGAAGCCTAGCATAAGCAATGTAGTCAATGGTATGATAACAGTGTTGTATGGTGACAGATGGTAGCTATACTTGTGGTGAGAATAGCATGATGTGTAGAATTGTCGAACACTATGTTGTACACCTGAAACTAATGTAACATTTTGTACCAACTATACTTAAAAAAAACTGAGCCCCATGCAAAAGTACGCTATTTTAATGACAAGTGAACTCTTAAATGACAAGTAATAAGATGTGAAGTTAGGGATATTGTGTTTGCTCACTACTTTTGCCTCGATGCCTAAAAGATAGCTTGGCACATAAAGGTGCTGCAGAAATATATATTAAATCAATGAATGAATGTACAGCTTTTTAATACATTGATCAGATTTCTTCATTTGCCTCTTGACTCTTCTATAATAGTTTATATTAAATAGAGTGTAAAAAATTCTTTAATAATATGCCTTCAAGTTTATTGAGAGTACTTTCAGAAAACTAGGATAGCATTAAAGTAAAAACATAAAATGAAATCTTACTGAACTTGAAATTTTTAAACTGAATTAAACATGTCTTGCTTCCAAAATGAGGTTTTCTTTTTTCAATAGTCAAATTCAATGACCCCAAGCCTCAATCCTGTAAACCACACATGTATTATTCTTCTGTCCTTCATGTCCCTCTTGCTCTGTTGCTAAATCCAATAATGACTACCACCACCACCAACCACGGGCTTATTACTCAGGCTAAGGGATCAACTCTAGTTATTCCCACCCTGCAGAGAATTAGAAATCTAATTGGTCCCTTAGAGAGATTTCCCATGCTTCTGCTGCCTTATAGTGTATTCTGGGAAATAAATGCCCCTAAAATCAGAGGTAGACATATTCCACCTCTTTATCTATCAAGGCAGTCACCAGTACTCCTGATGATGTAGTGTTTACCAAGGTATATAGAGAGAAAGGCACAGGATTTTAATTATTTTTTATTTTAATTTAAATTCAATTAGTAAACATATATATTACATCATTAGCTTCAGATGTAATAATTTAACACCCAGTGCTCATCACATTATGAAGGTACAGTATTAAGCCCAGTTACATTTGTTCCACACCTTAGTAGGTGGGAGTGGCCAGTCCTTCAGTTCTCTGGCTTCTCAGCTCTTTCAGCTTAGCTCCGGTACTCCAGTCTCAGGAAAGATGGGTCAGACTCTACCTTAAACTTTTTCTTCATCATGAAAGTCAGAATTAGCCAAGAATCAGTCCAGCATCAGATTTTCCCCTTTTTCACGATGAGTTTTCTGAATGTGTATAGATATTGTTTGCTAGATATTTTTTGGATCATTTTACAGACTGATAAATGAATTCTGAAAAGACCATCCAACGTTTCTATTGGCAACTAAAATCAATTATATTTGATCATATCCACCTCTGTGGATAAGAATCAAGGTCTTTTACCAGAAGTAGAGTGTGGCAAAAGCTAGCAGGGCAAACCAGGAACCAATCTATCACACAGAGTAAATTCAAAAACTAAATCATGGAAAGTTCAAAACAGGTACATTTGATAGCTTTGATGGGATTGTCCAAGCAATTAATATATTCGCATCCAGAAAGATACCTTATATCTGAAAGATGAATAAGGTCCCATTAAATAAGTAGGCACATATAGATGGTCATTACTTCATAATTTTTATTTTTTTCTTTTATTTATTTCTGTGTAATTCTACATATTTCTGGGATTAAGTTATTTTTGTATCAATGATATATGGAGGGTTTTTTAAAGATTTTATTTATTCATGAGGGACACAGAGAGAGAGGCAGACACAGGCAGAGGGAGAAGCAGGCTCCTTGCGGGGACCCCGATATGGGATTCGATCCCAGGTCTCCAGGATCACGCCCTGGGCTGAAGGCAGGCGCTAAACCACTGAGCCACACAGGCTGCCCTATATGGAGGTTTTTTTTAAGCATCTCCTAGATTAAGACAGATTTTTGATATGTTTTCCATAATATTTAAAAATCAATTTTTAACTTATGTTTTTATGTTTTACTGTAAATGTGAAAGTATTTTATGTATGCCATGCAGTTGGTCCTACTAAGATTTATGTATTTCTTATTTTTTAAGATTTTATTTATTTGTTTTTGGGAGAGAGAGGGTTGGGGGAGGAGCAGAAGGAGAGGGACAAGCAGACTCTGTGCTAAGTGGGGAACCCAAAACAGGGCTCAATCTCATGACCCTGAGATCATGACCTGAGCTAAAACCAAGAGTCACATGCTTAACCAGTTGAGCCACCCTCTACATATCTCTTTACTGACCTTGACCAGTCTTTTTTTAAATCAAAATGAAAATATGAAATTTAACATTACCCATGTAAGTGTCCCTTTCCACATTTAACTTTTGCTGCATCAATAAGTCTAAGGGACTCTTCATCATTAGTGACAAAATTAATGAATATTTTCTATATCGTGCCCTTCATCCTGCTTTAATTTACATTTTTACATTATTTAGGTAAAGAGTATCACATAATATTCAGAATTTTAAGGGTTGCTAAATTATAATATAAATATATGTAATTTTAATTTTATATAACATATATAAAGATTCCAGTGATAAAAAATATATTTTAATTTCATTTTTTTTCCTGAAATATCTCTCCATTTTTTATATCCCATTTAATGGAATAGCAATTTAGTTGTAGGTCTTCTGAAATACTGCATTAAAATTCTACAGATTATGAACTGCAGAAATTTATTTCTTTTGCTCCTTTTTTAAACTTAGCACCTGCTCTTTAGCTTGGCATCAAGAATTCATTGGTTTGACCACGTTCTTATTTTCTTTCTTGCTAATGAGAGAGAAACAGGTGTGAAAACTCAAGTGTTTCAACATATACTCTATTAGGAGCAAGTGTTTATCCTGACCATCAGTTCAGATAGAGAATCTGACAGTTACTAGCAGCTTAATAAATATTAACAGAAGGGAAGAAAAGAGGAAGAAGACAAAGAAGAAAGGGAGGAGAAAAGTGAGGGAGGGGAAGCAAAGAGATGTTTTGGTTTCTCTGATACAGTATTCAAAACACGAATGTTATTTTGAAGTCAGTGGCCATTTTCTTAAAACTCAGCTATGAAAATGTAACCCTTATGTGTGGATAGAATAAATTACATGTTTCAGTAACTGGTAGCTAATGTTTTCTGGCTATCATTAATACTTCTCAATTGTAATAAAATTTTCTGATAATTATTAGAAAATTTCTGAAAACACTTGAGATAATTAAGCATGCAGGCTTGTAATCACTGCTTTAAAAACTGCCAGTTGTAAATAGGCACATATTGATACAGGCTTGAGCCCAAGCAGATGTTGGACACAGTTTCTTGGTAAAGCCTTTCCAATTATCCTAATTCTGGACTATGAACTTTTATAAAACATATAAAAGACACTCCCTAAAGTCATATGTATGTGTAAAATGTAAATAAATTTACATGTTCAAAAAGGACTATTTTTAGAGACCTAAAATTATTATAAAATCCTTAATTATATGTTTTAGATGCAAACTTTAGTCCATGAGTTTCTAGCACTTTATACATGTTCTTTAATTTTTTTCTTTTTCAATTGTATGAAGAGTTGGTTGACTCAAGTCTAACAAGCATCTAATAGAGGCAAAATCATCAACATTTCAGCACATTTAATGATTTCAACTTGGACTCCATCATATGAAATACTGTTGTTTTAGAAGTATGCCTCTGAAGCTGTTGATAATAGTTTGTTATATATCTTGTTTTTATTTAATATTCAATTAATATATTCTGATCATTACAAGAAAAACATCTCAAAATTTTGAGATAATTAAAGAATCTGGACTTTAAACACTATTTAAAAAAAACTGCCACTCATAAATAGGCACATATTGTAATAGACTATATTCAAAGAACCCTGTATAGTGTGTAGCTTCTTAGACCCTAGAATGATGGAGAGGCATCTATAGAGCTTACATGAGCAACCTGGGGATGTTATTAATAGACTCTCCAATCATTAAAGTATTTAAAATTTGTAAAACAATGACAGATACCTCACATGCTTATTGTGGAAATTGATTTTAAAAAAGTTAAAGCATATATTGCAACAGGCCCTAAGAGATAGGTATGTTAACAATAGTCAGGAAGGTTTTCTTTCTTCAAAATCTAGAGGGCACTAATAGTTAGGGGCAATCAAATGTACATATTTTCTCTTAAACCAGGCTTCATTCCATAATTCAGACTAGAATTAGAAAAAAAAATAATAAACCTCTTTGGAAATTCTATTAAAAGGTTAATAGTTTTCCATATATTTGATCCTGTGATGACATACAAATTCATTGTATCATAATTTTAAATATTTTTCTGCTTATTGACCAATTTTCACAGATGTTTTCAATGACATTTCAATGGTTTGCATGAAATCATATCTAGGCTCTCTCTGAATTTCCTATAATAGCAAAACTCCTTTCTTCTCAGTGCCTTTGAGATTTATTCATGTAACTCCCATTAGAGTTAATTGGAGTTACTAACATAAATTCCACTTGCTCCAAATGGAGAATAGGTTTCTTTAATGTTGTTTTTATTTTTTAATAAGGTTAGACTCAAAATAGAATCTTGTATACAATTGTCTCTTTTGCTTTGGGAAATTAAAATGCCTTTAACAACTTTTAGGGTAAGAAAATTTAAATCTGTTACAAACTTTTCTTTCTTATTTTAATTCTGCTACATTACTACATCATCATTACAAATTACAATTGGTAATGAAAGAAATAGGACAGTAAACTATAAAAGCATTTTTCCAGCAAGCCACCTCTGTTTACATACTATTTGTAGTTTTATTTGTAGAATTACCCTGTTAATGGTATATTATCAACACTATTTAGAAAAATTGTGTTTGTGGTTCTTAACAATAAAGAGAAAGAAATAGATACTATTTATTGAAAGGAAGTATAGTTTTCAAACTGAAAGCTCACATTTCTTTTCTTTCATAAATGCTGCTTTAAAATAAACTGCTGATTCTTTTTATTATCTGTTTAGATTTTGTTAATAAATAATAGTCATTTTAACTATTGACAATTTTATATGTGTAGATAGTCTTGATTATTTCAAATATTTGAAACCAACTATTTTTTCAAATACTTGATATATGTTTACTTTACCAAAAGAAAAGACACCTTAAGAAATAGATACTTTTCAATTTAAAAAGTCTAACTAATAATAAACCAGTGAACTTGCTTTCAACAATATAGTCTCTCCCCAGATTATAGGAAGACACTCCTTTGTCAAATACATTTTTTAAAAAGTTGTCTGTAGCTGAAACGTTTCAAATAGGATGTATAGCAAATTCAATTTCACCTAAAACTGTCTTCCTCTTTTAGTTTTGAAGGTGTTTTCATAGAAAACAATTTATAACAAATAATTGAACAAAACCATACTTGTTTTACTTGTCTATAACCATCTCCCCAACATTTTTATAGACCCATAAGAGACAATTGACACAATTAAAGCATAGATGAGATCCAGGCCGTTAAAAGAGTCATTCAAAAAATGAGAGCAGAAGCAATTCCAAAAACGAGAAAAATGTCCTAGTAACATGAATAGCACACACACACACACACACACAAAAATTTAACAAAAAAGATAATCTGAACAATTATAATATTCTCTTTGCACAAAAAGGATGCAGAGAATGTACCTAGAAATACAAAAAGAAAAAAGTAGTATTTGTCATGGCTAAATCATTCAATTTAATGTAGTTTCATATTCCCATTTACAGTTAAAAACTGAAGCTCAGTGAAGTAACTCCTTCAAGTTTATATAGCTAGTGTAAGTCTACCAAGTGCATACTCATTTCTCTAAAACAGTCATCCAATGCAACGGTTATTTTCCTGATGCTTAAATTCTGTAATAAATATAAAATATGAGTGAATTAGTATATCATTTAAGATAAAGAACCATGCCTTTAATTATTTTTTGGAGATTATTATGTTTATAATTCTAAGGTAACTAGCCTATATGCTACTGAAAGTTATATTTCTAATAAAATGCCCATGAAAGAATATCATCACTTTAATTTTGAAATTATTACTTTCATTGCTCTGACTTTTGTAACTTTAGTAATTTTCTTTAGATATGATTTTTTACCATTTTTTTCTTTTCATGGCTTTAAAACTAGTAAGTCTTCAAATATTTTAAAGAACTTTCTTTTTCTAGCTAGTCAAGTTATATTTGCAAGAAATTATGTTAATATAATTTAACTGTGCTGTATTATAGAAGACGGATTTAATACAGGAACAAAGTTGAGAGAACCCACAGTAATCAATAGTTTAAATGGCCTTTATAACTTTCTCTTGAATATTTTCAGATAGAAAATTAATCATCATGAATTCAATCATTAAAATGCCATTCAATAAAACATCAATGGAATAATTTGGAAATATGGCTCACATTAGCTCAGAGCTCCACACTCAACTCCTTATATAATAGACAAATTTTAATTTCATCTATCAAAGGATATAGCATGCTAAAGTGGAAATAAAACAACCTGCCTACTGCTGATGCATTCTTCATTCCAGCTAAATCAATGTTGAATAAATATTTAAATGAATTTTGTTTCAAATTTGCTGGCAGCCAGGGCAAAGGAAAATTTTGATGAATTGTATAATTCATTTTTGTCCAATAAAAAGAAGCACACAATTCATCTATAAACTGGATTGAAAAGAGAACAAAATATTAATCTGCCAGGGCATCCACATGCCCAATATGAAGGCCATGAGAGGAAGTTAATATATTTCTTCCAAGTAAAATTTTTCAGAAATGACCCAACTAAAGTATTTGCGTTAATCCCACCTATGGTTATTAATTAACCTGCTTATTTTTATTTGTTGTATTTTCTTAATATTCTATGTGAGGAGATCATCTCTTGGGCCATTACAACACAGTGAGTATAAACATGAGCTTTGCAACCAGACACTCCTGGTTTTTAATTCTGTTAATTTAATTTTGGAAATTTGATTTACATCTCTAAGACTCAGTTTCCTCATCTGTAAAATGGCTGTAACAATATTACATATTCATGGACTTTTTAATGAAATTAAATTAAACTATATGTATAATGATTTAGTACAGTGCCTAGAACATAATAAGGTTGCAATAAAATGGTGAACAATTTTTTTTACTGTTTGCTTATGACAAATCTGAGAAGCTCCATTTTCATAATACTCAAAAGAAAATTAAAATAATATAGTGGTTAAAAAAGAGTATATTTCAAAAATCTCAATCCATTATGTTTTTAGACATTTTGAAGTAATCTCACTAACCTTATCAAAACTCTTTTAACTTTTTCTTTTATACACTAGTCCTCATTCCTCAGTATTAACTATACACTTTATCTTACAACTATCTTAATACTTAAATCTAAAATGAAATTTAGCTATGTTATAGAGTTAAATATGACACTATCAAGAGAGTATTAAATATGAAAGCAATTCTCTGAGTTGTGAAGTCATATATTTAATCTAGAATTGAAATTCTTCATGGTACTTGCAAATAGGTAAAATGTTGAAAAAGGACATTACTATAAATTTTACATTATGATTTATATTGTAATGTTTATAATAAAAGTTTTCTATGAAAATACTCTGTAATAAATGTAAGGAATAAAATAATGATCAGAAATTGGCTAAAATTCCTGAAATTCATGGAGAAAGACTTCGAAATTTATTATTTTAAATCAGTTTTGGTTTCATCTATTAAAATTATAGCAACTACCCATAGGAAAAATTCATTATAGATCATGTAATGTTACATTTGCAGAAATCAGCATATAAGTCTATAGGCAAAATTGATGAAATGAAATCCAAATTCTTCACTATTTTATGCTGGAACATTATTATATGGAATTTTTCTAATGGGACCATATCCAAGTTGTAGCATTAACAGATGGGATCCTGTTGGGGTTCCACATTTTTAGTTATTTAGGACTTTAGTAAACAGTGATTTTATCCAGTATGTGATTGGAACAGATGTGATCTTATCAGGGTTCCACTTTTTTTCAAGGGCATAAAATTGCCATGATTTGCTGTACAGTGCTGGAGTTTACTTTTTGTGGTTTTAGAACCAGAGTCCTTTTTAGCCAGAATTTGCCCTTGGGTTCTAAAACATCATAATAGGGAGTTAATGTTTTATTCTCTATTAATCCCATTAAATCCTTTTAATATTAGAGCATGTGTTGCTTTATAGCATTAACTAGTGTCTTGCACTCAACAGTATTTTCACAGTTTATGACACTGCTTAGGGCATTAACAAACAGCTGTTTGAATTAAATGAGCAGTTAAGGACCCTGTTCATTAACTCAAAAGTTTCATGTATTTTTAATTCCTTAAATCTAATGGTATCATCACCCTCCAAGAAATCTATCTTTGATTATAATTTGCTCTGGCCACTATTGGTTATGGGGGAAAGTATTATTGTTTTTGAATATGAGTCATATCAGGGTTGGGTATCTCTAATGAATCTTAACTATCTCATAATGGTTTCATTCTTATGGGATATAAAACTTTAAAAGTTGTTTACGGCAGTTGTGTTAAGATTTTCTCCAATTTTGGTTACTGATGACTTCATTTAGCTAATGTAAAGAGGCAGTTGGAACAGAATTATTTGCATTTGAAATGGCGCAATCAGAGGTTTGTGACTGACTCATTTACAAAAAAAGAAAATTGTATTTGGACAGTGACAAATTATGTGATGCAGTCCCTGGTGCAGAGCAAAATGTTAGTCACTGATTTTCTCCATATAGAAAGATTGTGGCTTCCAAGGCTTCATTTGAGACTTTACCTTTTATTTGGTCATGGTCATAGACATATTGATTCAGTAGTTTGAGGCACAGTAATTAAATAAAAGGGAAATTTTAAATTAATATGTCTAGTAAGCAGCATGGGACAGGATTCTTGAATCAAACCTACCCTGGTGCCTTAGTGACACCCTACCTAGTACAGGGCTTTCTGTTTAGAAGGTGTTCAGTATTTGGGAGAGAATGACTGGATGCTTTTATCAAGAAAATTTTCCCCGTTGGGTTAACCTCTTCTAGGTTTCCTACAAATCATCATATAATTTGACCTTCAATTATTTAAATTTCCTCTTCAGGGTCTGTGGAACTTTGATAGATGAATTCAGTCCACAGGTGTCTGATAATCAATTAGAAAGCATTAGCAAAGTGAGACATAGGATTCTACTAATAATCATATTTATTTTTTATCACTTCATTTGCCAAGGATAAACAATTTAAAAGTCTAGACAAGATACTGCTTGTGTATTAATGGAAAGAAACAGATAAATGAATAAAAGTGGGTTGATTAGAAAAGTAGAAAATTCTCCTTTCCTATTAATCACCAGAAACTAAATTCACATTTTTCCCATGTTAAGTTTGGGACAGACTAAATGACTGCTGGATTCCAGGCCTGGAAATTTTTTTTTCTAAACCAGTCTGAGTTGGCTTGGAATTCATACTTGGCCTATTTTTTATCCTTGTTGGAAGTTGTAGGGCACCTTTTACAAATGCCCTGTAGCTCCTCCATTTTGCCTCAGGATATCTCTGTGGGCATCAGTTGCATTCTTCCAAGTCCTTCATCCTGTGCCCGTGACTGAGGGCAGCTCAGATAACATTTGAAGCAGACAGAATGGTTTGAGGTGTCCTCCCCAACCTTGACTACTAAATTTGTAGACCGCATCAGAGATTTCATTTTCTTCTCTAGTGTGAAAAATGCAAAGTAATCAGTTAAAAATATCAAGCTATTGTGGAGATTTTGTCTTTAGGAATAAAATCTAGAAATGCTTCTGAACTTAAGCAATATTTAACTAAACCAGAATCTTTGCCATTCTTAAATATTCTTAAATATTCTGCCATTTGTTGTGTCACTATACACAGGATTTCCACTATCATTTAAGGAGTCGACAGAGAACGTATATTCAGGAAAAATGAATGCCCCAAAGCATTATTTTTTAAAAAGCTGAAAATGTAGATTTCAACCTATACTAGTGAAGAAACCTAAAATACAAACTTTAATAATTATATGTACATATATGAAATTTTATATATTTAATATGTATATATAGAAAATAAACAATGCCTAGATGGAAAGGGTTTTGGTTTGTTTTGTTTTTCAATATTCTGATTCCCTGTCAGTGCTATCTGGACCCCCTCTCTATGGCTACCATCCAAACCAAGCCACCATCGTCATTTGCTTCAACAATTAATTGCATTAGCCTTCTGCTTGGTTCCTACATCTACACCTATCCACTGTTTACCTGGGGCTGTTCCTTACAAAGCAGCCTGCATGAACCTAAGCCAAAAAACAAAACAAAACAAAAATACAAAATAAAACAAAACAAAACTCAAACCAAAATATGCCCAAGACAAAAACTCCTATCTGATCCTTTAGTGCTAAACATGTTTCTTTCAGTGGCTTCCCTAAGCTCCTAGTAGTATGGATCCTAAAATTCTGAACTTGGCCTGTCTGACCCAGCTATGTTTACCTCCCCATCCATATCTTAGCCATTATCCATGTAGTTCACTGGATTTCAGGTATATTAGCTTCTTTCAGCCTCAGTTGTGGCCAGCTGTCACCTCATAACTTTTACACCTCCAGCTCCCTCTTCTGGGTACCTCCCTCTCAGTCTCAGGTCTCTTTAAAATCTTGGGCTCAGAGAAGCCTTCCCAGATTCAGTCTGAAGCAGGTGCCTCTTTTAGATTCCAGTTGCTCCTTTTAACTTTCCTCTATAGCACTCATTACAATACCAACTATACAATTATTTGAGTAACTTATTTTTACTTTTTTCCACATTGGAGGAGGTAGGATCTGTTTTCTTCACCATTAGCACCTAGCAACCAGAGTAAGCACTCAATAAATATTTTCAGTAAATGGATGAACTCTCTAGTTTTCTCAAACTTAAGGATATAAAAAGACATTTTTAGGAAAAGAATTAGCACCACTTGATTTCTTAATAAATGATCAGGCACATATGGGATGATTTAGGTATTTCTTTAATAAAAGATTTTATTTATTCATGAGAAACAGAGAGACAGAGACAAAGGCAGAGGGAGAAGCAGGTTCCATGCAGGGAGCCCGATGTGGGACTCCATCACGAGTCTCCAGGATCACGCCCTGGGCTGAAGGTGGCGCTAAACCGCTGAGCCACCCAGGCTGCCCTGACTTAGGTATTTTTAAGATTATAGTCAACATTTTTTTATTATTGCTAAACTATCCTTTAAAACCAATTAAGTAACTGATTATTGTACTTTCTTCTGTTAGAAATCTAGCATTTATTATGAATTTGCTTGATTGGCATCAAATGTTATATCATTTATTTATGTTATGTTTTATCAGTTATTATCAACCCTAATATGTCATAACTCCTAGTTTTATCCTTGTCTGAAGTATATTATATTATGCAAGACCAGGACAAAATCAGAGATTGCAATGGTTCTGTAGATTACAAATATAGGATGAGAAATTGAAGCCTGCCAGCCTAAGAATGTAAATGTGAAATGATGCCCGCAACTGTGCTGTGCATTGCCAAGAACTGAGGGAAGAAAAAAATCTTGGCAACAGGTGCTGAACATTAGCATCAATACCAGCATCAAGCACATGTGTGCAGGTAGAGGTAAAGAGGGCTCAGCTGACCATGAGGTGTGAATTAAGGCAACCATGAAGAGGATGTCTCAGAGATCTACTTCTAACTTTGGCAGATTCTGAGCCCAGTGCAACTACTTACAGATAACCTATTTTATTGTTTTACCTAATTGTGCAAAGTTTTGAAAACATAAACATTTAGTGCACACTGTTGATTCTTTGATGAGGAAATAGGAAATCCTGAATGGCCTTGGTGTAAAGAAAAGCAAACAATAAGTCAATTGAGTAACAACCTCCAACTTAAGGAAAATATTCTTCTGCAAGTGTTATGAATTATTAATTTTTTTCAGATATATCTTTCAGTGAATCACTACTTGGAAAAGTTGAATTGAATGAAAAAAGATACAAATAATATATATATCTGAAGAGAGAGGAAAAAAGGGAAAAGCTAGAAAGCAATTAACCTGAAGTTAAAATTACTCACAAATGTTCTTCAAAAACTAGCTCATTGGGAAAGACTATATGGTACCAATTGTTTATTGGCACTACAATGATAAGCAGTAGAAAAACCTCATCTTTCGATTCCCTTTCACATCAGACCTGCAGAAAGAGATCCCAATGGCCCCAGAGTCAGGACTTGCAGGTCCTGGGCTGTAAGGTTCACCAGCAGCCATTAGACTGACATTTGTTATCAATGAGACACTGCTGAACTGTTGTTCCAAGGCTGTTGCTGTAAAACCATAGTGCATTGTAGTTTGTTGGAGGTTAGTAGCACTTGTTAATTTGATCAAGGCTGAAGTTTACGGAGGATAAAGTAAACAATGCAAACTGCAGACACCATCAGTTTCCTATGGGCAGTGAAGTGTAGTCTGTTCCATTTACACTTCACAACAACATCTGATGGGCTTTGTCAGTGCTGCACAGAGTAATTAAACCTGAAATCAATAGCAGGCATTTGTCATGTTTACAGCCGCTCTTTCTGCTGGGTTAAACTCATCAGTTTAGTGCCGTTCTGTTTTACTGCAGAGACACGCTCCATTATTTCTTCAGGTACAGTTGAGATATTCAGTTACATGCCCAATAGTTTGAATACGACATTAAGATTAAAAGGGACAGGCAAATGGACAGTTTTTGTAATTTATTTGCTGATTTTCTTAACCAGTGTTGGATTTCCATTTCCTTCAACCTTTTTATGAAACCCTTTGCGGCCTGAGATAAAATATTCCTTTAGCTCCCAAACTGGCAAAGTCTCATCTCAAACCTGATAGAACTTGACACCAACTATAACTATACGCAAGGATTGAGACATGTTATTTTTAAAAAGTGAAGAACATCTAAGATTCAAAGTTGTGTCTTATTTGAATATTGGTCTTTGCCACTTTTAATTAAAGATTCTTCAGAAATGTTCTTTTATGTCAGCTTTTAAAATCTCCACCCTTCATTCTTTTTGCCACTTTTGCTGTTTTTCTTTTTTCTATTTCTTCATCTTTTAAATGATGTGGTTAGAGCATGCTTGTTTTAACAGTAAGAGAATTTACAGTGGTAAACATGAATTTGACATACATGTTTGAAGGAAGCTGAACAGTGTGCATTTAGAGCATTTCAAGTCACTTAATAAAGATCCTTATATTCTTCATTTTGACAAATAAATTTAAACATCTCACCTCTCCTTTTAGCACCATTGTCTTGGCATACCCAAGCAAACAGGATTATTGTAAGAATGAACTTTATGGCCAATTAGTTGGTTATAAATGAAACCATAGTACTTTTCTGCTTTTCTTGCATTAATTTTTAATATTTAAATATACCACTCTTCTTTTCAAATTTGTTTACTGAAGATATATACAAGTGAACTAATTACATATTTTATGCTAACTTCAGAAAAGTCATGCGACTAATTTTACTAAAATTGTCTTGATCTTTAGACAATATAAACATTAACTAATTGATATTTAGGCTGAAAGTGACTTAAATCTGGTAACTTCCAGTTTCTATATGCCAAATTGTCACATAGAGTTCTAGTCATTTAAAATTAGTGGGACTCCATATCTTTATAGAAATGCATGTTTTTGGTAAGCACAATAAAAAAAAGTGAATCTATGAATCATAGAGCCTAATGTTTAGAGTTATTACATAAATTATTTTAAGAAGGTTGTTAAAATGGGATGTTTGTGGCGTCCTACATGCTATCATTTGAGGATTGTGTACAAAGAGTAGAATCTAGAGAATCTATATCTTTTTATCCTTGAGTCAGACACAAAATGTCCTTGAGGCCATGTTATCTAGTTTCTAGATCTTGTCTATTTTTGTCATACATCAGAAATCCTACATCATGGGCACCAACCTCTGTCTCCTCATACATTATGTCATAATTCAAAAATTTGAAAGTCACGTCTCAAAAGAGGGAATGAATTTGCTAGGAACTTGTCCTAGTCAGCAATTCCCTAATACCTTTAGAAAATTAATAATTTTTCCCCAGCATATCTAGCTCAAATTTATTAGTAATATATCATTTTTCCTCTTTTACCAAGGGTTTTGAGTGAGAATTAAATTAAAATTCCAAACAGATACAGCAATTAAAAAGATAATGCTTCCTGAACATGATTCTGATAAGAATTATTTGGAAAGTTTTGTTTAGTGATCAAACTAAAATTTTAATTTAAATTATAGTGAATTTGCTTAGTTAAGCCTGCTAAGTGTCAATTATGATAAAAGTGAAACTTTGGAACTATACCCAAAGTAATGTTTAAAATCAGGATGATATCCAATGATGCCCTACTCATTTATGGCTAAATTTTTAGAGATGAGAATATATATTCTGAGTCACAGAGCTCAAGCTTTAGCACTCTCTTTGAAATTCTTCGTGTTCCACTAAACCCAAAATGGAAGTTCTTTGCCCAGACCATATCTATGAGAAATTTAATAGAGAATGTGTTAGATTGTTTGAAGGACTGTTTCATAGTACATTGAAGTTCATCTGCACTTGTGATGGACACCAGGTGTTGTATGTAAATGATAAACCACTAAATTCTACACCTGAAACTAGTATAACATTGTGTTAACTAACTGGACTTTAAATTAAAAGTTGGAAAAAAGAAAAAAAAAAAGAAATTTACCTGAGAGAAAATAGTAAAGTCACCTAAAAACCAACTCAGAATAATAACATAATTAGGCTTATTAAAGAGGCAGACATACACCATCATTAACAGTAGTTAGAGTGGGTTCACTCAACTTTTCTAGGTCAATAACAGAACTCTAGAAATAGAATTCAGTACTAGTTGCATTATTGCTCATTTATTGCCCATGGCCATTAGTTTTTAATTCCTCAGAAGAATATAATTTCACATGTGGGAATGGAAGGTAATCTTTATGTAGCTCCTCTAGGTGGTATGAGTATAATTTTTTTTCCTTGTATATTCTTACCTCTAAATAGATAGTCTCATTTTACTAACACAGAATTATGCATGCTATGAAAGTAAAACAAACCTGAAAATCATTTTTAAAAATTCCACACCAATAATTTCATACCTCTTGTCTTCCCACAAGGTTAGATATCAATGTTTCTGGTCTTGGGTAGAAGTTAAACTAAACTCCAGGGCAACAGTTAATCAATATAGAATATTCTTGAGAGGTCCTATGCCAAAGACCTTCAAATTCAAATTGACTTTTTTTTAGTCCTCCCCAGCAAGGAGAGTAACACCAATAATGCAGATGTTCTTAGCCAAAATATCAAAATCTGTGTAGTATTTTAAAGTTTACAAGATACTTACATATTTCTTTTTCTCATGTGATGCCCACAACTTTGTGATACAGGTCCTCAAAATATAGAAGAGATAAGTGAAGCTTAGGTTAAGTGATTTTCCCAACATTGTGATATTTTTAGTAGTAGAACCTAGGCTTAAGCCTGGGTCTGTCCATTCTGATTCTTATGATCACTATATTATCTTCTTACATTTCAAAAAAGCCCATGGTAGCCAGAATTCTAAAATGGCTCCCATACTAGTTGGGGTTCAAGCAGAAGAGCAGAACCACTAGTATATCTATATCTGTGTCTGTGTCCATTTTTATATTTATCTACATAAATATATATAGAGATGTCTGTCCATATCTCATTAATCTTTCCATGTATATGTATTTATTCATTCATTTATTATAAGGAATTGATATGTTATTGTGGAGACTAGCTGAGTAAATCCAAAATTTGTAAGGCAGGTAAACAGGAACAATAGATTGTAAGCAGACTGGAACCCTAGGACAGAAGCTGAAGCTGTTCATACACAGGGGGAATTTTTCTGCTTGCCTCTGTATCTGTCCTCTGCCCATATCTGTACATTGCCCTCTGTCTGCCACTCCCCATCTCTACCCCTTGGAAAGGCTCATGCCTTTTTCTAAATCCTTCTGAAGGATTAAGTCAGACTCACTCAGATTATCTAGGATAATTGCCTTACTTAAAATTGACTGATTAAAGGATTTAATCACATCTACAAAATCCCTTCATAGCAACACCTAGATTAGTGTCTGAATGAATAAGTGGGGAATGAAGCCTAGGCAAATTAAGACATCAAAAACACCAACACTGTCCACCTTTGTCAAGGCACCAAACATATCTTTCTAGATCATGACTAATCTCCAAAAAAGTGAAAACAAAGTCTTATTTCTGCCCACAATGATACAACTCTCCTACGTACCTCTGAAAACATGCTAACCTTTTCCTCAGAAGAGGATACAAAGCTCTGGAGTGATAGTCATTCTTCTCCCTGGACATCCTGTAATTTAAATACTGAGATAATAAAGTTATCTATCATGTTCAATGGTTAGAGGATAAGAGAAGGAAGAAACCAAAAATATTATGGTAAAGCATACACAAACATATTCATGTCAAATGAAAGGGATATGCTCATAACTATTGCAGTCTTTATGTCTACAATTGGTCACATGGCCATAAGATATATCTATTACCTCCACTACCCATTTTATATTCCTTTTATTCTCAATAAGCACCTCATCTGGTCATGGTTGTTTGTCTAGTGGATTGACCCAAACCTTCTTCTTCTTCTTCTTTTTTTTTTTTTTTTGGTCATGGTGTATCCAAACCTTCATTCTTAAAGAGGGTGCACCATTAGCAGTCCTGCCTAAATTGAGTTGTGATAATTTTCAGTTGACTTTAATCATAGTACATGGGAGTAATAAAAGATGCCTAGAGAATTGCCTATATTTCAGACATACTCCTCATTACTCCCATTATGTAGTAGCAAGACAGTTTCCTCTTGGCAGTCAGAATAAATCACCCAGACAGAACAGTAATCCATATTTTTTCTTGTTGATTTAAAGGCATGAGGAGCCCAAAATGACCTAGTAAAAGTTTCAACTTCTAGTTCAGTGTAATAATTGTTTTTCACTAGTGGAAGATTCTTTCCATTGGCTCTAAGAGCTCTAGATCAGCAGAGCCAAAATCACAGTGACGGAAAGCAGAACTTTTGTTAGTGGAACATTAGGAATAGTGAGCGGTGCAATTCACATTTTCATCCTTTGATTCATGCACCAATGAATCCTGAGTATGGGAGAAATAGCACCACATATTGAATACTGATTTAGAGTAGACATTGCCCTAGCCCCACACAGCATTGCTACCTAGTTGGTGTCATAAGTGAGTCTTCAAAAGGCCGTTCCATCATTTTATCAAGTGGCTGTTTCAGAATGATAGGGAACATGACAAGACCACTGAATTACATAAGCCAGAGCCCACTAGTAAATTTCGTTTGCTGTGAAATGAATTCATGAGTAAGAATAAATGCTGTGTGGAATACCTTGATAGTGTATAAGGCATTCTGATAGTCTTTGATATTAGTCAAGCTTACCCCTGTGGTTGAGCTGACTGATACTGACTACCAAGGGAAAATTGGATTCTACTACACAATGGATAATAAATAATATATTTGTAATACAGGAGATCCTCAAGGGTATCTCTTAGTATTCTAATGTCCTATAATTAAAGGAAAATTTTCCAAAGGGAAAATGACAGCAGCCCAATTAAGTTAGGACTGAATGGCCCACACACTTCAGGAATGAACGTTTGGATCACTCTACCGGGCAAAGAACCATAACTACCAAGCAAAGAGCCACAACCAAAGCTGAGGTGTTTTGCAGGCAGAGAAGGCAAATTTATAACCAGAGTAAACATCTATATCTTACAAACGAAGCAGTCTAATGTAATCAACTTGCCATCAGGTAGCTAGCTGTTCACCCTGTGAATGGTGCCATATTGGAGACTCACCGTTGGTCTGTGCTGCTGGCACTGTGGGCACTAGCAGTGGCTGTAGCCAGATTAACCATTGTGAGTGTTAGAAAATGTTGCTGAGTCTATGTATAATCTCCACTCTATCAATTACCATAATCGCCATGGCCACTTTGTTCATGAACCGAATAGACACTAATGGCACCCAATGGAATGACTGGGGAAAATGGCTAACTCATAATCCATTGAACAATTCATCCTAGCCACTTGAATTTTAAAATCCCCCTCTACTGGTCACCTTTGGTAAACATTCACAAATATTCACGTTTGTTTGTTGTTGTTTGCCCAGAGAGGTCTATCTATACGACCTTTTCCCCTTAGACGTTCTCCTTACCAATTTTTCTATCATGTCCTTTCTAATAAGCGCATAACCCTCCAGCCAAATCATTAGTTAGAGCCCATGAATTGATATAGGCTCATGCTATTCATATAGACTCTGGAAATTTTTCCTTTCAGCCAAAATGAACAACTACATACACTACTCAAAAGGAAGTTCTTCCTAAAAGGAGAGTTTTCTTTCACCACTCTTCTTCATGACTAAACCAGGAAGGTACTATAGTGCTGCAACTGTACACTTTAAGGTGGTGCCTACATGTCAAGAATAATTTATAAACCAGGCCTAAGGGGTTTTGTTTTTGTTTTTTGTTTGTTTGTTTTGTTTTATTCCCTCAATCAACTAGTTGTAGGAACTCCTGTAGAGGGCAGTGGGGGTGGGGTGGAGTACTTTTCCTTAATTTTCTTAGGGTCCCCGGCTGAGTCTGAAAATTAACAGACCTACTAACAGGAGAAAAACAAACAAATCTGTCTAATATAAATTTTGTGTTACACAAGAGCCTTAATAAGGAAAACAAAACAAAACAAAACAGTTAAATCTAAGTATTTTTATGCTAGGTTTAATGTAGAGTTGATAGCGATATAGAAATAGGTCAAAGAGGAGGATAAAAGTATAATAAACTGAGGAAATTTTAGCAAGACCTGCTGATTCTTCTCTGTGTCTCTTTTCTTTGGAGATAAGGATGCTACTTTCCTCTGGGTGTAGGGAGGGCACCTCTCACAAGGTTTTATAACCTGTTTTAGGAGAGAAAGATGGGGGGAAGATTAGAGTGAACTTCCTGCTTCTGCTGTTTTCTCACACTTCCTCAGCTTAAAATTACTCAGTATGCCAAGGTGCCATATTTTGGGGTAGTGTCTTGAACCCCATTATTTCCCATAAGACCACAGGTGTGACCTGAGCAGGAGAAGAAATTCTAGCTGTAGATAGTCTTAGATTGTGCCCACAGTTTCTGTCCTTTCCTGACTACAGATTTTGAACTTGGGTGGCCAACAGCATAAGCCGGTTACTTGTAATATATCTATAACTGCCTATCCATCCAGCTATCCTACTGGTTCTGTTTTCTGATTGAACTCAAGATTACCAGCACACATACCTTCTTTCAGCTACTCAAAGAACACTAGCCTAGGTGCTGTTGTGGAGGAATTCTGCAGATGTAATTAAGGTCCCAAATCAGTTGATTTTTAAAAAAGGAGATTATCCTGGGTGAGTCTGACCTAATTAAGTGAGCCCTTAAAAGGGACTGGGATTTTTCTGGAAAAGGAGATTTGAAGTATAAGAAGGTTTTAGACAGGAAATTCTTCATTGCTGACTGGAAGCTTTTAAGGGCACATGGTAAGGACTTGAGTGGGTCCCTAGGAGCCAACAGCAATGTCTGGCTAATGGTTAACAAAGAAACAAGGAGCTCAGTCATACAGTCACAGGAAATAAATTCTACCAATAACCTGAGGGAGCTTGGAAGGAAATATTGCTCTTAGTGGAGTCTCCAGATTAGAACTCAGCCTCGATGACATCTTGAATGTGAAACACTGAACAAAGAATCTTAGTTGGCCATGCCTGAACCTCGGGTCATCAGAACTGTGAAATAATAAATAGCTGTTGTGTTAAGCTGCCAAATTTGTGATTTGTTATGGAGCAATATTGAACTAATGCAATTCTACTCTATCATCTACCATTTTACTTCTGCAAAATTGAGACCATTCCTACCTTAGACGTTTCAAGTAGTCTTTGGATCCTTGATTTTCCTTCTAAAGCAGATATCCTTAACAGCATTAGATTGGAATAGGTTTGGCCATCAGAGTTATGATCCTAATCTCCCAAATTTCCTAGAAACCTCTGGAGGTAAGTTGAGATTTAGAAAGATAAAATTACCTCTGTAATAGCTCAGCTTTTCAGAAACACCCTGGCTTTGGAATCTGTGTGGCAGACCCTAAGTTAATGATTCACAGATCCTAATAGTCACAGTGATAACTAACTAACTGTGACAATTCCTTGAATAGTAAGTATCAGAAAATATTAGGAAAATTGTATGGTAACATTTTCTATTTCAAAACAAGAATCAGACTCTGAACTATACAGAACAAACTGATGGTTGGCAGAGGGGAAAGAGGTGGGAGTTTGGGGATTAAGGAGTGCACTTGTGATGAGCACCAGGTGTTGTATAGACGTGTTGGAATTGTTGAATCACTATATTGTACACCTGAAACTAATATTATACTTATGTTAACTAACTGGAATTTAAATAAAAACTTAAAAACCTTTTAAGCTGAAAATTATCTCAAATTTAATTTGGCATTAATTTGTCAAAATAAACTATAAGTTTTAGGAACCATCTCATTTGCAATACTATGGCTAACATTTATACTATCACTACTTAGAATGCACTAACCCCAAAGCACAGCTGTTAGTAAATTTCTCTCAAAGTAAATTGAGAAAGTACCTGGACTGATACAGAACCACTGATTCCTTGAAAGTACATAAAAACTCAGGAGGCACTGATCTGAGGTCTATAATTAACTATGAACTTACTATCAGCAATGGAATGTAGGAAAAAAGAGCCAAACTACACAAATGTAGCCTTGCAGAGATACATATGGAGAGACATACAATCTCTGTCCAGTGACGACTTTAGTCTATTGTAGGCTTTGAGGCTGAAGAAAAGTTCAAAATTTGAGAAGTTTTTCACAGAATATTAAGGTGATCAGAGTATGAGAAATAGGAGCTTTAAAACTTGCTATTACTATTGTTTCTAATGGAAAAAAAAAAAGGATGTTGAAAATGAACTTTTTCATAGGATTCTTGCAATAAAGCTGTAACAAATTCTGGATATAGTACATTACAATAAGGCAAATTATATAAAATAGAACTATATTGAAACATGATACTTTTATACTAATATTTGTAAACATTAATGCTTTTTGCCGTCCATCCGTGTGTGCAATTTACAGATATGAAAACACTGGGACTAAGTCATTAAGGAATATCAGGGACTAGGATGAATTGGAAAGATACTATCCTGAAGGCATTTAGGATGTTGCTGTGTTCCATTTAGCCCACTTATTGCCAAATTTGTGATTTCGCAATTTGATGGAAGACAGATGAACATGGTGAAGACTTTTTGCCTCATATTCTGCTTCTGGATTTTTCTGAGAGCTCCTTTAACTTAGGGACAGATCAGTAAATAGAGTTATTAACCATCAATTAGTAACCCATTAATAACCAGTAAAAGCTTATTAACTGTTAGTAACCATTTCAGAATTCACAGCGTCCAATTTTCATTGCAATGTTCTTCTCACTTACTGGACTCTCTCCCATCAGCCCCCAAGATACCTTCTCGCATATTCCGGGCTCTATGTGGTGATCAGGACCAGTAGGGTCCCTCCTGGACAATATTCCCAGAGCAGAGGAAGAATCCTGTGCTACAAACATTCTCCCTTATTTGGACTTTTCCTCCCTCTTCCTTCTTTTCACCGTACCTACTAGAAAAGGGATCCTCCAGTTCTTTTCTCACACAGTTTTACACCTATTTTGCATGGAAATAAACCAGCCTCTTCATTTGAGTTGCAAAGATGGGGGTGGGAGAGGAACTATCACAGAAAATCATTTGCTGCGCTCATTTTTCTCCTTTGTCAATATCCCCTAATAGTTCAAAGTCCAAGGACATTCTATTTTTTTTTTAAGAAATTCCCTTGTGGAAACTACCAAGTATTGTCAATAATGATATTGGCTCTATTTTATGATAAAGGGACTAACACCAAAATTCAAATACTTTTTAATTTCTCATATTCTACCGACATCTGAAATCACTACCCTGGGAAGAATCTTAACCAATGACATTAAGATGAGGAATTTAGCATTCCTTTAGCAAGCCCTTGAATTTTAAGTTTTATATATGTGTGGAATCATGCAATTCCTATAACTTAGCCAAGTAGTGTCCCTTCCATTCAGCCCCAAAGCTTTTCAAATAGTAGCCTGTGCCATATGTTTCTGAGGGAGTAAAACATATAATGTACCTAATTTTGCAAAACTACACAATAGGTAGACATTTCTTTCTCACCCCAGCTGGTGATCAGTTTATGCCCCGAAGCTTGGAGATTTATAGCCCTTGTAATTTTATCCTAAACAGAGTAATTGCAGATGCTCTTCCATTGCTATTATTTTAATTAGTGATGAAGACTTTGCCAAGATGTTGAATTTCAAGGTAATGAATTTCATCTGGGTAAGATCTGGTAGGTAGTTGTGACCATTTTAAGATAGCTCTTGTCCTTGCATATTATTTTATCAATTTTGGAGTTTTTATTTATTTAGAAATTTTACCCCAGCTTATTCTAAAATTATTTAAGAAATATCATGCCACAGACAAGTCATTAAGTCTCTTTACAAAAACATCAAAGTCTAACAAAAGAAATATACACATTGTTAACTCTAAAGGTAAATGTGTTTTAACATTATCTGATTTTTAACAGAAAATTTGTGCAAAATAATTCAGTGTGCACAAGAGTATAAATAATTTTCTTGAAGTTTTAATGTTCAGGAAAACTAAATTATAATTTAATTCATTGTGGTTTCCTTTCAGTCTTTTAATCTTGTTGAGTGTGAGTTTTCCTTTGCATTTTGATATTCCTTGGAGAAATAAAAAGAAATGCTTAGGTAGAGTCGGGTTTTAAGGAATTTCCTTAAAAAGAGAGATCTCTCATCCAAGACCATGACTGTATTTTTTGTATAAAGAAAGAAGAAAGAAAGAAAGAAAGAAAGAAAGAAAGAAAGAAAGAAAGAAAGAAAGAAAGAAAGAAAGAAAGTTTCCCTGGTGGCGCAGCAGTTTAGCACCACCTTCAGCACGGGGTGTGATCCTGGAGACCCGGGATCAAGTCCCACATCAGGCTCCCTACATGGAGCTTGCTTCTCCCTCTGCCCGTGTCTCTGCCTCTCTCTCTCTCTCTCTCTCTCTCTCTCTCTGTCTCTATGAATAAATAAATAAATCAATCTTAAAAAAAAAAAAGACCTTGGTTTTGAAGAATAGAAATCACAGGGTTATTCACAGTCAATGTAGGCCTGTGGTTTAGTTATTTTACTAATAGTGGGTATGCCTTTTAATCAGCATGGATTTTCTTTGATGTTCATGTTTTTTCTCTGTGGAAATGCAGGAATCCCCCCCATTGTCTTGTTTGTCCTGGCCATAAGTACTTGTGGTAGGGTATAGAATAATCACCAAAACAAATGGAGCGATAATAATAGGGAAGATGTTGGAGCCCAAGTGCTGATCTTGTTCCCCCCATTCATACCATGAACCTGACATTAAAGCTAACTGGCTATGAAAGCTAACAAAGTGAAACTTGCAGTAGATAGCCAGTGTGACTCTGCTGTTGTACGCTCTTCTGCTGAGTTCTTCACTTTATCTTTCAGGAAAATATAATCTAGTCCAGAATTCCATCACCAGACTAGCAAATAAATCAATAAATAAGTAAAAGTTAACGTAGCCAGAAAACTCCAAAGAGAAATTTGTAACTAATTGTTTCAGAGGAAACTTAGCTTTTGAATATAATTAGCAGATTTAAATTGGACGTGATCATCTAGCTTCTATTTTGAATTTTATTTCACTTATTCTTTCTTCCTAGGTAGCACAAAGGTTGAAAATAAGAAGAAACTTAGCATATGACACTACCTAACAAAATGGGGCAGAGAATTTGGCTAGCAGTCCATTTTCCCAATATGGAAAACCAGAGAGAAACTTAGACTTGCTTGTACTGATCTGAGTGTGTAAAGGTCAGAGAGATCATTTTAGGAAGCTACATTTATACTAAAACCATGTAAAAATAGTGATTTTTTGTCTTATCAAAATATAAGAAAGGCCAGGCTTATTATCCACTTTAAATGTTGGCATATAATTTATGAATTTAGGAAAGCTGAATAGTTTGATATGTTTAATACAACAGTTTTGGTAAAGACGTATTGGTTTGAAACTTTCTCATTTGTCAGTTTTGGCAATTTGGATAGCTTTAAGGAAGAAAAGTGGTAGACAAATCTTACTTCAGTGTTCAATAAAATTAAAGTACTAGGAAAAAAGAGTCAAGTTACATATCTCATAATTTTATGAAATAGAACCATAATGAACTACATGATAATAATTGACCACTTGAACTTTATATTAATAGTCCTTCTTTATAGTTACCATGAACTTTCACTTCCACTCAGTTATTTTATTTTTATAACCACATTAGGCAGTGGGGCAAATTTTAGTATTCTCATGAATGGAGAATAATAGTAATACACAATAGATTTTGAGAACTGTCATTCATATTATATCTTACTGATGTCCTCATATTAATTGTGTTTAAATAATTTTTTATATAATCCATGGAGGAAAGTAAAATGTGGAAATTTAACTAATAACATGCATGCACAACTGGGTAAGGGAATGTTTGACCTACCCAAAACAAAAGCAAACAATTTCCAGCCTTGAAAAAAATCCTATAAATATAAATTATCACAATAACAGTAAAAGGAAGAAAAGGATCAGATAATAATCTAAACAGATTTGTGAAATTTAAAAGCCATTTATGATAACTAACAAACTAGAAAAAAATGGTTTTAGAAGCTGCAGTTATTTGAAAACATTGTTCATAATCGGAAGTCTAATGGATTCTAGAGATAAATGCTAAAATTAATTCATGAATTTGAAAGAGTCATTGGATTGAAAATAAATAAAATTTATTGTATTTCTATACACTAGCCATAAATAACTAGAAAATAAAATCTTAGAATGGATACTATTTATAACTGAATAATTAAACATCAAATGCCCAGGTATGTGTCTACCAAAAGATGTAAAAATATTCTTCACAGAAAACTACAAAACATTTCTCACAAAAATCAAAGACATTCCAAATAAATGAAACAATCTACTGAATTTATGAATTTTCAAATTCTAAAGAATGTGAATTCCTCCCACGTTAACTTATACGTGTAATGGAATCAAAATTAAAAACTCAAGTAGAATTTTTGGAAATTGATACATGAATATCCTGAAATGTATAAGAACTCACAAAAGGTCAAGTGTAATATAGGTATACTTGAAGAAGGACAAAGTTAGGGGCTTAGACCATCGGGTACCAAATTTTACTATAAATCTACAGTATAAGAAAGTGTGCTATTGGTGCAAAGAGAACAATACAGTAGGATACAGGTTCCAGAAACAGGCCCAGAATGTAAACATGGCCTCTTGATTTATGAGAAGATGCCACCAGAATAGTGTGAGAAATGTATTAGAAAATAACTGGTATACGCGGCAGCCCGGGTGGCTCAGTGGTTGAGTGCCACCTTCGGCCCAGGGTGTCAGGCTCCCTGCATGGAAGCCTGCCTCTCCCTCTGCCTGTGTCTCTGCCTCTCTCTCTCTGTGTCTCTCATGAAAAATAAACAAAATCTTAAAAAAAAAAGGTTTTTTTAAAAGGAAATAACTGGTACAGAATCAATAAATGATACATTAGTGATTAGATATCTGTACTAAAAAATAATCTTGACCTTATATTTTACAACATATATATAAATAAGCTCCACTTTATTACAAATGTAATTGTGAAAGGTATATAAAGCTTTTAGGGAAAAACATATGTAAACATCTGATTTATTCTGGAATTGCCAAAAATGTTTTAGATAAGACACAAGTACCAACCATGAAAGAAAAAGTTTATAAATGGTACTCTTTTAAAATTAAGAACTTGTATTGATCAAGACACCATTAAAGAATGAAGAGACAAGCCACAGTTAAAAAAATACTTATGATACACATACCAGCAAAATTCTCTCATCCATAATAAATGAGGAACCCCTAACAAAACAATACAGTCAGCCTAATTAAGAAAAAATGGCAAAGACATGAAAAACCACTTCACAAAAGGAGCTATACAAATGGGCAATAAACATATGAAAAGGCAGTCAATATAATAATCATATAAATAAATATATATATATATAAATATAAATATATATATAACACTTGGGTGGCTCAGTGGATGAGTGTCTGCCTTCGGCTCAGGGTGTGATCCTGTCCGGGATGGAGTCCCACATCAGGCTCCCTGCAGGGAGCCTGCTTCTCCCTCTGCCTATGTGTCTGCCTCTCTCTGTGTGTCTCTCATGAATAAAAAAACAAAACAACAACAAAAAAAACTTAAAAAAAAGAAATATAAAAACTATCATGACTTGTCTCTAAATACTTATTTAAATTGCTAAAATTTAAAAATATAAGTAAGCATGTAGAGTAACCTCATATCTCAGGTGGGCAGGAGTTGACACCACCAACTAGAGTTGAACATACGCATATATGATTTTCTAGATGTCAAGATTTAGTACATATGTGCACCAAAATATGTTAATATTTTGTACAAAACATTAGTAACAGCTTTATTAGTAATAGCTCCCCCACAAAAATTCATTAATAGTAGAATAGATAAATTGTAGTTCATTCGTACAATAGAATAATATATAGCAATATAATGAATGAAGTGTTGCCACCCAAGGAAAATGTGGAATGTGGATGAATCTAACAGAATTGGTATTGAGCAAAAGATGCCAGACTCAAGAGTGTATATAGTGTGGGATTATAATTATATGATGATTGAAAATAAGCAAAACTTGTGTGTTGGGATGTGGTTTGTTTTTAAACTGAGAATGGACATGAGGGAAGCTTCTGGGGTGATGGTTATTTTTTCTATATTTTCATCTATGTGATAGTTATGTAGGGATATTCATGTGTAAAAAACCTATCAATTCTTATAACTTTATATGTATATTGCACCTCAATAAAAAAAATTAGGACAGACCAATGGAATTAACATAGATTTTAATGAATAGAAAACACACCTGCCATAACCTTTTTATAAAGGATATATAATAACTGCAAAAAATTCGTGCTATTTAATAAAACAGAATTAAGGTGAGCATTGAGTATATATTCCAGATTCAAGACAGTACAATAAAATTTCTTTAAACACACTCTGCCATTCAGATGTTTTAGCAATTTTCACAAGTATATTCTCCTTGTTTTATGTAAATAGATACAAAGCTGTATAATTATCTTAGAAATCCAGCAATCTGTTTATATTTGTAATAGTTAATATTTCTAAAAGTTAAAAAAATATTCACCCAACAGTTTCTTAGCCTATCAAAAGTTATAATGACTTTTTTTGTGTGTTGTATCAGTCACCATGCTTGAGTCTTACTTGTAGTAACTCCATCTGTGGATGCAGTTGTGGAAAGAGGAGGCAAGCTGGATCTGGCTGCCACTGAAAGAATAAGAATCTTATTGTGCCATGACCACACTGCCTGACAGCTAAGAAAAAAATCGTGCAGAAATAGACCCAGAATAGCTTAAGGATAACAAAAAAAGAAAGAAAGAAAGAAAGAAAGAAAGAAAGAAAGAAAGAAAGAAAGAAAGAAAGAAAGAAAGAAAGAAAAAAAGAAAAAGAAAGAAAGAAGAAAGAAAAAAGAATTTGATAACAGGCAGGGGTGTCTTTTTTGTTCGCAGTGTTTTGTTTTGTTTTTGATAATTTATCTAGAGATAGATAATTTATCTATCTCTAACAGAAGGACTTTTTATTATTATAAGTTGAATTCCTACGAATTCAAGTAGAATTTGTCAAAATGAACATGTTTTCAAAATCACTTGCATGATTAGCTATCAACAGATGAGTTAAGCATTTAAAAATTATTAACTAGGGAGTTTTGTACTTAACAGGAAAAGACATTCATAATATACTTAAGATTATGGAGAAACATGTAACCATGAAATTTTCAGCACTATTTTAATAATAGACCTTTAATATATATTAAATAAATGAATAAATCTATTTTAAAATAGAGATGATAGTTTAATACATCTGGTACAGTTGACATAAGCAGAAATTTAGTTGGGATTTTATTGCATGATCTATATCATGTTAGAATTTATTTTTTCAGTGGTTATTGACATGCTTTAAGTTACTTCGCACACTGACAGTATAAATGTTTTATAAAAAATAAATGAATTATTTAATAGTTTTAAAATTCATTTATTAATGAACTTGTTGCAAAGATAATTCAGGGCTTGATTTTCCATCATTAAACAGTTTCTTTTTTTTTCATTAAACAGTTTCTATGCAGCATATTATTAATTTTTATAAATCTATTACCTTACACAATACCTGATTCACCATGGTAGTTTTATGTTGCTGCCATAATAAATTAGTGTGAATATAGAAGCTTAAAATAACACTAAGTTATTTTCTCACACTTCTTATGTCAGAAGTCTTAATAAAAAAAAATAAAAAAAAATAAAAATAAAAAAAAATAAAAAAAAAAAAGAAGTCTTAATAAATGAGTCTCACTGGGTTAAAATCAAGTTGTTGGAAGCTCCCGAGAAGCATCTATTTCAGATTGTTTGCAGAGTTCAGTTTCTTATAGTTGTGGAAACTAGGTCCCTGTTTTCTTTCTTGCTATGGGCAGAGGGCCATTTCTACCCTCTAGAGGCTGCTTTCAATTCCTTAACTTGTAGCCTTCTTCCATCTTTAAACAGGGGAAAAAAAGAGATGATGGGTTTCAAGTCTTGCTCTCATTTTAAATTTGTCCTATGTCTCCTTTCACATTCTTTGAACTTTAGCCAAGAAAGATTCTCCAATTTTAAGAATTTATGTGATTAGATTGTGTCACCTAGGTAATCCAAAATAATCCCTTCAGTTCTAATTCTGTCCTTAAATCAAATCTGCAAAGTCTCCTTTGCCATCAACAATAGCATATTCATAGAATCCCAAAATGATAGCTCCAAAAGTTATCCATGAGAACCCCCCAAGGGCTCACTTCTGAGGGGCTGACTTGATCACAGATGCGTGAAGAATAGATGGTCTTCAGATAGCTTCCACGAATGTCATTTTATTCAGATTTAAACCCATGGTTTCTTCATTTGGGGGAGTCCAGATTTCAGCACCTAACTACATAAGAATGAATTGATTTCCACATGAGAGCTATGCTCAGGCTGATTGCTCTTAGATCAAAGAAAGGTAAAAACTGGGCGACATTGAAGATTTCAGAAGTGAACATAGCATTTTATTCCAGGACGCTTGTCTGCCCTGCCCTTCCTTTCTTCCTTCCTTCCTTCCTTCCTGGAAAAATTGAAAGAAAAATGTTTACAAAGGAGGAAAGTTGGTCTGGCATTGGCAAGGGTATGAGGTAGGAATGGCACTTGGTATATAGGAAAAAGAAAGGTTGAACCCTATGATACTGAGTAGCATTGCCTGTTTCATCTGAAGAGAGAGCAGTGTATAAAGTGTTGTTTCAATTTAAAACATACAACAGTTCTCCGTAATTATGTCATTGAAATATGTGGGAAATTTATTATTGCTTTGTTAAAAAGTCTTTGGGATAAGTAATTTGACTGCTGCTATTGTATTTTTATTTACTACTTTGAAGTTTTCTTTTAAAGTGTTTATATCCATCTGTAACAATGAAGATCCTCTGTATTTTTAAAAATTCAACTTATAGTTATTTCTTGGGAAATTGTCTTACTACTTTTTTTCATTTTAATCTCCTGAGTTGTGAGAACACAGCTTAGCAAAGTGTATAAAGGCATCAAAGCAGGTAGTTTAGATTTCTGTTAGTCTTCCAAGGAAAACCTACAAGTAAACTGGAATACAACACAGAGAGATTATACAGTAAAATGCTTTTGCAAACTAGGATTTAAAGAACTGGAAACCTTATTATTTTTCTCAGTCAAAATGTAAATGGGTAAGTTTTTATGTTTTTATGTTGTCAAAATGAATTGTGAAATGTTTCTCTACAGAATGAAAAAACACATAAAATGCCATCCAACTATAATACTCTGAAAAGTCCACTTATTTAAGAATATTTGGCAGTAGATCCTTAATGAAAATAAAATTTATTTATAGTCAGCCCACCCATTTTCTCCGTCCTGTGTCAGCAAGGCATGAGTATTATATAGATCCATTCATCTAGTCACTTATTCAATAATGTTTACTGAGAGACTACCATGTACTGGAGCAAAAAATTAATAAGGCACAAAAAATTCATAGAAGTGAGAAAATTAATACAGAAATATTAACTATAATAAATAATGGTGATTGATGTGATAGAGATATACATAGTACAGTAGTATACTACTGATTAGGTCTTATCCAGTGCCAGTTTTCTAAGAAAAGTTGAAAATGCTAATCTTTACACATTTCACCATGTATCAATACATATATGTATTATTTATTATCAATGAATTAGGAATTACCTCCCAATAACATTATAAATGCCAGGTTTATTGCTTTTGTGTCCTGCATCTCTCCTGAGGAGATTTTAGCTTGTTCTATATTTTTTTCATTTGCTGACTTTCTTCATAACTTAAATAGATTAAATGTATAAAACTACTTATATGTATCTCTGTATTAGAATATAATTGTATGTGTCCTATACTTTACTTAAACAAACTTATTACATTGGCACCCTTTTGACTTCCTGCTAAGCTGACATGGCATATTGATAGAGGAACATAAACTATCTCTAATCAGCCTTTTCAGATAGACCAAATGTTTGTCAGTTTCATTCATTTTTTCACCACCACTATCCAAATTAATATCTTGCCATCATCAAAAAAAGGCAGCCATCCAGTGAATTGCACAATATACATCTGACCCTTCTTTCATTGTGTTGGATTTCCATGAAGTGTCTTATATTGTGCGAAAAAAATACATGGCCCACTCATTATATCCCAAGTGTTTTTCTTTTTTCTTTTTAAAAATATTTTATGTATTTTTTGAGAAAGACAGACAGACAGACAAGTGGGGGGAGAGGTAGAGAGAAAGCGAGAAGCAGACTCCTGCTGAGCAGGGACCCTGAAGTGGGGCCCAGTCCTAGGACCCTGAGATCATGACCTAAGCTGAAGGCAGCCACTTGACTGACTGAGCCACCCAGGTGCCCCTATCCCAAATGTTTTTTCATTCTTTGAGACATTTCTATTTCTATGTCACAATGTAGAAAGAAGTGACAATGGGTTGAGGAAATGATAGGGGGGCATCTGGGTGGCTCAGCGATTGAGTGTCTGCCTTTGGCTCAGGTGATCCGGGGGTCCTGGGATAGAGTCCTGAATAGGGCTTCCCGCAGGGAGCCTGCTTCTCCCTCTGCCTATGTTTCTGTCTCTTTGTGTCACTCTCTATGTGTGTCACTCAAGAATAAATAAATAAAATCTTTATAAAAAAGGAAATGATAGGAAAGGAAGATGGTACTTTCAGGAGGGAAGAATGATAGCAAGGGGAATTTAGTTGAATGGCTTCATGCTTCGCAAACATAACAATGATGAAACAAAAGGAAGGAAAGGGGAAACAGGAAAAAAAGGAATAAGTAACTTGAAGAAAAACAAAGATGAGAGAAAAAGAAAACCTGGGGGAAAGAACCATGAGTTTGGTAAATAATTATAATGACAAATTTCTTTATGCCTTCATTTGCTCTGACCATGACTAGTTGATATTCAAAGTAAGTCTTACGTATGTGGCACTAGAGGACCTAATTTTGCAGATATGTGTTTCTACAGTCCTTTGATGTTCAACTTATATTAAGGGTTTTCATTAAAACCCAGGAAAAATGTGCAAGATCTATGAACCCATCCATTTAATTGTTTTAAGAGATAATGGTGTCATTTCTGAATATACAGAACTTGTATATTCTCCCATTTTCATTTATTTTGCCATACCTTTAATTTCTAGTTATTATTTCTTTCCAACTCTAATTGGTACTTTTCTTCATGTGCTGAGTTATGCAATATTTATCATTCTGTTTCTATCTTGTGTACTTAATACTATATTTTAAAGATCATTCTGTGTTACTACAATATATAGCTAGTGAATTTCTTCTAATCATTTTACAGTCTTTCGTGGTAGGTGACCACCACATTTTACTTAGCCATTTTGTAAATGAATGGACATCTATGTCACCTGCAAAATTAAACCTTAACTTAGTAACATAAAGTTAATTATGGACCCCCAAATCAGAAATCGCAGTAGAGAAATGAACAGACCTCTAGCTTCCTATAATACGGGACCTTACATGAACCACATTTAGTTGAAGAAGGTGTGGGATAGATACATTCAGGCATTATTTATGGTATCTTAACATCTCTGATAACTGTCTGCAAAGTTATTGTATTTTGAGAGCACTTAAAAAGCTCACAAGCATCTCATTATTTTAAAGGACTTGGAGACATTTTTGAATTATTAATAGGCTATGTCTCCTCAGTATGTACCTTTGCTGGAAAAATAAAATGGTTTTCAGCAGTCTTTCTCTTTGGGCAGGTGTATATATGTACAGTCAAAATCAATCTTGAATGAGAGATCTAATTTGGAACTTTGTTTTGCATCATACTAATATATTAATTAAGGGTCGAGAGCAAGAGTCAGCAAACTTTCTGTATAAAGGAAAATATAATGAATATTTTAGGCTTTGTGGTCCACTCAGTCTCTATTGCAGTTACTCCACTCTACCACCATAAAGCAAAAGCAATCACAGACAATAGTAAATGGATGAGGTGATAGTGCTTCATTAACATTTATTTACAAAAACAGGTGGTGGGCTAGATTTGGATGGAAAGGCATAGTTTGATGAGACCTGTTCTAGAAAATGATTTTTTTCCATATTGAGATTATTTTGGGGAATCAATGGATCTCAATATGAGTATCTATAGAAAACTGACTTAGGTATTTTTAATCCTATTTCCACTTGAGATCCATCACAAAGGTATATACAGTGACCTAAAATGAATAACAACATCAGGTGATTAGAGGTTCTCATGATCTTTTATTTATCAGTAAGGGGAATACCTTAACTGAGAGGAAGAAATGAGAAAAAGCATTAGTAATAATCCTATCCATAAGGATATTTTACTAGACTGCAAATAATTTACTGTACTTTCCACATTTGGCACCTCTGAAACTGGGCCTAATGTTTTCTGATCCCACAATCCCAAGGAAATTGTAATCATATCTATACAATATATATTTATGTATGATTAATCATATGTAATCATAATACATATATATATATAATTTCAAAAAACCCTTTTCTCTATGAGCACCCAGTTTAGAGTTACTGATGTAACTCTGTAGAGTAGTCAAAAATTAGAAAATTAGAGCATTCACACATATCAGTCTAGAATCTTAAAGGTCTTATAATTCACATTCAAGATTAGGAAGTGATGTAGTCTCAGAAAGGGTATTAGGCTGAAATCAGATTGTATTTTAGCCTTAATGCTTTTCTCTTCCTGTGTGACCTTCGATAAGAAATTGACTTTCCTGGACTCCATTTCCTTATTTCCAAGTAAGGATTTTTTTTAAAGTTTCTATTCCTTAAAGTCTTGCAACAAATTAATGCTATCTGTCTGGAGTATAAAAATGTCTGCAGTTGTGAAAAGGGGCTTTAGTTTTCTATTTCATGCACCTTCCTATTATTTGTGTATAATATAATCAGCATGCATTATTTTATAAAAAATTGATTTTTGAAAGAAATATTTAAATTCTGATATAACATGGATGTGGCAATGAAATTGGCATTAAACATAAACACTTAAGAAATTAAACACTTGCAGCAAATAAAAGGGAAGCTTGGATTACTTGCTCTATCAATAGGAAGTTATAAAATATATATTTTATTTTTTCAATGAATTTACTTAATTTATGTTATATTATATGTACTTGAACCTCTTAGATCAGTCTTTCTCTCATTTGTAATAAAGTTTCTAGGTACTGCTCTTACAGTTTCTGCATTTATGTAGTGCATTATTACTTTATGATAAAGTTAGTTGATAATTCCTTAACTCTTTTTGCTGATGACCTTTCAAAGCTGCATAATTAGAATAAGTTGTGGTTATTGTATTGGAATCTCTATCCCATGGGCCAACAAGGCAGCACATTAATTCTCTGCATCACCCACTCCATGTGCAGTGCCATCAGCACAAAGATATTATTCTTTGTAATTACATAAAGAAAGGGTCTATTTAGTGTTAACTGACCTTTCTGTGACTGATCAGCCTTTTCCACCAGTGAAGTAGAAATGTATATCATTAAAATGTGAGTAAATAGGAAACCTTTCTAAATCTTAAACTATTCAAATGAGGAGGTGCATATGAAGATGAAATTGTTCAGTCTTTCACATGATATGGTGAAAAGAGTAGTAGACTTTATTTTCAAATATTGACAAATTGAAATAATCTTAAATTATGAAAATGCATAGAAATATTTAACAAGGAAATATATGCAAATATTTTTCTGTTTAACAATCTTAAACAATATTGGAGGACACATTATTAAACTACAGTATATATTCAAGGTTAAAATTTAAAGTTTACTTAATAAGTAATAGGAATCATTATTACTGGGGCTTATCACTTACAGAGGACATACGTATAATGTAATTGTTTAAACCATGTATTCTACCTTGAAAAAATTCACTTGGATATATAGATTATGTGACACCAATTTTTATTCTCTTTTTTTTATTCTCTTTTTCTTATTACATAATTTGTTTCTCTGGTTAGTTATATTGGATACATTGAGGGACAAGCATTATATTGAAGAAAATTGATCAGATAGAAATTCAATTACTAATATTAGTGACATTTGTGAAGCATTTCTTAAAGCCATTGAATAGTTATAAAGGAAATGCTATAGTCCCCATTAGAAACGACAAATACCCACCATTTGCTTCGACGTGGATGGAACTGGAGGGTATTATGCTGAGTGAAATAAGTCAATCGGAGGACAAACATTATATGGTCTCATTCGTTTGGGGAATATAAAAAATAGTGAAAGGGAATAAAGGGGAAAGGAGAAAAAATGAATGGGAAATATCAGAAAGGAAGACAGAACATGAGAGACTCCTAACTCTGGGAAACGAACTAGGGGTGGTGGAAGGGGAGGTGGGTGGGGATGGGGGTGACTGGGTGACGGGTACTGAGGGGGGCACTTGATGGGATGAGCACTGGGTGATATGCTATATGTTGGCAAATTGAACACCAATAAAAAATAAATTTATAAAAAAAAGAAATGCTATAGTCCACATGGAGGAAAATATTCCTTTTTTAACATACACCCACATTATTCATATGATTTTTAATATCTAACAAGCATCTGTGTTTCTAGGACAAGGTTTCCCTGCTGAAAACACAGACAGGACCATGTATATGAAATATTTTCAGAATCTGTTAAAAAAATGACTCTTCCTTGGAACTTTTCTCATACTTTCAGTGGAACTGATCTCTCATGGCACTACTATCATTATTTGGATATGTCTTTTATCCTTCTTCATGTATAATGTATTCTGATGTAGTTAGTTTTGTGAATGCCTCAATTCCCTTATCTGATTGTAAGTTTCTTCAGCCCTGAAATTGTGTATTTTTTCATGCTAGTATCAATAACTCCTGGTCAAATATGTACAATGAACAGCATCTAAAAATAATAAGGAACTGGCAGGGTTAATACCAGTAATAATGCTCAATGGATATTTATGAATTCTTTAAGATGCAATGTGATAGTATCCATTGGTAACCTTTATGATTAAATCAGCGGCAGCTACATTTATAACCTCATCAGGGAACTAAGATAAAGAGTCCTGTATGTTGTCATATATGTATGTAATCATATATGTGGGTCCTAGGGTGAAGTAGCTAAAAACTATTCCCCTGGACTCTGGCAGGGACAGGTGCTATTTGACCTCTCATAGTGTCCCCAGTTGTGCTTTGTGTATACCAGTTGCTCAGTAAGCATTTTGAATAAATTAGTGAATGGAGAGCATTTTGTCAAACATGATAATGTATAGAGTCTGAGGCATGTAAAAACCTTGATGCCGGGGACTGATTTGTTCATTTAAAAATCAAGAATGTTCAAGACTAATTATCAGAGAACTCGTGTTGGACAAGAGACTGGTTTCCATGGCAGCACAGACAAGAATGTGGGTCCTGGGAGAGTTAGAACAGTTATTTGCTCCTTTGAGGCTTCAGGGTATCGACACATATCATTCTTACAGACTTGCTTCTTGGAAGCACTGGGGAGAACTCTCATTTTCTGTAGTAATTGGTGTATAGATTTTAAGGGAACAGCAATACAATAGTGCCTCTATGCACACAGTAGGTGATGCACCTAATAAAGTATATACTTTCTCCATGTCTGTTATATTGTTAAAGAATTGGCATGTATTTTAGGCATTTGTCTTCACCTTGCTAATCCCCATGAATCAAAGGGAATGTTTTTGAAGTGACAATGTTTACAAAGAAACTTCAAGCCTCTACATCTCCTTTATTCTAAAGCCCATCCCCTGCACATTCCATGAATCAGTCTCAGTGCTGTTGTCTATTTTAATAATATCAAAGCATCACTGAATGCAAAAATACCAATCCAATGCCCAAAACTGGCAGAGATGTGCCAAAGGCATATGTGGGGTTTTAATAGTGTGATATCAATGGTTTAATGCATGAGCATACGTACAAGATCACATGCTACTGAAACATTGGTGCTTGGAGTGGAGCATTATTTACAATGCTTTGCATCAGTGGGATACTAAATATATGGGTACATTTCATTGTTTGCATAGCAATATTTTAAAGCTTAGAGATAACAGAACATTTGTAGTGCAGAGGGAGGTGGAGGGCCTGCCACGCCATTTTCCAGAGTGGCTATACCATCTTACACTAGTACCAGCGATGTGTGAGTGGCCAGGTTTTCCACACCCTCACCAGCATCTGGGACTGTTTTCACACATCTCATCTAAGGCATTCTGATAGATATGTCATGATATGTTACTGTGATTTTAATTTTTTCATGTGCTTCTTTATCATCTGTATATACTCTTCAATGAAATGCCTCTTTGTGTCTTTTGCCTATTTTGTAATCAGACCGTTTCTTTCTCACCAGCACATTTTGGGAGGTTTTTTTTTTTTTAGCTTTAGACACCTGCCCTTGGTTGGATGTGTGATTTATAAATAGTTCCCTTCAGTATGTACTTTGTTGCTTCATCTTCTTAAAAGGGTTTTTTCACAGAGCCTTGGTTTTTACTTCTAATAAATTCTCATTTATCTAAAAAAAAAATTACATAATCCATGAAAGCCTAATTCACAAGCCATAGGTAACAACAATCTAATAGTCCTAAAGTGGCCATAAAAATATTCCTCTCGACTGACTCACCCAACTTTTCTTAAATATGTATTGACCTATACAGCAAGAAAGTTTGATCCCTGCCAAATAAAAGACTGTTCTGATTCAAATCACTGATTATTTTTTCTATGAAGCCTTTTCTGACCTACTCCCCCATCTAGTAGAATCAATTCCACCTGGTAGAATTGATTACAAGTACTTCAAGAAATACCTCGAGTAGATTTGTTTACACTTCTGTCTCCTCCTATTCTATCCTTTTATCCCTGATGAAAAGGGTTACATTCTATTCTTATTAATTCTTGGGGTATCCATGGAGCTCAAACCCAGAGAATAAACTTACTAAGGGTTTGCTAAACAAATGATTGAATGAACAAAAACTAGACGTGAGGATACTCTAGAGTAAATTGATCAATAAATACAATACAACTTTTATTTGCTCGTGGTTCTGGCAGGAAGTCAATCCTTTCCAACCATAAGACAACAGTGAGTGTGGTGCAGAACATGGACATACGTGGCACTAACAGCCAGCAAAGCCCTGGCGGGATGCAAAAAAGCAAGGAGCTACCTGCAGTAAACTATTAATAATCAAGAATCAGGAAATGACAGATCCTCAGAAAAGATCATCTGCAGCAGCCACACATAATCATATCAGGATGGGACATTTAGAATTAGAAGTGGGTCAAAAATGACAACTCTCTTACAATACATTCTTATAGCCCGTCTGCCTGCCAAACTGGATCCAAATGCCTGTATTAAGAGTGACTGAGAGGGTATAGATGACACATGATCATAAATTTATATATGGACACTAGGACTATTTTAATAACATTAAGGTATTTGTAAATAGCTATGCAGGTCTTCTACATATACATGTATAGTGCAAAGGCTTTAATCATAGCATCTTTCTAGAATATTTGAATAAAGTTTCTTGTAATCACTTTTGCCATTAATCCATCTTATATTTTAAAAAAAAAGCATTCAAATGCATTTAGACTTTCCCTAGGATTAGTGTATCTAGCTAATCCTCCATAGAAGTCAACAGGTATCATTATTGCATCAACTGTAGTCCAGAATTTTTAGGCCTCAGCTGTAAAGATCTGTGCACTTGAGCACTTGGTGCTATCACTGAATGCATTAGTCCCAATCAAATCATAGAATATGGAATCATGTAGTTAAAACAAACAAACAAAAACAAAAGCAAAACAAAAAAAACAGAGATTGATTATATATAACCAACATGCCCATATTGACTTACAATAAAAAGTGGCTTCCAAAAGGACCAAGTTCTAGTTTCCTTCAGCAACTCATTTTATCTATGTCAACAAGCTATGTGTTAGCCAAATTATAAAAAGAATTGCTTGGTATCAGTAGGCTTAGAATGAGGTAATTCTGTTATTTGATTGTTTGATATCATTAGGTTTTATAAAGACAGTGCTGCATAGTGTTGAATGCTGGTTCATGTTTACAGAGTAAATATATTGTTTGGTGAAGAGTATGGAATCTGGAGCCAATCTACCTGGATGCAAAGCTCAAGACTCCACTTAATATGTGTGTAATCTGGCACAAGATATCTGCTGTTTCAGTGGCCATGGTTGCATAATAGACATGCCCAAACTTTATGGCTTATGATTCTATGTGTCAGAAATTTGGACAAGACACAGCAGATACTGCTTGAGTCTTATCTCACACTTTCTGAACCATCAGTTGGGTAACTTAGAAATTAGGGATTGGAATCATTTTCAGACGACTCATTTACTCATGGATGATGCTGACTGTCCTCTGACTGGAGAGCTAGAGCTGTTTGCTGGAACACCTACATATAATTTCTCCATGTGGCCTGGATTCCTTGCAATATGGTATCTGGTTTCAAGGATTAATCTCCCCAGAGAGAGCACCAGGCAGATGCTTTGTTTGTTTGTAAATAAACTGGTTTCTTTAAAACCAGCTTTTTAAGTAAACTAGCCTGGAAAGTCAGGGAGTATCCTTTCCACCATACTCTATTGCTGACGAAACCACAAGTCTAGAAAAGTATATGGGAAAGAGAAATAGACTGTGTTTCTTGTTAGGAAGTAACAAGGTTCTGGAACAACATGTGTTAAGAAAGTATTTCTGTTGCCTTTTTTGGGAAAATACAATTTGCTTTACCTGACTTTTCTTGCCTTTGTTTACCCATTTGTAAAATGAGGATAATAATGTACCAACTAAGATGATTATTACTGTTTCAGTTCTTTCCATTGTGTGTGGAATTCATAGGTTCAGGCTGAATTCAAATTCAGCCTTATTTCTAAGTTCTTGTCTCTACAATAGAGGGTGAAACATAAAAAGATGATATACTGTTTTGTGCAAAAAGAACCCAGTTTTCTAATTATAATTCCCTATTCTTTATTTGCCAGTGTGAGAGGGAAAGAGAAGGGAAAGAGTGAGAAAAACTGAAAATGGAGGAAAAATCCAAGATGAAATCCATGGTTTAAAGAATAAGAAAGGTCAAATGAAGAAGAAAATGGAGGACCTACCATTTGTACATCTTGAGGTCTCATTCTTCCTTCAGTTTTCAGAATTTTTGGTGACAGAAAAAGCTAGCTTTCTTTAACTATGGTTTCTCAATACTTTGGGGATCATGGGCTAATTAGGTAACTCCAGAAAAATGCTATGTATAGTTTTAAGGATTTCACATACCTTGAGAAAGGTCAATGATGCACCCAGAGAAAAAACTCTTGCTAAGGCTGGACAATGTGGTATATTGTTAGAATAATGTTCAGTGCAAAAGCATATTATGTGAGTGCTCTTTATATACCACTTTAAAATCTTCACCTATCAAGTAATATAATATCAAGTAATATAAATTTTACATTCTAAATTACATATTTGTGTGATTTTTAATATATATCTTTCCCACAAGGCCGTGAATTTTTGAGATTCACCATTATTTCCTAGAGCGTGGCATACAGTAGTTATTAAATTCAAAGTTTTGAATAAGTAATTAATGAAAACTAACGAATGAATGAAATAACATTGTAAACTCAAAGCATAATATTTTAACCTGCAGAGATTGCAATCAAATTTTTCTTTATGGTTTTAGGAACAAAATTGTTGTCAAGTTCACATTCAGCTGACTTAAGTAGAAAGATTCTACTGATAAGATTCAGCTGGATTTGAATATAAAAGCGTGTAAAAGTCCTATTACTTCACTTATTAGTTTCTTCTTTCTTCTCACCCTTTTATATTTCTGATCCTAGTTTTTGTGCCCTTATTATATATCTTCTACTCTTGATCCCTTGTAAGCTCTTCAACTCCAGTTGTGGTAACATCATTTTCCCAGATATATTTCCACCAATATCATTACCTCTTTGTTTCATTCGCATATAATAATATTATTGGCTAAAATTAAACAAGTCAAAGTTGTAAAGTTGAACCACAGTTAAACATATAGAACATTTTCAGAGAGTGTCAGTAGATACCATTATTCAAAATTTTTATAAACCCGAAACTTCATGGATCATCTGAAGGTCCCTGACTTTCAGGAATAGGTGGTGAATTGGAAAATCCTTCTATAAATTCATAATTGAGAAATGTAATTAAAATATCATGACTGATGTAACAATGTTTTGAAGATTCATTGACATAACTGCGCAATTTGATTTCTTGGTATCTAATTACAGCATATAAAAAGCAGTAAGAACTGGTGTCATCCAGAAGCTGAAGGTATTTGTGTTTGGAAATAAAGCTGTATTTTATCAGTGAGCAAACCATAAAGTATCAAATATATCCTCACTAAAATTCTATTAAATAGGTTTAATGCAAATCCCACAACTTTTGTAGCACTCCTCCCAAATGCAATGTTTATAGTAGCCATGTAGGGCTTGAAAGAAATGTAATTGAGAAGTAGAATACATTAGGTATCAGAGTTGTGCTTATGTTAAATCAAAGAAACAAAAAAATTCAAGATTCCTCCTCCTACCTTCAGTAGAACATTTATCAAAGATCCAACAAATCACTTGAGGCTTTGATTTTAATGTGTTAAGATAGCAGCAAGAACTGTAATCATTTTTTTTCAGAAGTATCCCCACCAAAGTAAAATACTCATAGATACTTGGTCCTCCTACCAAAAGATAATTCTATGTGATTTTAGGTAAGTTTATTAGACAAAAGTTTCTAGAGTTTGAAATTACTGTGCCAGAATTAGGACAAGGACATTTAAAATGGTTCTCAGTTCATCATTTTGGCTTTTTGAAGAACAGCTATCACATAGTATTCATCATTAGGGATCAATATGGATACCAGGCTTTCAAGAGAAATATGTTTGTTGACCTTAATAAATCTTCAAGTGTGTAAATACAGAAACATTTGTACAGACAATTTTCTGCTGAATTACATTTTGTCTATGCACATTCTCATACTGCAATATATTTTTAAACAATTTATACTGAAAGTTTGATATGATGGCAGTTTTCACAAAGAAACTTTTTCAATTGCTTCACAATGGTTATTTTAATATCTTGTTATTTAATCACTGTCATCATCTTAATGCACATTTATGTGTTTTGCAAACTTTTGCCTCTATAAATAAAGTTTTAGAGAATAAAGCTTTTTGCTTAGAATAAATTTCATAAAACAAACTGCTAGATTAACAGGTTTGAAAATATTTAAGCCTGTTGATAAATTCTATATTTGTGGAAGCACCAGAGAAAACTGCATGTGCTACAAATGTAAAAAGAATCAGCAGCCAGACTGAATTCACACATCTAATTAAAAATGATAGGTAGCCCCTAATTTTCCAATTGGTAATATTACAAAAATTATATTCTAAGGAGTTTGTATTAGATTTTTTAAAATATTTATTTATTTATTCATGAGAGACACAGAGAGAGAGAGGCAGAGACACAGGTAATTAAATCCCTTGTAAGGATTTAATCCCTTGTAGCAGGCTCCCCACATGGAGCGGGAGGCAGGACTCTATCCCAGATCCCGGGATCACGCCCAGAGCCAAAGGCAGACGCTCAACTGCTGGGCCACCTAGGCGTCCCAGAGTTTGTAGTAGATTTAGCAGATATTTATTTAGTCATGAGAGGGTTTTATAAAGTTCTCAATTGCTCAGGGACTTAACCTCTACTATAGCTAAAGTATAATAGGAATAAATAATGGCTCTCTCATGGTACTCCTAAATGTTGAGTTCCTTGTCTTTGTCTTTTACCCTTTAATTTTCTTTGTTTTCAGTGAGCCCCACCACTCTGAACCTCTTGGAAATAGGATTCTAAGCTTCCAGATATCTTCTACCTATCTGAGCATTGGGGTTTGAGGAAAGGCAAAGCGGGTAGGAAACTCAGTTTCCTAGGAAACTGAGTGGACCACCTCAGGACTGAGTACTTCCCAAGGCGTTGTGGAAGGAAGTCTGGGAAGGAGGGAGAACAGAAGTCAAACAGACTGGTAAATGAGTGTTCAAAATAGAAAAGAAATAAGTGTATAAAGAAAGAAAATTATTTAAAAAAAAGAAAAGTAAGAAAATTATTAAATCCAAGGAGAATATTGGTATCAGAGGAAGCACCTTTTTTACTTTATTATTTTTCTACAATATGTAATATAATATTTGTAGGTAATTCAAATGATGTTGAAAAATTCAAGGAAATTAAAATGACCTTAAATATATATATTTATCTTCTAGAAAATACAAGATGATTCACTAGAAGAAAATCTACGTTTAGCTCAAGAATATCAGGAATTACAGACTATTTTCTTAAGAGAAAAGGACAATTATTTCAATCTATATGATAGACAGTTATTACTTGATGCTTCAATTCGAGATAAGAAACAGGTAGGCTTTCTTATTTTTTTTATTTTTATTTTTTTAAGTAATGATTTACTGGATGTATGTACCACAAAAAATAACAAGTAATCAGTCATAGGGTCTCCAATCTGATGGTGGTCCTTTATATGCCACCAAATGATGTGTTTTCTTCTTATAAAGTATTGTATGTTTTTATCAAACTCTGAAACTCAATTTTGAATGGATATTTGAGAAATGAAAAAACTTAGTATCTAATCCACCATTTTATACTAATTTGCTTTATCATGACTTGGAATGCCAAATTTTTATAATTCATAGATTTAAATATATCATAGACTTCGAATTTCAATTTTATCTGTAGGTAACTTTTTATAATATGCCTCAGACCTTCTTCATGATCTGTGGGCTCCAAATGTTGGCTTCTATTTTCTTAGCAAATACGGGTCTTAATTCGAAATTTGGAGACTAGTTGACCCTCTGTAGTTACTGGAAATTAGTAGAAATTCTCAAAGATTTTTAAAACCTTCTGTAATAATAAAAATAGAAAAGTAAAACACACACAGTATACCACAAGTGCAAAAAAGGAAAGCAAAAGTTCCATCGCAAATGTTAAGATATAGTCACTTCCTTTGTATTCTTCCCCAGACACTCATTGACAAGAAAAATCATTTCCCTTCGAATTTTTGTTTCTTCTCAGAATCTAAATTTCAGAATATAGAAGCATAATTATTTTTTAACCACTCACCTAGTCCTAAGAACCAGTAGACTGCTAATGAATGCTTTCTCCTATTGTTGTCAACCATACTAACTCTACTACAAATTAGTAGTCTAAAATTCCAGTACTGTACTTATCCCTCCTAATCGTGGAATATTGGGATTTGAGTGCAATCTCTACCAAGCTCAGTATCTTGGCTAATTAACTATCCTTTCTGACCTCAGTTTTCTTCTCTGTAACATAAGATTTACTTTAGAAGAAACCTGATAAGGAATAAAAAGGAGACATCCATAGTTATTTTGAAAATAAAAGGATACTATGCAACTGTAACTATTACATTCATCTGGAATGCTGCTTATAAACTCCCTTATGTTTCTCATCAATCTACTCTCCTATGAGTTAAAGCTTCTAAATACGTTGAAAGAAAGAGTGTATTTTTCTCTTAAAAATTAGTAGCAAGATGAAGGTAGATTAAGAAATAAAGGTGTTTGAGAAAGAATTGATAATATAACTATACACCAAAATCTTAGTGTCCTCAATCCATGTGCAGGATTCAAAGAAAGGACATCAATGGAACATTTGTCCAATCACTTCATGCATTTGACATTGTTATTGAAGTTAAACATGTTCTATTTGTTCCTGATAATTGAGGAGGAAAAAATAATCAATGGCTATACTGTATTTCCTTTTCTAACCAGGAGGGAAACAAAAATAAATTTTATGTATACTTGTTATGAGTTTATATAGAATCCTTAGGTGGCAAGTGATAAATAGATATCTGCATAAATAGTGAAGAACTCATGCTTTTCAGAGAAATCCATAAACACCGTATTTCCATAGTAAGGATAAAATTGTCTTGATCTTGGAATTAAAGCAAATCATGATTCAAGATACAAGGAGTGAGACCCTGGGATGAACAGACAGTGAAATATACTAGGAGATTGAGTTTATATTTGTGATGATCCCTCAAACGAATCACTTTTAGCACACCTGTTTCAGGGAAACTTTCAAAGATTTATTTGTACTTCCAATCATTTTTCATTTCCATCCTTCAGCGATGGAGGTCATTAAGTGCAGGCTGCCCTTGTCAGTGTCATGTAGGATCAATTTGCTGCAATGGACAGAGAGGCCTTACTGATGCTGTTAAATCTGTCAGTGAGAAATCGTATGTCATTAGCGTCTAATGCACTGCTTACTGGATGGAATTTGGCCATCAAAAGGGAAAAAACCTTTAATATTTTAGTCCATTTCTTTGATATTGTAATATTTCCACTATATATATATATATATATATATATATATATATATATATATATATATTCATTTGACCAGTTTAGTTTGGGGTACATAAAAACTCTGTTCAACCTCTGATTCCTTGTTTAATTTCCTTGTCATATAAAGTGGATCTCACTTTAAGAAATCTTGTGTATTATTTTCCTGTTCTTATAATAACTTCATTGCTTCTAAGCATACATTTCTTTTGGCATGGTAAATAATTATATTTTGATTTTTGTGGTTCCTAAGGAGTATTATTCTCTCTACACAAATTAGACATTTTCATACTTCTTGGTATTTTTTGTCCAACAGCAGCAAAGAAAGCTCAATGGAGGAATAAAACAAGTAAAATATAAAAAATAATGTCCCCTTCATTGACACAATTTTATATACAGATGGCTTAAATGTTAGAATGCTATAGTATTAAAATTGTGTCTTCTTCCTTTGCACGCTTCTTGATACTTTCCTGTACTTTAAAATTTTGCAGTGATGAATATTTTGCCCTTTAAAAATCAGAAACAAACAATGACTCTGCAAAATTCTTACCTTCCCTGTTCATGGGTAGTGGTGGAATAGAATCCACTCTAAAACTTTTCAGATCCCAAAATTTAAAATAACACTAAAGAAGAATAAAAGAAAAATATCTGAAACACAGGCTGTGCTTCTATGTAAAAACAGACATTTCCATCATTTTCATTAAAAGATTTCCAAAATGTTTTTCATTTGTTTAAAATCCATGAATATATTGATAAAATCATGTTTGTTTTGACTGCTGTCTCAAATTATTCAAGTCTGCAAAGAAAGGTAAGCTAAGCAAGCATGCAAATGTTGATGGGTTCTGTTGGCTGAGAACATGATCTCTTTCAAAACTGGTTAAAATATATTTTTAGTTCTTTTGTAAGTCACTTGTGAAGCTTAACCTTTGCCTACTCCAGTTCTCAGTACTTTCAAACTAAGGGAATATGAATTATTACAGAATCTGTCAACACTTAACAAATACTTATATGGACCTGGTATCTGTGCCAAGCAGTTTACAAATATTATCTTTGTAATGTCTATTAGTAACCATCTAAAATTTTTTATTATTATTATAATCATATCCAGTTTAAGGTATGGAACTGGGATTGAGTGTGTCACAAGGTCATCAGAGTAGAGGGAACTGACTGAGATAGGAATCAAACATAGGATTTTTAAAAATCCAACCCATCTCATAACCATGACACTACTCTTGTACTACAACTATACTGTCTCATCAGGTTTTATAAAGCATGTAAACACCAAATCAGTTATTCATTATGTCGCTAATGTCCAACTAAAACACAATTGTTTTTGTAATTTTATCTCACTGAACTCACTTTTTCGATGATGATTTTCTTGTGGGGAAAGGACTACTTATTTAATTGGAAATTATTTAATTTTCATATAGATTATAATATGCTTTACAATTCTAAAATCGTAAAAATTTTGAACTGGAAATGCCTTTAGAAATTTTACCCATTTCAGAGCACCCAGGTGGCTCAGTGGTTGAGTGTCTGCCATTGGCTCAGGTTGTGATTTTGGGATCTTGGGATGGAGTCCCACATCAGGCTTCTCATAGAGAGCCTGCTCCTTCTTCTGCCTGTGTCTCTGCCTCTCTCTCTGTCTCTCATGAATAAATAAATAAAATATTTTTTAAAAAGAAATTTTACCCATCTCTTTAAAATTAAAAGATTATTTCACACACACATGCATACACAATAAAAAAATAAAAAGTAAAATAAAAGATGATTTCATAACTGTGGAACCTTAGGGCCAGAATGGCCCAGTGAACTACCACAAACACAGTTAATTAGAAGAAAAATTGGCCTAGGACACAGTTGTCTTAACTTATGTTCAAATATTCTCTCCAACCAAATGTAAAATAAGCATGTGCTATGATATTTTTTGAAAGTTTGAGTGAACCAATAGTTGAAAAGTGGTAAGAGTAACTGCAATGGATATCCTGAGATTATAGCATCTTCCTTTAAGTAACCTGAGTTTATTAAGGAATCATATAGGGACATAAATCAGAGTACTACTTTGGAGATGTAGGGGATACTTCTGGGTCTCAAAGAATTCAAACACCATTCATCTAGCTGTTCATTCAGTTATTTAAATAAATTATTAATCATCCAGTGTACTGACATCCATTGTTTTGATGCAATAAAAGGCACAGGAATATGCCAAAAGAAACTCATAGTAAATTTCCATACATAGAGTCGACCATTAAACAACACTGGTTTGAACTGCATGGGACTACATACACATAGATTTTTTTCAATATTTATATAATATATATTAGAAAAAATGTTTGAAATTTATGACAATTTGAAAAAACTCACAGATGAACCATGCAGCCTAAAAATATCAAAAAATAAGGAAAAGCTACGTATGTCATGAATGCATAAAATATATGTACATAGTAGTCTATTTTATCATTTACTCGCACAAAATATATCATTTACTCCCATAAAATATACACAAATCTACTTTAAAAAGTTAAAAATTCAGCAGAACTTAAGTACACAAACTTACAGACCATGCATAGCACCATTTGCAGCCTAGAGAAATGTAAACAAACAAAAGATGTAGTATTACATCATAACTTCATAAAATTAACTGAGTATGTATTGTGCTACTGTAATAATTTCATAGCCACCTCCTATTGCTATTATGGTGAGTTCAAGTGTTGTGAGCATCTGCTCGAAAGGCCCTGTATATATATATATATATATATATATATATATATAGAGAGAGAGAGAGAGAGAGAGAGAGAGAGAGAAAGAGAGAGAAAGAGATTCAAATACACTAAGGGAGATAGATGTATTATATATTTATCATATATACATATATATATGGCATACTGCGTACCATATCCTCCTTTTAAAAACTTAAGCCAAAAAAAATAAAAAATAAAAAATAAAAATAAATAAAAACTTAAGCCACATTAGCATATTAAAGGTTCTAAGAAATCTCATTTTAAGAAACCTATTGACTCTGTTAACCCTGAATATCCTGTCATCCCTGAAACCCTTTCTTAGGAAACCTATTTACAACTGAGAGTATTTAGTAGATTAAACCTCACGAAATATTATTCTATAGAGAAATGGAGAGAATTCAATGTCATAACATACATTCAGGAAATTTTGCTTACATATATCTTTTAAAAAGAAGTAAATAAAGTATTCTTTATATTACCAAGACCTAGAAAAAAACTGGAATATTTTCAAATAAATAGGTTATGTTCTTTGGAATCCACACAGGCTTATAACTCTGACTTTTTAAAATGCCATTGTGCAGCTATAGAACAAAATAATAATTTTTTAATCACCCAAAGATCATGTTAAAAATTATAATAAAACAAGTTAAATGTTTATAATCTGCACCTCCTATAATAGGTATATTTTCTACTTAGGCTTCTCTAATGCATGACTTAGAAGTGCAATTGATTTACAATTCTGTGGGAGCATCAGTATAATGATTTTTTTAGTTTTGAACTACACATATGCATCACAATGACATAAACGTTTGAAAAAACTGCTCTTGTAATCATCTTTCCCCAAATCTACAGAGCTGTATCTTATAATCATTTATTAACATGAATATTAATATAGAAATGCATATTCATATAATAAATGTTTTCTGTAGGTCATTTTTTTTTCAGAATTTTACTTTTATCAAAAGTAGAAAGAAATATCTATGGACAACTTATTTAATACCTCTGAGTCTCTGACAAAATGGAAATATTAATGTCTCCTTAGCAGGATTATTGTAAAAAGTATATCATAATAGTTAACCTTTATGAACCACTAACTATGCGTGAGGCACTTTGAAAGCTTTTATATGTAATTTTATTTAATTTTTTCAACAACTCTATGGAACATAAATATATATATTTTAAATATAAAGCACCCAGAACAGTTTTTCACAAACTTTATATTTTGCACATAGAAGATATGACTGTTGACAGTGTTATTATTATTTAGATAAACATATATCCCTTACTTCTTATACAAGATTTTAGTGTGGCTACACTATTATAAGAGAGGCTCTAGTCTGTAATAGGTATAAAATAGTTTATGCAACCTGGGAATATAGCGTGAATTAAGGACAGAGAGGACAGAAATACAGGGTAATAGTGACATTATGATAATCACTTAGAAATGTACACAGGTGCTGGAAGGAATATGGCAATAGACAAATATCTAATTGTGTAGGTAAAGCTGACAAAGGGTTACAGAATAGAAAATCATATATATATGAAAATTATATAGTATGTATTTGTATATATGCATAAACACATACATACATGAGAAAGTGTGTGAGGGATAGACTTACCAATAACTTGTGGGTTAGTCAGCTATATCTAAATCTTTTACTAAAAAAACACTGTTAAAACATATACATTTATTTTAAAAGCCCATGCACAATAGCTGTAACAACTGGAAATTTCCTAGAAATAACCCAAAAAGGAAATATATGATTATAACCTTCATGAAGAAATCTATAAAAATCACAGATGGAGAAGACAACAATAAAGACAACACATGCCATTATGACACTCAATATTTTAATTTGATAGGATCTGGCATCTTCTGGCTTCAATTTTAAAGCAATTACAAACAAGCCACAGTCACTTCAGTTGTGACACATCTAAACAGTATTTTATTTACATCCACATATCCAGAGAACATATATTGTATATAATGAAATGTGTCCTACTTATCCACATTCTATGTACACCTATGTAAACCTGATTTTCCAAATAAGGAAGAAGTTATTCAGTTTTCTGAGGTTCCTTAATAAATTGACTAGGCACTATTTCACAAGTTACATTTCTTTTGTTTTCTTGAAATGGGCCTGAGTAAATTAATGCTACCGAAAATATAAAATTAATGTAACTATACAATCTGACCCTTTAAATGTTTGTTAATAAATGACTAGTAAAATATTGTGTACAGCTCGGCATTGAAAATATTTTCCTTTTGTCAACTAAATGGTAACTCAGATAGCTTTCCTATCAGAGTAATCCTAAATATGACAGATTCTTTTTTTTTTAAATCTTATACTATTCCATCATAGTAAATCATCAATTAAAAAAAAAAAAAAAAACATGTGCACACAGCCAGTACACTATCTGAGAAGACGAAAGAAATAATGGAGTGAATAATATAGTTAGAATTCTGTGGAGTTGTGTCAGATATAAAATCATTTTCAAATTACTTCCTTCGGTGCTGGTAATCAGAATTGTGTGGTTTTTCAAGGAAAAAAATCCTCATTTTAAAGAAAGATATGCAATGTACCCATAGGTTATTGAAAAAAGTATATAAAACAAAGCTACTATCTGCTTTGATGTACATAGAAAAAGAGCAAAAATGTTATCTGTAAAAGCAGAAAAGAATTTGGCCTGCTTGACTTTTTGTATCAAGCATGCTACAGCAATCTTTTGATTCTAATATGAAACTATAGTAAGGATCATTGCACTAATGCATGAGGATTTGTGATAATGTTGCAGAAATTTTACTGTCAAAACTGAACTGCAGTGTAATGACTTTTGTTATCATGGTTTCTAATAACTATTCAGCATGAATTGACCCTACATATGTTTTGCTGCAATAATGTGTCAGTAACTCAAAAAGCTAAAAAGGAAATAAAAAACAGTCAATACAGTACTATGTATGACTTCATGATAGCCTTTCTCCATTCTTTCTATTACTATTGTTAAAACAGTGGTAACATAGACACCATGCAAACTATAGGATCACATACAAATAAAAAGCTTAGACACTTTGTGGCAATTATGGCCAAAAATACCTCAAAAGTACTTTACAAGAAAACATGTTCTCTTCTGTTCACACTGAGAACTAGGTATTGATTGATCCCTTACTGCTTTAGAGTTGTTACTCTCAGTTCTAAGGAGCCTTTGATATGTTTCTCTTTTCCCTACAATGTGTTTTCGTTTCTTCCCCCTTTCTCTCTCTCTCTCTTTCTCTCTCTCTCTCTCTCTCTCATTCTTTCTTCCTTTATCTCTGCATCCGTCCTTCATTGGAGGATATCTTCACTTCAGCATCTCTTCCTTGCAGTAAATAAGAGAAAATAAAAATAGTCTACTGCTCACCTCCTTTGTGGCTGCCACCATGCTATGCATTTACAAGTGTAAAGCATTGAACCCTGTACCTATCATAATATAAACAGTTACAGATAACATTCTAATTATTATTCTATTCTTCCTAATCAATTTATAAAAACTCTAGGAAGGGCGCCTTGGTGGCTCAGTCTGCTGAGTGACTGACTCTTGATTTCTGCTTAGGTTATGATCTAAGGTCTGGGATCAAGCCCTATGTCAGGTTCCCTGCTTAGCAGGGAGTCTGCTTGTCTCCCTCTCCTCTGCCCCGTGCCTGCTCATATTCTCTCTCTCTCTCTCTCTGTCTGTCTCTCTCTCTAACAAATAAATGACCTCTATGAGACAATTGGGAATATTCCCATTTTTTTTTCTTAGAAAATCAGGGGCTACTATAACAAAATGCCACAGATGCGGTGGCTTAAACAGTGACCTCGTTTCAACTTAATTATGTCTTTAAAAAGCTTATCTCTAATTAGTCACATATTGAGGTCTTGGAGGTAGGACTATTTTTTTTTTTTTAGACTTTATTTATTCATGAGAGACACAGAGAGAGGAACAGAAACAGGCAGAGGGAGAAGCAGGCTCCATGCAGGGAGCCCGACATGGGACCCTATCCTGAGTCTCCAGGATTACACCCCGGGCTGAAGGCAGCGCTATACCGCTGAGCCACCTGGGCTGCCCCGGGGGTAGGACTTCATCATATGTATTTGAGGGGAGAAGAACAGTAAAACCCATAGCAGGTGCTTTGTAATTTAAGGCCACACTGCTTGTCAGTGGGAACAGTGCTGGGATTCGAACCCAGGTCTCTTGGGCTCAAGCTCATGAACTTCTGCTATTCCATTGCTTCTCTTATATTCTTTTTTTTCTACCCTGATCAACCTATTATTCATCCTGTGCATCATTAAATCTCTTTAAATGCAAAGATCTTTCAATTATAAGGACTTTGTAGCATCTGAGACATCGGTCGTATGATTAAGCAATGCCTAGTAATGAAATAATTTTTGATGGAAATATTTTATGGTTTTATACAGTCAATAGCAGATCATTTATGTTTCTCATAAATGGTCAAAAATCCAAACAGAAAAGTTCTTTTTTCAAATAAACAGACTTTAAAATTCCTCTCTCATTGCCTCAGACTGCAGAACATGTGTTTGTCAATGCAGATGAACCTAATCACATAGAGACTGCAATAAAAATTAGGATGAAGACACAGGCCATCCATGTTGAAAACAGGAACAAAGAGAGCAGCAGCTGCAAGCAGTAGGCAGTATTTAGCAAATAAGATAGAAGGAAGGGGCACCTGGGTGGCTCAGTTGGGTGGTTCAGTCGGTTAAGCATCCTATTCTTGAATTTCAGGTCAGGATCTCAGGACTGTGGGATGGAGCCCCATGTCGGGCTCTGTGCTCAGTGAAGAGTCTGCCTCTCCCTAGCTGTCTGCCTCTGAACCACCCCCACCCCCCGCCCCAGCTTATGCGCACATTCACACTCTCTCAAATAAATAAGTCTTTTTTTTATAAAAATAATATAGAAGGAAGCAAAGCTTTCTGTGAAAATTTGATAATAGACCTGAGATTCTGAGAGACATGAAAGCACAAATAGATTTGGACACATGCACACACATGCACACATACAATAAAGTGCCAAAAAAATAATACTATAATAATCAATATGAAAAGAATAGGTGGCTAACAAATACACTATATCAACAGAATTTCTCCCAAACATAACAGAACTTTAGAAAAAAATAAGAGAAGTAGTGAGTGCTGATAAACGGAAACTCACATGCTTAAAAGAGCACTGGAATGTGACAGCAAAGGAAGGAATTATGGCAACACCACCTCCCCAAATATCTTCCTGTATTGAAAGTGTGTGGGGCAAGATAACGACTACCATGGCGAGTCCCTTTCAGCTTGAAGACCAAGCTTCTTAAAAGCAAACCCCCATAACTTGGATAGGATCTTTCTTACCTGGAGGTGCAAGAACTTGAGGTGTTCCTCAGGATAACTTGGGGTTATCTGTGAGTAGTCTATCTGAACAGTGTACCAACAGCAATGCAGCATGTATATGGGAGAAAGGCCTGGGGTTGCCCCAAATAAAGAGCCAGCTGGTTGTGGGGCTTATCTCTAGTGATGCCTCACCAAGTTTTAAATTTCAAGGATAAAGAAAAAATTCCAGAAAGGATCTATTTAGAAGAAACATTAGTGATACAGAGGGAAATTATCCCACTAACCCCAGACCACATTCTCAATGTTTTATGACAGAAAACAATTAGCAAAATATATACATAAATTTACAGAACAAGTTAAAGCACCCAAGAATGCTGAATCTTGGCAAATCATTGTCTATATGATAGATACAGAAAGGTATTTTCAAATGAGCAAACAACAAATACAGCAAGTTTTAAAAATCCAGATGGCCAATAAACATAGGAAAAATGTTTCTACCTCTCTAAAAATTGTATACATACAAATTAAAATTAGGTACAAGTTTTTTACTCTGTTTTTGGAAAATCAATAAGATTGATTATACAGTGATGGTAGTGAATGTAGGAAAAAAGGCATTCATAAAAGGTGAGAACTCTCATTTGTCCATAACCATTCACCAACCTACCTATATCTACTCCATAATTGCTGTCCTTCTTATTAGAATTGAAGTTTTTCAGCTTCTAATATAAATAAGGAACGCCAAAAAATAATAAAAAAATAAGGAATCCATCCCCTTTCACCTAGCCAATCATCTATACAACTTTCCCATCCTTCTGTATCTTCATATTTTCCCTCTCCACTGGACTATTCTCATCATCATACATGCATGCTGTAGTACTTACCACCTCAGAAAACCTCTTTTGATTCCACATTCCCTAGAGCCCTTCATTTTTGTTAAAAATTTTGGAATGAGTCTTCTGCATATACAATTTTTTTTTAAGTCATGAGAGACACAGAGAAAGGCAGAGTCACACACAGGGAGAGGGAAGAGCAGGCTGATCCCAGGACACCAGGATCACTACCCAAGCCAAAGGCAGATGCTCAACCATTGAGCCACTGAGGTGCCCCTGCATATGTAATCTTTACCTCATCACTTTCCATTCTCTTCTTTGAAGCACCACTTGTCAGTGACTTCCGTAATGTCAAATCCAATAGTATATATTTAGTCTCATTCTGCTCAATGGCTCATAAATATTTGTTCACTATTGACCATTCTCCTTCTTGAGGGATCTTTTACCTTGGTCATGTTACTGTGGTTTCCTCATTTTTCTCCCCGCTTCACTGAATAGTCTATATCTCCTGTATTAGCAACTCATTCTGCTCAATTTCCGAAGGTTGAGGTAATCCTGTGCTCAGTAGTAGGATTCATTCACTTTTTTTATCCATGCCCTATCTTTAGATGGATGCCTAAATATGAATGAATTGCACAAGCATAATTTTGAGGAAAAGAAGCTAAAGAGTACATACTGTATGATTTTTTTTGTTGTTGTTTATATAAACAGACTGAATTAATCTGTACTATTAGAAATCAAGAGAGTCGTTATCCTCAGTAGGAAGTACTGAATGGAAGAGGACAATAAAGGGGGTTTGAGGAACACTGGTAATGTTTTCTTTCCTGATCTGGTGGATGTGTTCAGTTTGTGTAAGTAATTCATTGAGCTATCTACTTATGATGTGCAAACTTGTGTGTGTGTGTATCATAATTAAATTAAAACATGAAATCACTTTGTGATTTACCACCATATTCAGAATAAATCCACACCTCTTGCCCTGGCCTTCCAGACTGCATAATCTACTCTCTTCCCCAACTTGTCATTCACATGTGCAAGCTACTCTGCTGCTTAGGTTTAGACTAACCTTGTCCACTCATTCTCAGGCTAGGGTCTTTGAAATTTCCAGTCCTTCTAGATGTAAATTTTTTTCCAAATTCCCTATAGCTGGCTCCTTCTTCCCATTTAACCATCCCATTAAGATTTCCTTCCTAAGAGCAGCCTTTCCAGAGCCCCTAATCTAAAGGTGTCCCTTGGCCACCCACTCTGATGTCACAGTATTTTGTTTTCTTTTTAGCATGTAACACTCTGATATTTTATTCTATGTTCATTTCCTTGTGGAGTAATTCTGCTGAAAGAATAAGCTCAATAAGGGTAAGAAAAGAGCTTACCATCTTATTCACAACCTCAACTCTAGCACCCAGGAAAGCGCCTGTCAAATATTTTTTCAATACTAAATGATTGTTCCTGGTGAGGTATCTACAAAGTATTTATGCATACCCAGTGAGACAGCATTTCTACTTCTGGGAACTTGTAAGAAAATAATCTGAAAAAGTCTGCAGAGATATACATATAATGATGTTGGCTATAGCACTGTTTATAAAAAGGAAAAATGTCAACACATTCGACATACAATAATATGGAATTGTTTAAGTATATAATAGAATTGGTATACAGTGGAGTATTATACAGTCTTTAAAAGGAATAACATAAATAACATGGAGCATATTTAATTAAAAGATCAGGTTATAACTCAACATGTGCTATATGTTTCCTATTTTGTATTCTCAATCAGATTTTATTATACATATTTCTGTTGCTCTAACTAGAGGGTAGTATAGTCCAAAAGTTAACTTCATTAAGGCTGTGGATGATTTTGGCCTTCTCATTCTTTTGTTTATTTTGTTTTTATGATGAACTTTTATTATTTCATGATATAAAAATATAAAGCTTTTTTATGTTACAAAATAGAAGTTAATATGGCCCTTGAAATAAGAAGTGGGCATTGCAAACTGGCTATCATGAGCTTTTAAAAAATGAAGGACACCTGGAAGAAAAATCTAGAAAAATCCAGATCAGATAAAATTCCAAATATTCTCAGCTCCTACTATGAATTCTTTCTACTATAGTTCATTTGCTTTGCTTACTTAAAATAGATATAATTCTCATTACAGAATGTGGGTTCAGTTATTGTCATAAGGGTTTGTAATCTTCACAGTCTAAAGTAATTACACCCTTAATAGGAATTATTCTATCTTTATACAAGGATACATGGCAATTTGGATCAATGCTGAAAAAAAGAATAGGGAAAATCCCACAGCATCCCTTAAATACATATATCTGTAAATTTAAAATTATTTCATTTTTCTATGGTGATGCCACATATACACTTATTAAGAAATAAAGAAACAAAGAAAAAAGGAAATAAACATTTTAATTTTCATGTAGCTAGACACACCTGAAATGAATACAGATTGGAGTATAATTTCTGTCTCTGTAAGACCCTGGGAGACTCAGCCAGCCAGACTGTTTCCTTCAATTCTCTCTCTTCTTTCATTGTATAGAGGTAATGTGAGGATAATGTGGGAATATGTATGTGACAGCCTTATATAGGGACTGTCAGTATATGCTCTTAAATATTTGTTGGTCTCCTAAATATTTGTAGCCAATATATGGGCTAAATAATTCTCCTCATTTTACAAGTTCCTTATGGGCACCCTCTTTAATTTCTTTTATTGCCTAAAACACTTTTGAAGGGGATAGCCTCATATTTTCTCTAAAATACTTGCATTTACTTGCTATTTGACTGTGTTTTAAAGATGTAGCTTGACTCCTCTAATTACAAAAGTAATACATACACAAGGCAGAACTTTTGAAAAAACACAAAAATGACCAAATTTTATCTTTAAATCCATTAAAAGATATGGTAGTAGAGACTAAAGGTAGAAACAAGTATTTTGATGGCGATTAACTACAACAAAGAAAAGGCAAAATGATTTAAGTTCTTGAATGTCTTACCCCTTCTAAGTTTTTCCTATGAGGTATTGGCAGTTTTCACAGTAGCATCACATTGTTGTTTAATATTCTAATAAGACAAATTTCCACCCATCTGTTTTTTGTGTTTATATTATTCTATCTTTTCAATTCCATGTCTTATTTATAGTGAGTAAATTTATAATTACTTGGAAGCTGATGAGCACACTCTAAGTTACTTATTGCAGGTCATTTAATAGCAGCTGACTAGGTCCCCAGAACCAGTTCCTGGGAGCTACATTCAAATATTAATGCAACATGAAGTGGAAATTTGTATTATTTTTTCATTGAACATTCAAGCATGTTATGCTTTTACCTACCTAAAAATAAAGTAATTAAAGTCATATTTTCCCCAAGTTTGTCAATGAGAATGTGACAAATAGCATTCTGAGACCTTTTGAAAATAAGATGGATTGTCACTATCATTTTTCCTTGTCTCTGTGGCTTGTGATGTTATCACAAAAGACGAAGTGGGTCTGGCATGATTTGCTATTCAGAAAAACTTGGTGTTTCATGGAATCCACACTTTTCCAGTTGTTTAAAAATTGATTGACTAATTACCTCCTCTAGTATCTTCCCAAGTAACCAAGTCCAATTCTTTTACCTTTTTAAAGATACACAAATATTTTGCTAGAATTTAGTACTCTACAATCCCCTACTGTTTAAGTTTTAAAAATTGTACATAACTGTGCCAAATCTACAATCATCCTGGAATACAAATACAAACTTTATAGAGATCCTTTTCATTGAATACTATACCAAATCCTTGTTTAGTCATCCATTTCCTTCCTTAATAAACATTCAGATTCCTAATGCTTACAGTTTTAATATGTTCATTTTGTCCCAATTTTTCCCCTTCTCTTCCTCCTTTCCTTCTTCCTTTTTTCCTTCATAATTATTTAATACATTTTTGCTACCCAAAATGAACAATGATAGTATAAGTCTGCTTTCTTTTTGGTATTAAAAATATCCTGATTAATATCTTCTTTGTCTTCAAATATCTTTTTGAAGCTTGTGCTAAGATTTTGGGCATAATCTTAGTAGCTCTCCAACTTAAAATAATAATCCCTAGGAACTCAGACACACTGAACAATGTTAAGCAGCAGCTGTTCTAAAACAAAAACAAAAACAAAAAAGTAAAAAAAATAAAATAAAAATAAAACAAAAACAAAATCTAAGTTATTAGATAAGCCTCAAAAATTTAGGATTGTTTCTTAGAACAATCCAAAACAAAAAGATAGTGACCAAGAAGGAAAACAATTACATGGTAGTGAAAAGTTGTAGGTTGGTAATTGCTTTCCTTCAAAAGCCTTTACCTTTAAAAAATGGTAGTTAATACATGTGTTTTATTCACTATTTTAATAATTTATATTACTCAGCTATCAAAAAAATGAAATCTTATCATTTGCAATAACATAGATGGAAACAGAGGGTATCATGCTAAGTGAAATAAGTTAGAGAAAGACAATTAAATGATTTCATTCATATATAGAATTCAAGAAACAAAACAAGACTCCCTAGATCAATGGACATATGTATACCTGACTGAAATGAAGTTTCACAAAATAATTCTTTTGTTTTTAACAATATCTTTATTGAGATATAATTCACCTATCATTAAATCCACTCTTTTAAAGTGCGTTCCGAGGGTTTTTGTGTATTCACAGGGTTTTATAACCATCACCACTATTCTATTTTTATCACCCCAAAAAGAAACCTGTAGTCATTAACAGTGGTACTCCAGCTCCCAGCCCTCACCCGTGGCAACTTTCCATTCCAACTTTCCATAATTTCTGTCTCTGTAGATTTTCCTATTCTGGACATTTCATTTAAATGAAATTGTACAATATATGGTTTTTTGCAACTAGCTTCTTTGATTTAGTGTAATGTTGTCAAGATTCATCCATGTTGTATCCTGTTTTGCTACTTCATACCTCTTATTGTTGAATTATATTCCATTACATGGATAGATCACATGTTGTTTATCAAGTCATCAGTGAGTGGACATTAGGATTGTTTCCACTTTTCAGCCCTTCTGCATAGTGCTGCTGCCATAATCATGTTGACATATGTTTTCATTTCTGTGGGATATATAGCTAAGAGTGGAAATTGACAAAACAATTCTTTACAATATATTATACGTACAGTTCATAATTTTTCTGTGATTTTTCTAATCTCTTCTGTTCTTTTCAGTTTCATTTTTAAAATGGTAGTTGGGTTCCTCTAAATTGATATCATTCTAAATGAATTGCAACCCACAGTTTGAAAAGCCCAAAGCTGGATGACTCATCAGGGTCTTTCCAGATTTAACACAATAGTGCATTACATGGTATTATTGCTCTAGGTGCTTCATAAACAGCTTTTCATTTAGTATTTATAACAACCTTTTGAAGCAGGCATAAATAGCCCCATTTTATGTGAGTGTAAACTGAGAATCAAATAACTAACATAACTGCCTCTAAGGCCCAGGCTGTAAATACTTTATTGAAATAAAGTCCAGTTACATTCAATTGGTTCTTTAAATCTTATTAAGTCTTCTCATAGTCCCCCAGGTCAATCATTTGAATATCCTTGGCTGCTGACTTTCACTTCATGGCTGAATGAGAAATGTCTTTTAGCCTGCTTGCTTTATTTATTTTTTTAAAGTTTACATTTTTTTTTTCTGTCTACACTGTTAATATATGCTTATTACAGAAAACACAGAAGGACGCCTGGGTGGCTCAGCGGTTGAACATCTGCCTTTGGCTTGAGGTGTGATCCCACAATTCCAAGATCAAATCCCACATAGAGCTTCCTATGGGGAGCCTGCTTCTCCCTCTGCCTGTGTCTCTGCCTCTCTCTGTGTCTCTCATGAGTGAATAAACAAAAATCTTAAAAAAACAAAAACAAAAACAAAACACAGAACATTAGCGAAAGCAAAAAAAAAAAAAAAAAAAAAAGAAAACCATGCAATTTTCTAAACACTTACACTCCCAACATGGAAGATCACATTTTGCCTTATAATATATACACATCCAGTCTGTCTTTTAACAAAACTGGACTCATCCTGCACATAGTGTCCTACAAATTGAAAAGGTGTTCATAATAAATGATTAAATATATTTGCTTTTTTACTTTATCCTGCACTAAGTGATGGTTCTCCCTTGACTAAGTTTACAACCTTCTATGCTTAACTCTCTTATTTCCTCTTCCAAATTAGAATTAAATTTGATTTTCCAACTTCTTAATGTTGGGAGTCTCTGGATCTGTGCAGTTTCCTCTCAGGAAAAACTCAAAATTCCCTAATCTTCTCAATTTTAGCTAATTTATTACTTCTTAAAATGTATTCTGATTATCTCCTGATTTTGCCTTACTTTCCAGGCTTTCTTTCTGCTTTTAGAGAGGGACTGTAAAAATATTTTTTTTAACAAGGACAGTTTTGTGCCTCTGCTACACTTAGAAACATTTTTTCACTAATGCTAGTTAGTAACTAGATAATTTGTGAACCCCAGTTCATAAATTTGAAACCACACATGATAGCCATCTCAAAAACAAAATGAGAAAAAAGACAGGGGAAGTAGAATCAAAAGACAGCTTGTAATAATTCCTAAAAGCTAGGAATTCCTTGCGTGCATTTTGGACTATAAATTACTTAGAACAGGAATTAATCATGACGACCTCTTTCTTGGCACACAGGTGGTATTTCACAGAATTTTGCTTGATGCTTATAAGCGAACTGACCCCTTCTCATCCCTACTTCCTCCACTCAGAGAAAGGCAAAAGCCAGGTAATCGTAGTATGACATTTCAGTCACACATAGTAAGTAGCACAGGCATATGTGTGTGCCCAAAGAGGAAATGTCTTGCGTCCATTTATTTAACAAGCATTCTTGAGTTCTTGTGGCAATCCTATCTCTTTAGTTGGTACTCAAAAATTGGTGGTAGGTGATAGAAGATAACTAGAAGTCTATGTCCTTCCCTCATTGAACCTACAGCCTCATTACGTAGCTGAAACTTTTAGTGCTAAGCATTAGAGAACACTCACAAAGAACAGGAAGTGAAGGATAAGACTGGATTTTTTTCACATGAAAAATATTCAGTGATTGTCATATTTATTGGGTTTGAAGACATAGGTCATGGGAATATTCAGTGTAAAGTGGATTCAGCTCAAGATGGCTCATCTAAATGGGAAAGGCAAAAGTATGTACACATCATGGAAAGGGCTGTTTTTTCACTAGGAGAGTGAATGTGATAACTACACATAAAGAACAAAGAAAGGCATCGGGTGCCTTGTACTCATGATCTGGCCCTAAACGGGACATTCTAATATGATAGTTTAAGTTTAGGAAAATAAGTAGCATATTAAAATTAGTATTTTAATTTGAAATCGTTTTCACAATGGTGTCATAAAGATTTTATATACTGGTATTTCATATGCTAGTGAACAAAATATTTTTCCAAACAAACATGTAAAATTTTGAAACTGAAGGTTGTTATAAAATGTTATCTAAATAAGTCAAAAAATTAAATTGCATTTTAAGTTATTATATAATTTGAAGTAAAATACTTTCTGAAATATTAAGTATTATTTTACTTTTTTGTCCTGCTTTGCTATATACATAAGTTGTTTCACTTTTGGATTTTTTAATTTTCTTTTTGACTCTTTAATTTCTGAAGACAGAGACCCCTAAACTTATTTTTTGTCTCTACTTCCTTCTTATGTATTGTCAGTAAATGTTAATTAAATTGAAATTCCCCTTTGCATGTTATTTTTATCTCTGAAACACTCATTTCGGGCTTATTTACCTTTCTTAAAAGGCATGAGACAGTGTTTTCTTAATTTGTTTTTTTCATAAAGAAGAAATACAGTTTTTATCACAAATACTACCTATATTTAGTCTATTATTTCAGTCTCTTTCTTTCTCTAAGTATGGAACCCTCAACCATTTGAATCTGTATAATAAGTGTGTCCCATAAAAGAAATAATAAGTACTTCTTATTATTTTCTAGGAGACATTAGACCTTTCCACAGGTTACAGGGACTGATTTGGGATAATGGAACAAATCCGTTGGGAAACCCATCTCAGTATGTGGACTATGTGAATGGATTATCTTATGGATTGAAGCCTGTGATTTTCAGGCTGATGTCCAGACACCAGATGGCTTTAAGATCCTTTCATCCAGAACACTAGCAGCCTGCTTTAGTCACATTGCTCTTGCTAATATTTGTAGAGCATCTATGTGGTCCCCAGTGCATGCACTTATTATTCTATTAGGCAGACATTATTCCTTTTGAAGCTAGATCACATGACCCCTGGGCTAAGTTGACATTAATCACTATTTGTCCAACCTTAGGCTATAAAGTTCCTATATGTGCATCTTCTAGGAAAGGACTTTTCAACAGCCTGTTCATAAAGATGAAACAACAACAAAAAGATCTACCACTATCACCATTTAAAAATTTAATAATTAAGTAGTAACCTCTTCCTGTCCAAATACATGTTACTAACAGGCAATTCTAGTTGCTAAGAAGCCAAAAGATCCTGCTTCCTAAAGACTGATGAAACTAGTTTATGAGGGACTAGCATAAAAAGTTCCTGGTCACCTTCAAAAACCACACAGGCTGAGTTTGAATAGTAAGAAATGGTTTTATGGAAGCTATTCCTTTCAAGAATTCCAAATATATCTTAAACACTACACATGTATTTTTATCCTCTTCTGGGCTTTTGTTTCTTCTTGAACGATACAAACAAGAATTTCCCATCTGTATGGTAGTATGGTTGGACTCTGCTTCTCTTTTGAATACCAATTCATATAAAGTGTAGAAATAATTTTTAAAAGCCTCTCTTGTTTAATCAGTTTTGGTTGCAAACTTTCTGCAATAAAAATCATTATCATATAACTTAAATTTTGTAATCTTGTTACCTTCTTATGTACTAGAGTTCTGAATTTACCTAAGTTGACAAAGAAATGAAATTTTGCAGCTTTTGTCTGACATGCATGCTGTTTATGATTTTAGGGATTATATTCATTTTCAGCATTAAATTCATAGAATAAGCAAAATGTCAAACTTTGTTTACTAATTTTATACTTATCTGTTCCTTTAATATCCTGTCTTGGTTCTCTAGTTATAACATAGATGAACCTAAAGTTTGCTAGAAACATTTGCCATTAGCTTCTTCTAAAAAAAAATTAAATTTGAGGATAATCCTACCTCCAGAGCTTATTCTGTTCCTGGCCATTGACTGTGACAGTGGAAGGCTCATCTGAAAGCACCGGAGCATCCCATCTAAAAGCATAAAACATATTACATTTCATGAAAAAGCTAATTCAGATTGTTTAATTCTGGTAATATTGCCTCTGTCACCTTCAAAATCAAAATGTTCTTTCCTGTTATTATAAGGAAAACAACCAAATTGCTAAAAAACCCATTTGAATACACAGCTGCCTTATGTTGCATACTAATTTGATTAAAAACGCTTGCGCCTCACCAGCATTTTTACATAAAGCACATTGGTGAATTTAACAAAGACTACTTTAAAAATATATCTGAGGCAGTGTTGATGACCAGAGTCTGCAGTAGTGACCACTGGCCCCCCTGGACTGAGCAAAAATCTTTCTGGCTGTCTTGGAAGGCATGAAACAATTGTCGAGCTATATTTGTTTGCTCACTGCTTTGGGCACTGAGCCAACCTCATTGCAAATAACTGCATTAGTCAAGTGTATCCAAATTATTACAACACAGCGTCCATCCCAGTTATTGCTGTTGAAGCATTTTCTGAATCTTCATGTCACTAGAAAACATTTATTTGAAGGGTGAGCATCACATAAATTCAGGTCCACTTGGATTTATAGAAAAGTAGCAAGACTACTTTCACAACTGGCTTTATTTTTCCTTTCTTTAAAAGGAGTTTTTGAAGGGCTGATTGTTAGAACCTTATTAAGTCAGAAAACTTTCCAGTCCTCAGCAGGATATTTTTTATCCTGTATTTTTTCTTTTATTCTACATTTCTTTCTTGGGAGGATTTTTATCCAGTGTTAATATTTATCCATATATTAACTGACTTTAACTTTGTTTCTAAAAATGAATGTGAGAATTAAAGGCATTGGTGACTGGTATAAGCTAAGCTACTGAAGTCTACACAATTAAGTAGATTGAGATTTTAGAAATCTTATTCCATATCTAATAGGTGAGTCACAAGCAAAGTCTGCATGCAGAAAAAGAAATCCTAGGTCTTTCTTGATGATCATGCTAGTGGATTCATGTATCAATGAAGATACTCTCTAAAAATAAGATATGTTATTTCAAAAGACACATTAGCTCCTTAACCTGCAAGATTGCTAAATATATATCACAAAAACTTATCTGACATAAACCATGTTCATTTTGGCTTCCAAGGTAACTCCACACTGTATAATGTTTGGGTTTGGTTCTGGTTTTCATCTGTTTTTTGTTGTTGTTGTTGTTGCCTGCCCATTTTCCTCCTCATTCCCTTTATATTATCTAGAGAAGAGAACCATTTTACTCTTAGAGATAACCCAGGCTACTGGGTATCACAAATTGTTTCTTAGGATCTTGGATTAATAACTTCATTTTCTGTGATATGAAAATAATGATGTCTGCCATTTTTATTTCAAGATTATTCAGAAGACTAAAATAAATACTAGAAAGTATTTATAAGGTATTTCAAATTTAAGAAAATTTTTACTATAAACTTAATGTTCAGCATCATTTTGCCTTTTGACCTCTCAAACACATCTTGGAAAATAAAACAAACTTATAGGAAAATGAACCCAGCCTATATATGTTTGAAAAACTATATGAATAAAATAGTTATGTTTTTACCGAGGTTTTACCTCATTAAAGGCTATTTGATATGAAATATGAATAAACACATACAAAATATAATCTTAATTTGATACTTACAGCATATTAAAAAAATACTCCAGGAAAATAATTTTACTTGGAATGAACTGTATTAGGAGCTTTCTGATTCTTCTTTTACTGTTCTTTAGTAGGAAGTATATTCTACTTATATATAAGTCAAAAATAATAAACTTATCTCTCAACAATATTTATCATGCATTCACCATGTCAAGTACTCTGAGACTTCCAGAAACTTTAAAAATAAGTGTCCAAATTGGGCACCTCGGTGGCTCAGTGAGTTAAATGTCTGCCTTCAGCTCAGGTCATGATTTCAGGGTTCTGGATCAAGCCCCACCTTGGGCTCCTGTCAGCAGAGAGTTTCCTTCTCCGTCTTCCTCTGTCCCTCCCCCCGACTCATGATTTCCCTCTCTCTTCTCAATACATAAGTAAAATCTTTTTTTAAAAAAAATTAAATAAAATGCAATGCAATGCAATTAAAAAATCAAATATAAAATAACTGATTTAAACTATAAATTCTAAGTCAACAAATGTCATGGAAATTACCTTGATATGATATAAAGTTAAGTTACCTTGATATGATAAATTTTCTATAACATTAAAGGATGATAGTAATTGGATTAACTTATAAGGATATATAATTATACACTAATTGTAAGTTATATTAAATTAAATACATATATGTTTGATATGTATGTATATTTGATAGGAAATGCAAGAAATTCTAAAGTTGATCATTGAGTTGTAGGATATTATTAATAGTTTTATCTACATCTTTATAATCCTTCATATTTTCTATGTATTGTTTCACAACTTCGTATGATTTAAGAGGTTAAAAAATAGACTAAATACTAATTTTTTAAAAAAATCTTATGAATTTATGAGAAAAATTAATACACTCTTAATTCCAGGTGTGTTATCCTCTGATAAACCTTGCATTTAATTAGTCATCCACTTCTTTTGTTCTGTTTTATAGTAAATTACTATTAATTTTGTGGTAAAATATACTTACTCAAGTAATTATTTTCTTGTCAGCTTATTATACACGTTATTAAATTAATTTATCTGAATGTCATTCTGGTGATAGCATAGAGATGGAGTAGGAGTCATTTTCTAAGTGAAGTTCAGTAATCCTGACAATATTTTAGAAAATGTTGAAGAGAGAGTTTTACCAGAGATTACATAAAAGATGGGAGGAACCTTTCTGAAAATGTAATATGTTATTTACAGGCCTCATTCTATTTCATTACCTATTTTTCTACTCTTTTCCCTTGACAAAAATGAAGCTATCCTTAAATCTTTATTTGATGGTTTTCCATAAGATACAAATAGACAAAGGTAATACAGTCGAGATATACGACAAACATTCTCAGAAATTTGTATACAATGATTTGCTTTAAGGCCTCCAGAATTTTTTGTGTCTAAAACCACCTGTAAATTAAATCACAATTATGAAACAAATAAGTGGAAAATTGCTATTTGCATCATAAGTATTTTTATATCATGTTTCATTTCATAATTTCGTGAATTTTTTATGGAATCGCAAAGAAAGCATTCTAGTGACGGAGTTTCTGTTCTAGAAACTTCTGGAATATTCTACCATCATACATTGTAATTACAAAGTTATTAATAACTAGTAATAATCACAGTTATTACTAGAAAACTACTCTGAATGTTTGAAGCATGGTATTTTATTTTTTTATTTATTTATTTATTTATTTATTTATTTATTTATTTATTTATTTATTTTTGAAGCATGGTATTTTAGTATCGTAGGGCTCCCATAACAAAGTACCACAAACTGGGTGAAACTAAAATTGTCAAAAGACAATTTAGTGAAACTAAATTAAGACTTAAAGTTCTGAGGAATCGAAATCCAAGTTTGAGGTGCCAGCTGAGCCTATGCCATCTCTGAAAGTTCTAGAGAAGTATTTGTCTCAGGATTCTCTTTTAGCTTCTGGTAGTTTCAGGCATTTGTTGACTTAATAGATGGTTATTTCCATATTGTCTTTCCTCTGTGTCCAAATTTCCCCCCTTTTTAAAAGACATTGCTTGAAAAAAGAAATAAAGGACACTGATTGTATTGGATTAGGGCCCACACTAATGACCTAATTTTAACTTGATTGCCTTTGTAAAGACCTTGTTTCCAAATAAGGTCACAGTCTGAGGTACTGGGATTAGGACTTCAACCTATGTTTCCGCAGGACAGAATTCAACTGTGAACACATGTGATCTACCATTCATACATACTGAAGGTTCAATGTCTAGATTATCTTTTAATTTTTTTATGTTTAGAAGTATTCAAGTTACTTTTAAATAAAAAGCAAATTAGTAGCTGGTATTTAAGCAAATACTTTTCTTGAGAACAAATCCCTTAATTTAGAGAACCCTTGAAGAATTATAAATACTGAAAAACAGCAAAATCCAGCTCCATTAGACTTTCACTATAGAGAGTTGAAGAAAGTAAGAGTGCATCTAGAGTGCTATGTTCTTTGCTGCTTAGTCTATAAGTCTGTAGAAAGATTTTTGAACTTACAAGGGGACATGAAGATCAAGTCATTTTAGGTTGAAAGTACCTCTTTTCATTTCACAGATGAAGAAACACTTGTAGGCCTTGAGCAATATTTGGCCAGAAAAAAATAAAGAACTTGCTGGCAGATGGATTAAGCAGACAAAGTTTCATCCATAAAGAATATTTTATGCCCTAAAATATACAAAATTAGAAACATCTATTGGGAAGCTAGGTGTTTCATACTTAGCAAACATAGCCAGTAAAATGCATACATTTCACAAAAATGAGACTTCTAAAATGTAGGGCTACCAGTTTGTAATATATTGGTTAAAACTATGAGAAACAACCTATGGAAAGAAAAGAATGAACTTAGAGAAAGCAGAACTATTAATATCTGCCCTAGGACATCATAAGCCTGAGGTTTGAATTCACTTTTTTTCTTTATTGTGCTGTTCATATTTTTTCTCCTAATTCTGCTCTGATTATTTAGCTGACTGAAGCAACCAAAGTAGAATAATTTGTGACAGTTTTGCTTTTTCAGTTGATTTTTTTAAAAAGTAACAGAAAGACAGAAGACAGTTGCATGTGTCATTATGCAATGCTTACAAAATATATGTATTGCTTGGAATTGCCAAAAGTATCTACATACAAAAGGTTAACACATTCCACTAGTAATACAGTGTTTTTTACCATAGACAATAAGTGTCAGAGCTGAGTTAAAGTGAAGAAGTATTTACTTTCTGAGAGTCAGTCAAATATTAGTTGTATGAGACATTTCTATGTATGTATAATAGTAATAGTAATAAAAGTTAAAATTATTTTTGAATGACTATATGAAATAGCTTTTCAGTAGCACATTGATGGTTTTATTTTTCATTGAATTATGGATAGAAGCATTATTATAAAATTAATAATACTTATTCAATTTTTTTCTTCTAAGATATGTTAAATGTTAAATAGTATCATTGAAGTTCTGGAATTACTGTATCCTGTTTTGCTCATAATTGGCTTTGTCTAATTATAAGATTTTATAAAGCTTTTCATTTTTAATAAGTTTATGCTGTATTTACTTTATATTAAAACAGTAGGATATGAGAATTTGTCTTTCTCCAAGCCATCAAAAATGAGTTCAGGCTACCAAGACACCCAGAATTTGAAAATGGTTTTGAAAGGGTATGGGTCATAGAATATTAATTTAAATCATACTATGCCAAATAGTAGTCGTGTGTCTCTGGCCAAAGATTTCTAGGTGTAGAGAGAACATACCTTAAGGTTTTAGACCTAGATGCAAGTGTAAGATCTTAAAAACAGGTCACTCCTTTGACAACTACAAATTAAGGTGAATTTAGTTTCTTTCTAATATACAAATAGCAAACATTTCATGTATGCTAGAGCTAACATGAAAGCCTTTTATTTGGAAATGTAGTGACTCCAAGGCTACACCCATGATGCTGCTGCTCTGTAAATTAAAGTCATGCATGCATTTTCATTAGGGGAGTGTAAAGACTGAATTATTTTTATGGTATGTAAGTATGATAGAATTACTTTATCTAGATACCTTAGAATTTGTAGAGATGATGGTCAAAGCAAATGAAATTAAACTTTTTGACAGATTTTTTTTTGTTAGACTCTAGGTTTCTTTTGAGACAACTGGAATACATCGTTTATTCCCTCATGCACTCTGCACAGGACCTGCAAAGTAGATTTCAATAATTTTTATTTTTTTAGATTGCAATAATGCTTGAAGTTGTTGCCAGTTAGCAAATATTTACTAAGCACTACTGTCTGTTCAGCGCTATGCTCAATACTAGTGTGACTATATGAGATGAAATGTAGGCATAGATTTAAGTTATAATTTAGTGATCATTTACTATGGCATTAACAATAGTAGGTTATTTATTAAGTGCTATAGGCATCAGACACTCTATATTATATAAATTATGTCAATATATGACTTAATCCCCATAGTGGGGATTATGCATAAGTATTATTACTATTGCTATTTTATACTCTATAGAAATTTAGACTTAGGATAAGTTATGTTCCCTAGCAATATATATAGTTAACAGAAGGTCAACCAAAAAATTATGTGTCCAAACTCCAAACTCTTAACTATTATCCTAAATATCATTAAATATATTTTTTTATTTTCTAGTATCATATGATTTTGATAGTTACATATTTAATTAAACTGAAATAATACAATTGTGAGAAATCAAAAGAACAAAATGTGTTCAATGTGACTAGAATGTGTAATTTCCTTTTAGAAAAATCATATATACCTAGGTGCTAGAAAATTTAAGCACTGGTATTATGATAGAATTTCTTTTCTTAAATCTGATTCTAGGCATTTAGTTATTCCTCAGAAATCTTTTCTGGGTAGAATAAAAAATATATAATGGATATAATGATGACTTTTGAATTTTACTTTGGCAACTTAATTTATATGAAATTATTTTTGTTTTAAAATAAAAAATATTAATTAGCATCCAAAACCGTGACTCAATTATGTTAAGCCTAATTTTACAAATACTGAAATAGGCTTAAAATATGCCATATACTATTCTAACCACTTTACAAGGATCATTTTCTCTGTACAGTAAGTGGTGTAGTTGCATTTTTCAGAGGCATATAATAATAAAACCAAAATTCCAATCTAGTTAGTTTGCCTCCAGACTTCATGACCCCTCATCATTACTTTAGGCTGCCCCTTGGTTAGAGGGCTAAATATATTATTCTATAACAACTCTTGGTAGAATTTTAGTTTCTGTATAATGTTAATATGAGAGAAGTTATTAGATATTAGTAGTTTTTAAGAGAATAAAGTTTAATGAAATAAATGACATCTATTGATTTTCTTTTTATATAATCTTTGGTACTTTTTTACAATCTTTGATAATATCATGATTTTAAACAAGATTAATATCTGTACATACATATTTATAACTTGGTTGTAGTGTTCTGTTTAACATTATAATATTCGTTATTTTATCCAAATGACATTTTTATGCTTTAAAGACTGGGCAATCAATACTAGTGCTTTATTACTTTCTGTCTTTTTCAATTTTCCATTTTTATATGCTTCCTTTATACCTGCTGTTTCAATAATGAAACCTGATTGTATGTAGTCCTACATATGGTCCTTTTCAAAACAGTCCTTTTCTATTCATTATTGCTCACTCTTTTATGAATCTGTGAATCATGTTTTTCATTAACTATAGAAAATTCTCCAACACTATATATTTTTTTTAACTTTTTAATAGTGCAAAATAAGTATAATGAGGGCAGCCCAGGTGGCTTAGCAGTTTGGCGCCGCCTTCAGCCCAGGGCTTGATCCTGGAGTCCCACGTCAAGCTCCCTACATGGAGCCTGCTTCTCCCTCTGCCTGTGTCTCTCTGCCTCTCTCTGTATGTGTCTCTCATGAATAAATAAATAAAATCTAAAAAAAAAAAAAAGTATAATGAGTACACACCTCCACCCTGATTCAAAAATTAGCCATAATTTTCATAAGCAAATTTGTACTAAGCCATTTGAAAGTAAATAGAAGATATCATGATTTTTTCCATTTGTCCCTAAAATAACATTTAAGTAACCACAATATCATCATCACTCCAAAGAAAATTAAAATCAGTTTCCAACTAATATTAATATCTCTCCAATTGTCCCCCAAAGTTTTTATAACTAGCATATAACCAAACTGCATCTATTGCATTTTTGTCTCCTAAATATCTCTAATATCAAACAGATCCCACCCATAATACATACACACACACACACACACACACACACACACTGACTTTTTGAAATGATCAATCCTGTTATAGAATGTTTGCCTTCTAAAACTCTGTGTTTTCTCGGGATTTGACTTGCTCCTCTAATTGCTTCTGTATTTTCTGGAATACTCAGATGTATGTCTAAAAGCTTGAATATAATAGGATTAAAGATTTTGGCAGGAACACCTCATATATAATGAATTAAGGGTTTGTAGTTTCACTATTAATGATGCTAACTTTGATAATTTCTTTACGGTAGTAACTGACCATTTGCTCCATTATTAAGATACATCTTCCAACTGGCAATTAGCACACAATTTGTAGGACTATATTTGCCATCATATCTTGTACCCTGCTGAAATAGTGATTTTCTAATTCTAGTATTTCTTTTATAAGCCAGAATTTTTCTGATAAAAAAAATCCAAAACAAACAAACAAAAGAACAAAACAACCAAGAACAACAAAAATAGACAGTTTCCCTCATCAAATGAGAATGAAGTTTTGCCTTGAAAGATAAGATATACTAGTTTAAGCATTGCTCTGTCCTTATATTGCTTTGCATATTGTTATTGAGGAGCTTACTGATTTTCTTTCCTTTCTAAATGACTTGGATGTTTTTGCCCTTAGTATGATTTACTTATCTATAAAGTATAACAGTTTTAGTACAATATATATCTAGAAAGTGATATATCTAGTTATATCTAGAAGTTTTACATCTTAGTTTTATTCCATTGATTGAGTTTTCATCTTGAGAGACTCCAATTATACATGTGTTCTCTCTTCTTTGCCTGCCTTCTACAGCTATGTCTTCCTCTCAGATCTCATTTGTTTCTTTATTTTAGACCATCTTTATTTCCATCCACTATGTCCTTTATTATATCACAATGTATTGTTTCATCACATTTCACATCTTCCTGTTGTTTGATTTTTTCTACTTTGAATTTTCATGTGTACCATTGCTCATTTAATATATTTAACTTGAAGCAATGTTTTCGATTTCTCTTTTCCTTATAATTATGAAATGTTTTCTTTTTTCAATCAAAAATTTATTTATTTTTAGGTTTTTCTTCTTTCAGTAATTTTATATGAATGCTGGATTTTCTTGTGGTTGTGGTTAATTTGTGTGCTCTGTTTTCCTAAAGCAATAATAGCAAGTGATCCCAATAATAAGTAGAATGAAAAAAGGCAAATTGGCATCTTTCTAAATTCTCAATTCAGTTGCTCTCTCTTCTAAGCATACAGTAAAGAGAAGCTTACTTAAAAATAAATGGATACCAAATTTCCCAGCACCATTTATTGAAGAGACTGTCTTTCTTCCAATGGATAGTCTTTCCTCCTTTATCGAATATTAGCTTTTTAATTTGTCTTCTAAATCTTTGATATTATTTTGTTTCTGTAGGGTCATTTTTATCATCCATTGTATTCTATTCCTTCCCCAATGGATATATCTATCTTTTAAGGGCTGTCTCTGACCTATTTTTTCCTTCGATAGCTAGAGGGACTTGAAAAAATCATACTTTTTAAAAAAATAGCTATCTCAAAACTACAATGAGATATCACCTCACATCAGTCAGAATGGCTAAAATTAACAACACAGGAAAAAGTAGGTGTTGGCAAGGATATGGAGAAAGGGGAACCATCTTATACTGTTGGCAGGAATGCAAACAGGTGCAGCCACTCTGAAAAACAGTATAAAGACTCCTCAAAAAGTTAAAAATAGAACAACCTTTTGATCTATGGTCTCTCAATCCAGCAATTGTACTACTCAGTAGTTACATAAAGGATAAAAAATTACTGATTTGAAGGGATACAATGCACCTGATGTTTAGAACAGCATTATCAGCAATAGCCAAATTATGGAAAAAGCCCAAATATATGTCCATCAACTTACGGATAGATAAAGAAGAGGTGATGTGTGTGTATGTGTGATGGAATATTATGCAGCCATCAAAAAATGAAATCTTGCCATTTACATTGACATGGATAGAGCTGGAGTAGTATGCTAAGCAAAATAAGTCAGTAAGAAAAATACAAATACCATAGGATTTCATTCATTTGGGGAATGTGAGAAACAAAACAGATGAACATGGGGAAAAGATGAGAGGCAAACCAAGAAACAGACCCTTAGAGAACAAAATGAGGGTTGCTGGGAGGGAGGTGGTTGGGGTATGGGTTAATTGGGTGATAGATATTAAGAAGGCACTTGTAATGAGCATTGGGTGTTGTATGTAAGTGATGAATCACTGAATTCTACTCCTGAAATTAATATTACAATATATATTAACTAACTAGAATTTAAATTAAAAGTCAAAAGAAGCATTAAAATAGCTATTTTTGGTCAATACTAATTTCTGCATATTTTGTAGTAAGATTAATGTGCACTGGTTTCATAGTGTACTGATAAGTAACAGAAGTTCAAATTATTAAGCAAGTAGCATAAACTCCTATTTAAAGATCGCATTTCAATTTAAAAAATTTCCATTATGACAGTAATGCTTTTGCCTCTTGCTACCATCTCTAGCCTACTTCAAATAATTGTCCTGCATCTTTAAAAAATGAAAAAAATGAGTTAAAAAATGAGTAAAACTAACAATTTCTACTAATGATGATTTATGGTTTAATAAAGGGGCAAGACTAGCCTTCTTATTAAATATTACTAAACAGGCTTAAAATACAGCTGTAATACTGGTTCCTAACATGGTTCCATGAAGGGGCAAAGAGAGTTTAGATTCAGTTTATCCAAGATAGTTTAAATGTTTCATAAACTTCGTGAGGATGAAAGGCATCCACATCTCCAGACTGGATCATTGAGAGTAAGTTCAGAATTATCCTCAATCAGGGAGGCAAGAAAAACATTTTTAAGGAAAGGAGAACTTATCAATAAAAAATGTAGAAAAATAAAACAATTCTGTGATTGTTTACAAATGAATGAGCTAAGAACTAGACTCATATCTGCCTGACTGCTAGAAACAATTGGACATTTTACAGGTACCTGAAACACAATATGTCTACCCCTGAATTTTCCTCTTAAATTCTGTTTCTTCCATGATTTATTATTTTTTTCTTTTATTTGACTCATTCTTGACTCAGTTATCACAGTAGAGAGCTGGTTATCATCACTGACTCTTTGTTCTCCCTGGGGCTGCATGTACAACTTCAAGTTTTTATAATTTACATGTAAACAAGTTTTAACCTATTGTCTTTCTTCACTATTACTATTATCATTGTTAAATTTTATACATTTATCATTTTTTCATCTGGATTACCCCAACAGCTTTCTATTTTGTCTTCCTGTGGCTAGACTTAACTTTTTGAAATTCCTCATCACAGCTGTTTAAAGTGCCTGAATGAGTATTCAAAATCCACGGTCTCTCAAAATCTGACCCTGCCAGATCCTCATCATTACTTTATGCCATTATCATCTTATCTTTAGGCATTATATTTCAGCACTACTAAATTGTGTGCAGTTCTCTTTGTATGCAACGCTGTTTCTTACTCTGACATTTCCCCATATCATCCCCTTTCTAGAATCCTTCTCTCCAATCATACTTCTATAGCCCTAATTATCCTTTGAGTTTCAATGCCAATATCATCTCTTTCATAAAGCTTTCTTTGGTTCTTTCACTGTATCTGATGTACACACACAATGTCTTGTCTTACCACCATGTGTTACAGAACTATCAATTTTCTTGATGATAGTATACATCTTGGTCATTCTTTTATACTAGTTGTCTAGCACAGTCAGACAAATGGTATATAATATATAATTGAACATAATAATTAAAAAACAGTATATTTTAAAATACAACATAAGAAGGAATTATAAGTACTTTATCTTTTTTAAAAAAAGTTATTTTCTTTATGTATGACCTTACCTATACTACATATTACTGTATTTAATAAATGCCAATTATATAGTAATCATGAAAAATATGACAATCATATGCATATCCTTTAAGTTGCTAGGTGAGTTTAGATCTATTTCTACTATGTTTGACATTCTTGTGCCTGTTTCAAATTGGAATTAAGTTCAATGACTTGGGAAATAAATATAAAATACCACATAACTATTTATTCAAGAACTAGATCTGTAGAGCATGTAAAGATTCTTGAAATTCCCATTGTTGCTGCAATGCTGCTTGTAAACAAAATGAACTTCAGTGAATCATTGAAAATATTTATTTATGGTCAACCTAAGAAAATATACAGAATATAGTTTTCTCCTATTCTTAAAACCCTTGCTTTACTTTTTCCTGCATACAGTCATCTAACCTTAATCTTGAGTTTCAAGATTTCACTCCTTCTTTCTTCTTACCCTCCCTCTCTTTGGGCAAGCCATTAAACTTACCATATTTTGCACTTTGTGCTTTCCTGTTTGCCTAAGACCAGCTTCTTCATACTTAGTTAGAAGATGTTTTCCTCCACCTCCATATATCCATTCTTTACCCTTTTACCAGGACAGAGGTCTAAGGTCACTTCCTTTGCCATTATATTCTCCTCTGCACCTTAGGAAAAGTGATCTCTTCTCTCCAGAAGTCACCAGAGTTTGATCTGTAACTCCCTTAGGACTTCTCCCTCATTATCATTGGTATATTCTCAAGCAGCTGACCGAAATAAAGCTATACTGTGTTCCACACCATCATTTAAATAACTACTTTTTCCTGAGTTTTAACAATAATAATATATTATCCATTTTTATACCCTGGTACATGCAATCCTTTATATTACTGGTTTCCCCCTGCTATCTGAAAGTAGAATGTTTCTCTGAAATCTTTTGTAAGCCAAAATAGCATAAAGTGAAGAAGCAATTACCATTAATTTTTATGGAAAATTTATTAGTGTTTCCAGACCCCAAAAATAACCTCTCTTAGGCTTTTCCTCTATCTTAGGACACATCTTATTTAATGGATGCACAAAATAAATTGAGATAAAGCACAGATGCTCACAGACACAGTTCAAAGCAATGGCAGCTTGATGCTTAGATGTTGAGTGCAGCTCCCAGGGAAGGAACTTGGTGGTGCCACTCTCAGCTCACTACAAAACAAACACTGAACACTGCTTTGCTTTTTTTTTTTTTTTTTTTGTAAAAGCAGAAATCCCCTTTGGATTTATTTTGCTTAGCAAAAACAGGTAGTAATATAGATCTTTCCTGAATACAAAGTGGCATTAACAGGAACTTTTAAAAGCAGGGTGTACCTATATGTATAGGTATTATTCAAATACCGTATGTAGGGGACCCTGAGTGGCTCTGTCAGTTTAACATTTGCCTTTGGTTCAGATCATGATCCCACGGTCCTGGGATCGAGCCCTGTATCAGACACTCTTTGTTTAGCAAGAGTCTGCTTCTCCTTCTCCCTCTGCTCTCCCCCCTGCTCATGCTCACGTGCTCTCTTTCTCTCTCAAATAAATAAATAAAAATCTTTAAAGAAACAAAAACATGTTGAATGAGTAAATGGGTCATGTACAAATGGTTAAATAAATAATTATTGATTAGATAAAATGAATTATAATTAATTCAACTTATACATTTTGAGCAACTACTATGTGCCAGCTACTCTATCTTGTAAAAGGATTACGAAAGTCCTCAAGATTTCAGGCTAGTAGAGACATTAGACATATACTACAACAATTAAAATACTGTGCAATAATTTTATACACAATTAAAATGCTATGAGAATGGAGAGTGTCTAAATCAGTCTGAGTAGATAATGGGGGCTGGTTGGAAAAAGTTGTAGCTTGTTTAGCTACATCCATAAAGTTGGAACAAGTATTTAAAAAAAGAAACAGCAAATGTAAAGGTCAAAATTTAAAATATCATGATACTTTTCAGAAACTTACAGGAATGTAAGGAACTCAATTGTGAAGGATTTTACGTGTTGCTCTGAGGAGTTCTACTTCATCAGAAAATGTCCTGGTTTCCATAAAAAAATATTGAGCAGAGAGATGACATAATAAGGCTTTCCTTGTAGGAGGAGCCCTTTGAGGTGACTGTGAAGGCTGTGTTAGACAGGGTAAGACAGAAAAGGAGACCTCTAGGAGGGTTTACAAAGTTTTTCAGGCTATAAATAACAGAGACATAATCTAAAAACATATTGGCAAGGGTGCCTTGGTGAGAAGGAGTTGAGATATAATTCAGAAATATAATCCACAAGACTGGGCTGGAAATGCAAAGAGTAGGAGAGGGGACCTAATGTACTTCCAGGTTTCCCAGTTAGGACACAGATGACGTGCACTATGGCAGCTTTAATAAGAAGACAATTTCTAAGAAAAGATGAAATTAGGCATTTGCTGTTTTAGTTGTAGGCTGACATCTAGAAGGTGATTTCTAGTACCCAACTGTCTTGGTCAGTTTGGTCTACTATAACAAAATAATATAAACTGAGTAGCTTATCAACAATAGAAATTTGTTTCTTACAGTTCTGGAAGCTGGAAGTCTGAGCTCAGGATGCAAGCAAGGTTGGGTTGTAGCAAGGATCTCTTCCGTGTTTCAGAGAGATAACTTCTTGTTTCACCTCACAAGGTAGAAAAAGAACTAGTTAACTCTCTGGCCTCTGTGAAGACACTAATCCTATTCACAAAGGATCCACCCTCATGACCTAATTATCTCCCAAAGGCCTTACCTCCAAATAAATTACATTGGGGTTTCAACATGAGGATTTTAGGGAGACATACATATTTAGTCCACTGAGATGGTTAATGCAAATTAAGCTGAGGAAAGGAATATAAGAATTTAGAAGTTTCGGTAAGAATGTTGGATTTTATCTAACATGCAGTAGGAAGGTATTGAAAGGTTTAAACACAGGGAAGATGTGTTCACCCTTCCAGTTTGTGTCATCTTCTGCCAATTCCTGCCTGAAATTCTGTACCCAAACTAGAGTACTCTTAGTTCACTGAAGACATCATGCTTTTCTCCTCTGGCTATTTGCCTATAAAGTTCTTCTCCTTGGGAAATCCAGCCTTCTCAAAAACCTTTGAGTGCCCAGATTGCCTTTAATTAATCCTATCTATGTCCTCCCTAACAACCTGTACTAGCACCTATGGTAGCACTTTTTTTTTTTTAAGATTTTATCTATTTATTCACGAGAGACACACAGAGAGAGGCAGAGACACAGGCAGAGGGAGAAGCAGGCTCATCTTATTTTGTACTTTGAAGGGAGCCTGATGTGGGACTTGATCCCCAGTCTCCAGGATCATGCCCCAGGCCGAAGGCAGCACTAAACCAGTGAGCCACCTGGGCTTCCCAGGTAGCACCTTTTGTACAATTTTAAATATAAATTTTTAAAGTATGCATACACACAAGAAGGCTCACAAATAATTGTACAGATCTTTAGTAAACAAATTGTAAGATGGTCCCCAAGATCCCTCCCCATACCCTCTTGTGAACACACCCTGTGTAATCAGCTCACCTTGAATGTGGGCAGGACTTGTAATTTTGACAGACACTCTTTCCCTTGATTAAATTGCATTCTGTAAGACTCTTTCATGGCAAGAGATTCTCCTAGTTCTGAAAAAGTTAACTGTGATTTTGTGAGAGAGCCATGTGGCTAGGGTCTAAAGGTAGCTTGTAAATGCAGAGAGCAAACTGATTGTGGTTGAAGAATATATTCTGTATGATTTCAAGTCCTTTATATTTGTGTTATGGCCCAGGATATTCTCTATCTTGTATGTTCCTTGGGTACTTTATAAAAAAAAAAAAAAAAAAGCGTGCTCTGCCATTGTTGGGTGGTGTTATGTAAATGTCAATTAAATCCTGTTGGTTGATGATGTTGCTGATTTCTTCCTTACTGATTTTCTGTTTAGTTGTTCTATTATTTATTAAGAGAGAGGTGTTGAAATCTTCAACCATAATTATGGATTTTCTACTTTTCTTTTTTGTTTTTTCTTCACACATTTCACATCTCTTTTTTGGTCCATGCATGGATAGGTAGATTTTGTTTTCATATGATTATATAATATCTCTCTATGTATCTGTTTCTTTGTTATATAATCTACATTATTTGCTATTAGTATAGCCACGCTTTACCTTTGATTAGTATTTCTGTGTCATTTTCCATTATTTTTTCTTTGAACCTGCCTATTTTGTTACATTTGAAATGAGTTACTCATAGACAACATATATTTGAGTCATGGTGGTTTGTTTTTGTTTTAGTTTTTAATCTACTCTGCCAATCTCTGTATTCGAACTGGTGTATTAAACTATTTGTATTAGTCATTGTTGATAAGCAAGGGCTTAGGTCTGCCATGTTATTTTCTTTGTTTTCTATTTGTTCTCTCTGGTTCTCATTTCTCTGTTTTCTTCTTCCATCCTTCTTATGGATTACTTGAACATATTTTTAAATTTCATTTTGATTATATGGTTTTATTGCATCTCTCTATGTAGCTTTAGCTACATATTACATATATATGAGTATATATATATATATAAACATTATTTATACATAACTTATAACAATTACATATACATAACTTATCACAATCTACTGGTGTCAGCATCCTGCTTGTTCAAGTGAAATACAGAAACCTTATCTCCCTTTACAGTCCTTTATGGTCTTCATGTATAATATATCTTTAAAAATTTATTCTAAATCCATTTTAGAACCACATCAGATAGCATTTAGTTTTTCCTTCAACCATCAAATTTAATTTAGAAAATTCAAGAGAGAAAAAGTATCTATGTTTTCACTTGTTAAATTTTCTTCCACCTTTCTTATGCTCTAAGTTTCCTTTTTTACATTATTTTCTTTCTATGATTGAGAGAACCTGAGTAATGTAGTATTCAAGAATCAGCCCTTTACAATACAAACCAGAGCATAAAAGAATGGGAAGGGATCTAAAAGCAAAAGTACTAATGACCAACACAATATTCCCAGATCTTCTTCTCATGAGAACACAGGGAAAACATACCAAGGATTCTTTAGGTGGTAGTATAAAATGTCATTAAATTTTATGTTTCTTTGTAATATATTTATTTCTCAAATTTCCTGAATTAGCCATGTTTTAGTTTTATTTTTTTTTTAAATTTTATTTATTTATGATAGTCACATAGAGAGAGAGAGAGAGAGAGAGGCAGAGACATAGGCAGAGGGAGAAGCAGGCTCCATGCACCGGGAGCCTGACGTGGGATTCGATCCGGGGTTTCCAGGATCGCGCCCTGGGCCAAAGGCAGGCGCCAAACCACTGCGCCACCCAGGGATCCCCATGTTTTAGTTTTAAAAGAAAGTTATACACTTATTGCTTTTAGAACTTTTTTGATGACCCAGGAGAAAGAATGTGTGTGTGTGTGTGTGTCTGTGTGTGTGTGTGTGTTTGAATACATTCCATAATGATTTCAATTCTTTTAAATTTGTTGAGATTTGTGTTTACATATATACATATATTCATTGTGTTTATATATATATACATATATATTCACACACACTGGCTACCCTGAAGATCAGAGAGAGCAAGAGAGAGAGAAAGAATCTTTTTGAGAAACTTAAGAAGCCACTATTAAGAGGCAAGGAAAATTCAAGGTGGTACTGTTGATTACTATAACAAAGTAGAGGAAAGTTTGAATGACAGTAGGTGTTTAAAAGCTTCAAATGCTGAGAAGTGGAAAGATCATTAGGGATTTTCATGACAGCAACTATAACAGGTTGAGGAATAAACATGAGGTGAGATAATTAGGAAGGTCAAGTCAAAACTGAGGTAATCTTTCAAGAAGCTTGGATTAAAAAGAAATGAAAGTAAGAGGATGACACTGTCACAAACCAATTGTCAGGAAGGAGTTTTTGTTATTTTTTTAAACATCGACACAGTCTTAAAATATTTATGCATGGACAGAAAGAGCCAGTAGCAAAGAGAGTAAAAGTATAAGATAAACAAATGGATAGAAAGATTCAGAACCCTGTTGAAAGAAACAGTCTTGCCTTTTGAGAATTTCCTAGTATACAGAAGGTCCAACTGCAAGAAGATAACATCAGATCAAAATGTTATGAGTTGATGTTCTACCAATATCAGTATCCTTTTTCTTTAGTCATGTTTAAATATATTTCTCTATTATCATGTCACTTCAGTTAATAAACCTATGAATTGAGTGCTTTTTAATATTAGTTGCTGTTTCTGAGCCTCCAGGTGGCAGTGGCTTTATTTCAGTGGCTTTTGTGACACTAGCAGTCTTAGAATACAATGTGAGAAATCATAAAATCATTACACTGCTTGCTTTGCAGCAAAGCCTCACAAACATTCAAGTCCCATTCTCCATATGCTGTGTATGGTATCTTGACACCAGGACACACGTACTAAGGTTTAGTATATTTAGTTAGTTCACAGAAACTAAAATTCACTTAGTTGAATTAACTTAGAGTTGTTTTAATTAGGAAATAATAAAAATGATTTTTATCATAGGCCATCTTGTATGCAGGAATAAGTTAGATTATATTTTTATAACTTCACTACTAAAGTACTATACCAGTGGAAAAAGTCAGTATGTGATTTCAGTATTAAACATTCTCTGATTTATAAAACTGAAAATCTTCCCAACAGTTAAGGTCCCATTGTGATCAGCAATTGCTTAGAAGAAAATAAAGGCACACCATATACATTAATAATTGTTTTTCATAAAAGCAATCTTTCTTTGTTAAAAACAAAAGAAAAATTAGAGTAGTAATAGTGTTACAAATGCAAACTTTGTCTATATTTAAAGTGAATAAATTATTCTTAGTAGTCACAAAGTAACGCTACCCAGTGGATTAAAAGAAAGTGACATACAAATCTCAATAATTTGTACACCTAGGCGGGATTATTTTTATTAATTTCTTTGTCATGTAAGGAAAACACAAGGAATATTATTTTGATTCTTTGTATCACTATAATTCTTTAAATTAGGAAAAATGGAGATTTGTTAGTTGGAAACACCAGATATTAAGAGTATAATCCCTTACTTAAGAAGATAATGAAATGCATGATTATCAGAGTCTTCAGATCCCTGGTTCACAGTATCCAGACATATATTGGGCAGTTGTAACCCCAAACTTTATGTCAGAATCCTCATGACTTTTGATATCACACTGAGGAGCTAAAAAACATGTCTTTTGATTTATATGCTTTGTCACACTGGAGAAATTAAATCAGCTTTTACTCTTCAGGGCTTTTTTTTTTTTAACTGTAACATAGTACAGTGGGGGGAGTAATAGTTCATAGAGTTGTTGAGATAAATAATATAAATAAGGCATATTTCATAGGGCTTGACAAAGTATCAGTACTCAGTAAATGTTTTTTTTTTTCTTTCAATTATTAATCAGTAGTGGGAAATATACTCTGTAAAAGTTGAGAAGCAATGGGGCACCTGGGTGGCTCAGTCAGTTAAGGGCCTGACTCTTGATTTCTGCTCAGATCATCATCAGAAGGTTGTGAGATAGAGCCTCACATTGGGCTTCTCTCAGCAGAAAATCTGCTTGAAATTCTCTTCCTCTCTCTCCATCTCTACTTCTCGTCTCCTCTCTCTAAAATAAATACATAAATTCTTTTATAAAGTTGAGAAGCAAAATATCTCCTATGCACTATTGGCACAGGTTGGTTGTCCACCACCTACAAGGTTATTTGGAAACTAAATTAGCAATCACAAATGTCTTGGATCTGTTCTTCAGTTGGGTTTTTTTTTTTTTTCTGTAGCAAACTGACATGTTCTTCACTACACTAGGAATATTTATATCAATGTATTAGAAATGGTTCTTTTAGTTGACCATCTTGCTGCAGGCGATTTATAATGTATGCTTGACAGTCTTTTCCTCTACTTGTCTTTGTCTCAATTTCATGTACACACCAACCTTCATAACATTTAACTTTCAGCTTTTATTCATTTGTTCATTCACTCATCCATTCATTCATTTACTCATGAACTTAAGAAGTGCTTGCTAAATGCCTAATTCCAGCACTTTGGAAGCAAGATGGGATGTTTCTGCCCAATACACATAAAGCTGAATGTGAGAAAGCAGATAATTAAACAAATGGTAACATAGGATTGAAATTTTCTATCATATCAGTTCCCAGGGATTCTCTGGAGGACATATATATGAACAAGATATTTTATTGGCATAAAAATACTTCACAAGGAGAGCCTGGGTGGCTCAGTGGTTGAGCATCTGCCTTTAGGTCAAGTCATCAACCCAGGATCCTGAAATTGAGTCCTGCATCAGGCTCCCTGTAGGGAGCCTGCTGCTCCCTCTGCCTATGTCTCTGCCTCTCTCTGTGTGTCTCTTGTAAATAAATAAATAAAATCTTAAAAAAAACACTTCACAAAATCAGAAATGTGACATTATATACCCTCTAGTTATTTGTATTGGAAACATGGGCTTTTTTTATAATAGCTTTATTGAGATATAATTTACATATCATAAAATTTGCCCTTTTAAAGTATTCATTTCAGTGGTTGTGCAGCCATCACCACTATATAATTTTGAACATTTTAATACTCCAAAAAGAAATCTATATCCTTTAGTAGTCACAGTACATTCTCTCTTATATTCAGGCTTACAGCTACTAATCTCTTGTATCTCTATAGATCTGTGTAGTCTAAATATTTTATATAAATGGAGTTATATAGTATGTGACCTTTTGTCACTAGATACTTTTACTGAGCATAATGTTTTTGAGGTTCATTGATGTAACTGTATCAGCATTTCATTATTCTGATTGGTGAATAATATTCCATTGTATAGATATACCAAAATTGTTTAAAAGATTGTATATGGTTATATTTTATACTTTATATGTATTTTTATATTTTTTCTTTTGATTTTATACTATACATATATATGTGATTTTATACTATACATATATGTATATATGTATATATGTAATGTATATATGTGTGTGTACATATACTTTGTTTGGAGAAATGTCCACTCAAATCCTTTGCTTATTTTTAAATTGGATTATTTAACTTGTATAAGTTCCTCATGTATTCCAAATACTTTTCATTTTATATCTAAGATGGTCTTAACTAATCCAAAATTATAGGACACCTGGGTGGCTCAGGGTGTGATCCCAGGTCCAGGGATTGAGTCCCGCATCAGGCTCCCCACAGGAAGCCTTCTTCTCCCTCTACCTTTGTCTCTATCTCACTATGTGGGTCTCTCATGAATAAATAAAATATTTTTAAATAATAATAATAATAATAATCCAAAATTATAAAGTTTTTCTTCTAGGAGTTTTATATTCTTAGCTCTTACATTTAGATTTATGATCCATTTTTATTTCATTTTTCTTTGTATGATATAAGGTAGGATATCAACTTCATTCTTTTGCATGTGGATCTCCTGTAGTCACAGCAATTTTTGTTGAGAAAACTATTCATTCCCCCCCATTGAATTATCCTGGCACTTTTCTCAAAACTCAACTGACCATAAATGTAAAGATTAATTTGGGGCTCTTAATTCTATTCCAGTCCTCTGTGTGTTTTTCTTTATCTCGGTACAACACTACTTTGTAGTAAGTTTTGAAATCATGAAGTGTGAGTCCTCCAATGCTGTTCTTTTGTGAGATTGTTTTGGTTCTTTTGGAACTTTTGCATTTCAACAAATTTTAGGAACTACTTTTCCAAAGCTGTTAATTTGGGGGAAAAAAATGTAACTTGGCTTTTTTTTTTTTTTTTTTTTTTGAGAGCAAGAAAGAGACAGAGCATGCACATGAGTAATGGGAGAGGGTAGGAGAGAGAGAGGGAGAGAGGATCTTAAGCACATTCCATGCCCAACATGAAGCTCAAAGTGGGTCTCCATTTCAAAAATCTGAGATCGTGACTTGAGCTTAAATCAATAGTAAGACACTTAACTCACTGAGCCACCCAGGCACCCTTAGTTTGGCTTTTTATGTTTGTTTGTTTTTTTTTTCATCTGAAGATCAAATTGGAACGTATAGCCCTTTTAGTAATAAGTCTTCTGATCCATGAATATGGAATGACTTTCCATTTGTTAAGTCTTTAATTACTTCCAACAATTTTCATCATTTCCAGAGTACTAGTTTTTCACTTTTTAAAAATTCTTTATTTAAATTCAATTTAATTAACATATACTATATTATTAGCTTCAGGGGCAGAATGTGGTGATTCATTAGTTATATATAACACTCATTATATAAAGTGCCATTCTTAATGATCATCATCCCTTCCCCCACCCACATCCCCCCCTGCGACCCTCAGTTTGTTTCCTAAGTTCAGTGTCTCTTATGGTTTGCCTTCCTCTCTACTTTCATCTTATTTTATTTTTCCTTCCCTTCTCCTCTGTTCATCTGTTTAGGTTCTTAAATTCCACATATGAGTGAAATCATGATAACTGTCTTTCTCTGACTTATTTTGCTTAACATAATATCCTCTAGTTCCATCCACATCATTGCAAATGGCAAGATTTCATTCTTTTTGATGGCTGAGTAATATATATATATATATATATATATATATATATATATATATATACACACTATGTTTTCATTATGCGTTCATCAGTCAATGCACACTTAGACTGTTCCCATAATTTTGGCTATTGTAGATAATGCTGCTATAAACATCAGGGTTTTGAATTAGTATTTATGTTTTCTTTGGGTAAATATGTAACAGTAAGTTACTGCCTATGCTCCCCTCTAAGATTTTTATGGTTTCAAGACTCACATGTGGGCCTTTCATCCATTTTGAATTTATTTTTGTGCAATGGAAGAAACTGGCCCAGTTTCACTTTTGCATTTTCCTGTCCAGTTTTCCCAACATCATTTCCTGAACAGACTGTGTTTTTCTCATTGGATATTTTTCCCTGCTTTGTCTCAGATTAATTGGCCATATAGTTGTAGGTTCATTTCTGGGTTTTCTATTCTATTCTATTGACCTATGTGTCTCTTTTTGTGTCAGTGCCATACTGTCTTGATCACTAGAGCTTTCTAACATGACTTGAAGTCTGTAATTGTGATACCTCCAGCTTTGCTTTTCTGTTTTTCAAGGTTGCTTTGGCTGTTCAGCATCTTCTATGATTCCATACAAATTTCAGGATTGTTTGTTCTAGCTCTGTGACAAATGCTGGAGTTACTTTGATAGGGATTGCATTAAATGTGTAGATTGCTTTGGGTGGATAGTATAGACATTTTAATAATATTTGTTCTTCCAATTCATGAGCATGGAATGTTTTCCCATTTCTTGGTGTCATATTCAGTTTCTTTCAGCAGTGTTGTAGAGTTCTCAGAGTATAGGTCTCTTACCTCTGGTTAGGTTTATTCCTAAGTATCCTACTGTTTTTGGTGCAGTTGTGAATTGGGTTGATTCCTGAGTTTCTCTTTCTGCTGCTTCATTAGTGATGTGTAGAAATACAACAGATTTCTGCGCATTGATTTTGTATCCTGAGACTTTATTGAATTTTTGTACCAGTTTTAGCAGTTTTTTGATGGAGTCTTTTGGGTTTTCTATATGGAGTATCATGTTATCTGCAAATAGTGAGCGTTTGACTTCTTCCTTGATAATTTGGATGTCTTTTATTTCTTTCTGTTGTCTGATTGCTGTGGCTAGGATTTTCAGTACTATGTTAAATAACAGTGATGAGAGTGGGCATCCCTGTCTTGTTCCTGAACAGAGAGGAAAAGCTCTTATTTTTTCCCCATTGAGAATGACATTAGCTATGAGTTTTTCATATATGGCCTTTATGACTTTGAGGTATGTTCCTTCTAAATCTACTTTGTTGAGGGTTTTTATCACAAATGGATGTTGTACTCTGTCAGATGCTTTTTCTGCCTCGATTGAAATGATCATATTGTTCTTTTCCTTTCTTTTGTTAGTGTGATGTATCACATCGATAGATTTGTGAGTATTGAACCCCCTTTCAGCCCAGGAATAAACCCCACTTGACCTTGGTGAATGATTCTTTTAACGTATTGTTGGATTTGGTTTGCTACTGTTTTGTTGAAAATTTTTGCGTCTGTATTCATCAGGGACGAATGGTTCTCTATGGTTCTCTTTTTTAGTATAGTCTTTATTTGGCCTCATAGAATTAGTTTGGATGTTTTCCTTTCTTTTCTATTTTTGGAACAGTTTGAGAAGAATAGATATTAGACTCTTCTTTAAATGTTTGGTAGAATTCCCCTGTGAAGCCATCTGGCCCTGGACTTTTGTTTATTGGAGTTTTTAAATTACTGATTCAATTTATTTGCTGGTTATCAGTCTGTTGAAAATTTCTGTTTCTTCCCATTTCAGTTTTGTTATATATTTCTAAGAATTTATCTATTTCTTCCAGGTTGTCTGATTTGTAGTCATATAATTTTTTAAAGATTTTATTTATTTATTCAAGGGAGAGGCAGAGAGAGGCAGAGACACAGGCAGAGGGAGAAGCAGGAACCCGATGTGGGACTCGATCCAGATTCCCAGGATCATGCCCTGAGCAGAAGGCAGATGCCTAACCACTGAACCACCCAGACATTCCTGTGGTCATATAATTTTTTCATAATATCCTCTTATAATTGTCTATATTTCTATGGTTTTGATTGTTATTTCTCTTCTCTCATTTATGGATTTATATATTTGGGTCCTTTCTCTTTTCTTTTTTGTGAAGTCTGGCTACAGGTTTTTATTAATTTTTATTAATTAATTTTATTTTATTAATTTTATTGATTTTTTTAAAGACCCAGCTCCTGGTTTCATTGATGCATTCTATTGCTTTTTAGTTTCTATATCATTTATTTCTGCTCTAATGTTTATTATTTCCTCCCTTCCACTGGCTGTAGGCTTCATTTGTTGTTCTTTTTTCTACTCCTTTAGGTGTAAGGTTAACTTATTTATTTGAGATTTTTCTTGCTTCTTGAGGTAGGCCTGTATTGCTATATACTTCCTCTTAAGACCACTTTTGCTGAATCCCAAGGGTTTTGGACCATCACATTTTCATTTTGATTTGTATCCATGTTTTTAAAATTTCTTCTTTGATTTCCTGATTGATTCACTCATTGTTTAGCATCATGTTATCTTCCATGTATTTGTGGTCTTTCCAAAGTTTTCCTTGTGGTTGACTTTTAGTTTCATAATATTGTGGTCAGAAAATATGCATGGTATTATTTCATTGTTTTTATATTGATTGAGGCCTATTTTGTGAACTAATATGTGATGTATTCTGGAAATATTCCATGTGCACTTGAAAAGAATGCATATTCTGCTATTTTAGGATGGAATGTTCTGAATATATTTGTTAAATCCACCTTGTCCAGTGTGTCATTAAAAGCCATTGTTTCCTTGTTTATTTTCTATTTAGATGATATGTCCATTGGTATAAGCAGGTGCTTAATTCCCCCACAAAAGACTTAATTTAGACCTAAAGACAGCAGTAGACTGGAAGTGAGGGGGTATAGGAGTGCCTAGGTGGTTCAGTCAGTTAAGTGTCCAACTCTTGATTTCAGCTCAGGTCACGATCTCAGGGTTATGAGATCGAGCCCTACACTGGGACTTAAAATTCTCTATCTCTCTCTTTCTCTCTCTGTCTTTCTCTCTCTCTCTTTTCCTCTGCTCCTTCCCTGCTCTGTAAAACAAGGGAAGGAAGGAAGGAACGAAGGAAGGAAGGAAGGAAGGAAGGAAGGAAGGAAGGAAGGAAGGAAAAGAAAGAAGGAAGAGAAAGAAGGAAGAGAAGGAAAAGAAAGAAAGAAGAAAGAAAAGAAAGAAAGAAAGAAAGAAAGAAAGAAAGAAAGAAAGAAAGAAAGAGAAAGAAAGAAAGAAAGAAAGAGAAAGAAAGAAAGAAAGAAAGAAAGAAAGAAAGAAAGAAAGAAAGAAAGAAAGAGTGGAGAAGCATTTATCATACAAATGGATGTCAAAAAAAAATAAAAAGCCGGAGTAGCAATACTTATTCGGATAGACTAGACATTACAACAAAGACCGTAAAAAGAGGCAGAGAAGGGCATATAGTCATAAAGGGGACAGTCCAAGAAGATATAACAATTGCAAATATTTATGTGCCCAGTATGGGAGCACCTAAGTATGTAAAACAATAGCAAATATAAAGAAACTAATTGATAATACAATAATAGTAGAGGACTTTAACTTCTTCATTTTTTGAAGGATAGCATTTCTGGATATAGAATTCTTGGTTAACAGTCTTCTTTCACCACTTTGAATATGTAATTTTCCTGGACCCCATGGTTTCTGATGATAAATCAGCTATTAGCACTTTTGGGGATCCCATGTGTGTAATGAGTTATTTTCCTTACATTTTTAAAATTCTGCTCTTTGTCTCTCAAAAATTTGAATATGGTGTATCTAGGCATGGATATTTGAGTGTGTCCTGCTTGATTTTTTTTTTGCCAGGCTTGGATGTAACAGACTATTTTCCCTCAAAATCTGGAATTTTTTATTTCTGTCTATTTTTTACTCTCCTCGCATTCTGTGGCTCCCATTATACATATGTTGGTATGCTTTGTGGTTTCCCACAAGTCTCTGAGGTTTGATTCATTTTTCTTCATTCTTTTATTTCTGTTCCTCTGACTGGATAACCTGAATTGACCTATCTTTAAGTTTACTCAGTTCTTTCTTCTGCTACTTCAGCTTTGTGATTGAGTCCCTCTAGTGATTTTTTAATTTCAGTTATTGTTCCTTTCAGCTCGAGATTTTCTATTTCTTAAGTATTTTCTATCTCTTTATTGATAGTCTCTATTTGGTCTGAAATCATTCTCATATATTTCTTTAATTCTTCAATTCTCCTTTAGTTCCTTAAACATGCTTATAATAGCTAATTTTTAAAAATTGCCTACTAAGTCCAATATCTAGGATTTCCTTTATTTTTTTTCTTTTGACTGCTTCTTTCCTTATAAGCCATACTTTACTGTGTCATTCCATATCTTGTAATTTTTGACAACTTGATATTTTAAATAATATAATGTGGCAACTCTGAATATCAAATTCACCGTCCCCAGAGTTTGTTGCTGCCATGTACTATTGTTGTGCTGCTGCTGTTTATTTCATGATTTTCCTGGATTAATTCTGTAAAATCTATATTCTTTGTCATGCAGAGCCATTGAAGCCTCTGCTCAGTTAGTGGTCCTTTAATGATTTGACAGAGATTTCTTTAACTGCATTGAACCAATGAACCAATAATTGCCAAGGGACTCCGATGTGTGTTGGGCAATCTGGCAGTTTTCAGCTCTTCCTTACCTTTACTTTCTGTTTTTGTAGAGCCTCAACAGAAGACAGAGTTAAGAGACTGGAGACGTGTCATGTCTCTGGGGATGTACACAGCCCTTCACATAGGTGTGACCTTATAGATTCTTAGAACTGTATTATAAATTTTCAAAGACTTTCATAGATACCGCATTTCCTACCTTATTCCTTTAGGCTTTTGGCCAACTTCTTCTTGGCCTCAATGGTACTATTACCTCAGATAACTATGATATTAAACAATTGCCATTGATTATTTTAGACAAATGTTCTAGGGATAAGCTTTTTTACACTGATTAAACTATGAGTCGTATCCAATAAAGACAAGCCCTAACTGTGGAATTTTCCTAGGAGTTGCCAGACAGATCAAATAGTAACAATTGTCTTAGTATGGTGCTTTTTGGTGCTTCAAATCCATTCTATTGCCTTCAGTGTCTGATAATAACTGATTCTCACAGTGATGGTGGTTTTAAGACTGATGGTTCTCCAGGTTTGTGAGGAACTACAGATAGGAGAATAGGAATAGGGCAAGGTTGAAATGCCAAAAAGCTTGTCCTTTCAGAAATTCAGCCATTTTCCTTTGATTGGATACTCTTCAAATAGTTGCAAGATTTAGCTAATTTTCAGAGTTCTAAGAGTTGATTTTTGACAAATCATGCTTTTACAGAGGAGCTTATTTTTAAAGGTCCTTATTCCACCAATGAAGAATTGCATGTCCATAAACATGAATTTTTTAAAATAAATTCTGCTCTCTTATACAAGGTGACTATGATACAGATAAACATCAATAACTAGGAATGATTATATCATTTGCATGTATATGAGCAGTCTTCCTTGGATTTTCTTTGGGAAAGTACAATATTGATACTTAAGTGATACAGCTTGTCTTTTATCTGTTTCTCTATTTCTAGAGTATGGTTTTCCCTTTCAAAGTTCAAATTGTTGTTTTCACACTGATGGAGGATTAAATATGTCAATTTTATAGTTACAACAAGCAGAGATTTATCTTGTAGCTTGCATACTTATAATTTAAAATGTAGTATAAAAACCAACTATATCCTTTAATTGTAAGATTATATGTGCCAAAATAGCCATTTTATAATAAAACAGAATTATTTTTAAAATGAAGTGATGATTCATATGATCCAAAAACTTTGAAAGCACCAAGCTAGAGATAAATAGAATTAAAAACCAATGAATTTTTATTTTGCTTCCATCTCACTCACCAAGAAGAGATTAATCATAAACTTGGAGAGGATGAATGAAATAGTAATGAGAAAGCCCAAATCTGAAGAAAAGACTTCTATGCCCATATCAGGAAAGTATTTCTGCATCCTGAAAGAATGTGTCCATATGATTGAGGAACCAATGTCAGTTACTGATGAGAAGACATGAAGCAGATGGAAGAAATGCCAGAAAACTGAAGTCAGACAATGAGTCTCCTTTTCCAAAGGAGAAGAAATGAAAGTTTGGTGGGAGTGAAACTAAACCTCAGAAAAAAAAGTATTCCAGATTGGCTACTAAGGAGATTACTCTCATTTAAAGCATATGTTGATTTTTGCAAAATATAAAAGTATCTCATGGCATCCTCATGGATGAGGTAGTTGAACATAACCACAACCAAAGACAATTGATGAATGGTTTAATGTCTTCCTTGATATTTCCATTGGGCTGCTGCTGAACTATGTCACTTTTATCCTCTACTTGCTAAAAGCATACTTATAAAATTCATAGTTTGAATTATTATGGGGGAAATAGTGAGATCAAATAGTAGAAAGAGGATGAAGATTATCTTGATCATAGAAAAAATTTAAAAAGATGAAGTTTAAAAGTGGACAATGAAAACCTCCTACATTTAGGACCCCAATGCTAAATTACTAAAATCAAAAGATGGGTACTATTATTTTTATTGGTAATATCAAGAAAGTTTTTTACAGGCACCATAGGATGAAGCATTGTGTGGAATGGAATAGCAGATTTTATGATTTCTGAGTTCTCTCTCAATGCTAAGATTTGGATATTATATATATATATACAAACTTTTTATTAGAAGAAAAGTTGAAATATTTTAATAACTGACAGAAATCATATAAGTATAAAATATATTAAAAAATTAAAAAAATAAAATATATTGAACTCTATTGTCCCATGATGAAACATTTATTTTTACCTATTTCATTCTCTGCAATAATTCCTCCTTTATTTTGGTGGCTAGTATCAATTAGACTTGATATTGGATAGGAGTATCACTCTTGGAGCAATTAGTATTCATGTGCAGATAGATTTCAGATTACTTCGTCAATGCTGGCATGCAAAAGCCTATGCTAAATATAAAAGAAAAGAAAAATAATTTAATGTTTTGCAGAAATAACTTTTAAGTATTCAAATTGAACCATCACTATTTTAAATTGTATCTATGTGATTTCACCTAATGAAAGAAACTAAATGAATCCATGCTAATGTATTATTGGTATGTGCAGAACAAGAAGAACAAATCACACAAATTTTCCCACTTAATTATTGTTCTAGAAATTCATTGTCATGTTATTGACCTATTTGGTCATGCCCAAGTTAATCATGTCTGAACCTTTCCCAGTGGGAAATAAGCTTGTTCACTTCCTGTCTTGCAAGAATATCAACTAAAACTCAGTCACATATGCCTATAGCCCTATCACTGCAGCCCACCGTAACCATCATCTCCAACAGCGAGACTGCAGTTTGCAGTGAGCCCGGGAGACTTAGTGTCAGAAACTCATCACTTCCTGTGTCCTCTTTTTTTTCCATTCTGCTCAATCATTTGCCACATTAAATTAAACCTAACTCTGTTTGCCAAAGCCCTCCCTGCTTTCTCTTTGCAAGGAGCTGTTTTGAAATACTGAAACAGAGTTTACATGCAGTAACACACTAGTAAGCCAGCAACTTTAGTCTCTTATTAAAGTCAAGCATGTGTCTTTGTTTCATGTTGCTAATGATGTGGAACCATAGAGGCCCGAGTATATTTCGCCTGGACGGTGTGGGAGCAAATGCTGAGAGCTCATTACTTGGCTCCCCATTGGAATCCTGCAGGCTCCCGCTCATTGAGGAGACTGTGGGGGCTTTGACAGAATTATTATACTGAATATTTTTAGACTCATTAACTATATCACCAAAGCAAAACATCTCTTCCTTAGATGCAAATGGCTGCAGCTACTGTGGCTTTGCTTTAGTTATTGCAGAAAAAAGGATGAAGCTTGAAAACAACTTAAGAAAAAGACTTTTCATGCCTGAATGTTTGATTTTGCAACTTATATTGGGACTGTCTGTGGCTGTTTTGCCACATTTGAGCCACTTGTATAGAAGTGATATTTACAAAGATAAACACATTCATATCCCCATATTAAGCAATAATCAAAATCTTTTTTTAATTTTCTATGTGCCCTATAATGCAATTCTGGATGTGAAGCTTTGATGATTATACTTTGAGCTGAGGGTTATGATATTCATTCCCAAGATTATAGAGTAACTTTTGGTGCCTGACCTAAATCTAAACTGAGAATGACTGTGTAGTTAAAATAATAATTTGGGGGAATAGCTGTTCTCTAATTCGGGAATTGTAACATATGCTGCCTGGCATGAAAGATGACACACTGTCTTAGATCATTACAATACCTTAACACAGTAGTCTGATTTAAGTTTGAAGAGCAAGAAAGGAATTTCAACCTACCTACAGGATGTCTTGCTCTTGTGGATTTCAGTTCAACTTTAATATTACTTTATTGAGGCTTTTGGTGATTTAATTTAGCTTAAGAAGCCCTTAAAGAAAAAATGCATACTTTAAAATTAATGCCTTAAAGGAAGGACAGAGCACTGCATTTATGGTGCCATTTGCTATGAAATTTAAGTCGAATCTATACAGAATTTTATACTTCCAAAAATAAATTAACTTTAAGTACTTTGATGAAGAGTCTTTAATTTCTCATATATTACTGTTTACTACCGTGTCAAAATCTGCCACCTCTAGCCCTTAGGCTGAGATGTGTCCTCTGGACATTTAAAGACTAAAATTTGATCTGATCTATTTTGTTCTTTAATGAAAAAATTGTTGTTTGTGCACTAATATTCAATGCTTTGGAAGAAATACCCTTTGATTTTATTTGCGGTTCATTTCTCACACTACAGTGCTTTGACAATGGTGACAGTGACTTCATACATCAAGAATTTCTCCTGCTTTCCATGACCGCCAGGGAATCTGAAGGGAATACTTTACATCTGAAACATGTTTTCCTTTGGGATTCCACCATTAGAATAACAGGTCTGATCAGTAGCCCATTATGAAATAGAACATCTACAATGGAAGAGGGAAAGAAGGAAAAATATCTTAAAAGGCAATCATATAATAATAAATTACAAAACTGGGAATTATGCATGCATATTAAGTTTTATACTATATCTTTTAAAATTCCAACACCCTTTCTTAGGAAGTTCCGAGACCCTATCTTCTTGTCATATCAAGAGCATAAAAAACGTTGAATAGTGTGAAGTAGAAAGGGTTTAATTTAGATGATTAGAAGACAGTGATAATGTGGCCAGTGTCATAGAAGTTTTTTGAAAGAGTTCACTTCATATGGAGTCCCAGGGAGATGACTCAAAATTCTTGTCAGTGGTTTTGAAAGAGATCATGAGACAAGGTATGCATCAACTCCCAAAGATTTTTTCACTTCTTACAAATAAGAATTCAAAACATAAATCTTACTACAAAAGTATCTGAAGCACCATCATTTATTCAAAAAATGTGTTATAAATCTGAGTGGAAGGTACTTTTTTCAATATTAGAGGGAAAATAATGAAAAAGCAATTAACATTCTTGTCCTAGTTGAGAGAGAAAGACAACAAACAAGATAAATAAAATATATAATATGCTAAGAAATAGATCCAGGATGTGGATAAGAAATGTTGGGATGGGGGTAAGATCCTAGATAAGACAGTCAGCAAAGGATTAGCTGAGATAGATTCTTCTGAGTAAAGATATGAAAGAATCAAGACAGCTAGTCATGTGGATATTTAGGTAAAATATAGTATGTATAGTATGCACAGTTACTAACAGAAGAACAAATCTGGGAAAAGAAAAGGAGCAAAGGGCTAATATGAAGGAGCAAAAGGGAAAAGGAGGACAGAGAGTAATTAAGAGCCATATTATTTATTTGTTTTCTCCAGATTTTTATTTATGCTCTGGTTAGTTAACATACAAGGTAATATCACTTTCAGATGTAGAATTTAGTGATTCATCATTTACAAACAGTACCCAGCATTCATCACAACATACCCTTCTTAATACCCATCACCCACCTCCCCTCCAGTAACCCTCACTTTGTTCTCTATAGTTAAGAGTCTGTTTCTTGATTCGCCTCTCTTTTACCTCATGTTCATTTGTTTCATTTCTTAAATTCCACATATAACTGAAATCATATGGTATTTGTCTTTCTCTGACTGATTTAGTGTACTTAGCATAATACTCCCTTGCTCCATCCACATCATTGCAATTGGCAAGATTTCATTCTTTTTGATGGCTTAGTAATATTCCATTATATATATATACCACATCTTCTTTATCCATTTATCAATCGATGGACACTTGAGCTGATCAGACTGGACATGTGACTGCACGCCATGTACTTCTTCTTCTGCAGCCTCTTGGTGGTGGAAATCTTCTATACCTCTAGTGGAGATCCCTCAGATCTCAACAGTATTCCTCCTGTTGAAAAAGACATCTTCTCCAATTGATGGACCTAGCTCTTTTCCAGGCAGGCCTCAAGAGAGAGTACCATACTGTCTTGATCACTAGAGCTTTCTAACATGACTTGAAGTCTGTAATTGTGATACCTCCAGCTTTGCTTTTCTGTTTTTCAAGGTTGCTTTGGCTGTTCAGCATCTTCTATGATTCCATACAAATTTCAGGATTGTTTGTTCTAGCTCTGTGACAAATGCTGGAGTTACTTTGATAGGGATTGCATTAAATGTGTAGATTGCTTTGGGTGGATAGTATAGACATTTTAATAATATTTGTTCTTCCAATTCATGAGCATGGAATGTTTTCCCATTTCTTGGTGTCATATTCAGTTTCTTTCAGCAGTGTTGTAGAGTTCTCAGAGTATAGGTCTCTTACCTCTGGTTAGGTTTATTCCTAAGTATCCTACTGTTTTTGGTGCAGTTGTGAATTGGGTTGATTCCTGAGTTTCTCTTTCTGCTGCTTCATTAGTGATGTGTAGAAATACAACAGATTTCTGCGCATTGATTTTGTATCCTGAGACTTTATTGAATTTTTGTACCAGTTTTAGCAGTTTTTTGATGGAGTCTTTTGGGTTTTCTATATGGAGTATCATGTTATCTGCAAATAGTGAGCGTTTGACTTCTTCCTTGATAATTTGGATGTCTTTTATTTCTTTCTGTTGTCTGAGATTGCTGTGGCTAGGATTTTCAGTACTATGTTAAATAACAGTGATGAGAGTGGGCATCCCTGTCTTGTTCCTGAACAGAGAGGAAAAGCTCTTATTTTTTCCCCATTGAGAATGATATTAGCTATGAGTTTTTCATATATGGCCTTTATGACTTTGAGGTATGTTCCTTCTAAATCTACTTTGTTGAGGGTTTTTATCACAAATGGATGTTGTACTCTGTCAGATGCTTTTTCTGCCTCGATTGAAATGATCATATTGTTCTTTTCCTTTCTTTTGTTAGTGTGATGTATCACATCGATAGATTTGTGAGTATTGAACCCCCTTTCAGCCCAGGAATAAACCCCACTTGACCTTGGTGAATGATTCTTTTAACGTATTGTTGGATTTGGTTTGCTACTGTTTTGTTGAAAATTTTTGCATCTGTATTCATCAGGGATGAATGGTTCTCTATGGTTCTCTTTTTTAGTATAGTCTTTATATGGTTTTGGTATCAGGGTAATTTGGCCTCATGGAATGAGTTTGGACGTTTCCCTTTCTTTTCTATTTTTGGAACAGTTTGAGGAAAATTGACACGCTCTTTTTTAAACGTTTGGTTCCCCTGTGAAGCCATCTGGCCTTGGACTTCTGTCTATTGGGAGTTTTTAAATTACTGATTCAATTTCTTTGCTGGTTATCAGTCTGTTGAAATTTTCTATTTCTTCCTGTATCAGTCTTGGTAGTTTATATGTTTCTAGGAATTTATCCATTTCTTCCAGGTTGTCTGATTTATTGTCATATAATTTTTCATAATACTCTCTTATAATTGTTTATATTTCTGTTGTTTGGGTTGTTATTTCTCTCGTCTCATTTGTGGTTTTATTTATTTGGATCCTTTCTCATTTCTTTTTGATAAGTCTGGCTTTATCAATTTTATTATTTTTTTTTCAAAGACACAGCTCCTGGTTTCATTGATGCATTCTATTCCTTTTTAGTTTCTGTATCATTTCTTTCTGAAGAGTCATATTTTAAGAGCTTTGCAAGCTATTGGTTTGTCCACAGAGTTGGATTGAAAAGCAGTAAGGAAGTTTGAACAAATTTATGACAAAATCTTAATTACAGTCAGCTGTGTCACTTTGTTTTCTGGGTTCAGAATAGACTGAAAGAAGTTATAGATATAAATAGAGATGCTATTTTCGTAACCCAAGGAAGAAATTATGGTATATTGGATCAAGATGATACCTGTGGCTATAGTAAGAAGTAATCAAATTCTGGATATATTTTAAATATAGAGCCAATAGAAATATCTGATGACCAGATGAGGAGAGAAAGGAAAATAGGTGAGTAAAGGATGCCTAAAGAAGCAGAAGAATGAAATTTCCTTTAACATACAGATAGAAGGCAACAGAAGAGGCAGGTTGAGGGAAAAGTATTAGGAGCTCAGTTTGATCATTAAAACTTGAGATGCATTTCAAACATCCAAGTGGAGATATATGGTATATTTGGCATATGATTCTGAAGTTCAGCAGAAATGTTCTTTCTGGAAATAATGACATGAGATTATTCCATATATGATATTTATAATCATTAAACCAAATGAGGCAATCTCAGAATAGGAAAGTTGTAACTACCTTGATAAGAGTTTTAGCTGAATTAGAAGAGAGTAACAAAATTTGATTGGAATAGTTTTAAGAGAAAATGAAGGTAGAAATTGTGGAAACATGAATATAGACGTATTACTCAATAATGTTTTTTTTACAAACATAAGGTTAAAAATAAATACTAGACACTGAAATGTGACCAAGAAAAGATCTATTTTTCCAAAATGCTTGTAAGCTAATACAAATGATCAAGTAGAGTTTCTATATCATTTATTTCTGAAGAGTCATCATATGGGGAACTGATGTACCAGGAGACTTAGGGAATAATGAAGAATTGTTGAGATAACATCCTTTGAATAGGTGACAGAGGGTGAGGTCAATTGCTTAAGTTGAGAGATTGGCCTTCACTAGGAACATCCACAGTAACAGGAGAGAAAGTAGAGTATACTGACACAAAGATAAGTGAGAGATGGATGCTGGAAGTTTGTGAAAGTTTTTCTTATTTCCTTAATATTTTTCAGTGAATTGGAAAGCAATTTCAGTTGTAAATAAGGATGGAGAAAGAGATTCTGGAGGTTTGAGGAAAGAAAAGAAAGTATAAGATAGTGGTCTAAGACCTATCTAAGAAAATAATAGCTTTTTTGTGATCCTTTGGCAAAGATTTACCACCACCTCCTATCTGACAGCAATGGGAAAACCAATATAATTTAGGTCACTAGATAAAGCCTAAGGGGTCCTATTTCCTTAATCTTGAGTTGCAATGTCCTTGGGCAGGTGGTTTAAGTAATGACAGACCAGTCACAGGACTTATCAGTTAGTACATGACCCTTAGTGTGAAATTTCCATTTACACGAGGTTGCCTATTTCTATGTCAAAGGGAAAAGAAATTTTTAACTCTCATAATCACATGTAAGAATGAAAGTTGATTTAAATATTATTTATTGTATACATTATAAAATTCTAACTATAGAACCCCAAGATCAACTCCTATTATTACATCTGTAACTTCCTGTGCTGAGATAGGAAGGTCACAGGTTTTGCTATTGGGTAGAAAAATATATGAATCTTTTATATGCTTTTGGACATGGGATGTTTACATGACTTCTATGTATGAATTACTACTTCTCCTATATAGGAATCGTTTTTAGAAGTTTCTTGAATTAGTGCTTGTAACAATTTCCTATTGTATAGCAAATTACTGCAGATTTAGCAACTTATGCATTTATTATCTCAATTTCCATAGATCAGAAGTATAGGCACAGTTTAACTGGGACCTCTGATCAGGGTCTCACAAGATGACACTCTAGTTGTCAGCAAAGTCAGTATTCCTTAAGATAATGCATGAATAAGGACGCCTGGGTGGCTCAGTGGTTGAACGTCTGCCCTTGGCTCAAGGCATGATCCTGGGATGCAGGATGGAGTCCCACATGGGGCTCCCTACATGGAGCCTGCTTCTCCTCCCTCTGCCTCTCTCTCGTGAATAAATAAATAAATAAATAAATAAATAAATAAATAAATAAATAAAATCTTTAAAAAAAGATAATGCATGAATATCCAAAACACTTGACTTATAAAAACACTTGATAAATGTAAACTGTTATGACTACTATTGTTTATATTATATCTAAACACAAACAAATAGGGATGCCTGTGTGGCTCAGCGGTTGAGCACCTGCCTTTGGCCCAGGGTGTGATCCTGTGATTCCCGTGGTCCCAGGATCAAGTCCCACGTCGGGCTCCCTGCATGGAGCTTGCTTCTCCCTCTGCCTAAGTCTCTGCGTCTCTTTCTGTGTCTCTCATGAATAAATAAACAAAATATTTTAAAAATTAAAAATAAACACAAGCAAATAATTGTAGCTTTAAGATTAATTTTTTTTTTTTTAATTTAGTGGCGCAGCGGTTTGGCGCCGCCTACAGTGTGGGGTGTGATCCTGGAGACCCTGGATCGAGTCCGACGTCGGGCTCCCTGCATGTAGCCTGCTTCTCCCTCTGCCTGTGTCTCTGCCTCTCTCTCTCTCTGTGTCTATGAATAAATAAATAAAATCTTAAAAATAAATAAATAAATAAATAAATAAATAAATAAATAAATAAATAAACTGGGAATTTAAAAATTGTCATAATTGCCATCAAAGAACATTTATTAGACATGTATTTGTACATTTTCCTCTAATGGACTATTACCTTCTAGATAAATTAGTTCATACAATGCATTAAAGCATTCTCTCCCTCTTAAAACAATACCTCTTAAACATTCTGAGGTGAAAAATCAAACCAAAGCAATTCAATCCTTTCTTTAAAAAATATTTTATTTGTTAATTTGAGAGAGATAAAGCAAACATGAGCAGTGGGGAGGGACAGAGGAAAAATGAGAAGCAGACTCACAGGGATCATGTGGATCAATCCCAGGACGCTGAGAACATGACCTGAGCCAAAGACAGATACTTAACCAACTGAGCCACCCAGGAGCTCCTTTAATCTTACTTACGTAAGTTTAGATATCTGGGCCTATTACAATGGCTTAGCAGAAACAACAGTTTTATTCTAAAGGAGACGTGCTCTAAAAATATATTAATGCAGTTCAACCAGTTGTATCTCACAGATTTTTATATATGATAACTATTAATTTAGATTATAAATAATCTCATATTGAAAGAGGAATATGCTTATTTATTTCTCCTTTTGAAACATAACCATTCATTTAAAAAATATGTAATCCTATCTAAAGTGACAGGCAACAAAATTATTTGGCAACACTGTATATTTATATTCAATACTATACTTCTAGTTCTAGTTCTCTACTCATGGCAGAATTGTGCCATAAAAGATGGTTATTTTCTCTTTCTTTAAGATTTTATTTATTTATTCATGAGAGACACAGAGAGAGACAGAAGCAGAGACATAGGCAGAGAGAGAAGCAGGCTCCATGAAGGGAGCCCAAAGTGGGACTTGATCCCAGAATTCCAGGATCATGCCCTGGGCTGAAGGCAGGCACCCAACCACTGAGCCACCCAGGTGTCCTGGTTATTTTTATTCACAAAAATAGAACTATAGAAATAAGTAGCATGTATTTATTTTGGATAGTATAAGAATAAATGGGATGATTGATTTTTTTCCCAATGGGACTCTCATATCAAAATTGCTAATATGTGAAACAACTGTATTTACCTTCCTTAGGTAGCTGCAGTATTAGTCAACATTCTCCCAAGAAATAAAGTGTGTGTGTGTGTGTGTGTGTGTGTGTCTGTGTGTGTAGTGAGAATGTGGGGGGAGAGGGAGAGAGAGAGAAAGAGAAACATTTATTTTAAGGAATTGTCTCACATGATTGTGGAGGCTGGTGAGTTCAAAATCTGCAGGGTAGTCTGGCAGGCTGGGAACTCAGGGAAGTATTGCAGGGTTCAACTCTGAAGACAGTCTGCTGGCAGCATTTTCTCTCTTGAAAGACCTAGTCTTTTTCTAAGGCCTTCAACTGATTAGATGAGATCCACTCATGTTATGGAGGTCAATTTGCATTACACAAAAGTCTGCTGATTTAAATGTTAATCCCATCCAAAAAACACTTTCATGGAAACATCCAAAAATGCATTTAATCAAATATCTGGGTACCATGGCCCAGTCAAATTGACATATGAAATTAGCCATCCCACCTTCCTTCCCTGCAATACCCACCCCCTCATAATGAGTGCAGGTATTAATGTTAATTTGATCCATTAAAGAGGTTTTATATGATTCCCAAGGTGAAAAGCCTATAATCAAAATTAAAGAGTTTTGAATTATGCTTTTAAATTTCTACGAATGGAATGGGATGAGGTCTGCCATTTCATTGTCATTTTGTATTCCTTTAATATATGTAACTGGATTTTCTAGAAATTTAACATTTGTATTAATTCATTTCTTTTTTTATTAATTAATTTCTAATATATTCCTGCTCTCTGTTCTTTGCTCATTTTTTCTGTTAAGGTAGTATTATTTTTTTTCTTGCTGGTTTGTATGATGTATTTATAACATATTTTCCACTTTTTTGCTTCAATATTTTCTAGATTCAAATTTTGGGGTTTTCTTACTACAGCATTTTAAATTTTGCTTGTGGTCATATGCACCCAGATTTTTCTTTTTTATTATACTGTTTTATATTTAGAAAATACTCACCTGTCCCATGATCAGTTAAAAATCTATTTGGATTTTCTTTTTGTTCCTGTGGTTTGTTTGTATTTAACTCTCCAATTCATATTTTGCCAGTTTGAAGTCATATTATATTTACAGTTTTGTATCCTACTTTATTTATATAACATCGTATGTTGAGAGTTTCACATAAAATGAAATATTATTTGGTGTATGACATGAGCTGAAGATATGATTTATAGTTTTCCAAATGTTCAGTTTTCTTAACATTATTGATGTGATCTGCTTTCTTTAACTTAAATTTCTTGCGTACTAATTCTTACCTCCATGATCTTAGTTAACATTACTTAATATTTCTGTATTTAAGTTTCTTTGTAAATAATATAGGAACATTAATAAGTACCTAACTCAGGTTTATGAGAAAATTTTAAAATAATAATACATATAAGGTGCTTAGAATAGTGCCTGACAATATTAATAGCTCATTAATGTTAAATATTAACACTGTTATATTTATTTCACAATTATTAGTCCAGATTCATTGTGCACCTGTTAATCCTTTCAGAAAATTGGAATTTTGATGGTTTGGGTATATCTTATATAGCAACATCTTCCACTTCACTGTTTATTTTGCCAAAAATATAACAAAAATATGCATTCTTTGCACTTCTACATCTTTAACGTGCCAGATAAATTTTTAAAGACACTGTTAAATACCCACTTCCAGATAAGTTCCATTGACATTTTGTTTTGGATTGAGTTGTACCTTTGGTTTAATATAAGAGAAACTGGTGAGGGGAAACAGTGAGGTTAAGCAAACTTGTTCAGTGTCACAACAATAGTAAGAGCAGGGGCCTTGATGGAAACAAAGGCAGTCTTTAATAATAAAATTACATTTTTAAATTACTCTTTGAGGAATCACACTATTATTTAACTAATAATTACTTTTTTGTAAAATGTTATAAAACTCATTTAGTTTGTGACCCCTTCCTCATAGTGACATCTACATAGCATGATGACATTTTCACTGACTGCTTTTGTCTTCATATAACTTCCTCTGCCTTTGATGATCATGTCTCCCTTTTCTAAGGACTCTTACAATTACACTGGGCTCACCTAGATAATCCAACATAATCTTACCTCAACATTCTTAATTATATCTGTAATGCCCCTTTTGCCATATAAGATAATGTAATCACGGGATCCAAGTTTTAGAATGGATATCATGGAAAAGAAGAGACATGGTTTATCCTTCCACAGCATGTATTTTTTTACTCTGCTATGTTGTTAAGCAATATGTTACTACAACTGGAAACGAAGCAAACATTATCTTCAGCTCAGTATGCTCAGAATCTACTGATAAAATGTGCATGTTAAAAAGATTTATGATTCAATATAACACATGCTTTATTAGAGATAAGATTAGACTTCTATGGGAGCATGGAGGAGGAAGAATTTTCTTTCTGCCTGGGGCAGAGAAATGCCTCAGGAAAGGCTTCCTCATAGAGCAGTAATCTCTGTTGTAATACAGGACTATATTGTACAGAGTTAACCTGTAGTGATGGTTCAACAGACATAATAGCTAATAAAATTTTACAATGTACTATTTGTTGTAATTGAAGTGAAAAGAACCCAGCTTCTTTGGCACTCATTAAAGACTTTATATTTATTAATTAAATTAATCAAATAATATTTGTTGAGGACTTTGCATATATTTGGCCTTGAATGAGGTATAGGGAACACAAAAATAATTATCACACAGCCATGCCCTCAAGGACCTAATGGTCCAACCATTGGTTGTTGGTCCACTTAAAAAAAAAAAAAAAATCTGTCTTTCCTTTCTTTTAGGAATCTACTCATACTTTCACAATGTTCATATATATTATTTTTTCACTTACTTGAAGACTTCAAAATTTTCTCAGCTATAATCTTGACTTTTTTTTACTTACCTTCAAAGGAAATTTTGAATGCCCATGAGCTATGACTTAGGAATGCCATGAATAGTTTTGTGTGTCAGCCTCTATGTTTTGAATTTAACCTTCTGATTTTGTTTGACTTGAAACTTGTATTTAGAAATATTCAGAAAGTTTATCCCATTTTATAATGTATTTCAGAAACAGTGAAATCTTATTGATTTGATAATCCCACATATCATGTAATGAGCATAACAAGCTGTCAAAAGAATAAAGGAGTGACTAGATCTCCACAAAGCTCATTTACTGAAAGTGAAAGAAAAAAAAAAAAACAATTGTCTGACTTGACAGTACTTATACTGACATGACAGAAAATATAATAAAATTGGTTCAACTATTACACTTTCATTTATTCCAAGAACTATGACTGTCTACAAGTTGAATTTACAGCTTATGTAGCCACTTTTGAGGTATGATTTGAGAGGGCCTGAAAGCTCCCATTATCTCTACTATTTCCACAATCAAAATACAGTATCAAAAATTAATATCTCAGTAGATATACTCCCTTGGGTAAAGCAATGTGCAGATTCCTTTTTTTAAATTATGAGATAACACAAAACTCTGGAAGCATTAGTATATAAAAGATTGGTTGATTGGCCCACCTAGTTCAGGTAAGAATGTATCAGAAGATGAAAATTCAGGGAAGAGAAACAGAAAAAGTTTTGTACGAGTGTAGAAAGAAGATCAGACTTTTCCACATAGGCTTTAAGGAACCAAATTAGGAAGCTGCCAGGGGACAGCTTGAGGACATAAGGAGCTGGTGCAAGTGCAATGGGAAGCTTGGAAATAGAATAAGAAGTTAAATTTTGATTATTAACAGTTTTGAGAAAAAAAACTTGTAAGCTTACATGAAGTTTCCTCCTTCAATCTTGCCACTACCATTTGTCTCATAAGTCTTATGGCACCATAACATAAATCATATTTTGTAAATATATGCTTATTTGTTGCTAATTCATGAAGTCTATTTCCCCCCATAGATTGTAAACTCTATTGAGCATCAGTGTCCTCGACTCTTTTTCATCACTGTGAATCTGATGCCTTGAAAATTTATCAGCACACTATAGTAGCTTAAGTTAGCTGCTTAATTTATTCAGAAATTATCATCAAGTGTTATGGTTAAAAGTATGGGATATGAAGTCAGATAGATGTGGATTTTAATATATTACATAGCAAGTTTTTTCTTTATTGAGGTATGATTGATAAACAATGTTATATTAACTTCAGGTGTACGGTATAGTGATTCTACATTTGTATACAATGCAAAAGGGTCACCACAGTAAGTCTAATTACTCTCTGTTATTTTACAAAGGTAATACAACATTATTGACTGCATTCCCCATGCAGTACATCTCCTATGACGTATATATTTTATAACTGAAAGTTTGTATTTCTTAGTCCCCTTCCCCCATTTTGCCCCCACCAACCTGCTTTGCCTCCGGCAATAACCAAACTGTATCTGTGAGTCTGGGATTTGTTTTGTTTTATTTCTTTATTTATTTTGTTTTTTAGATACCACACATCAGTGAATCCTGTGGTATTTGTCTTTCTCTGACTTATTTCACTAAGTACAGTATCCTGAGGTTCCATCCATGTTGTTGCAAATAGATTTCATTCTTTTTATAGCTGAGTATATATCCATTGTGTATATAACATTGTTTATATATATAATATATATCACATTGTTTATATATATATAATATATAAAATACATAGATCTCACATTTTCTTTATCCATTCAGGCATAGAATACACAGGTTTGTCAATTTTGTTTATCTTTTTAAAAAACAGCTATTTCATTGATCTTATCTTTTTAGTCTGTATTTCATTTAATTCCACTCTGATCTTTATTATTTTCTTCTTTCTACTACCCTTGTGCTTTATTTGTCCCTTTCTGTTACTCTAGGTGTAAATCTAAATTGTTTGCAGTGGGGAAATCATGATACCTTCAGCTTTGTTCTTTCTTGAAAGTGTTTTTGGCTATTCAAAGTTTTTTGTGGTTCTATACAAATTGTATTTATTTATTTTTTTTTGTGATCATAATGCGTATGCTGTTTTATTATTTCCCCTTAGCTTTTGAGTTTATTTCTTAGAGCATTTTAGGTTCACAGCAGAATTGAGGGGAAGGTACAGAGATTTCGCATACACCCCTGCCCCCCCTCCCCAACTACACACCCTCTCCCGTTATCAGCGTCCCCCACCAGGGTGGTGCAGTTGTTATAATTGATGAACCTATGTTGACACATTGTAACCACCCAACTCCATGGTTTATATTACACTTCCCCCTTGGTATTATACATTCTGTGGTTTTGGACAAATGTATGATGACATGTATCCATCATCATATCATGAAGAGTATTTTCACTGCCCTAAAAATCCTGTCTCTGCCTATTCACCTCCTCCTCCCACCACCTGCTGGCAACTACTGATCTTTTTACTGTCTCCATAATTTTGCCCTCTCCAGATTGTCATATAGTTTGAGTGATAAAGTATGTGGTCTTCGCAGATTCACTTCTTTCACTTAGTAATATGCATTTGTTACCTCTGTGTCTTTTCATGGCTTGATAGCTCACTTCTTTTTAGCCTGGACTAATAGTCCATTGTCTGAATGAGTTTATTTATGTATTTACCTAATGAAGGACCTCTTGGTTGCTTCCAAGTTTTGACAATTGTGAATACAACTGCTATGAACATCCACAGGCAGGTTTTTTTTTTTAATGTGATCATGTTTTCAATTCCTTTGGATCATATGGCAAGAGTCTGTTTAGTTTTGTAAGAAACTACCAAACTGTCTTCCAAAGTGGCTGTTCCATACCATTCTGCATTCCTGCCAACAATGAATGAGAATTCTTGTCGCTTCTCTTCCTTACCAGGTGTTGGCTGTGTTCCAGATTTTGGTCACTCTAATAGGTGCATGGTGGTCTCTCATCGTTATAATTTACATTTCTCTGATGACATATGATGTGGAGCATCTTTTTACTTACTTACTTGCCATCTATAGATCTTCTTTGGCAAGTTGTTAAGGTCTTTGACTCATTTTTGAAGCTGGTTGTTGGTTTTTTTATTGTTGAATTACAAGAGTTCCTTGTATGTTCTCATTCATTTGGGGAATATAAATAATAGTGAAAGGGAATATAGGGGAAGGAAGAAGAAATGTGTGGGAAATATCAGAAAGGGAGACAGAACATAAAGACTCCTAACTCTGGGAAATGAACTAGGGGTGGTGGAAGGGGAGGAGGGCGGGGGGTGGGGGTGAATGGGTGATGAGCACTGAGGGGGGCACTTGACGGGATGAGCACTGGGTGTTATTCTGTATGTTGGTTAATTGAACACCAATAAAAAATAAATTTGTTATAAAAAAATACAAGGAACTCTTGTGGTTCTATACAAATTTTAGAATTATTTGTTCTAAGTTCTGTGAAACAATGTCACTAGAATTCTTTGCTTCCAAGTTTTTACTGAAATTCTAGTCAGATAACATATAGTATAATATTGGTTTCAGAGTTAGAATTTAGTGAATCATCACTTACATATAGCACCCAGTGCTCATCATAACAAGTCATATTTGGTCCACCTAGTTCACATAAGAATGCATCAGGAGATGGAGATTCAGGGGAGATAATCTTAATACCTATCACCCATTTAGCACATCCCCCACCACATCCTTCAGTTTTTTCCTCCATCTTTAAGAGTTTCTTATAGCTCGCCTTTACCTCTCTCCTTCTCTCTCTCATTATTTCTCCTCCCCACATGTTCATCTGTTTTGTTTCCTAAGTTCCACATATAAGTGAAATCATATGGTATTTGTCTTTCTCAGACTGACTTATTTCATGTAGCATAATACAATCTAGCTCCATTCATGTCCCTGCAAATGGAAAAATTTCATTCTATTTGTTGTTGGCTGAGTAATATTGGAATTTAGATAGGAATTGCACTGCATCTGTAGACTGCTTTGGAAGTATGGACACTTTAACAATATTAATTATTCCAATCAATGAGCACTTACTTATTTGTGTCTCCAATTTCTTTCATCAACGTCTTATAGTTTTCCACACACAGGTCTTTCATCACCTTGGTTAAATTTGTTTTTAGATATCTTTTTTGATGCAATTAAGAATGGAAATGTTTACTTGATTCCTCTTTCTGATAGTTCATTATTAGTGCACAACAGATTTTTGTATATTGATCTTTTTTTAATTGCTGAATTCATTTATTCTAAATTTTTTGGTATAGTCTTTACGTTTTCTATATAATGTATCATGCCATCTGCAAATAGTGACACTTTTACTTCTTTTTTTTACTAATTTGGATGGCTTCTGTTTCTTTTTCTTGACCTGTTGGTCTAAGGCTTCCAATACTCTGTTGAATAAAAGTGAGAATAGTGGGCATACTTTCTCATTCCTGATGTTACGGGATAAGTTTCAGCTTTTCAGCATTAAGTATGAAGTTAGCTGTGGGTTTGTGATACATGCCCCTTATTATGTTAAGGTATGTTCCCTCTATGCCCACTGGTTGAGAGTTTTTAATCATAAAAGGATTTGAATTTTGTCAAATGCTTTATCTGCATCTATTGAGATGATTGTATAAATTTGTCTCATTCTTTTTTCATTTTGTTAATGCAATATATCACATTGATTTGTGGGACATCAAGCACCTTTGACTTCCTGGAATAAATTCCATTTGATTATGGTGTATGATCCTTTTAATGTATTATTAAATTTGGTTTGCTATTTTGTTGAAGATTTCTGCGTCTGTGTTCATCAGGGATATTGCCCTGTTATTTTCCTTTTTTCATAGGGTTCTTGTCTGGTTTTGGTATCAAGGCAACACTGGTGTCATAAAATGAGTTTGGAAGCTTTCCTTCCTCTTCAGTTTTTTGGAAGAGTTTGAGAAGGACAGGTATTAAATATTTGAGTATTTGGTACGAAATCACCAATGAAGGCTTCTTGTCCTGGACTTTTGTTCATTTGGAGATTTTTTTATTATTTATAGACCTCCTTATTAGTAATTGATCTTTTCAATTTTCCATTTCTACATAATTTAGTCTTGGAAGATTATAAAGTTTTAGGAATTTATTCATTTCTTCTAGATTGTCAAATTTGTTAGTACATAATTGTTCACAGCAGTCTCTTAGGATCCTTTGATTTTTCTTTGGTATCACTTAATAACTTTTCTTTCGATTCTAATTTTATTTATTGAGCCCTTTCTGTTTTTTTTTTTTCCTGGTAAGCCTACATAAATGTTTGTCAATTTTGCTTCTTTTAAAAATAAAAGTCATTAATTTCATTGATCTATTATCTTTTTAGTCTCTGTTTCATTTATTTCCACTCTAATATTTATTATTTCCTTCTTTCTACTACCCTTAGGATTTTTGTGTTCTATTTTTTTGCTTACTTAGGTATAGAGTTAAATTATATATTTGCGATTTCTCTTGTTTCTAGAGGAGATCAGTATTGCTATAAACTTCCTTCTTAGAACTGCTTTTGCTGCATTCCGTAGACTTTGGTATGCCATATTTCTGTTTTAATTTATTTCTAGGTATTTTTTAATTTCTCCTTATATTTCCTCTATGACTCAATAGTTGTTCAGTAACATGTTATTTAATCTCCACTTATTTGCAGTTTTCCCAGTTTTCTTCGTATAACTTATTTCTAGTTTCATACAATTGTGGTCAGAAAAGGTACTTGCTATGATCTCAGTATTGAATTATTTAAGACTTTTTTTTGTGGTCTAGAATATGATCCATCCTAGAGAACGTTTCATGTGTACCTGAGAATATATATTTTACTGCTTTTGGATGGAATGTTCAGAATATCTGTTAAGTCCATCTGATCTATTGTATGATTTTTTAAAGATTTTATTTATTTATTCATGAGAGACACACAGAGAGAGGCAGAGACATAGGCAGAGGGATAAGCAGGCTCCCTGTGGGGAGCCTGATGCGGGACTCAATCCCAGGACCTCAAGATCATGACTTGAGCCAAAGGCAAATGCTCAACCACTGAGCCACCCAGGGACCCCTATTGTATGATTTATTTTTTTTCCTATTGTATGATTTAAAGTTGATGTTTCCTTACTGATTTTTATCTGTATGATCTGTCCTTTGATACAAGTTGAGTGTTAAAATCCCCTGTTAATACTGGTACTACTGTCAATTTCTCTATCTTGGTCTGTTAATATTTGCTTTATATATTTAGATGTTCCTATGTTAGGTACATATATATTTGTAAATGTCATACTTCTTTCTGGATTTACCCATTTATCATTATGTAAAGACTCTCTTTGTCTTCTATTACAGTCTGTTTTAAGGTCTTTTTTGCCTGCAAAAAGTATAGCTACACCATCTTTTTTTTTTATTGCCATTTGAATAACATATTTTTTTCATTCTTTTACTTTTTTTTTCTTCAAATTTTTATCGAAATTATAGTTAGTCAACACACAATGCAATTGGTTTCAGGAGTAGAATTCAGCAATTCATCACTTACACACAACACCCAGTGCTGAATATAACAAGTGCCCTCCTTAATACCCATCACTGATATAGCCTATCCCCTATCCACCTCCCTCCATTAGTTTGTTCTCTATCATTAAGAGTTTCTTATGGTTTACTTCCCTCCCTCTTTCCTTTCCCCCTTCCATGTGTTCATCTGTTTTGTTTCTTAAATTCCATGTATAAGTGAAATCATGGTACTTGTATTTCTCTGACTGATTTATTTTACCTAACACAATACACTCTAGCTCCATCCACATCATTGTGAATGGCAAGATTTCACTCTTTTGATGGCTGAGTAATATTCCATTGTGTATATGAACCACATCTTCTTTATCCATTCATCAGTCAATAAACATTTAGGCTCTTTCCATAGTTTGCCTATTGCTGATAATGCTGCTATAAATATTATGGTGCATGTATCCCTTCAAATTTGTATTTTTGTATCATTTAGGTAAATACATAGTAGTGCTATTGCTGTATCATAGGGTAGTTCTATTTTTAACTTTTTGAGGAACCTCCATACTGTTCTGTAAAATGGCTGCACCAGTTTGCATCCCCAGTACAAGAGGGTTTCCCTTACTCCACTTCCTTCTTAATATCTGTTGTTTCTTGCATTACTTACTCTTAGCCATTCTGACAGGTGTGAGGTGATATCTCATTATGATTTTAATTTGCATTTCCCTGATGATGATATTGGGCATGTATCATCTATAAGTATCTATACTATATCTATATAGTATCATGTATCTATATCATGTATCTATAAGTCACCTGGATGTCTTTTCTGGAAAAATGTCTGTTTGTATCTTCTGCCCATTTCTTAACTGGATTATTTTTGGTGGGCATTGAGTTTGGTAAGTTCTTTATAGATTTTGGATACTAACTTTTTATCACTTATGCCATTTGCAAATATCTCCTCCCATTCCAAAGATTGTCCTTTAGTTTTGTTGATTGTTTCCTTCACTGTGCAGAAACTTTTTATCTTGATGAAGCCTCAGTGGTTCATTTTTGCCTTCATTTCCCTTGCCTTGTGTAGTAAGTTGTTATGGCCCAGGTCAAAGAGGTTGCTGCCTGTGTTCTCCTCTAGGATTTTATGGTTTAAAGACTCACATTTAGGTCTTTCACTCATTTTGAATTAATTTTTGTGTATGGTGTAAGAAAGTGGCCCAGTTTCATTCTTTTTCACGTACCTGTCCAGTTTTCCCAACACCATTTGTTGAACAGACTGTCTTCTTTCTACTGGGTATTCTTTCCAGCTTTCTTGAATATTAATTGACTGTAGTTGTGGGTCCATTTCTGGGATTTCTATTCCATTCCATTGATCTATCTGTTTTGTGCCAGTACAATACTGTCTTGATTACTAAAGCTTTGTAATATAGCTTGAAATCTGGGATTTTGATGCCTCCAACTTTGCTTTGCTTTTTTTCAAGGTTGCTTTGGCTGTTTAGGATGTTTTGTGGTTCCATACAAATTTTAGGATTGTTTGCTCTAGTTCTGTGAAAAATGCTGGTGGTAGTTTTAAATGTGTAGATTGTCTTGCCATCCACAATGATGTGGATAGAGCTAGAGTGTATTATGCTAAGTGAAATAAGTCAGTCAGAAAAAGACAAGATATCATATGACTTCATTCATATGTGGAATTTAAGAAATGAAACAAATAAACAAAGAGAGGAGAAAAAGAGAAGCAAACCAAGAAACAGACTCTTAACTATAGAGAACAAACAGAGTAGATGGAGGTGAATGAGGGATGGGTTAGATGGGTGATGGGTATTAAAGAGGGCACTTGTGATGAGCACTGGGTGCTCAATGTAAGTGATGAATCATTGAATCTATTCCAGAAACAAATATTGCACTGTATATTCACTAACTAAAATTTAAATTTTAAAAAATGTATAGATTGCTCTGGGTAGTATAGATACTTTAACAATGTTTGTTCTTCCAATCCATGAGCATGGAATGTTTTTCCATGTCCTCTTCAATTTTTTTTCATAAATGTCTATAGTTTTCAGAATACAGATATTTTACCTCTCTGGTTAGGCTTATTCCTAGGTATCTTACGGTTTTTGGTGCAATTGTCAATGGGATTGATTCCTTGATTTCTTTTTCTGCTACTTCCTTACTGGTGTTTGGAAAGGTAACAGATTTCTGTACATTGATTTTACATCCTGTGACTGCTGAATTCATATATTAGTTCTAGTAATTTTTGGGTGGAGTCTTTTGGCTTTTCTACATAGAATATTATATCATCTGCAAATAGTGGAAGTTTTACTTTCCCCTTGCTAATTTGGATGTCTTTTATTCCTTTTTTGCTGTCTGATTTCTGAGGCTAAAATTTCCAGTACTATGTTAAATAGTAAATAGTAATGGTGAGAGTGGATATCCCTTTCTTGTTCCTTACTTCTGAACTAAGTCTCTTAGAGGCAGCATATAGATGTGTCTTTTTTATATCCACTCAGCCACTCTGTGTCTTTGGACTGGAGACTTTAGTCCTCTATATTTAATATAATTGATAGGGATGTATTTATTGCCATTTTGTTGATATTTTTCTCTCTATTTTTGTAGTTCTCTCTTCTCTTCTTTCTTGTGATTTGATGATTTTCTTTAGTGTTATGTTATATTCCTTTTACATTTTCTTTTGTGTATGCACTATAAGTTTTTGCTCTATGGTTTGCCTATAAGCCTTTTGTGTCCTTTTGTGTGAGGTTTAGCTATATCATCCTATTATATGTCTATTTTAAATTTATAGCAACCTACATTTGAGCACATTTCAAAACTATATTTTTACTTCTTCCTCCATATTTTACATTTTAGATGTCACTTTATTATTTATTTATTTATTTATTTATTTATTTATTTATTTATTTCTGTTTTTTAGGTAGGCTCCACACCCAACATGGAGCCCAACATGAGTCTTGAACTCACAACGCTGAGATCTAGAGTCAGACACAACTGACTGAGCCACCCAGGCACTCCAACATCTTTTTATTTTATGTATCCCTTAACTAATTACTGCAGTCTTATTTAATTTTACTGTTCTTGTCTTTTAACCTTCTTAGTAGCTTTATAAGTGATTAATCCACTATCTTTACCATATTTTTACCTTTTCCAGTAAGAGTTTTACTTTCATGTTTTCCTGTTATTGCCATTTCTTTTCAGCTTAAAGAAGTCCTTTTAATATGCCTTATAAAGCATTGTAGTAGGGATGAACCCATTTAGGTTTTGTTTGTCTAGGAAACTCTTTATATTTCCTGCAAATTTGAATGATCACCTTGTTGGGTAAAGTATCCTTAGTTGGAAGTTTTTTATTTTTTCCTTTCAGACCTTTGAATATGTCATTCCGTTCCTCTGGTTTGTAAAGTGTCTGCTGAGAATCCTGCTGAGTTTGGGGTTTCCCTTGTATGTATGTAACAATTTCTTTTTCTCTCACAACTTTTAAGATTCTCTCTTTATCTTTAAATTTTGATAATTTAGTTATAATGTGTCTTGGTGTGGGTCTCTGGGTTGCACTTACTTGGAACCTTTTGGGCTTCCTGAATCTGGATGCCTGTTTCCATCCCCAGGTTAGGGAAGTTTTTAGGCATTAGTTCTTCAAATAAATTTTCTATCACTTTCTCTTTTTCTTGTGAGATCCCTGTAATGCTAGTGTTATTACACTTGATATTGTTCCACACATCCCTTAAGCGACCTTTATTCTTAAAATTCTTTTTTCTTTTTGCTGCTCCCTCTGGGTGAGTTCCTCTGTTCTATCTTTCAGAACAGTGATCTGTTCTTCTACTTCATGCAGTCTCCTGTTCACGCCACCTCCAACCCCCTGCAAGTGCATTTTTTAGTTTAGTTATTGGATTCTTCAGTTATGTAACTTCTGTTTGGTATCTTATACTTTCTGTCTCTTTGTTGGTTCTTTATTTTATTTATTTATTTATTTATTTATTTATTTATTTATTTATTTATTGTAAATAAATATTATTTATTTATTGTATTTCTTTATTCTTTGTCCAAGTTCAGTGAACATTTTATTATTATTACTTTAAATTCTTTATCAGGTAGATTACTTATCTCCATGTCATTAAGGTCTTTTTCTGAGGTTTTATTGTGTTCTTTTTTGGGGGACATATTTCTCTGTTTCCTCATTTTGCTTTTCTCTCTTTGTATCTACATATGTGTGAAATAGTTACATCTCTCAGTCTTGAAGGGGTGCCTTTGTGTAAATGACACCCTTCTCATTTAATTTTGCCCTAGCTCTTGATTCTCTTTAACTTTTGTGATTGTCTAAACTGCATAATTTATTCTTGAAATGCTCCTACTTTGGAGGCTCTGCCAAGATCTGTCAGTAATCCAAGAGAAAGAGTTTCATTTAGCACCTAGAGTCAGCTGATTGGAACCAGACCCTCAAGCAGGAGCTTTTAAAGTATTCAAATATATGCAATCCTGTGGGGCTGCAGTGGTAATCCCTGCTGGCCTCTGGATTAGAGGACCCAGTGGTATACCGTGGGCAACCATTGCAAAACTCGGGGCTCCACGTGAATGTATAAGCTCCTTTTTGTGAGTCTCATCAAACTGTCGTAAAGCCAAAGTGTGTACTCAAGAATGTTGTCTCCCTGTTTATGTTCCTTAGGAATGCCTCTTTAGCCTCCAGAGTGGGAAACCTGAGACCTACCCCTCAGGTTGAAGCTCCAGTGTAAGTAAATAGGCCTTTTTCACAGAAAGACTGGTAGTCTATTTCTTCTCCCTATGCCCTGGGTGTTGTAGCCCACCAAGAACTGTCTTTCCAATTGTTACAGTTTCCTGGAGCTCTGGAGTGCCAGCCCTTTTGGCCATCTGAGTGTGGAAATCAATAAGTATCTCATTTGTGGTTTGTGTATACCTGTTGGCTTTAGCAAGAGAGCAGGAGAGTGTTCGGGGCAGGCACACCTGCCAGCTTCAGGAAGGCAGTGGGAAAGTGCCTTGTCTGTGTGGATGTGTTCCCTTCAGGCTGGGTACCAGAGAATCTTACAACCACTCACACTTACAAGCCCTAGCCAGGGGATGAGGAAATGCTGCGAATGCTTATTATGCTTTGCTGCCTCAGCAAATTCTATGACAACACACCCCTGTTCATCCCAGCCAAGTGGTAGGAGAGTACCGTGTCTAATCTTGCCTGCCTGTGCTTGCAGGTTATGTGGAGACTGCAACGATAGCATGCCACGCCTCCATCTTTAGAGAGCATCTTAACTATCCCTCACTTCTCCAGTTGATGCCCCCAGTTCAGCAAATGAATCTCCCTCACCTATAATCCAGGTTGTCTTCAAACCACGATTTTTTCAGTGGGTCTCCAGATGAGCAAGACCTCACACAAGCCCCCCAAGAGAGAAATCTGTTTTTGATTCCAAGATGTTAGCCTCCTTGGTTTTCCAAGCCAGGTATTCTAGGGGCTTATTTTGCCAGTGGAGATCCCAGGGGCCTGGGTGCCTGAAGTGGGGCACCAACCTTCCACTCCTCCAGGAGAAACAATTATTTGATGAGATCCCTTAATTGTGTATTGCTCTACAGGATGTGGGGATTTTCTGCAAGAGCCTTTGCCTCTCCCACCTGTCTCAATGCGGTCTTTTTATCTTTTGATATAGAAAGTTAATCTGTTTTACAGATATTTTTCAAAAGTAGATGATTCATATACAGCTGGAGATTTGGTGTGTCTATGTGTGAGCTCAGATGATCACTTCCTATATTGCTATCTTGAACCTCCTCCCCCCAAGTTATTTATTAATGTTGCTAAACACCCATTTTCTAACTTATAAAATGAGAATAGTACACATTTTATATTTAAAAAACTAAGATACAAGTAAAGTGTTTTTCAGTGTCTGGCACTTAGCAAATGCTCACCAAATATTACTACCACTACTACTACTACTACTACTACTACTACTACTACTACTAACAACAATAATAAATATAAATACACTGTTATTATTGTTTTATTTTTATTTAAAGCAGATAATTACCCATAATCTAATGGGTATAAAGAGTGCCTCATTGTGTTATTAACTTTCCTTTTCTTAATTACTAATAAATTGGTTTTTTGTGTGAAGAAATGCTGTTGCCCATTTTATCACTGAGCTTTATGATATTATTTCTTTCTTAATTGGTGTTGCTCATATATATTTATATATAGGTATATTCTAGAGGTTAATATTTGGTTGGTTATGTTTGTGGCAAATATCTTCTCCCAATTATGGCTTATCTTCTCACTTTTATGGTGCTTTTTGATGAACAAAGTTCTGATAAAGTAGAATTTAAGTCTTTTCCTTTATGTATATAAAGACATTTTCTCATGTTTCTATTTTTTAATTTTCCTTTCACATTTAAGTTTTTAATACATAGAGAATTTATTTTTACATTTAGTATAAAGATTGGATCATTTTTTACATTCAAAATCAACTAAAACTTTGTAGCTTATCAATTCCTCATTGATCTGTAATACCAAACATTTTATAATTCCAGGTTCGATGTATGTGTGGATTTCTAGCACTGTTTTGTTCTTATTGATTAGTATGTCTATTCTTATGTCAAAGCATACGGATTTAATTACTATTTTTGTATCAAATCTTGACATATTGCAGCTCAAGTTCTTCTAATTTTGTCTCCTTGTAGAATGTCTTGGCTTTTTTCGTTATTTGCTCTTAAAAATTAGTTTTATAATCAAGTTATTTTTTAAGTTTTCCAAAATGCCCTGTTGATGAGAATGGCCTCATAGCTATAGGTTAATTTGCCATAGTTGACAATATTACATGTTTTATGTTTTAATTTATAAAAGCTTCAAGTTTTAGCGTTTTATTTATGTGATGATATGATTTATGATTTAGGACATATATGTCTATGTGTGTTTTTGCTTATATAGGTAGTATATATTATATAAATGTGTAATTATAATTTTTATTACATTATACATGTATATATATTATATGTACATATACTTGCTAGATAGAGATCAAGATTGTTAAGTCTGTTAATCACTATTTTAATGTGTGATTTGCCAAAACAGGTGGCTATGCTGAAATCTCTTATGTATTGACATGTTTGTTGATTTATATTCTTAGGACATATAAGTTCCATATAAGTATTTTTAATATATGTGTGTAGGTAATTGAAAAGCTGTTTTTTTAATTTACATATATTAATAATCTCTACATCAAATAATGCTATTGGTCTTTAAGTCTCTTTAGCCTAATATGCCCAAAATTTCATTGGACTAATATCTGCCTAAATTATTATTTTTGATTATGTAATTCAATCCTTTATGTCTTTAGATATTAATGTGTTTCTTACAAAAGTTATAGGTCATTGCAGTTTTTAAAATCTAATCTATCTTAAGTGATAAGTATAATCTATAGATGGTTATTGTAACCACTTAAATATATGTATTTCTTTCTATTGTCTTTTTGTTTTGTAATTGTCCTGCTTTCCTATTGTCACCTTTTTCTCTCAACTTGATTTTTTAATTGACTGAGGAGTCTTTGCTTTTTTTCTTTTCATTCTTTCTTTAGTTTGAAGATCAAACCCTATCTCTAACATGTCACTTGAAATTTATGTTTATTACTACACATTTACCTGTTTACATTTACTTTAACAAAATATGCTTCATATTTTTTAGGACAGTGACTATTTTGAGTACCATACAATACAATGAATTAGAGCATTTTAATTCATACTACTTGTCTCTGGATATATATATTATTGCTAAAAAGGATTTTAGTTTCTTTCTTTTAATTCCCAAGTTTGATATTATTTTATTAGCATTTCTTATGTTATTTGTATTTTTGTACTCACAATACTTTTTTTATTTTATCTATATATTTACCTTTTTGTTATTGTTCACCATTCTTCCTTGCAACTTAGATCTTCTCTCTGGGATCATTTTCCTTCTCTCTGAATTACTTCTTTTCTAGTAGGAACATAGGACATAAACTCAGTTTTAGTGTATCTAAAATGTCTTTTCATTGCAGTTATCCTGAAACAATAACTTTCCCGGACCTAAACATATATGATGCCATGTACTTTCACTCAGAAATTTGGAGATAGCATTTCATTATCAGATAGCAGTAATTCCATCTTTTGTACTTTTAAACATTTTGTACTCAGTATTTCATTTTCTGTATGTGATATCTGAAGATTTTGAAGGCTATACATAATAGTTTTTTGTTTTTTCTCTGAATCTTTTGTTTCCACTGCATATATTCAGTGAACTTTAATTGTGAACTCATAAATCTTCAGCGTTATAAAACCTGTGTTCCAATATCAAACTGCTCCCCTCAAGAATTGCACTATTTTTTCCCTAATAGCCAAGAGGAAAACAGAAGACTTAGTAGGGTTGAGCTTTATTTGAGCCTTAGTCAGAAAATCTAAGTACAGATATCATCCATTCAACCCGAAATACTGGTGACTACTCATGGCTCAGGTTTCACTTATGGTTACCCCTCTCTTGGGAACTTATTTTATGTACTTTAAACCCATTGATACAATACAAATACTTGTATGAAGAATGTAGTTGTTTTAAAATTAAAGCACCCTTCAGAACATCTAGTGAACTCATACTCTTTCTCATAGTTTTTTTTTTTTTTTCCTATTCTCAAAATGCATGGAACAAATTAATTAGGGCAAAAAACTTGAAGACACAACCCTCTCTAAAATTTCTTAAATAGGGAGATCTGGGTGGCTCAGCGGTTGAGCGTCTGCTTTTGGCTCAGGGCGTGATCCCAGAGTCCTGGGATCAAGTCCCACATCAGGCCTCCTGCATGGAACCTGCTTCTCCCTCTGCCTATGTCTCTGCCTCTTTCTCTCTCTGAGTCTCTCATGAATAAATAAATAAAATTAAAAAAAAATAAAAGATAAAATTTTTTAGTTATAACTGCTGTTAAATACAATGCCATAAAGGAACCAATATTAAGAATAGGTAGCTTAAGTTGAATTTAAAATTCCTGGGACATAGTTTTCCCAATCCAATAATACCAGTGGTTTCTTAAGTTCTTCCCAGGGAGACCAAAAGGAACTCATAACAGTGTGCGGCTCCTAGCAGTAAAGTTTCAATTTTAGATCTGGGCATCTATGTTTAAAAAAAAAAAAAGGTAGTAAGTTCTATTTTAACCAGTATTTTTCCTGCCCCCTAAGTCTTTACTTAAAGGGCTTAAGTAATCACTCACCTATTGTAATGGCACTTAGAAGGAAAATAAAACATGGATTTTGTTTGTTTGTTTGTTTGTTTGTTTGTTTGTTTTGGACACAGTCATTGTCTCAAATTTATGAATGATTTGTTGGACTTCAGAAATATCAAGGATTAAGCCAATACAGATTTTTATTTTAGGAAAGAGTAAAATAAGTAGAAATTAGAATCAGGTTAATATAGGAATAATATAATAGCAATTATTATTTTAGTATATAAATTATTAAATATTTTTAATATTAAGCAGAAGAACTACTATTATTCAGGATAATTAATTTTGAGTACAGGCAATATCAGAGATAACATGGGTTCAGTTCCAGACAATTGCAGTAAAGTGAATATCACAATAAAGCAGGTCCAATTAATTTTTTTGGTTTTTCAAGGCATATAAAAGTTATGTTTACACTATACTGTAGTCTACTAGGTGTTCAATATCATTATGTCTAAATATTGTATATACCTTAGGTAAAAATACTTCATTGCTAAAAATTGCTAACATCAGCTGAGCTTTCAGCAAGTCATAAGCTTTGTGGATGAAAGGTCTTCCCTTGATGCTGATGGCTGCTGACTCATCAGAGTGGTGGTTGCAGACAGTTGGGATGGCTGTGGCACTTTTTAAAAATAAGACAACAGTGAAGTTTGCCACATTGATTCACTCTTCCTTTCACAAACCATCTCTCTGTGGTATGTGATGCTGTTTGATATCATTTTACTCACAGTACAACTTCTTTCCAAATTGGAGTCAAGATGTATTCCCTAAATAATAAGACTTGGGAGTTGAAAGTATTCCTCGATCCATGAGCTGCAGAATGGATGTTGTGTTAACAGGCATGAAAACTACATTCATCTTGTTGTGCACGTCCATCAGAGCTCTTGGGTGATCAGGTGCATTGTCAGTAAATAGTGATATTTTGAGAGGAAACTTTTTTTCTGAGCACTATATCTCAGCAGTAAAATGTTTACTGAAAATACTCAGTAAACCATGTTGTGAACAAGTGTGCTGTCGTCTAAGCTTTGTTGTTCCATTTCTAGAGCATGGGCAGAGTATACTTGGCATAATTCTTTTTTTTATTTTTTTAGCATAATTCTTAAAGGCCTTAGGATTTTCAGAATGGTTAGTGAGCACTGGCTTCAACTTAAAGGTCACCAGCTGCATTGGCTCCCAACAGCCTCTTCCTTAAAATTTGAAGCCAGTCATTGACCTCTCTTCTTTAGCTACTATGAAAATCTGAGATGGCATCTTCTTCCAATAGAAGGCTTTTTTTTTCTACATTGAAAATCTGTTTTCAGATTTTTACTGTGACCATCTTTAAAAATGATCTTAGCGAGATTTTCTGGATAGCTTGCTTTATGTTCTACATCAGCAGTTGCTGCTTCACCTTGCACTTTAATGTTATGGAGACAACTTCTTTCCATAAGCCTCATGAACCAGCCTCTGCTACTTCAAACGTTTTTCTGCAACTTCCTCACCTCTTTTGGCCTTGAAAAGAGTTAGGGCCCTGTTCTGTATTAGGCTTTGGCTTAAGGGAATGTTGTGGCTGGTTTGACACAACCCTAAAACTTTCTCCATGTCCACAATAAAGCTGTTTTTGCTTTCCTATCATTTGTGTATTCATTGCAGTAGCACTTGTAATTTCCTTCAAACACTTTTCCTTTGTATTCACGACTTGGCTGTTTGGTGCAGGAGGCTTAGTTTTTAGCCTATGTTGATTTTTGACATGCTTTCCTCACTAAGTTTAATCATTGCTAGCTTTTGATTTAAAGTGAGAGACTTGCAACTCTTTTTTTCAACTGAACACTTAGAGGCTATTGTAGGGTTATTAAATGGCCTAATTTGAATATTGTTATGTCTCAGGAAATAGGGCTGCCTGAAGAGAGGGAGAGAGTGGGATAATGGCTGGTCAGTGGAGCGGTCAGAACACACACATTGTCTATTGATTAAGTGTGCTGTCTTCTTGGGGCATGGTTCATGGTTCCCCAAAACAATTACAATAGTAACATCATAGATCATTGATCACAGATCACCATAACAAGTGTAATAATAATGAAAAAGTTTGGAATATTATGAGAATTACCAAAATGTGACACAGAGACATGAAGTGAGCACATGCTATTGGAAAAAATGGACTGATTGACTTGCTTGTTGCAAGGTTACTACAAACCTTCAATTTGCAAAAGAACACAGTATCTGCAAAGTGCAGTAAAGCAAAATGCAACAAAATGAAGCATGCCTGTATTACTTTTATATCTTTCTTAGAAACAAAACAAATTTGCATAGTCACATTATATACACTTTTTTCTGGGGTTCACAAATTGAGAGAATGTTTAGTTAATAGCATTATGAAAATTTGCTGTGCTGTTCATCTCCTCTGGTTAGAAGTTCAGGTTTAAGTTTTAGGTGGTTCTTGCTTGCTATAAGATGGCATTTTATAGACACTAGGATAAGCATAAGTTGACAGTAGGGCAGTTCTTCCAGAACAAGCACTGTTATTATCTTAAAGTTTAGTGGAGTTTTGCATTATGCACTTTTTCCTACCTTCCATCTGTTTTGCAATATTCACTTCACTTTCTGTGCCTGTTACCATGCTACTACTTTGCATCCTGGACACCTTCTATAATGTTTCAAACTCTATAATTGGCCTAATTTTGAGATTTGGATTCTTCTCCTTCAGACTTTTCCAATCTGATCTTTACTGTCAAACCATTTTCTCTGGAGAGGCCACCTCTACTAAGATGCTGTTACTGTGTGAATTTAGTTTAGCTTATTGATACTAATGACTGCTTTCTGGCTCAACTATTATCTCTTACTTGATAATGTCTTACCCAAAATGTTGGCCCTAAAATTTTAAATAAGATAGTATTAGGAGAGACTGGGGGGTGCTAATTAATTAATTAATTAATTAATTAAAATACTTGCTCAGTGGCAAACTGGATCAGCTGCCTTTGAAAGTTACCAGATTAAGTTTTTTCAAATTTTTTTTCCTTTCAATAAATGTATACTTCTGTATTTTGTTTATTCTGCTTGACATAAGTGACAATCATGTGAAGTCTTTGTTAGTAAAAACCCTTTCTTAAACTTTTTGGCAAATTGCTTGTGAAAGGCTCTTAGTTATAAAATAATAAAAATAATATATAAAAAATAATAAAAATATATAAATATAATAAAAATATATAAAAATAATATATAAATTGAGATTTTCAGCTATAAACATAAAATTCACTTAGCAGAAAGAAAATAGGAAGAGACTTTAAGATCAAGTGTTACCTCTTTCTTATACTCGTTCAGGAGCCTTAGGCAGTTGTCCTGACTGATTCAGCTTCATTTGGCTTTCCTGTTGAACTTGGTACTTGTATCACTTCCATCAGGAATCTTCCAAATTATGCCAAAGTTTTTAGGTATTCCTTCTCCAAGATCTTGTTTCACATTCATCTCCTACTTTTAGCTATGTACATAAAAGATACACTTACGCTCTATGTACTCTGAGCCACATTGAAGATTGTAAACAACTAACCCACTGGATCCTTGATCCCCTGGATGTAAAAGTACGGGCTCTGACACAAAGTTTTTGTTTTTCAACAAAAGTTTGCTTTATGAATGGATAGTAGTAGCTACACTGACATATGCCTAAAAATGTTGTGAGTATAAATGGGAGGATACAGTATTTCTGTGTTATAAAGTACTATAAAAATCTAGGACATAATTATCAGTTAATATATCTGAATATAAATATATATCTGTCTAAATTTAGTAAGAACTAATTCACAAAGACAACATTAATTTGAAAATTATAATAGATAAATACAGAGTAGAAAGCCATATCAATGCAATTATGACAAAATGTTTAAGTAAATAAAATAAACTTTATAGAGATACCTTAAACTGCTTTGTAAAACAAACTGTTTTTAGAATATAAAGTCTTCAATTGTTTCTATGTATACATTTTGCTATTCACAGATTTTCTTACCTCTTCATTATTCTGCATTTATCAGAGCCTCCATTTAAAAGCAGTGTTCATGGTCTCTTGAAATTTTGTAGACATTTCCATGCCTTCAAAATGTGTACAACCCTGGTCCTCACTAACACATTGTATTCCGCCCCCTATGGTCTCAGCTGGTATATCACAGGGCTCTTGAGTTTACTTGATAATTATCACTATTAGAAAACTTCACGTATTTGGCCTTATTTATTAATTTTATCTCTTAAAGCCAAAATGATAACTTTGATAATAATGGTAGGAGTCTATGGTGAGGAGGAAATAAAGGATCCAACTGGAAAATACTTAAAAGTTGGAATTATAGAAACTTAAATAGTTTATGATGAGATATGGATGGGTAAAGGAAGAGAGCACGGCTCCAAGGTTTTGGCTTTGGTGGCATAGTGGCATTTCATTCTAAATCACAAGACAACAGGAAGAGGAAGCAAGTTGGATGAGAAGTTTCCAATGGTTTCATTTTTGGACTTTGATCTTGAAGTATCATTGGGTAGATAAGGGAAAGTGTTCAGTAGTTAATGATAAAAAACAGTCAGGCTTAGGGATGTCAGTTTTGCAGATAAAATTTAAGAGGCATTGCTGTTTAGGATTTAGATTATGGGAGTTCATGAGTTCACTCATAGAGACTATACAGAAGGAGAGAATTAAGAGCAGAACCTTAGAAAATGATAATGTTTAGTGGCAGAAAAGGGGCACATAAGACTAAAAGGGAAGTTTAGAACAATAGAGGCAAACCAAGAATAAAATCAGAAAAGGATAGACATCCAAAAAATAGTAAGGTTTTGATACCAAAGCCATAAAATCACACAAACTACTATAGGACAATATCCCTAATTAACATAGATGCAAAAATCCCAACAAAATATTAGCAAACCATATTCAACAATAAATTAAAAAGATCATTCACCATGAGGAAGTGGTATTTGTTCCAGAGATGCAAGCATGTTTCAATATTTGCAAATCAATCAGTGTAACACACCACATCAGCAAAACAAGGAATAAAAATTATATGACGATCTCAGTAGATACAGAAAAAGCATTTGACAAAATTCAATATCGGTCCATGATAAAAAGTCTCAAAAAAGTGGGTTTAGAGGAAAATTACCTCAACATTATAAAGACCATATATGAAAAACCCATAGCTAAAAACTGAGAGCTTTTCCTCTAAGATCAGGAACAAACAAGGACATCTACTGTTGCTGCTTTTATTCAACATAGTACTGGAAATCCTGACCACAGCAATCAGATAAGAAAAAGAAATAAAAGACATCCATATTGTTAAGGAAGAAGTTAAACTATCATAATTTGTAGACAGCATAATACCAAATATAGAAAACCATAGACTCCACCAAAAAACTACTGGAAGTAATAAGTGAATTCAATAAAGTTTCAGGATACAAAACTAATACCCAGAATTCAGTAGCATTTCTACATACTAATAACAAAGTAGCAGAAGGAGAAATTAAGAAAACAATTCTATTTATTCTTGTACCAAAAAGAATAAAATTCCCGGGAATAAACTTAACCAAGGAGATGAAAGACCTGTACTTTGAAAACTGTAAAACAATTATGAAAGAAATTTAAGATGACACAAACAGATGTAAAGATATTCTCTGCTCATTGATTGGAATAATTTCTAAAATGTCCATATTACCCAAAACAGTCTACAGATTCAGTACAACTCATGTCAAAACCCAGCAGCATTTTCACAGAACTAGAACAAATAATGCTAAAATTTGTATTATTTTATACAAAAGACCCTCAATAACCAAAGCAATCTTAAGAAAGAAGAACAAAGTTGAAGGTGTCACAATTCCAGAATTTAAGATATACTACGGAGCTATAATAAAACAGTATGGTACTGGCATAAAAATAAACACATAGGTCTATAGTACAAGATAGAAATCCAGAAATAAACCCACACCTATATGGTAAATTAATCTATGACAAAGGAGCTAAGAATATACGATGGGGAAAAGACAGTCTCTTCAAAGAATGATGTTAGGAAAACATCCAAAGAATGACACTGTACTACTTCAACACCATACACAAAAATAAATTCAAATGGATTAAAGATATAAATGTGAGACCTGAAATCATAAGAATCCTAGAAGAGAAAATAGGCCATAATTTCTTTGATATCAACTGTAAAAACATTTTTCTAGATAAGTTTCCTAAGGCAAGAGAATTAAAAACAAAAACAAACAATTGGTATAAACATAAAAATAAGGTTTTGCACAAGAAAGGAAACCATCAACAAAATGAAAAGGCAACCTACTGAATGGGAAAAGATATTTGCAAATGATATATCCAATAAGGGGTTAATATCCAAAATATTCAAACAATTTCTACAACTCAACACCAAAAAATAATCCAATTAAAAATGAACAAAGGACCTGAATAGACATTTTTTTCCATAGCTGTACAGTTGGCCAACAGACACCTGAAATGCTAAGTGGCTACATATATATCTTACTGACAGTACCAATTAGTATTATACTTCTTCCTTCAATAAGTCAAAGTTCAAATGATATTAGCACCCAAAGTCACATAGCATGCCAATACCTACATCTGCTTGTGTTTTCAAATATCCAATAATTCATCCACTACTTATCAAAATCTCCAGAATTTAGCAGAACATCTGTAACTTTCCTACTGTGGGTACATTCCATTTATTTTATTCATTTATTTTATTCATTCCATTTATATTAATCATTGTCACCATTGTTCTTTTCAGATCTTTTATTATCTTGGAATTTAGTTCATAGTGTTTGGTGAAAGAATAAGATTAGTAACTAATTCTTAAAGGCGTTGATTTACTATAACTTGTTTTTTATAATATTTGTTGTAATCCATATTTAGTTAAATTAGTTCAAGCCAACAAGTAGATTAGTAAATTTTTGTCATCTATGACAATTTCCACTATTTTGAAGATTTTCTTCTTATTGTTGAAATCCATCTAGCCCCCAAAATAATACTAGATAAGTAACAAGAAGCTAGCACAAGAATAAGGTCTTAAGACTTTCTCATTTTAGATGTAGTTTATAAAGAAGTTCATAGTTACCTGACCCCTGATTTCTTATAGTGGTAGAGCAGTTTCTTTCTGCTCCCAGGCTCTGCCTCATTGTATGATTGTGTTTCATATTTTCTTTGCACTTTCAGTTGAATTTTTGCAAATAGTTTAAAACAAATAATTTCAGAAGCATTTATGTTTACCTGTGTGTAAAAGAAATAAATGAACTTGATGTCTTTAAAGTAGAAAAAATACTATACTTCTTCCTGTGAATTCTAAATGTAACAAAGAGCTTTATAATTAATCATTTTTAATATAAAGTTTTTATTGTGAATTAATTTTAGGAAAATGTGATTTTAAAGCATTGTTTTAATTCATTTGCATCAGAACAAGTGGATCTCTTAAGATTATAAAGATATATTGTGAATAATCATCAAAGAAAATTGTTCAACAATTACTCAAAATGAACACCAGAAAAACCAGTTAACAGAATTCATTTGATGACATTTTAAAATCAAGGGATTTAATTACTCTTGGAAAAATGACAGGAGGCAAGGAAATGGATACGTTAAGAATATGTTCATCTCTAAAGCATAATGACGGCATAACTTTTGTTTTTAATCTTTATACAATTCTATTTGCAACTCTTAAAAAACAGCCAACTTTTCATTTTAGTAATGTTAGTTTTTTCTTATGAAAATAATTTCTATTACAAAATTTTTAAAATTGTTTTATTCTTGATTTAACATCATTCTTTGAACCACAGAAAGCAATAATTTTAGAATTAAGAATAGTTAGTTTTGAACTCTTAATATGACTTGTCTGTGAAATTTAGTCATTTAAATAAAAATTTAAGTTGTTATCTTTATAGTTTTTAAATCAAATATTCAATAGAATACAATAATTTTATTTCAGAACCAGTTATCTGTGAAACTAAAAAGTCTGTGGTTTAGCACCTTATTATCATTAAATATATAAAAAGATTAGTTATTATCTGCTGTGTCATATATGGGTTATAAGTATAATATATACAAAAGAAATACATGTGCATATTCATCTAAAGGAATAGACATAATCTTTAGCTATTAACTATAAGACTTAATAGTGTTGAGATCCCTGGGTGGTGCAGCGGTTTAGCGCCTACCTTTGGCCCAGAGCGCGATCCTGGAGACCCGGGGTCGAATCCCACGTCGGGCTCCCGGTGCATGGAGCCTGCTTCTCCCTCTGCCTATGTCTCTGCCTCTCTCTCTCTCTCTCTCTCTCTCTCTGTGACTATCATAAATAAATAAAAACTAAAAAAAAAAAAAAAATTTCTTCACAAAAATAAAAAGACTTAGTAGTGTTTGTTATAGTTCAGCTTGCTTTCTCTTTCGCCGTCAGTGTTTTTATATATTAGAAGAGGTCCAAACAGAATTTTGAAATGCATTTTTCTTTATATAATTAGAATAAAACAGTTCTTTATTAATTTTTTAAATGCCAGCTCTAGATTTGGGAATGGATGTGAGTCTTATTTTATTTCTTTTTTAAGTATACCTAAGGATTTGACAAAAGAGGTTTCCAGAAATGAGCTATGTGATCTTTAACACCAGTCTCTGGAACAGATTTGATAATAAATATCTCATTACTTTTGAGATTTGTATATTGTACATGTGTAGCTTGGTAACTGAGTACTATAAAAAGATCAGAATTAACTGGATTTTGTATATCTGTCATTCCTGCCGTGCCAAAAATCTGTGGAGTAGTTTGTAATTGCCATTGTTTGGGTTATTACGATAAACAGAACTGATAAGGCTTATGCTATTTGCCTTGTGAGCTGCATTCACTTCACATCACTCTGTTGAATTAAAATTGCATGCACATATCTTTGCTTATCAGTTTTATTTATCTGTCAAAAAGAGAAAGGAAGTATGCTTTCACTCTATAAAACCTTATAACAAGCATCAGAAATTATAATCATTATTTTAATATTCTAGAGCAAATGAATAACTGTATGTTTCTATTATCATTTAAAATATATTCCTATAGGAAAATACTGTTTTTTTCAACTGCCCTTTATCATATTTTGTCAAAGCTTATCATTTTAATTGGATCACCCAAGGTACAAATGCAGATCTGTAGAATATAGCATGTTTTTTTCTCTCCTTTGTCAAATATGTGTGATTTTTTCTTAGAGCTGCTTCTACACTAGGACTATTTGCTCGACTATGTTTATAGATAGAAAATACAAGTAGATTGTATGAAATGTTTTAATTTTCTCCTATGGTAAAATTTCTTCATATTTCTACTTTTAGGATACAGCCTTCTCACCTATGAAATTCCCAAGTTCATTAGTGGTCCCATTAGATGAACTTTCAAATTTTCAGATACCTGTGATGAGTTAATCCATGCCTACACAGGTACTTCCTTCAGAAATTCTGACAATTGTCACACATCGTCACCACCATATATATCCACTCCCAATTCCCACTCCAGTGTACTGGGGAGTAATTTGGACTTCAATAATCTGGAATGTTCCACATCTTTCATGTTTGTCCTACATGTTACTTTCATAAGGGTTGTTTATTGGTGTGATTCTATGAATTTCCTGTATGAATGTTATATCCAATGGATTTTTCATGTATGTAGAACAATTTTGTATTCTTTTGAACTGTCATCCAGTTTCTATGTATTTTTCCTTAAGAAGTTATAAATGAAGTATTGTTTTACACTCCTAAACAGTCAGATCTTCAGCAGTTGTTTTCATTTTCCAGTGATGGAGAAATCATTATTCATAAATGAAGAACTTGGAGTACTGTCCATGAATTATCAGTCCTGCCAGTATCACCTTTGTGTTTTAAGGGACTTCTGTCTTTTCAGTATTGACTAGTCTTTGTTTTCTGGCAAAACAATTTATAGTTCATTTTCAGATAACTATACATATGGTATTTGTATTTTAATTAAAAAGACTGTTGTTATGTCTGATTCTTATAAGCAGAAATTCATTATAAGGACACTTCTCATTTCCCTGAAATGTTCCCTTTCCTTTTTTTCCAGGGTTCTTAAATTGCAAAAGCCAGTTAAATTATGTGCTTTGGGGAGTTAATTTTTGGCACCATATGTCTCTAAAAATGACTTAATTTTATCTAAAGCATGTTTGTAATGATATTTATATTCTGTAATACACAGAGACAATATAAGGATTTTTTAAAGAAAAATACACTAATCTACTATTGTTTCAACACAGTAACATGTGTCTAAGGTTACAAAAATTTCTGTTTATTTTAATTAATGTATTTCTAGTATCCAAGCTCTATTGTTGCCTTTTAAAACATTGACTTAGCAGAGTGTCTCTATGATATCAACAAATACAAAAATGTTACTACCATTATTCTTATTAGGGACCTGATCTTAGGATTTGAGATGTTAGCAAAATTAAAAGTTAAGGGGATCCCTGGGTGGCTCAGTGGTTTAGCGCCTGCCTTTGGCCCAGAGCGCGACCCTGGAGTCCCGGGATCAAGTCCCACAACAGGCTCCCAGCATGAAGCCTGCTTCTCCCTCCTCCTGTGTCTCTGCCTCTCTCTCTCTGTCTATCATGAATAAATAAATAAAATCTTTTAAAAAAAAACTAAAAGTTAAACCAAAGCAAAGAATTAATTATAATCTAAGGACTAATTTAAAGGACTAAAGACCTACAAATAACTTTCTACAAAGCTCTATTAATCATTGTACATATTTTTTATTATTTTTCTAATGCATGTACAACAAATCCTTACCTAATTCTAGCTAATTCAATTCTCATGTAAGTAGGCTACATATATCTATCTTCAATTTAGTACGAAGTAAGTCATAAAGTTACTATTCAACAACTGCTTTAATTATGTGAGCAGAATGAGAGGAAATCTCAAAAATTTTAGGCAATTTAAGAATCAGTGGGTAGTAATTAATTCCTTGTTGATTTAAACTCCTTTAATATTTTAGATAGGTCGTTTATTATAGGTAGTATCATGCTTAGTGGATACATAACAGAAATCTTGTACAAAAAGACCTTTTCTTATATTTTAGCAGATGGTTGAATATAATAGGATTTTTAAAATTAGATTATAGTAAATTCTCTAAAATCAAATAATCCTGGACCACAAAATATGGAAGTTACTTTAACAAAACTAGGTTAAGTTAGTCTTGTTTTTTTTTTAAATGAAAATGTCCTTGCAAACATGGAAGCTTACCTAGAGTTATTTTTTTAATGAAACAACAAAACATAAGTTACAGAGTTATATGTAAGGGAGATGTAAGTTTTATGATAAATTTCTGTGTACCTTTATGAGCTTTGTAAATATCAACATTTATTTATTTGCCTCAAATGTTTAGACCAGTATAAATACACTCAAAACCCTCTGCTGAGGAAAATATTATATTCCACCTCTCTGAGTTGACCACTAGGTGTTTATCAATTCCATTTTTATTAAATCTGATTTTATTAATTATTAATTGTATTAATTGTAATTAATTTAAAAGGTAAACCATTTGTTTTCATTTTTATATATAAATGTTCTGCAATACCTATCACTTGTAGCATTAGTGTATTTATTTTAAATTCTGGCTTTAAGATATGAACATACTACAATGTATTTTTTTATCATCAAATGTAGACAATTAGATTGTTTCCAAATTTTCACTATTGCAAGCAATGCTTTTGTAAATGAACAATATTTTATATATTTCTTTGGGAACATATAACTTTTCAAGAGCAACATCTCTGATTTCAGCGTGCTTTAGATACCTGGAAGTCTTGTTAAAACACCAATTGTTGGGCTCCAGAGTTTCTGATTCAGCAGGTTTGAATGACTATATTTCTAACAAGTTCTGTTGTGATACTGATCCTGCTGATCTGGAGAATCTCTGGTCTAAAGCATATAGATTGAAATTTAGTTGCTAGATCAAAGGGGAGCTACATCTCCATCTTTAATACATAGTGTGAGATTACTCCCCAGAATCTTTATGTCAAATTTTACACATTAGAACAATGTCTAAGAGTTCAGTTTTTTCCAAATCTTACCAGGAATTGGTATGGGGAGTTTTTTGTAATAATTGCCAATCAGTGTAAATTATATTTATTTGTGCTCTGCTATTGAGGTTGATAATGTTTATAAATGTTTATAGAAAAAATAGCTTTCCTTTTCTGTGAATTGTCTATTTGTATAATTTATCCATTTTTCTAGTATACTGTTTGTATTTTTCCTTATTGAATTATAAGGGCACTTTCTGGGTTAAAGAAGTTAATCCTTGCTAGCTGTAAGTGTTGTTAATGTCTTCTCTAAATCCCTGGTTAATTTTGTTACTCTGCTTAAGTTTAAATTAAAAAAAAAACACAGTATGATTAAATTTATCAGTTCTTTCCACTAGAATTTATCATTTTTAGTATGTTGTTTAAAACTGCTTCCCCTTCTAAAGGTCAGTTTTAAGTTAGTTTTTCTCGCTTTAGTCTATCTCATTTTTATGTTGGTGTATAAGTTAAGGATCTAATTTCATTTTAGATACTTGTATAGAGAAAACCAATTATGCCATCCTTTCTCCACTAATGTAAATGCTATCTGTGACATATTTCAAATTTATATATCTTATATGAAAGTCTTGTTCATCTCTCTTTTCTGACCAAATGCTTATCTATTCCAATGCTGACATTATTGTTATTTCCTACATCTTTATATATTGTATGTCAAGTTATTTTTAGCTTGTTCTTCTATTTAACAATTTTTTTAGCTGTTCTTAGTCTCTTATTCTTCCATATTGGTTTTAGATCAAGTTCTGTGAGACCTGATGAGATTATAGACCACTTTGTGAAAAATTGACCTGCCCTTTGACATTCTTTTCCAATATGTGGACATATTATACCTCTCCACTTATTTAGTTATTACTTTTTATTTTTAAAATAAGTTTTTTAACTTTCTCCATGTTTCTTTAATAGAATGAAACCTAGATATCTTAATTCTGTATTGTTACTATGAATGGAATTTTAGAATCACGATTCAAAATTGGTTATAACTAATTTTTTAATGTTATTTTTTTCAGTGCTGATTTTATAGGCAAAACAGTTCCTAAAGTCTCTCATGACTTCCTGTTGTTGATTTGTAGAGCCTCTGTAGTTTTCTGTGTAGACATTCTTCCTCCTATATTTTTTCTTTCATTTTCTTATTGCTTTTGTCTAGTATCTTCAGTAAAATTTTGAAAAAAGGTATTGATTCCTGATGTCCTAATTGCATTTTTCCTGACGTGGAAATGTTTCTAAAGTATCTCTATTTACTAAATTATTTGTTGGAAGTTTTGAGTTTATGCCTTTATCAGGTTAAAGAAATTTTCTTCTGTTCCTATTCCTACTTTGCTAAGATAATTTTTTCATTGTTGATTGTTTTTGTTCTGTGTTCATATTGACTTTTCTTGGGGATGATTTTTTTCTTTGATATAGTGATGTATTACATGAAAATATTTGCTGATAATGAACCATTTTTAAATTTCTGGAACTATTATAGTTCCTTTACACTGTCTTCAATTAATGAGCTCCTAGATGGTACAAACTACATTCTATCAATCAAGAGTATTTATTAATCACTCTCTTATTACTAATAAATCATTTTCAGTTTCAGCCCTAAACTAAACAGTGAGTTAGGAAATCACTTTTGCTTTCCATTCAGAAAATACGGGTAGTAAATTATTTTCTTGCAAAGCAAAAAGAAAGGAGAGTTTAAAATCTATCATTAACTAAGGCTGCAACAAATTGTCTCCAAATTTAGCAGTTTAAGCTAATAAACATTTATTTTCTCACAAAGTTTCTGAAAGAAACCAGGAGCTGCATAGATGGGTGATTTTGGCTCATGGTCTCCTGCAAGGTTGCCATCAAGTTGTTGGTCAGGATGGCAGTCATCTGAAGAGATTGGAGAATCTGCTTTCAAGATCACTCACAGGGAGCTGTTGGCAAAAAGAAACTTCAATTCTTCACCATGTGGGTTTTTCACAGAAGTGCTTACACATCATGGGAGCTGGCTATTCCCAGATCAAAAGACCCGAGAGAATTAGAAAAATCCAAGACGTGCGTGCGTGTATGTGTGTGTGTGTGTGTTCTTAGAAGTGCATCCTATCTCCCATCGTTTTCTGTTCTTTACAAAAGAGTCACTAAGTCTAGCCTACGTTCAAAGGGAGGGGTAAAATAATCCTGCTTCAAGAGTATTATCAAATAATTTGAGCATCTATTTTTAAAATCATACCTACGAACACTGTTTTTCTCTGACAGTAAATAACAAACATACTTCAATTATATTACCCCATTCTTCACAATGTGACCGCAATTGTCCCCTTTGGGCTAGGATAACAAGGCTTTACTTTATTATTATATCCTTCATAATGTAAACCACACAACTATATACTCCAATCTGGCCATAGGAAATACCTGAAAAAGTTGATGCTTTGAAATCTCTAATTTCAATGCTGAGAGCATGAGAAGGGTGTAAGGCAATAGTTTGTTGCTAATTTGGTTATGGCTCGGTCTAACATTTTTGAAACCTGTGATTGGAATGTCAAATAGTTTATATTAGCCTTAGCATATTATAATTTCCATATGCATAACAGTGGTAAAATAATATAAATTTAAACTTATTTATAGAGGTTTTGTGTGTTATATAGCATACATAATTACATTCAGTATTAGGTCCAGGTTTATGTGATATGTGGGAGTTCACAGTTGTCCTAAATTTGTATAGGTCATCAAAATAGCTTGGATTTAAAACAGAATCCATATAATACATAAAAGTATATTAAAACAGGAGAATGGAGAATATTTCATTTTTGCAAGTGGCAACATTAATTTACTCTATTTTACTGTTGGAGAATATCAAGCTTTAAAATGTTAATAAAGGGCAGCCCTGGTGGCTCAGCAGTTTAGTGCCACTTTTGGCCCAGGGCGTGATACTGAAGACCTGGGATCGAGTCCCATGTCAGGCTCCCTACATAGAGCCTGCTTCTCCCTCTGCCTGTGTCTCTGCCTCTCTCTCTGTGTCTCTCATGAATAAATAAATAAAATTTAAAAATAAATGAAATAAAATGTTAATGTAATAAAAGGAACTTAATTAAATTTGATAAAAAGGGATTTTTACTAAATGTATATTATATACAAATGGATATTTTATGTAATGCTACATTAACAGATATGTCAAAATGGACATTGATTTTTTTTTCTTTTGAATAGCTAGATAGTGATCATTACCTCAAAAGAAATAACAACAAATTCTATCTTTGGGCTTCCTTCACCAAAGAACTCACAAAGCAAGTGTTAGAGCCCAATTAACCAAATCTACAAATTCAAACTGGCCAGAAACTGTGGTCAGAAAACTCTACCATTCCTTTTTGTCATTTTAAATGTCTGAGAGTATACACCAGCTATTTCCTGTTTCAGCTTTCCTGATGCAATTGAATATTCTCTTTTCTCTTTTAGTATTCAAAATTGAGAGCACTTAAGTTGAGGATCTTTTTTTTCAAAATGACTCTTTTCCTGTTCCAATATGCTCCTTCTGAGTTTTGTATGAGAATATATCTTTTCTCTTCCAAAATTATTGTAATATGTGCTTGAGACTAAGCTGTAGCCTTGTTACTCCATCAGTGACTTTAAATTCCATTCCTACTCCTGAGTACATGGCAGTTCCTACAGTGCCCTTGCTGTAACCCCATCCAATGTATTTGTATCCCTTACGGTTCTTTTTTGTTTCTCTAACACTTCTTCCCTCATCTCACCTTATCTTCCTTAAACTCTGAAGGAGACGGCAAGAATATAATCATTTTAGGAATAGGAGAGTTTCGTTTGAAAAACACTAGGTTAATTGAAGTTGGAGAGATCAAAAATCATTCCAGTTCCTTCGGCTTTCCAACCTAAATTCTACGTCTACCCAAAGGACATTTCCACTCAACTGAATTCTCTCTCTTTAGTGTTACCTTTACATATTTTTGTATCTCTTACATTCACTTTGTTTATTTTTTTCTTCTCTCATTAATTAGTAAGTTCTTGAGAGTCTTACTTGCTTCTATGCTTCACCACTAAAATTTTACTGGTTCACTTTATTGAGTTAATTTCAGTATTTATTGAGTAATTACTGTCTACTAACATCTTACAATTGGGCTTTTATCATAACTATTTTCTTAAAATAGTTTGTCATCATATTCAAATCTTAGATTGAATCAACTGTCATTTCTAGCACCTGAAATATTTTTCCATATATATTATTGTTGATCATCTAATTGTCTTTAATGTGGATATGTATGTGTATATTTGTGACTTTTATCGGATGCTGATTCTAGGAATTCCTTCAGTTTGTTTCTGTCCCAGTTCTTTTTTCAGAGGCCCATTAGGTATAAATTTAAAAACTAAACAAACAAACACTCTTTTGAGATATTATTCTTTTTTAGTTGATACATAAGGAACTTCTCCAGTTAAGTAGCTGAACACTTGTATGTAAACTAATCTAAGACCTTTGTGGCTAAAATTCAGAAGCTAGAATTCAGAAAAGTGAATAAACTAGATTTACTGTATGCAGCTGTTTCTCCTCGTGTAAGATATGGATATGGGAACCAGTACCATTCAGTTCACTTTGCTTAATGAGCTCCCACTTGTAAAACCTTTCACATGTTGAGAGCTCCCACTTGGAAAAAAGTTACCTTTAGTTTAAGGAATTCCTCTAAAACTCATCTTCCTCTTCTTATTTGCCCTTGTCATATTGCAGATACCATCATAATTGTGCAATGCAAAAACTAAAGTGTCTTAATGTCTTAGTGAGTATTTCTAGATATAGCATATGCTCCTCCAGTGGCTGTCAGAGTTGGCAGAAAAAAAATTATTTAAATATTATATTAAAACTATTAAATATTATAACTATTATAATTATATATTATAACTATTAAATATATGATGTTAACATTTAATTCAAATGTCCTTAAATTCCAGATAACATATTTTACCATTTACCAAGCTGAAAATTCTATAGTTTTCAAGGTTATTCTTATTTCACAAGTTAACCAATTAACCAAGAGTAGTGGTTTCATTATTCTGTTGGCTTGCATAAATATCTGTGTATTGCTTATTACAATTCATAGTGAAGATAATGATCATAAACATGCAATGCCAGGTGACTATTTTTAAAACTGTTATTTTTAAGTAAACTATTTTATTGAAATATGCTTCCAGAGAAATTCATCCATGCACAGTCTGGTGAAGTTTTGCAAAGGAACTTGTACATATACCCAGTACCTAGGTCAATAAATAAAACATAAAATAGCCATACTTTGTGACATGCTTTTATTCTGTTGTGAAGAAATGTCTGATATGAAATTTTTAGTGTTTGTTTTTCATTCTGCAAAATATACTAAGAAGAAATCAACAACAATCCACATTACCAAAAAAAAAGAGGTTTCAGTGACAGAATATATTTTAATATACAATTTTTATCATTTATTCTTATGAAGTTTATTTCTTTGGAAATAATCTAATTATTACAATTCTATATGGTGTGGCTATGTTAACTGTTGAGGGACATATATTAATTGTCTTGGTAAAACTTCTACCGTGTTTGTTGTTGTAACATCAACAACAAAACAAAAAGTATAGAATGCCTCACAGGAGAAATTCTTTTTCTGTGTATATTCGGTATTAGACGTGTCACCTCTAAACATCGCGTCCACTGTACTTTAGTGCAGTGGGATGTTTCCATGTCACATAGTCAGAGGGAGGTAGATTAATAGGGAATTCTAGCTGGAAATCTCTTCTCTGTTATTGTTCTCCCTCAGCAGTTGATGGCTAAGTTAATTCTCTTTAGTTTTGTCATGCTCTAAAGCACACATTGCCAAGCAATGGTAAGCTTTATGAGAAAAAAAAAAAAAAACAACAACAACAAAGGAAGCAATGGTGTCCATCAAAGTCTTAAAGTTGCATTTTTAAACTTTGGCTTGACCTGATGTGCCATTCAAAAAAGCTTCAAAAGATTATTTTTTTAGAGAAAGGTTCAATATGTCCCGAGGCTATCGGTTTTGAGTTAAACTGGGTGAAGTAGAAATATTTTACTCATCAGCTTTGCAGTCACAGAGTTTGCCTCAGCTAGAACAAAACTGCTGAGGCATTTAGAGAAAATTAACCCCCCATCCTGGCGGCCAGATGTGACTGGTTTCTGATGAATGCACATGAGTGGGCTGAAAAATCAAGAGACTGTGAAATTCCTGTCAGGTCCGTACAGTGCAGAATGGGCTATTGACTGCTTTCTATATTTCCCTCCATCATTCTTCTTGAACACTGCCATTAATTTCCTCTCCTACTCTGACTTGTGTTTTTTCCCCCTCCCTCTTCCCTTTAGCTCTGTCAGCTGCAAAGAAGGATACACAAGGTGTGGCAGAAGCACTTCAAACTGGTGGTCCTCTACAGCCAGATGAGGCTGGCCAAGTTCCAGACAGACTCTCAAGAGAGTATTCAGAAAATATTAGCTGTGCAGGTAGGTGATTGCAGGGAAGTAGGAAAGATCATTCTGATCTAGATTGAAAAGCAAATGATGGGTAGTGTGATGAAGCATTAAAACCATATCCCATCAGAGTTTTATAAATTTTTAACCTCTTTAATAAACTGGAATTGCATGAAGGATGAATTCAGTAAGTTAGCATATATACCATGCATACTTTGGGGGAAAAGGGAGATTGAACTTATTTTTCACAAACCTCAAAACAGATTTTTATAAATACATTTGGTATAAATGTATATTTTCAAATCTTCAGGCTTTGCAGATGCCATTCAGCTGTTTAAGAGATACTGTCAACAGTTGCCTTGTGTTGCTTTTGTGTGAAATCTACTTCAGTGAAAATGACACTTATGTTTATTTTATTTAACTGTTTTCTTTCCCTCTCCATTTTGAAAGAGTCTTGCCCTCCTATGAAGATTTAGAGAGAACTTTATTTGAAAAATAAGCAATTTGGGATTAGAACGTAACTACGGTTCCAGATGTATGTGAAATTTTGCTGTTTGTTTCTATCCAAATTTTTAGTGGATCAGTTGTCTTTATTTTAAGGCTCTGATCTATTTTAGAAACCCTTATTAACTCCTTAAAGACTATTTTTGGAAAATCAATTTTTTAGATTAATATTTTATTATTCGAAATGTTATAACATGCATAAAACATGACTTACCAAAGGACAACGAACACCATCTTGTTCTATTAAAAAAAAAATAGAAGTACCTGTTCTATAAAATAAAATGCACATGCTCTTTAACACCATAATTTTGAGGTGAGTGGGTGGCTCAGTTGGTTGAGCTTCTGCCTTTGGCTCAGGTCATGATCCCAGGACCCTGGGATCCAGCCGTATCAGGATCTCTGCTCCCTGCTCACTGGGGAATCGGCTTCTCCCTCTGTCCCTCCATCCCGCTTGTGATCTCTCTCTTTCTCCTCTCTATTTGCTTGCTTGCTTGTGCATGCACACACACATGCTCAAATAAATAAAATCTTTAAAAAAAATAAAACCATAATCTTCATTAACTTGCAGCATAAACAATGCATGCTGAACCTAAACAAACCAAATCTTTTTCTAAATATTTTAATTACATGTACACTTCATGATGCGTAATTCACCACAATCAAAGGATTTTGCAGAACATTTCCAATGTTTTTCAAATTTAATTTTTACTGGTGGCTATTTTTGCTATTTCCTCTGAGAATGTATGTGTGTGTGTGTGTGTGTGTGTGTGTGTGTGTCTGTGTATCTACCCCATTTGAAGTACATATATAACTTTATATATGTATACTTTATATAAAGATGCCATTGATAATGAATTATAACAAAAAGTTAAAATAATAGAAGCTTAAAGTTTTGAAAAATAGAACTTAAATGTGTAGGTTTAATGGATATTCAGATACAAACTTGAATATAAACTACAGTTGCAGTATTTTTGAAGGCAAGAGCTTGTTTTTTTCTTTAAAAGTCTGTTAACAGGGGCACCTAGGTGGCTCAATTGGTTGAGCATCTGCCTTTAACTCAACTCAGGTCATGATCCCAGGGTCCTGGGATGAGCCCACACCTGGCTCTGTGTTCAGTGGTAGGGAGTCTACGTCTCTCTCCCTCTCCCTGCCACTCCCCCTGTTTGTGCTCCTTTGCATGCTCTCTCTGTCAGATAAATAAATAATTTTTTTAAAAATCTGTTAACAAATAATACATTAAAGATTATGGAGTGCCTAAAACTCGTGATTCCCTTTTAAATATTCAAAGGTAATTTGTCTGTTCTATTGTTTTAGAAAAATCTCATACTTCTGCCTAAGTGTAAATATTCTCAAAAATCTTACAAATGATAAATCCTCATTGTGAATTAGGCTGTATTTTGAAATATTGAAAATGTCAGTAGAAACTGATTATCAGTAAACTCTCAATCCATAACCTACAACAATCCTTATTCCAATTTTTTATTAGAAATCCACCAATACATTTTTTAACCAAATGTGATTTTAAGTTACTTATTTTGAGACTGTTATATAACAGTATAAATAAAGAGAAATTTTAGGATAGTTTCAGTAGGAAGACTCAACTACTATGCTTCTAGAGACACAGTAAGAAGGCCGGATTGTATTTGGGGAAACTAAGGAATTTACTGAGTTCTTATCTAATGGAGATGCCTTCAATTTATAATATTTCAACTTTGGCTTTTAATAGAAATATTGAAATATAATTTTCAGGATCTTCCCATAAAACTATAGAAATGAGGGCAATCCTCTGAAAAATTCAATTCCTAAACCTTCAGCATGGTACACAATGACCATCATGACCCAGTTCCTACTAAATGTACCAGCTTCATCTCTCTCCACATTAGTTCCTTAAAGTATAAAACCTCTTGTTTAACTCCTTCTTCCTTTCCTGTGCCTGTACTCTTACCTCTTTCTGTAATACTCTTTATTATCTTACCTGTTAACATCTGATTCAACTCAAACATCTTAACATCTTTTCTACAAAATCCTTCCTGAGCACCTTCCTTTTCTTTACCTCCTACCATACTCTGTACATATCACCAAACCACAGTTGTATTTTCAGACCTTACTCCCACTTGCTGTGCTTTTCTTCTTAAAAGATTCTAAGCTCCTTTGGGGCTTTACACAATCAGTGAAATCAGTTCAGTTCTTGCTCAGTTGGTTTTTAGTGTGTATGATAATAGCAAGGATATCTGAAAGTATCCCATGACTCTCTTGTTTTCACTTATTATAATATCAAAAATGTTTAAATGAAAACATGATAGAGTGATTTAGTATGTTTGCAGAGTGAGTCTGCACATGTCAGTCTCTACAATTTGAGTCAACATGGCTAAAAATTGCTTAACAGAACAGATACTATTGTCTATTTTCATATGATTTAGTAGCATATCAAAACTCTGGAATCTAATGTTTTATATTTTGAAGATAGTATTAAAATTATGCCACAAAATATTAGTAAATTATTTTTTTAAAAGGTATTAGTGAATTATTTGATGAGAAAACCATCTGATAAATCTTTTAAAAAGTAAATTATATATAACTAATATTGAGAAAAAGCAATTCAAAATAAATGTTAAGCAGAAAAATAAAGCTTTGTTTCATCCTTGGTTTTGGAACAATTACTTGTAGGACTATCAAAAAAACAAATGCATAATTGGCAAATCTGCAGATGGCAGAAAACCAGGTGGGCCACATAGCTTTTGAATAACATAATCAAGTAGAAACTAGTAAGATAAACTATAACTGGAATAAAACATTGGTATATTTGATATCAAAGCCATTTATATAAAATATGCACATAGGGATTTTAGTTGACTGCAATTTTAACATGAGCCTAAGTGAGCTACTATGATCTTAAAATCAATGCCATGTTCCAGCTCTGGCAACCATTTGAGACATCTTGAATCTGACAGTGTAGGGCATATTTTACAGTCCTAACCTCAAATCTCAGCCCATATAAAGTACTATCATTGCAATATTTTTCTATTTTTATTTTTAATTTATTTAATGCTGTGATATTTAATACCTCTTTGGCATCTGGCTTAGAAAGAAGACTAGATGTTAACTCATAATTTAAATAAGAGAATGTTATGTGGCAAACACATTCATGTGATCTTAGACTTTGAAGGCACAAATGTTTTGTCTTGTTAAAGGAGGTGATAGTTACATTGCACTTGTTCAAAAGTTGAGTATATCTGCAGTATTTTATAAAGGTTTGGGAAGTATAGCTTAAGGGCCATTTTGATATATTAGAAAATAGCAATCTAATAAAAGTCAAGGAAAGGGAAAAATGTACAAATTTAGAATGTTTAATTGTAAAAGGAAAAGACTCAAAAGGACAAACATCTAAAGGACTAAGTGAAGATTGGCAATGCCTGGACCCACGATGGAAAAGATGAGATAGTGGCTTTGAGCTCAGTAGGAAAACATTTGCTCTCCAAACATGCACTGCTAGTGCTTGAGCAAAAGCACTGCAGTGGTTGAGGGAAAGCAAACTGGCTAAGAATCAGCCCAGAGAGCACCTTCTCAGTCTGTACTCCTGGAATGTTCACCTGACCTCCTTGTGCAAACATTTGTCTGTGGTCTGTATCTCTTTACCCACTAGAATGTAAGCCTTCTCAGTTGAAAAGCATGTCTTATTTGTTCATCTTTATCCTCCTGGCACTAACGACAGTTCTTAATACGTAAGTACTCAAAAATATTTGTTGAGTGAATTGATTATTATGTGAATTGGCGAAGTAGTTTATTAAGATTTAATGTGATAACCTCAAAGTTCTATCTAAGCTCTATGTGCCTACTATTCTGTATGTTAATAACAAAAGCATTCTCTAGGTATTTTGCCAAGAATTTTGATGGCACAGAAGTAAGATGTTTAGTCATTTCAGACTTTTGTGCGTGCGCGCACACATACACTCACACATGCTGAGTACTTATAGGGACAAACCAATTTCTTATTTCTGGAAGATAACTATACAAATAAAAATAAGCCAGAAAAAACTGGCTAAAGATCCAAAATCACTTGGTTGGACCTGGGAAGAGGACCAGCCAGGAGGACCCTAAATTCTCCTTGTCCCACAAATATAACTAGATAACACTCACATCATCATGAATAATACAAAAGCCAACCTGAGGACTAGCAGAACAGACTCCACAACTAAAGGTAGAGAAGAGGCCACATCAAAGAAGGCAGGAAAGGTGAAGATGAGGTTTGGGAGTGAATAAGACCAGACTGTGACTGTCAGCAGTGGGGAGGGAGCCCATGGTGTGGAAAAAGGCAAAAATACAGACTGTTACACTGGAAAGCCCTCACAGGGAAGACAGATCCCCATTCCATATGGCTTTTAAAGTGAGAAGGGCAGAATCTTATAAGTTTGTACAACTACTAGGACTTAAAATATGGGATTTTAAAAATTGGTGGATTTAGGTCCAGGAGAGCCTGGAGGGCTCTGGAGGGCATTAGGAAGTAGAGTCCCTACCCTTAAAGAGACAGCATGACAAAAACCCATGGCAATACAGCATGGAAGCAGAAGTTTGAAAAATGTCACGGGCATACAGGAAGGAGAGTTATTTACTCATCTCAGAGCATGGCCACAGAGGCAATGATCACAGGGAGACCCCTCTAGGAACAGAAGAGCTAGAAGATACATTTCCCTCCCCCCACCCACCACAAAAAACAGGGCCACCTGGTGCAGACTAGCATGATGCCAACACTCACTACCTAACTTGCTTACACCAAGCCCTGTCCCCCATACTTTTGTATATTCACCCTTTCCAGTCAATCTTGCCTCAGTCCAGGTGCGTAAGGTCTCCTCTCCCAGAAGCCCAGCACAAACCCTACCAACACCCCAACTCCCAACCCAATCATTTTGTGGAACCTCAGTTTAAGTGGCCACATTAGTAGTGGTAACAAGCCTTATTTCACAAACAGACCAGGGCACATCTTGTTAAAAAAACACCCCACCCATCCAGTGAGTGAACATAGCTCACAACAGACAAAGAGAACCTCTGCAAATGACTGGACTGAAGGAAAAATTGGCTGGGACACAATAGCAGGGCATATGCAACACACATAGGAGACACTCCCTGAAGCCCCAGATCCTGGAGAACAAAAGACATTGCACTGTAGGGCACTATAGTATCTCTTCTTCATAAAACCATTATATTCAAGAGCAGGAGATATAGCTGACTTTGCTAACATAAGCAGACACAGAGAAGTACACAAAATGATGGGACAGAGGAATATATCCCAAATGAGAGAAACATAAAAACCACAAGAGAACCAAGCAAAATGGATATAAGTAATATGCCAGATAGAGAATTTAAAGTAATGATCATAAAGATGCTCACTGGACTTGAGAAGGAATGGAGGACATCAATGAGACCCTTAACAAAGAGACTAAAAAGAATCAATCAGAGATGAAGAATATAACAAATGAAATTTAAAATACACTTGGTAGAATAAGTAGCAGGCTAGAGGAAGCAAAGGAATGAATCAATGACCTGGAAGACAGAATAATAAAAAGTAATCAAGGCAAGCAAATGAGAGGGAAAAGGATTATGCAAATGAGAATAGACTTAGGGAACTTCATGACTCCATCAAGTTTAATAATATTCATATTATAGGGATCCCAGAAGAAGAAAGAGAAAAGGGGGCAGAAAATTTACTGGAAGAAATAATATCAAAAAACTCCCCTAATCTGGGGAAGGAGATAGATATCCACATCCAGGAGGCATAGAGATTCCCCAACAAGATCAACACAGGGAGGTCCATACCAAGACATATAGTAATTAAAATGGCAAAAAATGGTGATAAAGAAAAAAATTTAAAGCAGCAAGAGAAAATAAGACAGTTACAAGAGAAACTCCATAAGGCTATCAGCAGATTTTTTCAGCAGAAACTTTGTAGTCAAGAAGAGAGTGGCATGATATATTCAAAGTGCTGAAAGGGAAAGATTTACAACCAAGAATATTCTATGCAACAATACAGTCATTCAGAATAGAAGAGACAAAGTATTTCTGAGACAAACAAAATCTAAAGGAGTCGTGATCACTAAACCATTCCTACAAGAAATATTAAAGGGGATGCTTTGAATGGAAAGGAAAGACCATAGTGAGAGAACAAAAAGTTGGTAGCACAAAAGGAGTAACAATATGTATATCTATAAAAACCAGTCCAGAAATTCACAAAATAAAAGAATGTAATATATGATGCCATATATCTAAAGCATAAAGGGGAGAAGCATAAAGAATGGGAGCCATCAATTTAATATAGACTATTTTATGCAGAAGATGTTATATACAAACCTAACGGTAACCATAAATCAAAAACTAGTAATAGATATGCAAAGAATAAAGGGAAAGGAATCCAAGTATATCACTAAAGAAAGCCAACAAACCATGAAAGACAGCAAGAGAAGGATCAGAGAAAAACTACAAAAAGAACCACATAACAAGTAAAATATATACATATCTTTCAATATATACATATTTATCAATATTTACTTTGAATGTAAATGGACTAAATGCTCCAATCAAAAGACACGAAGTGACAGAGTAGATAGAAAAACAGGACTATATACTGCCTTTAAGAAACTCATTTCAGACCTGAAGATACATGCAGATTGAAAGCGAGATGCTGGAGAAATATTTAGCATTAAAATAAATGTCAAAAGAAAGCCAGGGTAGCAATACTAATATCAGACAAAACAGATTTTAAAACAAAGAGGGTAATAAGAGATAAAGAAAGGTACTATATAATAATAAGGGTGATGGTCCAACAAGAAGATACAACAATTGTAAATATTTATGCACCCAAAATAGGAGCACCCAAATACATAAAAACACATAAAACGGTTAACATACACAAAGAAACTAATAGATAGTAATACAATAATAGTAGGGTACTTTAACACCCCAGTTACATCAATGGACAGATCATCCAAACAGAAATTTCAGCAAGGAAACAATGGCTTTGAATGATGTGGTGATCAGCTGGACTTAACATATATTCAGAACATTCCATCCTAAAACAGCATAATATACATTCTTTTCAAGTGCACATGGAACATTCTCTAGAATAGAGTATATATTAGGCTACAAAACAAATCTAAAAAAAATCAAAAAGATCAAAGTCATACCATGCATCTTTGCTGACCATAACACTATAAAACTAGAAATCAACCACAAGAAAAAAATATTGGAAAGCACACAAATACCCGGAAGTTAAATAACCTACTACTAAACAATGAATAGACCAACCAAGAAATTAAGGAAAAATTTAAAAATTACATGGAAACAAATGAAAATGAAAACATAATGGTCCAAAATCTTTGGAATGCAGAAAAAGCATTTCTAAGAAGGATGTTTATAGCAATACAAGCCTACCTCAAGAAACAAGAAAAATCTCAAATATACAACCTAAACTTACACTAAAGGAGCTAGAAAAAGAACAAAAAAAAAAAACAAAAACAAAACTCAAAACCAGCAGAAGGACTAATGAAGGCTAAAGCAGAAATAAATGATATAGAAACTTAAAAATCAATAGAACATAGCAATGAAATCAGGAGCTGGTTCTTTCAAAATATCAACAAAATTGATAAACCTCTAATCATACAAAAAAAGATTCAAATAAAATCACAAATTAAAGAGGAGAGAAATAACAGCCAACATCACAGAAATACTAACAATTATAAGGGAATAATATTAAAAATTATATATCAAAAAGATGTTGTATTTCCATGTACCACTAATGAAGCAGTAGAAAGAGAAACCCATAAATCAATCCAATTCACAATTGCATCAAAAACAGTAAGATACTTGGGAATAAACCTAACCAAAGAGGTGAAATACCTATACTCTGAGAACTCTACAACACTAATGAGAGAAACTGAATATGACACAAAGAAATGGGAAAACATTCCATGCTCATAAATTATAAAACAAATATTGTTAAAATGTCTATACTATCCACTGAAAGCAATCTACACATTTAATGCAATCCTTAGCAAAGTACTGCCAACATTGGTCACAGAGCTAGAACAAACAATCCTGAAATTTGTATGGAACCACAAAAGATCCTGAACAGCCAAAGCAACCTTGAAAAACAGAAAAGCAAAACTGGATTATCACAATTCCAGACTTAACTTCATATTACAAAACTGTAGTGATCAAACCAGTATGGTACTGGCACAAAAATAAACACATAGATGAATGGAACAGAATAGAAGATCCAGAAAGAAATCCATACTTATATGTTCATTAAACTTTGGCAAAGAAGGAAAGAATATCTGATGGGAAAAAGACAGTCTCTTCAACAAGTAATGTTAGGAAAACTGGACAGCTACATGCAAAAGAATGAACCTGGACCACTTTCTTACACCATACACAAAAATAAATACAAAATGGGTTAAAGACCTAAAGGTGAGATTTGAAACCATAAAAATCCTAAAAGAGAGGACAGGCAGCAATTTTTGTGATATCAGCCATAACAACACTTTTCTAGAAATGTGTCCTGAGGCAAGGGAAACAAAAACAAAAATTCACTATTCAGACTGCATCAAAATAAGAAACTTCTATACAGCAAAGGAAACAATCAACAAAACTAAAAGACAACCTACTAAATGAGAGAAGATATTTGCAAATGACATATCTGTTAAGGGTTGTAAAATATATAAAGAACTGACACAACTCAACACCCAATAAACAAATAACCCAGTCCAATGATATGAACAGATATTTCTCCAAAGAAAACATACAAATGGCCAATAGATGCTTGAAAAGATGCTCAACATCACTCATCAGGGAAATGCAAATCAAAACCACAGTGAGATATCACCTCACACCTGTCAGAAAGGCTAAAATCAAAAAGACAAGAAACAACAAGTATTGGTAAGCATGTGAAGAAAAAGGTACCCTTTTGCACTGTCTATGGAAATGCAAACTGGTGCAGCCACTCTGGAAAACAGTATGGAGTTTCCTCAAAAGATTAAAAATAGAACAACCCTACAACTCAGTAATCACACCACTGATTTTTACCCAAAAAACATAAGAACATTAATTCAAAGGGTTACATGCATCCCTGTGTTTATTTCAGCATTATTTATAATAGCCAAACTATGGAAGAAGCCTGTTTTCACTTAATAGATGAATGTTTAAAGAAGATGTGGTATAACTTTCTTCAGAGAGTTGCAATAAATCATCTTAAGATTTGTGTGGAATCAGAAAAGACCCCGAATAGCCAGAGGAATATTAAAAAAGAAAACCAGAGCTGGGGGCATCACAATGCCAGATTTCAGGTTGTTCTACAAGGATGTGGTCATCAAGATAGTATGGTACTGGCACAAAAACAGACACATAGATCAATGGAACAGAATAGAGAATCCAGAAGTGGACCTTCAACTCTGTGGTCAACTAATATTCAACAAAGCAGGAAAAACTATCCACTGGAAAGATAGTCTCTTCAATAAATGGTGCTGGGAAAATTGGACAGTCACATGCAGAAGAATGAAACTAGACCACTCTCTTGCACCATACACAAAGATAAACTCAAAATGGATGAAAGATCTAAATGTGAGACAAGAATCTATCAGAATCCTAGAGCAGAACACAGGCAACACCCTTTTTGAACTTGGCCACAGCAACTTCTTGCAAGATACTTCCATAAAGGCAAGGGAAACAAAAGCAAAAATGAATTATTGGGACTTAATCAAGATAAAAAGCTTCTGCAAAGAAAAAGAAACAGTCAAAAAAACTAAAAGACAACCTATAGAATGGGAGAAGATATTTGCAAATGACCTATCAGATAAAAGGCTAGTATCCAAGATCTATAAAGAACTTATTAAACTCAACAGCAAAGAAACAAATGATCCAATCATGAAATGGACAAAAGACATGAACAGAAATCTCACAGAGGAAGACATAGACGTGGCCAACAAGCACATGAGAAAATGCTCCACATCACTGGCCATCAGGGAAATACAAATCAAAACCACATTGAGATACCACCTCACCCCAGTGAGAATGGTGAAATTTAACAAGACAGGAAACCACAAATGTTGGAGAGGATGTGGAGAAAGGGGAACCCTCTTGCACTGTTGGTGGGAATATGAACTGGTGCAGCCACTCTGGAAAACTGTGTGGAGGTTCCTCAAAGAGTTAAAAATAGATCTGCCCTATGACCCAGCAATTGCCCTGGGTAAATCTTTGGATTTACCCCAAAGATACAGATGCAATGAAACGCGGGGACACCTGCACCCCGGTGTTTATAGCAGCCATGTCCACAATAGCCAAACTGTGGAAGGAGCCTCGGTGTCCATCCGGAGATGAATGGATAAAGAAGCTGTGGTCTATGTATACAATGGAATATTACTCAGCCATTAGAAACGACGAATACCCACCATTTGCTTTGACGTGGAGGGAACTGGAGGGTATTATGCTGAGTGAAGTAAGTCAATCGGAGAAGGACAAACATTGGTCTCATTCATTTGGGGAATTAAAAAATAGTGGAAGGGAATAAAGGGGAAAGGAGAGAAAATGAGTGAAATTATCAGTAAGGGTGACAGAACATGAGAGACACCTAACTCTGGGAAATGAACAGCAGGTAGTAGAAAGGGAGGTGGGCGGGGGGTTAGGGTGACTGGGTGACGGGCACTGAGGAGGGCACTTGACGAGATGAGCAGTGGGTGTTATGCTATATGTTGGCAAATTGAACTCCAATAAAATAAAATAATAAAATAAAGCCAAATCTCAATTAAAAAGATGTTGTATATAGATACAATGGAATATTATTCAGCTATAAAAAAAAGAATGCAATCTTGACATTCACAACAACATGGACAGAGCTAGAGAGTATAATGCTAAGCAAAATAAGTCATTCAGAGAAAGACAAATACAATATGGTTTCACTCATATGTGGAATTTAAGAGACAAATAAATTAGGAAAGAGAAACCAAAAAACAGACTCTTAACTATAGAGAACAGATAGTTTTGCCCAAACATCTTGTAATCACAATAAATACAAATTGTTTCATTGTACTGTCCAAAGTTATAAATTTACAGATTGGTCGTAAAGGAAATTCCATCACATTTAGAAGAGACACACCGCAGACAAATAGAAACCAAATGAAAAACATAGACAAAAAGAAAAAAAAATAGTTCTAATTTAAAAAGAAGAAATGGCTTGAACAAATATTATGAGAATAAAATTGAATAGTGCATAGGATACAGGGGAAATGGCAACTAATTTTATATTATTAAGGAATAAAATGTGATATAGGGAATACCAGAAACAAAGTGAAGAGGTAGATATATAAAATACTGGAAAATACCTAATTAAATGGTTGTATTACCAGGTATAGACAATAAACTTTATGGCTAGGAAGTGGAGAAAGCTACTTAGGCCTGAATTCAGAGTAATAGTTTTGTAAAATAGATGGGACTTGAAATAATCTTCCAGGAATGAGTAACTGAATATAGAGAAAGAAAAACAATGTGTGAGATGGAGGGAGGGTAACACCTTCAAGTAGAAAAGATCTATAAATTAAATATTTATAAATATTTATAAATATAAGTTAAATATTTATTTAAGTCTAATTAATTATTATAAAAGACTTGGAAAATAAATTCCATGGCTATGGAATAGACATTATTTCTTGATTTTTTTTGTTGGTTTTGCTTGTTTTTTTTTTCTTTAACAAGTCATCTGTCTCATCCTCACTAAGTGCCAACCATTGTCCTCTGTGCTTTATAAGTTTTAATTCATTTAATTCTTAAAGAACCCTAGGAGGTGTATGCATGGTGTTTCAATTTAACGAAAGAGGAAACTGAAGGACACAGAGGTTACATCTTTTGCCCAGGGTCACATAGCAAATAGAAGAGACAGGATTTTAACCCAAACACTTTGGCTGCAGAATACCTGCTCTTAAAAATCATACAGTGACAATTCTCTGTGTTTGTTACTAAGATTAGATGGTCTCAGAGGAAGACAGTGAAAAGAGGTAAAGTAAGTTCTTAAACAAGGTCACAAATTTAACAGTCTGACTAATTTAAGTTTGCTGTTAGAAGAATGCAGTGAACATTCAGTAAATAATTATTAACCATTCATTTATCAAACCAAGTGCTAAATTTTTGGTATTCTCATGTCAAGTATTTCTTCTCATGGTATTAGTGTAGCTTATCAGCTACCAGTGGAGAGTTCACTTAAACCATAAAAAGTATAAAAATCATATGGCTTTTTTGGTGAAAAACATGAAATACAGATCCAAATAAACTCAAAGAACCTCCCCCCCAAAAAAGATATTTACATTGTAGTCAACATTTGAAAACTAAAGATAATGAAAATTAAAAATAAAATGTAAAAGAATCCAGAAGAAAAGAAATCAAAAATTACCTCTAGCATCTCATCAGAAACTATGAAGTTCAAAAGACAGAAGACTATCTTTAAACTGCCTAAGGGAAAAGTAAACTTAGAATTCTCTATCCAGCAAAAATATCAAAATGTAGGCCATATAACCATACTAAAAGTTATATTTTAAAAATGGACTAAAATTTCCAATTAAAAAACAGATAATAGTCACATTATATAAACATACAAGACTCAAATTTAGTTATCTATTTGTCTATAAATGATACACCATGAAGACACTGATAGGTTAAAAGTATAAGGCTAGAAAAAGACATGCCAGGGACTCCTGGGTGGCTCAGCAATTGAGCATCTGCCTTTGGCTCAGAGTGTGAGCCTGGGATCCAGAATCAAGTCCCACATTGGGCTCCCTGCATGGAGCCTGCTTCTCTCTCTGCCTGTGTCTTTGTCTCTCAAGAATAAATAAATAAAATATTTTTTTAAAAAAGAAAAAGACATGCCATGCAAACCAAGTTGGTGAGGCTATATTAATATCAAATTAAACTTCACAATTTAACTATAACCAGAGATCAAGAGGGTCATTTCATTAAGAGAAAGAATCAGTTTATCAAGCACATATAACAATTCTAAATGTGTATGCATCTAATAAAAAAATTCAAAATACATATGGAAAACATTGAGAAAAATTGCAGTAGAAATAAAAAGATGTGTAATATAATTTGAGATTTTTTTATAATTTGAGACTTTGATATTCCTCTCAGGAATTAATAGAACATGCAGACAGAAAACCAGTAAGAACATGGAAGAACTGAACTACACTATCAACCAACTAGACCTTATTGACATTTATTGAACATTCCATTCAACAATAACTGAATATACATTATTTTAAAGTGCATATGGAATATTTCCAAATACATACCATATACTGAGTCATAAATCAAGTTTAAATAAATTTAAAAGATTGAAATAGTGTGGAATATGTTGTCTGACTACAATTAAATTATCAGAAATCAAGTTGAAAGGTACTTGAAAGATTTCTCAAATAAATCACACACTTCTAATCATGTGGGCCAAGAAAGGAATTATAAGAGAAATTAGAAAATATTTTGGGTTTTTTTTTGTTTTTTTTTAGAAAATATTTTGAACAGAGTTAAAGAAATCCATGCAAGATTAATCCATATGATGGAATTAACAGTTTGAGAGGCATGAAGCTGAGTATTTCCTTCAGGTAGAATTAGAGGGCCTCTGTGGGCGGATCCTGGAGCTGATACAGGGAAGAATACAAAATACGGTCAAAGATGTGATGAGGGCCATATTTCTAGTGGGCCCCTAACTTAGCATTTAGCATATGGAACTTAGGCTAGCACCTAGGAACATCCTAATAAAGATGTGCAATAAATGAATAAGTGAAGCTCTTCTTAACTGTTAATGTAACCCAGCCAATATTATTTACTTTCTATGTTGACTTGACTGCCAGATGGTTTAATTGAATGTGTTTAAGAGCTTCCTTTATACTCCTGTTTCCCTCAGAGTGGTTGCCTCTGTGTTCATAAACTTTCATTCTTTAATTCTTTGTCACTTATGGTGTTGGTCTTCTGACTCTTTCACCTCTTAAAATATAGAAGATTCTCTCTGATAAAATCTATGAGTGCCTAGGATAACAATGGTAGCACTGAAATCACCTCTCTTTCTTCCACTTGAAGATAACAAAGGAGAACCTCAATTCAAATACTGATATCTAAGGTATGAAAACATACTCATTTCACACAATATATCAAAGTGGTGTAAATTTAGGTTAATAAAGCATTTTTCAATATTAAATTCCATCAATTAAATTAACTTCTCTCTTTATTCTGCTAAATAGCATGTTAAAACCAGAGTGTAACCCTTTTTATTTTGAAACAAAGTAAGCATATTTATGATTGATTTTATTAGAAAGACATAAATTTTTATGTGTTCTGATTTTTTCCCTTGGACTTAAACAAAATAATACCCAGCATTTTTTTTAAATTCACTTTATACAGACAGTACATTTTTCAAGTGGAAGAGCCATGTCAGTGGTGTGGGGGAGAGGAGTTTTTCAAAGACAGAACTTTAAGTTTGAAAATTAGTGACTAATGGAGCATATCAGGTAGGTATTTTTCATACAACTTAGCATCATCATTATATAATGATGCTGCTTTGATGTGAGATTAATACAGACACATGATTTTTCATCCAAGAGTATCAAGATTATAGAACAATGAACAGAGCAGTTATAACAAGAAGAAAATATTAGGATAAGATTTTAAAATATAAAAAAGATTTGAAGTAGACTTATTCACAAATGGTACCAAGTCTATCAAAGATAAAGAGAAAAAAATGAAGATGTAAAAAGTGACTCAGTAAATTTTAACATGGGAACAGGATATTATAGAGTTAAGATAAACACCTCCTAGTATTTATATATATAAAGTGTACATGAAGTGAGATCTAAGGTACACTGCGTTGCATCTCCTATCTCAATCCAACATAGTAAAAGAGATTTTACCTTTAGGCATTTTTTCTTGTATGGATCTGCACATATTATCTTAAGGGGACAGAAATCTAGCATGTTGACCAAACATTGACTTGAAAACTCTTCCCATTCATTTCTTTTGCATCATTATCTGTCAGTTGGTAAAAACATATTTTTTTCTGAACTAATTCTGATGGCCTCCCTAAATGATCTAGATTTATGGAAATATAATAAGTAAATTTACATTATATTTACATAGCAGATTTCTTCATGCGTATCTGATTTGTGAATTATAACAACCATCTCTGATGGGAGATGAGGACTTGTTGTCCTTTTTGAGGGTTTGATAACTGAGCTGTAGAGAAGCTAAGACTTGCCCAAAGACTAGCAAGTAATGAACCTCTGAGCTAACTTCTTGTCTATTATTTCTACTTCTGGTCCCTTTTAACTAAAAATCAGTTTAAAATCTCTGCAGAGTGAGCCCTGTTTGAATCCCCTCACTAGCGAGAAGGAAACTCACAGAGCCACACAATTAGTCAATTTGGGATATATTTCTGAGGAAATATTACAGGACACTGTAGTTATATCATGGAATGTATAAGCCTTTGCGTGCCTTACTGAACATGATCATACTTCAGTTATTGCCACCAAGCCCTGATTTTGTCAAACATCTAGAATTTTATGGTACACACTTCATTCTATATCACACATTTGGAGACAGCTTCTTTACTAAAACAAAGCTGCTTCATAGAAGTCCCTCTGTCTTTGTCATTACCTGAAATAATTATGATATTTCAACACAGCTCTAGTAAATGTGTTGATAGACATATCATAGATTATAAATGCATCTATTGAAATGCTAACCATGGTTGCAAAGCAGATTATCTTATTTAAAGACACTGGTTTTAAAATTTAGACATTTAATTTAATTATCTTTTCCCAGAAGTATATAAGGAAATCAGAAACCTAGTGTGAATAACATTATCTTCACAGAAATGAAAATTTGCAAGAGCATTTTTTGCCACAAACTCAATAATTTTAGTATAATCACTAACTATGTTTTTGTTTTACAGAACCAGTATGATTTGGAAAAAGAATAAAATTGCTTTTAAAGTACAAAAATAATTATGAACCACTTGAAACGTAATGTCTGTGTTTTATTTCTCATCAGAATTCATTAGTGTGTAACATCAATAATTTAGCCCATCATTTGCCAACACTGACTTGGCTCAGTAGTTCAATCATGTAACCCTGTAAACTCACTTTCCATTAAAATGAATGTTGCTGACAAAGGATAACTAAAGAGATACTTCATTTATTAACTAAAGAGGTACTTCATTTATCAACATTTTTAAATTAGGAGTTTGGGGCCACAGAAGCTTAGCTGGATGATTTATTTGAAGGATCTTTATATTAGACCTAAAGACTTTTTCCAAATCATACAATGCTACCCACAAAGATAATCGCATTTCATTTGTGAACATGTGACTCAGGACGCTCTCTTTAGAGGCAGGCATAGCCACCTGCAGAGAATCAAATGACCTACCAGAATGAAAACTTGACTGCTTAGTATAAAATTATGAAATGTGCAGCATTCTCCTATATCCTGATTTACTCCATTGGGCATATTTCTTACCAAACCTATAATACGACATCCAATATTCTAATATCCTAATGTTGTTAAAATTGATTTGAGGATTAAGTAAATAGGCTAAAGTTAGTTAATAATGAGTGTAAGACTCCTCAATATCCACAAATTGTACTTACTACATTTAAATTTCTCATCACTTGCCATGACACACACCTCTGCAGATAGAAGCGCCTATAGATATTGCTGACACTGTTTTGAACAAGAGTTTCATTTTCCAGAGCTTGATCCTATATCTTACTAGTAGGTTAACATCACATCATTTGAGATGCAAAAAGCAAATAGATAAATAAATAAAAACATCTGAAGTGTAGTGAGCAAAGCATGAAATCAAAATTCCTTATATATGTTAAAATGTTCCTGTGATAGGCCTTCAAACATATAATTTCCAGTAAATATGGCAAGACGGTGTAATCAAATCCTTCCTTGCTTCTTCTGTAATAAATTAAATGCATGTTTCTTGTTAAAACCTTTTGATAGAAATGGAGGATCTCTGCATTTAGCCTTTAGATTTGCCAGCTGGCATCTTTCCCTGTTTTGGATCAAAAAGTTCTCAGCCAGCTGATTCATTCAAAAGTCAAAACCCAGGGATGATGTTGGATTATGAACTGTTATCTTTACTGTATCAAGCTACTTCTTTCTCTTATTTAATCTCCTCTCCCCTTTTATCTTTCCATCCTTCTTTAGAAATATTTATTCTGACAGACTCTAAATAATAATGATCCTACAGGAAAGTTTTCTCATGCCCTTTTTATGCTTTCTCTACCTTATAAAAGTTAAGTAAGGAAAAAAAACCTCTTCAAAACATTATAAATAAGAAAGTATTCATCTCACAGTGCTGTGGTAGTAGTATTCCACAGTCGTTTTGTGAAGAAATAGAGGCAACTGCACTATATCAATGCAGATAACTTCTGAGGGTAACTAGTGTGTTCCAGCATCATTGCATTAGCTGATATTTCTATGCCACTTTACATTTCCAATTTGTGTTTATTTTAATTTGACTATCACAAATAACCCTGAGAAGGAAGATTTTACTATGCGCATTTTACAGATATGTTAACTCTCAAAGAGCTTAAAAGAACATCTCTGTGACACACCATGCATTTGGTAGAACCAGATTTAGATCCCAGATTTTCTGATTCCCAATCCATACTCTGTAAATGAAACATGATGCTGCAGAGTGCCTATGTTTGGGATGAGAGAGAGAAATGAATATATATTGTGAATCTATTGTGGAAGACAAAAAAAAAAAAGTTAAGCAAAGGAACAAACTGGAAGCAACTAGTCATTTTAAGAGCGTTCTAGTACACAAGTGGCATTTTTAAAAGCTAACACATCCAGACTAGATTTTCAGTGCAAATATTTGAGAAATGGAGCTGAGAAGCTACTGTTAAAAATGTAGGTCTACAATTACAAGATCCTAAACTAGGGATCTTGTAAACAGCAAAGGAAATGAAGAAGGGGGAAATGATGGACATTTCAGAGGCATAGTCACACTGACTTACTGAATGGACTCAAGACCAGCAACAACATGACTCTAAACTTTGAAGCTAAAGATAACCAAAATAATAATAAAAAGGAAGGAGAATTGGTAGGGCCTTAATCTCAAGGGAAGAGTCTCATTTAAGGTTATACATAACTGAATAAGAGAATGGGACCTATATCAATATATCTCTTAGCAACTGAAATACTTATTGGGACATAAGTGATCAATAAGGACTATAACAACATGTTTTGTGGCCAGACTATAAAGACACAAAGCCAGACATTTTGTAATTCTGAGGAAGTTAGTGAATAAAAAAAATCAGAGGAACAATAGCAAGTACCTTAGGAAATTCCTAGGTTCAGCTGGAGAGAAGCATGTCATAATCAAAGGAGAAAGAAAGAAGACCAAGAATTAGGAGAAAAATTAAGAATATACTATTAACAAAAGCCATGAGAAAAAAATTTAGGATGGTGGTCACTAATGTCTGCAATTACAGCCAAGAACTTGTGTGTCTTCAAATTATATTTTGTTCCATTGTAGACTGCATGATTGCCTCAAAATAACATATGCATTTTACTTAGGCATTTGAAAATTTAGCCTGGAATTGTACTAATTCACAGCCTCCGCAGGAGCATCCTAAGTGTGTTTTGAAACAGCCCCCATATACAGAGGGTGGGAGACTGTGCATTTGATTTTGACTTATTGTGAAAAACATTCCACAGTCATGGCATCTGTTAAGCTAAATGGCTGTTTATATTATACAATATGACATATTATCCAAATTAAGTCATTATGACATGAAACAGTTTATGCTGTACTTCTGAGTTTTGTATAAAATTTATATATCCCATTCAATATTTGCCAAAAATTAAACCAGAATACATTTAAACTTATCATGAACACATGTAAACATCACACATGAAAAGAAATGTATAGATGGTCAGTATCTGAGCCTTTAAAGGCCTCTGCCATACATCTGACTTTATTAAATGAAAATTATGCATGATTATTCCTTGATCTTTCTCATTTAAAAATGTTTGTAGAATTTTAAAAACCAAAAAAGTAAAAGGATATATCTAAGTCACAAAACAAATATGGGTAAATATGTAAATTAGTACTAGATGGAGACAAATGAAAGACCTTTTAAATATACATTAGAGAAGAAAATGGACAATCTAATAAATGAAGAGCCTGTGTCTAGCAAATGTATAAAAGAAAGATAGGTAAAAATGGTAATAATATAAACCTTTTATTAGAAAAAAGAATAGAGAGGTACCTGGATGGCTCAGTTGGTTGCACTTTGGACTCTTCATTTTGGCTTGGGTGATGATCTCAGAGTCCTGAGATTGAGCCCTGCTTTGGGCTTGATATATCTCTCTCTCTCTCCCTCTCCCTCTGCCCCTCCCCCATACCTGTGCTCTCTATGAATGAATAAATAAATAAATAAATAAATAAATAAATAAATAATCAGCAAATTCAAATGACACAAATTATACAAGATAAATAAATTAGATAATGAGTTTACCACATTATAGACAGACAAATTGTTTTTAAAACTCCTGAAAATACTGAGACATAGCAAAGATCTGGGGAAGTTGTGTGTGTGTGTAGGTGCACACACACACAAAAGAAGGAAACTTTTCATTAATTTAATAAATATTTATTAAATATATGTGCATGCATTATAGATATAAAGATGAAGAAGATTCAGTTCCTGCTCTTATGAAAAATCTAGTCTCGTAGAAAAGACAAGTCAAGAGGCATTGTTAATATAGTGTGATAATTGCAAAGACAAAAGACAGAAGTGGGAAAACTTTTCAGCCAAAAGACAAAGGAAGTACTAAACCTAGATCTGAAAGAAGGTTGTATATTACTGGAGTTATAATATGTTCATATGACTCATAGAATTCAGTTGAACTAGAGCTACAGGTGCGTGTACAGAGAAGCAATAGCCAAATCTTGCAATAGTTGTGTACCATGAAAAGATCTTTATCCTGAAAATATTGAATAGAAGAAAGGGATTGGGGGTTGATAAGTGTAAAAGGAGGGAAATGATAGTATCTGAGGTTTAGAAAGATTTCTTAGTTTCATATGTGGAAAGTAGAAGGTAAGGTGGGTAGTGAAGGGGGAGGTAGAGAAGAGGTTTCATGACAGGAGATGGCACTGATTAGGACACCCCTCCAGTTTCAACAGCTAGTGGCCTCAAATAAGGTAATGTCATTGAGATAGAAAAAGTATTTGGGAGATAATAAAAGACAGCTAAGGACAACATTTGTCTTTAACTGGATGTGGCACTTGATTTCTAGCATAGTTATCTTTTTTACCTCTCTACGAATCCTGGTTTGGGAATTCAACAAAACATCATCCTCCACCTTTCCTTCTTTTCTTCTTTCTGTTTTACAAAACAAATACTCTTTGATAAGTCTCTTTCTCTTCTGGGCATTTTCTGATGCTGCATTATGTTCCTTTGAAGTCATCTCCATCACTGCCTCCCTCCCTCTCTCTGATACCCTCAACTCTTACATGAAAAATGTGAACATCTTTCTTGCTTCTGTAATTCAGAGATTGTTTTTTCATACCTCTTTCATGGCAACTGCTTTTATTAAAGCTTAACATTCTTAAATTTCTTTCACCAGATAGATTAGGACGCTGAAAGCAATGCCGTATTCAGCTGTACATTCCCAGTAGTGTCAAATGCAAAGTAAAATGCATGTTATTATGTTGACATATATGTCAAGTATGTATATATGGCATTTGACATATAACTATAACATGTATATATGATATATACTTATCTTCTGCAAGAGTCTTTAAAATTCTTGCATTCAGGGTTCCTGGTTTGTTTAGCATTATGCTCTATAGAGTGTTAGGGGGCATACATTTTAATAGGTTCTGTTTAAATGCTTAACGAAGAAAATGGGCAGGTTTATCAAAGGATGATCTGAGATAGTATCCAGGAAGTAATCTGATGATGAATTAATTAATAGACAAATCAGGGCAGTGTTAAGAACAATATCAGATATAATTTTGCCATAGTTGAAGAAATCTATTCTTTTACAAGATACGCCCTGGAGGCAGTGGATTTTTTAAGGCAAGTAGAGTACAATTTATTTTTTAAAATAATATTTGGGAGATCTCTTGTGTATTAATTTTCCTGGTTCCAGTCTGCCCTTGAGGCTAGAAAAAAATCAAGAAATTGTATAAAACCAATTGTATAAAACCAAAGTGATGAGATACATAAAAGGAAGCTTATGAATTCACATTTCTAGAAATTCTAATGTAAAAAAACTTACTAATTTGCATTTATTTATGAGCTCATTATTTACAAGTAAATATACAATAGCAAAAAGTTCAGTAAAAATAAGGAAATCCATTTTAAAAAAGAATTTCAAGGCTGCAGAAATTAACAATGAAAGATTATGTTACTAGATTATTTTACAAGAGAGGAGAAAAATATCTATTCGAGTCCCACATCAGGCTCCCTGCATGGAGCCTGCTTCTCCCTCTGCCTGTGTCTCTGCCTCTCTCTCTCTCTCTCTCTCTCTCTCATCTCTCATAAATAAATAAATAAAATCTTTAAAAAAAAAAAAACAAAAAAAAAAAAACAAAGATAAGTTCAGTGATGGGATAAACATGTCATATTATTATTAAATAAGATAGGCTATAGTTTGCCAGTGACAAGGCACACTTAGACTGTATCTGCAAGACAAATGGCCCAAGATATTGATGAAATCTGTAGACATGAGAAGGTTTTTTTCTATAAGAAATATGATTTACTGCCTTACTATCAAGCCTGTAGTTTTGTGCTAAAGCCCATTACCACTGTGGCTTTACCAGCTAAGTCAATTGATAGGTATGGAAAATATTGAATATGATTAGTTAAATTGTTAGGATATGGTCCCATAATTCCCCCAGATAATCCCACAAGACAGAATAATTTCAGTAAGATTATATACCAATAAATTGCCTTCAAACATAGGTTTACATAGGTATTAATGAACTAAAAAAAGAATGAATCTATGACTGGATTGTAGAACAATTTCTATTGGCCATATTAATAAATCCAGTTTCACAGATTTTTTTTCTTCTGATAAAACAAAGCTGTAGTTTTTAGAAGCATAACTGTCCCACAGTAGAAGCAACAAAAATCTATACAAGAAAAAGAATGTGCTTGTTTTACAAAGGTGCTAAAGCAAAAATAAGAATTAAAAACTACAAACTATAGTAAATCATCTTATTAACAGCTGCTTTTAGGTACATTAGTTGTACATCTTTCAGGACCGAGGAACCATTATATTCTGGCAACAATTCAAAGAATGATACTTCGACACGTTCCATAGAGCAAAGCATTTTTATTCCCAAGCAGATAATTCTAATACATTGACTAATTTTTGTTTATCTCAAATGACACTATACAAGCTAACTTTGAAATTTAAATTATTTTAAATAATATTTCTAAAATGAATTTATTGTATTTGTAAATAATCTCTGAAGAAATTAAGTTTAAACCAAAAACATATTTATTAGTAGATTAATAGATTAATGAAGATACTCGCCATTCAACTTCAAAGTTTTACTTAAAGATTTGAAAGTACTGAGTGCTTTTTCTAGTTCTTTTATTTATACAAAAACTTAAATATCACTAAGTCCAAATTATGCAGACAATTGGTACTAAAATCTTTAGCTATTTTCCTGCAATTTTGTAGCAACTTTTAAATTTCTGCTTATACTATGAAATATGTTACATACTTAATTTATTAAAATCAACTGATTTGCTGCAGCTAAGTTTTGTAATCTTGTACAAAGTAGTACCACTACGTACTAATATGTATAAAACTCATGAAATATTCCTTAATTCAGAAGACTTTCCTATTTTATCAGATATCTTACTCCATGTAACAATTGTCTTTCTGCTTTATTACAATGGTTCCATCATATATTTTTAATCAACTAATGAATAATGGACTTATTCATCATATTGCAGCTACATTTTAGTTATATTTTCATTTTAATTTTCACTTATTGAGAAATCAGGTCACAAAACCATTAAGCTCATTATACTATCATGTTTATCAATTTCTCTAATTTTTTTATCAACTCTGATATTGTCTTTTATTCGTAGATAAAAATAGACTTACCTTGCTCTTTCCAAGAAAATACAGTTTTCTAAGACAAGGCTATAAATAAATTATTTTCAGCTGTGAATTTCAGGTATATTCAAGTGCTTTTGATTTCCCTCAACCTCTTTTGATAACAAATAATGTGTCATATATTTTCATCATAGTATCAACAATAACTTAGAAATTTTAATGATTCTAAACACACATTTCTCCTTTCCAGTATTCAGAATTTAAGCCAAGGAAAAATTAGCATAAGAGACAGTAACTAATTTCTCTAAGCAGAAAATTATTTATTTTTTTGGAAAAATATTTTTATTAGACATATCTGATAAAGGGTTAGTATCCAAAATCTATAAAGAACTTATCAAACTCAACACCCAAAACCAAATAATCCAGTTAAGAAATGAGAAGACATGAATAGACATTCTTCCAAAGAAGACAGCCAGATGGCTAACAGGTACATGAAAAGATGCTCAACATCATTCATCATCAGTGAAATACAAATCAAAACCATAGTGAGATACCACCTCACACTTTTCAGAATGGCTAAAAATAACAACACAAGAAATAACAGGTGTTGGTGAGGATATGAAGAAAAGGGAATCCTCTTGTATTTTTTGTGAGAATGAAAACTGGTGCTGCCACTCTGGAAAACATACAAAGTTTCCTCAAAAAGTTAAAAATAGAACCACCCTATAATCTAGCAATTGCACTATTATTAGGTATTTACCCAAAGGGTACAAAAATACAGACCTGAAGGGGTACAAACACCCCAATGTTTATAGCAGCATTATCAACAATAGCTAAACTATTAGAAAAAAATCTTCATAGGCAATTTGAGGTAGGGTGTGCAAAAAGATAAAACAATAAGCAAAACCCTCATAATTTGTCAATTATTGTGTGCAAGGAACAGTAAAGAATTCCTCAAGAGCAGAGTGAGACAGTGGGGCAATGTGATGGAAGGCCAGAGCTCAGATTGTCAGGAATAACTAAAGTATAGTCAGGAACAAAGATGTTTAATTAGTATTCTAAATTGTAATGATGTAATCTACCACTACCCACCTTCTCTAATCACCTAGTGATTTCTGCTACCACACATAAAACCTTCAATTTGGTCTGTATTGTGGAAATTAGGGAAAAAAGATAAATTTGGTGACTGAGTCGACATGGTGAGGCACATTATAACAGACTGAGTAAGGTGAAATGACCCCCAAATACAGTCACTTCAGTACGTTACAGCTAGAGGGGACAATGGGGACATAAGCACACCAGGAATTTATAGTTCTAAAAGGTGTGAGACTATTTATGGTTAATTAAACCAATGTATGTACCAAAATGTCTATGAATATTGGGAACAAGGAAACATTTTATAGGTAATGGAGAACAGAAAAACTACCCTAATTTAATGTAAAATCATTTACAAACACATAAAGGCATAAGAACATCATGATAAGTCATTCAGAAGGAAAGGAAAAGTGTTAATGGAGATTGATTTCAAGTTTGAAATTATAGAGAATTGAGGCTCATTTAAGATAATGAAAATTCTAGAGGCATATATAGTAAGGTGATGAGTCTTGAGCTCAGGAAGACCCCTGGACTAAAAAGAATATTTTAGGACTCAAAAGGATATTGCTGGTAATTGAAATTATGGGGAAGGTGTTCAACTATACCATAGGAACAGGAATCAGCTATAGAAGTCTAAAACTCTTGTTGACCACAAATATGCTTCAGTACTATAGATTAATTTTTCTTCTTTAATATTCTGCCATTGAAATGGTATATCTTCAAATTTTTCCTAGAATAACTAATAGAAAATTTTTCTTAGCTTTCTCCTTACCTATTAAATTGGTCACATTTCTAAACTCTACCAGCCAAGGTTGTAAAGGGATCCCACAATGGAGTCACACACATTCACATCACCCTATTTCTTGGAATAATTTTAACTGTTGAAAACCAGAAGAAATTATCTAAAGTATGTGAAATCAATTGATACTCCTACTTTCAGCCAAAATAAAGTTACAGAGTTCATATTTACCCTTTTGCCTAAAACAGCCAAATGCCATAGAAAATATATGGAACAAAGGTTTTTGAGGCATTTGACAAATCAAGCAGTGAAGATTAGTGATCCAAGGCAAGCCTACAAATTGTCTCAGCTTACTATCTTGAGAGAGTTTATAAACCATAGTACAAGCTGGAAGTAGGGGGAATAAATGGAGGCAGACTTCTGTAGACTCCAAGGGTTGAATGAATGTAGCTTAGAGTTCAAGGAGATCAAGGCAGGTATAACACATAAGACAGAGTATCCTGCAGAGAACTCTAGAAATTTACAGGAGATTCCCCCTTGAGTAGTTAGTTGAACAATATATGCATATAAGAAAACTACCTTAGGCCAAGAGAAGTTACTCCAAATATTAGTGGCTATAGTATCTGGTTGTTAACCAAGATGTGTTTCCATAAGACAGAATGAAAACCTCCTAATTTGTGGAGAGTTGGGTAGAGTACCCCTTATCTCAATAGGGGATCAATTAACTATAGACCAACACAGCTCTGGCTCTACCTAACAGATCTTGAAAGCAGGACTCAAAAGGATCAGACTGGTTCCCAAATAGCTTAACTGTAACTAAGAATAGATCTAAAAAAAAAAAAAAAATCTCAAGACTATTTATAGGAATATAAAAATATCAAGCATATTTAGAAACTATAATGAAAGATAAAGAAAAAGAATTTTTAACATGAAAAGAGTTTCAGTAAGCCATGAGATATCTTCAAGCAGCTTAATATATGTCACATGTGATTCCCTGAAGAACAGGAGAAAGAGACGAGAACAGAAAAAATAGTCAAAGAAATTATGACTTTTTTCCAAATTTAATGCAAACTGTAAACAAAAAGGTACAAGAATCTCAACAGACCACAACCTCAAGAAATGCAAAAACCACACTAACACATATCATAATCAAATTGCAAAAAACCAATGAAAAAGAAAAAATCTTAAAACCAGCCCAACATTGAAAAAACATGTTACATACAAAGGAACAAAACTAAGGTTGACAACAGATTGAAATCAAGACAGTGGAGTAACATATTTAAAGTAATGTGGCCTGGGAAAGACAACCTAGAATTTTATACGTAGTTATGTCTTTTAAAAGAGTCCAAAGGAAAGACTTTTTCAGACATACAGAAGTTGAAAAAGCCATCACCAGATTTGTACTCTAAGAGATATTAAAGGAAGTTCTTTAGACAGAGGAAAAATGATGCCAAATAAAAATAGGAAACTACTCAAAGAAACACTTCCAAAAATGGTAACTACTTGAGGAAACATATGAGATTTTTTCTTATTTTTAAAACATGTATAAATGGTGTGACTGTTTAAGAAAATAATGTATAGCAATACAGTGCATAGTTTATAAATATACATAAGTAGAAAGTGCATAGTTTATAAATATCTATAAGTAGCATGAAAGCCAAGAGAGAAGAAATATTATTGTGTGATTTTATACTATATGTGAAGTAACTCACTTGAAGACATATTCAACATAGCCTTAGACATTCCAATCAATGTAATAATGCAAGAAAAAAATAGATACAGATTGGAAAAGAAGTAAAATGTCTTGAATGGCACAAAACATTATCATCTGTGTAGAAAATCCAGTCAAATCAACAAAGAAGCTAATAAGTAAAGTTAGCAAGTTTGCATAATACACTACTATACAAAATATTTCTATAGACTAGCAATTATTGGACATTGAAGTTAAAACATTGCCTTACAATATCATAAAAATATTAAATACTTCAGTGCAAGACCTATACAGTGAAAACTACAAAACACAATTTTAAAGAATTTATACCAGTCCTTCTCAAACTATTCCAAAAGACTGAAGAGGAAGCCGCACTTCCAAACTTGTACAATGCCAGCATTAACCTGATACCAAAGCCAGACCAGGGTACTACAAGAAACAAAATTGCAGGATAATATCAGTTATAAATAAAGATACTAAATTCCCAACAAAATATTAGCAAACAGAATTCAACAGTACTCTAAAAGGATCATCCACCATAATCAAGAGAGATTTATTCCTGAGATGTAAGGGTGGCTCAACACACACAAATCCGTCAACATGATGTACCACATTAACAAAATGAAAGATAAAAATCATGTTGTTGCCTCAATAGATGCAGAGAAAACATATAACAAAATTCAAGATCCTTTTATGATAAAAAAAAACCTCACAACAAATTAGGATTAGATTGAATGTGCCTCAATAAAGGTCATATATTTCAAGCCCACAGCCAACATCGAACTCAATGTAAAAAATTGAAAAACTTTCCCCTTATCATCAGGAACATGACAAAGATGCCCACTCTCACTTCTTCTATTCAACATAGTGCTGGAAGACCTAGTCACAGCAATGAGGAAAGGGAAAGAGATAAAATGCATCAAAATCAGAAAGGAAGAAGTAAAATTTTCTCTTTTTTTTTAAAAGATTTATTTATTTATACATGAGAGACACACAGAGAGAGGCAGAGGCATAGGCAGAGGGAGAAGCAGGCTCCTGGCAGGGACCCTGATGTGGGACTTGATCCCAGATCCTGGGATCACGCCTTGAGCCGAAGGCTGACACTCAACCCCTCAGCTACCTGGGCATCCCAAGAAGTAAAGTTTTCTTGTTTGCTGATGATATGTTCTTTTAAATAGAAAGTCCTACAGGCTCCAAAAAAAAAAAAAAAAAAAAATCCCTTAGACCGAAAACAAATTAAGTAAAGTTGCATGATACAGAATCGATACACAAAAATCAGTTGTTTGTGTACCCTAACAATGAACTATCAGAAAAAAAATAAGAAAATCTCATTTACAATAGCACTAAAAAGAGTAAAAAAACTTAGAAATAAATTTTCCAAGGAGCAAAGATCTGTACACTGAGAACTATAAACATTGATGAAAGAAATTAAAGAAGACACAAATAAATGGAAAGATATTCCATGTTCATTAATTGGAAGAGTTATTCTTAAATTATCCATACTACCCTCAATGATCTAATGCAATATTTAATGCAACCTTGATAAAAAAAAAAGTTCCACTGTCATTTTTCACAGAAATAGAAAAAGCTATCTTAAAATGCACTTGGAACCACAACAGACCACAAATAGCCAAAGCAACCATATGAAAGAAGAACAACATTGAAGCATCATTCTTTCTGATTTCAAACTATGTTACAAAAATATAAAAAAAAATACCATAATCAAAACAGTATGGTATAAAAACAAACCCATAGATCACTGGGAAAGAATTAAGAGCCCAAAAATATACTCACGCATATATGGTTACTTTTTGACAAAAGAACCATGAACATTCAATGGGAAAGGATAGTTTCTTCAGTAGTATTGAGAAAACTGTATAGCTGCATGGGAAAGAATGAAGCTGGACTCCTATATTATACCACACACACACACACACACACACACACACATACACACACACAAAGAAAAAACTCAAAATGGAATAAGCCCTTGAATGTAAGCCCTGAAACCATAAAATTCCTAGAAGAAAGCACAAAGGATGAACCCCTTGACATTGGTCATGCCAATGATTTTTTTTAGATTTTACCTCAAAAGCAAAAGCAAAAAGAAACAACTCGAACTACATCAGACTAAAAATCTTCTGCTCAGAAAAGGAAACCATCAACAAAATGAAAAGGCAAACTATAAGATGAGAGAAAATATTTGCAAACCACACATATCCAATAACAGGTTAATATCCAAAATATACAAGCACTCATATTAACTAAATGGCAAAAAAACAAGCAAATAACCCAGTTTAAAATGTTCAAAGGACCTGAATAAATATTTTTCAAAAGAAGATATATAGTTATTCAACAGGTATATAAAAAGGTGCTTGAGAAACGCCTACGTGGCTCAGTGGTTGAGCATCTGCCTTTGCTCAGGTCATGATCCCAGGTTCCTGGGATCGAGTCCCGTCCACAGAGATCCTGCTTCTCCCTCCACCTGTGTCTCTGCCTCTCTCTGTGTATGTCTCATGAATAAATAAATAAAATCTTAAAAAAATAAAAAGTTCTCGATCTCACTAATCACCAGGGAAAAGCAAATCAGAACCACAATGAGATATCACTTCACTCCTGTCAGGCTGTCAATCATCAAAGACATAAGAGATAACAAATACTGAGGAGGGTGTAGAGAAGAGAATCCTTACACAGTGTTGATGAGAATGTAAACTGGTATATCCATGATGGAAAACAGTATAGAGATTCCTCAAGAATTTGATAAGTAGAACTGCTACAGGATCCAGCCATCCCACTTCTGGGTATGTATCCAAAGGAAATAAGATCATCATCTCACAGAGAATCTGTACTCCCATGTTCACTGTAGCATTATTTACAATTGCCAAAGTATGCAAACAACCTAAGTTCATAGACAGATAAAAAAAGAAAATGCAATATATTTATGGAATGGAATATTATTCAGTCTTTAAAAAGAGGAAAATCCTGCCATTTGTAAAAACATGGATGAATCTGAAAGGCATTGTGCTGAGTGAAATAAGCCATACAGAGAACAACAAATACGGCATGGTATCATCAATATGTAGAATCAAAAAAAAGTTTACAATTGGAACTCATTGTGCTTCCCAGTGGTTCCAGGTATGGATGGGGCAAATGGGAGAAGTTAGTAAAAGGGCACAAACTTTGAGCTATAAGAATTAGGTCTGAGAACTTAATTAAAACATAGTGACTATATTTGATAATATTGTACTGCATAATTGAAATTGGCTAAGAAAGTAGAACACAAGTGTTTTCACCCCTAGAGTAAATTTGTAAGGTAATAGATATATTGACTCCATTGTGGGAATCCTTTCACAATATGTATGTACATGAAATCATTACATTGTATTCTTTAAATATACATATTATAGAGTTGCCAATTATACTTCAGTAAAGCTGAAAAAAAGCAAATTGGGCATCTATTTTATTTTCTATGTAAAGGCATCCTCCTTTCTTAGTCTTAATATTTTTAGTCCCAATATCTTGAATTAATATTTTTCAAATAATATTTTCCCTCAATATTCATTGGGAAGCAATCAGGATGAAGAGAATTTCAAGCAAAGATGGTGCATGTAAAAGGATATCTTATTTTAGGCTTGCTGAAATAATAGCAAATTCCAAATTCACAATGGTTTGGTTTGGTTTTGGGGGCTAATTCTAGAGATTGTAACTAATTTGGAGCCAAACCCATCCGCCTGCAAGGTTAGTAATCATCAGTGTCAGGTTCACTCTCCTCAGAAGGATCCTTTGAGAGGCTCTGATAGTCACTCAGAGCACAGGAGGATTACTGGAAATAGGTTATCTTAGATTTCTAATGGTGAAAACAACAAAGTAGTGCACAATACTATGAGATTTTTGTTGACGCTTATTCTAACCATCAAGTCTAACATAGAGGTAGTTCATAATGACACAGAATGAAGCTATTTTATGCACAAGAGACAGTTTTCCTAAAGCTTTTTAAAATAAAACAAGAGAAAGATAATTTAATCAGTCTGTGTAAAAGAGTGAAAAACTAAGAATATTTAAATTTAATTTAAAATCAAACCCAACTAAACTACTATCTAGGCAACCTAAGCTTTTTTTGCTCTTAACATCCCACACTATATGATGTCGAGTGAGAAATGCAGAATGACCAGTTATACGCTGCACCAATATGACAAAAACAATATACAGTCATATCAAAACTATATAGGATCTGCTACACAGAAATCCAGGTTTGTAAGAATTCTAGAATGCATGGTCCTTCGTATACAGGTCATTTCCTAGCAAATATTCCTTTGGTTAGGCCTTTGTAATGCTTCATAACTTTATGCCACATGGACTCCAAATAATGTTTTTACTGAAGCAGAAGTTCATAGTGAGCTGAAATACATTGGTTTAAAAATTGTTGAAATTCAAATACAATATAGAGGAAAACATAAATATTCTTACACTGCATTCAGTGCTAAGTTGGCTCACATAAGCTTGTTTTCCAAGTCAAACTTTAGCTAGTCAGCAGTCTGAAATTAATTAGACTAATTGACTAAGTTTCAAATTTTGGGACTATGTTCATACTCACAAATGGTATACATCAGAACACTCATGAGATTTTTAAATAACATCACTGTTAAACATTTTATACATTATAAGCAAGCATTTACCAATCACTGTGAGGTTTAATTATTGCTAACAGCCTTGGAATCATCTATAGAACCCTCAGCATATACTTTGGAGCATATATGGCAATGCAGGTCTATTTCATTTGTGTAAATGATATTTTTAGAACAATCAAAACAAATTCAGGATACAGAATGATGAGTAAAACGAATGATTAATTGCACCATTCAAGACCTTCAGTAATATGGATCCAATTTACTCTTTTAGTTTTATCATCTAGTACCCCCAGAAACACTTGTCTATTCAGTGGTTCCTGAGTAGATCCCATGTTTTTCTGTCTCCTGGTTCATCTTTCAAGGCATAGTTTACAAGGCATCTCTTTTGTGAGATGTCACTGAATTCACAACTAGAAGTGGCATTTCCCTCCTGAAAACCGCAGCTCATCTGAGGCTCTATCACATTCTGTGTTGTGATAAACTGTTATTTCCACCTTCCTTGAGGCCAAACTGTATTTTGTATTACAATTTAAGGGGTAGAGTGTGGAGGGGGGTAGGAGAGGAGTTGGGAAGGGGGCGGTAGTATGCTATTTTTCCACTTCTGACCACAGTATCTGCCATTGTACCAAAAAGGGATGCCTTAAACATAACAAATGAAAATAAGTGTTTGTTGAGTGAATAAATGAAAGAGAAATGTAATTTACACTGTCTATGCAAAGGTTGAAGTCTAAGCACCAAGTCTCATTTTAACTTATTTATTTTCTTCGCACCAATACAGTTTCTCCATAATATATTCTCTGGGATCTTAAGAGGTACTACCAAGTAAAAGATCAGGTGCACAATGAATTTCTGAAATGCTGCATATTAGAACACTAAGCCAGTTTTATGTTATTTTTTAGTTTGGATATCTGAGACTATTTAATATGCTTTTAAATATTGTGCTTTATAACTCTTGAAAGAGTGGGGTTGGATATTCAGTGGTTATGAAATTTTTGACCACAGAAAATTTTGTTTTTCCACAGAAGAAACATTTTCCTCTGAGAAGGAAAGCACCCAGGGAATTAAATTTATGCCAGTTAAATTAGCAGTAAATATGGGAACAGAAAAAAATGAAGTAGGATCTAATTTTATTTTCGGGACTAATGTGGGGAGAGGTTACTTCTCATGCTGAATTCTAGGTAGACCAGCCTTTGTTTCCTGAAAAGAAAACCAGGGCCTATTATTACCCACAGAATTTTTTTTTTTTTTTTTTTTGAGGAGTCTAGCAAGATCTCCGAGCTTGATCATTCGTTCAGTGGGGGATTCACATGGACTTTTTTTTTTTTTTTTTTAGAATATGACTGTGAAAATTTTTTCTCCTTTAAAATAATTTGGCTTAGGTTAGTCGTCCTCTTTTTAAATTATTACTATGTAAATGCAAAGTTAAAGTATCACTTTCTCCTTATCATTTGATGTGTTGCCAAAAATGTGACTGCTTTCCCGCTTAATATAAATTACATTAACACCACATTTTCTGAAAGTCAGCCTAGTTATCCACCTAAAGTTCATGCATGGTTCTTTTCCCAGTCTCCTCTATCCCAGCATAAACGCCTGTAGCTGCTTTGGTCTCTCTGAATTTCTAACTTACTTTTTTGGAAATCTGATAATATTTGAAATACCAGTTAAAATCTAGCAATATAATGTTTCTTATGAATGCTCCCCCGCCAAAAATCTAATAACATTGCATAAAAAAAGACAAAGTAACAATTTTCTTTCTTCAAAACCACTCAGCTATGCAATCTTTAGTTCTTTTAGACCTTCAGAAGGTATGATCAGTATGCATAGGAAAAGTCATGTCTCTTACTTCACTTTGCAAGAGTGCACTGCAGAGCATTAATAGCTGCATTGCCTTGTTAATAAACTTCAGTCAAAATGCTTTGGGAGATAATTTGATTAAAAAAAAGAATAAAAAACACCGAAGCTGAAATATTGCTTTTATAAGCTGCAAGATCAATTCACCATGTGCTTTTTTAATCAACTGAAATATATACATTTAAACAGAAAACACAGATGACTTAGCATCCTCCCATATCATGTCAGTGAGCGTGACTAGTTCCTTGTAATTTTTTTTTCTAATACTCTCTTGTGCTCTGACTTATGGGGGAAAAACTTTCCATGAAAAATGTGTGCTACTTTTCCACTTTTGGCCTTGTATGTGCTTCTTCTCTGCCTTAATTACAATATAAATCAACTGCAAAAAAAGATTTACAGTGATTACACCTCACTTAGAGAGCTGTGAAGATTGATCTGTAAGTGGTATGTTTGTCAAGCTCTGTGTCTACTTCTCATCTTAGCTAGTTCTAAAGTGAATCCCAGGACGACAGATGATAATATTCAAAAAGAAGTAAATGTCGGAGGGAAAAGCTCAGGCATATCACTCTGTTCTTTGTGTTCTCACTGAAAATGCCAACAAATTACCCTTAGAAAACTCCTGGGCAGAAGACTTTTCAAATAACTGTGAACTTCCAACCCATTCACTACATTAGGAGAAAATATCACCATGGCTACTGAACTAATCCCTGAGTAAACCCCATTTTCTTTCTACGTACCTAACTGGGTGAAATAGAAATTGTAACACAAATCTTCGTATTTCAAATGGATTAATTATTTTTAAAAGATATTTATTTATTTATTTATTTATTTATTTATCCATTCATTCATTCATTATTTATTTATTTGAGAGACAGAGAGAGAGCACATGTGCACTTGCCCACATGAGTGGGGTGAGGGGTAGAAGGAGAGGGAGCGAGAGTCCTAGCAGACTCCACGCAGTGTGGATCCCAACTTGGGGCTCAATCTCAGCCTGAGATCATGACCTGAGCGAAAATCAAGAGTCCCACACTTAACTGACTGAGGCACCCTTCTAATGGATTACTTCTTATATAATAAGAATTTATTAAGGACCTATATTCAGGTCACTGTACCAGTTTCTTGGAAAGAAGTTAATCAATTCTTAACGTTAAGAAGTTCTTTTTCTTAATGTGATCACACTAAACAGAACAAAAACATACAATTAAGAAACAAAGCTGATGCAATATAATGTGTCCTTTCATCTTTCTAATTCCTCAAAAGTTTTGGAATATGCTGGATTTGGGGTCAGTCTTATAGCTTGACCTAACTTTTTGTACCCCTACAGACATCTGTCCTGCCCACCCCACTGCTATTCAGGCAGGTTGGCACGATTCTGGTCTAAAAGATCAAGGAGATGAAATATCATGCCCTTTAGATTTATTTGTGTTGGATTTCTTTGAAAGCCAACTTGACTGCTTCATTTAAAAAGTGACCTCAGTGATTCCTTCTTGATGAAATGTAATAAAGCCTCTAATAAATTATTAGGGGAGCTATTTGCTAATTTGCCAGTATATCCCTTTTAAACATTAGCTTATCTTTTCCAAAGAACACTCCTGAAAAATGATGTTTTTCCATTCAGCTGCTCCATACTTTTGTTTCCCTACCATGAAAACGCTCCTATTGAAGAGTCAAATGCCAAAAATTTTCACTCTCAGTTCATATGAGGACTCAGAAAGGAATGTAATCATACTTTAAAAATAAAGTATATTCTCAAATCCAGAAATTAGCTAGTAATTGAAATTATCATCACAGTATTTTAACTGATGACCATTGAACTCTTTTCTGGCAAACGGCTCATAGAGCATTAATTGCATGTCACATTACAGATCTGCAGAGTTAAGTTCTGTCTTGTCCTTGGGACTGTAAGTTCTTAAGCAACTTTGTAAGTGTCTTTTAGGGTATAAAAGAAATCATTAAACTGCAAAAGTTCTATTTGATCTGAGAGGTATGTACTTTCATTGTCTCTTCAAATATCATTCCCTGTTCCTCAAACCCATATTATCATCTGCCCCTTTTGACAGTGCAAAGAAATTCCACTGCCTTCTACCTCTACCCACAGCATCCAAGTCCCTAAGAACCCTCCAGAAAACCATTTTCTACAAAGAGCAAATTCAAAGGGTTTTAGAAACAAAAGTTTATTCTGATTTCATTCTGATCAGTGCTTGAATAGGGATAACGTGGATTTTTTTTATAATCCTATATACATTTTAATGGTTATTTAAAATAGCTAATCATACCAATTGTTACTAATATACAAATAGGATCCTAATTTAAGAACAAAAAAATATCTATCTTCCCTCTGCTATTAATCAGCAAATATTACAAGATATAATATCTACATTATGAAGTTTGCAAGATGCAAAAATGAAACTCTGAAAATGCCACCATATGCAAAACTTTATACACTCACAGAAATATAAATCTTATTTCAAATATTATTAACTCAAAATTGGCCCTCTTCTTAATAATTCACATAGGAGTTGGTTTGACATTGGATTTGATCTTCATCATGGAAAAATTTTTACTTCCCTAACCAATACTGAAAACACAGTATGAAAGAAACATTAACCATCTGAAGCAAATGGGCTACCTGAGCACCTTAGAAACACACCTATGTATCAGGAAGGTAATTGTATGATAATTTAAGATGAACAGAATGCAGACTAGCATTTTATTATGCAAATCACATATCAATTGTAATTAGCTATTTATTAAAGCAAGACTTAGCCT